>NC_062218.1:117704593-118954593 GCF_902686445.1 Sciurus carolinensis
AGAAACTACTTCAAAAATCTGTATTCCAACAAAATAGAAACTACTGAAGACATTGGCAAATTTCTAGAGACATATGCTCCTCCCAAACTGAACC
Source organism: Sciurus carolinensis (assembly GCF_902686445.1). Lineage (NCBI taxonomy): Eukaryota > Metazoa > Chordata > Mammalia > Rodentia > Sciuridae > Sciurus > Sciurus carolinensis. Next base: position 117,704,688 of record NC_062218.1, read on the forward strand.
AGGAGGACATACACAGTTTAAACAGATCAATATCAAACAATGAAATAGAAGAAGTCATTAAAAATCTACCATCCAAGAAAAGCCCAGGACCAGACGAATTCTCAGCCGATTTCTACAAGACTTTCAAAGAAGAACTCATTCCAATACTTCTCAAAGTATTCCAGGAAATAGAAAAGGAGGGTACCCTACCGAACTCATTCTATGAAGCTAATATACACTCATACCCAAACCAGGCAAAGATGCATCAAGGAAAGAAAAATTTAGACCAATATCCTTGATGAATATAGATGCAAAGATCCTTAACAAAATACAGGCAAACCATATCTAAAAACATATTAAGAAAATTGTGCACCACGATCAAGTGGGGTTCATCCCTGGAATGCAAGGATGGTTTAACATCTGTAAATCAATAAACAAAATCCATCCTGTCAATAGACTTAAGGATAAGAATCATATGGTTATTTCAATTGATGCAGAAAAAGTGTTTGACAAAATACAACACCCCTTCATGCTCAAAACACTAGAAAAAATAGGCATAGTAGAAACATACCTGAACATTGTAAAGGTTATTTATGCTAAGCCCATGGCCAACATTATTCTTAATGAAGAAAAACTGAAAGCATTCCCTTTAAAAATTGGAACAAGACAGGGATGTCCTCTTTCACCACTTCTATTCAACATTTTCCTCGAAACTCTAGCCAGAGCAATTATGCAGAACAAAGAAATTAAAGGGATATGAATAGGAAAAGAGGAACTTAAGCTGTCACTATTTGCTGATGACATGATTCTATATTTAGAGGATCCAAAAACCTCCTCCAGAAAACTTCTAGACCTCATCATTGAATTCAGCAAAATAGCAGGCTATATAATCAACATGCATAAATCTAAAGCATTTTTATACACAAGCGATGAAACATCTAAAAGGGAAATGAGGAAAAAACTCCATTGGCAATAGCCTCAAAAAAATAAAATACTTGGGAATCAATCTAACCAAAGAGGTAAAAGATCTCCACAATGAAAACTACAAAACATTGAAGAAAGAAATTGAGGAAGACCTTAGAAGATGGAAAGATCTCCCATGTTCTTGATAGGCAGAATTAATATTGTCAAAATGGCCATACTACCAAAAGTGCTATACAGATTCAATGCAATTCCAATTAAAATCCCAATGATGTATCTTGCAGAAATAGAGCAAGGAATCATGAAATTCATCTGGAAGAATAAGAAACCCAGAATAGCTAAAGCAATCCTTAGCAGGAAGAATGAAACAGGGGTATCACAATACCAGAACTTCAACTATACTACAAAGCAATAGTAATAAAAAACAGCATGGTATTGGCACTAAAATAAACAATAAATCAATGATACAGAATAGAGGACATGGACAGAAACCCAAATGAATACAATTTTGTCATACTAGAAAAAGGTGCCAAAAATATGCAATGGAGAAAAGATAGCCTCTTCAACAAATGGTGCTGGGAAACTGGAAATCCATATGCAGCAGAATGAAACTAAAACCCTATCTCTCACCCTGCACAAAACTCTACTCAAAATGGGTCATGGACCTCAGAATCAGACCAGAGACACTTCATCTTATAGAAGAAAAAGTAGGTCCAAATCTTCAACATGTTGCCTTTGGATCAGAATTTCTTAACAGGACTCCCATAGCACAAGAAATAAAAGCAAAAATTAATAGCTGGGATAAATTCAAACTAAAAATCTCTCTCTCAGCAAAGGAAACTATCAGCAATGTGAAGAGAGAACCTACAGAGTGGGAGAAAATCTTTGCCACTCATACTTCATATAGAGCACTAATTTCCAAATATATAAAGAACTCAAAAATCTCTACACGGAGAATACAAATAACCCAATCAACATATGGGCTAAGAAAATGAACAGACACTTCACAGAAGATGTACAAGCAATCAACAGATATATGAAAAAATGTTCAACATCTCTAGTAATAAGAGAATTGCAAATCAAATCTACCCTAAGATTCCATCTCACCCCAATTAGAATGGTGATTATCAAGAATACAAGCAACAATAGGTGTTGGAGAGGATGTGGGGAAAAAGGTACACTCATCCATTGCTGGTGTGGTTGCAAATTAGTGCAGCCACTCTGGAAAGCAGTGTGGAGATTCCTCAGAAGGTTTGGAATGGAACCGCCCATTTGATCCAGCTATCCCACTCCTTGGCCTATAGCCAAAGGACTTAAAATCAGCATACTACAGTGATGCAGCCACATCAATGTCCATAGCTGCTCAATTCTTCAATAGCCAGATTGTGGAACCATCCTAGATGTCCTTCAATTGATGAATGGATGAAGAAACTGTGGTATATATATATATATACAATGGAATATTACTCAGCTATAAAAAATAATAAAATTATGGCATTTGCAGGCAAATGTATCAAATTGGAGAATATTATGCTAAGTGAGATAAGCCAATCCTAAAAAACCAAAGGACAAATGATCTCGCTGATAAGCGGATGATGACACATAATGGGGGGTGGGAGGGGGGCCAGAATGGAGGAAGGAAGGACTGTATAGAGTGAAAAGAGGGGTGGGTGGAGTGGGCAGGAAGGAAAAAGTACCAGAAAGAATCAAACACAATTACCCTATGTAAATGTATGATTATACAAATGGTATGCCTTTACTTAATGTACAAACAGAAACATGTATCCCATTTATTTACAATAAAAATAAATTTAAAAAATAATTTTAATCTTGTAAAAGTAATCTATCTTGTCATGCTAACCCAATATTTGGAATTTATCAAGTAAACATTTTACTCTAGGAAAAATAATAAAAATTCAGCTGATAAATATTGAAATGTATTTCTTCGACCTATAAAAGTTCTATGTATTTCAGTTCTATTTGGATCCCAATTAATTTCCCACACAACTAAATTTCTTAACTCTTTATACATATGTGTACATATTCACTCCCACAAAATGTCCTCACATTTACAATATTGAGTCATAAGACACAAATACATTTAAGCTTGTTCTTACTATTTTTTCTATAAGCACCTTGAATTTACCCTGTTCTGCAGGTATTTAATTTGATGAATAGAAGCTCTGGCTAATTAAGGGAGATTTGCTATGAACATATTAAACAAATATATGTGGGCAGACTAATCATCTGATTGTGCTGTACCTTCCTTCAAGTAAACAAAATAATCCAAAAGAGGTTCTGATTTAAATAATAAAGATAAATGACATAAAGAAAATCCCTGCTTTATCCTGAGAATAATTATTATGTAGTTACACTCACCAACAGAATCTATTAATAATGGAAATAAAAAAAATTTACTGTGACTAATGAAAAACATTTTATTTAGATTATGTTGAAAAATAAAGCAAACTAGTATTTTTTGTATATATGCCAAAATTTAGCCCTAATTCTTGTGATGAAGTTTGATGCAATTTTGATGAGAAATATGTAAAAATAGCAATTCCTGTAGAGTACTTTTGACTTTTGTTATGTGATCTTACAGAATGAGAAAAAAAATTAAGAGTTTTATATATTTTCCTAAAGGCCACTTCTGATACATGGACATTCAAATCTTTCCCTTTGGAAACATCTTTCCTTTAATGATTTTTATTTATTTCTTTTTTCAGTCAACGGGTCTAAATTGGTTAGAGCTTCATTTGTGAAGAGTTTTGATTTAATTCAGGTCCTTCTCCGATAATACATTTATGTAAGCTTTGAGAAGATTTTCAAGTTTACTTTGGAATTACTTTGCATGTTATTTCAATCTTATTGTCTGATGTCTAGAATACTCAGATATCCAGTTGATAATTCCTAAAAAATAGTCAATAAGAGCTGATAAAGGATTCATTAGAGATAAGCTACAGAGTAATGTTTGTGTGGACCTTAAGTATTTGCAAATATTAAGTTAATTGGCATGATTTTCCAATTTTGCAACTGCAGACAATTAAAAAAACCCTGTAATTGATGATTTCAGAACTAAAAAAATCCACAAGTACATTAAACCCACTATCTCTAATGATGATAATTAAATAACTGCAGTAAAGTATACATTCTACCAGCAACTGTCAGGCAAGATTTATTTGGCCTGCTTGAACTGTCTTTCATCTGTAATTATGAGTTTAATTAGTTTATAAAATATGCTTTATATTTATTACTGCTACAGTTTCTTTCAAGTTCTTTCACTGGTTTTAAATATTAGTTATTTAGCAAACTGAAATGTTCATTTAAATTTGCAAAAGAGCCAGCAATGATTAATTTTGAGGCTTTTCTATAAAACATGTATAATCATATCATTTTCCTTCATTCACAAAAATATCACTAACTTATGAAATATTTCATATTATAATATTAATTTAGGCCATTAAACAATAATTTTAAAAGGATACATACAGATGATCAATCTTAGAAAAACTGGCCATCAGAAAAGAGAAAATATCTCACTTTAATAGAAAAAGAACAGTACTCAGAAACAATTTAAATCAACTTTTTTTCAAGCCATTGGTGTGAAATACAGACTACAGAACTAATGATCCCATCTCTAAAACTACTTTTGTACTACTGTAATTTTTTTTTGTTCTTTATTATTTTTATTTTTATTTATTTTTAAAAATTTTTACAGACTATTTTGATTCATTGTATACAAATGGGTTACATCATTTCATTTCTATAGTTGTGAAACTAATGTAATTTTGAAAAAGTAATCTCATCCCTTCTGAATATTTCTTAATATACTTTCTTAAAAATATAAAAGTTTATTTTAACATATTCAGGTGAAGAATGTCAAATGCAATGAGAAATCACAGCTCTAAGGTAATTTACAATAAAAATAAAATTAAATCAAACATCATGAATTAACTATAAAGACTAGTTCCAGGTCACTACACAGGATGAATGCATTTAGAGACACCTCTTGCTCTATCCTTTACCTATGGAAATGCTGTACTTATTTAACTGGTCCATATGCTTAAAATTTAGTTTTACTTTATCTTGCTTTGGTAAGAAATCTCTCTCATTTAGAGTTGTCCTCCATTAGCACTAACAACTGTTAAGAAGAGATGCAATTGGTTGTTGATTTTGATGGTGCAGGCTCAACCAACATGTTAAAACTAATGGTTTTTGGATCCCTTTATTATTTGTTAACTGACACTTAAATGTGATACCTCTATTAATTCAAATTTATTTTTTTCTTTTTGATTAGCCAGTCACTATTTAAAATGCTAAAGAATAGGGATCAAGGTTTGGCTCAGTGGTGAAGAGCTTGCTGGATTCAATCTCCAGCACATGGCAATAATAATATAATACAACAGAGAAAAAATTAAGATTGCTTATGGTGGCAGGGGAAGTTATCCTGTGTCAGCTTTAGTTATAGTGACAAAGAAATTCTGATCTTGAAGCTTTTCCTTACAAAAGAGATCATTCTAAGTGATATCCCCCAAATTTATGGAATTGATTCCTTTACTGACTTGGGACCAATTAAAAGGAGATTGCTACTTCTCTTTGTCTCCTTGAGGCAGCTTAGCTTCATTGGTATCTTTTTCTTGTTGAAAGTATCATTCTAGCAGATGCCTACAAGGAGGTTACTAGGTGGAAGTTCTCTCCATTTCTCCTATTTAGTATTTCAGCTATGCCTTTGTGTGCCTTTCCTTTTTAAGATTAACTGATGTGAATTAGTTAAGATGGAATGTAACAAAACCTTGTTTGTCTTATCTGTTCTCCTTCTTCTCCTTTTACTAGCTATTTAAACTTAATTCATATTGGTTTCTTCTTCTTTCTGCTAAAACAGATAATATCTTACTATTGGGTATGTCCATGAAATAAATAATAAAAAACACATTTTTGCTACTTGAACAAAACTTGATTTCAGAGTATTCTTTAATTATCACTCCAAATGATTAAAATTGGTACATGGAAAGAAACCTATTAGTCATTGCATTTTATAAGTTAGCTTAGAGTCTTACATTGGCTCTGCACAGGGTAAATAAGGGCTATAACAAACTGACTTGTTGAGCTGGGTTTGGTGGCACACAATTGTAATCTCAGCAGCTTTGTAGGCTGATGCAGGAGCATTGGAAGTTCAAAGGCAGCTTCAGCAACTTATCAAAATAAAATATTTTTAAAACTGAGCTAGGATGTGATTCAGTGGTTAAACACATTTGGGTTCAAGGTCTGGTACCAGAAAAAAAAAAGTGGGCTGTCAATATGTGTTTGGGATTAGGAACACATTTTTATTTTTGTGCAGAAATGGTGTACTGTTGTAGTTGCAGTCCCAGGATCACTGCAAAACCTTATTACAAAATCACTTATTAAGTAGCACTGTTGGAGGAATCCTTAGATGTCTCTTAATGGCATCATTTCTATGGTAAAATATATTTTAAATTTTAGCCCTGCTCTTCAGAAATAACTCTTTCTATAACTCATTTCCTGCCTCCTCTTTGTGGCTATCTTGATACCTTTGGGATTTCATTTTTAAAAGTCATATGTTTGAAGGTAAGGGATCTGTTCCCTGAGTGCCATCTTTTCCAATGCCCTTTCCCTCCTGGAATCTATAAATTTTGCTTCTTCACAATTGAAAATATATGTTATTAGGCTTTTTTTTCCATAGTGGAATTATGATAGATATAAATGAAATTTGAGGCTATTTAAATTTAAAACCTATGAGTAGTTTCAGGTGTTTAAGATATACTCATCAACTTTTTGTTGTTAATAGAATATTAATAATTTTAGGTCAGTCACATAATATTGGGCTTAACAATTACTTTGAGCACATTCACCAGTGTATACAGGTCCATTTGTGTGAGTGTAAAAAGGTCTAAAGACTGAGAAAAACTATGGGCACCTATGTGGTGACAACCCGAAGTTGAGTAACAAATCAGAGCTTTATAGCAGGAAGTCATGAATAATCAGAATTGGCACCTAAGCCTGCAGGGGTAGGCTGAGTAGAATTCTTTTCCTGCAACAGAAGGCTCATAATATTGCAGAACCTGAAAACTGTTCCTCTCCTTGTTTTTGGAGCTGTAGTCTTTCAACGGCAACTTTGGGTAGAAATTTAAAGAGGATAGGCAGACTAGATTTCAAGTAGAAAAATTCCTGTTGGGCAAAGGCTGACATTTTATAACCAAGTTGCAAAAAAGATGAAGTCATTTCCAGATCTGTTTCCCCTGTGATTTCTGCTGGTCATGAAGGCTCCTGCTTCTCCTGGGGCATTGAACTATGTGACTTGATCTTCATCCTGAAACCTCAAGAGAGACTTATCTATCCTTGCTGCTTCAAAGGAAGTGGACGACATTAAGCATTCTTTATGTGTCTCCATGTCCTACCTCATGATAAATTCTCCTCTTCAGGAATTCTCCTCTTCCCCCTTTGCTTGTAAACATTGCAAAGAATTCCCTCATCAAACAACAACAACAAAAAACCAAAACATTCAAAAGTCTTAATCATTTGCCAGGTCATAAATTAATTTATTTAAGATTTAAGAAGTGCCTATTCAAATGTCAGCTATAAGGTAGGCACACGTTTTAGAACTATTCTAGATTCTTCTTAGTTTGTTTGTTTTAAAGCCTGAGGTACCTGATCTAAAACTACATCTAAATTCCTTTATAACACTGATACCAGTCTTGGAGATCAGGAAGGGGTCCTTGTTCCCTGGTGTTAAAAATCAAACACCCGGGAAATGTCAAGGAAAGCATAGCAAGTAAGTTTTGTTTAAGAAAGGGACAGAGAGACTTCTCTGAAGAGTGGTGTTCCTGGGTGTCCATGGGAAGGGTGTTTCTTGCTCTTTTGTAGATCCCAGAACCTTTCTTTTAAATTATTGTCTTGTCTTTATTTCCCACCTAAGTGACCAAGGGCAGGGACATGAAGGTTAATTGACAGCAACCCAAAATGCCCAGGAGCTTGATCACAGAGGTTAACAACCCACTGTTTTTTCTTCGGAAACCAGTAGTTGTCCTCTCTTGAACCCTCACTTATTGCCTACACATTCTGTTGGATCTCTGCCCCTACCTCAGTTTGCTGAGGAAATGTGGCATATTCTGTCGCCTTAGGCCAGGCAGGGCTGTAGGCAAATTGCTTTTGGCAAAGAAAGCATATGGAGAGTCAGCACAGAGGGGCCAATTTGTAGAACTATTTTCTAAATCTTGTGTTCCCACCATTCTCATCTATCTGTCCTCTAACATTCTCACCTCAATTTTGAACCCCTAAATTTTTTAGGGTATTGGGTGCTGACTTGTTCTGACTACTTCCTGCTGAAAGGAGGCAACATCGAGGGGAAAGTGGCCAGAGTCCTTGTTCTCCCTCAGGTGGGACATGGAGAATAAAGGTATTTAGCATCAGGGAAGTCCAGAGGTTCATGTGGCAGTTGATGGGTGACAAGGAGCAGGGATCATTCTAATACAACAATAAATAAGATGGCAAAGCATTATTTTTTGCAAATAATTAGTATAAAAGTAATTAGTATTAGCTGGTCTCTCAAAATCATGAAGATGGTAAATCTAGGTGGGATCCACATGCTCTTAATTTGTGAGTGGAAACCAGTTAAGTCTTTAGAAACATTAGCAGAGTTGTTACAAACATATACACAACATTTAGTTTTTATGTCACAGATATCCTCGTGAGTTGTAGTTAATATATCTAACGCCACCTGATTTTCATAAAATACCTTCTTATTGGCATTACCTCTTTGTTTATGAGGGATCCCTTTATCTGTCACTTAGGACTTTCTTGGCAAAGTTAGGATTTTTATGTGCCACATTACATCTTTTAGACCAATATGAGGGATAAATATTGGAGCTAAATAATCATACAAACACAGATCAAGCCTGCCTATGTAGGAGGTTAGGAAGATTTGGGAATCTCAAATTGACTCAAAGAGCTTGTGACTTTGACAGTCTCTTTTCATAGTCATCAGGCACTACTGTCTAACAACCCTTATCTTCATAGCCTCCAGCATTACTTACTTTTGATGGGGCTGACACAAGTACACATCTTAAGTTTCATTAAAGGAACTACTACCTTTTCTTTTAAATGTCCAGGTATGGTTACACCTTATTTTTAACTCTCTGCAATGTGTTTAAGACCAACCTGACCAAATTGACCTTATTCCTATCTGCTATTAAAAGTTAATTGAGATTGCTCAGGGTGGCACTCTTGGGAACTTGTAAAAAGCCTGTTGGCTTCTCTACTGCCACCTACCAGGATAGGTCAGGGTCTTGCTAACAACGTGTGGCTTCCCTTGGAAGCATCAGGCACATTTTCCTCTCCAATGACTCTCTTTTTCACAGCATGTGCATTGGTTGGGTTTCTGTTCTCTAGGGTTCCTTTAATCCCCTGATTGGTAAGTCATGTGACCCAGAGTTATAAAGCCCATAGAGAAGTCCCCAAATTCCCTGGGTCTGAGCTCAACTCAAAGGGCAAGAACCAAATATTGACTCTTTTCTTTTTTGGCCCTTTTATTTTATTAATTTTAGTCCCAAAGTTTGGTTTTAAACACAGAGCAGGCCAGTTTCACTAGTCTTGAAGTAGGAATTCTGTGTTTAATTTTAATGTCTATAATTTTACAGTTACTTACCCCTTCCATTTAATTGAGGTCATTATTAGTACTGGAAGTCAGCCTTTTGTCCTGTCTATACTATAGGTGATGACTTATTATCTCAAATTAACTCATATTGTTACATTAGATCTTGAACTTCTGCAAAGCACTCAGACAAGTTATAAAGATTTACAAGGAAAATACAAAAATAAAATTAACAAGAGCAAAACATATTTAGTTTGTATAATAGCTATAAACCCAGAAACAATTCTTTTAATCCCCAACCTTTACTTAGTTATATACTATATCCCTTGTTTATTTTGAGATCACAGTGAACCTTATAACACTTTTGACCTTAACTTTAAATGAACTCAAATTTAGCTTACTTTTGAAGTTATCCTAACTTGGAATAAGGTGAGAGAGTCCTAATCTCAGGTGAGGTGGCCTCTTGACAAATCTTAGGTAAAGAGTTTTATTTTTGAAGTTAAACTTTGCCTCTTTCTTAAATATTATTTTACAAAGTTCTCATACATTGTTTCCTGAGTCTATATGAATATCAGTTAACACAACCCAACATTACATTTGAAATATGAATCAAACAAGTTAGGAGAGCTTTTAATCCCCTTTCTTGTAGAAAAAAATGGTAAAATGTTTTCATATTTCACATTGTCAAACTTTAAATAAGTTGGGCTCTCCTTATTACCTTCTAAGAATACATTTAAGTTCCCATTCCAGTGTAGAGTAATACAAAATATTATAAATAACATTGATTATAAGTTATTTTTATCCAATTACAAAATATTAAATTACATAAATAATTTCCTAACTAAATTTGTTATTTCTATATAAGTCTTAAAGTGACTACTGCTACAACAAACTTTAGTTTGCAGAACACCAACTTAGTAAAATGTTCTCCTAAACTTAATATTTTGAAGACTTGTCTACTTGTAGTACATGAACATATCTAATATACAAAGCATTCAGTAACAGTTGTTTGTTTAACCAGAGTGCTACAAAACCTAATCCTTTTAAGACTAGTTCCCTTAAATAATACAACCAGACACAAGAAACTATCTTGATAGACAAGAGCAGATTAATGTTTTAAGACACTCTTGTTACTTTAACACATAGAGAATTAAATTTTAGTTTATATCAGTACATTAGTATTTGACCTCAGGGGTGGGGAAATAATTTCAACTGAGTGTGCTAATTATAGCCAACTTAATTACACACAAACTTTTTTGAGATTTACCCTCCATAAACCCTGTGTAACTTACTTACAACTACAATTTACCATATAAAAGACAGTCTCATTGGAATAATGTCTTTTCCTTCTAATTTCCATTTGAAAATATATTTCTATTCCTAGAACTTTCTTATAACTCTTTCTTAGTTGTTGACTTTTTAAAATTTATATTCTGAAAAGTCCTTATGAAATTCATGAATTTAGACAAATTACTCCATTTTAATAAGATACTTTATGCTTTTTATAGTACTTTAAATGAAACACAACTAAAACATCTAGTCCTTTTTGCATATAGAATTACACCTCATAGAATTTTAACTCTTACTAAACTTGCTTTTAGTAAGACTCAGAAACAAAGCAATCTTAAACTTGTTTTTTAGTTACTCATTTATAATTTAATGCTTAAATATGTATTACCTTATAAAATTCAAGAAATTGAGAATACTCGATTTATAGCAGTTGATGTTTTAACATTCTAAATTAATCAGATATCTCCTCTAATAAACACATTTATGAAGATTAATCCTATTTATGTTAAATCTAATTTACCCATTTTAACTGTAAGAACCAAGATCAGACAAGTGTAATTAACAGTATAAGCCATCCTTTCCCTATTGAAGAAAAATTCTAGAAGTAATGGATATTACACTCTAGATATTTTAGAGAAACTAATACTCCATTAATTTCCTGAACACCTAGAAAAACAATGGCTTGGTAATTTTAAAGACATCTTTACTCTTATATGTGTTCCCAATTTAAACTGAACTTTAAAAAAAAAGGTTCAAGTTACATGAACTAAAAGTTATTTGAATCCTTTTTAAAAAAAATTAATTTAATTTTATGTGCCAATTTTGGGACCATGTAAATGACATACAAAGACACATATAGACAGACACATACAATACACAAGTGTGTCCAAATATATATAAAAACCTTCATGTACAGAGAAACAAGATGTACCCCATTTGTTTACAATAAAATAAATAAAAAGAACAATTGGAACTTCAAAAAAAAAAAAAAAAACCAATACGAAACCAGGATTTTTTAGTTTTCCTTGAATAATTGACCTTTAAATAAAGACAGCAGGAGAAACAGTACAAAAAATCTTGATAGTTAGATAAAACAAAACTAATCATAATCAAATATGTTAATTTAGGCACACAGGTTTCAAACATGAATTTACCACAAAATCATGAGCTCAAAAAAAAATACAGAAATTTTAAAATATATAGTTCTTTTTAAAAAAAGGCCATAATTACTCTAATAAAGGAGCACATGGAATATCTTTATCAGACCAGAATGCACTTGTAGGTCAGAATAGAGACAGTTCAGATATTTAAAAATGTGGGAATCCTGAAATCCTCAGGTAAAGTTTCTCAAGGTAAAGAAGACCTATGAAATCATTCCATTTTCCCTCCCTGAACGTATTGAGAGAACAGAGTCACAAACAAATGCAGATAAGATAGCAATTTAGGTTCCACAACAGCTTGAATTTAAAAGTGACACTTTTTCCTCTGGTCCCAAACCAGTTTTGGACAACTGCCTATGCAGCTTACATTCCAGATGAAATCCTTGGAGAGAGAGATATCTGACAAAATCCTAAGAGTAAGGAAAGGTACTACTTTGAGCTTGAGAGGCACACTTGAATACTTTTTTCTTCCTTTTGTAAAACCAGTCTCTTAAGATGTGGTGTTGTGTTGTACATTTCCCTCTGGAGACCATTTTTCCATTTATCTAGTTGGTTATCAAGCCAGGTTTGGATGCAGAAAATTATAAGGCATCTCCTTTTTCTCAACTATAATTAGGTCCTCCACCATTATAACTTTTGAGGATGAGGCTCCCCTCTGAATAAAAATATAAAATGAACAAAAGGGAACAAAACATGGGTGCCTGCACCAAGGAAACTGTCTCTTGGGTTAGGGGATGTCTCTCTGATTCTGGAGTCTCTAGCAGTTAGCATTTTCTGTCCATCCTTCCCTGACCTCTGGATTTAACTGGTGCCTTACCTACATGGTCATCACTTCTCTCCTCTTTCATGGATGGCCATGAAAAAGGTACAAACCTCTAGGTTATCCACCCTGATCCTGTGACTTGTTACCCTGGGAGACCTTGAAACCTTTAGATACCTTTCATGTAATAAATCCTGGTCTGTCTGTGCCGAGCCTACCACTAGTTAATACATTTTTGTGTGAGGAAAACTGGTCCTCACTCAGAATGGAGGCTTATAACTGAATCTAATTTACAATTTTGGCTCAATTTGGGTTTTTTCGTTAGGCTTCCATATAGGGAAATTCAGGGCCATTTTCCTTCCTTTTTACACAACATGCTAAGCTGCAGAATGGTATTAAAATTTATATTTCCCTTTAATAGCCATGATTCTTTCCATTAGAGTGTTTGTATTACGGCTGTGCTTGGCAGCAGAAGAAAATGAGACACCTCTTCTTGAGTATCTGTGGATCAAACTTGCTCCAATTTTTCAGTATGCAGGCTAGTGGAGAGCCTGGGATAACTGTTGAAATCAAAGCTCCCATTTGAATATGAACAAATAGAACTTAAGAACACATGCCAGAGAAACTGCCCACTTTTCTAGGAATATCTCCATAATGAGCTTCTGACAGTCAGAAAACCCAACTCCCCTTCCCATGTCCTGCTGGTAAATTATTGATGCATTACCATGAGGATGCAAGAGGTCTTTACTGACACATGCCAAAAACTCGGGGAAATCCAGACTCCATGGGCTCTTACTAGATTTCTCTGGCCATTATCAAATTTCCAAATTTTGGTACCCAAAGAAGTCTATGGTATTCCTCTGCTTCTGTGTCTATAGAATTAGTGAGTCTAGTAAAAATGTCTTCTCTACTAAGTAAGGTCTGAGAAGTCTGTAAAGGCCAGAGTCATTAGGAAATAAACTGTAATAAAGAGTTTATGCTTGCTGTGGGTCAAAGGAATCTCCAGAGGGCAGGGAGACATCTAGTAGTTGTTGAATGCTTAATGTTCTTTTCCCAGAGGAATTCAAGAAGAGGTCAATTGAAAGATTAGCCTTTCCATATGAATCATTCCATTCCTCTTTCAATGACTAGAGTCTCATAGGTGAGGGAAGGGGTGTGCTTGGGAGGAGTGGGCATGGGAGGTCTATGTGTTACTGGGGCATTTCTCAGCACTCCCTAATCAACTGGTCACCACAGAATACCCAAAGAGCTGTTGGGAGAGGTGGTCAGTGGAGAAGTCTTTAAGATTCACTGAGGAGTGGTCCTGGCAAGAATCTGGCAACTGTTTCCCTCCTTTGCTCAACTCCTCAAATTCAAAGGAAGAACAGAATCAGGAGAAACTATCTACTAGTGCCAGACATGCTCCAAGCCAGAATAGAAGAGTAGGAAACAGCTTTTGCAGAGCCCAACATGCCAGGCAGATGATTAGGAACTACATAAAGCTGTGAAACCTTTCATCGGAGACTTTAAGATTGGCAGCCATGCTTAATCACACTTAAATGGTTGATGGATGCCCAAAATTATCCTCCAGAAGGAAAGAGAGAGACAGACACACCTCAGAAATATGTGCGGTGAGGAAGAGCTTACCTTGGTGACGATTCTGGGAGAACCCCCAGCTGATATTGATCTTGGAGATCAGGAAGGGGTCCTTGGTCCCTGGTATTGAAGATTAAACACCTGGCAAATGCTAAGGCAAGCATAGCAAGCACGTTTTATTTAAGAAACGGATAGTCCTCTCTTGCTTTTCTCTCCCACTGACTTGCTTTCTTTCTCCTCCTCGCTTTCCACTCTCTCTAGTACACACCCTTTCTCTTTCCCTTTATTTTCCTCTCATTTTCTCTCTTACCCTGTAAGGAGACACTGTTTGCTTAATAAACTTCCTTATGTGATTTCCCGTGTCTGGCATGGTTTCCGTGGATTCCTTACATTGGTGCCGTGACTTGGGATGGGCTCTTCCACCGTCTCTTAAGCAAGTAGAACCCCATCTGACACCCTAGTGACCCCGGACACAGCCTCACCTTCCATTTTGTCTGGACACTCTGCTCTGCATCCATCACCCTACTTCAGATTGGATCCTAGAGCCCGACCGATCATTCCCTGTCTCTGGGGCCCTCACATCGGCTGTTCCCTGCCACCAGGACCCCCAGACCCAACTGACTGTGCCCTATCACTGGAACCCCAGAACGACTGATTGCAACTGGCCGCAAGGATCCCACAACCACACCAAACACACATGACCTCAAGGACCCCTGACTGACCAACCACATCCCACCCTCCAGGACCTCCAGCTGACCATGGCCACACCCTGAGCTGCAGTTCCCCATTTGCCAACACATTTTGAAGCCAGAGAGGCCATCTTGGATAATCCTGGAAGCCTTATCTCCAATCTTTAGGTGGGGTAAAACCCATCATGAGATGCTTAATGGAGGCTTGAAGCTCATTGTCAGGTACCTCTCATGCATCAGGCCACTGAATTCTGGGAGGTTTCATTACATTATGACTGTTACATTTCTCCTTATTGAAAAAGTTTAAGTTTTTATTTATTTACTTTTCTCGCTCTCTTTTCCTTTTGTTTACCTGTTCCCTCACAGTCCTCTTTCTCCCTTTTTGCATGCTAACATCCAATTTCTTTGATTACACTCTCACCATTTTTATTATCCAGAACTTCTGTATATTGTTTTCTTATTCCACTAACAGCCAACTTCTATATCCCTCTGCATCCTCTTTGTCCTCCATTTGAATCTGCAGACCTTATTGCAAATCTGTTTGTTTTACTGAAGATAATATTTGAACTCATTCTGTTTATTATGACAATTTTGTTATTGTCCTCATAGGGGCTATTTGGTCTAGGATTGCATAGTGTCTGAATTGGGCACTGCTAATATTGATCTCCACTTAAAGAAAGGGTTTTGGAAACCCAGAGGGCCACTATAAGCCTATAGGGGGAAATCTGCAATACCCCAATCTGAACTGCTAGAGGGGAAGATACATGAACAACATGAAAAAATAAGGGAAGAAAATGATCCAAACATATCTAGATTCTATATTAATAGAATCCAATGACAGTATGTTAGAAGAAATGTGAGAGAAGGACTTCAGATAATACATGATGAAGATGATTCGTGAAGCAAAGGATGAGATAAGAGAGCAAATGCAGGCAATGAATGATAATACCAATAAGCTGAAGAGCACCTGCAGGAAGCAAAAGATCATTTCAACAAAGAGATAGAGATTCTCAAAAAAAAAAAAAAAAAAAACCCAAATGGAAATCCTTGAAATGAAGGAAACAATAAACCAAATAAAATACTCAATGGAAATCATCACCAAAAGCCTAGACCACTTGGATGACAGAACCTCAGACAATGAAGACAAAATATTTAATCTTGAAAATAAAGTTGTCCAGAGAAGATGGTAAGAAATCATGAACAGAATCTCCAAGAACTATGGGATATCATGAAAAGACCAAATTTAAGAATTATTGGGATTGAGGAAGGCACAGAGACACAAACCAAAGGAATGAACAACCTATTCAATGAAATAATATCAAAAAATTCCCCAAAATAAAGAATGAAATGGAAAATCAAATATAAGAGGCTTACAGAACACCAAATGCACAAAATCACAACAGGTCCACACCAAGGCACATTATAATGAAAATGCCTAACATTCAAAATAAATAAAGGATTTTGAAGTTGGCAATAGAAAAGCATCAGATTACATATAGGGGAGATCAATACGGATAGCAGCCGACTTCTCAACCCAGACTCTAAAAGCTAGAAGGGCCTGGAACAACATATTTCAAGTTCTGAAAGAACATGGTTGCCAACCAAGAATCCTATATCCAGCAAAACTGACCTTCAGATTTGAAGATAAAATAAAATCCTTCCATGATAAACAAAAGTTAAAAGAATTTACAAATAGAAAGCCTGCACTACAGAATGTTCTCAACAAATATTCCATTAAGAGGAAATGAAAAACAACAATGTAGGTCAGCAAAGGGAGGAACTACCTTAGAGAAAAACCACTCAAAGGAGAAACCAAGCCAACTTAAAAACCAAAAATAAGCCCAAATGACTGAGAATACAAATCATATCTCAATAATAACCCTGAACGTTAATGACCTAACTCATCAATCAAAAGACATAGACTGGCAGAATGCATTAAAAACAAAGACCCAACAATATGCTGCCTGCAAGAGACTCATCTCATAGAAAAAGACATCCACAGACTAAAGGTGAAATGATGGGAAAAAACCTACCATGCACATGGTCTCAGTAAAATAGTGGGGTTTCCATCCTTATATCAGATAAAGTGGATTTCAAGCCAAAGTTAGTCAGAAGGGATAAAGAAGGACATTTCACACTGCTTAAGGGAACCATAAATCAGGAAGACATAACGATAGTAAATATTTATGCCCCAAACAATGGTGCATCCCTGTACATCAAACAAATCCTTCTCAATTTCAGAAATCACATAGACCACAACATAATAATTCTGAGTGATTTTAACACACCACTGTCACCATTAGATAGATCTTTCAAACAAAATCCAACCAAAGAAACCATAGAACTCAATAACACAATCAATAATCTAGACTTAATAGACATATATAGAATATTCCATTCATCAACGATCAGATTCACTTTCTTCTCAGCAGCACATGGAAACTTCTCGAAAACAGATCATGTTATGCCAAAAAGCAGCCCTTAGGAAATGCAAAAAAATAGAGATTCTGCCTTGTGTTCTATCAGATCATAATGGACTGAGAGTAGAAATCAATGACAAAATAAAAAACAGAAATTACTCCAAAACCTGGAGATTAAATAATATGCTATTGAATGAAAGAAGGATAACAGAAAACATCAGGGAGGAGATAAAAAAAAATTCTTAGAGGTCAATGAGAACGATGATACAACATATCAAAATCTCTGGGACCCTATGGAAGTGGTACTAAGAGGAAAATTGATTGCATGGAAGCATTCCCGAAAAGAATGAAAACTCAACAATTAAATGACCTAACATTACAGCTCAAAACCCTAGAAAAATAAGAACAGAGTAACAGCAAAAGTAGTAGAAGACAGGAAATAATTAAAATCAGAGCTGAAATCAGTGAAATTGAAACAAAAGAAACAATTCAAAAAATTGATAGAACACAAAGTTGGTTCTTTGAGAAAGTAAAGAAAATAGACAAACCCTTGTCCACACTAACAAAGAGAAAGAGAGAAAACTCAAATGACTAAAATTTGTGATGAAAAAGGAAATATGACAGATAACACTGAGATACATAAAATTAACGAGAAGTACTTCGAAAATCTGTATTCCAATAAAACGGAAACTACCAAAGACATTGACAAATTTCTAGAGACATATGCTCCTCCCAAACTGAACCAGGAGGACATACACAATTTAAATAGATCAATATCAAGTAATGAAATAGAAGAAGCCATTAAACATCTACCATCCAAGAAAAGCACAGGACCAGACAGATTCTCAGCCAAGTTCTACAGATCTTCAAAGAAGAACTCATTCCAATACTTCTCAAGGTACTCCAGGAAATAGAAAATGAGGGTACCCTACCAAACTCATTATATGAAGCTAATATCACCCTCATACCCAAACCAGGCAAAGACACATCAAGGAGAGAAAATTTTAGGCCAATATCCTTGATGAATATAGATGCAAAGATCCTTAACAAAATATTGGCAAACCATATCCAAAGACATATTAAGAGAGGCTCTTTCCACGGGGTGATCCAAGATGGCATACTAGAGGGTGACTGCAACTCCTGTTGATCCAGAACCCAGGATTCAAGAAGGGGAGGCATTGAGAGACTCGGACTAAAATAGAGCCATGGGTTGAGCCTCCCCCACTGGGTGAAACTGGGCTTGGGCGGCAGGCCTGGATAGGGGCGGCTTATCAGAGCAGGGCAGGGCAGCTAGATTCTTCCCCAGGTATCCCTGCTCCCTCCGGCAGTGAGCTCCTAACACACAGCCAGCTTCTCGGAGCAGGCCCCCCAGTGAGAGCCTTTCTGCACAGAACAAACTCCAAGTCTCAAAGCCAGTGGTGAGCTCCAGCCTGCAGGCTGCTTCAGGGACCAGGACAGGGCAGCCAGGGATCCCCAAGCAGCTCTGCTCCATCCGGTGACAGGCTCCTTCCACGGCCAGCTTCTCGGAGCAGACCACACAGTGAGAACCTTTCTGCACAGAGCCAGTCTAAGTCCTGGAACCAGTAATGGGCTAGAGGAAGCTTTCATCGGAAGCACTGCATTATCAAGTTCCTCCAAGACTTCAGGGTACTGAAGGCTGGGAGGTGATATACTGGAAATCTATAGGGACACTATAAGCCAATAGAGGAAGTTTGCAATATCTCAGAGTCCCACTGATATCTGACCAATATGAGAAAACAAGGGAAGAAAATGTCCCAAACAAACCTAGATACTATATCAATAAAACCCAATGTCAGCACAGTAGAAGAAATGTCAGAAAGGGAGTTCAGAATGTACATAATTTAAAACAATCAGGGAAGCAAATGAGGAGATGAAAGAGCAAATGCAGGCATTAAATGATCGCACCAATCAACAGTTAAAAGAGCAAATACGGGAAGCAAAAGATCATTTCAATAGACTTAGAGATACTGAAAAAAAAAAAACAAAAAAAAACAGAAACCCTTGAAATGAAGGAAACAATAAACCAAGTTAAAAACTCCATAGAAAGCATAACCAATAGGATAGAACACCTGGAAGACAGAACCTCAGACATTGAGGAAAATATACTTAACCTTGATACAAAGTTGACCAAACAGAGAAGATGGTAAGAAATCATGAACAGAATCTACAAGAATTATGGGATATCATGAAAGGCCAAATTTAAGAATTATTGGGATTGAGGAAGGCTTAGAGAAACAAACCAAAGAATGAACAATCTATTCAATGAAATAATATCAGAAAATTTCCCAAATCTGAAGAATGAAATGGAAAACCAGGTACAAGAGGCTTATAGGACTCCAAATATACACAATTACAACAGACTCACACCAAGGCACATTATTATGAAAATCATAACATACAAAATAAAGACAATTTTAAAGGCCATGAGAGAAAAGAATCAAATTACATTCATGGGGAAACCAATAAGAATATCAGCAGATTTTTCAATCCAGACCCTAAAAGCTAGAAGGGCCTGGAACAACATTTACCAAGCCCTTCAAGAAAATAGATGCCAACCAAGAATCTAATACCCAGCAAAACTTACTTTCAGATTTGATGACGAAATAAGATCCTTCCATGATAAACAAAAGCTATAGGAATTTACAAAAAGAAAGCTGGAATTACAGAACATTCTCAGCAAAATAGTCCATGAGGAAGAGATGAAAAACAATGATGTAAATCAGCAATGGGAGGAACCAGCCTAAGAAATAGCCAAATTAAAAGAGAAACCAAATCATGTCAAAAAACAAAAATGAGTCAAATGACTGGGAATACAAATCATGTCACAATAATAACCCTGAATGTTAATGACCTGAACTCATCAATCAAAAGACATAGACTCGCAAATTGGATTAAAAAGAAAGATCCAACAATATGCTGCCTGCAAGAGACTCATCTCATAGAAAGAGATACCCATAGACTAAAGATGAAAGGATGGGAAAAAACATACCATGCACATGGACACAGCAAAAAAGCTGGAGTATCCATCCTCATTTCAGATAATGTGAACTTCAAGCCAAAACTAGTCAGAAGGGATAAAGAAGGACATTACATACTGCTTAAGGGAAGCATAAATCAGCAAGACATAACAATCATAAATATCTATGCCCCGAACATTGGCTCATCCATGTACATCAAACAATTCCTTATCAATTCCAGAAATCAAATAGACCACAACACAATAATACTAGGTGATTGTAACACGCCTCTCTCACCATTGGACAGATCTTCCAAACAAAAATTGAATAAAGAAAACATAGATCTCAATAACACAATCAACAATTTAGAATTAACCGACATATATAGAATATACCATCCAACAAAGAATACACTTTCTTCTCAGCAGAACATGGATCCTTCTCTAAAACAGACCATAATTTATGCCACAAAGCTACTGTTAGCAAATACAAGAAGATGGAGATACTACCTTGTACTCTGTCAGATCATAATGGATTGAAATTAGAAATAAATGACAGAACAAAAAACAGAAACTTCTCCAACACCTGGAGATTAAATAATACACTATTATATGATAAACGGATAACAGAAGACATCAAGAAGGAAATAAAAAAATTCTTTGAAGTAAACGAGAACAAAGACACATATCAAAATCTCTGGGACACTATGAAAACAGTACTTAGAGGAAGATTTATTTCATGAGGCGCATTTAACAAAAGAAGTAAAAATCAACAAATAAATGACTTACCACTACAGCTCAAAGCCCTAGAAAAAGAGCAGACCAACACCAAAAGTAGTAGAAGACAGGAAATAGTTAAAATCAGAGCCGAAATCACCAAAATAGAAACAAAAGAAACAATTGGAAAAATTAACAAAATAAATAGTTGGTTCTTTGAAAAATAAACAAAATTGATAAACCCTTAGCCACACTAACAAAGAAAAAGAGGGAGAAAACTCAAATTACTAAAATTCGGAATGAACAAGGAAATATCACTACAGACACAAGTGAAATATAAAGATAATTAGAAGCTATTTTGAAAATGCATACTCCAACTAAACAGAAAACCTTGAAGACATCGAGTTTCTAGAGCCATATAATTACCTAAACTGAACCAGGAGGACATACACAACTTAAATAAATCAATTTCAAGCAATGTAATAGAAGAGGTCATGAAAAGCCTACCAACAAACAAAAGTCCGGGACCAGATGGGTTCTCAGCCGAGTTCCACAAAGCCTTTAAAGAAGAGCTCATTCCAATACTCCTCAAAGTATTCCATGAAATTTAAGAGGAGGGAACCCTCCCAAACTCATTCTATGAAGCCAATATCACCCTGATACCTAAACCAGACAGAGACACATCGAGGAAAGAAAATTTCAGACCAATATCCTTAATGAACATTGACAAAAAAATTCAACAAATTTAAGCAAATCGCATCCAAAAATATATTAAAAAGATAGTGCACCATGATCAAGTGGGTTTTATCCCAGGGATGCAAGGTTGGTTCAACATTCGGAAATCAATAAATGTCATTCACCATATCAACGGCCTTAAAGTTAAGGATCACATGATTATTTCAATAGATGCAGAAAAAGCATTCGATAAAATACAGCATCCCTTCATGCTCAAAACACTAGAAAAAATTGGGGGAGTGGGAACATTCCTTAACATTGTAAGGGCCATCTATGGTAAGCCCATGGCCAAAATCATTCTAAATGGTGAAAAACTGAATTCATTCCCCCTAAAAACTGGAACAAGGCAGGGATGCCCTCTTTCACCACTTCTATTCAACATTGTCCTTGAAATTCTACCCAGAGCAATTAGACAAAACAAAGAAATTAAAGGGATATGATTGGAAAAGAAGAACTCAAACTATCCCTGTTCGCTGATGTCATGATTATATATTTAGAAGAATCTGGAAATTCCACCAGAAAACTTTTAGAACTTATAAGTGAATTCAGTAAGTAGTAGGTTACAAGGCAAATGCTAATAAAACCAATGCATTTTTATACATAAGTGATGAATCTTCAGAAAGAGAAATTAGGAAAACTACCACATTCACAATAGCATCAAAGAAAATAAAATACTTGGGAATCAATCTCACAAAAGATGTGAAAGACCTCTACAATGAGAACTACAGAACACTAAAGAATGAAATTAAAGCAAACCTTAGAAGATGGAAAGATCTCCCATGTTCTTGGTTAGGCAGAATTAATATTGTCAAAATGGCAATACTACAAAATGTGCTATAGAGATTCAATGCAATTCCAATTAAAATCCCAATGATGTACATTACAGAAGTAGAACAAGCAATTATGAAATTCATCTGTGAGAATAAAAAACCCAGAATAGCTAAAGCAAGCCTCAGTAGAAAGAGCAAAGCAGGGGGTATCGCAATACCAGATCTTCAACTCTATTACAAAGTAATAGTAACAAAAACGACATGGTATTGGTACCAAAATAGAAAGGTAGATCAATGGTACAGAATAGAGAACATGGACACAAACCCAAATAAATACAATTTTCTCATACTAGACAAAGGTTCCAACAATATGCAATGGATAAAAGATAGCCTCTTCAACAAATGGTGCTGGGAAAACTGGAAATCCATTTGCAACAGAATGAAATTAAACCCCTATCTCTCATCCTGCACAAAACTCAACTCAAAATGGATCAAGGACCTTGGAATCAGATCAGAGACCCTGCATCTTATAGAAGAAAAAGTAGGTCCAAATCTTCAACATGTTGCCTTAGGATCAGACTTCCTTAACAGGACTCCCATAGCACAAGAAATAAAAGCAAGAATCAATAACTGGGATAGATTCAAATTAAAAATTTTTTTCTCAACAAAGGAAACTATCAACAATGTGAAGAGAGAGCCTAGAGAGTGGGAGAAAATCTTTGTCACTCATACTTCAGATAGAGCCCTAATTTCCAGAATCTATAAAGAACTCAAAACACTCTACACCAAGAATACAAATAATCCAATCAACAAATGGGCTAAGGAAATGAACAGACACTTCATAGAAGATGTACAAGCAATCAATAGACACATGAAAAAATGCTCAACACCTCTAGTAATAAGAGAAATGCAAATCAAAACTACCTGAAGATTCCATGTCACCCCGATTAGAATGGCTATTATCAAGAATACAAGCAACAATAGATGTGGCGAGTATGTGGGGAAAAAGGTACACTCATACATTGCTGGTGGGGTTGCAAATTAGTGCAGTCACTCTGGAAAGCAGTATGGAGATTCCTCAGAAAGCTTGGAATGGAACCAGCATTTGACCCAGCTACCCCACTCCTTGGCCTATACCCAAAGAACTTAAAATCAGCATACTACAGAGATACAGTCACATCAATGTTCACTGCTGCTCAATTGACCATAGCTAAATTGTGGAACCAACCTAGATGTCCTTCAATTGATGAATGGATAAAGAAACTGTGGCATATATATATATATATATATATATATATATATATATATATACATACATACACACAATGGAATATTACTCAGCCATGAAGAATGATAAAATTATGGCCTTTGCAGGCAAACGGATGAAATTGGAGAATATCATGCTATATGAGATAAGCCAATTTCAAAAAACTAAAGGACGAATGATCTTGCTGATAAGTGGATGAGGACCTATAATGGGGGCTGGAGGGGTTAGCGTTAGGGTTAGGATTAGGTTTAGGGTTGGGGTTAAGGAGGGTGGTAAGAGTGGAGGAAGGAAGGACTGTATAGAGGGAAAAGAGGAGTGGGAGGGGTGGGGGGAAGGGAAAAATAATGTAAAATTTCAAGAGTTTGACAAAGAAATACTCATAAAACCATGAGAGTGAGGCAGTGGAAAGTATAAAATATTTTAATTATTTCATTTCAAATGCTGGGATATAATTTATACTTAGAAATTAATACTATACCTATCTCAGAATTTTAAATCTTTATTCTTAAATAAAGGAGATTTTTAATTATTAATAAACTAGTGTCTATTAAATATTTCAAGTTCAAAAAAAACAAAAACATATTAAGAAAATTGTGCACCATGATCAAGTGGGGTTCATCCTGGAATGCAAGGATGGTTTAACATCCGTAAATCAATAAACGTAATCCATCATGTCAATAGACTTAAGGATAAGAATCATATGGTCATTTCAATTGTTGCAGAAAAAGTGTTTGACAAAATACAACAGCCCTTCATGAAAACACTAGAAAAATTAGGAATAGTAGGAACATACCTGAACATTGTAAAGGCTACTTATGCTAAGCCCATGGCCAACATCATTCTTAATGGAGAATAACTGAAAGCATTCCCTTTAAAAATTGGAAGAGGACAGGGAAGTCCTCTTTCACCACTTCTATTCAACATTGCCCTCGAAACTCTAGCGAGAGCAATTAGCAAAGCAATTAAAGGGTTACGAATAGGAAAAGAGGAACTTAAGCTGTCACTATTTGCTGATGACAGGATTCTATATTTAGAGGATCCAAAAACCTCCTCCAGAAAACTTCTAGACCTCATCATTGAATTCAGCAAAGTAGCAGGCTATAAAATCAACACACATAAATCTAAGGCATTTTTATATGTAAGCGATGAAACAGCTGAAAGGGAAATGAGGAAATCAACTCCATTTGCAATAGCCTCAAAAAAAATAAAATACTTGGGAATCAATCTAACCAAAGAGGTAAAGGATCTCTACAATGAAAAGTACAAAACATTGAAGAAAGAAATTGAGGAAGACCTTAAAAGATGGAAAGATCTCCCATGTTCTTGGATAGGCAGAATTAATTTTGTCTAAATGGCCATACTACCAAAAGTGCTATAGAGATTCAATGCAATTCCAATTAAAATCCCAATGATGTACCTTACAGAAATAGAGCAAGCAATCATGAAATTCATCTGGAAGAATAAGAAACCCAGAATAGTTAAAGCAACCCTTAGCAGGAAGAGTGAAGCAGGGGGTATCACAATACCAGAACTTCAATTCTACTACAAAGCAATAGTAACAAAAACGGCATGATATTGGCACCAAAATAGACAGGAAGATCAATGGTACAGAATAGAGGACATGGACACAAACCCAAATAAATACAATTTTGTCATACTAGTCAAAGGTGCCAAAGATATGCAATGGAGAAAAGACAGCCTCTTCAACAAATGGTGCTGGGAAAACTTGGAATGGAACCACCATTTGACCCAGCTATCCCACTCCTCAGCCTATACCCAAAGGACTTAAAATCAGCATACTACAGAGATACAGCCACATCAATGTTCATAGCTGCTCAATTCATAATAGCATAATAGACTGTGGAACCAACCTAGATGCCCTTCAATAGATAAATGGGTAAAGACACTGTGGTATATATTACTGTGGTATATATGGAATATTACTCAGCCATAAAGAATAATAAAATTATGGCATCTGCAGGCAAATGAATGAAATTGGAGAATATCATGCTAAGTGAGATAAGCCAATCTCGAAATCTAAAAGACAAATGATCTCACTGATAAGCGGATGATGACACATAGTGGGGCGTGGGAGGGGGGCAAGAATGGAGGAAGGAAGGACTGTATAGAGAGAAAAGAGGGTTGGGAGGGGTAGGAAGAAGGAAAATATAACAGAATGAATCAAACATCATTACCCTATGTAAATGTATGATTACGCAAATGGTATGCTGTAACTCCATGTACAAACAGAAATAAAATGTATCCCCTTTGTTTACA
This sequence comes from Sciurus carolinensis, assembly GCF_902686445.1. NCBI lineage: Eukaryota > Metazoa > Chordata > Mammalia > Rodentia > Sciuridae > Sciurus > Sciurus carolinensis. The sequence continues at coordinate 117,730,833 of NC_062218.1, forward strand.
ATTAAAAAAAAAAAGGGATAGAAAAAGAGTTCTCTGAAGAGAAGGGACCCCAGAGCTGGGTGTCCATGGAAAGGGTGCAACTTGTTCTTTTGTGGATTCCAGAACCCGTCTTTTTAATTACTGTCTTGTCTTTATTCCCACATATGTAACCAAAGGCAGAAACATGGAGGTTAATTGTTCGCACCCCAGAGTGCCTAGGAGCACAATCACAGAAGTGAGAAACCCATTGTTCTCGTTGATAACCAGTAGTCTTCCTCTCCGGCCCCATCATTCATTACACAGACTGCCTGACCTTCACCCCTGCCTCATAGTGCTGAGGAATATGACATATTCTGTCCACTTGGGCCAGGCTGTGCTCTAGGCAAGTTGCTTTTTGGCAATGAAAGCATGTGGGAGTCAGCACAGTGGGCCCGATTTATACAATTATTCTCTTAACCTTGTGTTCCCACCACTCTCATCTCTTTGTCCCCCAACACTACCATGGAAGTTAGCTTCAGTTCTTCCATACTAATTCATGCTTTTCTCTCTTTAATTGCTGTATATCCTTTGAACAAATTCTTCCAAAAAAATTTTTTTTTGGAAGCGTTTGACACTATTGAAAACCCTTTTGCTTTTCTCAAATTCTCTTTTTAAATTTTTTGCTATTTGTTTTGTTTCCGCTCAAATTATTTTTTCCTTTTCTTTCTTTCTCTGCATCTAAATCTCAACATTCCTGAAGACACTGCCTTTGACCCTTGCTCATTTTGCTCTACTGTCACCATCATTTTAATCCCACTTTCTATGACTCCAAAATTTACATCTTCAGATGTGCTCTCCATATTGCCATTATTTTTCTTAACGATGTGTGCATTTGTGGCCACTAATTTTAAGGTCTAAATATCCCCAAGTCTTAGCAAATACAGGACACATAGGAGGTCATGCTAAGAGTCATAATTTAAATTTCAGAGGCTTATATCCCTCATGTGCATTATCTGGGACACCAAATCCCTCCTAGTTGTTTCAGGGTTTCCATAGGAATCTTCCATGTACTCATAAGCCTTTCTATTCTGTTCCGCTATGGTCCTTGGAAAGATGTCAATGTCCACAATGCACTTGAATGAAGCTGCTACTATTAGAGGTACCCTGCTTGGTAACACTAATTCCCTTCTAGGATGTCTCCCTTTTCCACCCAATTCTCTTTACCCTGTTTTAGTGTTGTTCATAACTGTTATTACTACCAGACATGGAAATGCCACAGGGAAACCCATTAATTTGTATAATTAGTAGTATTAATTTTAATAAGAAAAAAAATTGTTCTACGAAATAGGTTCATATTTTTGCAGATTTGCTCCCACCCCAGACAAATACTTTTACTGTCACTTGGATTTTTCCTAGAAATGAGAAATTTTCACCATTTGGAAAGAGCAGTGTTGAAAGTTCTGAAGTTGTATGTCTTTGTTGTTTAACCTACAACATCTCTTTTTCCCACTTGAAAGATTAAAAAAAAAATCACTAATGTTTCTTTGCTATAAATAATTATGACTTAACACAGAATGTAAAATTAATTACCATATTATTGAAGTTATCCTTTGTGTTCTCAACTTGAAAATCATGAATGAGAAATATTTCTCCCAGAGAACTGTAGGAGACATCCCAAATTTACTGTTTCAAGTTTCAGTTTCATCTAAGAAAATTAAGCCAATGAAGACATTTTAAAAGTCAGATTGGAATGCAATTTAAAACATACGTACACTTATATATTACAGACTTGCAGTTATTTTTTGCAAAACTCTATCACATTATTTGATTGTTTACGTTAGTCTACTTGGGAGAAGTAAGCCTCTGCAGACCAATACCAATCATTTGTATAGTAATAGCAATGATGAGGTGAGGGATTTTTGTCAGGGAAGGTAATTTAAGCTGGCTTTATGAGAGGGTACTTTGCTACCATTTTACATTCTATGGATGAATGTTGATGTGTATACAAGAAACATCTCAGATCTAAAATCCTGATATTCAAGTCTCTCTTCCACCTTTGGCCTTACAGAAATTTTGCCAACACATTGAATGAGTGCTCGAAAACAGTCTTTAAAGAACTCTAGCAAATTCAAAGAGAAGAAATGTAAAGCATTCTAAAAAGATGACTTTGCTGGGAGGGAAGACAGGGTCAGAATTAACTCACATGACAGGGCTGAGTTGCTTACTAATCTGAAAATCTTTTATAGAAAATTTGTCAGTTTTATGCTACCAGGTTAAAAGTTTAACATGTTGGTTTTTTATAATTAGTTTTTAATTAAGTCCCTGAAGAATATTTGGCACTCAGTGTTCATATAAGCATTTAATTATTTTTGGTGGAGAGTTCCATACAAGTGTAAAGACATCAAGTTTACTATTGCTATATCATTCTTTAGAAATATATCCCTTATTATGTTATCAGATTCAAGTTAAATATTTTAAAAGTGTCCCCAACTGTTTATTATTCTAACTCTTGGTTAGGAACCACAATGGTAATTTACCTAAAGGAACTTACAATACAAAAAATTAAAGACTACTTTAAGAAAACCACACTATGGATTATTCTAAAAAGCAGCATTTAGTTGACTGTGTAAGGTTTAATTGCAAAAACCAGAAAAGTAGACTAAGAAAGCTGGGATTCTGTGACTTGGATTCACTGAACATATACTTATTATCATTAAAAATTCCTGAAAACTGAAATAGAATATGATATATATATAATATATATATATGTGTATATATATAATATATATATATATATATATATATATGTTAGTGTTGGCCAATTGACACTCAAAAAGGAATTTTCTCAGTTTGATGCACACAGAAGCAATTATACGAGACTTTCAGGAAATGTAACATCATGCTTAAGCCATATCCTGGGAGTGTGCTGAGTTTAATTTGTTCTTGAGATCCTGAAACAAAATGAATGTAAATATTCATAAATGGAATTTGTTATTAAATAATTTTTTAAAACATTGAAGAAACAATAATTTTTAAAGTTGTGATCATTCGGTAACTTAATTTAGCCACAATGGCATACTAGAAGCTTTTGGTTATTTTCTTTTTCTTACTAGCTTATTATTTCCCAATTAGAAAATTATTTTATTCCCATTTGTAGTGAGTTGAGAAAATGCATAAAGGTACTAAGAAGAAAATCCAAATCATTCACAGTGTTTTTACTGAAGAATTAATTGCTGATATTGTCACATAGTTTCTTAAATTTTTTTCAATAAATTATCTAAGGGTATGAAGATTTTCATTATAGCATCACTCATTGTCTATTGAATTGCTGGACAATTAAAAAAAGAATAATTACTACTATTTTAAATGTAATGTGTGATCGATCTGTCCCCAGATCAAGTTCCTTGTTCTTTAACTCTGTGATACTTCTTTTCTAGTACCACCCACCTCACTAATCCTGATGATTAAAACACCTGAACATTTGATACTTTCAAAACCTAGACTCTCAGTTCTGTGACCTTCTTGCTTACAACGACCTTTCCCTGCACCCTCCATCAGCCAGTCTGTCCTGTGCCCTTTCTAGCTTGTCAAAGCCACTCACCACACCACTGACTACCTCCTGCCTTTTGAATTCACATCCTCCGTTTAAATAATCCTTGGACACCATCACACCTTCAAATCTGTTCCCTTTTTCTCCTTAAATTGTGCTTTCTTAAATTTTGTCATCTTCATTTTAATCCCTTCTTTGCATACATCCTCAACTAACTTGCCTCTCTACTGCTTTGTCACACTCAGTAAAATCACAATTTCAGTTAAATAAAACTCTCTCACAAACCTTTGAGTTGTGGTAAAAGACAAGTACCTAAAATGGACTTATCAATCTCATGTTCTATTCATGGTCACTAGATTCAGGTTGGCCTTTAATGTGACCGAGATGACTGTACCGCTCCCCTCGGCTTGACTAAACTTTATAAAACTGTTTTTTACACAGAGAACAGGTACATTAGAAATGTCATATATCTTAGACATCTAAACAGGGAATTTCAAGTCTTCAAATGGAGATTTCACAGAATAAGAAGTTTTTTGACTAGAAATTGGAAGAAACTACCTGAGAAAGGAAGTTATATATTTTAATTACACTTGGAAGATATATTATGGTGATCAACATGTTGCAATACACCTAAGAATCTACCATGTCTATGGAAAACTCTAGTAATTTGAATTGAAGCAAGATGTAGACAAATTGGAAAGAGTACCATAAAATGAAAGTCAAGACAGTGTTGAGCAATGTAACTCTAATCATTGCCTGAAAGCCAAATTTTAGTTAAGTCCTCATAAATGCATGGAAGAGTAATTTAAAGAGGTTTAAAAGCATTCTTGAAACAAAACAAACACATTTAAACCATTTGCTTATGAAAATGAAAGAAAAATGGTATAATTCCAACATTGTCTGTCTTATTAAAATAGTGATTTTAAGTTTAAAAGTGTAAAACAACCATGATTAAAAGAGATATGAAGTCCAAGATAAGCAAAAGAAGGTTCACTTCTAATTTTGATGGAGAAGAAGGGCAACATTCTACTGGGAACAGATAATTTAACTATAATGATTGGGGGAGAAATTTTAGTCTAAATTGAAATTTTTCTCTATGGAGAGACCTAGAAGAGAAAGACTAATAAAGTGAATATTATCATTTTGAGTTGTTTTCCAGACTGCATAAACTAGAGGATTCTTGAATTTTCCAGGGAAAGATTTAGGAAGTGAGGGCCAAAGCATGTAAATGGTACTTTTTGCCTCTATGGAATGTGAGCTCTGGAGGTGGTGTTAATGTGAATTGTAAGAAAAAAGATGTAAGCTGGCTTGCTCCCCAAACTGAAAAGCAATCAACAGCATTAATACTTGCAGTTGTTGATCATTTGTTCTTTCTTCCCCTTCCAAAGTTTTATATTATTTAACTAATGATGAATATTGAATTTCAAGTTTTCTACTCAGAAAAAAATTAAAGTCATGGTCTCTCTTTATTTGTTATATATGTGTTATTTCCATATGATTTCAGGTTTTGTAATGTGGCACTTGAAAACTTTATGTTAGGTAAATGGAGGAAGAGTATAGAACTTCTCGATTAACCAGATGAACGGCTCAAGTTATGTAACTTTGGGTGGCAGTTCATTTTGTAAAGATACTTATCCAAAGTTGGAACCTTAAGGATTTTTTAATTCACCCTTTAGGTCCCCTCATGATTTTGTTGTTCTCATGAAAATTTTCAAAGTGGAAAAGAACTCTCATTATCTACTTACCTATAGTTATTATTTACAAAGATACCCTGTATCAGCATGTGGTTTGGTTTGCTTCAATGATCTAAAAATTCTGGGAATATATTTGATGTTCTAGGATGGTATATGTCATGATTTTGATGTGAGATATCCCCAAATCTCATGTGTAAGACAATGCAAGAAGGCTTAGAAGTGAAATGATTGGGTTATGGGAGTGTTAACCCAATCAATGAATTAGTTCCCTGGTGGGATTAACTGGTTGGTAACTGCAGGCAGATTGGTGTGGTAGAGCTCTCTGGTCTTCTTGGTGTGATGTCTTGAGCCACTTCCCTCCACCACATTCTTCCACCATGATGTTCTGTCTCACTGGGTGCCCTAAGGAATGGATCTGATTGTCTATGGACTGAGACCTCTGAAACTATTGGCCACAAATAAACTTTTCATCATTTAAAAATTATTCTTGTCAGATCTTTTAGTCACAGCAGTAAAAAAGCTGACTAAAAGAGTATACAAGAGTATATATCAGTTTTTTCTCTGTTTTGGGTGTCAGTGAAGGCCATTAGTCATTATCAACAGGTTAAGAATCCATTTATGAAATTAGGTCTCTTTATAATGCTTATATGTGCTCTTCTAGGGCACATGTTTTAAAGGATAGAATAGATAATAAACATGTAGGAGAGTGTGTTGGTTAATAAGTTGAAGAAGTCAAAGGTATAAATCAAAATTTAGTTAGCAAAATTTAGTTAGCACTGGGAGGGATTAATTGTCATAGGTTTGCTTCATCTTCTAAACCAAGGGGTAGGCTAAAATATATATTTAAGAATCACCCTTTGAAAATGATTTTCTCTTTACTTAGAAAATGATAGAAGCTCTGGCAGTTGTTCAGGTAGCATTATATTTATTGTCTTATAAATGATACAAACTGCATGGGTGGTATCTCTCAACCTGCATTAAATTCAACTCAAAATGAATCAAAGATCTCAGAATCAGACCAGAGACCCTGCATCCTATAGAAGAAAAAGTAGATCCAAATCTTCATCATGTTGGCTTAGGATCATATTTTCTTAAGAGGACTCCCATAGCACAAGAAATAAAAGCAAGAATCAATAATTGGAATAGATTCAAACTAAAAAGTTTTTTCTCAACAAAGGAAACTATCAACAATGTGAAGAGAGAGCCTACAGAGTGGGAGAAAATCTTTGCCAATCATACTTCAGATAGAGCACTAATCTCCAGAATCTATAAAGAACTCAAACTCTACACCGAGAATACAAATAATCCAATCAATAAATGAGCTAAGGAAATGAGCAGACACTTCACAGAAGATCTGCAAGCAATCAACAGATATATGAAAAAATGTTCAACACCTCTAGTAATAAGAGAAATGCAAATCAAAACTACCCTAAGATTTCATCTCACCCCAATTAGAATGGCGATTATCAAGAATAGTAGCAATGGGCTGGGGAGATAGCTCAGTTGGTAGAGTGCTTGCCTTATAAGAACAAGGCCCTGGGTTCGATCCCCAGCACCTCCCCCCCCCCCCCAAAAAAAAAGAAAGAATAGTAGCAGCAATAGGTGTTGGCAAGGATGTGGGAAAAAGGTACACTCATACATTGCTGTTGGGATTCCAAATTAGTGCAGCCACTCTGGAAAGCAGTGTGGAGATTCCTTAGAAAACTTGGAAAGGAACCACCACTTGACCCAGTTATCCTACTCCTTGGCCTATACCCAAAGGAATTAAAATCAGCATACTACAGTGATGCAACCACATCAATGTTCATAGCAGCTCAATTCACAATACCCAGATTGTGGAACCAACCTAGATGCCCTTCAATTGATGAATGGATAAAGAAACTGTGGTATATATACACAATGGAATATTACTCAGCCATAAAGAAGAATAAAATTATGGCAGTTGCAGGTAAATGGATGTAGTTCGAGAATATCATGCTAAGTGAGATAAGTCAATCCCAAAAAACCAAAGGCTGAATGATCTCTCTGATAGTGGATGAGTATGAGGACATTCTGAGGCCTATGAATCCTCACTGAATAGGTCTTTGAGACCTTGGACATAGGAGTTAATAAATCTAAAAATACTTTACATTAGTTAGGCTCTATTTGGTTGTGAGGAAGCATCTAACCAAGGATTACTTACAAGTTTATTGCAAAGCTGCACAAAACTATGAAGGGCCAAGGAGTGTAAACCATCACATCCTTTTTAGTTATTAATTACTCTGGAACTGAGATTTCCAAAAATTAAGCTATGCAACAGACATTTAGGGAAACAAAATAATGGTACTTACAGAGATTATCTTTTTGTCAGATGCCCAAGAGAAAGAATGAGATTAGTCAATTTCTCACTTTCATATGCAGAACATGCCTATTGACCAATCCACTGCAAGAAGCTGTGGTCTTCCTGTTCATTTCAAGCCTAGACTTCTTTGCTCTTTAGTGGGGCATCAGCTTCTGATCCAATCATCTGTGGCCAATGTATCAGGGTTTATATGGCACATGTATCACAAGGACATCAGAATTAAGAGGAATGAGTCTTTGAGCTCCTGTTTCACTGGTGGGGGCTTTATAAGTGGCAGACACTTAGACTTTAATAGACTCAAAACCAGTAGAGACAGAAGAAGGAATAGTGGTGAGGTAGGGAAAAGGCCAGGCAGTCAGTGTAGGCAAAAATGATGAGTCAAAAGGTTGAGGACTGTCTATCAAAGAGAGACCAAAGGGCTGCTAACAGTCAGGTAACCTCTGTGCTTGTGCTCCTAGGCACATATATGGGGAAGAAAGTGAAGACGATGATTAATGAAAGAAAGAAGTTCTGAGAGCTGTTAGAAAGCAAGCCACATACCTCTACCCCAGTGGGCTTTCAGCTCTGAGGTTCCCTCCTCCCGGAGGAGTGTATTCTCTACTGTTTTCTTAAATAAAACTTGCTTGCTTACCATGACATTCTTGGTGCTCATTCTTTAACTACATTGATCCCAATTTTCACCAGACTGCTTTCAGTTGGGGGCCTGCCTGGGATCATCACTGAGGTAAGCTCCCCTACACCTTACATCCTTCTGCCTCTTTGCTTCTGGAGAATACTCTGGGCACCCTTGAGCCACTTAAGTGTGATTAGTGTGACCGGATTTAAGTCTTGGATGACAGGTTCAACATCTAGGATTGGGGCTGTCTGAGGGAATCTGCAAGTTAGGAGAGGATAGCCCCTATAGGGCAATATCCTCTACCCCAAACTGCAAGATAAATCAGAGGTTTCCTTGGGATAACTGGATACCACAGGTTTGGATCCCTGGGAATGGAGTTAGCTAAGCCTCTTTACTGCCTCCTTAAAGAAACTCTGCACCAAGGAACAACTACCTTAATATGGGAAACAGAGCATGTTAAAGCATTTAACGCACTAAAGGAGGCCTTACTTCAAGTCCTTGCTCTCAGCTTGCCCAGGAATCAAGAATTCAACCTGTTTATCACTGAAAGAGGAGGAATAGACCTAGGAGTGGTCATACAAAATAATGGACCACCTGAACAGCCAGTAAAATATCAGCCAGGAGCTTGACATGACGTCTCAAGTGTGGCCCTGCTGCTTGTGAGTGGCTACAGTTGCCTTGCTAGTCCCTGAGGTAATCAGGATCACCTTGGGAAGAGATCACATTGTATATACCTCTCAATCTCTCAGGGATTTTAAATACTAAAGGGGGATTTTAATTTTCAGATTATGCCCTTCTAAATGCCAGGCTTTACTTCTAGAAGGACCCCTAACTTAAATAAGGACTTGCTCTAATTTAAATCCATCCACTTTCCTTCCAGAATCATTAGAGAGGAATCCTGAATATTACTGCCAACAAGTTTTAGCTATAGACTACACAGTCCAAGGAGAACTTCAAAGTCTCTCCCTGTCTAATCTAGATCTCACTATGGGAGATGGGAGCTCATTCTTTCATGAAGCAAGGAGATCACAATGCTGGATATACAGTAGTGACTTTACATGACACCTTAGAGGAACAGTCCTTGCTTCCAGGAACAAGTGCACAACTTGCAGAATTGAGCGCCCTAACAAGAACACTTGAACTGGGAAAACAACAGAGAGTCAATATTTACACTAAGTCTAAATATGCCTACCTAATTCTGCATGCACATGCAGCAATTTGGAGGGATTTCAAACAGCTGGGGAAACTTCAATAAAAAACTATGAACAGATCCTAAATCTATTAGAAACTGTTCATTTACCTAAAGAGTGGTAGTAATTCATTGCTGAGGATACCAGAAAGGAATAGATGAGAAATTGGAAGGTAATGAATGAGCAGACTGACAGACCAGAGAAGCTCCAAAAGGAACATTATGTCAACCAAAGACGTTAGCCCCTCTACTGTGGGAAGGACCTCCCCTAGAGATAAAACCTCAGTACGCTCAAGAAGAAACACAACAGACCTTATGGGGGGGGACAGTCTCTTGTCTTCTGGGTGGATTCAGATGGAAAATAATAAACTCTACTTACCTACTAACTCTCAATGGAAGATCCTACAGATGCTAAACCAATCATTCCACTTGGGAGGGGAGAAATTATACCAAAAATGGTCTATCAAATAGTCAAAGCCTGTGAACTATGCCAGATAAATAACCCACTTAACTCCACCAAAAGGCCTCCAGAACTACAAAGGACAGGACAATTCCCTGGGGAGAACTGGCAACTAGATTTTACACACATCTCCGATACTTATTGGTTATGGTGGATATATTTACTGGATGGACTGAGGCTTACCCCTCGGTTTGGTCAGCTATTTCACTGCTGTGACTTAAAAACCTGACCAGAACAACTGTAGAAGAGGAAATGTTTTTCTGGAGCTCACGGTTTCAGAGGTCTCAACTCATAGACAGCAGGCTCCAATCCTCAGGGCTCGAGGTGAGGCAGAAGAACATTATGATGAAAGAGTGTGGCAGAGGGAAACAGCTCACACGGTCATTAGGAAGCACAGCGAGAGAGACCTCCACTCCAGATACAGAATATATACCCATAGCCACGCCCCCAATGAACCACTTCCTCCAGCCACACCCCACCTGCCTTCAGTTACCACTTAGTTAATCCCATCAGGGATTAATTCACTGATCATGTTAAGGCTCTGATCCAATCATTTCTCCTTCAAACCTTGCATTGTCTCACATGTGAGTTTTTGGGGGGCACCTCATATGCAAACCATAATAACCCCGCTGAAATGAATGAGCAGGAGAGGTGGAAAAGGCCCTGTTACAGGACATCATTCCCAAAATTTCAACTGGTTCACAGTTTCCAGAGAGATAACAAGGCAGCTTATATACACCACTGTGCAACTAAATCAAAAATCTCAGTCTGTTGGGAAAAACATGACCACACCTATGACAAATGGCCTAATACCTTTTAAGAATTAGACAGATCCCAGAATCATAATGTCAACACATTGTGGGTTTTATAGGCCAATGACTGGTTTGGGACTAACTGGTTCTTTAGGCCTGGAATTAGATAGCCAGCACCCAATGGGACCCAGTGGATATGTGGACCAACATATGTCCCTGGCTTCCACCAGTCTGGATGGGAAGATGTACAATTGGGAACCCCTGGATGCAAGGGAGATGGACACAAAATATAGGACAACCTGCAAATCTCCCCAGTCTCAAACAAGGATGGGGACCATCTGTTTTTCATTGGTTTGATTACTTGGCTTCAATGTTTAATCCCACAAATTGACTTAAAGGATTAAATGGCACATGGAGGCTCTAACCATTTATACCCCAAATGCTCTCAATGATGCTGAAAAGGTATTTCTCTCCTTGACACGGAGGTGGCACTCCTGGGAAAGGCTATCTCACAGAACCCATGGGCCTTGGATGTCCTCACTGCAGCTCAGGGTGGCACGTGTGCCATCATTCAAACTGAATTCCTGACAACTCTGGAAATGGGACTAAAATCCTTAAAGTTTTACATTCCCAAATAGATGCCATGTCCTCATTGGCCTTGTCATGGGAACAACTTTTTTAGCTCGTGGTTTTCTAGCACCTCCTGGTGGAAAAAATTGCTGGTCTCTATAGCCGTCCTCACATTCATTGGTACGTTTGGATGTTGCTGTATCTATTGGTGTATCAATCTCGCTCCAGGACTCCGTCTTCTTGCTTTCTTCATAAGGCACCTGCCTCCCAGATGACTTTGCAACCTGTTTTTACTAAACCAGGCTTTTACCACAAACCCCTCCACCGATGGGAACGTTCCTAAAAGGGAAACCCAAACTGTTTGCCCCACATCGTCCCCTCTCTCAACATGAAGAAGCCAGAGTGGTCATCACCCATTTCCCTTATAGCAGTAAGTGTTCTCTTAATCAGATGGGGGAAAAGATGTCGGGAAAAGTCAGGCAGTCTGTGAAGGCAAGAATGATAAGGGACAAAGGGTGATGACTATTTATTAAAGAGAGAATAAATGTTTGCTAAAGGTTAACCTCTGCACTTTTGCTCATAGACACATATAAAGTGAAGAAAGGGAACAATAATTATGGAAAGAAAGAAGTTCTGAGGGCTATAAGAGAGCGCCCCCTTCCCATGGGCTTTCAGCTCTGAGGTCCCCACTTCACTGGCGGAGTCTGTTCTCTATTGCTTCCTTAAGTAAAACTTCCTTAATTAAAATAAGACTATGTTTTTGTCTCCGGGTTGACAAATTCTTCTACTTCCTGGAAAACAAACCCAATCCCAGTCTCCACTGGCCTGATATGGTGGAAATGCATAGTACTTCTCTCTTTCTACTGAAGCTGTGGCAGGGGAAAATGGGGTCAATTAAAATGAAGAAAATGATATCTATTAGAAAATGATATCTATTAAATAAAAATCAATTTTGATTCTCCTAAGGACAAAGAAGCAGAGAAATATAGTGTAAGCTCTGTGAAAGAAAGGACGTGGCATCCTGTCCAACTGTAAGGCCCCAATGAGTTACCTTAAAAAATCGCCAGAGTTGCTGATGCTAAAAAGGGGTTAAAAATGAAAAGCTGCAGATGAGCTGAAGTCAGCCTAGCTAGATAACAGGATGACCTTGGCAGCTAATTTAGGCTATTGCTAGGGGTAATGGGGGATCCCCCCGACTGTGGTCAAGCTGACCTCACCGCTGACCTCATATATACCAGTGGTTACTATGATGACTAAACTTGGCAGCCAAAACTTATCCTGATATGCAAACAAGGACACAAACCCTCCAATTGTAAAAGAGAAATTGAGTCCCTTTGTCTGAAGTGTATGAAACATCTTGTAAATTTGTGCTCAGGGTACTTGGCATGGACTGCTAAGCTGGTCTGTGCGGAGTGCCTGAGCAGCTGCTTGAATAAACTGGTCCTTTTGCGCTTGCCTCAGGTTCTGGCTCCCTGGTGGTCTTTGGGGGACTCCTCAACTTATTGACTTGGGCATTACACAACCTCCTGGAAAAATAATCTCTTATATATTTTTTTGTCCTTTCAAATTTTGTATAAGTTGAATCGCATTCTAGCTAGTCCTACATATTTTCATTATAAACCTAGAGAACCAGAAACTTCTCCTAATTCCCCACATGAATATCTTCATACATGTCATGGTCTGGCACAAGAGAATCACAACCAAATGAAACATCCCAACTTCTGAAGATGGAGTGTTTAAGTTAAATTAATAAGGACAAATCTAAAAAGTAACTAGATTCCAAAACTGTAATAAAAAAGCAGAAGAGAATTAAATATGACTACAAAAATAAAGTTTTGCTTTGTCAGTTCAATTTTTATAAGGAATACCAGAGTATTCTTGAGAGAATTTTAAGCAGGAGTACATCTTCTTTTTACATGTATTTAGAACAGAGGAGTTGGGATAACTAAACTAATACAACTTCTGGAGGAAAACTATATAATCAGCAGAGATAATTGGAAAAATGAAAATGGAAGGTATTGTAGGGACTTAAACTATATTGACATTTCATGTTGAAAATACTTAATCTACTTCGGTAATTATTGATGCCCCTTCTGCTTGGCATTTTGCTAAACCTTTCTAAATTCTGATTATAGGTTTCTTAGAATGAGAAATTCATTTCATTCTTGTCAAAGGCAGATAGTTGCTTAAAATGACCCTGAACAATGAAAGAAATTATTATCTCAAAGCATAGTGAAAAGTTAATGAATAATAGACTTTACAATTTTATAGGCCAAATGGTTATTTTGAAAAGAATATCGCAAGGCACAGAGGCAAATAAATAGGTATTCTAACCTTAGTGTTGCCTTCATAATAATACCAGGCTGAAGCTCAGTATGTTATGGAGAAAAGGCAAGCATTTTCATTGTGTTCTTTCTGAATCCCTGACTCAGCATCCATGAACATCATTATGGTTATCATGTTATATACTAATTTTGGTTGATTGCTACAAAGCAAAAAATAACTGGAGTACTGGATTATGACTATTGTAATGGTTTGGATGTGAGGTATCCCCCAAAAGCTCACATGTGGGACAATGCAGGAAGGTTCAGAGGAGAAATGATAGAGTTGTAAGAGTCTTAACCCAATCAGCTAATTAATCCCTGGTGGGATTAACTGAAGTGGTAGGGTGTGGCTGGAGGAGACTGAAATTGGGCTGTGGCTTTGGGGTATATATTTTTGTGTCTGGAGAGTGGAGACTCTCTCTCTCTCTCTCTCTGCCTGTTGATGAGAGATGCTTCTCTTGGCCACACTCTTCCGCCATGATGTTCTGCCTCAAGCCCCAAGGAATGGAGCCAGCCTTCTATGGACTAAGACCTCCGAAAACATGAGCCATTCTATCACTTGCCCTTCTGCATTTTCCACTACATTAAGATGTAGCATAAGACATAGCTGCCTAGTCTTGAACTTTCAGCCTCTGAAACTGTGAGCTAAAAACTTCTCCCCTGTTTAAATTACACAGACTCAGATATACTGATATAACAACGGAAAACTAAGACAGCTTCTTTCAATGATGTTGCCTGAATATCCTTTCCAGGTTTTTTCCTTTGAGTCATTGAAGTTACTCATCACTTTTGGGACCACTAATACCTCTGAACCAGAGTACCAATATTTCTGCCTGTTCTTGAATATTGGAAACCTGAATGTAGAACCATTTTTTCTGAGTGTGTTGCAATTAAAGGCTATCTACTTGATTTACTATTTCAATAGTTCACTCCCATTGCAGTGTCTCTACTAGACTACCATTCCCTTGAAGTCAAGAAAGGAGCTTGTACATTTCTCTTTATTGCCATCACATTACAATGATTGGCAGGTGGTGTGCCTGATATATCTAAGTGAAGAGTGTTTTATTTTTTGATTTCTCATCATATAAACTCTTTCTTTGCTGAGCTGAATTTTCCATAAATATGAAAAAAAAAAAAAGAAAAGAAGAAACCCAAGAACAAAAACACATTACTGTGGTGTCATATTCAAGGCATTGCATGACTGAATGATCTTGTCACACTATGACCATCGTTTATGTTAGATATGGAAGAAAAATAAATACTAAGAAATTTAATGGATTTTTAACATTATTTATTAGCTACAATTCCACAATTGTTGAAAACTGACAGAAACAGCTCTTCCAATACCACATAAAGGTGTTTTTCTTATTAACTGTATAGATATCTATTTCTTGGCATTCGTAACTACCTATTATTGCCATTTTTAAAATAGAAATTTAAAAGAAAATGACATTTAAGGATTTAGTTATGGGTTGATTTCTTCAGAGGGCAGAATTCCTGAACATATGGTTACTTGATTGTTCACATTTATGATTGAAATATGGTGTTAGTTACCTATTAGTTGTATACTTTTATAGAGGAAGTCAGTGCCAAATTCAGAAACATCTTGTAATATAAAATTCTAGATGGGAAGCTAGGTAATCGTTTTTTTCTGGGGAGGAAAGGGACTTAAGTCTTCTGTTTTGTTAAGCACTTATGTATATCCAACTTTGTGATTCACACATGGGAGCATCCCAATGGAGGGTTGAAGGGCCCATGAGAAAGATTGAGATCATGTGTCTTACGAGAGTAACATTTTCTGAGCTGGATTCTGCTAAGAAAAGGGTTAGTTGTGTTGCCAATTCCACCACAGGGGACTCAAAACTAAGAATTAAAAAAAAAAATCCTTTACTGGGTTCTGAGTATTATAGGATAAAAACTGTGTACCATCTGTCCCTTTTATCTCAATTCCTGTTATAAATATATTACTACTTTTTATATCTAGAATTCTTTCTTTTCCCCATAGTGAATTATAAATGATTTCTGTGTCCACAGACTACGAGAGCTACATAATTTGTTAAACAATTGGACAGGAATGTGTGGTGTAATGAAATAGTAGAGTTTTCACACCCAACAGTATCAGTCCAGTAAATACTAGGCAATACACGGGTGATTTGTATACACAAAATAGCTCCATATTCTGCAAGTAGGATAGAATATATTAGCAGAGACCAGTCCCAGAGGTACTTCCAGCAATCAATTGCAATTATACTGGGTCATCTTTTTAACTTCTTCCTACCTTTATTTAAACATAGCAAGCATACTTATTTTATATTCTGTATGATAATTTTAGTATCTTAAGTCTCTTTGACTTGGATATTGCTGTGTCTCCTTCAATAAGGACCATTTTTCATTTCTCTCAGATTATGTGGACTCAGGATGTGAATTTTCCTGAGAGCCAACTTAATGTCTCAATTCCATAGGTGGAATTTTGGGTTTTTTCCCTCCTTTGATTAGTGACAGTCTTCAAGGCAGATCATTATACTTGCAGCACAGTAGGTATACATCTGTATTTCTAAGACTCCCTTACTCTGATATAATCATTTTTGGGCTGGGGGTTCTCCCAACAGATACTAAAATTTGGGTAAGTTCTGGACTTGTCTTCTCATCTGTAAGGTTCTGAGAGGTTCCGTAAAAGCAAGTCATGGGTATCAAGTTGGGCAACTGTCCATAGAGGGCATACAAAATTTATGGCTTCACTTATGTTCTGGACTTTATGGCGGTAAGGATTGGTGATCCTTTTCTTTCAAGGTCTGCATAATAAATAATTTCTTATTTGCAGATCACAGACTTGCAGGGTATGTGGTTTCTGTTTCCTATACCTCTTTTGTTTCTTGATTTGTCTCATAATTCTTTAAAACCACACAAAAGTAGTCTTGACCCTTGATATATGCAATGAAGGCCATTGTTTCATTGGACACACTGCTTGCAGGTTCCTGATCAAGAGTCTACATTCCCCTTTCACTCTTTCTTTCTATATTTATTTGTTTTGTTTTAGCCAGTGAGATCCTTCACAACTCACTGATATATTTTTAAAGATCATAAAATGTATTTTTTCCTTATATTTTCCATAGTTTTCAGTTGGATTGTCAGGATATCCAGTACAGTTGATAAAGAAGCTTCATTTTTTTAATTTTATGAATTCTATATTTATTTAGATTAATGCTACATTTGCCATTTTCTATTCTTATCATGTGTTTCTTCTCAGACCTTCTTTCTGGCATTACCTTCCTTCTCTTTCAAATGCATTCTTCAGTTGTTGTTCAGTGAGTCATATTCATGCAATGTGGATGTTTTATAAAATTTGTTTTGTGTGTATGCAAGTATATGTTTACTTTTATTTTCCTCAAACTTTTGAAGATACTGTAGGTTTTATTTATTTACCTGGAACAAGGTGTGTTATATTTTCAGATTCTGGAACAATCTGTTATTTCTTAGTTCTTGGAAAATTCAGTCACTATCTAGTTGAACTACCTATCCTTCATGCTACTCTTCTGTCCTGAAACTCCTATGTGCTAGGTTAGATCTCTCAGGTTCTTTTACTTTGCCTTTCATTTTTCTCTTCTATTCTTTCTGTCCTTCCTTCTTCCCCAGCTCTTCTTTTGCTTTCTGGAAATTTCCTCTAAACTATGAGAAAATAGTTAACTCTGGGTTTTACTGGTTCTTGTTCCATTGTTATAGTTCTTTTGTTGTATGCATTTATGTTTCTGTAAATTTTATTTTTTATATTTTAGCTCATTTTGGTGTTATCTCCTTATTTGCTCATGTTGTTTGTTTTCTCATGCATGTCTTTAAAAATATTAAGCATGCTGGATTTTATAGCTTGTGTCTGGTAATTATAATATCTGAAGAGTTTGAAGGTTTGTTATAGGTCATTTATCTGATGGTGCTTTGTTTCCTCTTATGTATTTGTTGGTTTGCAGGTTTCATCAGCATATTAGATGTAATTTGGTGAGGCCTAGGATGAGAAGATGGACTTTGTCAGGTGACTGGGTGCTTACCCAATCCAGGACACTTGATTTAAATTTTGTTAAATAATTTAGGGCTTTTAAACTATGTATAGGTCTTAAATATTTAAATCTCATTCCTGCAATGTGGTCTTACTATGGGATACAAATTCTCATGGGTTAACTTTCTGTATCACTCTGATATGGTGCAGAGAGTAGTGAATGGTGGGAACATGAGGTGAAGGGAATAATTATATAAACTGGGCCCAACTGTGCTGACCCCCAAGTGTTTTCACTTTTAAAAAGCAATTTACCTACAGCCCTGCTGGGCTTAGTCAACAGAATATGTTACATTCCTTAGCAAAGTACTGTTATTGGCAAGAGAAATGCAGTTCTGAAATGCTGACAATAAAACACAAGTTACTCCGAAGTGGGGACTTTTGTGACCCTTACCCACAGATCCCAGAACTCAGAGAAAGAATGATAGTTGCCCCTAACCATAAAATCTGTAAAAACAGGTTCTAATTAAAACTGATCAGCATGGAACAAAATGACATAGAGTTTCACAGTAGCGAGGACTTGAAAGTCTGATATCATTCTGCTGTCAGTCAAAAGTCAAGAGTTGGACCTGGGCAGGATTCTCTGGAAACATCCCTGGCACCCAAATAAAACCAGACGGAAGAAGAGATGCATCATCCCTCTCTTCTCTGACAGGACTCACTCTCTGCCTTGAGAGTGTCCTCTTTTTCCTCTTTCTCTTCTCTTCTAATAAATTCATGGCTGTTACTCTGACATGTCTGACCTGATCTCAATAATCAGGGTCTAAAAAGGGTCGTCAGTGCTGCCTCCATTTCCTGGAAGGCCCCAGCTCTGTAACAACTGTACTCATAACCAAGGCAAATTTTGTTGTTATCTCCCTCGACAGAGGTTGATTATTTTTCTGGATTACTTTTTCACTGAGTGGGTACCTATTATGAGGTACAACCTTTATGGTTTCTCTCTTCATACTTTCCATTAGCTGCTTATAATAAAAGCTCTTGTTACTAACCAGCAAATGCCTCTGGATACTGCTCTCTTTCATGATTTCTGCATCTTCTTTGCTTCTGATCTCTTGGGATTTCCCATTTTCTTTTTTTCTTTAGCTAAACTTAAAAATAGACATCTTCAACATTTTCTCTAGTATATTTAGGTGTTTGGAATCATGAAAAATTTTAGAATTTGAAAAATCTTGTGTTAGCTACCTTTTATTTTCTTCAAAGAATACATAATACTTAAAGTACATGCTCTTATTTTTTACT
Organism: Sciurus carolinensis; assembly: GCF_902686445.1. NCBI lineage: Eukaryota > Metazoa > Chordata > Mammalia > Rodentia > Sciuridae > Sciurus > Sciurus carolinensis. Next base: position 117,749,571 of record NC_062218.1, read on the forward strand.
GAAGTCAGTTACTATTGTCAAAATCTTAGGGAAGTCATTTATGTTTTATCAACTAAATGAAGGTCTTAAAATATGCTTCACATTACTGCAGTTTGTTGTATGTGAGGTGATATATATTAGTATACTCTTTTTAAAACAATAATTCACTATATGAACATTAGGTATTATTATCATAATTATCATTATTAACATGCCTTGATCAATTTCTCTACATCAAAAATTAGAAGAAGTTTTTGTGATTTGTAATTATAAATTTTAAGTGTTTCTGATGCAGAGAAAGAAAATGTTACTCTGCCACCTTTGTGAACATTAGTAGCACTATTTTGGAAAACAAAACAAAATACAAAACACTTGTGCAATAAAAATCAGAACATCTCTACTTTTAACACTTAGAAAAATGAATAAATAAAAACTTTAAAATTAAGTAAATAAAAGCAAATAAAACAACAGTTCCTTGATAATGCTACTTATAGTTAATCTTTATAGTATTCCAGGGAAGAAGAAAACAAAATTGTCTTCAAGTCAGAGTATAATACAAACATAAACTTTCTCAATATAAAAGGCTATTTTCCAAGCAAATTATAATTAAATAGTTTAATGAAAAACATATTCAATTACTTTCTGCCTATTATGGTATGTAATTCTATTTATACAATTTATATGTTTTATTTATAGCTGTAATTACATTGTCTATCTTTTCACTATTTTCTGCAATGGGTTTGCATGCTATTTTTAATTGTAGTTGTTTGCCTCTCTTACAATGATTTATTGTGCTTTTGTGTTATGTTATTAATTTTCCTGAAAACCAATTTACTACTTCCTCTGGCAAAGGTAGTATGAGAAGATAGACTTTCATCTTAACCATAAATTGTTAAAAACTCAACTGAGCAAAAATAATGCTTTGGTTCATGATCATATAGTCATGCTTTGGACTTCTGTGTTAAATACATTGAAATACATATTTATATATCAATGTCAGAAAGAAGAGGATTAACTTAGTACAGTATGAATTTCTTTTGATTACTTACATTTTAGAAAATGTGTGATAGGGAAGTTAGGACTTGTTTCCAAAGAGCAAATGCAAAAGAGCAAATCATTTTGAATCAGAGTTCAACAGAAATATATTCTAAAATTTCCTATTTATCTATTTTTAGGAAGACAATGTTTAAATTTGGTCACTTCTGAAGCACTGAATTGAAATAACACTGTTTACCAGCTACACTTCTAAGCACTTAATTTATTTAAGCGTGCTAATAATCTTCTGTGTCTGTTTCCTAAAGATGAGGAAACAAAGAATGCATTGCACAAAGTTAGCTAACAGGGGATGTTGTACTCAGCTTTTTCACTTCTGTGACTAAAAGACCTGACAGGAACAATTTTAGAGAAGTCAAATTTTGTTTGGAGCTCACAGTTTCAGAACTCTCTTGCCACAGATGTTCAAATCCCTTCTTGGAATCCAGGTAAGGCAGTACATCATGGGGAAGGGGTATGGAGGAAACAGCTTGGCAATCAGGAGGCAGAAAGAGCTCTGCTCACCAGGGACAAAATACATACTTCAGAGGCACACTGGCAGTGACCAACTTCCTCCAGTCACACCCTACCTGCCCACAGTTACCACCTCGTTAATCCGTTCAAGTGGATTCATGCACTGAGTAGGTTAAAGCTCTCATAAACCAATCATTTCACCTCTAAATTTTATTGCACTGTCTCATTTATGAGCTTTTGGGGGACAATATGTGGCTAAACCATAATGGGGTGAATCAAAATTTGAACAATAACTTGAATTCTTTTCTTAATCATTCTTAATATTGCCTCCAATTGAGAGTTTTGAAAGCTAATTTTTATTTTATCGTTATATTAAGTCAATGCAACTTTCCTAATTTTGAATGATCAATCTGAAAAAAAATTTGAATTTTAAAGGATTGCTTGATAACTTAAATAATTTTTATTGATATAACTTCAGTAAAGATAATAAGGCAAAATTAAGCATTAGAGTTAACTTAGAGGAAGACATTTTTGTTCTCACAGAGAAGTAGTTCCTGAATTTCACAGCTATTCGCTAGCATCACCACTCTAAATCTGATCTTTCTAAATGCATTAACCAAGATAGCTTGAATATTCCCCTCAGCTCCACTAAATTTTAGACAGGTTTCTTGACTATGGCCTCTAACTTCCCTTTTCACAAGGCATTTGCCAAAGAAAACTTTCAATTGTAAATCTTCTGTCTGCCTGTTGAAGATGTAAATCTCCCAGCTTCTTGCCAGTTTTACAACCCTAGAATGCTTTTAACTAGGACCTGGGAGCATTCTCTTTTAAATGAAATCATCCAGAATGATAGAAAGCCTCTGTCTTTTAATCTCAGTGGAAGGTAAGAGGCAATTAGCAAATACAGATGGCTTCATCACATTGACAAACCTCCCACCCCTAATGTCTTCAGTACTTTTCAGTTAGTTCACCACAGCATTTAAATTCTTCTTGCCTTTTAGTTCAGCCATAGAGTTCAAGTTTTCTATTGCAATAGTCTTTCTTGATGTCTATTGCAACTGTCTTAAATAGTCTTCCTTGTCATTTTTAACACATCCAGTGCAATCACTTTTTTTTTTTTTTTTTGTAATTTTAAGGTGTCTCTCCATAGCTCTGGAAGGAGAGCAAGCTCCAGAAATAGCTATCTTTAAAAATTTTTTAAGTAAATATTTATGTAAAAATGTGACTTTCTATTTTCATTTTCAGTTTTACTTCTTAGTATTAATTGATAATTTTTCTTTGATACAATCCAATCTGTGGAGGCAGAGATAAAATACAATATTAGCAGAGCATAGGAAATTAGAATGTATTCCCAACTGAAGAAAATATCATTTGGTTTTATCAAATTCAACATGTATTAACATAAACATTTATTCAACTAATATTAATTGACCAAGCACCAGGCACCTTTATAAGTGCTGAGTTTATAAGAGAGGACAAGTAAGAAAAAATATCTCCTGACTTCAGAGGGCTTACATTTTATCCAGAGATTAATAACACAAACAAAGCAGGACCTCTACTGCATATTGTTTAAGGATGAGTAAAATCATAAGTTGAAAGGATAGGCATTGTACCCTTGAGAAGATATGTTGGTAAATATATATAAATAGTTTTGAGTTTACCATTTCAATGAAGTACCATGACTTGGTGATTTTTCTATAAGGCCATTTAATCCTAATAAATACTTTCTCAATTATGACATTCAACTCTGTCTTGACATGATTTGCAGATCCTGAGAGGTACTAAATGGAGTAGACTGCTGAGCTACTTAGGATTGAGAATGTAGCTCAGGACTATAACTAGCATTCTTGAGACCTTGGATCCAATCCCTAGCAACACACACCTATACACACACACACACACACACACACACACACACACACACACACACAGAAAGAGAGAGACAGAGAAGAGAAAGAAAGCTGAGGTAGTTGAGGAAAGGAATCTTACATTATAGTAACATTTTCTGAGGACAAACACACATGCATATGGAATTGAATGAGAAAGAAAAGGAGAAAACAATGATTTTTTTTTTTTTGCGGTACTGGGGATCAAACTCAGGGCCTTGTGCTTGTGAGGCAAGCACTCTACCAACTGAGCTATCTCCCCAGCCCAAAACAATGATTCTTTATAGGACAAACAGAATTAAGAATTATTAAGTTTTTATAAATATCATAATCTATATTTATTTTATAATATCTTGCTTAGTATGTAAAATATTCCTAGAAATTTCTTTCTTATATGTTCACTATCTTTATATCAGCATTATATCTCACTTACTATATAGTATCTAATTTATCTAAATACTACTGTATTTTTGAATTGAATAAATTATTTTGTCAAGACAATAATGGTATTTATTTCCATTTCCAACCTATAGCATCAACATTGAATATATTATAAACTAAAAAGGTGGTCACTTTTTCTTATCTGTATGCCACACAAAATAATTTCTAGATAACATTTCAGAAAATTCATTTCTGTGACTTGGTAGTATACTTTTAAAAACTATAGTAATTAGAATTGATACCACCATATTGGTTTATGAATACAAAATAACAAGAAAGGAAAATTTGAAATGAATTGTGTTTCAGGAAGACAATCATTTTCAGAGAGGAATTACATACAAAACAACTTTGTTCTTCTGTAAGCTTTAAATTAAATCTTGTCACCAACAAGAAAGTTGTAGCCTATTGATTTTCTTAACCATTAATTCACTCAAGACATTATCTCAGTCTCCACAGTATTTAGCTGTTTTAATTTATTTATCAAAGCTAAGGATAATCAGTTTCCTTTACCCTTTCACTAGGCAAATCAACAGAGTAATTTTCTCTAATCTGATACTATTGTATTGCAAACACACACATTCCCATATCACTCTGGCTTAAGAAAACAATAAGCAAATAAACTTAAAAGCTCTTAATAAAATCATTATTTTGGTTTCATAAGGGTCACTGATAATAAAATCACTGCTTTACATGTGATGACATCATTGGGCCATCCAATTTTTTATTTGGGTCTGTGTCTGATTCTATGACTATTATAGAAGTAATAGCTGAAGAGTCTAAATACATCAGGTTGCTTATCATGTCTAAATACTGAATTTTATTAACATCGAATTCAACTTCCATGACAAGGAAAACTCAACCTTTACCGAGGTTTATAAATCTAAGTCCCCTATTGAGACTTAACATTTATTCTTTTTTGAATTTTCACATTGAACCTCTTACTCTTTATCTTGCCACATTACCAAGTAATGTGCTTTTAACTTAACTTTAACTACGGATGCTTTTAACTTTAATCTCCAAGGAGACACTCACTAGTCTCTCTAGACTTGAGCCTCCCCAAGTGTCAGCCTTATATATTATAATTGTTACTGCTGGAAATAACAATGAAGACATCTTCTATACATACTCAATATTTGTGTAAGTTGGAAAATACATTCACGCATATTATGTTTTACCTCTGAAATAAATTGAGGTTGTTGTGAAAGTAGTATTTCCTTTTTCCTGATGTATCATCTGATTAGATACCCAACTATTTCTGGAAGTCTAAGGTTTACAAAATTAACATCACTCCTGTTCTCACTCACTTATTCCTATCAGAGGATTCTAAGCTAGACACCTCCGTTGCTTCTCTTCTTTTCACTTTGAATGTGGTAATGTTTGTTGGAGATAGCTCTTGAATCTGTGCTTCTCCACTTCCACACCTCCTCCCCCATGATAGACTTCATCATTGCACAGTTAACTCATTCTAACCTTCTTCAGATGGTTTCCTTGACACTAGAATTATCTTTCTATAGTAAATATTTAAACCAAATTATTAACCTATCAGATAATTATGACGGTAGGCAGGCTCCAAGAAAATCACAGAATACTTTCTTTTGCATACATCCAGACACCTCCTGGATATCTAAGGAACTAAGGGGAAGCTTATACAAGGTCAGAGGCAATCATTCCTTTTGCCTTCAGCCTTCCACTAGGTGAGGTCACAGCAGCAAGGCATTGTCTTGGAAGCAGAGAGGAAGCCCTCCCTCAACCTGCTAGACCTTTGCTCTTCTTGGACTTCTCAGCCTCCAGAACTGTGAGAAGATAAATTTTCTATTCTTTATACATTATCCAGTCTTATTTTGTTACAGTAGCAAAAAATCTTTGAGCTGTACACATTAGCTCTTCATTTTTCTATATTTTACCTATCTTATATATTACACAGAGGTCATATTTTAAACCTCATTGTTTCCTATGTAGTACAAACCATCTGAATTGCATGTTTCAGAAAACTAGAGAGTACATTCCCTTCCTTTTGGTGGTGGTGGGGGACCAGGAGTTGAACCCAGGGACACTTAACCACTGAGCCACATTCTCAGTCCTTTTTATATTTTACTTAGAGTCAGGGTGTCTCTGAGTTGCTTAGGGCCTTGCTAAGTTGCTGAGGCTGATTTTGAACTCATGATACTCCTGCTTCAGCCTCCCAAACCTCTGGGATTACGGGTGTGCTATACCATGCAGGGCTCCCCATTCTTTTAAAACCTAAACTTCTTTGATTGGTTAAAGTTAACCTGCTCTGGAGAAACTCATCCTGACATCAAAAGTTGAGAGCTCTGTGATAATTAACGATGTATCTCAACCCCTAAAATCAAGCAGTGTGTCAGGGTTGCATCTAACAAGACATATTATCTAGCACAAATGGATTTATTTGAACTGGCCACTATATCCACAAATATCAATGAAATGGTTTTCCTCTTTTGAGTTTAATAATAATTTTATAATGTGCGTGATGAGCATATCTTTCTTCTTTTTTCTTTCCTTTCTTTTTTATTTTGAGATGATGACTGAATATCTCAGGGGACAAGATTAACATTAAACCTCATATATGAGCTCATTATCTAGTCACAAAATCATAAGTAAAACCTCATTGGTTAACATTTAGTCTCTGAAAGAGGATGAATAGGAATCAAGATTAGGAAGTTATGGGGATCACAATTTTCATTTCTCTTTTGAAAGTAGCTTGGTTATGTAAACTCGTGCAAACATTATGGAGAACAGTGTGAAGTTTCCTCAAAAAAGTAAAAAGGTGATCTACCAAAAGATCAGTTATCCCATGTCTTTGTGTATGTCCAAAGGAAATTAAATCAGTATAAAAAAGGATACCTGACACCATTGTCTATTGCAGCACTAGTCTCACAAAAGCTGAGATTTGGAATCAAACTTGGTGCTCACCAATGGATGAGTGGATCAAGAATATATATACACCATAAAATATTATTTAGTTGCAAAGAAGAAATCTTGTCTTTTCAGCAAAATGGATGAAGCTGGAGGATATTATCTTAAGTAAAATAAGCCAGACACAACCTGAATACAGACTTGTGATTACTAGAGGTTGGGACAAGAGGAGAGAGTGGGTAAAGAAAGGCTGAATTTAGTCAATGCATGTTGGATACATGTATGGAAATAAGACACTGAACAATCTCAATGTACAGTTGATATGTGACATTTTTAAAGTATCATAAAGAGATGTTAATTTTCAACAATCCAAAGCAACTATCCTTTTCTAAATCGCTAAGTTTTAATGAAAATCATATCATCGATATGTGTAAAAACAAGTGCACTCTGTCAGGAATCACAAAGCAAACAAGACTAGCACCCAAGCACTTGCTTTGGAGTTTGAAAGGAAACCCTGAGAAGTGTGATGTAAAGAGAATCTTCATAGGTTTCCAAGGCAGAATTTCTTAGCAGGAAAAACTTCAATAAGTTTCCAAGGCAGGGTTCTTTAAGCAAGTGATATAGACTGCAAAGAAAAAAAAATGGAATTTTTTGGATAGATATTTATTTTCATCTGAGACCAACAGTTTTCTTCAACTTCATTTCTTTTCTTAATATATCTTTGTAGTATATGTAACATTTATTACTTTAAAGTGTGTAATTCAGTGTCATTTAGTAAATTCACACAGTTATACTATGATCACCACTATCTACGTTTAAGTGTTCTCACCACTTCGAAGGAAACCCTGGTCTCATTTGGCAGTAATTTCCTGTTCTTCCTCTGTGGATGCACCATTAATTTCCTTTTTTCTCTATTGACTCACTTGCTTTGGATGTTTCATTTATATGTAGTCATACTGTAAGAAAAATGCGGCTCACTTCGGGTCGCAACGCAGCTCAGACCCTTGACTCCAAGGGAGTAAGCACTCTGGGGTGACGGGTCTGAGTCGCGGCCCCAATGAATGCACCCAGAAAACCACTCCAGATGCGGGAACTCACACAAGAGATTTTATTAGGCAGACGACCAGAGTGTCTGCTCTCAAGGCTGGGAGAGAGAGGAAAGGACAGGGGAGCCTCTCTTAAGTAGTGAAATTTTGCGGTCCAATAACAACTGAACCAATGACTGGCTAGGAAGTTTGCGGGCTAACCATCTGGGTTGTAAAGTGGTGTGGGGGAGGCAGAAAAATGGCGGTAACAAAATAGCAGATTTTATGCCAATACATACAATATATGACTTTTGTGTTTAGATTGTTTCACTTGGTATAAAGCTTTAAAGCCTCATTCATGTGTCGAATGTTCTACTACTTCATTCTTTCTATGGCTAAATGTATTCTACTGTTTGACTATATCACATTTTGTTTATGTATTTATTAGTTGATGAAGAATGTGTTGTTTCCTCTTATGGGTCTTGTGAAGAGTACTGCTATGAGCATTTGTTTTTAAAGATTTGTTTGTTCAGACTTTTTTTTTTACATTTTTGGGATATGTATCTAGGAGTAAAATTGCTGAAAAATATGATAATTCTATGTTTAACTTTTGAGTAAACATCTATTTGTTTTCCATAATAACTGAACCATTTTGCATGCCCATTAGTCATATATATGTAAATTTACATATGTATGTGTGTATATATATTCATCAATGCTTATTTTTCATTAATTTTTTTATTATAGCCATCCTTGTGCATAGGAAGTATATCTCATTACTGTATTTATTTTCACTTCCCTACTGTCTAATGATATTGAATTGTTGAATATATTTTGTTTGTTGGGCATTTGTGCAGGTACCTATTCTTTTAAAAATTATTTTAGTTTTAATTGGCACATTATCATTATGCTAATAGTGGGATTTATTTTTACATAATTGTAGATGCACATGACATAATTAGGTTAATTTTACCAAATTATGTAAATATTAGAGCAAGATTGTTATCCATGCTTTCTGATCTTCAAGACATATCTCCTTGGCAATTTGCACATTAAATTTCCATTTCTAACCATTTACTTTGACTTTCAGTATAAATTATTTGCATGTAGGGAAAACACTTTGTGCATTACTTCTAATTAACCTGCAGGTCTAACATCAAGGTTTTATGATTTTTGTCATAAACCAATATTATTACTTATTATTATCTAGCAACCTTAAGATTCTAGTAATTTTCATTGAATTCACTATCAATTGAATCAGATTTATGATTGAATAATAATCACCAATCTATAAACTAAACAAGAATAGAGTGTCATGCTCATTAGCTTGAGGATATATTTTTGAAATGTTTGTTATTCTTTTTGGTTTTAGAAATAAGTAAAAGGGTAAAGTGTTGGTAGAGGTGAAAAAGATAAATTTACATAATGACTTAAAAATCCTAGTAAAATTTGGATTTCAAAGACATAAGCTCCTATGTCTTCCTTCTGGAGGTAGAGGATACAGAATCTTCCTACTTTGAATTCCCATTGGAGGTAGAGGATACAGAATCTTCCTACTTTGAATTCCCTTTGAAGGTAGAGGATACAGGATCTTCCTGCTCTTCTCACTTTAAATTTATGCTATGGTTCTAATACTTTTGATCAACGGCATAAGTGATTTCAACTTATATCTTTCCAAGGATCATTCCTAGGCTTAGACTAAGATTTCAGGAAAAAAGACATTTCATGTGATTTAATAAACTTTTTAGTCTATCATTTGTATCTGAATTTCATGGACCATTCAGTAGTAAATGTTTGCTCATCAAATGGCATGAAATAAGGGACAACAGAACATATATTCCTGAAAACTATTTGTTAACAAAAGAAGGTTCAAATGTCTTCCTCCCCCTACTCCCACCCCCATTTTTCAATAAATTTTCACAGAGTTCAGTAAAGTAATGGATAGTTAGGAGTTGGGATTCTGGGAAGACAATCTCAGAATTTCATGATAGCACATTTTTATCTTTGGATATTACTCCGCCATGAAGAATGATAAAATTATGGCACTTGCAGGCAAATGGATGAAATTGGAGAATATCAGGCTAAGTGAGATAAGCCAATCTCAAAAAACTAAAGGACGAATGCTCTCACTGATAAGCGGATGAAGACATATAATAGGGGGTGGGAGGGGTTAGCGTTAGGGTTAGGGTTAGGTTTAGGGTTAGGGATAAGGAGAGTGGTAAGAATGGAGGAAGGAAAGACTGTATAGAGGGGAAAGAGGGGTGGGAGGGGTGGGGGGGAAGGGAAAAAATAACAGAATGAATCAAACATTACCCTATGTAAATTTATGATTACACAAATGGTATGCCTTGACTCCATGTACAAGCAGAGAAACAACATGTATCCCATTTGTTTACAATAAAAAAAAGAAAGACCAACTGCCTCCTGTCTTGATGCCTCTTCTTCTGTGACCTTCATTATCTCTCTAGAAGCTTTTCTTCTTTATGAAAACTTCAACAAATTAGAGTATAAGATATTTGCCTATAATTAGTTTGTAATGAAAGCCTCATTTTTCCAGAATATTACTGTGACCCAAATTTGATGGGACAAAAAAATTCCAGCTTTGGAAATGGACTTTTGCATAGATAGATGATAGATAGATAGATGACAGATAGAGGGGCTCTGGAAGCAGTGGGGCATTGCTCCAAACATACCTGATGCCTTCCAGGATTCTTTAGAGATGAAAAGGGAGATGGCTGAATTTTGATTTTACTGCCTGTTCAAGCCTATTCTGGGTACTCACTGTGAGTATAATATTGTTGCTTGAAAGTATGTACCACTTTCAAAAGAAAAAACAATAAGATAAATGTGACTTTCCATACAAAACAAATTTAAGCAAATTGTTCCAGAAAGAATTACTATCTTGTGCCTATGATTCCAGAAGATAATCATAATAGAGTGGACTTAACATAAATCATTGTGCATATTTACTGAATATAATATGCTTGCACTCTTGAAATGATGAAGCAAATTTCATTTGTGATACCTGAATTGTTTAGAAAAATCCTGTAGATAATGACTACAGTTAATTAACTGTGGATGTAACAGGCTACTTTGCAGAGCAATTATCCACTCCATTGTCACATGAGAACAGAAGAAACAAAATAAATACAAATTAGACTGCTGTCACTGTAATTATTCAACGTTATTGTAGAAAGTACTTGCCTATATTGGACATTTAAGATGATCCTGTATCAACACAGGCTAATTAATGATGACTGTTTTCATACTTAATCAAAATACCAATTTTGATTTACTCAACCAAAGTTCTTAAAAGTCCAGGGCAATCCTAATAATGTTAGCCAAACCTAAAAATGTTAAGCAACCATCTATGATATTAAATTATCAAATAAATTTATATTGTTCAAAAAAAATTATATTGTTCTTTTGAGTTACTTTCAGAGAACAAGATAATCAGAATTTCACTAATTTATTCTACAGAGAAAAAATTTTAAAATGATATACATACACAATAAACATTTATATATATGTGTGTGTGTGTGTATATATATATGTGTATAAACAAACACAAATATTTATAACTTGAAGATAATTGGTTAGCTAGTAGTTAGTTTTGAAAAATAGGTTGTTAAACAGGCCAAGAGTTTTCCACTATTCCTAGTTCAAAAATTTTGCTCTTCATTGGCTTAGAAACAATTCATTAAGGAAGAAATTCCCGATGGGAATTAACTGTGTCAGATAGTCATACACTGAAGTTAGTATTTACCATTCTATCTTAGGAAGTTGTTTTCCTTTAGAATTTATTTTCCAAACTGTGCCTCTCAATTAATAGGAAAAGCAAAGTATAGTTCATTAAGGAAACAAAATAACAATACATCTGAGTACTTTTGGCATATGATATTTTTTAGACGATTTGTAAACAAAAGAATTATGTATGCTGTGAGAGAAGGATATTCAAACTGAAACGGTGTTTTCCATAGAAACTTGTTTTATAATTGCATCACTGGCACACATCAAAGTTCCATGTTGACCCGTAACCATTTCCCAAGGGTGCTTCAGAGAGTGGGTGTACCCAGTTTCTTCAGCAAAAATCCAGAAAGAACAGTGATGAGCTGAAATGCTTTTGCTTGAAGGTCTAAGGCATGTTCACCACCATGACAAGGTTTGTACTGCTTGAGTTATTTCTCCTTCCTAGTGTAGCACATAATGCTACATAAAATAGTGCTGTTAAAGGTGGGAGAGAAGGATGGCACAGCAGAGGAAGGCTACACAGGATCGTTTCTCTGGGACTCAAGTGAAGCAGAGGGACTACTACTTCTCAGCCAGTTGGGTGACTAAGATTCAATATTGGACAACCAGCGACTCAGAGAGACCCAGAAATTTCTGTTGTTTCATAGAGAACAAGAAAGAATTCATCAGTGCCAAGCTGGTGGCGACAGCAGTGCTGGGTCATCACAGAGCGGAGGGTAACACGTAGGGAAAGGGAGATAAATATAATAAACACCAGAACAACAAAAAGGCAGTCAGATCTCTGTTGACTCGGAGGTTGCACCATGAGCAGGTGTTTCAAAAGTGCTCCAAGTTTCTCAACTTGTAAATGGAGAGCTTAGGTAGGGAGCCATCTTGAGGAGGCCATGCTGAAGTCTACTGCTGTGGGAACAGTGAAGATCATGGCAAATTATGGCCATAGTGTCATGGATCATGCCTACTGTGTAACCTAGGGTCCGCCTAGTAGAATGCAATTGACAGAAGCACAGAGAAGATTGTTATCTAGGGTTCAGGTCAGAGATATGGAGAGGAGTGCAACTCACTTGCTTCTTGAGTCTGGTGGGTTACAAAACAGATAAAGAGGGTTGGGAAACTGAACAGATGGACATGATTACATGCAGGAACTAAGCTTGGAAGGCCATAGTCATGGGTGCTGGAGTGCATGGCACATGATGTGCCCCCTCCAACCAGAGTGATTGGTTATTTTACCCTACTACTAAAATTACTGGGAGGCAGCCAAGATCCAGACACCTAGGAGATATAAGCATTTGCCCAGTCTAGGGGTGTGTTGACCAAATCTTTCCACACGCTAAAGTTCAAGTCGGAGCTAGACTCCAGCCACCAGAACTTCTCTTAAATGTCACTTAAAACTCTGCATTAGCCCCACTGTGGGAGTGCATTGATCTAGTCTGTTGGACAAAACTCCAGGAGATGGTACTTGCTATTCCATTCTAACTTATACTGGTGAACAGGAAACTGAGACCATTTCAACCAGTTTTGGTCACAGCCATTCCAGCTAAAAACTTAGCAAGCAGTACAAAAAGAGGAAGTATCTAATAACCCTCAGCCCTTGCTCTCTCTAAGAGGACATATCCTAAGAAAAAAGGGAAAGAGGCTTATTCTGGCTGAGGTAGTCAGTATTCCATTCTTGTCTACAGTTTTGACCACCTAAGTGGAGACAATTCTTACATTTTTCATTAAGCATATTTTGTAGTTCTTCTTGTATTTGCTGACTACTTCATACATACATATGTGTATATATATAAACATATGTATGCATATTAATATGTATTCATTTTTTGTTTTTTATCTTTTTTCTTTTTATTATTTTTTGAGGGTTAATGAGGTTTTGTTCATTTTTTGTTACTTTTTCTTCTTCATTTGCCCCATTTGTGTCAAATTCTCTCTACCATCCCCCAGCCAGTATTTTTTTTTCATTGTGAAAAAATTATTTTCCTCCTTTATCATCTTCTCTTTCTATCTCTTATCTGCTTTCTGGCTTTTCACCTTTTAAATATTTCAACGTTTATTTTGCCTTCCTTTCCCATTTTCTTTTCTCTTAATGAACTGCACTTTGATCATCTTTTGAAACTATTTACTTTGTGTAATTCTGTCCCTAACATTTATGTTGCTGTGTCTGTTAGTACTGTGAATGTCATAGTTGACACCTGGTGTGTACTTTAATGCTATATTGTTCAAAGCTGTTTGTTGTTGTGGCTATTGTGAACTTTTGAGCCCACATCCTATTTTTGTTGATCTTAGTGTTATGGATACCATGTTTGACACCTGTTATCTATTTGAATGCTATGTATCTTCACTGCTGTTGTGACTGTTGTTTACCACCCCCCTTCTGTGATGTGCTGGGGATATAGTGTGGCAATTTGAGTTTGTGGGATGGATACTGTGCTGCTGAGCTACACCCCTACCCCAGCTCAGAGAAAACAACCTTACTTTGGTTGGCATAAAAAATAGCCTCACTCAAACACTGGCAATACTTAAACACAAAGAATAGAGGAGACAAAAAGGAAAGTAGTGTGCTATTGAAGGGGTTGTAAATGGAGACAAAGCAGGGCCTCTTAAGATACCATAAGAATTAACATTAGTGAGTGATACTAACATTTCTTATTAAGGAAGCAGTTATAAGAAGAGAAATGAGATATTTAAGTCATGCCAATGTTGTGGAATTTATATTTTTTTAGACAATGATTTCAAAACAGGGAGGAGTGAAAGATTATTCTAATAACCAATAAAGACCAATGTTTCATTAGTAAATGAAATCCTGCAAGTAGGGGTACATTGGAAAGAAAAAGAACCAGTACATGTGATAATGTTAAGCTTAGTTGTTGCTTAAATCAGGATTCAGTCTTGAAGACAAAGTATATTAACTATCTCAAGCAGAAAGTAATTTCATGTAAGGGATTAGAGATTTACATAACAGAAATCTGAGGAAAGCAGAGGTCAAAGTAGCTGCTTCTAAGATTCAGAGAACCAGGAATGCTGATGTTGCACATAATTATCCTGAAGGGACCTCAGACGGCTGCACCACCAAAGGGCACAATAAACAGAAGGATGCGCAGAGACTTTTGGCATGTCTTCACATCTGCCAAAGCTATTGATAGACTTGCCTGCCACTTCTAATCTTTCACATTAATCATATGTAGCATGCCACAAACCATGAGTATAATATGGGTGGATTATATTCATTCCCCCAACACTCACATTCATTTATATTTAACAATGACTTAGGTATGGTGATTCCTTAGAAAACCTGGAATGGAACTATTATTTGATCCAGTTATCCCACTCCTGGGCATATACCCAATGGAATTAAAATCAGCATACTACAGTGATGTAGTTACATTAATGTTTGTAGCAGTTCACTTCACAATAGCAAAGCTACGGTACCAACCTAGATGTCCTTCAACAGATGAATGGATAAAGAAACTGTGGTCTGTATACACAATGGAATAATACTCAACCATATAAAAGAATGAAATTATGGCATTTGTTGACAAATGGATGGAACTAGAGACTAGCATGCTAAGTGAAATAAGCCAGTCCCCAAAAGCCAAAGGCCGAATGTTATCTCTGATATGTGGATGCTAACCCATAAGAGAAGAGGTTAGGGAGGTGTAGTACAGAAGTTTATTGGATTAGACAAAGGGGAATGAAGGGAAGGGAGGGAAAATGGAAATAGGAAAGACAGTAGTATGACACAAACGTAACTTCCTTATGCTCATGTGCACATACACAACCAGTGTAACTCCACATAATATACAACCACAAGAATGGGATCCAAATTGGAATGGGTTGTACTCCATGTATTTATAATATGTCAAAATGTACCCTTCTGTCATGTATATCTAAAAACAACAAATAAGGACAGATCAACACCAAAAATAGTAGAAGACAGGAAATAATTAAAATCAGAGCTGAAATCAATGAAATTGAAACAAGAGTAACAATTCAAAAAATTGATAAAATGAAAAGCTGGTTCTTTGAAAAAGTAAACAAAATTGATAAACCCTTAGCCACACTAATGAAGAGGAGAGAGAAAACTCAAATTACTAGAATTCATGATGAAAAAGGAAAGATCATGACAGACACTGTTGAAATACATAATATACTTAGAAGCTACTTTGAAAATCTATACTCCAACAAAATAGAAAATATTGAAGACATTGACAAATTTCCAGAGATATATCATCATCCCAAACTGAATCAGGAAGACATACAAAACTTAAAAAGATCTATTTCAAGCACTAAAAGAAGCCATCAAAAGCCTACAACCAAGAAAAGCCCAGGACCAGATGGATTCTCAGCCAAATTCTATAAGACCTTTAAAGAAGAATTAATACCAATACTCCTCAAAGTATTCCAGGAAGTAGAAAAGGAAGAAACCCTTCCAAACTCATTCTATGAAGCTAGTATCACTCTGATATCAAAACCAGACAAAGATACTTCAAAGAAAGAAAACTTTAGGACAATATCCCTGATGAGCATAGATGCAAAAATCCTTAACAAAATTCTGGCAAATCACATACAAAAATATATTTAAAAGATAGTGCACCACGATCAAGTGGGGTTCTTTCTGGGGATTCAAGGTTGGTTAAACATCTGGAGATCAATAAATGTAATTCATCACATCAATAGACTTAAATTTAAGAGTCATATGATTATTTCAATAGGTGCTGAGAAAACGTTTGATAAAATACAGCACCCCTTCATGCTCAAAACACTAGAAAAATAGCAATAGCAATAATAGGAACATACCTCAACATTGCAAAGGCTATCTATGCTAAGACCACAGACAATATCATTCTAAGTGGAGAAAAACTGAAAGTATTCCCTCTAAAAACTGGAACAAGACAGGGATGCCCTCTTTCACTGCTTCTGTTCAACATCGTCCTTGAAACACTAGACAGAGCAATTAGACAGACCAAAGAAATTAAAGGGATACAAATAGGAAAAGAAGAACTCAAAACTGTCACTATTTGTGGATGACATGATTCTATATTTAGAGCATCCAAAATACTCCACCAGAAAACTTCTAGAACTAATAAATGAATTCAGCAAAGTAGCAGGATATAAAATCAATACACATAAATGAAATGTATTTCTATTCATAAGTGAGGAATCCTCTGAAAGAGAAGTTAGGAAAACTACCCCATTCACAATAACCTTGAAAAAAGTAAAATACTTGGGACTCAATCTAACAAAAGAGGTGAAAGACCTCTACAATGAGAACTACAGAACACTAAAAAAGAAATTAAAGAAAACCTTAGAAGATGGAAAGATCTCCCATGTTCTTGGATAGACAGAATTAATATTGTCAAAATGACCATTCTACAAAAGGTGCTGTTCAGATTTAAAGCAATTCCAATTAAAATTCCAAAGACATTCCTCATAGAAATAGAGAAATCAATCATGAACTCCATCTGGAAGAATAAGAGACCTCAAAAAGCCAAAACAATCCTGAGTAGAAAAAGTGAAGCAGGAGGTATCAAAATACCAGACCTTAAACTCTACTACAGAACAACAGTAACAAAAACAACATGGTATTGGCACCAAAATGGGCAGACCAGTGGTACAGAATAGAAGACACAGAGACAAACCCACATAAATACAGTTACTTCATACTAGACAAAGGAACCAAAAACTTACAATGGAGAAAAGATAGCCTATTCAACAAATGGTGCTGGGAAAACTGGAAATCCATATGCAGTAAAATGAAA
This sequence comes from Sciurus carolinensis, assembly GCF_902686445.1. NCBI lineage: Eukaryota > Metazoa > Chordata > Mammalia > Rodentia > Sciuridae > Sciurus > Sciurus carolinensis. The sequence goes on from NC_062218.1 coordinate 117,766,785, forward strand.
TTAAACCTCCATCTCTCATCCTGCACAAAACTCAACTCAAAATGAATCAGGGAGTAAGGAATTAGACCAAAGATCCTGCATCAAATGGAAGACAAAGTAGGCCCGAATCTTTATCATGTTGACTTAGTATCAGGCTTCCTTAACAAAACTCCCAAAGCAAAAGAAATCAAAGCAAGAATCAATAAATGAGATGGATTCAAACTAAAAAACTTTTCCTCAGCAAATGATATAATCAATAATGTGAAAAGAGAGCCTACAGAGTGGGAGAAAGTCTTTTTCAAATGCACTTCAGATAGAACATTTATCTCCAAAATTCATAAAAAAACTTACAAAACTTTACATCAAAAATACCAAGAATTCAATCAATAAATGTGCCAAGGAAGTGGCCAGACACTTTACAGAAGAAGATATACAGGTGATTAATAAATACGTGAAAAAGTGTTCAACATCTCTAGTAATTAGAGAAATGCAAATTAAAACAACTCTAAGATTTCGTCTTACTCCAATTAGAGTGATTATTATCAAGAACAAAAATAATAATAGATGTTGGCCTGGATGTGGGGAAAAAGGCACACTTTTACATTGCTGGTGGAGCTGCAAATTGGTGCAGTCCCTCTGGAAAGCAGTATGGAGTATCCTCAGAAAACTTGGAGTGGACCCACCTTTTGACCCCGTTATTCCACTTCTTGGTTTATACCCAAAGGACTTAAAATCAGCATACTACAGTAACTCAACCATATCAATGTTTATAGCACCTCAATTCACAATAGCTAGATTGTGGAGCCAATTTAGATGCCCTTCAACAGATGAATGGACAAAGAAACTGTGGTATATATACACAATGAATTATTATTCAGTCATAAAGAAGAAGAATATTAGGGCATTTGCAGATAAATGATTGGAATTGGAGAATATCATGCTAAGTGAAATAAGCCAATCCCTAAAAACCAAAGTTCAAATGTTTTCCTTGATAAGTGGATGATGATATATAATGGGGGTGGGAGGATGGGAGTGAGAGAAGAATGGAGGAACTTTAGATTACGTAGAGGGAAATGAGAGGTGCAGGTATGAAAAATGGTGGAATGAGACAGGCATCATTACCCTATGTACATGTATGATTACACAAATGGTATGGATCTACGTCATGCACAACCATAGAAATGAAAATATGTACCCCATTTGTGTACAGTGAATCAAAGTGCAGTCTGTAAAAATAAAAAAAAATTTAAAAAGACACAAAATATTTTTCCAGTGCAAAAAAAATGGCATATCTACATAATTGAAATATGGCATTCTTTGACCTACATCTTCACATTTCCTCCTCCCTCCTACCTTTGGAAATCTTCTGCTTCTGTGAGTTTGACAATTTTCTATAATGTAAGTAAGTGAGATTATGTAATGTTTGTCTTTCTGGATAAGGCTTATTTCACTGAGCATAATACCTTCAAGATTCAAGATTGCACTAATTGCCAATGTCAGGATTTCATTCCTTCTTAAGGCTGGATAATATTCTACTATTTAACAGTCACACATACAATTTTCTTTATCCATTATGTATTAGTAGACATTTAGGGGGTTTCCATGTCTTGGCTGCTGTCAATAACACTGTGATAAAAATGGGAGTGTAGATTATCCTGAGATCCAGATTTCACTGCTTTTGGATATATACCCAGAAGAGGATTTTCTTGACCATATGGTGTTTCTATTTCTATTTTGATACTTTGAGGAATCTTCATACTGTTTTCCATAATCACTGAACCAATTTACATTCTCATCAACAATGTGAAAACATTTCTTTTTCTTCACATCTTTATCAGTACTTGTTATCTTTTGTCTTTCAGATAATTACTCAATAGTTATGCAAGATTAATGAGTTCTGGAGATTTTATGTACTGCATGGTGACTACAGTTAACTATAGTGCACAGTATACCTAAAATTTGCTAAGAAGATAAATCTTAGGGTTTTCCTTCCCATACAGGAAAATGAAGACAAGAAAACTGTAAGTCTTTGTGGTGATGGATATGTTAGCTAGATTCATTAAGGTGATCATTTCACATGTACACATCATATATAAAAACATCAGGTTGTATACTTTATGTATTTTAAATACACAGTTTCTATTTATAAAAAAAAAAAAAAAACTCTGATAATTAGGTATTATACATGAAGTTCCCCCAGCCTCCATCTTGATTTATTTGATCAAGACATTCTAAGTACACACTCAATCTCTGGACTAAATAATACAATGCAAATTTTTGACTGTGTAATTTTGTAAGAGTGATATCTATTTTTCAAATTCAAATAACTGACATGTTAAATACACCTGAAAATGGTATCCAAATTTAATGAAGAACAGAGTTCAACACAGTAAGTTAGGCAGGGCACACAGTGGATGATGAATATTCCTAAAATCATTGTTATTTAAGTGACACACTTATTCATTTTGTCCTTTAAAAAATTGCAATGACTGTCACTTGGAGACTCTATGCCAGCAACTTGGTGACAAATTCCTATGTGTTATTCAAATAATAACCATCTCCTGAGGCATCTTTCAATGTTCTCATTTTGCAGATGAAAAAACTTAGGCAAACAGAGTTTAAATAACTTACCCAACAGCATAGTAAACATAAGCTGAGACCCCAGGCCACTTCTGTCTGACTCCACGGCCTGGGCAGTGAGGAACTGTGTGGCACATTGCCTTCTGAATGCCAAATACAAGGTGAGTGCAGAGGGTACAGCTGTCCATGAGATTCATCTTGTTTCCACGCTCTTTGGGTATTTCAGTTCTCTCCTTCCCCAGATAGTTTTTCTGGTGACTCTTGGAGTTGGGCAACAGAGGACAAAAAAGTAACTGATAAAAAAGAAGCTGCTGTGGTAGAAATGCAAATTCAGAACACAAAGATGAAATGGCAGTATTTTTCTCCATGCTGGCCTCTGTGGCAACAACTCTTCCTCCTTAGTATTAGACTAAGCAACCTGTAAGAGGAGTCAGCGTGGCTCACTCTAACTCAGTGTACCAGGTAGGGTCCGGTAAGAGAGAGACTCCATATGAGGGATATTGACAAATGTTTATTTTTGAGAGTGAGATCAGAGGACACAGACTTGAGGCCTGCTTTTTGATTTTTGTAACAAGACAGATTTTTGCTTGATGCAAATGGGAGAAAAGTGACTTAAAAAAATACTTCATAGAGCATATCTTAAATAGTTAATGCTAATACCATCACAAGAAATCTTTGTAAATGCCATCTTTTAGCTTGTTTTCTAAATGTAAAGGTTAGAAACCATTTCAGGAAGCATGGGCACATGTTTTAAATAACTTCTCCTTTCATTTAAGCTGCTATAAATTTATATACATAATTCATTGTTTTTCATTAAAGAATAATGCCAAGGAAAGAAAATAACAGATTAAGAAAGAGATCTAGGAGATCCAAGATAGCGGACTAGAGGGTGACTGCATCTCCCGTGGCTCCAGAACTCAGGATTCAAGAAGGAGAGGTATTGAGACTAGGACCAACATAGATTTGTGGGGTGAGACTCTTCCACCGGGTGAAGCTCAGCCCAGGCAGCAGGCCCGGACAGTGGGCAGTTTCTTGGAGCAGGGCAGGGCAGCGAGAGTCTTCCCCAAGAAGCCCTGCTCTCTCCGGCAGCAGGCATGATCCACAGCCAGCTTCTAGGAGTAGGCCCGCCCAGTGAGAGATTTTCTCCACAGAGTCAACCCCAAGCCCTGAACCCAGCAGCCGGCCCCGGCCCCCAGGCAGCTTCTGGGACCAAGGCAGGACAGAAAGAGGCTTTCCCTGAGCAGCCTGGCTCCCTCCAATGGCAGCAGGCCCTGTCTATAGCCAACTTCTTGGAGCAGGCCGCCCAGTGAGAGGATTTCCACACAGAACCAGCCCCCAGCCCTGGATACAGTAGCGGGCTAGGGGCAGCTTTCTTCAGAAGCACTGCATTATCAAGTTCCTTCAAGACTTCAGGCTACTGAAGACTGGGAGGTGATATACTGGAAATCTACAGGGACACTATAAGCCAATAGAGGAGATCTGCAATATCTCAGAATCCCACTGATATCTGAACAATATGAGAAAACAAGGGAAGAAAATGTCCCAAACAAACCTAGATACTGTATCAATAAAACCCAATGGCAGCACAACAGAAGAAATGTCAGAAAGGGAGATCAGAATGTATATAATTAAAACAATCAGAGAAGCAAACGCGGAGATAAAAGAGCAAATGCAGGCATTGAAGGATGAGATGAACGAGCAAATGCAGGCATTAAAGGATTGTACCTATCAACAGTTAAAAGAGCAAATACGGGAAGTAAAAGATCATTTCAATAAAGAGTTAGAGATACTGAAAAAAAAAAAAACAAACAAACAGAAATCCTTGAAATGAAGGAAAAAATAAACCAAGTTAAAAATTCCATAGAAAGGATAACCAGTAGGATAGAACAGCTGGAAGACAGAACCTCAGACATTAAAGACAAAATATTTAATCTTGAAAACAAAATTGACCAAACAGAGAAGATGGTAAGAAATCATGAACAGAATCTATAAGAATTATGGGATATCATGAAAAGGCCAAATTTAAGAATTATTGGGATTGAGGAAGGCTTAGAGAAACAAACCAAAGGAATGAACAATCTATTCAATGAAATAATGTCAGAAAATTTCCCAAATCTGAAGAATGAAATGGAAACCAAGGAAAAGAGGCTAATAGGACTCCAAATATACAAAATTACAACAGACCCACACCAAGGCACATTATTATGAAAATCATAATATACAAAATAAAGACAGAATTTTAAAGGCCGCAAGAGAAAAGATAAAATTACATTCAGGTGGAAACCAATAAGAATATCAGCAGATTTTTCAATCCAGACCCTAAAAGCTAGAAGGAACTTGAACAACATTTACCAAGCCCTGAAAGAAAATGGATGCCAACCAAGAATCTTATACCCAGCAAAACTTACCTTCAGATTTGATGATGAAATACAATCCTTCCATGATAAACAAAAACTAAAAGAATTTACAAAAAGAAAGCCAGCATTACAGAACATCCTCAGCAAAATATTCCATGAGGAAGAGATGAAAAACAATAATGCAAATCAGCAAAGGGAGGAACTAACCTAAAGGAATAGCCAAATAAAGGAGAAACCAAATCATGTCAAAAAACAAAAATAAGTCAAATGACTGGGAATACAAATCATATCACAATAATAACCCTGAATGTTAATGACCTGAACTCATCAATCAAAAGACATAGACTAGCAGATTGGATTAAAAAGAGAAATTCAACAATATGCTTCCTGCAAGAGACTCATCTCATAGAAAAAGATACCCACAGACTAAAGGTGAAAGGATGGGAAAAAACATACCATGCACATGGACACAGCAAAAAAGCTGGAGTATCCATCCTCATTTCAGATAATGTGGACTTCAAGCCAAAACTAGTCAGAAGGGATAAAGAAGGACATTACATACTGCTTAAGGGAAGCATAAATCAGCAAGACATAACAATCATAAATATCTATGCCCCGAACATTGGCTCATCCATGTACGTCAAACAAATCCTTATCAATTCCAGAAATCAAATAGACCACAACACAATAATACTATGTGATTTTAACACACCTCTCTCACCACTGGCATAGATCTTCCAAATAAAAATTGAATAAGAAACCACAGATCTCAATAACACAATCAACAATTTAGACTTAACAGACATATATAGAATATACCACTCAACAAGGAGCGAATACACTTTCTTCTCAGCAGCACATGGATCCTTCTCTAAAATAGACCATTTTTATGCCACAAAGCTACTGTTAGCAAATACAAGAAGATAGAGATACTACCTTGTATTCTATCAGATCATAATGGATTGAAATTAGAAATAAATGACAGAATAAAAAACAGAAACTTCTCCAACACCTGGAGATTAAATAATACGCTATTATATGATGAATGCATAACAGAAGACATCAGGAGGGAAATAAAAAAATTCTTAGAATTAAACGAGACCAAAGACACATCATATCAAAATCTCTGGGACACTATGAAAGCAGTACTTAGAGGAAGATTTATTTCGTGGAGCACATTCAAAAAAAGAAAAAAAATCAACAAATAAACAACTTAAAATTACAGCTCAAAACCCTAGAAAAAGAAGAGCAGACAAACACCAAAATTAGTAGAAGACAGAAAATAGTTAAAATCAGAGCTGAAATCAATGAAATTGAAACAAAAGAAACAATCAAAAAAATTAACAGAATAAAGAGTTGGTTCTTTGAAAAAATAAACAAAATTGATAAACCCTAAGCCACATTAACAAAGAAAAAGAGAGAGAAAACTCAAATTACTAAAAATCGGAATGAACAAGGAAATATCACTACAGACATGAATGAAATACAAAACATAATTAGAAGCTATTTTGAAAATTTATACTCCAACAAAACAGAAAACTACCTAAACCGAACCAGGAGGACATACACAAATTAAATAAATCAATTTCAAGCAATGAAATAGAAGAAGTCATCAAAAGCCTACCAAAAAAAAAAGTCCGAGACCAGATGGGATCTCAGCTGAGTTCTACAAAACCTTTAAAGAAGAGCTCATTCCAATACTCCTCAAAGTATTACATAAAATAGAAGAGGAGGGAACCCTCCAAAACTCATTCTATGAAGCCAATATCACCCTGATACCTAAACTAGACAGAGACACATCGAGGAAAGAAAATTTCAGATCAATATCCTTTAATGAACATCAACCCAAAAATTCTCAATAAAATTTTAGCAAATCACATACAAAAATATATTAAAAAGATAGTGCACCATGATCAAGTGAGTTTTATCCCAGGGATGCAAGGTTGGTTCAACATCCGGAAATCAGTAAACGTCATTCACCATATCCACAGACTTAAAGTTAAGAATCACATGATTATTTCGATAGATGCAGAAAAAGCATTTGATAAAATACAACTTCCCTTCATGATCAAAACACTGGTAAAATAGGGATAGTGGGAATATTCCTTAACATTGTAAAGGCCATCTACGCTAAGCCCATGGCCAATATCATTCTAAATGGTGAAAAACTGAAAGCATTCCCCCTAAAAACTGGAACAAGGTAGGGATGGCCCCTCTCACCACTTCTATTCAACATTGTCCTTGAAGCTCTAGCCAGAGCAATTAGACAGACCAAGGAAATTAAAGGGATATGAATGTGAAAAGAAGACCTCAAACTATACCTGTTTGCTGATGACATGATTATATATTTAGAGGAACCAGGAAATCCCACCAGAAAAATTTTAGAACTCATAAGTGAATTCAGTAAAGTAGCAGGTTACAAGATCAATGCTCATAAATCCAATGCATTTTTATACATAAGTGATGAATCTTCAGAAATAGAAGTTAGGAAAACTACCCCATTCACAATAGCATCAAAAAAAATAAAATACTTGGGAATCAATCTAACAAAAGAGGTGAAAGTCCTCTACAATGAGAACTACAGAACACTAAAGAAAGAAATTAAAGAAAATCTTAGAAGATGGAAAGATCTCCCATGTTCTTGGATAGACAGAATTAATATTGTCAAAATGGCCATATTACCAAATGTGCTATACAGATTCAATGCAATTCCAATAAAATCCCAATGATGTACCTTACAGAAATAGAGCGAACAATCATGAAATTCATCTGGAAGAATAAGAAACCCAGAATAGCTAATGCAATCCTTAGCAATCCTTAGCAGGAAGAGTGAAGCAGGGGGTATCGCAATACCAGAACTTCAACTATACTACAAAGCAATAGTAACAAAAATGCCATGGTATCGGTACCAAAATAGACAAGTAAATCAATGGTACAGAATAGAGGACATGGGCACAAACTCAAATAAATACAATTTTTTCATATTTGACAAAAGTGCTAAAAATATGCAATGGAGAAAAGACAGCCTCTTCAACAAATGGTGCTGGGAAAACTGGACATCCATGTGCAACAGAATGAAATTAAACCCCTATCTCTCACCCTGCACAAAACTCAACTCAAAATGGATCAAGGATCTTGGAATCAGACCAGAGATCCTTCATCTTATAGAAGAAAAAGTAGGTCCAAATTTTCAACATGTCAGCTTAGGATCAGACTTCCTTAACAGGACTCCCATAGCACAAGAAATAAAAGCAAGAATCAACAACTGGGATAGATTCAAACTAAAAAGCTTTCTCTCAGCAAAGGAAACTATCAGCAATGTGAAGAGAGAACCTACAGAGTGGGAGAAAATCTTTGCCACTCATACTTCAGATAGAGCACTAATTTCCAGAATCTATAAAGAACTCAAAAAACTCTACACAGAGAATACAAATAACTCAATCAACAAATGGGCTAAGGAAATGAACAGACACTTCATAGAAGATGTACAAGCAATCAACAGATATATGAAAAAATGTTCAACATCTCTAGTAATAAGAGAAATGCAAATCAAAACTACCCTAAGATTCCATCGCACCCCAATTAGAATGGCGATTATCAAAAACACAAGCAAGAATAGTTGTTGGTGAGAATGTGGGGAAAAAGACACACTCATACATTGCTGGTGGGGGTAGCAAGTTAGTGCAGCCACTCTGGAAAGCAGTATGGAGATTCCTCAGAAAGCTTGGAATGGAACCACCATTTGACCCAGCTATCTCACTCCTTGGCCTATACCCAAAGGACTTAAAATCAGCATACTACAGAGATACAGTCACAACAATGTTCATAGCTGCTCAATTCACAATAGCCAGATCGTGGAACCAACCTAGATGTCCTTCAATTGATGAATGGATAAAGAAACTGTGATATATATATATATATATATATATATATATATATATATATGCCATATATATATATATGCCATAAAGAATGATAAAATATTGGCATTTGCAGGCAAATGAATGAAATTGGAGAATATCATGCTAAGTGAGATAAGCCAATATCAAAAAACCAAAGGGCGAATGATCTCGCTGATAAGCGGAAGATGACATAATGGGGGGTGGGTGGGGTTAGCGTTAGGGTTAGTGTTAGGGTTACCGTTAGGGATAAGGAGGGTGGTAAGAATGGAGGAAGGAAGGACTGTATAGAGGGAAAAGAGGGGTGGGAAGGGTGGCAGGAGTGAAAAAATAACAGAATAAATCAAAACTATTACCCTATGTAAATTTATGATTACACAAATGGTATGCTATTACTCCATGTAGAAACAGAGAAACAACATGTATCCCATTTGTTTACAATACAAAAAAAAAGAGATCTAACATTGGAAAGGAGACAAAAAGCTATGTCTGGACATCTTTCTGGACATATTATGGTACTTTTTCAGACAGAATATTGCAAGATATTTAGGGAGTGTGCTATTAAGCAGAATCTAGATAACCTTATGCTATTTAATGCTGTAACTACATAACTAGCCACAATTGGTGGTTTGAATTTAAATGAACTAAAATTAAGTATAATTAAAACCTGAGTTTTTTAGGTATATTAGGTATCAAACAACTGAGTATAGATTTTAAAAACCATAACAGGCAAGAGATGTAGTCTGCTCTGTCAAAAAGCTTTTCTTAATCAGCCCTGCTTTTTGTATTAGAGATGATTTAATAAGAGTTTTAGAGCTAAAATTCTTTTACATTCAATTATTTCTAATTATTTCTTTGAGTTGAAATATGTCCCTTGGTATTCCATAAGAGATTTGGCATCTGTAAGCATTTTCTGATTATCTATGAAGTTAAATATATAAAAATATTCCTTCTCATTACATATGCACATGTATGTTAATACACGCAAATATACATGAAAAAAGACAAAGCTGTGAAATTATTTGTTTTTTTTTTTTTTTTTTTTTGGCAACAGTGACTGAACTCCGGGGCACTCGACCACTGAGCCACATCCCCAGGCCCATTTTGCATTTTATTTAGAGACAGGGTCTCACTGAATTGCTTAGTGCCTTGATTCTGCTGAAGTTGGCTTTGAACTTCACATCCTCCTGCCTCAGCTTCCAGAGCCACTAGAATTATAGGCATACACCATTGTGCCCAACAAATTATTCAATTTAAAAAAAAAATTAACTGAGAGATTTTGTTTAATTTATATGAAAATCAAAATTTCTTACTATAATACACACTTAAAACTCAAATTTCCCCAAATAAGACAATTTGTCTTAATATTTTGACTCTTTTGGACTTTGTACCACTCTGTGATCGGTAAATGTTAAAACATCACCCTAAGATAAGTCACCACAAGTCCTCTCATTGCATTTACAAGTCTTCTTTTTTAAAAAGTCTATTCATGTGCTTAATTTATTCTACACCGGCAATCAAACTGGTGAATGTCTGCATAAATGTTTGATGTTTATTAACATAAAGAATGTAAAATTTATTAGGACTATAAATAAAAGATTCTTCAATTTGTAGGGTGAATTTGTAGGACAAATTTGCCTAATAGTTTTTAGCCAAGTTGGTGTTATATATTAAAATATTGATATTGATAACTATTTTCGATTTTTAAGTTGTCTGTTATCACTATGCCTTAATTAGTTATTTCATTGCTGTGACTAAATGATCTGAGCAGCACAATTACAGAGGAAGAAAGGTTTATTTGAGGGCTCATGGTTTCAGGGGTCTTAGTCCATAGAAGACTGGCTCCATTCCTCAGGGCTCACTGGAGATGAGGCAGAAAAGCATGATGAAATAGTGTGGCAGAGGGAAGCGGTTGATCATCAGGAAGCAGAGAGAGAGTCTCCAGATACAAAATTTGTACCTCAAAGCCAAGCCTCCAATGTACCACTCCCTCCAGCCACACCCCACCTGCCTCCAGTTACCACTCAGTTAATCCCATCAGACGTTAATTCACTAATTGGGTTAGGACACTCACAACCCAGTCATTTCTCCTCTGAACCTTCCTGCCTCATCTCACATGTGAGCTTTTGGGGTCACCTCATATCCAAACCACAACACACTGTTTCTGTCACAATTATATATTTGTTTGGTTCTTACTTTGGTTCGTTTTTTCTGTCTTTTTACTACCTTTTGAATAATGCAAATATTTTAGTACAGTCTTAAATAACTATATATATTTCACAAAAACAAATGAAAATGAAACAGGCTCTTAAATTGTTGAACTTCCAAGGTGTTACAGAAATTGTTATGACTTTAAGAAAAAACACAGTTCCTTTAAATTAAATTGGATATGACAACAGTGAGTTAAAAATCTTACAGATTTTAAAATAAATGCTTTACTTTATAATTGTTATTTAATTCCTTTTTAGGACAGTGAGAAAAACATTATTTGAGATTGAGAATCTTCCTGAGTTGGTCCCCACCCAAAGATCATCAGTGAGATGATACAACACAGAGAATGTTCCATTTTTAGAACAGACACATATCATGTGATATATAATTTACTATTCTTTTGGATTACTAATAATTGTTGAGTATTAACACTAATATTCATAAGCATATAGATTTTGCTTTACTTAAAATTTGTAGTTGACTTAATAGATCTTTACTGACATTTTTGTTTAGACTTTCAGCTTTTCATTTTCTATGTTAGGTAACCTGAAACCCTGTAGACTTACAGGATTGGAGGAGGCCCACAGAAACTTTGCTTTAAACTAACTCATCCTGGTTATTTAATCAGAGGTGCCCAAATTGTGACTGTGACCCAAACAAGGCCAGTTAGCTTTCCTTTCCTTTGGGCATGTGTGTGTCTATGATAGATGTTACATATGTGTGTATGTATGTATATACATAATCTACGCACATATACAGTGGCACAGGAGAAGAAAGAGGGAGGGAGAAATAGAAAGAGCATTAGTGCTTTTGTAACCATAACTATGATATTCTCAGGAGCTTCAGTTAGACATAGTACGTACTCAATAACTGTTATTGAATTAAATTTTCCATCAATTGGTTTAAACACATAGCTTCCATTGTAAACAGAAAATAAAGTCATCTTGCTTATGCATATTCATCACCTGTATTGACGAAAAAAGGGCTGGAGAGATAAAGCCTAACAAAAAGTTATAATTGATATATGCATTAAATTTACACTGTACAATCATTGATAGTAAGGGCAACTTTTTCTAGTTCATATAATCTACTTTCTATCCTCTCGTAAGTAGATCTAAATGGTTGTTAATGGAATCATCATTTTTTCATTAGGTATTAGAAAATATCTTTTTACTTGAAATGGATAAATACAATTTATAAAGTTCATTGTTTATGTGTATATATATATATATGTACATGAAATATATGCATGTGTTATATAGTGATATTCTGTGGCAGTTTTAATTTTGTATTTCTTTGATCAAGAACAATGTTGAACAACCTTGACTCTCCTCCTTTGTAAAGTGCCTCTTCAAATTTTTTGCCCATTTAAAAACATTACTTTGTCTTTGCTTCTTTTTCAGCTCATGAACGTGTTTATTATTTCCTTGATAGAGCATATTTTGTTAGTTACAGGAATTGTATATATAACATTGAGTTTTGGACTTGCCTTTTCATTCTTTTTGAATCTTTTGATAAAATAATTTATTAATATAAATATAGTCTAACTTTTTCTTAATGTCAGATCAGTTTTCCTAATTAACAAATCACGCTCTACTACAAAGTCATGAAGATATTTATATTAGAGTCTAGAATTTTAATCTTTTTATCTTTTACATATGTAACTTCTCCTTGGAATTAATAGTCATGTATGTTGTTAAGTGGAGGTCATGATTATAATTTTTTGTTTATTTATTTTTGGTATAAGGTATTCAACATCCCAGCACCATTCATAGAAAAGATTTTTGTCTTTGAACAGTGCTGTATAATGGCTATTATCAAATTCAGGTGTCTATTTCAGTCAGGTTCTAGCTATGGACTCTGTTCAGTCCAGCTGACATGTTTGTCTCTTATAGGACCAATGTCACACTGTCTTAATTACTGTGAGTTTATAACAATTCTTAGTATGGTAAAGGCTCCTACTTTTTAGAACTATTTTTAGCCTTTAGAAATGTATTAATATTATAATTAACATGTTCTGTTCTTCCTGCTTAAATACTTATACTGATGGTACTCATCAGTATTTCATTGGTATACCATTGAATCTATACATCAGTTTGGAAAGTCTTTAATCCATGAGCATTATATTTCCCTTCCTTCCATTAGAGAGATTTTCACTTCTCCCAGTAAGTCTTATATTTTCTGGGTTCAAGGGTTTTTCATATCTTTTGTTAGATCTATTCTTTAGTATTTTATGTTTTCTGATATTATAAGTGGTATTATTCTAAAAGTTTTATTTTCAAAAATTTTGTTGCTAATAAAAAGAAATCTAAATTATGTTTATATTGATTTTATATCCATAAAATTTGCTGAGTTACTTAGCTCTTATAATTTTTCTGTAGATATATTTTGGATTTTCTGTGTGTCCTCTTCAGATAATTATTTTGTTTCTTATTTTTCAATCTTCATATGGTGCAATTTCTTTCTTCTTCCTTCCTTCCTCCCTCCTTCCCTCCTCCTTCCCTACCTCTTCCTCCCTCCCCCTCCTTCCCTCTTTCTTTCTTTCTCTCTTTCTCTTTCTTCCTTTCCTTCCTTCCTTCCTTCCTTCCTTCCTTCCTTCCTTCCTTCCTATAACTAGGAATTCGGGATTGATATTCATACTAAATTTTAGTAGAAATCTTAATTCAGATTAATATAGTCTCACTTATTTCTAGTTCGTTATAGGTTTTATTATCATTGGATATTGAAGCTTGTCAAATACTTTTATCATTTATTTCAGTGATAGCATATACATGTAGTAAATTATATTAAAAATTAAAATGCCAAAATGTCTTCTGAAATATATTCAACTAAGTAACATTATAAATCACTATATTTGGTTTACTCATAAATTTTACAATAGTGACGATGTTCAAGAATAGAATTGTCCTATAATTTTCCTTTGTTCTGACATCTTAAATTTCAACATAGAGGTTATTTTGTCCTCATTAAACATTAAAAAAATGTTCTTTTTGTTTGTCTTCTGGAAGAGATTTTTGTATTTTTTAAATATTCAGAGGAATTTCCAGTGAAGTCATCTGAGCTTGCAGTATTTATGGACATATGTATGTTATGACTTGTGAATAGGGGGTAAACTATGATTTGATATATTTAAATAAATATTTACTTGGAATATTTTTTATTTCTATTTTGAACAACTTTTTTGAATTCTAGGAATTTTTCCATTTCATCCATAATTTCAAGCTTCTGTCTTCAAGTTGTTCATAATACACTCATTATCCTTTCAGTGCCTATATAAGCATTTTCTTTATCCCTTCATCTGTTGAGGGACACCTAGATTAGTTCCATAGCTTTGCTGTTGTGAATTGAGCTGCTATAAACATTGATGTGACTGTGTCAATGTAATATGCTGATTTTAAATCCTTGAAGTTTATGCCAAAGAGTGGGAAAACTGGGTTAAATGGTTGTTCTGTTGCTCCCTGTCAGGCAACAAGGTCCGATGTACCTCCCCAGGGCCTGCCTGAGGAGAATATGGGGTGGAGCAGGATGATGAGTGTCGGTGGCAAAGGAAACACACCAGAGCCGGGAGGTCTGTCAGCGCACAAGGCACAGCAGGAATCTCATTTATTGAGGAAATCACACAGCTTTTATGTAGGGTGGGGGCTAGGCAGGAACCAATCAGCTTATAGGTCAGCAAGGCATGAGGGGTTCACGCAGGTGAGAGTCCCATAGGACTCTATGGCACGCATGAGCTGATCACGTTTGCAGAACCATTGTTAACCAATCCCTGATGGTGGTCCGATTTATCGTCATTAACCTTTGAAACCGCCTTTGAGGCCTTGATCTTGCTCACTCGCCAGGGAGTAAGGAGTCAGCCTGAGTTAGTTAACGTGTCATTAGTCCCAACATTGTTCCATTCCAAGTTTTCTGAGGAATCTCCATATTGCTTTCCAGAATAGTACTACCAATTTGCAGTCCCATCAGCAATGTATAAGAGTACCTTTTTCTCCACATTCTAGTCAACATTTATTGTTACTGTGTTCTTTATAATTGCTATGGTGAAGTGAGATGGAATCTGAGTAGTTTTAATTTGCATTTCTCTAAATGCTAGAGATGTTCAACAGTTTTTCATATATTTGTGAGTGATCATATTTCTTCCATGAAGTGTCTGTTCAGTTCTGTAACCCATTTATGGATTGGGTTATTGAAAACTACAGAACACTAAAAGAAATTGAAGACCTTAGAATATGGAAAGGTCTCCCATGTTCTTAGATGGGCAGAATTATTATTTTCAAAATGGCCATACTACCAAAAATACTGTATGGATTTAATGCAACTCCTATTTAGGTTCTGATGGCATTATTCATAAATATAGAAAAAGCAGTCATGAAATTCACTTGGAAAAATAAGAGGCCCATAATCACCAAAGCAATTCTAAGGGAGAAAAGTGAAAAAGGAGGCCTCACAATAACAGATCTTAAATTATACTATGGAGCTATAGTAACAAAAATGGCATGGTATTGGCACCAAAACAGACATTGAAGACCAATGGTACCAAATAAAAGACACAGAGAAAAACCCATGTAAATACAATTATCTCATACTATAGACAAAGGCACCATAAACATACATTGAAGAAAAGATAGCCTCTTCAACATATGGTGCTAGGAAAACAGGAAATCCATGAGTACCAAAATGAAATTAAATCCCTATCTCTCACCTTGCACAAAACTCAACTCAAAGTGTACAAGGACCTAGGCATTAGATCAGAGTCCCTGTGCCTACAGGAAGTAAAAGTAGGCCCTACTCTCTGTCATGTCAGCTTAAGAACCAACTTCCTCAACAAGACTCCTAAAGCACAAGAAGCAAAATAAAAAATCAATAAATGGGATGGTAGCAGACTAAAAACAGAGGAAATAATCAATAACTTAAACAGAGAACATAGAGAATGAGATAAAATCTTTGCCACCTGTACCTCAGGTACAGCATTAATCTCCAGGCTATATAAAGAACTCAAAAACTTAACACCAAAATAAGAAATAACCTAATCAATAAATGGGCAACAGAATTGAACAGGTACTTCATGGAAGAAATATGATCACTCACAAATATATGAAAAACTGTTCAACATCTCTAGCATTTAGAGAAATGCAAATTAAAACTACTCAGATTCCATTTCACTTCACCATGGCAATGATAAAGAACACAAGTAACAATAAATGTTGGCTAGAATGAGGAGATAAAGGTACTATTTTATTTATTTATTTTTAGCTGTAAACAAATGGGATACATCTTGCTTCTCTGTACATGAAGTAGAGGCATACCATTTGTGTAATCGTACATTTACATAGGGTAATAGTATTTGATTCATTCTGTTATTTTTTCCTTCCCCTCACCACTCCCACCCTTCTTCTCCCTCTATACAGTCCCTCCTTCCTCCATTCTTGCCCCCCTCCCATCCCTCATTATGTGTCCTCATCTGCTTATCAGCGAGATCATTCGTCCTTTGGTTTTTTTGAGATTGTCTTATCTCACTTAGCATGATATTCTCCAATTTCATTCATTTGCCTGCAAATGCCAATATTTTATCATTCTTTATGACTAATATTCCATTATATATATATATATTATATATAATATATATATATTATATATATATATATATATATATATATATATATATATCTCACAGTTTCTTTATCCATTCATCAATTGAAGTACATCTAGGTTGGTTCCACGATCTGGCTATTGTGAATTGAGCAGCTATGAACATTGTTGTGGCTGTATCTCTGTAGTATGCTGATTTTAAGTCCTTTGGGTATAGACTGAGGAGTGAGATAGCTGGGTCAAATGGTGGTTCCATTCCAAGCTTTCTGAGGAATCTCCATACTCCTTTCCAGAGTGGCTGCACTAACTTGCTACCCCCACCAGCAATGTATGAGTGTGCCTTTTTCCCCACATCCTCACCAACAACTATTCTTGCTTGTGTTCTTGATAATCGCCATTCTAATTGGGGTGCGATGGAATCTTAGGGTAGTTTTGATTTGCATTTCTCTTATTACTAGAGATATTGAACATTTTTTCATATATCTGTTGATTGCTTGTACATCTTCTTCTGTGAAGTGTCTGTTCATTTCCTTAGCCCATTTGTTGATTGGGTTATTTGTATTCTCTGTGTAGAGATTTTTGAGTTCTTTATGGATTCTGGAAATTAGTGCTCTATCTGAAGTATGAGTGTCAAAGATTTTCTCCCACTCTGTAGGCTCTCTCTTCACATTGCTGATAGTTTCCTTTGCTGAGAGAAAGCTTTTTAGTTTGAATCTATCCCAGTTGTTGATTCCTGCTTTTATTTCTTGTGCTATGGGAGTCCTGTTAAGGAAGTCTGATCCTAAGCCGACATGTTGAAGATTTGGACCTACTTTTTCTTTTATAAGATGCAGGATCTCTGGTCAGATTCCAAGGTCCTTGATCCATTGAGTTTTGTGCAGGGTAAGAGATAGGGTTTTAGTTTCATTCTGCTGCATATGGATTTTCAGTTTTCCCAGCACCATTTCTTGAAGAGGCTCTCTTTTCTCCATTGCATATTTTTGGCACCTTTTTCTAGTATGATAACTTGTATTTATTTGGGTTTGTGTCTATGACTTCTATTCTGTACCATTGATCTACTTGTCTATTTTGGTATCAATACCATGCTGTTTTTGTTACTATTGCTTTGTAGTATAGATGAAGTTCTGGTATTGTTATTCCCCCCTGCTTCACTCTTCCTGCTAAGGATTGTTTTAGCTATTCTGGGTTCCTTATTCTTCCAGATGAATCTCATGATTGTTTGCTCTATTTCTGTAAGGTACATCATTGGGATTTTAATTGGAATTGCATTGAATCTGTATAGCACTTTTGGTAATATGGCCATTTTGACAATATTAATTCTGCCTCTCTAAGAACATGGGAGATCTTTCTGTCTTCTAAGGTTGTCTTTAATTTCTTTTTTCAGTGTTCTGTAGTTCTCATTGTAGAGGTCTTTCACCTCTTTTGTTAGATTGAGTCCCAAGTATTTTAATTTTTTTGATGCTATTGTGAATGGGGTAGTTTTCCCAACTTCTCTTTCTGAAGATTCATCACTTAAGTTTAAAAATGCATTAAATTTATTAGTATTATCTTATATCCTGCTACTTTACTGAATTCACTTATGAGTTCTAAAGGTTTTCTGGTGGAATTTCCTGGTTCCTCTAAATATATAATCATGTCATCAGCAAACAGGAATAGTTTGAGTTCTTCTTTTCATATTCATATCTCTTTAATTTCCTTGGTCTGTCTAATTGCTCTGGCTAGAGTTTCAAGGACGATGTTGAATAGAAATGGTGAAAGAGGGCATCCCTGCCTTGTTCCAGTTTTTAGGGGGAATGCTTTTCACCATTTATAATGATATTGGTCATTGTCTTAGCATAGATGGCCTTTACAATGTTAAGGAATGTTCCCACTATCCCTATTTTTTCCAGTGTTTTGATCATGAAGGGAAGTTGTATTTTATCAAATGCTTTTTCTGCGTCTATCGAAATAATCATGTGATTCTTAACTTTAAGTCTGTTGATATGGTGAATGACATTTATTGATTTCTGAATGTTGAACCAACCTTGCATCCCTGGGATAAAACCCACTTGATCATGGTGCACTATCTTTTTAATATATTTTTGTATGCAATTTGCTAAAATTTTGTTGAGAATTTTTGAGTCAATGTTCATTAAGGATATTGGTCTGAAATTTTCTTTCCTCGATGTGTCTCTGTCTGGTTTAGGTATTAGGGTGATATTGGCTTCATAGAATGAGTTTTGGAGGGTTCCCTCCTCTTCTAGTTCATGGAATACTTTGAGGAGTATTGGAATGAGCTCTTCTTTAAAGGTTTTGTAGAACTCGTCTGAGAACCCATCTGGTCCTGGACTTTTCATTGTTGGTAGTCCGGAACTACAGCCTGGGCTTGGAGGCCTGACCCTGCTAGGGACTCTCTCTCTCTGAGTGGGCCTCCTCTATGACGTTCCCTGGGGACTGGACCTACTGCCCAGGACTGGGACCCTGGCTCTGTGCCAAAGCCTCTTGCTGTACAGCCCTTCTCTGCAGTGCTCCCAGTTATTTGAGTTCACGGCTCCAGAGGGGGAGTCTCACTGGGCAACTCTACTCCACAAAGTTCCCTGCATTCCAGGACTACTGACCCATCCAGGGAGCCTCGCCTAGTGGGAGAGACTCACCCAGCGCCTCTGAGTTGGTCCCAAGTCTCTCCATACCTCCTCTTCTTGAATCCTGAGTCAAAGGGCCTCCAGTCTCCTGTAGGTGTCTCAGGAAGGGAGCCGCCCTTCCAATGCTGATGGCCACTCCCTCAGGAATAATTCAAAATGCCTGTACTAGTCTTCAAAGAAGCTAGGGTGCCACAGCGAGGGTATGATGAGTCAGCACAGAGGCAAGTGCAGTGTCCCTCACTAGTAGGAGGGCAGGCAGTCTGGCTGAGCAAATGCATCAGACCTCAGTTTGGGGGTTGGCAGGCTGAAAAGATACTCATACATTGTTGATGGGACTGAAAAATGATAAAAGTACCCTGGAAAGCAGTATGGAGATTCATTTCACCTCTTTTGATAGATTGATTCCAAAGTTTTCTTTTTTCTTTTTTTTTGAGTCTATTGTGAATGGGATTGTTTCTCTTTCAGCTTACTCATCATTGGTATGTAGGAATGCAATTGATTTCTGGGTGTTAATTTTATATCCCATTACTTTGTTGAATCATTTATGAGTTCTAGAAGCTTTCTGGTGAAGTTTATTGCGTCTTCGAAATATAGAATCATGTCGGCAAATGGGAATAGTTTGAGTTCTTCTCTCTTTAATTATTTCTTTAATTTCTTTCTTTTGTCTTATTGCTCTGGCTAAGGTTTCAAGGACTATAATGAATAGAAGTGGTGAAAAAGTGATTGCTTTGTTGTTACAATTTTTATAGGTAATGTTTTCATCTTTTCTCCATCTAAAATGCTGTTTGTCTTGTATTTAGCATCTATGACTCTTACAATGTTGAGGTAGGTTCTTACCATCCCTAGTTTTTCTAGTGTTTTGAACATGAAGAGGTGCTGTATTTTGTCAAATGCTTTCTTTGCATCTATTGAGATAATCATATGATTCTTGTCTTTAAATCTATTGGTGTGATGAATTATGTTTATTGGTTTCTGTGTGTTGAAGCAACCTTGCATCCCTGGGATGAACCCCAGTTGATCATGGTGAATTACCTTTTTAATATGTTTTTGTATGTGATTTGCCCATATCATATCTGTATTCCTTTCCCTGTACTGTTTCCTGTGCTTCTCATGGGTATTAGATTATAGGTAGACACTGAAGTAACATTTGATTAATTAAGGAATCTATGTACCAATGTTCTAATTTCTGGTACAGGCAAAATGGCCAAGAGATAGTATGTGGAATGCCTAGAGATATTCATAGATACCACTTCAAAGAACAGGAAATTAAATCAAGAGACTGTGGTGTGAAAGACTGAGGAGGAATGATTTGAAGAATAAAAGGAATTTTGAGACAATAACATACTATACATATTAAAGAAGAGAATAACACTTGGCAGCAATAAGCAACAACTCTCGTAAGTTGTTAAAAGGTCAAGAAGCATAACAGCTAAAACTTGATATTTGACTTATGAAGGAAAATCCTGATGAGAAGGACAAAAGTAGATCCTGAGATGTGGAAGCTAGACTTCAGAAAATTTAAAATTGATGTGATGCGTTTTATAAAATCTGTCTAAAATTTTATAGGATCCATCTTCTTGTTTCACTCCATACAACATACATAGATATTTATTAAACTTGAGATATAAGAAAGACCATAGTTTTACTTTTCTCTTTGACTGAAATAAGAGTTAAATCCTGCTGGGTTTAGTGGTGCACACCATAATTCCAGCTATTTAGGATGCTGAGGTAGGAGGATTTTATGTTTGAAGGCAGCCTTTTCAACTTAGTACTACCCTATCTCCACATAAAATCTAAAGAAGAGCTGGGAGTAGCATGATAGAGCATTCACTGAATGACTCTGGGTTCAGTTTCCAGAACCACAAAACCAGGAAGAAGAAAAAAGAACAGAAGCCACATATTTTACTCTCATTCTATTCCATTTTCCTCTTACAACCCAGTTCTATGCAATTCACCGACTCTGAGAGGGAAGCACAATGTGAGAAGAGAAGTTGAAGGGCAAGGTCAGCCTCACAGCACAGTAGTTTGCTGGAGGGTACCATTTATTCTGTTGGATAGTGTGGATTTGGAATTTCTTACATCTCTTCTGCTCTTTAGAGGTCTTCTCGATGACATATGCACTTGGGGGGTGAATATGCAGAGTTTATAAACTATTATAGGGTTTAGTTTGTCTAAATATTAGTTGTTGATAAGTTAAAGTAGAAAATTCAGGGAACTGTGCAAATTGAATTGGAAGGTAAAATACTTAAGTTGTGATCTAATGCCATGAAATAAAGCAAAATCTGAATAAATAATGTAACCAGGGGGTGCACATGGTTTCTGAGTAGTTGAGGGTGAGATTGAAGTGATGGAGAGAGAGAAAATCATACAGAGTGCCTTTAATTTTAGACACAATAAACTACAAAGCAATTAAATCCTTATAATGTATCTGAAAGCAGATATTACTGTAATTGTCTTTATCTCTATGATACTAGAGCTTATAGTAACTTTCCTAAGACCTCACAGTAAATAAGCAACAGTCTGGAATCTGAAAACTGGTGAGTCTGTCTCTCAAGACCATCTCTTCTCTACTGCATCAAATGGAAGAGAGGAAACTAAAGCTCAGGTAGATTTTCACTACCCCACCAGATTAATCTGGTTCTGTGTCTAAGTCTCTTACTGCACGGCCTTTTGCAGAAACTCCTCATTAGGTTTAGGAAACTGCACATGTACCCTCTCATTCATGGGGGGGGGGTCATGATTCAAATTAATATACTGAAATCTTTGATAAGTCTTTTAATTAAACTCTTCAATTTTACTTAACTCAGATTTCCTAGGGTGTCCCAAATTCATTTGACTACCTCTTGTCTATTTTTCTTGTAGTATCTATTACTTTCAGCTGAGTTTTATATCTTACTGAGCACACTGAGAAAACTTGACTCACTTTAAAGGGTTTTAACCATTGAACAAAGAGTGTTTAATGAAACAACAAAGACAGGTTTCACCTGAATTTTCTGTAAGGGCTTTACTGATGATGACTTAATATGCACTTCACATTGTCTAATAGAAGGAGGAAAGCTATTCCTGAGATATTTTCCAACTTACTTTAGTGAAGTTATCTATCTCTGATGACAAACATAATAAATAATTATAATTTCCATAATTGTAAAAGACTACTTTAAAAGACTGGAGGAGAGAATTTATGAAATTACTCTTGCATCTAAAATTCACAAGTGCACTGCCAGCAATAGAGCTATTGGTGGTGGAGTTGAGATTAACATTCAGGTCTTGATCCTGGTTCGAGTGTTAGGTTAGGTGGAATTATGTGGCAATGTGCAAAATCTTTAACAGCAAATAAGCTTTGTTAAAAAATTTCACACTGGGGATGAAAGGGATTTAACCTTAAAAACAGATGAACCAGGAACCTGACTTCTTATTGAGAGCATGTGTTGTTATTCCCAGAACCCCTGAAAATAATCTGTTCCTTAAATTACCTAAAAACAATTTAAATGCAATCAGATAATGTGATGAAGTGTTTGGTGAGCTGTGGCTAACTCCTACTTACAGCCAATTGAGCTTTGAACGTGATCTGTGTAAAGTATTGTATGGCTTTGTGAAAATGTTTGTCGAGGAGAGGTAGCATATTTTTATTTACTTTTGCTCCTAATATCATTTAGTTATTATCTTGGGACTTCTTTCTACTTTTATATTTCCAATACTCTATTACCATCCCTCCCCCAAAGAAGAAAAACAGTTTGAACAACATGATTAATCTCAACAGAGAAAGAGAGAGAAAGGGATAAAGAGAGAGAGAAAGCATTAAAATTATGTTTAAGAAAGGCAAATATTAAGAGTATGATATAATTGGTAGCAGAAGCAATAAAGTTTATAGTAACTTGTTAAATTAGCATAGTAAAGTTGTATGTATAATTATGAAATCCTGATTTTTAGGAATAAGAACTTTCTCTAACTAAGATAAGATTTGCATAAATTATTTACCTCAAGTATTTTTAAGCTAAATATTTATTAAGCACAACTTCTTTGTCTGTATGTTTTCACTACATAAATGTTAAAATTCATTATATTTTTTCTGTTCAACAGTAGCAATCATGGAAATGCAAATCAAAACGACACTGGATTTCAACTAACCCCATTCACATTGGCATCAAGAATATAAATAAAAATAAATGCTGCTAAGAATTTTAGGAAAAAAAACTGCTTATACATTCTTGGTGGGCCTGCAAATTAGTATAACTACTGTGGAGATCAGTAGTTATAGTAGTTTCCTCAAAAAATTAGGAATGGACCCACTGCATGCTTGATTCACAAAAGCCAAGTTGTGGAACCAGCCTAGGTATCTATCAACAGATGACAGGACGAGGAAAATGTAGTATATAAATGCAAAGGAATATTACTTAGTCATAAAGAAGAATGAAGTTATGTCATTTGCCAGTAAATGGATGGAATGGGAGAACATCATGCAAAGTGAAATAATCTAGACTCAGAAAGTCAAGAGTTGAATGTTTTCTCTCATTTTTGAAAGCCAGACAGAGAGAATTAAAAAAAAAAAAACTCATTAAAATAGATTGGAAATCAATAGGGTAGAGGCAGGGCATCAAGAGGGATGAACAAAGGGAGGGAAAAGGGAAGAATGGCAATAAAATCAATCACACTGTACAATGCAATGGGAAATTCCACATTTTTGTAAAATTTTAATGTACTAATGGAAAAATACATATACAATAAATAAATGGAAGAAGTACCACAAGAGTAGACGAAGGGGAGACAGGGAAGAGTATGGGAGGCAAAAGGAATTACTAGAAAATGTTTGGAACAAAATGAGTTATATGCATATGTGACTATGTCACCATTATGAATCATTATAACGTTTGGGAAGCCATCCATGAGCCATATGTGGGAACTGAGCAACGTTCCAGTCATTAAGCAAGGAAGTATGGTTTTAGGAACTCCCAATTGGAGTCCACTGGTTCAAGAACACCCCATTCATGTGCAGCCCTGTCCCAGCTCACTGCTCAAGTTCAAGCACAGCCTCAGGAAATAGGGAGAGCCTGCCAACCGCCAATCAGCCTGCTTACTCCAAGATCCCTGCCACACCAAGAAACAAGCATGGAAACAGAGCTCCTTCCGCTGCAACCTTATCCCTGCCTTTAAATGAAGAATTGGGTCCTGTTTCAGTTGTTCAGTTCCAGCTCTTATCAGGACTAGAAGACCCATCAGGCACTCTCCTTTTTAAATCTAGTCTTTGTCTTTTGTCGTATTTCTTACCAATTATTTTGGACCTTTTATTTTGTGAGGCGGCTCGCGCCTTCTGAATAGGAATCTATCCAGCGGCGGTGCCAGCCACTCCATCAATAGGCATGAATAAAAACATAAAGAAACAAAATAACCTCAGATAAATAAAGAAAATTAAAAACCTTAATCAGACAAAACATAAAAATATAGGTAATTTAAACTCACAGAATCCAAAAAAGAAGTGAATTCACCAGTGGAAAAAAATAAGCTCAAAATGACACAACCCTGGATAAAAAGCACAAAAGAAAATATTAACAAACATAAAATGCACTGCAGTAGGGAAACACACACACACACACACACACACACACACACAAAGAAACCAAACCAAACCAAAACAGCAATAATAAAAAAGATAAGTTAATTTCCATTTATGATCAGTGGGATTTACTTTAGATTTTCTATGGTTATCAGAATAAAGTTTACTTTCTATGGCTAAGAATTCATAAAGAAGCAAGCAGACAAACCATATTGCCAGAATTTTTCAAGTGTTGCTTTTTAGAGAGTATTATTGGGAGGGTGGAACATGGAGTTGGGGGAACTTTGTGTAAGCGAGTTTGATACAAATTAAGATTATTTGGAGCGGGCTTTTGGAATTAAAGTTTGGACAGGAAGGCAGGTAAAGAGCAGAAGTATTTAGCTTGTTTTCCTTTGTCTTAATCCATTTGAGACATCAGTGTTGCCCGCATGGCTGGTGCAGTGAAGGATGAGTAGGAAAACGAAAGGGTGTATTTAACTCTCATCATTCCCTTTGCATAGGTATTTAGGTGACATTCCTTCTACTGAAAATTTTGGTGTCATTATTAAATTATTTATCAGAAATTTTAAAGCATAAATTACTGATGCTCAACTCCAAAGACAGAACAAGGACTTAAATAAGACAAATAGATGAAATAACTTTTCATGTGACTCTTCAATGTGAAACAAAGTCTTTGCTGTTCAATTGTAGTCCTTTAGACTCAACTTTTCAGGGCACTGTAATTCTTGTTTATGCAAGGGTGAGTTATAGCATGATTTGGGGGTAGTAAAGCAACTTGCCAATAGATTTGAGCATGACTTAGCATCTAAATGGCTCATTAGACCTTAGAAATAGAAGCAAAACATTATTTTATATATATATTGCAGCATAAAAAGTAACAATATAATATAATATAAACTTGGAAAAACTATCGATATATTCATTGACTTTTGTAAATGTGTGTGGTAATAATTCTTTTTTTCAAAAGGCGAATCAATAGAATCATATTTGAAAGTAAGTTAGCCATGAGCCACTGAATTCTCTATTTTATTCTCTTGGTTTCTCTTAGTTTGAATTTCATGCCCACACGAATGACTCGTAAGTCAATACCTCTTTCTTGCCATCTCTTGAAAATATTTCATAAACTGACTTCTTCACTCACAAATCAAATTTAAAAATACAATAAAATTACAGCACTAGCTTTTGATCCTCTACAGCATTCTAGCTCCTGATTTTATGCCAGTACCTGATTAACACTTGTTTTTCTCCCTTTTTTCAACTTTATTTTCTTTTTAATTAACAAATAATAAGCATACATTTGTGGGGTTCGGTGTGATATTTCAACATGTATATACAGCCTGTAGCCATCAAGTCAGGGTAATTACCATTTCCATCTTGTTCTTTAGGTTTAGATCCTTTGAGAACCTCTCTTCTAGTTCCTCACAAAATATATAATAGTATATTGTAATTGTAGTTTTCCTACTCTGCTGTAGAAACACTAGAGCTTCCAGTCTTGAGTAATCAATATTTTACTATTTTTCCCTTTGAAATAAATTTTTCAAGTTTCCACGTATGAGTGAAAACATGCAGTATTTTGTCTTTCTGTATCTGGCTCATTTCCCTTAACCTACTGCTCTCTAGTTCCATGTTGTCCCGAATGACGGAATGGTCTTCTTACGTATGGCTCATGTTCCACTGTGTATATATATAGCACATTTTAAAATTTTTGTGCTCGTCAATTATTCATCACTGTGACCAAATTACCTGTTAAAAACAACTTAGAGGAGGTAAAGTTTATTTTGGGCTCAAAATAAACTTATTATGGTTTCATTCCATGGTCAGATGACTCCTTTGCTCTGGGCCTCTTGAGTGAGGCAGAACATGGAGGGGGAAGGGTGTGTCAGAATAAAGCTGCTTATCTCCTGGCAGCCAGGAAGCAGAGAGAACAATAAAGGATAAAGATAAAGTTCAAAGGCTCCCCCCTAGTGACCTACTTCCTTCTGCTATGCCCCACCTACCTACAATTACCACCCAGCAGTCCATTCAAATTACTAATCCATCAACTGAATTAATCTACTAATGAAGTTGCAGCTCTCATAATCTAATTATCTCACCTCTAAATATTCCTGAATGACTTAACACTTGAGGTTTTGGGGGGACATTAAAGATCCAAACCATAACATATTCATTTGTCCCTCGATAGACACATACCTGATTCCGTATTTGGCTGTTGTGAATAGTGTTCCTTTTTGTAATGCTTGGTCTTCTTGGCTCTTGAAGGCAGAACATGTTGCTAGTTTTCCTGTGTTTGTTCTCTTGCTAACTACTCTTCTACTTAGTGTTTTTTTTTAAAATTGATGCATTATGATTATATAAGATAGTGGGATTCATTGTGATATATTCATACTTGCACATAATTTGAGGATCTGATAAATATACTATTACATACATTCTTTTATAAATCCCATAAGATATCAGGAGGAAATGCATTCCTATATTTATAAACAAGAAAACAAATGCAAAATATTAGATAACATTCTCCTGAATTTGTAACTAGTAATTTTCAGAACTGGGTTTCAAATTTAGCTCTGACAAGCAGCAAGAGTTGTGATAGTTCCACTTTACTTTGTTTCTTCCCAGTAGGATCATTCCAAAAATCTGTAGGAATCAGTTATTTTATTTAACTCCCAGCAAATAAATATTTAATAATAATGCATTTAATTATAGTGTTTTTGTGGCGGCTTTAAAACTAAGAAGTTTCCCACATGAGATGAATGTTATTTATTCTATCCTGCTTGGGAATACCTAATGAGTTCTGTATCTAACCTCAACTAAAGACTAAGGAATAACAGGCACCATGGAAATCTCAAAGCTGTTTGTCTCTTCTTTAGCATCATCAGTATAGGCCAGTTCTGATTACTAGTACCATTGTACTAGTCTCATATATTGCAAGCCTACTTGTGTTGACCTTTTTTTCCTGCCTGTGAACAGCCTTTTAATTGCCCAAAACTTTTTAAAAACTGAACCTCTTCTTGGTTGGGTTTCAAGTTCTGTATTAGATGCTAGATAGACAAAACAAGCATTGCCTATCACCTGGAGTTTACTTTCTAGGGAGATACACAGACATATAAATCAACAATGTGTGTGTGTGTGTGTGTGTGTGTGTGTGTATTTATTTATGTAAATACATGTACAATTATTTATATATATATATATACATACATATATATACACACACATATACACGTATGTATGCACACCTCCAAAGGTAGGAAAGAAGACTGGTGTGTCTACGGCATAGTGAATGGACCAGAAAATCACATAAGATGATACTGGAGGACTTAGTTGATCCAGATTTTGTGATCAACTCAGCTCCTTTAAATACCTTGGATTTAGTTTGAAGTATAGTGAATTAGCACTGAAGACAAAGACTAGTAGTAGGGGATCTACTTGCATTTAAAAAAGAACACTTTGTGAATGGTGGCCCATGCTTGTAATTCCAGCAATTTGGGAGACAGGAGGATCATAGATTTGGGGCTAACCCTGGTAATTTGCAAGATCCTGTCTCAAAATCAAAATTAGAAAGGTCTGGAAATGTGATTCAATGGTAGAGCATCCTAGGGTTCAATTCCCTGTACTGAGGAAAAAAAATTCTCCGACTGCTGAATGGAAGATGGACTGTAGGGGACCAGAAATTAGGAGGTCATTGTACTGAGTAGGTCAATGGTACTGCTGCCCTCAACCGAGGAGGCAGGAACAGTAATGGAGAGAGGTAGATGGATTCAAGACATCCGAATGTGTGACATAAGCCAAGAATGAATCTTACATTTTTTAATTGACAAACTGATAATTTTGAGTGCCATTTAAGTGTATTTGAAACTTCTATAGAGAAGACAAAACTTAGTAGTAACCATCAGTTGCTCAATTTGGACTTTTTCAGTTTTAAAAACCTATGGAATACCATAGTAGACATCTCAGTGAGGCTGTTATAAATATGTACCTGAAACTCCAAGATCAAATCTGTACTAGAGAATTATAATTGAGGATACTCAGCATATAGTTGGTATATAAAAGTACAGGGAAGAGTGACAGCCACATCGATGTTTATAACTGCTCAAGTCACAATAGCTAAACTATGGAATCAACCTAAATACCCTTCAACAGGTGAATGGATAAAGAAAATATGATACATATATGTACATATATATATATATATATTGTGCTATATATGATGGAATATTACTCAGCTTTAAAGAAGAATGAAATTCTGGCATTTGCTGGTAAATGGATGGAGTTAGAGAATATCATGCTAAGGTGAAATAAGCCAAACCCAAAACCAAAGGCTGAATGTTTTCTCTGATATGCGGATGCTAATTCATATTTGGGGGGATAGGGAAGAATAGAGTTAATTTATATTAGACAGAGGGCAGTGAAGAGAGGGTATGGAGATAGGAATGACAGTAGAGTGAAACAGACATTATTACCTAATATACATATATGACTGTATGACTGATGTGATCCTACAATATGTATAATCAGAAAAATGAGAGATTACACTCCATTTATGTATGATCTATCAAAATGTATAAATGCATTCTACTGTCATATACAACAAATTAGAAGAAAAAAATCTAAAAACAAAAAGTAGAGGGAAAGGTAAGGTTAAGTATGGGAGTGTAGGAAAAAAGAAAAGAGGTACAAAATCTAAACCCTGAGAAACTCTAAATTTTAGTGATTGTATATAGGAGCTGTAGAAGGGTGTCTCATGCTGAACAATGATAAAGCAAATGAGACTGTAATTTCCAACATTCCAATAAAGAGGAAATAGGTTATGTGTTAAAGGTGCTGTAAGTTAAGAGTAGAACTTAAGTGTACCTGAAATTTGACAATATGGAATATATTGGTTTCAGGTAACAGAAAATCAGCCCTAAGTGTCATAAAAAGTAATTTCTTCTTCAACATAATAAGAGGGGTAGTCAAAATGGTTCTAAGTTTGGTTAGGACAATGGCACAATGAAATAATGACTTTTCCTCTCTACATTATTTGCCATAAAGGCTTTGTCCTTAGGCCAGAGTCCAGACTACAAAACTTCTAAGCATTTTTGCTAGAAATGACAGTGACAAAGAAAAGAGACATCTTTAGTTCTATGAGAATGTGGTATTCAGGATCTCTAAGTTGTCTTAAACACTCAAGTTGCACTGGCCAGAATTGCAGAGTATATTTATGCTTAGACCAATTTCCAAGGTTACTAATAACTGAGACTGGTTTATAAAATTTAGAGCCTACTCCCCAAAGCTGAAGATCATTTAAAATTTACTGTAAATGACAGGAAGATAGGATACACATAAAAAAAAAAACAACAACATAGCTTTGAAAGGAAGAAGAGGGAACAGGTATGTCTAACCAGCCAACTGGAAGTATCTCCTCCATAGGAATACTGAAAGCCAACCAACATTTTTCCTTGGCATGGGAGATCTCTTCACATTTAATTATACTTCAATTTAGAAAGGATATTTTTCAGATGCCCAATGTGTCTTTGAATGACAAAATTAAGTGGATAAAGTTGATATTCAACATCTACACTTTTTTTCCCTTAACTTTCCTGCCATCTAGAGTTTTGGCTCTAATATTTTGTGATTTTGACCTTCTCTTTTATATTCTGCATCTGCATTTATGAAACTATATTCAATATTAGTCAGACAAAAGAAGAACAAGTAAAAGGAGAAGTAGGAGGAGGAGAAGCAGAAGAACTACAGTAGAAATTTTACAGTCTGAGGAGGGCAAAGATACTTTGGGTATTGGACCTCTCCTGGTCTTCTGAAAAAAATTTACAGTCCCTTATTTTGTTTAACACCATATGTAGCACAGCTTACTCTTAGCACAAAAGAAGTAAATGCTTTTCATTCGTAAAATCAGTGAGTTTTGATAAGATTAAGTGGTTTTCTGAGGTTAAATAGGTATTAAGGTATCTAATGCTCTTCCTTATAGCTATTGTGTGAATATGACTAGAGAATACATATATACACAGATATACACAACTGCTCTTTGTGCTACCATTCTTTGGACCTTTCATCAAAATCAACATATGCTGAATTCTTGTCTGTGTGGATGCATTTCTGCTCAAGTTATGTGGGAGACATAAAAATTTCTTTATGTGTAAAATGCTTAGGAGAGCATCTTTTGCCAGCTCACATCTCAAGAGATTTCTGGAGTTCTCATTCCCTCTACCAAGTGACAGGTCAGGAAAAATACCCATTTTAATTGGATTATGATACTTTATCACAGACATTGATTGGAAGTTGTATTTTTAAAGCATTGGTCTGTTGAATTCAGTGTCTACATTATAATAGAAAGATGGCAACTTTTTTATATTACCCGAAGACATTCAATTTATGGATTTTGAATAAATGCATCTTTGTTTTAGATTTCTTATTATAGATTCTATATAGTACAGAATAATCCGAGACCATCTGAATTGACCATATTCTTATTTCCAAAATTACCTGGAATATGATTAAGCAATGTTATGAAATAAATGAACTAAATATAAATAATGTTTTATCTTTGGGTATGTGAGTTATTTCCAGAGTCAAACATACCGGCTTGTCATCATTGTTTAGTAATAATTGAGCTTATGATTTCTACCTGGTTTTCGTGTCAAGGTTTAAATGACTAAAGACAGTGTGCTATAAAAATATTTTTTTAGTCTTTGTCCTGTAATCCTGATGTAGACCTCCAAAAATCTTTGACATTTTCTGAATAGTAAGAGTTGCTTTTGTGAGTTAATGATGTGACTCTTGGTTGATGGGACCCTAGGTGACTTCAGAATGGAGGCTAGTCATATAATATCCTAATGTATGATTAAAGAGTTGGAACTTTCAGACTCCACCTCCACAAAGGGAAGGGAGGCTGGACACTGAGTAACAAAACCTTCTGAACAATGAAATTTGGAGAGTTTCCTGGTTAGTGAACTCCCCACATGCTGGGAAGGTGGAGTGCCTGATGAGGTGTCGAAACTCTGCACCCTCCCGCTGTTCTCTACCTTGAACTGTGCATCTGCTCCATTTGGCTGTATCTGATTTGTATCTTTCCAATGAGTCTGCATAGGAAGTATACGGTTTTGTGAGTCATTATTGCAAATTATTGAACATGAATGGTGTGGGAAACCCTGATTTTAAAAAACTTGGCAAAAGTGTGGGAAATGGGAATGCAACTTGTAGATGGTGTTTAAGGGCAGATTTGAGGGATTGTGTCCTTAACCCTTGGGGGTCTTCACTACCTTTGAATAGTGTCAGAATCGAATTGTTCAACACCCAGTTACTGTCTGAGAACTGTTGTCAATGTTGGAAAAAACATTATTGATAGTAATATAGGTGGACTGGGCCTAGATTTTGCCTACAGGGTCAGCTTACTGTAAGAGACCCATTCCTCTCCCCATAACAAGCAGATTTTACTCTTCCTAATATTAGCTGATTTTTCTTTTCCCTCCCTCCCTTTCCTTCTCTCCCTCCCTTGCTCATTCTTTCTTTCTCTCTCTCTCTGTCTCTTCCTTCTTCCTTCCTTCCTTTCTTCTTTCTTTCTCTTCCTTCATATCTTTGACTTTTTCTCTTTACTGGGTATTGAAGCCAGGGTGCCTGACCACTGAGCTACAGTACCAGGTCCCAGTTTTAGTTTTAGTTTCAGTTTTGTTTTTTTGAAAAAGGGTTTCACTAAGATGTTGAGAATCAAAGTTGCTGAGACTGGCCTTGAACCTGCAATCCTCCTGCCTCAGCCTACTGAGCTGTTGAGATTTCAGGTGTGCACCACATTCAGTCTTTTTTTTTTTATTGTAAACAAATGGGATACATGTTGTTTCTCTTTTGTACATGGCATAAAGGCATACCATTTGTGTAATCATAAATTTACATAGGGTAATGTTGTTTGATTCATTCTGTTATTTTTTCCCTTCCCCCCACCCCTCCCACCCCTCTTTTCCCTCTATACAGTCCTTCCTTCCTCCATTCTTGCCCCCCTCCCTAACCCTAACTCTAACCCTAACACTAACCCCTCCCACCCCCATTATGTGCCATCATCCACTTATTAGCAATATCATTCGTCCATTGGTTTTTTGAGATTGGCTTATCTCACTTAGCATGATATTCTCCAGTTTCATCCATTTGCCTGCAAATGCCATAATTTTATCATTCTTTATGGCTGAGTAATATTCCATTGTATATATATACCACAGTTTCTTTATCCATTCATCAATTGAAGGACATCTAGGTTGGTTCCATAGTCTGGCTATTGTGAACTGAGCAGCTATGAACATTGATGTGGCTGTATCTCTGTAATATGCTGATTTTAAGTCCTTTGGGTATAGGCCAAGGAGTGGGATTGCTGGGTCAAATGGTACTTCCATTCCAAGTTTTCTAAGGAGTCTCCACACTGCTTTCGAGAGTGGCTGCACTAATTTGCAGCCCCACCAGCAATGTATGAGTGTACCTTTCTCCCCACATCCTCGCCAACACCTGTTGTTGCTTGTATTCTTGATAATCGCCATTCTAATTAGGGTGAGATGGAATCTTAGGGTGGTTTTGATTTGCATTCCTCTTATTACTAGAGATGTTGAACATTTTTCCATATGTTTGTTGATTGCTTGTAGATCTTCTTCTGTGAAGTGTCTATTCATTTCCTTAGCCCATTTGTTGATTGGATTATTTGCATTCTTGGTGTAGAGTTTTTTGAGTTCTTTATAGATTCTGGAGATTAGTGCTCTATCTGAAGTATGATTGGCAAAGATTTTCTCCCACTCTGTAGGCTCTTTCTTCACATTGCTGATAGTTTCCTTTGCTGAGAGAAAGCTTGTTAGTTTGAATCTATCCCAGTTATTAATTCTTGCTTTTATTTCTTGTGCTATGGGAGTCCTGTTGAGGAAGTCTGGTCCTAAGCCGACATGTTGAAGCTCTGGACCTACTTTTTCTTCTATAAGATGCAAGGTCTCTGGTCTAATTCCGAGATCCTTAATCCATTTTGAGTTTAGTTTCGTGCATGGTGAGAGATATGGGTTTAGTTGCATTCTGTTGCATATGGATTTCCAAATCTCCCAGCACCATTTGTTGAAGAGGCTATCTTTTCTCCATTGCATATTTTTGGCCCCTTTGTCTAGTATGAGACAATTGTATTTATTTGGGTTTGTGTCCGTGTCCTCTATTCTGTACCATTGATCCACCTTTCTATTTTGGTACCAATACCATGCCATTTTTGTTACTATTGCTTCGTAGTAGAGTTGAAGATCTGGTATTGCGATACCCCCTGCTTCACTCTTTCTGCCAAGGATTGCTTTAGCTATTCTGGGTTTTCTATTCTTCCAGATGAATTTCATAATTGCTTGCTCTATTTCTGTAAGGTACATCATTGGGATTTTAATTGGAATTGCATTGAATCTGTATAGCACTTTTGGTAGTATGGCCATTTTGACAATATTAATTCTTCCTATCCAAGAACATGGGAGATCTTTCCATCTTCTAAGGTTTTCTTTAATGTCTTTCTTTAGTGTTCTGTAGTTCTCATTGTAGAGGTCTTTCACCTCTTTTGTGAGATTGATTCGCAAGTATTTTATTTTTTTCGAAGCTATTGTGAATGGGATAGTTTTCCTGATTTCTCTTTCTGAAGATTCATCGCTTATGTATAAAAATGCCTTAGATTTATGTGCATCGATCTTATATCCCGCTACTTTACTGAATTCACTTATGAGATCTAAAAGTTTTCTGGTGGAATTTCCTGGTTCCTCTAAGTATACAATCATATCATCAGCAAATAGGGATAGTTTGAGTTCTTCTTTTCCTCTTCATATCCCTTTAATTTCTTTGGTCTGTCTAATTGCTCTGGCTAGAGTTTCAAGGACGATGTTGAATAGAAATGGTGAAAGAGGGCATCCCTGCCTTGTTCCAGTTTTTAGAGGGAATGCTTTCAGTTTTTCACCATTTAGAATGATATTAGCCATGGGCTTAGCGTAGATGGCCTTTACAATGTTAAGGAATGTTCCCACTACCCCTATTTTTTCTAGTGTTTTGAGCATGAAGGGATGCTGTATTTTATCAAATTCTTTTTCTGCATCTATCGAAATAATCATGTGATTCTTCACTTTAAGTCTATTGATATGGTGAATGACATTTATTGATTTCCTGATGTTGAACCCACCTTGCATCCCTGGGATGAAACACACTTGATCATGGTGCACTATCTTTTTAATATGTTTTTGTATGCGATTTGCTAAAATTTTGTTGAGAATTTTTGTGTCAATTTTCATTAAGGATATTGGTCTGAAATTTTCTTTCCTCGATGTGTCTCTGTCTGGTTTAGGTATCAGGGTGATATTGGTTTCATAGAATGAGTTTGGGAGGGTTCCCTCCTCTTCTATTTTACGGAATACTTTGAGAAGTATTGGAATGAGCTCTTCTTTAAAGATTTTGTAGAACTCAGCTGAGAACCCATCTGGTCCTGGACTTTTCTTTGTTGGTAGGCTATTGATGACTTCTTCAATTTCATTACTTGAAATTGGTCTATTTAAATTGTGGATGTCCTCCTCATTCAGTTTAGGCAATTCATATGTCTCTAGAAACCTGTTGATGTCTTCGAAATTTTCTATTTTGTTGGAGTATAGATTTTCAAAGTAGCTTCTAATTATGTTTTGTATTTCAGTCGTGTCTGTTGTGATATTTCCTTGTTCATTCCGAATTTTAGTGATTTGGGTTTTCTCTCGTCTTCTCTTTGTTAGTGTGGCTAAAGGTTTATCAATTTTGTTTATTTTTTCGAAGAACCAACTATTTATTTTGTTAATTTTTTGTATTGTTTCTTTTGTTTCAATTTCGTTGATTTCAGCTCTCAGTTTAACTATTTCCTGTCTTCTACTACTTTTGGTGTTGGTCTGTTCTTCTTTTTCTAGGGCTTTGAGCTGTAGTGTTAGGTCGTTTATTTTTTGAGTTTTTCTTCTTTTATTAAATGCGCTCCATGAAATAAATCGTCCTCTAAGTACTGCTTTCAAAGTGTCCCAGAGATTTTGATATGATGTTTCTTTGTTCTCGTTTACCTCTCAGAATTTTTTAATTTCCTTCCTAATATCTTCTGTTATCCATTCATCATATAATAGCATATTGTTTAATCTCCAGGTGTTGGAGTAGTTTCTGTTTTTTACTCTTTCATTTATTTCTAACTTCAATCCATTATGATCTGATAGAATACAAGGTAGTGTCTCTATCTTCTTGTATTTGCTAACATTAGCTTTGTGGCATAATATATGATCTATTTTAGAGAAGGATCCATGTGCTGCTGAGAAGAAAGTGTATTCACTCTTGGTTGGATGGTATATTCTATAAATGTCTGTTAAGTCTAAATTATTGATTGTGTTATTGAGATCTATGGTTTCTTTGTTCAATTTTTGTTTGAAAGACCTGTCCAATGGTGAGAGAGGCGTGTTAAAATCACCTAGTATTATTGTGTTACGGTCTATTTGGTTTCTAAAATTGAGAAGGATTTGTTTGACATACATGGATGAGCCACTGTTTGGGGCATAGATGTTTATGATTGTTATATCTTGCTGATTTATGCTTCCCTTAAGCAATATGAAATGTCCTTCTTTATCCCTTTTGACTAACTTTGGCTTGAAGTTCACATTATCTGAAATGAGGATAGATACTCCAGCTTTTTTGCTGAGTCCATGTGCATGGTATGTTTTTCCCCATCCTTTTTAGTCTATGGGTATCTCTTTCTATGAGGTGAGTCTCTTGCAGGCAACATATTGTTGGATCTTTCTTTTTAATCCAATCTGCCAGTCTATGTCTTTTCATTGATGAATTCAGGCCATTTACATTCAGGGTTATTATTGAGATATGATTTGTATTCCCGGTCATTTTTTTCATATTTAAAATTTTATTTATTTATTTATTTATTTTTTGACACATCTTGGTTCCTCCTTTATTTGACAGTTCCTTTAGGGTAATTCCTCCCTTTGTTGATATGCTTCTTTCTTTTTATCTCTTCCTCATGAAATATTTTGCTGAGAATGTTCTGTAATGCTGGCTTTCTTTTTGTAAATTCTTTTAGCTTTTGTTTATCATGGAATGATTTTATTTCATCATCAAATTTGAAGGTAAGTTTTGCTGGGTATAAGATTCTTGGTTGGCATCCATTTTCTTTCAGAG
This sequence comes from Sciurus carolinensis, assembly GCF_902686445.1. Classification (NCBI taxonomy): domain Eukaryota; kingdom Metazoa; phylum Chordata; class Mammalia; order Rodentia; family Sciuridae; genus Sciurus; species Sciurus carolinensis. The sequence goes on from NC_062218.1 coordinate 117,803,728, forward strand.
CTTGAAAAATGTTGTTCCAGGCCCTTCTAGCTTAGGGTCTGGATTGAAAAATCTGCTGATATCCGTATTGGTTTCCCCCTGAATGTAATTTGGTTCTTTTCTCTCACAGTCTTTAAAATTCTGTCTTTATTTTGTATGTTAGGTATTTTCATTATAATGTGCCTTGGTGTGGGTCTGTTGTAATTTTGTGTATTTGAAGTCCTATAAGCCTCTTGGACTTGATTTTCCATTTCATTCTTCAGATTTGGGAAATTTTCTGATATTATTTCATTGAATAGATTATTCATTCCTTTGGTTTGTTTCTCTAAGCCTTCCTCAATCCCAATAATTCTCAAATTTGGCCTTTTCATGATATCCCATAGTTCTTGCAGATTCTGTTCATGATTTCTTACCATCTTCTCTGTTTGTTCAACTTTGCTTTCGAGGTTAAATATTTTGTCTTCAATATCTGAAGTTCTGTCTTCCAGGTGTTCTATCCTATTGGTTATGCTTTCTATGGAGTTCTTAATTTGGTTTATTGTTTCCTTCATTTCAAGGATTCCTGTTTGGTTTTTTTTCAATATCTCTAACTCTTTATTGAAATGATCTTTTGCTTCCTGAATTTGCTCTGTTAACTGTCGATTGGTGCGATCATTCAATGCCTGCATTTGCTCTTTCATATCATCGTTTGCTTCTCTAATCATTTTAATTATGTACATTCTGAACTCCCTTTCTGTCATTTCTTCTGCCATGCTGTCGTTGAATTTTATTGATGTAACATCTAGATTTGTTTGGGGCATTTTCTTCCCTTGTTTTCTCATATTGTTCAGGAATCAGTGGGTCATTAAGATATTGCAGATTTCCTCTATTGACTCATAATGTTCCTGAAGATTGCTAGTATATCCCCTCTTATCCTTCAGTAGCCTGAAGTCTTGGAGGAAGTTGATAATTCGGAGTCCACGTAGAAGCTGCCTCTCTAGGGGTGGTGACCCTCAGGTGGTGTATATTCCCTGCTAGTGGGCAGAGGTACCTCCACTTGTTGACCAATGGTCATCCAAAGGGGAACTAGACTGCGGGCTGAGGCAAGTCCTGTTTGTACCTGTGTCTCTGGTTTTACCGTCCCTGTGGGAAAACCTCACCTGGCAGGGAAGACTCACTCGGTGGGGACATCTCGCTGATCAGTTCCCCTCCTAGAGGTTCCCCTCAGTCTACAACTACCGCCTGAGCTGGGCTGTCTTCCTCTGCAACGTTCCCAGGGGCCCGGACCTACCTCCTGGTCCTGGGAGCCTCACCCTTCGAGGCGAGTCTCATTAGGCTGCCTCTCCCAGAGAATCTGCCCGCAGTCCTGGAAACTTCGCTCCACCCCTAGGCGTGTCTCTGTGCGGCTCTTCCAGCAAGAAGCCACCTAGCTCCTGGGACCCTGCTCTGCACCTAATCGCCTGGCTATGCGGCCCCTCCTCTGAGCCGCCACCTGGAGCCCTGTACAATAGCTCCGAGACCCAGAGACCCGCCACACACCTCCTCCTCCGGACAGTGGCCGGGTTTCTGACGCAGTCACTAGGAGCCCAAGCAATTCAGTTCGTGTCTCCTCCTCCCACCAACCGCCCGTAGCCCTAGGCAGTCACTCCAAGTCCAAGTGACCCGCCCTGTTCCTCCTCCTCCTCCTCGGGGTAGCCCCCCGGGTGTTCAGGAGCGGTGACTCCGAGACCAAGTGACCCACCACGCTCCTCCTCCAGGCAGGCCACCAGTGTTCAGGAGCGGTCGCTTTTAGTCCAATGAACTCACCACTCGCCTCCTCCTCTGGCAACTGCCTGTGGCTCTGATGCAGTCACTCCTAGGTCATGCGACCCGCTGTGCTCCTCCTCCTCCTCCGGGCAACCTCCCAGTGTTCAGAAGCGGTCGTTCTGGGTCTAAACAGCTTGCCACGCAGCTTCTCCTCAGGCAGCCGCCCGGAGCCCCAGTGGTTGCTCGAGTCCAAGCGCTGTGCTGAGCCCCCTCCTCTACGATGATCCCAGTTGTCCGTGTTTACCGCTCCAGTGGGGGGAGGGGCGTCTCGCCGGGCAACTCCACTTCACAAATTCCCTGCATTCCAGGGCTACTGCCCCATCCAGGACGCCTCCCCAATGGGAGAGACTCACCCGGCGGCTTTGAGTTGGTCCCAAGTCTCTCACTATCTCCTCTTTTGAATCTTGCGTCCTGGAGCAACGTGAAATGCAGCCGCCCTCTAGGCCGCCATCTTGAAACTCTCCCACATTCAGTCTTATAGGTGATGTTTCTATACAGAGGACAAAATATGTCCTATAAGACCTACCTGTGAGCTGACTGAGAATCCTAGACCTGTGAAGTTGGACACCTTTCAATGCATGTTCTTCTCTTACTGATGTTGTACTTGTAATAAAGCTTTTCCCTTAGTATAAACTTTTAGTCCTGTAAATTTTCAGCGATTGAACACTTAATAATTAACACATATCTTTACACTTGTCTTTGCTGATATTATTTTATTAGTCATTTTAGAATAGTAGTAGATGATGGGAGAATTCAATTATTTAAAAATTCTTCCTGTCACGAAAATAACTTCAGTAGCTGCTATGTATTAATTAGACTTTAATCCCCCATATTTGTATAAGTGAAAAAAATTAACTTCTCCATAAGATTTTCCCCCAAATATTAATTTTAAATGTGAGATTTATAAAAAAAGAATAGGGACTAAAAAAAGTTTAGCATAAATTAATGGCATCTAAGCACCCACAGAATAATTTTTGACTTGCTAGTTTTATTAACCTTTCTAAAAATTCTATTTTTAAAAGGAGAGAATGTTCATTACTAATAACTTCATACTTGTCTATTCATTTCATATACTATTTGAATCACAAAGAAAATTCTGCAGGTATTTTAGTCAGATAATATATTTATCACATTCATTCATTTCCTTGTACAAGTATAAAATTTACATTTGATCGATTATTTCATAATTTTTGTGAATGCACATAATTTTAGCTTAACAATTATAGTGTACTATGACTACACTTTCTTCTTCTAATGTAAATAACATCTGCATATATAAATGACTAATGAAAGAAAGCATTAACATTCTAGAATTTAAACATCACATAAAGCACAAATGTTGCATTGTGATATTTAAATTAGCACAGTAAATAATAAGTGCTTTATTTACTAATAATGGGATAATGTTGGATATAATCAGTATTATATAATTAATAGTGAACTTTCATGTGCCTACTTTTGAGAATTAAGAATATTCACTTAATACAATTAATTAAAAATTAAAGTCTTGCTTTCAATTATACATTCAACACAACTATCTCATTCAAGTTTTGTTAACTATCGACCAGGCAGTCTGTGCATGACAGATAAATCCAAGCAATCAATTTGCAGCAAGCAATTTAATATTTTCAGACATTCTGTGGGCATCTTCTGCTTTTGACAGACAGCTATCCTCCCCCGTAATCGCCCACACATGATGAGGAATGAAGCAGAAGGACTAGGTTCTCCTTATTACAACTGGAATAAGAGGTTCCAAAAAAAGCACAATATCAAAAGAAGAAAAAGGGGAAAATGTCACATGGCCATTTGCCTACTATTACATTCCTTCCCACACTGGCTATTATTTACCTAGTGTCAGTCTTCTAAAATGATATATTTGAATACGATTATCTGACTCACAGATTTCCTACGTAATAGGGTTTTATATTTTCTTTATAGAAGGTAAAATTCTTGTGTAATTTACAAATGGAAACTTTTAAAATTGTTTTTGCATCTGACAAATGTTGCAGCTTGAACAGATTTAATAATTGACATAGGATCATCGATTTAAAAATTTTCCTTTTAACCAGGGGATTGCAATGACCATAAGATATTTTAAAAATGACTTATTCAGTCAGCTGGTTTGAAACAGAAGGAGGTGCTCTAAAGCAGAATACTGAATTTCCTCTGCATTTGAATTTTGATGGCTTGAATTATGAAATTCATGCCATTTCGGAACTATGCAACTGGATAGTCTGAGCTCTAGTGCCCTCATTTACAAAATGGGATTAATAGTCACTTCCCTTCTGTGTCCTCTAATATTACCATGTGGAGAAAAGTGTCCAATAAAGACTTTTCATGAAGCCTTTCTTTATGCTCTGGCATTGCTTTCCTTTGAACCTATTTTTGGAAGAACTTGTCTTCTGCTTTTAGTTGTAGTTACTTATATATTTGTGCTACCCTAGTGTCAATATTGACAGTTATACACTTTGAATGCAGAAACAGGTATTGTTAATTTTGTATTTTCCACACTAATAAGTTCCTCTTTCCCTAGAATGATAAAAATATGTCAATTTAGAAGTATATTCACATCTACTTACCAGTTCATTTGAAGACAATCACTTCTCTCTCAGGAAGACATCTGAGATAAGAATTTTGAGCACTGGATTTCTATTGTTAACCTTCAAGAAAACTGAAAGCTAAATTTCTGCATCCTCAAGTACACGTGATCAAAGTGAAGAATGGAGATTAATTTAACCAAGAGTAATGTTGACATCTGGAGTAACTTAGAAGGCTACACTTGTATTGTTTTAGGCCTAGTAAGAATACGTGTGTGTGTGTGTGTGTGTGTATGTGTGTGTGTGTGTGTGTCTGTGTGTGTCTCTGTGTGTGTCTCTGTGTGTTCCAAACATTTTTCTGCTGGGTGGGTAAGATAGAGAAGAACGATAATGGCCTTGGAAAACAGTTCCCTGAACCAAGAGCAAGAAGTTCACTATTTATTCTGGTATCTGGCTTATCAGCTCAGTTATGTCATTGATTGTCTCTGTGCCATCATTTCATTGTCTGAGATATTTTCAAGAATGGTTGACTTTGAGATCTGGAATGTTTGAAGGAAACAGTAAAGGTATGAATGGAATTTTAGTTTTCTTTTTAAAGGAGTCAGATCTTGTGACTGTTTTTCCCCAGAGAAGATTCACTTGCATCGAGGGTACAGGTTGACTACTGGGTATGACTGAATTCAGAGCTCCTTACTGCATTAAATGAAAAATATAACATGCAATTCATTTTGTGAACTGTGAGCACTGCCTAAAGCTCTGTGATTATATGCCAGTTTAGAATAGAAACCCCCAAATTCTACCTGATAATTCTCAGATTTTCTATCTTTAAAGAGATTAAGTTTTTCAGTGACCATGGCTTTGGTTAAAAGTAAAAGGACATAAAAATATTTAACATGTTTTCATTCATAATGGAATTCAGAGCAAAGGATATTATCAGTTATAAATAGGAACATTTTATAAAGTCCAAAACTTATTAGGATCTAATTGATCGTATTCTCACCTAAAAATGGAACTTCAAAGAATATAAAGCAAAAAATGATGAAATTGAAAAAAAGAAATAGATACATTTGTGATTATGCTTGGAGATATCAACAATCCTCTTTCAGTAATCAAGAAGTACTCAGAAAAGCTGAAAGAGTAAAAAAGACTTTGACAGCAGTATGGATTGAACTGACCTGACATTTACAGAATATTTCATCTAATAACTACAGAAAATATACTTTTCAAATGCACATGATACATCCACCAAGATGGAAGTCATTGATGGATAGTAGTTCCAGTGAAGTTCAAGAGATTCTCAATTCTACCCTAAAGTTCAATGAATCACTAGAAAGATCCATGGAACTCAGGAAAAACCTTTACATTTACTGGAAAATTTTGTTATTCAAGTAAAATCTTAGATACTATGAAAAATTCTTGAAGTCGACTAAGATTAATAGATCCAGAATTCTCCAAACAAGTATAGTCTATAGTTCACAAAAGTGAAAATGACTATAAAGAGTTATTGATAAGTTGCAAACAATATAAAGAGGAATTTGTCTAAAACGATTTCAACTAAATCATGTACCTGTGGACTGTTTCCAGGCAATCCTATCTGCCGCAATCACCTAACTATAGGCATCAACATCTATCTTCACCCTACAGATGTTCTCTGAAAATTGAAAAAAAAATTACAAAAATCCATCCACCTCTCCTGGATTCTCTTGTCTGACAGGAAGTTCCTCAAAGTCTGGTAAAAGTGAGACATTCTAGTAGCCCAGGAAAAATTAATATTGACTTTCCTTTATTTTGCTTTTAATTTAGAAATCCTGAGTAGTTTCTCATTCCATGGAAGGAAAAATTATAGCACTCTTCAATTAATATTTTTAAAGACGTAGAATTCTAAGCTTTTTTTTACCAGGAGATATAGTATCTGTAATTTCTAGTCAAATACATACTTTGTGTTCAACTTTGTAGTTTCTAGAAAAGACCTCTCACTGAAAATACATAAAACATAAACTATAAAAATAACAAAAGAGCAGTAGCATTGTAATTTCAGTTATTTGTGATGCTGAGGCAGGAGGATCACAAGTGTGAGGCCAGTTTGGACAACTTAGTGAGATCCTGTCTCAAAATAAAAATAAAATAAAAAGTACAAGGGTTGGGCAGGTAGCTCAGTGGTAAAGTGCCGCCGAGTTTAATCTCCAGTACCAAAAAAAAAAAAAAAAAGGTAAAGGAAGAAGAAAAATGATTTTGGTGTTTTGTTTTAAACATTGAAAGCTTAGTATTTTTCAAGATAGGGAATACAAAGGTAACAATATTTTGCTGACCACAAGTGGTATAATGTGACCTTCCTAATTTTCTTCTAATATATACCAATTTTCTCTATAATAGTCATACTTGATTGTTTTAAATATTTGTAAAATGTAATTGAACTTTACAACTGGAAATTAATTTTGTTCTCAAACTGATTTAAAAGATATTTTGATAAACTATATTTTATCAGATTTATACTATCTAGCGCTTTTTAAATTCTTAGAATTTTCCACATTCTTTAGGGATTTTTAACTTCCTTTTAACTAGAGCAGTGGATTCTACTTGAACTTACATGCTGATATAAGCAAATTTTCTCATCAAAACTTAGTTTAGAACTTTGCTTGAAAATCTTTATGGTGATGCAATCACAAATCCAACATCAGATGCAAGTCCTATGTTCTCCTGGTAATTCACAGTTTTAAAAAGTTCTTTCTACTGCTGTCCTCATCCACCTTCTGATTAGGCAGTCCCTCTCTTCTAGATGTTTAGCTCAAATCTTTTCAAGTGATGGACTTCTATTATTTTATTTTTTGAGGTTGGGGAGAAGACTTCTGTTTTTATGTTTCTTCAAAAAACATCTTCCCCATACTGACCTTAATTTTGTTTTCTCACAGGATCATTTTGCTTGTTACTGCTAATGTTCTGATTCCATGCAAATGAACATAGACCTTTTAATATTACTGAAAATGCATTCACAGTAACTGCTTCTGTGACAAATACATGTGACAACCACAGCATTTCCCAGAATCAAGAAGTCAGCTCAAAGAAGTTGGTAGTATATTTAGGAAAATGTTATTTCACTCAGGTACCAGAAGGTGACCATTATGAGTGATAAGAAGTGTTTTCAATAAAACTGGCAGTTTTATTATACATTCAAGGTTATATGGCTTTTCTTTATGTCCACTAGAATTATTCAATTCTTTCATTCTGCAATTTACTGTAGTTTTTAAAATAAAATACACACACAAAACCAAATTACCACCAAACTATTTTTAAGTATATAGACCAATAGTATATTTATGGTGGTATACAACCAACCCCCAGAATTTTCTCTTACCCTTAAACAGCATGCAACTTGCTTTTTAACTTAATGTATCTCAGGAAATTTCTATGACTAAAGTTATAGAACTATCATTTACTTTTTATTTATTAGATTTTTTTCAATTTTTTAATAAACATTCACTATTACAACCAATATTTAATGATGCTTTTTTAATTAAATTGCTGTCGTTTCAGAGTTAGCAATGAAGAGTTTATATTGCCTTCTCATTAAACTGTACTATATAAATTCAAATTCCATTTTATAAGTGTATGAACCACAATAACCCTAAAAATAATCTGTGTCCATCTCCTTGCATACTCCTATAACTGAGAACTCTTTTTTTTTTTTTTTTTGGTACCAGGGATTGAACCCTGGGGTGCTTAACCACTGAACTATATCCCCAGCCCTTTTTATTTTTTATTTTCAGATAGTCTCACTAAGTTGTTTAGTACTTCACTAAATTGCTGAGACTGGCTTTGAACCTGCAATCTTCATGTCTCAGCATCCCAAGTCACTGGGATTATAGGCAGACACAACTGTACCTGGCTACTGATAGCTCTTAATATTTGCTTTTGTTTAACATTTGAGTTTTAAATGAGGAGGTCTTCTTAGACAAGGCACTGTGTACACTGACACTCATGTACCAACTTGTGAGAAAACACAGTTCATGTAAAAATTACTATTCATTATTTTTCAAACAAGTATTGTGTGTAGACATAATCTTGTGCTAATCAGAAATCATGTATTGACAAATTACATAGGATTTTCATTCAGTAGTATTTTTTTTAACCTCTCTTGTTAACTGATACAGAATGTTGCATATGATCAAAGTCATCCTGTGGTGAATAAATGTTTACTAAGATCCCACTTCATACAGTTGTTCTGACTTAGAATAATTTCTTCACTTGAGTGATTCATACCATTTCTTAACTCACTATCCTTTCCAAAGCCAACAAAAAACAACAAAAGGCAGAACAGATTTTTTAAAAATGCTTCTATGAAAACACACTTTAAAGAAACATTATCTATGAAGAAACTGACCAATGCAGTGATCCTTGGACAACCTTAGGATACTTGGACATGATCCATACTATGTTAAATATTAGTTATGAAAATCTGTAAGTAACTGTGGAATGAAAGAGAAAAATAAACATGGACTGAGAACATGGAATACAGTCCTACAATTAATCAGTCTGGGAGAACAGGTACAGAAACAGTCAACTTCAAAGTTAGCAGGAAACATTATTTTTCCCAAAGGCGAGTTGTGTTGCAGTTAGAAAATGTTACAATGATCCTCTTTTCACTGATTACTGCTTTATTATCAATGATGCTCCCTGATCAGCTTTTCTGTATCCATCTATTATTCAGGATATTCAATGCTAAGCCACCCCACTGATAATCCTTGGTCTCTATGTTATCTCCACATCCCCTAATCTCAACTTGGAAATAGTAACCAAGTCAAGACTAATCCCTAGTTCTTTTAGATCTTTCTCCCAAATTATTCAGAATAAGCTAAACTAAACCCTTACAAAAGGGATCTCTCTCCTCTCTCTTGTCAAGTAGAAATTCGTTGTTTATTCTAGAGTGTTGTCCCTGGTAGAATTATGCCAATACATCTTATTTGACACTATAGGTCTATTCCTGCTGGTCTTTGCATAATCAGGTTTTAGTGGTCAACATAGTTTCCTCTAAAATTATGTGTACAGTCTGAGAGGCAAATCTCAGTCTGGGAATCACTTTCCTATGTAGAGAGAAGTCCTGAGCATGACATAGCTAGGGTGCTATTTCTGCATTTCTAAACAATATGGAGCAACAGAACCAGCATCTATGAGATGTTTCACTAACTGGTCCTTTCACAAGTAGGAACAAAAGAGAAATATTGGTCAATAGTCACATATGAAGTTCTCTATCTTGGTGACTTTGGCAATAGTAAATATAAGATAATATTTGAATAACCTATAAATTTCAATGTCTCATTTTGTGCCAGGTAAAGATTTGTATCCTATAAATTAGAGACATACTCTCATCATACAATATATCAGAGAATAAGCGAGAAAATAATAAACCTTTCTCAATCCCTTCCTAACTTCCTTTTAGAAAAAATGATAGTACTCTTTCAAAGTTTATCAAGGAAAGAACATTCAACTAACTAGGATAGTTTTATAAATGTTGAAGGATGAGAGAGTGAGGGACAGGAACAAATAAATATGATAGAAGAATGTGCATTAGAAGGATTATAGTATAAAACAGAAGAGAACTTTTCATAATATTTTAAAATATTGAACAAAATTGAAAAAGTATATGGTCTTTGTGGGGAAAAAAATCTCCAAGGAAATAGAAGGAATCAAAGAATGTTTGATAATACAATATAAGCAGACAAAGAGTGAACTAGCATCCCTCAAAAGTATAATGAAGGAGAAAATAAAACTACTACAGTGTTTAAAGTCACAGTAAAATCAGTACAAACCATAAAACACACTGCCAAAGACATAGAGAAGACATAAAGTGAGGAGTAAGAAAATATATCAAAATTAAATGAAAAAAGTAAATACTTTTCAAAAAACTTAAAGCTGTAGAATTTAAAGGCAATCCACCATTATTATAATAATCGACAAAGAAATAAAAATAACAAAATAGAAAAGCAATTCAAATTCTATCTCCTATAGATAAAGATATTAATATATATGGATACACACACACACACACACACACACACACACACACACATAGTTAATGCTCTCTAAATCTGAAGACTAAAAGAATACAGTTATTCAGAAAAACTGAATAATTATTATGTAAAGAAAAATTCTAGGGGAAAAGTCAACAACATTTTTCTGTGTGTGTGGAATAGGGTATTAAAGTTCTTAGGGGAAAGAGTATAACACAAGAAATTGGTTTCTAGCAAAGAAGAAAGTCTCAAAGTATAGAACTTTTAAACCCTTTCCAAATATATATATATATATATATATATATATATATATATATATATATATATAAAAGGGAAAGAATAGTAACAAAAATTACATATATCTTGGTGAGGTGACTGAAACATTGGGATCACTTGGAATTCTGGAATTGGTACCCATTTAAATCTACTCCCCATAAAAAACAAAAACAAAGTAGGTTGGCATCATGCTTAAACTATAAGCCAATAAAATGAAAGTGAAATGCTTCCAATGCAGTTGATATCAATCATCAGGGCAGGAACAATTGTTTAAATGCTGTGGGGCTATTTTTAAAACTCTGAGGACCTTGAACTCTAATAAGAGAAAAACTGTCTACCAAAAAGAGGGTCATAATTAAAAATTAAAATATATGTGAAAATTTATAATTGTGAAAGTCATTAAATTCCTACAAATAGAGAATTAGCACTTAGGAGCTGTGGAAAAACATAAGAACCTAAGATAAGAGACTTAAGATGATTAAAATAAAGGCAGGGCAGGTTTGAATTAATCAAGTCAAATTAAATAACCAATTTAAAGAAAAGACACTTTGGGCAAGTATGTAATTAACTGAAATATAGCTTCTTGAAATAAATATATAGTTAATAAAAATTAAGTATTCAATGAATTAAACAGTACATTAGGTCAGATAAAGAAAAATTATAAAACTGCAAATATAGCACTAAGAAAATGCTCAAAAAATCCTCCATAATGCATACATAAACACACACACATACACACACACATGCACACACACACACACATAGTGAGTTGTTGAATAAAGGGTATGAACTGGAATAAAATATCAGAAAACAAAACTGTTCAGTAATGTGATGGGAAAAAAATGAATAGTCCCAACACCTCTATCCAGAGGGGGAAAAAAAAAACCTGAAAAGAAAAAAATAACTAAAGTTCCATCATAAGAATGAATAAATATACATGAATAAATATTTAAAACTGACTAGCAGAAGCCAAGAAATATTTTGAATGAATTACAACTAATATTTTATATCTAGGAGAAAAGTTTTTGGGCATTATAAAAATGTCCATTATCCATAGATACATCCATAAACTCATCATTACACAATTACACAGAAATAGGTTTTTTAAAAATTGTCAAAATATCCTGGATTTTTAGGAGAAATATTCCAAATAAGAGCTAAGGAACTTCTGAACAACACATAAAACACTTACATATCACAGTGCAATAATAATTGTAAGAGTTTGGTATTAGCACATGAGTGTTAAATGGGGGATTATTTCTGTACCACATGGAATTTGGGGTAGAATAAATGTAGACTTTAAGACAATAGAAAGATAAACTTATTAATAAGACATCTTGTTCAGTAGTAATTTTGTCTCTTTTTGTTCTTTGCTCTTCCATGGAAATTTTGGAATTAATTCCCACAGCTCACCCCTCAAAGTGCATTATATGTAGTGTTATTATCCACGGCAAGATATTACTGCTTCACTTCTTAGATCTTTCTTATAATGTGTAATAAATGCTCTTCACTTTCTCCTTGAAGTTTTTATATATCTTTAATTTGATTTACTCCTTCATACTACATACATATGTTAGTTACCATTGCAAATAGTGTTTTTAAAGTTCCTTTCTTATCTCCTGCAGGTATGTACACAAAAAGTTGAAGTTTTGTATTTGGTAAATTTGTTTAGCTTCCTTATTTATATATTATTTTATTTATATGTGGATTTTCTTCTCTTTCCCATGTAGAATATGTTATCTGCAAATGGGTATGACTTTTAATTTTAATCCTTATATATTTAATTACCTTTAGTTACCTTTTTTACACTGGTTAGTACTTCTAGTACAATATTGAACAGCAGTTATAGAAAAGAATAAATTTGTTCTATACTTTGTTAAAAGGAAAGGCTTTCAATTCTCCACCATCATGTATTATGGTGTTCTATGAACTTTTATTGTTAGTCTTTACTAGATTAAATGAATTTCTTTAAAATTATGATACATTAAGAATTTCATTTAAAATGGAGTCAGATGCTACTTCTCAGTGTTTTAAAATCAATATTTAGAGAGCATTACTTTTTCTCCTTTAATGTAAATGGGGTAAGCTATATTTATGGTATTTCTATTCTTGGACAAATTTTTTCCTATATTCTCATATATAGTTCAACAATATTTTCTGTTAGAATTTTTGTAAAATTGTTACAAAATACACACATTGTACATGTTGGCATCAGATCTGCTATTTTGCTGCCACCATTATTCTCCCTCCCCCACACCACTTTACAACCCAGATTGTTAGCCCACAAACTTCCTCGCCAGCCATTGGTCCATTGTTATTAGCCCACAAATTCCACTACTTAAGAATAGCTCCCCCGCCATTTTCTCTCTCGCTTTCATGCTCTCTCCTCCTGGCTCTCTCTCAATCTCTCTCTCTCTCTCATTTTCTCTCTCTCACCCTGCAGGAAGACACTCTGCCTATCCACTTAATAAAATCTCTTGTGTGAGTTCCAGCATCTAGGATGGTTTCTGGGTGCTTTCATTGGTGTTGTGACTTGGATGAGCTTTTCTGCCACCATTAGGTGGGTGGAATCCCATCTGTCGCCCCAGAACCCAGATGCTGGTCTCACCTTCCATTGGCCTGGACGCTCTCCTCCACATCCAGACACCCACCGGCCTCATTTGGTAAGTGACTTCTCCCCTGGCTTTTGGTTACCTGGGAAGTGACCATTGAACTTCTGGCACCCCCACACCCAGACTCTCCGCGGGTGGGGGAACCTCCAGGCACGGTTCCTGCAACTACAGCTGGATCCCTATACTGACTGCTGGAGGAGAGCTCTGGGCTGCAGGGGACTCTTCCCTGAGAGGCGGGAAATCTCCAGACTGACAGGGACTCTTTCCCGAGAAGACTGCCTCTTTCGAGACCTACTCCAGTCCTGGGTTCTCTCTATGACATTTCGTCTGCAAAAGCCCCGGTGCTGGGCACCCAGGTACCCCAACAAGCTTAGCTTTGACGCTTATCTAGTGGTAATGACAACTCCCTGGATAACTTGTCCTTCCCTCAGGTGATTCCCTGGGTACTGAGGGACAACTCGCCTCTACATTCACCAGTTCCTCTCTTGAAATGGGCAGCTCGCTCTCAGTCCCCACCCATACCCTTCTGAGTTGCCTCTTAGTTAATTTAAGAGTCCCTCCGCCTCACCCCGACCTCAATCCAAATGGCACTTTAGATCCCAACATTTTTAGGGATCTTTTTAATTTCTGAGAGCGCTCAGGGAAATGAAAAGAGATTTCCTTACATTATCTTTGCTCTTCCTGCAAACCAGAACTTTCTCTCTCTCTTCTTATCCCTCCCTCCCTCTCTCTGTCTTTCTCTTTCTCCCTCTATCATGCTATAATTAATGGCCATTATCATTTTTTCCTTCTAGGACCCTTGTTTTGTTTTTCTTAAATACTATATTTTTTGAGCTCACAATTTTGATCCTACATACTTAGGTTAATGATTTTTTTGATCAGTTCTATTTTTATTCAACATGAGTTATTTTTGAATATCTGTTACATTGCAATGGAGATAAAAGCTACAAGGCCTTTGCTTTTGTGTTATGTGTATATCCTGTTGTCTGATATCGTGTTGTCTGTCTATATATGTGCATCCAAATATAATGCTCATAAAATTAAAATTTAAAAAATGAATCCAGATACCTTCAATTCACGTGATTTAAAAAGTTCAAATTAAATTGGGTAAACAAATTAAAGTAAAATTTCTTTGAAACTACTTACCTCACAAGTCTCCAGGTGGTAAAATTAATAAAATGTTTATCTATAAAATGTCTAATATCAATTGTTTTTAGGACTTTTCTTCCACAGGAAAGAGATGGCAGATATTCAATACACTTGTCTGATATCTTGATTTTTATAGTAAAATCAGTAGAGTTGACATGTATGGAATTACTCAAATGTGTTTAACTCCTTAAGAAATTACTTTGTGTCATCACTAAAAAAAAGGTTATAAAAGGTTCTAGGTATGAAAATATATTTAATAGAAGGAAGAGGAAAATGTTTCTGGGTAGGAAAGCCTTTCTGTGATGAAACCTGGGTTGGGATCCATGGTCATTGCCTGCTGGTTCTCCCCTCATGAGGATCTGAGCCACTTTTACCGTGCCCCCTCTTCCCTGATCCACCGTGGTGTGCTTCTGCCTTATGCCGTTGCCGACCTCCTTGCCCACAACAGAATTAGACTCTGGACAGTCTTCCCTCTACTGGTGGTGAGTCCTCAGAACTCTTCTACAGTGGCCCTGAACTAACTCTCTCTCTCTCTCTCTTTTTCTCTCTCTCCTTCCCTCCCTCCCCCCTCTCTCTAGGAAAACCCCAGCGCTGAGTCAGGGTCTCCCTCAGCTTTGGCCTCAGACCTGTTAGGGACAGTAGCAACCCTCACTGATGGTCTGCTCCTATGTGGGAAATCAGAGATGTTGTGGGGACACCCCTTCCTCTCCTGTTTTCCTTCTTCAGGCTCCTGAGAATTCTTAGCCATGGGCTCTGCCCAATCTAAAATTCTCTGTGACTCCCACCCCCTTGACCCTCTCCTCAGAAACATTTGGACTCTCCATTTGACTCCAGATCTCAAAACTCACAGGCTCATTTTCTACTGCAACACATTATGACCCCAATATAAGTTAGATAATGACTTCTCTTGGCCGAAGAATGGGACTTATATAACTTCTGTCAACATAGCAGGAAGCCAGAAGAGATTCCCTATGTTCAAACCTTCTCTTCTCCTCACTCTTGCCCCTCTTTGTGTCCTAATAACTGTAAAGTCATAAACATTAAAGTTAAAGCCCATTACTCTTACCTTATGACTGGTGAGACTGGTTTGCTGGATGTTTAAATTAAAATACAGGGACCAGGAAAACCAATATTTGGTTCTTGCCCTCTGAGTCAGCCTGAACCCAGGAAATGGGAGAGCTTCTTTAAGGAGCTTTGCAACTCTGGGCCACATGACCTCCCGATCAGGGAGATAATGAGACCACTAGAGGTTGAAAAGCCAATCAGTGCACCTGCTGCAAAGAGGAGGGTCATTGAAAAAGGGAAAGCTCCCTGATGCTCCCGAAGGAAGTCACCTCATCAAGGAGACCCTTCCTAGCAAATGGTACTAAAGGAGCTAAGAAGCTGCTCTCGAGTTCTCCAGAGTAACCCCTGTGGGAACTCAGTTGACACTTAACAACAGATTAAGAACAAGGTCAATTTGACCAGCTTGATCTTGAATGCCTAGCAAAACACTTAAAATCAAAACGTAGCCATTCTTGGGCATTTAAAAGAAGAAACAATGGCTAAATGTAGCTTAAGATATACACTTATGTTAGCCCCAAGAATAAGTAAGACTGGAGGCTACTAAAGAGATTCTTAGGAAGGAGTACCTCATAACCATCAAGAGAAACTACCAGAGTCAGAAATTTTTGGTCATTTTAACATATACAGATCTTCCTAAACAGGACCATGCCTGCTAAATTGCCCTCAGAAGTTCCTACAAGAGCAGATACACAAGTTTCAGAGCTGGTGGACACACAAGTTCACCAACCAGTCGACCAATCAACTGCATCTCCTTCAAGACTACCAGCCCCTGACACCCAAAGCCAAGACACCTCTGACTCCAAAAACTCTGCTCCCACTAAAGTCCTCCATAATCCTCTTTTTTTACAGGAATGAGACTCTTCATCCCCTAACCAGCAGGAAGAAGCTACAGAAGAAAGACTGTCATCCCACCCCCTGTATCTATAAAAATAAAAAGGGAGGAATGTTGGCATCAGATCTGCTATTTTGCTGCTGCCATTATTCTCCCTCCCCCACACCACCGAGATTGTTAGCCCACAAACTTCCTTGCCAGTCATTGGTCCCTTGTTATTAGTCCATGAAATCCCACTACTTAAGAATGGATCCTCCACCATTTTCTTTCTCTCTCCTCCTTGCTTTCATGCTCTCTTCTCCTGGCTTTCACTCTCTCTCTTGTGTACTCATGCTCTCTCTTTCTCTCTCTCTCTTTCTTTCATTTTCTCTCTCTCACCCTGCAGGGATACACTCTGCCTGTCCACTTAATAAAATCTCTTGTGTGGTTCCCACATCTGGAGTGGTTTCTGGGTGCTTTCAGTACAAAAGAACACATTTTCTATATTCTATGGGAGAAAATTTACACCCCTTCTCCTCTACCTTGAAAATGGATCAGAGGATGTATTTGTTATAACATTGGCTGAGAATTTTCCAAAATTAATAACAGAAACCAAACTCAAGATGCAGGAAGCTCAAGGAAAATGAAGCAAGACAAATAATGAGAAATCCAGAATCATCTTCAGGCTGTTGAAAATTTGAAGACAATGGAGGGAATCTCGACACTAACCATGAAGTTTCAAGAATTCATGAAGACAAAGTAAGTAGTTTATCACTTTTATTCTTAATTTATCTAAAAGATAAGTTTATTTTTAAAGTAATCATGGTAGCAATGTATGTGTGATTAGAACATATGGATAGACAAAATGAATGACAACATTGTCATGAGAGACAGAGGGAGAAATTGGAAAGGCTCTGTTATAAGGTATCCGTGCTACACATGAAGTGGTTCAAGGTCATTAATGACAGACTTAGATTAGCTGTAAGTTCATGTAATAAGCTTGAGTGTAACCATGTGGAAAGTTTATGCAAATTCTAAGAAAATTCCACCACAAATATAATGGTAAGGAGGAACACCTGGGCAAATACACGAATGGTATGAGTCTACATCATGCACAACCATAAAAATGAAATGATGTATCCCATTTGTGTACAATGAATCAAAATACAGTCTGTAAAAATAAATAAAGTAACAAAGATCTAAATGAGGACATAGTTTATTGTGCCAGGAGAATTGACTGTAGACATAGCAATATAGCAGAGGGAAAAACAATGAAAGAAAAGTTTATCTCCAGTCTAAAAATTGATTTTTGCAGACATTTGTCTGAGTACACACTTTTATCATGACAGTACTGTGGTGTTAAATGTAGTGTTTTGAATCCAGGAATCTCTTTACCTCTAAGCCTTTACTATACTAGCAAACACGTCACAAAGATTCCTGTCTTGCTATTTGACCTGAGATTGACTCTTTTGCAGGGATCTAGCACTTACATGGCTAAAGAGACAGGTATGACTGGTAGTTTGCCAGGAAGGTCATGTCCACTTTATCAAACTAACACAGATCTGTCCTAGATGTTTGCAATTGCCAGTCAAGTAACATGCTAGTGTGTCTGGAAGTTGTATGACATTAATGTTTACTGACAATGAAAATGAAAAATCACTAACTTTGTAATTCATATAATAATCATTTACTATTCTATCTAGAAACCAGAGGAGGTCATGATATGTCAGGACACAGAAAATTAGTTTTATATAGCTGTACTATCTGTTGGATCACTGATGAATAAGTGCATACCTAGATCTACCTTTCATTAGAATACTGAGGCAAGCTGAAATGTTATGCTGAATTTTTATAATGTAAAAAGTTTTGAATTCCGTGTTCTTATTATGTCACTAAATAAAGATTTAGTAGTTTTGACTTTTAATTTATAACCTATATCAAAGTATAAACAGGTTGGTTTAAACACGATGTTTTTAAATACATTTTTTTTCATATATATAATGAAAATTTAGTTTAAAATATGTTTCTTTGCCCATATTTCTTTTTTTTCTTTTCTTTATTTATTTATTTATTTTTTATTTTTTTATTATTGTATACAAATGGGATACATGTTGTTTCTCTATTTGTACATGGAGTCAAGGCATACCATTTGTGTAATCATACGTTTACATAGGGCAATGATGTTTGATACATTATTTTTTTCCCTTCCCCCCCACCCTCCCACCACTCTTTTCCCTCTATAAAGTCCTTCTTTCCTTCATTCTTCCCACACTCCTTATCCCTAACCCTAAACCTAACCCTAACCCTAATGCTAACCCCTCCCACCCCCCATTATATGTCCTCATCTGCTTATCATCAAGATCATTCGTCCTTTAGTTTTTTGAGTTTGGCTTATCTCACTTAGCATGATATTCTCCAATTTCATCCATTTGCCTGCAAATGCCATAATTTTATCATTCTTTATGGCTGAGTAATATTCCATTGTATATATATGCCACAGTTTCTTTATCCATTCATCAACTGAAGGGCATCTAGGTTGGTTCCACAATCTGGCTATGGTGAATTGAGCAGCAATGAACATTGATGTGGCTGTATCTCTGTAGTATGCTGATTTTAAGTCCTTTGGGTATAGGCCAAGGAGTGGGATAGCTGGGTAAAATGGTGGTTCCATTCCAAGCATTCTGAGGAATCTCCACACTGCTTTCCAGAGTGGCTGCACTAACTTGCAACCCCACCAGCAATGTATGAGTGTTCTTTTTTCACCACATCCTCGCCAACACCTATTGTTGTTTGTGTTCTTGATAATTGCCATTCTAATTGGGGTGAGATGAAATCTTAGGGTAGTTTTGATTTGCATTTCCCTTATTACTAAAGACGGTGAACATTTTTTCACATATCTGTTGATTGCTTGTACATCTTCTTCTGTGAAGTGTCTGTTCATTTCCTTAGCCCATTTGTTGATTGGATTATTTGTATTCTTGGTGTAGAGTTTTTTGAGTTCTTTATAGATTCTGGAAATTAGCGCTCTATCTGAAGTATTGTTGGCAAAGATATTCTCCCACTCTGTAGGCTCTCTCTTCACATTGCTAATAGTTTCCTTTGCTGAGAGAAAGCTTTTTAGTTTGAATCTGTTCCAGTTATTGATTCTTGCTTTTATTTCTTGTGCTATGGGAATCCTGATAAGGAAGTCTGATCCTAAGCCAACAAGTTGAAGGTTTGGACCTACTTTTTCTTCTATAAGATGCAGGGTCTCTGGTCTGATTCCAAGGTCCTTCATCCATTTTGAGTTGAGTTTTGTGTAGGGTGAGAGATAGGGGTTTAATTTCATTCTGTTGCATATGGTTTTCCAGTTTTCCCAGCACCATTTGTTGAAGAGGCTGTCTTTTCTCCATTGCATATTTTTGGCACCTTTGTCTAGTATGAGAAAATTGTATTTATTTGGGTTTGTGTCCATGTCCTCTATTCTGTACCATTGATCTACCTGTCTATTTTGGTACCAATACCATGCCATTTTTGTTACTATTGCTTTGTAGTAGAGTTGAAGATCTAGTATTGCGATACCCCCTGCTTCGCTCTTGCTACTGAGGATTGCTTTAGCTATTCTAGGTTTTTTATTCTTCCAGATGAATTTCATAATTGCTTGCTCTATTTCTGCAAGGTACATCATTGGGATTTTATTTTATTTTATTTTTTTGCAGTACTGGAGATCGAACTCACGGCCTTGTGCTTGCGAGGCAAGCATTCTCCCAGCTGAGCTATGTCCCCAGCCCCCATTGGGATTTTAATTGGAATTGCATTGAATCTGTATAGCACTTTAGGTAGTATGGCCATTTTGACAATATTAATTCTGCCTATCCAGGAACATGGGAGATCTTTCCATCTTCTAAGGTTTTCTTTAATTTCTTTCTTTAGTGTTCTGTAGTTCTCATTGTAGAGGTCTTTCACCTCTTTTGTGAGATTGATTCCCAAGTATTTTATTTTTTTCGATGCTATTGTGAATGGAGTAGTTTTCCTAATTTCTCTTTCTGAAGATTCATCACTTAAGTATAAAAATGCATTGGATTTATGAGCATTGATCTTGTAACCTGCTACTTTACTGAATTCACTTATGAGTTCTAAAAGTTTTCTGGTGGAATTTCCAAGTTCCTCTAAATATATAATCATGTCATCTGCGAACAGGGATAGTTTGAGTTCTTCTTTTCCAATTCGTATCCCTTTAATTTCTTTGGTCTGTCTATTTGTTCTGGCTAGAGTCTCAAGGATGATGTTGAATAGAAGCGGTGAAAGAGGGCATCCCTGCCTTGTTCCAGTTTTTAGGGGGAATGATTTCAGTTTTTCACCATTTAGAATGATATTGGCCATGGGCTTAGTGTAGATGGCCTTTATAATGTTAAGGAATGTTCCCACTACCCCATTTTTTCTAGTGTTTTGAGCATGAAGGGATGCTGTATTTTATCGAATGCTTTTTCTGCATCTATTGAAATAATCATGTGATTCTTAACTTTAAGTCTGTTGATATGGTGAATGACATTTATTGATTTCCGAATGTTGAACCAACCTTGCATCCCTGGAATAAAACCCACTTGATCGTGATGCACTATCTTTTTAATATATTTTTGTATGCGATTTGCTAAAATTTTGTTGAGAATTTTTGCGTCAATGTTCATTAAGGATATTGGTCTGAAATTTTCTTTCCTCGATGTGTCTCTGTATGGTTTAGGTATCAGAGTGATATTGGCTTCATAGAACGAGTTTGGGAGGGTTCCCTCCTCTTCTATTTCATGGAATAAATGGATTATTAGAATGAGCTCTTCTTTAAAGGTTTTGTAGAACTCGGCTGAGAACCCATCTGGTCCTGGACTTTTCTTTGTTGGTAGGCTTTTGATGACCTCTTCTATTTCATTGCTTGAAATTGGTTTATTTAAGTTGTGTATGTCATTCTCGTTCAGTTTAGGTAATTCATATGTCTCTAGAAATTTGTTGATGTCTTCGAGGTTTTCTGTTTTGTTGGAGTATAGATTTTCAAAATAGCTTCTAATTATGTTTTGTATTTCAGTCGTGTCTTTTGTGATGTTTCCTTGTTCATTCCAAATTTTAGTAATTTGAGTTTTCTCCCTCTTTCTCTTTGTTAGTGTGGCTAAGGGTTTATCAATTTTATTTATTTTTTCAAAGAACCAACTATTTATTTTGTTAATTTTTCCAATTGTTTCTTTTGTTTTGATTTCTTTGATTTGGGCTCTGATTTTAACTATTTCCTATCTTCTACTACTTTTAGTATTGGTCTCCTCTTCTTTTTCTAGGGCTTTGAGCTGTAGTGTTAAGTCCTTTATTTGTTTGTTTCTACTTCTTTTGTTGAATGCACCCCATGAAATAAATCTTCCTCTAAGCACTGCTTTCATAGTGTTCCAGAGATTTTGTATGATGTGTCTTTGTTCTCGTTTACTTCTAAGAATTTTTTTATATCCCTCTTGATGTCTTCTGTTATCCATTCATCATGTAATAGTGTATTATTTAATCTCCAGGTATTGGAGAAGTTTCTGTTTTTTATTCCTTCATTTATTTCTAATTTCAATCCATTATGATCTGATAGAGTACAAGGTAGTATCTCTATCTTCTTGTATTTGCTATCAGTAGCTTTGTGGCATAAAATATGGTCTATTTTAGAGAAGGATCCATGTGCTGCTGAGAAGAAGGTGTATTCGTTCTTTGTTGGATGGTATATTCTATATATGTCCATTAAGTCTAAATTATTGATTGTGTTATTGAGATCTGTGGTTTCTTTATTCAATTTTTGTTTGGAAGATCTATCCAGTGGTGAGAGAGGTGTGTTAAATCGCGTAGTATTATTGTGTTGTGGTCTATTTGATTTCTGGAATTGAGAAGGATTTGTTTGACGTACGTGGATGAGCCAATGTTCGGGGCATAGATATTTATGATTGTTATGTCTTGCTGATTTATGCTTCCCTTAAGCAGCATGTAATGTCCTTCTTTATCCCTTCTGACTAACTTTGGCTTGAAGTTCACATTATCTGAAATGAGGATGGATACTCCAGCTTTTTTGCTGTGTCCGTGTGCATGGTATGTTTTTTCCCATCCTTTCACCTTTAGTCTATGGGTATCTCTTTCTATGAGATGAGTCTCTTGCAGGCAGCATATTGTTGGATTTTTCTTTTTAATCCAATCTGCCAGTCTATGTCTTTTGATTGATGAGTTCAGGTCATTAACATTCAGGGTTATTATTATGATATGATTTGTATTCCTAGTCATTTGACTCATATTTGTTTTTTTTTGACATGATTTGGTTTCTCCTCTATTTGGCTATTCCTTTAGGCTAGCACCTCCTGTTGCTGATTTGCATAGTTGTTTTTTATCTCTTCCTCATGAAATATTTTGCTGAGAATGTTCTGTAATGCTGGCTTTCTTCTTGTAAATTCCTTTAGCTTTTGTTTATCATGGAAGGATCTTATTTCGTTGTCAAATTTGAAGGTAATTTTTGCTGGGTATAAGATTCTTGGTTGGCATCCGTTTTCTTTCAGGGCTTGGTAAATGTTGTTCCAGGCCATTCTAGCTTTTAGGGTCTGGATTGAAAAATCTGCTGATATTCTTATTGGTTTCCCTCTGAATGTAATTTGATTCTTTTCTCTCGTGGCCTTTAAAATTCTGTCTTTATTTTGTATGTTAGGTATTTTCATAATAATGTGCCTTGGTGTGGGTCTGTTGTAATTTTGTATATTTGGAGTCCTATAATCCTCTTGTACTTGGTTTTCCCTTTCATTCTTCAGATTTGGGAAATTTTCTGATATTATTTCATTGAATAGATTGTTCATTCCTTTGGTTTGTTTCTCTAAGCCTTCCTCAATCCCAATAATCCTTAAATTTGGCCTTTTCATGATATGCCATTATTCTTGTAGATTCTGTTCATGATTTCTTACCATCTTCTCTGTTTGGCCAACTTTGTTTTCAAGATTAAATATTTTTTCCTCAATGTCTGAGGTTCTGTCTTCCAGGTGTTCTATTCTATTGTTTATGCTTTCTATAGAGTTTTTAACTTGGTTTATAGTTTCCTTCATTTCAAGGATTTCAGTTTGTTAGTTTTTCAGTATCTCTAATTCTTTATTGAAATGATCTCTTGCTTCCCGTATTTGGTCTTTTAACTGTTGATTTTTGTGATCATTTAATGCCTGCATTTGTTCTTTCATCTCCTCCTTCAATTCCTGCATTTGCTCTTTCATCTCCTCATTTGCTTCCCTGATTGTTTTAATTATGTACATTCTGAACTCCCTTTCTGACATTTCTTCTGCTGTGCTGTCGTTGGGTTTTATTGATGTAGTATCTAGGTTTGTTTGGGATATTTTCTTCCCTTGTTTTCTCATATTGGTCAGCTGTCAGTGGGACCCTGAGATATTGCAGATTTCCTCTATTGGCTTATAGTGTCCCTGTAGATTTGCAGTGTATCACCTCCCAGCCTTCAGTAGCCTGAAGTCTTGGAGGAACTTGATAATGCAGTGCTTCCGAAGAAAGCTGCCCCTAGCCCCTACTGGTTCCAGGGCTTGGAGCTGGCTCTGTGCGGAAAGGCTCTCACTGGGTGCCTGCACCATGCAGCTGACCGTGTGGGAGAAGCCCACCGCCAGAGTGTGGAAGGCTACCTGGGGAAGACTCTAGCTGCCCTGCCCTGCTCTGATAAGCCACCCCTATCTGTGCCTGCCTCCCAGGTCAAGTTTCGCCCAGTGAGAGAGACTCACCCCGTGACTCTATTTTTTTCCAATTCTCTCAATGCCTCCCCTTCTTGAGTCCTGGGTTCTGGAGCGACTGGAGATGCAGTCACCCTCTAGGCCGCCATCTTGGATTGCCCCATGGAAAGAGCCTGCGGCCAGAGTGGGCAGAGCCGCCTGGAGAAGTCTCTGGCTGCCCTGCCCTGATCCCAGAGGCTGCTTGTGGATCGAAGCTCTCCGTTGGCTCGGGGACTTGTGGCTGGCTCTATGTAGAAAAGCTTCCCCTATTTCTTTACTGGGAATATTTAGGTTTAACTTTCACTTTTGTTTCAATTTTATTTCTCTCTTAAACAAGATTTGTCCATTGATGTTTTTATAGACTGCATAACGTCACATTGTTTTGAATTTTTAAAAGCTTTTTCAGGTACTTAATGCTTAGTTTCACTATATATCCCAGGAGAAAGAAGTGAGAATCTCAATATTAAATCTTAGTTGTATATTTATTTGAAAGGCTATTTTATTTTATTATGGTAATAAAGGTATTATGTAGACATTTTAGAAGTGACAAATTGTCATCTTCATCCATAAAGTAATTGTTAATTAGTAAAGTTCAGTTCTGCTGCAGTGACACTGGTCAGTCAGGGCTTCATGGGTGCATGAATATGTCATTTCAAAGGTTGTCACATTTTATCTGCTTGCCAGAGAAAGCAACTGATAACAAGGAATCAGATGTTCCAGGGGAAACCTCAAAGAGGCCAGAAGTAAGAATCAAATCCAACGCAGAGGGTGAACTTCAGAACACTGAGAATGGTGGCAGATTACAATCAGTTGCTTAAAAACAATATCAAACATTCTGAACCAGGACAGGAGGAACCAGGACCACATCTTCAGACTAAAGTCTCAGTATAAAGTTGAAGAGGTACCCAAATATCATGCCACAGTTGAACCAACTTACTAGCCATTGCCTTTGGTTTTGCTTACTGTATTGGGCTCCTTATCTTGGGAGTGTGCATGAAGATAACCTCAGGGCAGCAAGGGTCCCTCCTCATTTTAAGTCTGAATACCCTCTTCCAAGTGCCGACCCTTCTTTTGCCATTTTAATCTTAGTCAGATCCCATTCAGAATTCAGATCCCCAAATAAAACTTTTTCACTAATACAGATAGTACACAAGTGTATTAGTTTTGTGTTACTATGAAAAAACACCTGGGGTTGGGACACTTATAAAGAAAAGAGGTTTATTTAGGTCACAGTTATGGTGTTACACAAGTAGACTGCAGGCATCTACTCAATTCTGGTGAAGGACTCATGGTGGATGGCATCACAGTGTTGAGAACTCCCTAAGAAAGAGATCTCACGGTAACAAAGGAAGCAAGATAGAGAGCCAAGACAACTGAACTGGCTTAGGAAAAACCCATTTTCATGAAAACGAATCCAATCCACAAGACCAGTATTAACTCCTTCTGAGGGTGGTACCTCTGTGACCTTCAACTTGGTCTCACCTCTGAAAGGTTGTCCACTTCAACCCTGACATACTCAGGACCAAACTTCTAGCCCATGAAAATCTGCTGGAAAATACATTCAAACAATATCTAAACTGCAAAACTAAGTAGGATTAATTGCTTCTAGCATACTTAATATCTCACACCATAATCACAATTTCTAAGCTGGAGGTAAACCCGATGACCTCGTTCCTGGTGCACTTAATGAAGATCTTCTTAACTCCCTCAGGTTCTACGTTACCTCACCTCCACTGTGCACTTATAATATCCTTCACCTTGATGATGATCTGATCCAATCACTGGTTATAATGACAGAGTAGGAAGGATAAAAATGAGTTTTGCTGAAGGAAGTCAAGATAAGTGAAGAAAAACATGTTGGACTCATAGTAATGGCTTTGTATATAGGAAACTGATCATGAACATTTCTAGAAATAACCTACCTTTAGAAAAATTAACATCCATGATTTGTCAAGGCATTTCCAGAAAAGTGTTCCAATGGGAGAAAGTCTGCCTGAGTAGGGTCATTTCTAAAACCTAAGTTTTTCTTTCATAAACCTTAGTTTCTCTTTGGACTCCTGCTAGCTCCTATCTATCATCTATCTATCTATCTATCTATCTATCTATCTATCTATCTACCTACCTACCTATCATCTATATGCACACACACACTTTTTCCCCCTTTTTTGGTTGTTTCAGGCAAAAAAAGGTATATCTGATCATTGTCACTCTTTTTGGATAAAGCAGAAGCCCTATTTGATTTATAATATTGAAAATAAGAGGAATTATAGAGTTATATGCATGTAATATCTGATTTCATGATCAGTTATGTGCTGCTTTGTTTAATTGATTTACAATCACTTTAATTGATTTACACTGGTAATTATACTGAATTATTAGAGATCTTGACTGGTGTCACAGAACAAAAAGTCTCTGGTAAACATATATATAGTAAAAATGAATATTTTAATTAGAATTTTTTTTACACATAGTACACATTTTCCAGGAATAGAATTCTTTAAAAATGTGACGTCTGTGGGAAGAAATTCTATCATATGGATCACAAGTACTGGGGAATCCTTCAGACAACATATTACTTATCCTAGAATGTTAGATATAAAAAAAATTCAGTATTATTTTCAAAATTAATTTTCCCAGTGTTGTATCCACCTAAAATTCCTCTGCACTTATAATACCTTTCACCTGGATTATGACCTGATCAGAGCTTCCCAGCATCAGAGTGCACAGTGTGTGCCACACATGAGTGATGGGTACGTCTGAGGTTTCAATCCCTGTAGCCTTGAACATGGTCTGCCAGGGTCTGAGGAGGCAGACAGACTTCCCAGTGTCAGAGAACACAGTGTGTGCTACACATGAGTGATGGGTATGTCTGAGATTTCAATCCCTTTGACAGGGTCTGCCAGGGTCTGAGGAGGCTGGAATTTATAGAATTCCCTCCAGCTATAATCTTTCTCAACTTACTCATTGTGCCTCACAAAATATTATCTTTTCCTATTTGTGCTTTGATGTGGAAAAGGTCAGGACACACTGTTCTAGCTACATGTTTTCCTGCTATTTGTTTTATCTCTATGATGCTGTGCTCAGTTTATAAATTTCTATTGCTTTTCTTACTTCAAGGAATGGTTGAGTTGCTTAGGAGAGAAATCCAGCCAATGGAAAAGAGAAGAATGAACTTTCTCTTAACTGTCCTTATTTCTGAACTCTATTGCCTTAGGGAGATTTTATTGCTGAAATGAAATTCCATGCATGTGTTGCTTTACTAATACAGAATATCTATAGTTGCAGCGTTAAAGCATATTAACGATGTAAATCAATACTATGGTTGCTTTGTTTAAAAAAAAAAAAGCAAATTTCGTCTTTTAAAATAAATTTCTTGAGGGAGTTTATGACAAATAAAACAGCTTTGCAAATATGGAAACTGATGCTATAATATCCTGCAGATTACCTGTCCAGTGCTCCAGCCTCCCCTCCAGAAACCTGTCCATAAAATTACTTTGTATTTTCAATAAAGAAGAAAGCTTTAAACCATGATACTTAGTAAGTGAAAGAATTTTATTATACAGTTTGTGTCCGTTTTTCAAACTTAACAGTCTTGTGGAATAGACATCCTAGGCTACAGTTCACAAGTTCTAGTTATGCTTTGTTTACAGATGTGGTCTGCAGCATTTTAAGGGGCCAGCTTTCTTATTTTTCTCTTTGGATTAGAACTTTAATTTCATGGGAACAAGAAGTTTTACTTAAAATTCTTGCATCATCTTGCTTAGAAAGGGAGAGGAAAGTAAGAAAACAAATTCTTTCTTGAGAATTTATTCTATCCTGTGATGTGGAATTTATCATTTCTTTTTGTCTGAGATCTTGATACCAAATGAGCAGCAGAAGTTGAAAAGTGGTGTAGGTAGTGCTTATTTTTATTTTTTTAGTTGAGTGGAATGTCTGATGAGTTGGTAATTTTGCATATTTTATCCCTTTTGTACACAAGGATTATATACTCCATCAGGATTATATACAAACTAGTACAAAGATGATTCTCCTGTTCATGAATAATTTTAAAAAAATTTATTGATATATGATTAACAAGGAAACTACTTATATTTAGACTATACAATTTGGTAGGTTTTTATATAGTTACATGCGTATGAGGACATCACAGTAATCATCACAGTCACTGCAGTTTCCTTATGCTTCTGTGTAATTTCTTCCACCCACTGGACTCAACCAAGAAAATCTCTGATCAGCAATAGTGATTATATTATCGATTAGCTTATACTATGCATGATTTTGTAAGCATCCTATAGTATGTAAACTGTTATATCTGCCTTTTCACTCAGGATTAATATTTTGAGAGTTATCCATGTTACTGTGAGCATCATTATTAATTCATCCTGTATACAGTTGCACAGTATTCCCTTTTATGTACATGCTATAATTTGTTGATTTACTCGTTGATGAACATTTGGATTCTTTCCAGTTTGGAAAGAAATAGGATGAAATAGGAAACAAATAGGATGCTATGAACATTTCTATATAATTCTTTGTATGAAGATATGCTTTTATTTATTCTTAGATCTATAGCTAAGAATAGAATGTCTAAGTTATGTTCCAGCTATATGTTTAAGTTTTTCTTTTCTAAAAAAAAATACCAACTCTTTCAAAGTGACCATTTAATTCTACTAGCACTTTTGGAGTGTTTCAGTTACTGGACATCCTCATCAGTACTTGGCTTGGTATGCTGTCTTAATAATTGTAGGCATTCTAAAATGTGTATACTGGCATGCCAGTGCAGTTTTAACTTCTATTTCACTAATGTTGAGCATCTTCTTATGTGGTTGTTGGTGATTAGTATATCTATTTTGGTGAAGTGTGTGTCCAAATATATTGCCCATTTTTATTGGTTTGTTTATGCTTGTATTTTTTTTTTTACTATGTTCTAGATATAAGCACCTGTTCAGATATGTGACTTATAACTGTGTTTTCTCTGTCTGGGTTTTGTTTTTATTGCCTTAATAGAATCTTTCAAAAAGTAGGTGTTTTTAGTTTTTATGAAGTCCTATCAATGTTAAAATTAATCATGCTTTTGCTGTTATATCTAAGAAATCTTTACCTGATCCAAAGTCTCAAAGATTTTCACTTATGCTTTCTTCAAGAAATTTCATTGTTCAAGGTTTATATTTAGGTCTATGATTCTTTTTGGGTTAATTGGTTTATGTGGTGGGAGATATATATTGTTTTTTAATATGGATATTGAATTTTTCCAGTAACATTGTAAAAATATCTTTTTTCCAATAAATTAATTCTGCACTTTTGTTGGAAATCAATTGACCACAAATGTGTCCATTCATTCTGGACTTCGTTTTTTGTCATGTTGTATATCTTGGTGCCAATACTACACTTTATTGTTGTTTTAAACCAAGTCTTAAAATCAGGTAATGTAAAAATCCACCAAATTTATTCTCTTTTATCAATGTGTTTTTTTTTTTTTTGAAATTTCTAGATTGTTCTGTCTTGTATAGAATTTAATATAAGTTTGTCAGTTCCTTACTAAAATGTCTGTTTGGACTTTGATTGTGATTGCATTAACTCTAAAGATCAATTTTGGAAAAAATTTACATCTTAACCTTACTGAGTTGTCCAACCCAAGAACTTGGTATATTTCTCAATCTCTTTAGGTCTTCTTCAGTGTGTCTTAGCAACATTGTGTAGTTTGCAATGTATAGGTCTTTCCCATCTTTGATAAGCATAATTAGTGATGTTAAATTAGTGATACTAAATACATAATAAACTAAATGAAATGGAATTTAAAATAAAATCATGCTGCATTTTAAAATATTTGTAATAGTCAAAACTTTTTTTAACATTACTCTAGATGTAACTTAATATGGTTTAATTCATTGATGGTTTTATAGCTGATGGTATTAATTGGAGGTGATGGAAATTATAATAGGTGGGGCCTTGTTGGAAGAAGTGCCATTGGAGAGTGTCTTGGAAGGGTGTTTATTGTCCCTGGCCACCCTTGCTCTCCCTCTATTTTCTTCTCCTCTTTCAGGAGGTGACCAGCTCTGCTCTGCCAAGCCCTCTGCCATGATGTCCTACCTCCCCAGGGGCCCAGAAATGATCAAGGCAAATGACCATGAATGAAACCTCCAAAACCATGAGTCAAAATAAATATTTTCTGCTCTAATTTGTTTTTCTCAGGTATTTTGTCACAGGAACAAAAATCTCACTATTAGCACAATGTTGTGTGTGTATGTGTATGTGTGTGTGTCCAAATTTTTGATATATAATTGAACAAATTATTTTAGAAAAGTTACAGAACATTGTGTCTTCTTTAAAATAATTTATTTCATATGCTTTGATTTTGACTTTGCTATTTGAATAAAATTTGATTCATTTTGTATGATTTAACTTTACAAAATCCATTTAAATAGAAGAAAATTTTAAAAAATAGATTTCTAAGGGAATGTGTCTCATGAAAAATTGAGGCAGGACAAGGAACATATTCTGTCAAAAAGATTTGTGGCAAACTTCTCTCACAGAGAAAATTAATTTTGGTTTTTAATTTCTATCTTGATGAATTCATAATTTAACTTAATTGACTTAAGACTAATACATATCATGTATGTTTGCCATTTACATAGTTTTTTTAAATTTCTACCATTTTCTCTATCATGTATAGCTTTTTTCTCTTTTGGCTGTACAAATTTTAATCTTCAAACTTCATTTTGACATTTTGGAGCATATTATGATCCAGCATGAAGCCCTTTTTTCATTCACTATAATGAAACCCACTGATTCTGTGGTGTGATCTTCATTTTTTTTTTTCCTCCCCATGCTAGGATTGAAATCCAGGACAGAGTGTGTGCTAGGAAAGTGGTCTGCCACTGAGTTACATCCCCAGCCCTACCATACTATCTCTCTACCAGTGACATAATATAAAATTACCATAGTGCATATTATATTTCTTTAGTGTAAAAATCAAGGGAAAGTCACAAAAATCACATGAAACAAATAAAAAGTAACATATAGCTTATTTATTTGTGGTACTGAGAATTGAAGCTAGGAGAAATCTACCTAGAACTACATCCCTTGTTTTCATTGTTTATATTGAGACAGGATCTCACCAAATTCCCCAGACTGGCCCTGCACTTATGATCTCCCCAAGTTGCTGTAATTACAGGTGTGCACCACTGTGCCTGGCAACAAGTGATTATTGAATAAAGGGCCGCATATCACATCAGGGAATGGACAAGCCACAGCTTTTGGTTAAATAAGAGTATATTCAATTTCCATTCTCCCCACTGATTAAATTATCTTTGAAAAGTGATGTGCTTACTCACACTGAAGGTTACACATCTGTAAATTTGGAATAATAATAACTATCTCATAAAACTGAATTGAAAATTAAAGTTCAAATATATATATAGTAGTATATATATATGTAGTGTGAACTCATGTAATAATAGTTGTTCCACCTATGTCCTCCTTTTATTCTAGTTTATTCAGCAGAATTCAGCATACTATTTTGTGTATAGGATGATAAATATGTTCTTTTTCCTGGATAATTATTCACAACAATACTGACAATGTGACTTTGTATTCTGTATTAATGTACAGAAAGGTGTAGTAGTTAAATATAAATGTGCATAATATAAATATTTGGATGTTTCCAAGGAGTAGAATAAGCCATGCTGATTGTAAATGTAAGATTCAAGTAAACATAATATAGTCACACAAATTATAGCATTTTCTTCCAGTCATATTACTTAAACTAAAATTTGATTTCTTTATTAATAATTAATTACTCTAGATGTGAAATTGATATGCAAACTAAAAATCTGAAGAATAATCAGTAATAGCAAAATTAGACATAAAAGGAAGAGAATGTTTATAGACTCATCAGCCACCTTATTAAGATCTGAGAATTTTATATTAAGGAATACAGATTTTTTGACATGTAGTAATAGGAAAACATTGGAACTCTATTTTAAGACTTTTTTTATTTGGAATAATCTCTGTTTGTAAAATGAAAGATGAATTAAAGTCAGCAAAAGGACAGGGGAGATCCATGTTAATATCTTACAAGTGTTCAGATAATGTTTTCCACTGCTAAAAGTTGAGAGAAACTATTTTTGAAAACCTATTGCTCCACCTGTCTCTCCCTCCACACAAGTCCTTTAGAAAACCGGGGACGATTGTCAACTTTGTGAATGCCTAGCTAGGATAACAGATGTGAGGACATTTTCCTCCTCAGTGTTAGAAAGAATAAGCACTTCCTGAGAATACTTGGCAGAGGGTCATGATGGGGCGCCATTTTGAATGAGTTATACTGTAGTATAGTTTAAATTGTCTCTTCATTCCAAAACTTAGTTCAATCATCTTCTATCTTGATAAGCTGACTACTGGAAAAAGTCCAATGGTCTTTAGTTGGTCAGTGTTACATAAATGTGCTCTTTGAGCACATTGTGTCATGTTTTTCTTCTTGTGTACAAGTTTAGCACAACTTCTCTAAGGTTATTCCTCTTTTTACTTATAATATAGTCATATTTCTGATTTTTAGTATATTCCTCTTACTATTCTTTTTTTTCCTATTACTTCAAAAATGAGTTTGTAGAAAAATCGTATACATTAAATAAAGTCCTATTATGTGAGCCAATGCCAGATAATTGCTTTTATTTTATAGAAAAATGAAAATGCTAATAACACTGTTTTCTGGTAGTTCACTCAATCTGGTTATATAAATACTGTATATAAATTACTGTAGGTATCAAATGATACACTGTCTGTTAAATGCTGTAGGAAACTAGTGAAGTTAGTTTATTGGTTTAAAGTAACATACTATTTCAATGTACTTATTTACCTTTAATCTTATTCTATCCCACTGCTTATAGATATAATTGAGCTGTACTTCAAACTGAGCTATCCTCACACTGTAAATTTATTTTGTAACAAAACAGTGAATCTTGATTGGATAAATGTGAAAATTGGCTTTAATATTTATTTCAGTTAACATCAAAGGATATAAGTCCTAGAAAAATGAATTTATGATCTCCAACTACTCCAGTAATTTTAAGGACCAATCAACCAGTTTGTGTAGATTTCAAATTAAAAACTATAAAAGGACTTCTAAAATTTCTTTAAAAATCATTATTTAGTAATCATTATATTAATAGTAATTTCAGGTAATAATCAGTAAGTGTTAAGAATAGTGGGCAAAGAAGATTTAATTAGAAGCATGATATTTATATTACCTCAAAGTATTTCCCTGTAAGAAACTTATTAAATATAATAAGAAAAATATTAACTTTACATCAGGCAAATATTATATAAGTTAAGTGACCAAATTTAAAATAATCTGTAAGAGAATAAAATGGATATTGTTTACTTACTAATATGGTACATTAAAGAACATATCTTTCCTTTAACATCCTTTAAAATTTTTTGTAACATGAATCTATTCATGAGGAAATATCAGGCAAACCCAGTTGGAGTGAAAGTCAATAAAATAAATGGATAGCACTTCAAAACATCAAGGTCATGAAAAACAAGAAAAACAAAAGTACTCTTCCATATATAGGAGATGAAAGAGACATGAAAACTGGTGAATGGAAACCTGCACTAGAAAAAGAAATACTTAGTATAAAGGTCATTAGTGCTTTTTGTTAGATGATTATCCCCAATAAATATAGGCAAATAAAAGTGTTCTGAGAATATTTAAGGTAGTCTAGGTTCAGTTATGTTGTTCAGTGGGCAAAGTCTATTAATACATTTTCAAGTTACAGTAGTTTTAGCTTTTGATGGGTTCATAGTGAGGTAATCCCATTATATGTAAAGAAGTATCTGTGCTGTGTTTTCATTTTCAACATTTTCTAATATCTCTTGTGATTCCTTCTTCAATTCATGAGCCATTTTATATGTTCTTTAGCTTCTAAATATTTTATACATTTCAAGATATCTTTCTGCTATTGCTTTCTTTTTTCCTATATTTATAAGAGAACATAGAATTGTTCCATAGCCCAGAATATGGTCTATCTCTGTGAATGTTGCTGTGTACTTGAAAGAAAATGTGTTTTGTTCTTGTTGTTGTTGTTGTTGCTTTGGTACTGGGGATTGAACCCAGTGGCATTGAGCTACATCCCTAACCCCTTTTTTATGCTTATTTTGAGATAGGGTCTTGTTAAGTTGCTTATGGCCTTGACAAATTGCTGAAGTTAGCCTCAAACTTTCAATCCTCTTGCTTCAGCTTCCAGAGTTGCTAGGATTGCAGGTGTGTGCTACCACAACTGGCTGAAAAGTGTATTCCTTTATTGACCAAAAGTAGTAGCAGTGAAAACACTTGATGAAAATAATATTTTAGAATGATTATTCTACTAATTATTTGTAGAATAGAATACAGGAGATGAATTCAAGTATTTTAAGAAGAATATGTGGTTATATAGATTTTGAATCCTTGAGATTGTTAATTGAAGTGTTTAAATATTTACTAGATCCAGTTGTTTCATAGTTGCTATAATTCGGATGTTGACTCTCTCCCAGTGATCTACGTGTTAAAGCATGATTCCCAGGTTAGTGCTCTGGGGAAGTCACGGAACCTTCAGGGGTGTCGTTGAGTGGAGGGGCCTCAGGTGGTGGGAAGCCTGCCCCTTGCAAGGCTATGGACTGTAGCCCCTTCTCCATGTCATGACCGTCCACCTGCCGCATGCTCACATTGCCATGCAGCCCTCCTGCTGGAGGCCCAAAGTGCTGAGTCTGCATGGTTGGATGGTAACTGTGGGCAGGGAGGGCCTGGCTAGAGGAGGTGGGTCTCTGTGGTTGTGCCCTGAAGGAATCATCTTCCTGATGCCTCTTACCCTCCCTCTGTTTCCCTGCTTCTGTCCTGAGCAGCTTCCCTCTGCCATGCCCACAGTAATGGACTCAGTCAACCATAGATTACATCTCTGATATCTAAGACATAATACATTTTTATCTTCTAAGTTCTTTTTTTTTTTGACAAGTATTTTGATCACATCAATGAAAGGCTGAGTAGCAAAATTCTCCATAGTTCATGTTATGCAGAACAGGATCCTCTCCAGTCCTCTGGGTGAACCTGGTTTAGCTTGGAGAGGGGTAAAGCTTGGGGTGCAGTTTTAGACAAGTTGAATGATGGCAATAATCTATCAGAAAGCTCTGGGAAGGGTTTACTTGAATTTCATAAAATTTCTTGTTTTAAACAGTCCCTTTTGTAAATTGTCTTTTGACATGTTGGGATGTGGTACATTAAATTGGAATTACTGTCTGGGGCCATGAGAAAAGATCACCTAATGAAAAGATGCTCACAATGACAAACTGGGCAAAATGGAAGGCACTAGAGTTTTTAATGAAAATATTAAATCACTATATTAATCAATTGTCCATGCAGCCTTTAGATTTCTGGTTATGTGAAATCATGAATCATCTGAGGTAAGCCTCTTGAACTTGGACTGATTGTTACTTTATAATAGTATCATAATAAAATTATGGTCCTATAGGTAATAAGATGTTCT
Organism: Sciurus carolinensis; assembly: GCF_902686445.1. Taxonomy (NCBI): domain Eukaryota; kingdom Metazoa; phylum Chordata; class Mammalia; order Rodentia; family Sciuridae; genus Sciurus; species Sciurus carolinensis. Next base: position 117,839,193 of record NC_062218.1, read on the forward strand.
GGGAAGGAAGGTTTGGTCTATTATTATGGAGAAAATTGATGCTAAAGAGAAAAAAATGATGGAAATATTTGAGGAAAGAGTTGGGAAATAAGAGGCAAAAAGACTGAAAATAGTTGCAGTGAAAATGCATAATGAAAATAATACTTTAAGATAATTATTCTACTAATTCTTTGTGAAATAGGCTACAGGAGATGAATTTAGGCATTTAAGAATGTGTGGTTATACAGATTTTGAATCCCTGTGATATGCTGCCAAAACACTTTCTATGATATCTAGGTTATTTTAAGATAGCAGAAGTTATACTTTTAGATATCTTAGATAAAATTCTGATGCTAGAGAATAAACTAAAATATTTAATAACATCTAGTCACATATTCTCAAAAATTGAGACACTTTACAAACCACATAATAAGTGGAAAGTAGAATGGTGGTCACCAGGGGCTAGGAGAAGGAAAGATTGTGAAGTCACTGGTAAAAAGAATATAAAATCTTAGATAGAAGGAATAAATTCAGGAGATCTATTCTGTAGCATAGTGACTTTAGTTACTAACAATAAATTGCATTCTTTTTTTTAATTTTTATTGTAAACAAATGGAATACATGTTGTTTCTGTTTGTACATGGAGTAACAGTCTACCATTTGCATATTCATACATTTACATAGAGTAATGATGTTTGATTCATTCTGTTATTTTTTTCCTTCCCCCCTACCCCTCCCATCTCTCTTTTCCCTCTAAACAGTCCCTCCTTCCTCCATTCTTGCCTCCCTCCCACCCCCCATTACGTGTCATCATCCGCTTATCAGTGAGATCATTCGTCTTTTGGATTATTGAGATTGGCTAATCTCACTTAACAAGATATTCTCCAATTTCATCCATTTGCCTGCAAATGACATAATTTTATCATTCTTTATAGCTGAGTAATATTCCATTGTATATATACATACCACAGTTTCTTTATCCATTCATCAATTGAAGGGCATCTAGGTTGGTTCCATAGTCTGGCTATTGTGAATTGAACAGCTATGAACATTGATGTGACTGTATCTCTGTAGTATGCTGATTTTAAGTCCTTTGGGTATAGACCGAGGAGTGGGATAACTGGGTCAAATGGTAGGTCCATTCCAAGTTTTCTAAGGAATCTCCACACTGCTTTCCAGAGTGGCTGCACTAATTTGCAGTCCCACCAGCAATGTATGAGTGTACCTTTTTCCCCACATCCTCTCCAACACCTATTGTTCCTTGTATTCTTGATAATCGCTATCCTAATTGGGGTGAGATGGAATCTTAGTGTAGTTTTGATTTGCATTTCTCTTTTTACTAAAGAAGGTGAACATTTTTTCATATGTTTGTTGATTGCTTGTAGATTTTCTTCTGTGAGGTGTCTGTTCATATCCTTAGCCCATTTGTTGATTGGGTAATTTGTATTCTTGGTGTAGAGGTTTTTTGAGTTCTTTATATATTCTGGAAATCAGTGCTCTATCTGAAGTATGAGTGGCAAAGATTTTCTCCCACTCTGTAGGCTCTCTCTTCGCATTGCTAATAGTTTCCTTTGCTGAGAGAAAACTTTTTAGTTTGAATCTATCCCAGTTGTTGATTCTTGCTTTTATTTCTTGTGCTATGGGAGTCCTGTTAAGGAAGTCTGATCCTAAGCCAACAAGGTGAAGATTTGGACCTACTTTTTCTTCTATAATGTGCAGGGTCTCTGGTCTGATTCTGAGATCCTTGATCCATTGTGAATTGAGTTTTGTGCAGGGTGAGACATAGGGGTTTAGTTTCATTCTGTTGCATATGGATTTCCAGTTTTCCCAGCACCATTTCTTGAAGAGGCTATCTTTTCTCCATTGCATATTTTTGGCCCCTTTGTCTAGTATGAGAAAATTGTATTTATTTGGGTTTGTGTCCGTGTCCTCTCTTCTGTACCATTGATCTACCTCTCTATTTTGGTGCCAATACCATGCTGTTTTTGTTACTATTGCTTTGTAGTATAGTTGAAGTTCTGGTATTGTGATACCCCCTGTTTCATTCTTCCTGCTAAGGATTGCTTTAGTTATTCTGGGTTTCTTATTCTTCCAGATGAATTTCATGAATGCTTGCTCTATTTCTGTAAGGTATGTCATTGGGATTTTAATTGGAATTGCATTGAATCTGTATAGCACTTTTGGTAGTATGGCCATTTTGACAATATTAATTCTTCCTATCCAAGAACATGGGAGATCTTTCCATCTTCTAAGGTCTTCCTTAATTTCTTTCTTCAATGTTTTGTAGTTTTCATTGTAGAGATATTTTACCTCTTTGGTTAGATTGATTCCCAAATATTTTAGTTTTTTTGAGGCTATTGCAAATGGGGTTGTTTTCCTCATTTCCCTTTCAACTGTTTCATCGCTTGCGTATAAAAATGCTTTAGATTTATGCGTGTTGATTTTATAGCCTGCTACTTTGCTGAATTCATTGATGAGGTCTAGAAGTTTTCTGGAGGAGGCTTTTGGATCCTCTAAATATAGAATCCTGTCATCAGCAAATAGTGACAGCTTAAGTTCCTCTTTTCCTATTCATATCCCTTTAATTTCTTTGGTCTGCCTAATTGCTCTGGCTAGAGTTTGAGGACAATGTTGAATAGAAGTGGTGAAAGAGGACATCCTTGTTCCCATTTTTAAAGGGAATGATTTCAGTTTTTCTCCATTAAGAATAATGTTGGCCATGGGGTTAGCATAAATAGCCTTTACAATGTTCAGGTATGTTCCTACTATCCCTATTTTTTCTAGTGTTTTGAGCATGAAGAGGTGTTGTATTTTGTCAAACGCTTTTTCTGCATCAATTGAAATAACCATATGATTCTTTTCCTTAAGTCTATTGACATGATGGATTATGTTTATTGATTTACGAATGTTGAACCATCCTTGCATTCCAGGAATGAACCCCACTTGATTGTGGTGCACAATTTTCTTAATATGTTTTTGGATATGGTTTGTCAATATTTTGTTAAGGATCTTTGCATCTATAGTCATCAAGGATATTGGTCTAAAATTTTCTTTCCTTGATGCGTCTTTTTCTGGTTTGGATATGAGGGTGATATTAGCTTCAAATAATGAGTTTGGTAGGGTACCCTCCTTTTCTATTTGATGGAATACTTTGAGAAGTATTGAAATGAGTTCTTCTTTGAAAGTCTTGTAGAACTCGGCTGAGAATTCGTCTGGTCCTGGGCTTTTAATGGCTTCTTCTATTTCATTGCTTGATATTGATCTGTTTAAATCGTGTATGTCCTCCTGGTTCAGTTTGGGAGGAGCATATGTCTCTAGAAATTTTTCAATGTCTTCGGTAGTTTCCATTTTGTTGGAATACAGATTTTCAAAGTAGCTTCTCATTATGTTCTGTGTCTCAGTGGTGTCTGTCATGATATTTCCTTTTTCATCATGAATTTTAGTAATTTGAGTCTTCTCTCTCCTTCTCTTTGTTAGTGTGGCTACAGGTTTGTCTATTTTGTTTACTTTTTCAAAGAACCAACTTTTTGTTTTGTCAATTTTTTGAATAGTTTCTTTTGTTTCAATTTCATTGATTTCAGCTCTGATTTTAATTATTTCCTGTCTTCTACTACTTTTGCTGTTCTTCTGATCTTCTTTTTCTAGGGCTTTGAGCTGTAATGTTTGGTCATTCAGTTGTTGACTTTTCATTCTTTTCTGGAATGTGCTCCATGCAATGAATTTTCCTCTTAGTACTGCTTTCATAGTGTCCCAGAGATTTTGATATGTTGTATCATCATTCTCATTGACCTCTAAGACTTTTTTAATCTCCTCCCTGATGTTTTTTGTTATCCATGTTTCATTCAATAGCATATTATTTAGTCTCCAGGTGTTGGAGTAATTTCCCTTTTTTATTTTGTCATTGATTTCTACTCTCAGTCCATTATGATCTGATAGAACACAAGGCAGTATCTCTATTTTTTTGCATTTCCTAAGGACTGCTTTGTGGCATAACATATAGTCTATTTTCAAGAAGTTTCCATGTGCTGCTGAGAAGAAAGTGTATCTGCTTGTTGATGGATGGAATATTCTATATATGTCTATTAAGTCTAGGTTATTGATTGTGTTATTGAATTCTATGGTTTCTTTGTTTGGTTTTTGTTTGGAAGATGTATCTAGTGGTGACAGTGGTGTGTTAAAGTCACCCAGAATTATTGTGTTGTGGTCTGTGTGATTTCTGAAATTGAGAAGGATTTGTTTGATGTACAGGGATGCACCATTGTTTGGGGCAGAAATATTTACTATTGTTATGTTTTCCTGATTTATGGTTCCCTTAAGCAGTATAAAATGTCCTTCTTTATCTCTTCTGACTAACTAACTTTGGCTTGAAGTCACTTTATCTGATATAAGGATGGAAACCCCCACTTTTTTACTGAGTCCATGTGTGTGGTAGGTTTTTTCCCATCCTTTCACCTTTAGTCTATGGATGTCTTTTTCTATGAGATGAGTCTCTTGCAGGCAGCATATTGTTGGGTCTTTCTTTTTAATCCATTCTTCCAGTCTATGTCTTTTAATTGATGAGTTTAGGCCATTAACTTTCAGGGTTATTATTGAGAAATGATTTGTATTCCCAGTCATTTGGCTTATTTTTGGTTTTTAAGTTGGCTTGGTTTCTCCTTTGAGTGATTTTTCTCTAAGTTAGTTCCTCCCTTTGCTGACCTCCATTGTTGTTTTTCATTTCCTCCTCATGGAATATTTTGTTGAGAACATTCTGTAGCACAGGCTTTCTATTTGTAAATTCTTTTAACTTTTGTTTATCATATATGGATTTTATTTCATCTTCAAATCTGAAGGTTAGTTTTGCTGGGTATAGGATTCTTGTTTGGCAACCATGTTCTTTCAGAGCTTGAAATATGTTGGTCCAGGTCCTTCTAGCTTTTAGAGTCTGGGTTGAGAAGTCGGCTGCTATCTGTATTGGTCTCCCTCTATTTACAATCTGATGCTTTTCTCTCGGGGCCTTCAGAATCCTATCTTTATTTTGAATGTTAGGCATTTCATTATAATGTGCCTTGGTGTGGATCTGTTGTGATTCTGTGCATTTGGTGTTCTGTAAGCTTCTTGTATTTGATTTTCCATTTCATTCTTCAGGTTTGGGAAATTTTCTGATATTATTTCATTGAATAGGTTGTTCATTCCTTTGGTTTGTATCTCTGTGCCTTCCTCGATCCCGATAATTCTTAAATTTGGTTTTTTCATGATGTCCCATAGTTCTTGGAGATTCTGTTCATGATTTCTTACCATCTTCTCTGTTTGGGTGACTTTATTTTCAAAATTAAATATTTTATCTTCATTGTCTGAGGTTCTGTCTTCCAAGTGGTCTAGTCTGTTGGTGATGCTTTCCGTTGAGTTTTTTATTTGGTTTATTGTCTCCCTCATTTCAAGGATTTCTGTTTTTTGTTTTTTTGTTTGTTTGTTCGCTTTTGTTTTTTTTTTAGAATCTCTATCTGTTTGTTGAAATGATCTTTTGCTTCCTGCAGGTGCTCTTTCAGCTTATTGGTATTATAATTCATTGCCTGCATATGCTCTCTTATCTCATCCTTTGCTTCATGAATCATCTTAATCATGTATAATCTGAAGTTGTTTTCTGACATTTCTTCTAACATACTGTCATTGGATTCTATTAATATAGAATCTAGATTTGTTTGGATCATTTTCTTCCCTTGTTTTTTCATGTTGTTCATGTATCTTCCCCTCTAGCAGTGCAGATCTGGGGTATTGCAGATTTCCCCCTATAGGCTTATAGTGGCCCTATAGGTTTCCAAAACCCTTCTTTAAGGGGAGATCAATATTAGCAGTGCCCAAATCAGACACTATGCAATCCTAGACCAAATAGCCCCTATGGGGACAATAACAAAATTGTCATAATGAACAGAATGTGTTCAAATATTATCTTTGGTAAAACAAACAGGTTTGCAATAAGGTCTGCAGTTTCTAATGGTGGACAAAGAGGATGCAGAGGGATGTAGAATGTGGTTGTTAATGGGATAAGAAAAGAATATACAGAGGTCTAGATAATAGAAAGGATGAAAGTGTAATCAAAAGAAATCGGATGTTAGCATCCAAAAAATGGAGAAAGAGATTCTGAGGGAACAGGTAAACAAAAGGAAAAGAAAGCAAGAAAAGTAAAGAAATAAAAACTTAAATTTTTTTAAAAAGGAGAAAAAAGAAAATCTAGTGTATAACAGTCATATACTAATGAAACCTCCCAGTGTTCAGTAGCCTGATGCATGAGAGGTACCTGACAATGAGCTTCAAGCCTCCAGCAGGCGTGTCAGGATGGGATTTGCCCCACCCAAAGATCGGAGCTACGGCTTCCAGGATTATCCCAGATGGCCGCTCTGGCTTTGAAATGTGTTGGCAAATGGGGAGCTGCAACTTAGGGGTGGACGTGGTCAGCTGGAGGTCCTGGAGACAGGATGCAGTTGGTCCGGCAGGGGTCCTGGAGGTCCGTTGTGTTTGGTGTGGTTGTGGGATCCTGGAGGCCGGCTGCAATCCATCGGTCTGGGGTCCCAGTGATAGGGCGCAGTCAGTTGGTCTGGGGGTCCTGGCGGCAGGGAGCAGTCAGTCAATGTGAGGGCCCCAGAGGCAGGGAGTGATCGGTCGGGCTGAGGGGTCCTGGAGACGGGACTCAGTCAGTCCGGTCAGGGGTCCTACAGGGCCTGGCTGTTGTCTCAAAAATGGCAGCAGCCACGTGTAATCAAACCTGCAGGTACTGTAACAGTGAACTTCCAGGCAGCAGCAGGCAACTGGTGCTCCACTGGCGGTTGGTGATCAGTTTGCTGACTGTTGCTGGACCATCGGGAGGTGAACCTCGTGCATTGGGTGATGGATAGGAGTAAGGCAGGCGATAGACAGGCGAGAGGCAGGCAAATGGCGGATGATAGACACCTGACAGTGAGCAATCTGCTCTCAAAAAAGGCGTCGATATGCTGGCAGACTGCAGATCATCACAGCAGACAAATGGGTAAATACCAGGGGATCAATAAGCAACAAAAACTGCCTCACCAAGAAACAGATATCCTCTGCTTGAAACTGGCATTACGGAGCGACAAGGAATGCAGCCTCCCTCTAGTTTGCCATCTTGGATCTCCGAATTGCATTCTTGAACATCACTGAGACATAAATTTAAGTTTTTTCACCACAAAAAATGGTAAGTATATGAAATTATTAGTATGCTAATTCATTTAGCCATTTCAGAATGCACATACATTTCAAAATAACATGCTGTACACTATATATGTATACATATATATATATGCATACTTTTATTTGTGAATTAAAAATGAATTTAAAAATAGCTAACAGCATCAATGAAGTCATGGGCAGTTAAAAAGCAGTTGCCCTTTGTTCTGGAGAACATAAGGTCCCCATTTTTGAGTAACTCAGCATCTATGACCAAAGTCATATTAAAATAAATACCTTATATTTGTTTAATTGGTGAATGGCTTAAAGAGGTCCGTTACCAAGTTTTACGGAATTCTAAATGAAAAAGTCATCAGCTAATTCTGCTTGGGGAAGTTGAGAGCTAATTACTTCTTGGAAAGAGTTGAATGCTGAATTTATTTCTGCCTTAAGCAAGGCAATTCTAGTCTGCACAGCACTGCTAATTTTGCTTACAAGTGTTTAGTTTCTCATGTTTCGTGGTCATTGTCAAATTGACATAACTACTCCTCATCATTCAGATTTGCAACATCATAGGTCCACGTGTCTCAGACTCAGATTATTTAAGTGATTTTTCTGGGAGTTGAAAAAAGTCAGAGCAGGAACTCAAAGGCAACTGAAAATTGTATTGCAGTTCTATTGGAAATTTAGTCAAAGATACTAAACTTTTTTAATTCTAGTAAAATTAACATTCAGAGGGTTATGCTACTTTAAATCTTCACAGTCCTTTGGGGATGTGTTATAGATGGGACTAGAATTTTGAAAAGGACCAAAGGACAGCTAATTCTTATCTGTGCTTTTTGTTTCTAGGCACATACACCACATTTCTAAGACTGTCTTTTAGTTACAAACTGCTATTCGACTGAGTCCTAATCACAAGGACACAAAAAGTAATTGACAAAGCCAAGATTCAAAGTCAAGCACTTGACCTCTATTTCTTGGTCCTTTTCCAATGAATCCTAATTCTAGCCTTTATAAAGTCTTCAGGCAGTGAAGGTAAATAAGAGTGCCTGGATTTCAGGAGATAAGAGACAGAATAAAAAGATGAAGCTGAGATCACATGCAGCCTTTTAGGCTATAAAAATTGGGAATTTATTACAAGAGGGATGAGAAAGCATAGGTGGATTTGAAGTAGACTAGTGATAAAATCTCACTAATGATTTTAAAGTATCACTGCTGTGTGGCAAATCAATTATATGAGGGTATGAGAACTATTGAAATAGTTCGTGTAAGAGGCAAAAATAACTCAGACAAGGACCGTAATGATAAAAGTGGTGAGACATGATTCGTTCATTCATATGTTGAAGAACTGGATGTGGAAGTGCCAGTTATAGTCCCAGCACTGGGTAGGCTGGGGTTCAAGGATCACTTGAGCCTTGAGGAGTTCCTGACCAGCCTGGGCAATAGAGTGAGACCCTCATCTCTCACAAAACAGTAAAAGCAACAATATTTGTACATTGAAGATGGAGCCAATCATACTTCCTGTCAGATTGGATAGAAACTGGACAGTAAAGGACAAAAATAAGGATAATAACTAAGATTTTTATCTTTACACGAAGAGCCAGTGGGTGGTGCCATTTATGAAATAGCGAAAACTGAGGAAAGAAAATTTTAGGGAGTCAGTTTAATTGGTTCTGTTGTGGATGCATCTTAAAGCCTGGTATCAATGTCTAATTAGTAATATACTCATCTGGAAATTTTTGAAGGAATTGATCCTGGAGATGTGATTCTGGTGTAGTGAGCACCGAGAGGAATGTTTAAGTCATTAGCTAAAATAGGATTAGCAACTGAACTAAATAAGATGAGCTGCCATGAGTGACTCGATACAGGAGGAGAGAGCTAGATAGTCTAAGTAGAGATAAAACAACTCCCAAAAATGTGTGGTAAAAGAGGTCAGACAACAGGGGAAAGGCAGGAGAGAAAAACATGAGGTAAGATGTTCAAGGAGGAGAGAATAATCATGTCCGTCAAAAGCTCATGATTTGCCAAATAAAATGAAGGTCTAAATGTGATCGTTGGATTTGGAATCAAAGAAAACACTTTTTAAATTATATATATATGTACAAATTTATTGAGATAGAATACAAACACACTATCTGTAACATATAAAGCTACTCCCCTGCCCTTTCTGCTGCAGACATTTTCCCCACCTCCCAGCCACTTGTCAATCTGTGAACATCCTAGCTAGCTATTGGTTCATCAGTCAGCTTTCCAGTATCCTTCTCCAATATTGGTCCCCTGTTAGCCCAGCGGAATTCAACAGCTTTACTGTAGCTACCCCGCCATCTTTCCTCATCTTTCTCTCTTTCCTATTCACTTTCTCTATCCTCCTGGCCTTCACACTTTCTTGCATGTGCCCTTTCTTGTTCCCTTTCTTTTCCTCTCATTTTCTCTCTTACCCTGCAGGGAGACACTCTATTTGCTTAATAAACTCCCTTACATGATTTCCCGTGTCTGGCATGGTTTCCGTGAGATTCCTTACATTAGTGCCGTGACTCGGATGGGATCTTTCACTATCTCTTAAGCAAGTGGAAACCCATCTGATGCCCCAGTGCCCCTGGACACGGCCCCACCTCCTTCCATCCTGCCTGGACGCTCTGCTCTGCATTCATCACCGGACTTCAGGTTGATGAGTCCTCTAGGCCGGTTCCCCTAGGCCGATTTATCTGGGACCCTCAAGGCAGCTGAGGAGTTGGGGTACCCCCAGCCATAACTTTTATAGTTATGGTTGGCCCCTATAGTCGGTCTTATCTGCCGGGTGGATTCCTGATTTTATGGTGGAGATTCTCTCTCAGGGTTGAGGCTCATCTCACGCTTGCGCATTCCCACTCAAAAACCCTGATATCAGGTCCTCAACTCTTCTCGGCTTTTGCCTGGCCCCACATTGATGTTTGTGTGATGACACCATCTATGTGCTGCCTTCTTGTCTCCAGTCAACTACTCTGTGGCCTTGGGAGGCCGGGGCACAGACTCGGCTGTATCAGTCCCCACCATGGAATCTGGGTCCTCCAATCTGGCAGATTCAACCCTGGGAACCCTTTGCCTGACCCCTGACTTAAAGCCATCAAAACTCGTCTGTGTAATGGCACACAGCTTCTGTGAGCAAGCAGGCAGATGGAAAGGGATTTCTTATCTTCAAGTCTCTTCTTTCTTGCTTCTTGGCTCTTCCTGCAGACTCAAGCACCTCCAGACCCTGCTTCTCCATTGTCCCCTGCTTCCCCATGTAATATAAGCAGCCCCATTCCCCACAAGTAGTGGGAGATAATTGTTTGACAATTTTCTGCGTCCAAACCTAAATTAATTACTAGCCAGGGAAAAGGGTTAAAAGGACCTAAGCATCAAGTTTCTGCTATAACATTTTAGCCCCTTTCAGATTCAGATCTCAGTCAAGGCTTACACTGAAATGTAAATGGAGGAAGGTGCAGTGGGAGACCAGTCTCAAACCCAAGGAAAAATGAGTGTCCATTTAAAATTTCTCCTGGGCTACAACTCAGAATACTTTTCTCCCTTTCACCTTTTCTCTCCTTCTCATTTTCTCATGCTTAATTAATGACCATTATCATTTTTCTTCTAGGACTTTTGTTTTTCTTAAATGCTATATTTTTGAGCTCACAATTTTGATCCTACATACCTAGGTTAATGATTTTTGATCAGTTCTTTTTATCCAACTCTAGAGTTATTTTTGAACTTCTGTTACATTGCAATGGAGATAAATATAACAAGGCCTTTACATTTGTGTTAAATATAAGCATGCATAAAAATTAAAATTTTAGAAATGGATCGAAATATTTTTAATTCACGTGATTTAAAGAGGTTCAATTTAAATTGGGTAAACTAATAGAAGTAAAATGTCTTTAAAATTAACTCACAAATCTCTAGGTGGTCCCACTAATAAAATGTTGATGTTTATAAAATGTCAATTTTTCTAGGACTTTTCTTCAACAGGAAAGAGATGGCAAATACTGTTTACACTTGTCTGACATCTTGTTTTTTTACACTTGTCTGATATCTTGGTTTTTTACAATAAGATGAGTGAATTGGAGGTGACATGTATGGGATTACTCAAACGTGTTTGTTAGAGACATCTAATTAATTTACAAAGTTATTCCATGGAGTAACATACTTAAAAATATTATTCTTTGTATATTAAATGTGTTCATATTTTCCAGGTATACAAGTCTTTAAAGCAGAAAATTTATCAAACTGCTATTCTCCAAATTAATCTTGTCTGTAATGGTAAACCTATCATTTAATGTTCTATTATAGGACCTGTCATCAATAGGGTATATGTAAAATTTGTTAAATGTATTTCTAAAAGTTATTGAAAGCCTGATTTATTTAAAGGTTAAACATGAAAGCATTTTGCCACTTTGCCACACAAAAGGAAACTTAAAAGCACTCTCAGCCTTTCTTTAATTCATGTTTTAGATATAATGTTAAATTGTGTTAACTAATTTTCATGTAGATTCAGGAGTCAATATATGTAAACTTCTTAAAATAACATTTAAGAAAGAGTGTAATGCGCAGTAGCAAAAATGGGACAACAGTGACTGAGATTGGGGTCTCTGATGGCCTCATAGCTGTGGCATGCCTGGTGCCTGGGAGTGCTCCTGTGCAGGGGCACAAGATGCCTAACTGCTGTGGCAGTACATTGATCTCAGGCACACAGCTCTTGGGCAGGAAGGAATTCTTTTGCTAGATAACCAGTGTTTCATCAGCTCCCTTCTTTGGTTCCTGCCCACCTTACAGTAACTTTGAACAGTGGACTGCCTTAAGAGCTACACAGAGCTCCTAACATTGCATCTTGCAGCTCTGAAAAAAGTTATGTTAATGTCCTAGTCTCTGTAACTTTCCTGAAAGCAAAGAATAATGCTTACATATGTATATAAATATTGCTGACATAACTTTTAGATCTGCATTTCCATCAGAGAACAGAGCTTCATCTGATCTCAGCTTAATCTTCAAAACCTATGTTTATAAACCTTTATTTTCTAATACTCCTTTGCCCCTCACTGAAAAACCCCACCTTACCTGAGATAAGGCTCTGCCTCACAACCCTGCTACACATTAGAATGACTCCAAAGTAAGCCAGACTTTAACTCATTTAAAGTTGTGTTTAAAAGTTTGATGTTTGTTGTAAAGATTACTGTGATCTCAAACGGGATATAACTCAGCCAAAATTCAAGAAAGCTATTGCACAAACTGAATGTTTTACAGTTAGTGATTCCATTTTGTATTTTCCTTGTAAACTAACTGTTGCCTGATTAATATTTTGCAGAAGTACACTGTAGATTAACTTGAAAAGCCATCACCTATAGTACAGATAATGTAGACCCCAATTAGATAAAAGGGAGTAAATCACTATAAAGTTATAGACATTGAAGCTAAAGTCCAGTACTCTTACTTTATGACTGGTGAGACTGACTTGCTTGATGGTTAAGATCAAACTTAGAGATTGAGATTAAATACAAAGGTCAAGAAAAGTTCATATTTGAGTCTTGCCCTCAAGATCAGCCTGAACCCAGGGAACAAGAGGACTTCTTTAAGGAGGTTTGCAACTCTGGGTCACACAACCTCCTGAGCAAGGAGATTAATGAGGCCACTAGAGGAAAAGCCACTCAGTGCACCTGCTGCAGAGGAGGGTCAAGGAAAAAGGGTGACATCCCTAGTGCTTTCAAGGGAAGCCACCTCATCGAGGAGACCCTGTCTAACTAATGGCACTAATGGAGCTAAGAAACTGGTCTTAAGTTCTCTATGAGTGACCCCTGTGGAAACTCAGCTGACTCTTTAACAGACAGGATCAGGTCACTTTGACCAACTTGATCTTAAACACCTAGCAAAACAGTTAAAACCCAAATATAGTCATTCTTGGGCATTTAAAAGAAATAATACTTAAATGTAACTTCAGATGTATACTTGTGTTAGCCCACTAGAATAAAGACTAAAAGCTACAAAAGAGATTCTTAGGCAAATATGCCTGATAACTATCAAGAGAAACTGCCAGAGTCAGAAGTTTTAGTCAGTTTAAAGCCTACAGACACAGGTAGGCTTAATCTACTTTTGTTAGTAACAGAAATATAGAGATCTCTACTAAATGTTGTGTTTACATTCCTGATAACCTGGACAATATTAAAGTTCCAAAATAAAGGCCTTGTCCTCTCCAGCTTTTGCTAGGCCTTGTTAGGGGAACAACTTCTCAGTTCTTCCACCCCCTGGTGAGGAATTATTGACTTCTGTCATCTTTATGATATGCATTGGCATGTTCCAGATTCTGCAACATTTATATTGTATCAATCTCATTTCAGTACTCATGTCTTTTTGTTCTTCTCTCATAGAAGCACCCATCCCCAGATGCCTTTACAACTTGCTCTTCCCCAAATGGACTTCTACCTTGAACCCCTCAATTGACCCAATTTCTAAAAAGGTAACTCCAAACTGCTTGCCCCATGCTGCCCCCCTTTCAGCTTGAAGAAGCCAGAGTGGTCATCAACCCCCTTTCCCTACAGCAAAGGAGTTCCTAAAATTAGAGGGGTAAATGAAGCCAGAATTGGGGACAGGCAGTTAGTGTAGAGATGGGGGATAAGACAAATCGAGGAAATGAAGTCCATGAAAACCATCTGTCTTTGGAAGTCTGGAAGGAAAATGGACTTTTTACATCTCACCTGCAAAACCAGACCCAGTCACTTAGGCAGGAAGGAGAGAGAAGGCTTTGGAAAGAACTGGAGAGCAAAAGATTTTCTTATAAAAACAGAAACGGGAGAATGTAATGTATAAAACTGCTCCCCCGCCCTTTTTGTTGCAGACATTTTCCTTGCCTCCCAACCACTTGCCAATCTGTGAACATCCTAGCTAGCTATTGGTTCATCAGTCAGCTGGCAAGTATCCTTCTCCGATATTGGTCCCCTGTTAGCCCAGCGGAACTCAACGGCTTTACTGTAGCTACCCTGCCATCTCTCCTCATCTTTCTCTCTTTCCTACTCACTTTCTCTATCCTCCTGGCTTTCACACTTTCTTGAACGTGCCCTTTCTTGTTCCCTTTCTTTTCCTCTCATTTTCTCTCTTACCCTGCAGGGAGACACTCTGTTTGCTTAATAAACTCCCTTACGTGATTTCCCATGTCTGGCGTGGTTTCCGTGGGATTCCTTATACTATCTAGACCTCTCCTAGTTAAAGTGTGCTGTATGATAAGTTTTGACAAAAGTATACACCCATGGAGTCATCATTGTGACTGAGATAATGAACATATCTATCATCCCCAAGAGTTTTCTTGTTCTCCCTTTTTATCCCTTCCCTCCTTCTGCCTCTGCCTTCCTCCTTTATGCCCAGCCATCCACTGATTTGCATTCTGTCACTGTATGTTTTTATTTCCTGGGATTTTACATAAGTGGAATCACACACTATGAAATACTTTTTAGCTGACTTCATAAATTCCATGAATTTGAGATTCAGCCATGCTCTTTACAGCTTTGATTCCTTACTACTAATCTATTGTATGAATATTTTATAATTGTGTATTAATTCATTTGTTGAAGGACAGATGGGTGTTTCCAGTTTTGTGTACTAAACTTAAAGCTACCATGAACAATTTTACAGATGCCTGTGTAGACATGGATGGATCATATGGTGCATTGAAATGCTGACTTCCTAGAATGAACTGGGAATTATTACCTTCCCATGAATTTTTGTATGTGTTTACCTAGAATTGGTATGATTTACTCCTAACTCATTTGACAGAATATCAGTAAGTCATCAGGGCCAGGATATTATTGTTTTTGTTTTTGAGAGGGAGAGATTAGGGGTGAGTGGGAGAAGTTTCTAACTACTTACACATTTAATTATGAATGAACTTTGCTTATTTGTACTCAAGTAATTGTTCAGTTTTACCTAAATTGTCAATTTTTTGGTGTACACATGTTCATGATATTCACTTATCATTCTTACACTGTCTATAGCATATGTAGTAATGCTACCTCTCTCATTCCTGATATCTATCACTTTTTATTTTTCCTAAAAAATTACCTATTGAATTTATTGATTTTTTTATTTGTTTTCTGTTTTGTATTCTAGTCTTTTCTCTCTGTTTATTTTACTTTGTTTACTTTGTATTCAATTTGCTTTCTTACATTATATTTTTATGGCAGTATATTAGGGTTCTCTAGAGGGACAGAATCAACAGGAAGTATGATTGTGAAAAGGGGATTTATTAGATTGACTTACACAAATGGAAGCTGAATAGTTCACAATGGTTGTCTGTAGCTGGAGAGCTGGAAGTATCAGCAGCTGTGCAATCCAAGATGCAGAAGTCCCAGAATAAGAGGGATCGACAGTGCTACCCAGGCCTGAGACCAAGGCTTCTGGAAACTTTCTGGAGAATCACTGGCAGAGTCTGCTTTGAAAGAGTAAAGAAGTGAGAGTCCGATATCCTCAGATGATTGAAACAGAGATCAAGAACCCATTCAAGAAGACTGGAGCTTGCATTTGCATTTGTTTCCTTGTTCTTCCAACTTTTATTCCATCCTACTTGGGGTTGCTACCCATGCTTAGGGAGGGGGCTCCACTTCAGTTCCTATCCCACATTCCAAACATTCCTAGACACGCCCTCATTGACACACCCAGAGGCCTAATCATCAGCATCTCTTAATTCAATCAAGTTGACAATTCAAATAAACCATTACAGATGGATAACAATTTGAGACCTGTCTTTTTGTCTAATAGGCATTTAGTGCCATAATTTTCCTTCTAAGTACTGCTTTGATGATGTCATTCAAATTTTTTAATATATTATGATACCCTTTTCATTTAGGTCAAAATATTTGTTAGTTTTCCTTTTGAGATGAGTTATTTAGAAGTGAGTTTTTTATTTCCTATCTTCTACAATTTTTTCAGATATTATTCTATAATCCCTGATTGCCAGGATTACCAGCACCCTGGTAGAACAGATTCCTGCTTGAAAGTGTGAGCCTTCTGAGAAAATAAGTCTGAAATAATCAGCAAGGAATAAAAGACAAAGCCAGAAATTAGATTAAAAGGTGGCGGCACCAGGTGGGTCTTCCAGCCCTGATAGGAATTGGAACTGAAAAGCTGAAAAAGGCCCTAATCCTTTATTTAAGGGGAAGTACATCAAAGGTTTCACCGTGGCAAGGTTCTTGAGGTAAACAGGTTGTTTGGTGCTTGGCAGGTTACACCCCTCTCTGGGCAGCTGTGCTTGATCCTAGGGATCTGAGCTAAGGCAGGGCACCAGCATGATCTGGGCTTTTTCAAACCTGGAAATTTCACAGAGGAGTTCCCAGGAAAGCAGAATCCCTGCCTTTTATGTTGGCTCAAACAAACCCATAATTTATATAGGACTTCCAACCCCTATATAACCCTATTACAGTCAGAAGACATGTCAAATGACTTGGATACTTTTGATGTATGTTTTATCATGCATTTGTCCTTTGTGTTCAATGAATTATATATTTCGTTGTTAAACTGAATGTACTATAAATGTCAATTATATCACGTTAATTAATATTATTTTTGTCTTTTATATCTATATCGACTTTGTATTTTATTGTTCATTCAGTTATTGAAAGTGTTAAAATATTTTATCATAGTTTTGTAAGACTCTATTTCACCTAGCAGTTTTGTCAGTTTATGTTTATGTTGTCAGACATAGGTTGGGAAACACAGACCAACATGTGAGTATAAAGATTTATGAGGAAGAATGAGATTCAGGAGAATAATTCAACTGGGAGTGAAGTTATCCCACTCCTCAGTTTATACCCAAAGGCTTAAAATCAGTATACTATGGTGACACAGCCACATCAATGTTTATAGCTGCTCAATTCACAATAGCTAGATTGTGGAACCAATCCCTTCAGCAGATGAATGGATAAGGACTGTGGTATATATACACAGTGGAATATTATTCAGTCATAAAGAAGAATAAAATATGGCATTTGCAGGTATGTGGATGGAGTTGGAGAATATCATGCTAAGTGAAATAATACAATCCCAAAAAACCAAAGGTCAAATGTTTTCTCTGATAAGTGGATGCTGATACATAATGGGGTTAGGGGAAGGGGGGAAGGGAAGAATGGAGAAGCATTGGATTGTGTAGAGGGAAATGAGGGGAGGGGAGGAGGAGGAGGAAGGAAAGATAGTGGAATGAAACAAATATCATTATCCTATGTACATGTATGATTACATGAATGGTGTGAATCTACAGTGTATACAACCATAGAAATGAAAATTTATACCCCATTTGTGCACAATGCATCAAAATGCATTCTGTAAAAGTAAAATGAAAAAAAAAAGACCAAATATAAAAAAAGTATATATTCTATCTGCAAGAACATCAAGGAAACATGGATATTTTGGAAAATAAGATGACATATTGTTCCAGAAGAATGCCATATATCTTACCGCCATGTCTTGAGGTAGGCATAGCGATACAAACAAAACCACCACCATTAGATAGGACTGAAGAGAAGGAAAAAAGATCAGGTAAGTCTTCTGCACATCAACTAAAGCCCCTCATCTTTGTCATCTAATTTTACAAAGAGGGGGTGAATGCACTGATTAACTTAAAACTCCATAACCCAATCATTCCATCTTTAAATTTTCTTATATTGTCCCATACAAGAGCTTTTTGGGAACTCCTCGTATCTAAACCATAAAAGTATTGGAAGATGCAGAGTTTTTTAAAACTTTCTATCTATATGCTTATTTATTTAGTCACATAATTGTTTCATATGTGTTCTTGTGAACACTGTAAACCTTACTACTCCATGTGTTTTTGAACAGTGACATCGGTGTTATTTTTTTATTTGTTCTTTTTAATAATTGGTTATAGAATTATTAACAATTTATTAAGTGAATAGGAAAGTTTAATTCTAATTCTTTATGTTTTGAAGTTTCAAAATTTCTTGTAACCCCAGAGCTCATTTTTGTGGGCTGATGGGGTAGACAAATAATTCTTTAATTATTTTCATATCTTAAAACCAAGACAGTTTCATTTCCACAGCAAGCAAAAGACCAATACTTAGCAAATATTTCTAATGAGTCCATTGGCCTGAACAATTTTATATCTTTTCATTATATAGCTTAGTGGTTACAAAGAGAAATACAACTTGAACAAAACTCTCATGTTTTCTTCATAAATGCATAATCCCAAGAGTAGATTTCTCAGTCTGTACTCTTTTTTTTTTTTAATTCCATCCTAATTTATACTTTCTTTACATCACAAAATAAAACGCACCCCTTGAAAGGAAAGTGAAATGCAGGTGAGCAACTCGGAAACCAGGAAAAGAGATCCACACACAGAAAGTTTATTTGCCAGTCAGAGCCCTGTGGTGGGCTTCACGTAAAGCTTTGTGGAATTTATGGAGGTATGTAATTATCTTTTGAGCTGTTGGCTGGGTGTTAAGTGAAGGATGTTGTGGTGAGACAGTTGTAGGAGGGGAGAGTAGGGAAAGGAGATGGGGGTGTTTTGCAGCCTGCTGGAGGGCAGCTGCTCTAGCCTCAACTTCGACCTTGTTGTTGCCTATGGAGACAAAGGAGGCATCAGTTTGGTGAGACCTTCAGTGAGGGATGCCTTCAGTGAGGGATGCAGTGGGGAGGTGTGAGGCTTGGAGCAGATCCGTGATGTAGGTGGCATTGACAATAGAGGTGCCCTTGGTGGTGAGAAATCCACACTCCTTCCAGATGGCTGAATGAGAGAGAAGTATGTATAAGGTATATTTAGAGTAAGCGTAAATGTTGAAGGAGGACCTCTTGGCTAAAATAAAAGCCCCGGTGAGGCCAGTAAGTTCAGCCTGCTGATTGGATGTGTCGCTGGGAAACAAGGAAGCCTCTATAACTGATGTTAAGGGAACTGTGGCATATCCTGCTAGGCAGGTTCCTTCAAGTAAGAGGGAAGAGCCATCGGTGAACCAAGTATGAGTTGCTCGGGGCAGGGGTCCTTCATGTATATGAGTAGGATGTGGGAGAAGATTTCGATACAGGAATGAATGGGAAGAGGAGCCTGAGGGACAGGAAGAAGTGTGGCAGGACTCAATGGGGGGGCAGGCGAGGAAGGTGAAGCTGGCATCCTCCATTAGAGACACCTGCAGGGACAGGATGCGGCAAGGGGGTAGGGAATGTAATCCTTTGTAAGTGAGAAGCTCTCTAAGGTGGTATGGGTTAGGACTATTAATGGGGCCCCGGAGATAAACTTCTTGGATTTATTGATTAATAAAGAGGCAGCAGCCAGTATCTGCAGGCAAGGGGCCCAGCCTTTAGTGGTGGGAAGGGATTTTGATAGACATGTCACAGGGGCAAAAGTCGGTCTTAACCCGTGTCCTAAAACTCCAAGGGCAAATCCCTTTTTTTCACTTACATAAAGTAGGAAGGGGCATGAGAGATCAGGCAAGTGGAGGGCAGATGCATTACGGAGGGATTGCTAGAACTTAGTACAGTGTGTGGTGATGGGTTGCAGTAGGGGTTCAGGGAGTGAACCCTGGGTTGTGTCATATTGGCTAGTATGGAATAGTTGGGGACCTAGGCATGGAGGAATCCTGCCATTCCCAAGAAAGGGAGAATTTATTCTTAAGAGGAGGAAATTGATTGGTTAGCAATAAGGTCCTTCCTATCAACAGTAATGACCTTATGAGTTGGTGTTAAGAGGAGGCCTAAATAAGTGACCATTGCTGAGGACAACTGGCCTTGGAGGGAGACACTCTGTAGCTGCAGGAAGACAAAGAATTATGAAACTTGCAAGTGTCCTCATAACTGTCCCCATAAGAGGAACTGCAGAGGAGGAGGTCATCAGCAGACTGCAAAACTAGACTTGTCACAATGCAACGAAGCTAAGTCCTTGGCTAAAACCTCTTGGAAAAGGTGGGGACTGTCCTGAAATCCTTGTGGGAGGACAGTCCTGGTTAGCTGAGAAGAGGTAGGAGAGGAGGATCTATCCAGGTAAAAGCAAAGGTGTCTTGAGAGTTAGGGTGGAAAGGAATGGAGAGGAATGTATCCTTAAAGTCAAGTACTGTGGAGTGAGTAGTGCCTGAGGGGATGGAGGATAAGAGGGTATAGGGATTGGTGACTGCGGGGCGACTGGATATAACAGCTAAATTAATGAGGCAAAGGTCTTGAACTAAGCGATAGGAGTAATTTGGTTTCTTTACAGCTAAAATTGGGGTATTAAATGGAAAATTGGTAGGTCTAAGAAAGCCCTTTTTTAAGAGATCTTGGACGATGGGCAGTATACCCAGGATTTTTTGTTGGGAAAGTGGATATTGGGGTTGTGCTGGGAAGCAGCAGGGGTCCTTGAGATGGATTTGAATAGGATTATGGTGTTGGGTAAGGGATGGACTTGGGATATCCCATACAATGAGATCAACCTCTGAGGGAGGTAAAGGGAAGGAGAGTGGGGGTTGGTGAAGAGGGGCTAGTGGTGAGAGCTAGGATTAGACGTGCCACAGGCGAGTCTGGAAGGGAGCCCATGCTGGAGACAAAGGAAATTGTAGCTCCCAATTTGAAAAGGCTATCCCTACCCATAAGGGGAACAGGGCACTTTGGGATCACCAGAAAAGAGTGGGTAAAAATTTACGACCTAAATGTGCAGACAAGGGCAGGTATTTGTAAAATTGTGAGGGTTTGCCCTCTATCCCAACAATAGAGGATGTTGAACAAGAGGCAGGTCTCCAACATTCTGTAAGGACTGAGTATGTGACCCCAGGATCCAAAAGAAAAAAGATAGGCCTACCCACAACTCGGACAGTTACCCAATGTTCTCATTGTGTGATGTCAGTTGTCAGGTGTAGGGATCCTGGGCCTCATTAGTCCTCTTCTGTGACCAGTCCTAAAAGTTGAAATAAAGGAGTAGGGAGGCCAGATGGCCTAGAGCCACTATGTGCTTGAAGGACAATCAATAGCCCAGTGTCCCTCCTGTCCTTAGCACTCATAGCATTATAAAGTATCTTTGTGACTGTGAAATGAATATAAAGTATATATGACTTATCTTGCATACTAGTGGATCTAGACCTAGAACAATTCCTGAGAATCATTTTAGTTCATGGGCCACTAATGATAATCAGAAGTGTTTTCTGCTTGGACATGATATGAACATGATGAAATAGTCAATGCTTAAGTAACATAAGTATGAGTTTCTCTAACTTAGACATTTGAAACAAAGGTCCTGAGAGGTAGAGCTATAATAGTAACTTACTATATAATATTTTTTAGTTAATGAAAACACATCCCAATTGACTGCAACACACCCAACACATCCTATCTTATTTCATTCTGTGCTGCTGTAACAGAATTCCATAGACTAGGCAATTTATACTGAACATGAATGTGTTGCCTCATGGTTCTGGAGGTTTGGAAGGGGTGAAATGTGGCAAGGATCTTCTTGTTGCATCATCCCAGGGCAATAGGACAAATATAATGTAAGAGAGAAAGAACAAGAGGAAACCAAATGCATTGTGTTGTAACAAACCCACTACCACAGTGACAGTACTAGTCCACTCATAATTACAGTGTCTTGTGACCTAAATGCCTCCTACTAGGCACCAATTACACCCACCCTACACTGGGGATCAAGTTTTTGTCACCTGAACTTCGGAAGGCACATCCAAACCATAGCACATCTACATCTAACTTGTTTAGCCACCCTTTCCTCCTTGTGCAATGCTAGTCTTCCTGGATTATGTCTTATTCTTCTGTCAGTCATGCTATTAGGCACTTCAAAGCTGCAGGTCTTCTTAAATCTCTTTTCATATACATAAGTGCAAAATTCTGCCTATGATTTTGTTTTAAGAAAAGTCATTGCTTTTCCACTTCTTTTCTCTTTTACCCTTTATTATTTTCTCTTACCTGGCTCTTTTGACATTTGAGGCCGGTCATGTTACTGTGTGACTAGGTCTCTTTAGAAGGAATTTTTATTTTTACAATGTATGTTGGGTTCAGTTTTCTGGTGCTACTCACTTGTCTGCTTCAGGTTGGACTATTTTCTTCATGTAATTCCCTAGGTTCCCCAGTCAATTGATTGGTAAAATAAGACTCTATGAGACCCCATCATGGTTTCAGAGACATAAGGTGGATGACCTAACTGGGTCCATGCTTGTGTTTAAAATGTTAATTTCAACTCAATTCCCTCAGAACTTTTTTATAAAGCAATATTATGTGAGAGAACAGTTCTTTCCATCACCATGAAAACAGTGTTTATATATTTCATGTATACAGTTTCATGTATACATCATAAAAAATGAAAACAAAAATAAAACTTTCTTTGTTTCCCAGATTATGGGCCTAATGAGGGATTCATGTTTTCTGCTTTGAAGGAGTCAGTTCTCTGAAGGAACAAATCAGGGATAGTAGGAAAAGCCTGCATTTAAATAAATTCTGAACTATTTTCTGACGTGTTTCAATCTTTAAATTCAACCAGTCAGGGAATATCCTCTAGGCACTATAATTGGAAGCTCAGATGAAAACAACTGAAAATACAGCAAGCAGAGTGTCTTGTTTGTGGTTTGTTTAAATCCCTATATAGTTGAATTCCTTTAGTAGACACACAAGAATACTGCCTAAAGTATTCCTAAGATGATAACTTTTAACTATGGAATTATCTAATGCAGTAAATATGAGCCCCATTAAATTTTTGAAAATGCCAAGAAAGCATACTTTGTAAAATGCCAGATATTTCTTTGTTGATCACTCATTTTTCTTGCACACTGATTAAAGTGCCCATAATATTGGTGCTTGTAAATCAAATTCTAATATTCCTCCTAACTACTTTTGTTCTGAGAATAGAGCTCAATCTGGGCCAATATTGCTCTCCATGATTCTAAGCTTCTATTGGTCACATTTCCAAACTGTTAATTTCCTGGGATTAGTAAATGATAAGCCAAACAGATGGTCTGGTGTTTGTTTATGTGCACTCATAAAAACATTAGCAGGATATTCTGAGATAGATGAAGGGTGTTTCAACGACAGGCAACACTTGAAAACCTGAGGCCAATTCTGTGTTGTCAAGGCACAGCTTGGCATGTGCCAGTATGAGACAATTTCAAACTTTTGATTCAGACATAGTGGATTATTTGCAAGAAATCTAAGCATATTATTTTCTGGTACCTGTGGAGAAAACCTGTTTTTTTCTGACTCACCATTACATGCTGCACTGACTTCAGAACAGGCTTAGGGAAAATCAGCAAGAGTTGCACAAATGACAACTATCTTCAGACTCATGTTTTGAGGAATATAAATGTCTTTCTACCTGACATCATATAATATAGAATTTTCCATAATTACTAATTAAATTTTTAAAACTCACACATTTTGATTGATTATTTTTAATCTCTCATTAATTACTAGCTCTGTGATTTAAACACTTCACCATTGCTTAATATCAGTTTATCCATTTTCTAAAGGAATGTAGATAGCACAGATACCATATGTTTTGAGGACTATGTAAAACAATCTATATGACATGTTCAATACAGTTGAAACCACTTAGTTCTGGTTATTGTAGCTATTAAAACCTCTATCACCACCATCATCATTATTGCCATCATATTATCAGGCCTTTACAAATCCTGGAGTCTTTGAGAGGGCTCAGTCTTTCTTAGTGGCAGGGGAGGAAAAAAAGCCAATCAATGCATCAATGCAATGCAGCTGCAGTAATTAACGGGTGAAGTCAACCCCAGCAGTTCTCTGGAGAATGTGCTTTGTTGTCATTCAGACTGGAGGCTTCTGCTCACACAGCAATGGCTCTAGGTAGAACAAGTGAAGTCAACTCAAGCCTTCCTATCTGGAGTGTGTGCACTGACTGCATCACACTGGAGACACAGATCCATAGCATAGCATGTGCAACATCCCCTGAGTTGAAACCAGCACATTTTAGAAGAGTTATCGCTTTTGGTCAAATCACTGTAATTTCATCTATATCCACATTCAAATCTTCTCTACTATGAATCACTAAACCCCTAATTCATGTCATCATTTACATGTGATTTGTTTCACTTATGAACATTATCATGAGGAGGATGCCTATGTCAAACGTAACCAGAAATTTTGTGTCTACATTTTATTCTTTGCTAGATGTGATAGTCATCTTTGTGTCTCTATGACCAAAATACCTGACAAGAACAACTTAGAGGATGAAAAGATTTATTTTGAATCATGGTTTCAGAGAATTCAGTTCATAGTCAGCTGACTCCAAGGCATAAACATCATGGCAGAAGGACATGGTGGAGGAAAGTTTCTCAGCTCAGGGTGGCTGGGAAGCAGAGAGAAAAAGATAAGAAAGGGTTTGAGAGAAGTAAAACCCTTGCAGAGAACACCCATAATGACATACTTCTTCCATCTAGATCCCACCTCCCAGTAGTTCATTCAGCTATTAGTGAATTAAGCCATCACACTGGTTAGGTCAGAGTCTACATAATGAAGTCATTGCTTTTAAGCCACACCACTGAGCCCTGCTGAAATAGGGACCAATCCATGAACACTGGGTACATTCTGATACCACCAGGTACCTTGACGAGTCCTGCTTCCTCAGATGTTGAAGTATAACACCAGAAAATCACACAGAGGCAAGTGTAGAGTAAAAAGTAAGAAACTTTATTAAAGAAAAGTAAAAACAGACTTATCCTGGGTGGAAGAAGGGGACCCAAAGAAAAATCCACTGGATGTGCAAATCTTGCCCTTTTTATAGGTTTTGTTCTCCTGTTCCTTCACCTTATCTCTTTCCTTCCTACCTGTGTGACTAGGTGCAGGAGATACAGGTAGGATGGCAAAAAGGTGAGAAGCAGATGGGCAGGGGAGAAGGGCCAGATGGAGTGATTTAGGCAGGTAGGGGCCCAGAGGGCATTAATTAGCAATTCCCTGCCTGCAGTTTTTTGGGAGGGGTAGTATAGGCAGATAACTTTGATGGGCACTGGGGACACTGATATTCCAACCTCCCAGGGGTGGTCTCTAACTTCTCAGATGAAGATGGCTTTCATAGCCTCCATTTTCTCTGTTTGACTCAATTTCCTATTCTACATTAACTGCCTGTCCTCAGTTCTGGCTTCAATCCCAGATCCAAACCACAGCACCAGACCTTCTGTTGTTCTTGACTTAATGGCATCTCGGTTCCTAGCTCCCTTCATTCTTATCACAAAAAAAACCTTCCTGAAGTCTTCCTAGTGCAGGCTAATAGAGGACAAAAACAGTGTACTTAAGATCAACTTAGGAACATATTGAGTTATACAAACTGAAGAATGAGACGACATATTAAACCATAGCCAAGAGATGAATTATCTAGTGCTCAGGTCAAGTGTTTGAGCAGTGCTTCAACAAAATAAGGCGCTCTTTCCTTTTTGACTATTTTTTTTTTCACACCTCATGAAGGCAACAATGTAATCATTTGTGGAAAAACTAAAACCTTTCCTGGATTTCCTTATAGTTATTTTATAGCTTGTTATGCAGAATTGGAGGCAAGCTGTGGAGCAATGTGGCATTTGTCACCTAGTCCATGTTTGGAATCCATTTCTGGTTATTTTTTTAAAAAGTGGCATTTAGAAGCTATGTTGGTCAACTTTTCATCTCTGGGATGAAAATACTCAACAAGAACAATTTATAAAAGTTTATTCTGGGCTCATGGTGTCAGGAGATAGATAGATAAGAATGTTAGAAACATGAGGTTAAGAGAATAATTCCACTAAATGAGTTCACTGTGCTAACCCTCCCCCCACCGACGCACAGACACATGCTTTCTTTGCCAAAAATCAATCTGCCTGTAGCTGCATCTTGCCTAGGCAGGGGAAAAAACCAGGCAGTCAGTATAGGTAATGGATGAGAAGTTGAGAAAGGATGATGACTGGTTATCACTGGTTATCAAACAGGGAGGACACTGGATTGATAACCTATGTGATCCTGTTCCTGGGCACTCTGGGTTGCTAACAATTACTCTCCATGTCCCTGCTCTTAGGCATGAACATGGAGAGGAAAGAGAAGCCAATAAATAAAAGAGAGGTTCTGGAGTCTATGAAAGAGCAAGATATACTCCTTGAAACTCATCTCTGGTCTCCCTTCTCTTCAGAGAAGTCTGTCACCATCACTTTCCTAAATAAAACTTGCTTTCTCTGCTTGCCTTGACACTTCTCAGGTGTTTAATCTTTAACACTTAGGAACAAGGACCCATTCCTGATCTCCAAGATGAGTGTCGATTATTTCAGACGTTTAACTGATCAGCTGACTCCATTGCTCTGGAGCTGAAATGAGGCAGAAAATCACAGCAGAAGGGCATAGTGGGATGTGTATATTTCACCATAGGGAGGCAGTATAGGGCAATTGAATGAGAAGGTTATGGTTTCGTTAGGGGTTAGCAGAAGACTCGTGACCATAAGGGGTCCATTGGGAAAGCAAAGCCAGTAGTCTTCTGCAAGAGGGGGGTTAGTGAGATTTAAAAGCTGAAATGTAGCCTGTAAGATGGCCTGAGTTTCGGGATCAAGGTTGAGTGCTCCCCTCCGCTCCGGTAAGGCTAAGGTGTGATAAGAAAGGTAGGCAAGATTTGCAGGTTCTTACAATCTTTTTAAAATTCTTTACGGGGACCAAAGGAAATTTATGATGTAACCCTCTCCAATTTAAATGGGTCAGGTCATGAAGGCCTTGGGCTAGTTGTAAGTCCTGTTGAGGTTGGGCCGTGGCTATTGAGGTCCCTGATGTGGCTAACTGGTCAGCCACAGCATTGCCTTGTGCAAGGGAGCTGGGTAGATTTTGATATCCTCTTAGATGCTGTAAGAATATGGGTTCAGCACGCTCCTTTAACAAGGACTATACCTGGATCATCAATGGGGTAATAGGATTTTTATCTAACTTGATATATGAGGAGACCAATGTGGGTAGCAGGTTTACCACATATAGGCTACCTGAGAAAAGATTCATGGGTTTTTGTACTTGAGTTAGGGCCATAGCAGTTGCATATAACTCCTTAAATTGTGCTGACCTGATAACTGGTTCAAAATGGGTAATCACTTCCTCTTTCACTAATCTGAGAGAGGGGGGTAAATTACAACAGCAGAATCCTTTTTTCCTCCATCTGTGAATACATCTACAGCTTTAGGGAGGGGTTTAATGGAAAAAAAGTATAGGGGGTGCCCATATCAGTTTTGAAATGAGGACACCCATTTGGTTGACTCATAATGGCAGTCAATCTTCCCTAAGAAGCCCTCCAATGCACAGGATACTCTATTGTTATTCCTTTGAACCCATTCAAAATCTGACAGGTGATAGGGCACTGTCAAAACATTAGGCTCTTTTCCATAGTGCCTAAGGGCGGCATCCCTGCCTTTAATTATAAGATCAGTCAATTGGTCAAGGTGAGCATAGACTCTAGGAGCCCCCCCTATGACTGCGTGTATCCATTGAAGGGGCTCTCTCCGCTGAGTTAGGGCTGTGGTGGACAGCTGAGAACTGGGGAGAATCCAGAGGCTAAGGGGGTCTTCAGGCCGGTATCGAGCCAACCAGGTAGAGTTAAGGACTACTTGTATTTTTTGGAGTATATGTTGATGGTCTTGAGTTAGGGTAACAATGTTTGTAGGATCTTTGTCCTGTAGCAGGTCAAAGAGAGGGAGGATATCCTCCGTAGAGATAGGAAGCCATAGTCTCAACCAATTAAGCTCCCCTAATAACTCTTGTAAATCAACCAAGGAATAGGAGGATTGGAGGAGTAATTGAGGCTTAAGGGGACAAACAGAATCCAATTTGAGCTCAGTTCCCAGTATCTTGAAGGGAGGGACAATTTGGACCTTATCATTAGATATATGTAGTCCTCCTTTCTCCAAAAGGCCTTGGAGTCCCTTGTATGTGGAGCTTAGTTATAAGGCATCAATGACTCCTATAATGATATCATCCATATAAATATACAATTTAATTTGTGACCTTTCTTGTAGAGGTTGAAGGAGCTCAGAAACAAAATATTGACAAGAGGCAGGGCTATTAGCCATGCCTTGGGGTAGAACCATCCATTCATAATGTTCATCTGGCCCTTGGTAATTGGTAGAGGGCACTGAGAAAGCAAACTTCTCACAATTGTCTGGGTGGAGTGGTATTGAGAAGAAATAATCTTTGATATCAATAACAAGAAGCAAGAGATCTCTTGGGATAGAGGGGTTCCAGGGAAGACCCCTTAAAGGAGTTCCTACCGGAACCATTCGACTATTAATTTTCCTGAGATCCTGAAGCATCCTCTATTTTCCTGATGTTTTTTGGATGACAAAAACTGGACTATTCCAGGGGCTTAGAGATGGTCTGATATGACCTAAGGTCAGTTGTTCTTGTACAATATCTCTTAAATGTTGGAGCTTATTTTGGGGTAATGGTCACTGTTCCACCCATACTGGGGGGCCTGGGAGCCATTGGATGGCTGGTGTCATTGGAACAGTGGCCTTTAGGATTGGGGGTGTGGCCTTACCTGGGGGGCTGGGACCTTTTGCCTAGATGCCTCAAAAAGAGGATCCCCTCTATAACTACTAAAAGGGCCAGGCAGATTGAACTGTTGGTCATATTCCTCCTGCTCAAGGAGGTCATCATACACTGCCTTGTGATCAGTCATTATATAGACCTCGGCTTCCCCCAAAATATCTTGTCCTAATAGATATGCAGTAAGAACTGAGACTACAAGGGGGCACACGTCTCCGTGGGCACTGTCCACATTCTGCCATTTGAGCCAATCTTTGGTCTCTTCTGATTTAATATCATCTCCTACCCCAAGCAACTGGGGGCCAGGAACCAACCTCCATTGAGGTGGAACTTCCTCCTTTCTTAACACAGTCCTATCTGCTCCAGTGTCAGTAAGACAACAGAACTTCTTTCCCGCTATAAAAATGTCCATTTTTGGCCTGACCCCAGGGACAATGGGAACAGTCCAATGTGCCTCAGAGGGCATATCGGGGGAGAAACCTCCTTTGTGTGACGGGACTGGAAGGTGCCCCTTGATTAGTTTAAAGGTTTCCCCTCAATGTCAAATTGAGATTTGCAATCCCTCTGCCAATGGAACCCCTTTCTGCATCTTGGGCAAGGCATCTTAGGGGTGGCTGGCCTTTGAACTGAACCCCTAGAGTGTCTGGGTGGAGCCTCAGAACGCACCCGACCAGTGGGGCAATCCCTCTTGAAGTGACCTTGTTGCCTGCAGCCATAACATACTCCTTTGCCCTTAGTTGCAACTGATGACAAGGCTGCTGTGAGAGCCTCAGCAAGTGAGGCCTGTAGGCCTGTGCTGACCAAGGATCTCTGAAGGCTTCTTTCTACCCTTTCAATGAAGGTTGCTAGGTCCTCAGTTGCCTTCTGGGTAATCCCTGCAATGGGGGGTTCTGAGGGGCCTTCCTCTAGCTTTTTCCATGCTGCTAACCCTAGGACTCTTACTTGTTCTTGATATGGGGTCAGGATGGCAGCCTGTAAGAGGCCAGTAGAGAATTGGTCACTGGACCCCAAGAGCATCCCGTAAGTAACTGGGACGGAAAGGTTAGCAGCCTAGTTCCGTTCAGCCTGAGCATGAGTTTCTTCATTTAAAAAGGTACACCACTTTAGATATAAAGGACCAGGAAGGACAGCTTTAGTTAGGTTCTTCCAATCCTGAGTGGTGCACTGCTGGTGGGAGAGGCCCTGGAGGATGGTTTCAGCCCAAGGGGAATTGGGCGCATCCTCTGAAATAGCTTCCTTTAGTTCCTTTAAATCTTGTGCCTCCCATGGGGACCATATAGCAGGCCGGTTACCCCTTGGGTTAGCATTTATCAGGAAAGCTATACAGGAAGTGGGGAGGTTAGAGTCAGTGAGTTCTCTCCCAGTATCATAAAATGGCTGCCGGGAAGATTTCCCACCATCCGAACAAGATGGCGGCAATGGGCCTCCCCAGGGTGGAAGTGGGCCCTTGCTATGTGTAGAGGCTGGTTGCTCTCGTGGTTCCTTTGGATGGGGCAGTAGTAACCATTCCCCAGGTGAGGATGGGCAATAAGGAGGAGGGCAAGGGCTTTCACTGGAGTCTGATGTGGCCCCAGAATCAGCTGCAGCCATGGGCATGTTAGAAGCACCAAAAATGATATCAAAGGGGTTGAAGGGCTCTCCTTTAAGATCCTCAACCTTGAGAGGAGCAGACAGAGATGGATCATTAAAGGTCTCCCAACATTGTTTATTATGTGGCAAGTTTCCGGAAGGAGATGCTATGGGAGGAGCTGGCAGTTCTTTATGCAGCAGCTCTTTGGGGGGAAACTTGGAGCCCACTTTGGGAGGTCCTGGAGAGAAGCAGGCCTTAAGGGCGGATAATGTAGGGTAGACTCCCAATTGGGGACCCTCCCCTAAATTAATTTCCCTCTTCCTAACAAGTTGTTCTACACGATCCCATGTGGACCAGTCAAAAAGATTAACGGCAGGAAGCTAAGGGACCACCCGAGTAAAGATGTCCCAGGCTTTTTCCGCCTGTGTTTCAGACCACTCAAGACCCCTACTTTTTAGCATAAGCTTAAGAGCCTTGAGTGCAGGGTCATCATATGTGGTGTGCATTTGCCCCATCCTTTCAGGGATGCCCTTACCTTGGAACTGGCTTAGCCCCATTCGCCGGTACTTTTGGTTTTGTAGCTGCTCCTTCGCTTTGACCACGGTTTCTTTGAATCAGCCTCGAAGTGCCCCATGTTGGGCGCCAAATGTTGGGGTCTTTGGCCCCCTTGCTTTTCTCGACCAGCGACAAGGGAAGGGAGCACTCCCCAACAAGGCCAGACCGGGAAAGGTAGGGCCGACTGACCAGGCAGAGGGCAATCAGACACATCAGGGAGACCAGTCACAGCAGGAACTCGTTTATTGAGTAAGTCACACAGCTTCTATGTAGGGTGGGGGCTAGGTGGGAACCAATCAGCTTAAAGGTCAGCAAGGCATGGGGGTTCATGCAGGCGAGAGTCCCATAGGACTATATGAGAAGCACGAGCTGATCAGGTTCGCAGAACTGTTGTTGACCAATCCCTGACGGTGGTCCAATTTATAGTCATTAACTTTTGAAACCACCTTTGAGGCCTTGATCTTGCTCACCCACCAGGAAGTATGGAGTCAGCCTGAGTTAGTTAACATGTCATTAGTCCCAACAGGTTTTTATGCCAAAGAAGTATTTATTATATTTAGTGCTTGTTCTTGGAATGTTCTGCTACCAGACTTTCTCAATGGACCAAATTTAGGAAGTTATGCTTGCATATAAAAAAGCATGCATAGGTATTTATATATACACACTTTGTGCATAGCATTATTTATACATTTATCTTTTTAAAAAAAATTGATGAGTACATACGAATGCTTACAATGCAATGCCACCGTGTTCAATTTAGCTTTCTCCATAGTTTTGACCGCTCGTATACTGCGAAAGTTAACTTTAATTATCTTTAATATTAATGCCTGAATGTACCAGTCTCCTATCAATGCTGCCACACTGTCCCTGAATCATCACATCCCCACTCTGAAACCTTGCCTCTCATTCTCTATGACACCTTCAACCAACAACACAGGTTACTCACCCCACTCCTTTTCACTCACAGATGACTTTCACACCTGGCTCAGGTTTGAAAACCTTGCATTGAGCTTCTCTTCTGATTAGACACTCTGTTCAACTTCTAATTCAGACTTTGCTATCCCACATAGGACCCCATAACTCATGCACAAGAACAGACTCTCGGTTTCTAATACTTCACACCAGGAGTCACCTTCATGAATGCATTTCTCGTGCTAAGTCTTCCACACTCTGCGCTGCATAGACTTCCTTCTTCCTTGCTTGGATTGAAAACCCCATTCTGGGCTGAGCTCCACTGTGACTCCCTCCTCACCCTGCTTGGTTTCTGACACCATGTACAAGGCTATGGTACCCACACTAGGAAGCCCTCCCATGTGGATGTCCCCCTTGCTCCTCTCAGCTTCTATTTTCCCACCCTGGAAGAGTCCTAAATGGATAATCTTCTCATACAGCATGGAATCTCTTCACATTATCAGTTCTTCTTATAGATTCATGTTAGTTTTCATAGATTAACATTCTCCCTTCTCTTCATTTTCTTATTATTTCCATTTCTTTACTCTGTAAATATGATATTGGAATAGTTTTCAACCATTAAATCACTTTTCAATAATGTCCAAGTAATTCTTCATTCTAGATATGATCTTGACAACTGAAAAAAATGACTCTCTTTCATTTTTATCCAATATCTAATATCTAGTATTTTGCCCTGATATTCTTTTAAGATTGTGAATTGTTAGGTGCTTCCTCAGGTACTCTGTTTTACTGACTATAGTATTTTGTTTTTTTATTATTTATCTTTCTGTGGCTTTTGGGTCCTTCTAAATGAGTCAGTGGGTATAGCAGATCAGATCTGGTTCCTGAGGGATCTGAAAGTCCCACAGTCTCCCACAGTTGTCCATGGCAAAGCATCCTCCCTTCTTGGGGTTCATCACTGTAGGAAATACAAGTCTATATAACCCTGCTGAGGGAACTCAGGTAGTTCTCCAGGTTCCCCAATCTCTTCACAGGAAAAATAAAGGAAGAAAGGAAGAAAGACAGGAAGGAAGGAAGGAAGGAAAGGAAAGGATATTAGAGAAGAGTAGGGGAGGATGAAGAGTTGAACAGAATCATGTAGCATTAAGAATCACAGGGAGGAGAACATGCAGTAGAGTTGTGAAGTAAGGACCAGAACATAAAGATGGAAAGGCAAATGGAAAGACAAGCACTCCATTACTTCTTAGCAGTTTTTCTGATCTTGACCATTAGGATATACCAATTTTATTTACATCTCTTTCTTTTCCTTCATTTTGAAGATTTTTTTCTGAGAATCTTTTTGCCTTCTCCTGAGAATTCTGTATATCTTGTGTGTGTTTTTTTTTTTTAACTTTATATGTCTAAAATAATATAGTTTTGAATTTGTTTAGATTTCTGGGCAATTACTCAAGATAGTTGGAAAGATGTACTTTCTTATGGCAGCCTCTGGTACTCCCTTTTGACTGTGATAGCACAGAAATACATTGCTCATGTGAAAAACTCCCTTGCTTATCAGTAACATGCCATGCTGCCCTGCTCCCACAGTTTACTCTCTAGATTCTTCTAGCATGTCATTGCTGGGAAGTGACATCCAGTGCTCTCCAAGGAGCTATAGTCCACAGCACAGGTAATTCTGGCTTACCAGAATTGGAGCAGCCTCCCTTAGCATTTATCGCTGACCCCAAGTATTTACTTTTAGGCTTGCAGTTGTCAGACAGGTCGATTCGTCCTGCTGAAGTGGATTCATAGCTTAGCAGAAATGTTTCTTTAGTGTCAAGGCAGGATAGAAAGCTCAGGGGGAAGTCTGTATATCTCTATAATTTGTCTCTTCAAATTTTACCTGCTAGATGATTTTGTAAAGGTACTCAAAGACATGGGATCTGAAGAAATTTTTGTTTGTATGTTCTTATTTTGCACTTACAGAGAAGCATTTTTTTTCTTTATGAAAACAGGCTAGGGGACTTATGTACTAGTGATATTTCTCATCTACAAATAATATGCAATTATAGTGCTAAGTTTTTACAACTGCTTTTAAATAAAAACCCTCACTAGCATGTTTGAAAGACACTAACTTTTTCTTTAAGCTAAAAGTAATTATTTTACTTTTTCAGTTGTAATATTTTGTTTTTAAAATTTTTTTCTCTAGAATTTTTAAAATCTTCCTTGATCTAGATCAATTGTTTGACAACCACGGCTAGGCAGAAAAGTGCTACTGTATATACAATTTTATTCTCATTCAGTAGAAAGAACTCAGTTGTTTTAAATATTGCAATAGGCCCTTTACTTTTACCTTACTGCTATTCATGGTTATTTCTAAGTATTCTTAGTATAACTGAAAAACAAGAAAAAAATTTTAAACAATTTCTGAACACATTATCAGTTAGTGAGTAGCATATTATACCTTTAAAATTTTTCATAAATTTCTTTTAAAAATAACTCTGGAGATAACACATTAAGGAGATATATTTTAAAATTATTATAAAGAAAACTTTGTAATTAACATAGTTTCAGAAAGAAAATACAATGCAATAAGTTCCATAGCAGAAAAGGCCATAATTAAAAATGACGGTAAAGACATGAGAATGAGAATGTAAAGTTTTTTCAGAAAAGAGGTTCAATGGCTAAGTGATTTGACTTGCTATAATTATTAGTAGCAGCAGTCATGTTGTAAAAATTAGAAGGGAGGTTGATAGTGAGTTTGAGAGGAAACTTAGGGAGAAATTTAGAATATTGTCATTCCCTTGATTTAATAATAATAGACTAATAAAGCTAATTAGTATACTCTGAATTGAGTTTATTCGGATTATTGAGTTTTTAGAATATCATGTATCCTCAACTGCCATTGTGCTTAGAATTAATAATAGGTATATCAATACCCTTTTCTCTGTTTCCTACAACTTTTTTCCATAGAGAAATTTCAACTTTTATTCAACTGCCAAGCTTTGTATGCAGTCAACCAGAGGCACTACTGACCTAATTTTTCTCCTACTATCTATCATACCGTGAGGTTTCTAAGAGGAGGTCAATGCTACATGTTGGTTAATTTAGTATTCTGGTAACCATCAGAGATTTTGCCATATCAAAAGATCATTTGAATACTTTGGGGGCTGAAAAATGACAATACTAATCTTGGAAAGTGTAAGTGCACTGAGAGAATATAGTGGGTTGCTAGCATCTGTAAAAGAAACACAAAATATCAGCTCAGCTGACATAATATTCATAATTACACAGATTAGACAAGTTGTTCTAACTAGAACTTTACTTAAGCTTAACCATTCATTGTTCCTCTATGGACTGTGACATGCATGGGTTCAACAATCTCAAACTGATAAAAGAACTGTATACAGTTGCACTTGGCATATAAAAGTAATTTGGGAATGTAAAACATTCTGTAAAACAGATTTCAAGATCTGTTAAAATTTTGCTTATAAACAATTTGATAGAATTCATTTGTGTGATGCAATTTTCTTTTTGTAAAATATTTTATTCATTGATTTGTTTTCTTTATAATGCTATACAGAATTTCTAATTCTTCTTTTGTGGAATTTTTCTGGGAATTTGTTCATCTTATCTATGTTTTTAGAAAATATTGGCATAAACATGATTACAATATCCTCTTATGATCATTCAATTCTAAAATTTTTGCAGTCTTTTCTCACTTTTAATGACTAATTTTATTTGCTTTTTTTTTTTTCTATTTTTGTGATCCATTTTATTGGTATTTATCAACAGTTTTCCAAAATGCCCAATTTAGATTCTACTGATCTTTTCTATTACGTTTTATTACGTTTAAGTCAAAATGTTTACCTTTTATCTTTATTCCCATTCTTCCACTTTTGTTAAATTTTATTTTGTGAGTCTGTTTTTACCTCTTCATATTGACACTCACCATGTTGATTTTTATACTTTATTTCATTTAGAATATTTGCATTGTTCTTTAAGTTCAAATTTAACTTCATGTCACACATTTTCATGTGCAGATTTTCCATTCATTTAAGATTATTTTATATTTTGCATTCTGAGTTTTCTTTGACCTGCAGTTTATTAGTAAATATATTGCTTATTTTCAAGGAAAACCTTCCTGTCTCATCTGACTTTCCATTTAGATATAAATTAAGATTTATAAATATTGAAAAATTTTAATCGTAAAGTCCAAAGTTTCTACATTTGCCATGCGGCATGGGACAGATATTATGGAAATTATTTTCTCTTTCATCAGGCAGAACTGTACTCAGTTGCATATTTTGCATGATTTCATGGAGGCAAAAGAAAAGTGTTCCTTGTTTGCTTTAGACAAACCAACATTATGCCTTAGAATACAAGAGACATAGTGGATACAGAATAATGTTTTAAGTACTATGCATTTATTGCTCACAGTAGAAATATTTCCATTTTTTTCTGGCAAAAAATTTTTAAGTTTATTTTCATATTGCTTTTAATTTTCCCTAAGTCTGCTTTTCACCATCTCTTGTCAGTCATGTTTCTCTTCATTCATTTCTAAGTTGTTCTATTTATATTGATATTACCTTGTTTAAAAAGTGTAGGTCTTATTGTAAAAAAATCATCTTTTAAAAACCCTTCATTACTAATAGCTATAAATTTATTTTTAGTATTAATTTTCATAGAAAAATTTAACCTATATTCATAAAGATAGAACTCTACTTATGTACATGTTAGAATAAAATGATTCTACTATGTAATCAATGATGTAAAACTGTACTTTCTGAAATTCCAAACACAATGAGGAGAGTAATGAAGTGCCAGATCAACCACACAGTTCACAGCAAAATTGCAGCTGGTGCCCAGGGAATGCCTGTCTCAGACCTTGTAGCTATTGCACCTGACAGTTCCCTTCCTCAACACTTTTTTCTACTGTTTATTTCACCAAATCATAAAATGAATGTGTAAGAGAATTCTAAGTAAAGCAAAGAAAACAACAGAAGAATTATAATTCATTTCTATCACTTCATTTATTTGTACTTTATGCTGTACCTAAATGTACCTCCTACTAGGAAAAATAAATACAGGTGACTCTAAACCTGATATACTCAGAGACTGTATTTACAGGTTCATTACTGAAAATATTGCATGAGAACTAGCAATAAAACACCTCCACAGGATTATTAATACCATTCTGGCAGGTTTTATTACAGAAAGACTCTTTAATCTTATATCAAAGGGAGGGTTTTTAAATAAAATGATGAACATGAAGTGTACTGAATTCTCATATTATTCTGGGTATAAAAATATTTCAACTTTTTTATATTAATGGTGGGGCAAAACAAATTTTAACATTTATTAACAATTTACTTGCTTTCATGTGATATGAGCAGACAATAGGTAAATGAGTTGATTTTCTGTATAAAATCGCTTAAATGATGACTTTATTATTTTTGATATTTCTCCAAACCAGTATATATAAGGCATTACAAATGTATGGCAGAGATGCCAAAAGGAATTTATAGATATTTTTCAGCCATTTGGATTGCAAGTACAAGAAAATAAAACTAAACAGAAATTACGTTTTGGACACAGTCATATTCCTTCTTGACCTTGCCTTCAATACCTAATGAGTGCCATTTGTTTCCCAATCTTCTGTATGTGAAATTTTATGAAACCATTTATTTGATTAATATCTCAACTACATATTTAGAAAGACCAAATGTTTTCTTAGCACTTCATAATTTCTTTGTACTTTGCAATTATTTTTCATTTTATGATTTAAAATTTTACTTCTTTTATGGTTTAAATATGAGGTGTTCCTAAAAAGTTCAGAGGTGAAATACTGGGGTTATGAGTGCCTTAACCTAATCAAGGCTTTAATCCACTGATAGGGATTACCTGGATGGTAGCTATAGTCAGGTAGGGTGAAGAACTGAGTCACTGTGGGCATGCTTTTGGGGGTTATATTTTTCCATGGTGAGGGGAGCTCTCTCTACTTCCTGATTGTCATGTTCTGAGCTACTTTCCTCTTTCATGTCTTTCTGCCATGATATTCTGTCACACTCAGGCCCAGAGCAATGGAATTGGCACTCTAAGGACTGAGGCTTCTGAAACCATGAATGCCAAACAAGCATTTCCTCCTCTAAAATTGTTTTTGTCAGGTCTTTTAGTCACAGTGGTGAAAAAACTGACCAAAACACCTGTCCTAGACTTTGCATTTTCTTTTTTCCTTTTTTTTAATGTGGTTTCAGCTAACAGTTGAGAGAGAGCATTTAGTTATGTATTAATATACTCTTGAATTAAGTTCATTCTTCAATTCAATCTTTATTGAGCCCAGAAGTCAGAATATACATAATTAAAATGATTCATGAAGCAAAGAAGGAGATAAGAGAGCAAATGCAGGCGATACATGACCACTCCAATAAACAGTTAAAAGAGTAAATTCAGGAAGCAAAAGAGCACTTCAATAAAGAGAGAGTGATTCTGAAAAAAAAAAAAAAATACTTGAAATGAAAGCAACAATAAACCAAATTAAAAACTCAATAGAAAGCATCACCAACAGCGTAGATCTCGTGAAAGATAGAATCTCAGACAATGAAGACAAAATATTTAACCTTGAAAATAAAGTTGACCAAACTGAGAAGATGGCAAGAAATCATGAACATAATCTCCAAGAATTATGGGATATCATGAAAAGACCAAATTTAAGAATTTTCGGGATTGAGGAAGGCACAGATATATAAACCAAAGGAATGAACGACCTGTTCAACAAAATAATATCAGAAAATTTCCCAAACCTGAAGACTGAAATAGTAAATCAAATACAAGAGGCTTACAGAACACTAAATGCACAAAATTACAACAGATTCACATCAAGGCACATTACAATGAAAATACCTCACATACAAAATAAAGATAGAATTTTAAAGACTGTGAGAGAAAAGTGTCAGATTACATATAAGGGGAAGCCAATATGGATATCAGCAGATTTCTCAGCCTAGACCCTAAAAGTTAGAAGGACCTGGAACAATATATTTCAAACTCTGAAAGAACATGGATGCCAACCCAAAATCTTATACCCAGCAAATTTAACCTTCAGATTTGATGATGAAATAAAATCTTTCCATGATAAACAAAAGTTAAAAAGAATTTACAAATAGAAATCCTGCACTATTGAACATTCTCAGCAAAATATTTTGTGAGGAGGAAGTGAAAACAATATGAGTCAGCAAAGGAAGGAACTACCCTAAAGGTAAAGCCAATCAAAGAAGAAACCAAGTCAAGTTAAAAACCAAAACTAAGCCAAAATGACAAAGAATACAAATAATACCACAAGAATAATCCTGAATATTAATGGCCTAAATTCAGTAATCAAAAGATATAGACTGGCAGTTTGGATATAAAGATTCAACAATAAGCTGCCTTCAAGAGACTAAGATATCCACATACTAAAAGTGAAAGAATGGGGAAAAACATACCATGCACATGGACTCAGTAAAAAAGCAGGGGTTTCCATCCTTATATCAGATAAAGTGGATTTCAAACCTAAGTTAGTCAGAAGGAATAAAGAAAGACATTTTATACTGCTTCAGGGAAACATAAGTCAGTAAAACATAACAATTTTAAATATTTATGCCCCAAATAATGGAGCATCTATGTACATCAAACAAACTCTTCTCAATTTTAAGAGTCAAATAG
This sequence comes from Sciurus carolinensis, assembly GCF_902686445.1. Classification (NCBI taxonomy): domain Eukaryota; kingdom Metazoa; phylum Chordata; class Mammalia; order Rodentia; family Sciuridae; genus Sciurus; species Sciurus carolinensis. Next base: position 117,878,515 of record NC_062218.1, read on the forward strand.
ACCAAAACACAATAATAGTGGGTGACTTTAACACACTGCTCTCACCACTGGATAGATCTTCCAAACAAAAACTGAACAAAGAAACTATAGAATGAAATAATACAATCAATGATATAGATTTAACGAACATATATAGAGTATTTCATCTATGAGGTTTTATATGAGGATTTCAGGGTGTGTAGAGATCAGGACTTGACCAGCCTTCATGGGTCTCAGTTAGTTGATGTCACTACAGAAACATGAGACTGTTGATTGATTGACATTAAGAAATGTGCTCATTGGAGCAAGACTAGCTATATTATTTGAAAGGTTTAATGCAAAATTTAAACCTGGGGTCTTTTTTAATAAAAGCAGGCATAAATCTTTCTCCTTTTTCCCATGGTCTCTCTCCCACTATGTCATAGTGTTTTTAGTTTGCTATATATCTTAGTGAGACGAGTAAATGCAGAGCATTATAGGAGCTGAAGGCTGGTTACCTCAACTTCCCTCACGTGAGTGCTTCCTCCCCTCTCCCTTAGAGGCAGAAGGTGTCAGTGGTCACTGAATAGGATGAAGGGAGAGGGCAACTTGAGAACCAACCCAGAGGGTAGCCGGACCAAGAATAAGCCAAGCATCTAAGCTCTGACTTATGCCTCACTTTTATCAGACATATTCACAAACCACAGATTTAAAGATAAAATTACAGGATAATGATCACAGAGTATTAAATTCCAAGTGATAGACCCCTTCACTTTGCAGAGTCCTTTGTAACTATACTGGGCATATGCTCATGAAGCTTGCCCTGCTATTAATGAGGTTGTTTTGTTTTTGTCTGCTAATAATTGGAGGCAAGATTCTATCATTGCTAGGAAATGTCTGTGGTTTATTCACAGGAAAGGTAAGCTGTTACAAATCTACTTTTCATTCTTATTTTTTCCCATGATCATACAAAGCTGTAATTTACTGATTAATTAGGTCGAAACTGGTTCTAATGACTGATTTTTTTCCATGGCTGTAAAATCATTAGCTATCTCCTGAAAGTGTGGGAACTTCTTTTTATTTTCAACAGTAAAGTGAAGGAGGGCCTTTCAAGTACTGTCAGATCTTCATCATTCTTGGTGAATTCCTTGAAGATAAAGTTCACTGGAGTAGGCCTGATTTTTAGTTTGAATGTAGATTAACATGAAAAATTCGTTGTTTCACCTGTCAGAACAGAGAATACAGAAAAGCATCTAGAACTCTGAACAACATCATTGAATGATCATGAACTAAGTATAACTAAAAATGTTATAAGAAGTATATTGAAGACTTTTAAGAACTAAGGTCTGATCCAAGCAATACACAAATCACAAGAAATTAGCCAGGCTGAATCTTCGTTTAGTACACAAATGGAAAATTCCCCCATACCCAGTATTAATCCAGGCATGATGTGAAGTATTAGTAAAGCAGATATTCCCTGATGACCAAGGAAACCCAAAGTTCTTATACTGGTTTATAACTGCTTTAGTTAAGAAATATAAAGTTGCTTGTTTGCATAACTTATATAATTCCAAGCATTGGGGCTTTTTATTAACTATGCTAGCCCAAATGAGAAGTAAATGTTTGATAATCCTCTTAGATATTCTAATTGCAGTGATTGGAATTGTTTTGTACAGGAATATGTCCCATGAGTTACTGTTTAATTCATCAAGAAAAGTTTTATCCCACTTCAGTTTTATCCACCTTTACTCCTTATAAAGAGACAATGTCAGTTAAGGGTGTTGAAAGTCATGTGCTTTGAATGGTCAATAACTCAGTGGACAATTAATATTGCTCCTGGTTTGCCATTTAAGTTCCAGATAGGGCAAATAATGTAGTAGCCACATAAGAGGTATATTTGATTTTAGAAGAGATGTGAATGTGCTCTCTCTGGATGTTGACAGTTATTGTTGAATCCTGTAAAGTTCCCATATTCCTCTTCTGAAAATCAGTTTTCCTCTATTTATTTACTGCTTATGTTATATGTATTTATTGTTAACGTTAGTATATCTTTGTTTCATTCTTTAAATTGCCTACACTAACAATAATATTAAGATTGAAATTTTAATTATGTATCAATACAATTTTCTCTGAATCTCATGTGACACCAAAATATACATATGTTCTTGTGGGGAAACGGGAAGAAAATCAGTAGAACTTACTCCCAAGTAATGAATATGAGACAATAGAATCTTATCCAATCAATGTAATATACTATATAAATAGCACAAAGGAAAACAAGCACTTTATTATCTTAATAGTTGCATACCCACATCCTTTCATGATAAAAAAAAAAAAATTAAACAAATAAAAGGAATAAAATAAAATCTCCTCGGTATTATAAGGAGTATTAGTGAATAACCCACAAATAACATCACACATACTAAAGAATGTCTGAGTACTTTTCCTTGAATATAAAACTATGATCATATCTTCCAACTGTCTTATATCCAGAAAATACAAAGATTCTTATAACTCAGCAGTAAAAGATAAATAACTCAATTATAAATGTACATAGGTTTTAATAAATATTTTTTCAAATAGCATATACAAATGGTCAGTAAACACATGATTTTTCAACACTACTGGTTATTAGTAAATGCAAATCATAACTATAGTAAAATACACCATAATGTTTCTTTATGATTGGCTTTTTTTACTTAGCATAATGTGTTCAAATTTCATTTGTGTGCTAGCATGTATTAGTACTTCATATTGCTTTATTGTCAAAATATTCCATTTTATATGCACAGATTGCATTTTGTTTATAGCTGATAGCCACTAACCTAGTTCCAAATTTTGATATATTAGTTAATTTTCTGTTAAAATAATTTTGTCTGATGTTAGTATAACAATTCCAGCTTTCTTTGGCTTACTGTCTTTACGCTATGTAGCATTTTCCACCTTTCTCTTTAAACCTATTTGATCTTTGGATTCATGTAGAGAGGATGCTTTTGTTAAATTAGTTATGATAATCTCTGTCTTTGTTGCGTTTATCCACTTACATTTATTTTGATTGCTGATAACATAGGCTCTATGTTATTTTACTATTTACTTTTATATCAACATGTCTTGTTTATCTGTTCCTTGATTTTAGCTTTAAGTAGACATTTTCTAGTATGCCTTTTAATTTCCTTGTTATTTATTTTAATACATGTTCTAAATTTATTTTATATTGGCTTTCCTTGGAATCATAATTAACAGCTTAAAACGATGTAGTTCAGATTAATTTTAACAATGTTTATAGTATATAAAATTTTGCCTTCATTATTTCACTGCTTTTCTGTAATATTGCTGTCATAAGAATTATATTTTTACATGTAATAGGCAAGCAACACAATTTTATAATTATTGCTTTATGTAATGCCTTTTAAAACATATTAGAAGAGAAGCATTACAAAAAAAAACCATGCTATGTTTCATAATACCCATGTAGTTATCTTTACTGGTGTGTTTTACTGTGTGTGGACTCAAACTATTTTCCTGTGTCCTTTCATTTCAGCCTGAGTAATTTCCTGTAATATATATTTTTTTTTGGATGCAGTTCTGCTAGTCAAAGTTTATCTTGAAAAATCTGAAATTCTGTACTTAAAGTTCAGCTGGACATAGAATTCTTGGCTGACAGCCTTTTTTCTTTCAGTTCTTTTCTGGAAAAATTTTCATTGTCTTCTGGCTTATACAGTTTCTGATGGAAAACCAGTTGTAAATATTATTGACGATTCATTTGTGTCTGCTAATCTTTTTCTTGGAGTTCATCAAGCTCTTCTGTATGTGCATTAATATTTTTCATGAAATTGGAAAGGTTATGACATAATTCCTTCAAATTTATTTTAAACACCCTTCCAATATAAGTCTTGCTTTTAAAACTTATATGAGTTATGTAATTCATGATATACTTAGTGGTATTCTACAGCTCTTTAAAGATCTGTTCTTTTTTTTTTTCTCATGGTTTTTTTCTTTGTCTTCCTTAGACTGAATAATTTTACTGACCTGTCTTCAAGTTCATGGAATCTTTTTTCTCTCAGGCCAAATCAGTTGACTTTCTCTAATAAATTTTTCATTTAAATTTGCATTTTTCAGATCCATATTTTTAATATAATTAAAATTTTATTGATGTTCCTTATTTGATGAGACATTTTCATACCTCCCTTTAATTCTTTAGAAATGTTCCCTTAGTTCTTTGAAAATATTTATAATAGCATGTTTTAAATTTTTGTTTGTTAAGCCCAAATCCAATAGACCCTCATGGTCAACTACAATGACTAATGTTTTTCCTTTCTTTATAAGTGGCATACTGTCCTATTTACTTGAATTTCACATTTTTTTTTATTGTTGTTGTTGAAAACTAAACATTTGTGAACTGAGCTGCTATAAACATTGATGTGACTGTGTTACTGTAGTTTGCTGATTTTAGGTCCTTTAGGTATAAACCGAGGAATGGGATAACTGGGTCAAAAGGTGGGCCCATTCCAAGTTTTCTGAGGATTCTCCATACTGCTTTCCAGAGTGACTGCACAAATTTGCAACTCCACCAGCAACGTAAAAGTGTGCCTTTTTCCCCACATCCAGGCCAACATCTATTATTGTTTGTGTTCTTGATAATAGCCATTCTAATTGGAGTAAGATGAAATCTTAGAGTTGTTTTAATTTGCATTTCTCTAATTACTAGAAATGTTGAACACTTTTTCATATATTTATTAATTGCCTGTGTGTCTTCTTCTGTAAAGTGTCTGTCCAGTTCCTTGGCACATTTATTGATTGGTTCTCTGTATTTTTGGTGTAAAGTTTTGTAAGTTCTTTATAAACTTTGGAGATAAGTGCTCTATCTGAAGTGCGTGTGGAAAAGATTTTCTCCCACTCCATAGGCTCTCTCTTCACATTCCTGATTGTATCCTTTGTTGAGAAAAAGCTTTTTAGTTTGAGTGCATCCCATTTATTGATTCTTGCTTTGATTTCTTGTGCTTTGGGAGTCTTGTTGAGGAAGTCTGATCCTAAGCCAACATGATGAAGATTTGGGCCTACTTTGTCTCCTATTAGGTGCAGGGTCTTTGGTCTAATTCCTATGTCTTTGATCCATTTTGAATTGAGTTTTGTGTGGGGTGAGAGATAGAAGTTTAATTTCATTTTACTGCATATGGATTTCCAATTTTCCCAGCACCATTTGTTGAACAGGCTATCTTTTCTCCATTGTATGTTTTTGGCTCCTTTGTCTAGTATGAGGTGACTGTATTTATGTGGTTTTGTCTCTGTGTCTTCTATTCTGTACCAATAGCTAGATTGTGGAACCAACCTAAATGCTCTTCAACAGATGAATGGATAAAGAAACTCTGGTATATATACACAATGGAATGCTATTCAGCCATAAAGAATAATAATATTATGGCATTTGCAAATAAATGACTGGAATTGGAGAATATCATGCTAAGTGAAATAAGCGAAGCCCAAAAAACCAAAGATCGAATGTTTTCCCTGATAAGTGGAAAATGATATATAATGGGCATCAGGGAGTGGGGAATGAGAGAAGAATGGGGGAACTTTAGAATATGTAGGAGGAAATGAGAGAGAGGGGGTATATGAAAAATGGTGGAATGAGACAGACATCATTACCCTATGTAGATGTATGATTACACAAATGGTATGAATCTTCATTGTGTACAATCATAGAAATGAAATGATGTACCCCATTTGTGTACAATGAATCAAAATGCAGTCTGTAAAAAATTAAAAGCTAAATAAAAAATAATTTAAAAAAACTAAACATTTTATATAATGTGTTCAACATATGTATATTGGAGTTCTCAACCCACAATGAAGATCTGTTTTATTGCTGGTTTTGTTGTTGTTTGTTGCTTGGTTGTTTTCCTTTTTAAAAATGTCACTGATTAGTAGTTAAGCATACTTTCTGGAATAGTTTCTCTATATTCTTGCAGTGCATACTCATACTTTAAAAACTTATTTTAAAATTGACATTCCAGGTGCCAGGACTTACTCAGTATTATTTAGTGGAAAGTTGATGATTGGGCAGGTTGATTTCATTTATTTTCATTGTCTGTATGTGTTTAAAAGACAGCTGGAATTAAAAGACATGGCCTTGAACTTTAGGTAGTTTATAAGATACAGTCTTAGTTTTCACTTTTTCCTTATGCAGAATTTCACCTTTGCTTTTTTTCTCAAGTCTTCCTGGCATGTACATTGGCTTGCACATGGTCACAGTCTTTAGGTTCCCAGGAATATAAGGACATTTTTCAAATCTCACCATAGTTATCTAGGTCTCCAGGATTTTATTTTATATATGCATGTATTCTCTTCTTTGTCCAAACTGAAGTCACAACTTTATGACACTGAGTTATTATATGATCTTCCAGAGATCTTCTCTGGTTAGAAGTCAGGGGACACAGGAGTCCCATTCATCATCCCTGCAAGCCTGATTCAGAAGAGATATAAAAATATTATATAGAGAAAACAATAGGCAATTTAGAGTTATTATCTCTATAGACATAACTTCTTCAAATATTATAAATTTCATATGAATTTGAACTATACTATTTTTCTGCTAATCAAATTAGAGAACTTATAAATCAAACTATATTCCAATAAATTAAATTCATTTTGTATTATTGAAAATCAAGTTATAGGGGAAAATAAAAATAGCTATGTGGACAAGATATGACATGATAAATTTGCCAATAAGAATAAAAGAAACAAGATTTGTTGAATTTTTTTGTTTCCCAGAAGCCTTTGTATTTTGAGAGTCTTTTAAGATACTGATTTTGAATGGTCTTCCCCAAAACTATAGTAAACAGTATTTTTGTAAAACTCTGTGTTCAGTTTTGCATTTAAATTTGAGTAGTGCACAATCAAAAATTCATGAACTAACTGGAGAAAATTGAGTGAAGATTTAGAGTGAAATGATTAAAGAACCTTGAGAATTGATTTATGTGGCAAGATGAAAGTGTTCAATATGTATACTGTGTCAAGGGATGAAATGAGGAACAAGATAATTGCTTTCAAAGACTAATCAGAGGCATAAACAAGGAAGAAGGATTTAGAATGTGCCAAATATTGTAGTAAAGAATGATGGAAACAGATTAAAAAGATCTTTAAAGTGTGAACTAATCTCAGTATATTTCCCATTACTACCTTCAGTGACCATGACTGTAGATATACATGAATACTGAAAGAGTCTACCAAACAACAGTGTGATTCCAATAATGCCCAATGAATGGCTGATGTGGAAAGATGGAAATTTATCAGCAGAAAATCCATTGATGTATTAGATTTATTTTAGGTTTTAATACTTTTCTTAATTATTTTTTCCTGAGGTTTAAAACTCACTTGGTGATTTTATGCATTTCATATAATATAAAAGCAAAAATTATTGCCTTAATTCTGTGTGCTTTCTTGGAGAAATATCTATGGAAAGTATAACAGAAATTGTAAAACTACTGAAAAGTATGCTAAAAGCATAGTGTCATATGATGAAGTAGAAAAAAAGAAAAGCATTTAAAACTTCAAGGGCCAAGAAAAATTGCAGAAATCTGTAAATCTATTAAATATACATATACTATAATCATTACGTATTTATCAAGTAACAGAATGCATGCTGGAATTACACAAAGTACTTTGAAGTTGAAAATACAATATACTGGGAGTACAGTCCTTCTGCACACACTTCACCCACTCTACTAGGAGATAGTATATGAAGTTGTTGGGTGTACAATAATAAACAAGGTGAGACCAACAAACAAATCATAAAAATGTGTGATGACATAAAAAGTGCAGAGATTTTTTTCTGAGCACATTGGAAGGATACCTAAGAACATTTGGGAAGTTACATGAAGATTTCAGGAGGTGAAATCATAAAATATTTTAGGGTAATATAGGAAGTGGTAAAGAGTTTTCAGGATAGTGATAATAACATTTCCAAAAACCTGAATGTGAAAAGTATTAGTTTGTTCCTGAAGCAACTAGAAATTCATCATAGATGTAAAATAATGTGGAAAGAATATTAAGAGTATGACTTTTAGATACTTTCTGCTGCAAAAGATTTTATAAAGATGTTAAAGGCTTTTATGCATAGACTCCATCACTCAACTCAAGATAAAGAGAGGATACTGGGTGTGGTGGTGTACCCCTGGAATCCTAAGGCTCAGGAGGTTGAGGCAGAGGGATCACAAGTTCAAAGCCAAATTCAGCAACTAAATCTCAAGCGATTTAGTGAGATCTGTCCCCCAAAAAGGAAGGGCGGTTTCTGAGGATGTGGTTCAGTGGTTAACCACCCCTGGTTTCAATCCCTGGAACCAAAAATAAATAAATAAGCAAATAAATAAATAAATAAACTTTTATAAAGAGAGGTCTATTTAAAAGAGATTTGTGAATTTTACTTTAATGTAATGGAGTGATTTTCAATAAGTCATTTACAAAACACAAAGTTGTAGTGGAATTGTTTTGGTAGAACCACAGCCCACTTAGACACAGTTCAAACTGAAAAGTCTTCTGAATTTCATTGAGTAGAAATGAAGTAGAGTTGAAGCTGAGAAAGAAACACAGTTGTAATCACAGGCCATTTTGTGACTGAAAATAAAGGATGGCTTTTTGTATGAAGTCAACAGCACAGAGGGAAGAATGAAGATCTATAGCAAATTACTTCTAAGGAAAGACCCTAATCATGGAACTAGTAACAAGTGCTTGGTTGGATTTCAGAATTGCTCTGGACTGGTGGCTGCTTTATGCCTCCATATACTGTTTTATTTTGAATGGCAGTGTTACTGGTTTTTTTTTTTTTTTTTTTAATTTTCTCTCCCTGACTTGACATTGGAAGTTGAGTGTCAGTGGGGAAAATAATCTGTTCCTTTGATTCATAAATTTTCAGTTTGAAAGAGATGTATCCACCTGGAAAACACCCCTGAGAAACTCATTCACATCAAAACTACCTTGTAATTCAAAACTGAAAAGAATGTTGTAAGAGCTTTTGGAGATTTGACTGGGAGGAGGTCTGTGTTTTAAATGTGAAAGGGGTATGCCTTATTCAGAGGAATAGAGATTTTAGTATCCAGATTTCAAGTTGCCTCCAAGAGAACCTTATTCCCTGGCATTCAAAGCCAAATATAGTCATTTCCACCAAATTTTTTTTTCTTCAGAAAATTATTTAACATTTTTTTAAAAAAGTTATTGGAGTATGATAAGTGTTTAAAATACTTGTATTCATTGTGATATACTTGTACATGAACATAGCAAAACTGGATTGTATGATTCTCCTGTACCTTCCCTTTACATCTTTTCTTCCCTTGTTAACCCTCTTTTCTATTTTTAGAGATTCATTTTTAATTTTTTTTCTCTCTAGTTTTGGCATATGAAAGAAAATATATGATTCTAGACTTTTATGAGTATGACATCTCACTTTGCATAATGTTCTCCAGTTCTATCCATTTTCCTGCAAATGACGTAATTTCACTCTTTTTATGAATAAATAAAGCTCTATTATATATGTATATATATATACACACATGCACACACACACATACACACAAACACACATTTTCTTTGTTCATTCATCTGTTGACAGACACTTAAATTAGTTCCATGACATGGCTATTGTGAATTGTGCTGCGTCAAACAGGTGTATGCATGTATCACTGTAGCACGCTGACATTAGTTCTTTAGGATTAATACCAAGGAGTGGTATAGCTGGGTCATATGTTCTATTCCTAGTCTTTGAAGAACTTCATTCATACTGATGTCCACCGTGATCGTACTAATGTACAATCCCATCAGAAGTGTATTAGTGTTCCTTTAGCCCATATTCTCACCAAGATTTATTATATTTTGTATTCTTTTTAATTATGGTTTTATTAGCACAATATAATTAAGCTAATAGTAGGGTTTATTGTGAAATATTCATACATGCACATAACAGAAATTTGCTCCATTTTGTTTCCCGGTATTTTCTCTTTCCCTACTTTCCTCCCTACTCCCAATTCCCTTCCTTTACTGGTATTTATTCTATTTATTTATTTATTTTTAATTGGTTCATTATATTTATATAAAAAATTGGAATTCATTGTGATATATTCATATATGCACATAGCATAGTTTCATTGATTTCATTGCTAAATACCTGCTGTTTCTCCCTCTCTAATCCCTTTTCTCTGTTCTACTGTTCTTCCTTCTATTTTCATTAGACCCCCCCCCCCTTTTTCGTAAGTTTTCATTTTTTTCTCTTTAGCTTCCTCATATGAGAGAGAACATTCAACCCTTGACTTTCTGAGTCTGGTTACATAACTTAACATGATGTTATCTAGTTACAGTCATTTTCCAGGAAATTACACAATTTCATTCTTCTTTGTGGCTGAGAACTCCATTGTTTACATATAACACAATTTTTTTATCCATTCGTCTGTTGATAGGTACTTAGACTGGTTCCATTACTTGGCTACGGTAAATTTTACTACTATCAATATTGGAATGCATGCACTTCAGTCAGCTTTTTCCACTGCTGTTACTAAAAGTCTAGACAAGAACAATTTTGGGGTGGACAAGCTTATTTAGGGGCTCACAGTTTCAGAGGTCTCAGTCCAAAGATAGGCATCCATTCCTCCAGGCTCAAGGTGAGGCAGAACATCCAGATGTCAATCCTGATGTCAACCAGGCATGTCAACTGAACTGCCAAGTGTGGGAGTAAATAAGCCATCTTAGATTGAGTCTTAAGATTACTACATCCCAAGTCATTATCTATGAACAAATTTATGAGAGATGCTCCAAGTATGAGAATTGCTGCAATAGCCCTGTCAATCCACAGAACTTGAGAGATAATATTGTTTAGGCATGTAGTATTGATATAGTTTATCACACAGACATAGATATTCAAAATATTCTCAATTTTGTTATAGCCTAAGTACTCATATTGCATATTACAGATCTTTTATACTCTATATGCTCTTTAGAAGCCACTTATAAATTACTTTTAAATGCCTGATGGAAATTTTGTAAGAATTTGTTGAATTTCAGACCAATAGGGAATGCTTTTGAGTATACTCACCCAGTAACAGTGTCTTTCTCTGTTTAGTTCATATCTATCTCAGAAATATTTTAGAATTATGATTGTACAGGTCTCATATGTCTTTTACTTAATTTATTCTGAGACAAGTTTTATTTTATGGTATTGCTATCTTTTAAAATTTTTATTCTTTAATTCTTCATGGTTTGATAAAGAATTATAATTGACTTTTTAAAAATTGCTAAACTTCCAAATTTGCTAAATTCACTTATTAGTCCCACTTAATTATTTTCCATTGAGTTTTAATAGATTTTTATAAACTTAATGATTTTCTATGTAATCATGTGAGAAAAAAATTTTCCTTCCAAATTTTATGTATTTTTTTCTTTTGCTTTATCAAACTAATATAATGAAATGTTAAGTAAATATGGTGAGAATTCTTACCTTTACTTTCCCAGACTTATGAGGAAAATAGTCACCCTTCAACGTTATGTTAAGTGGATGCCTTTAGCAGGTTTTATAAGGCTGAAGTAATTTTTTCCTATTTCTATTTTACCATTAGTATTTATCATTGATGGCTCTTTAATATATTATGATGATTTCCACATTTACAAATATTTGTCTACCTAAATTTAATATATCCACATGTTATAAAGCTACTTATCAACTATTTTAAAATGTCTGATGGAATTTTTGTAAGAATTTATTGAACTTTAGATGACTATCAGTAACTTTTGAGTTTTCTTACCCATTAAAAATGCCTTTCTCTATATAGTTCATATTTATGTCAGAAATAATTTAGAATTATAATTTAGGAGTATTATATGTATATATATGTATATCTATATATACACACACTTTTTAACACATGAGTTATTTGCACTAAACATTGATGTTCAAATTCGTATGCTTTGCTAAATTCCTACAAAATTAAATTTCTACACATTTTATTAAATAATTTCCTGAAGACACTTGCTAAATGCAGTGGCATTCAATACTAATAATTTTGGTACCTTCTGCATGTACCCTTTTCTGATTTTTAAAAAACCTGAAAATTTGAAATTATACTAAAAATTGTGTGGGGGAATGCTTAAAATAGCAATATCTAAAGGAAAATTTCCTATACTTTACTAAATAGAATGAACCATAGTATGAGAGAGGGACAAAAAAAGGAAAAAAACATTTTTTTCATTATTTACACAGACATCAGCACCTAAAATATCTGTGTAAATAATGAAAAAAAATAAGGATTTTTTTGTTGTTGTTGTTTTCCTGATCCCAGTGCTTTCTTATATTTTATTTAGAGATAGGTTCTTCCTAAGTTGCTCAGGGCCTTGTTAAGTTGCTGAGGCTGGCTTTGAACTCACTATCCTCCTGCCTCAGCCTTTCAGGCTGATGGGATTTTAAGTGTGTGCCACTGTGCTCACCTAAAATCTGTTATGTTTTTTTTAAGTGTGTCCTGAAATATCAGCCATACTTTGTGCATAATGTATGAAAGGCCTGATGTAGGTTTACATTTAGCAAATGGGTGCCTGTTCAGATCTTCTTGATTTAATGAGATACAGCATTCTCTTGAACATCAAATTAAAGTCTGAAATTTAATTATTTCTATAATAATAAAATTAATGCTTTGCATGAACTGGTCATCAAATTTAAGAAATACTGTGTGAACTCACATGCTTATTGTCATTGGTAGATTTAACATAGTATCAGCTATTGCCGTAGTTTAATAAAAAAAAGATTAATTTAGAGAACTAACCATTAATTGAATTCTTTTCTGATAAATGGAAAATCTTTACTGTGACCTTTATCACTATTTCTCTCTCTTAAATTTTCATAAAATTTTGATATTAATTTCAATCTATTGATTTATTAAGTTCAACATTTTAGCAGTCTTTTAAAATAATTTTCATACTTTTGTTTTAACCACTAGAGTACAAACTCATGAAGGACAGCACTATTCCCATTGTTCGTTTGGATTAGATTTCTAAAAGAACATCCTGGAATAATAAATGCATAGTGAAACTTTTCTCAAACCAGGATATTTTTAATTTAAAGGCATGGTTTTTAATACATAAAATATTGATGTATTAGTAGAAGTAAAGTGCATCTTAGCATTTTCAAAGGCATGTACATATTAGCTTTTTAAATATATTTTGATACTCCTGAGACCCTATAGGTGTGCTTTATGACAAGGCAAAAATCATCACAATAAGTATAATGGACTTAAGTTTAATTTGCCTTTTAATCTTATCTCCTGATAACTATATTTAGGAAATGTAGAATTAATAAACTAATTTCTGAGACTTTATTAGTTCCTGTGTAGCAGGTTATTTATAAATCTTCAGTAGCTTAAATTACTTATAATGTATTAATGAATTGTGAGACTTTAAAACTTAGAAATTTGCTACATGCCTAAGATCTAGTTTTAGTACTAAATTTTGGTTTAATAATTATTAGACTAATAAGACCATAATCAATTACTTTTATCTATAGTTAAAATGTTCTTACAGATGATCCCTTAGAATTCTATGGAGGTTTTTCCATGTTTAATTAATTAGATAATGCTTTGAAATGTCAAAGAAAATTTGCATATATTTATCATTTACAACACATTGTTTTTGAATATGTATCCATTGTGAAAGCTCTAGAAGAAACTCATTAACATATTTATTACTTCACATACTATATTTTTATAGTTAAAAAAACACTTAGAACAGTTCTCTTAGCAGGTACCAAGAATAAAATAATAACAGATGCCATTTTCATCACTTTTATAAGAAACAGTGCCAGAAGTCCTAGCCCCCACTCAACTCTCTGCTTCTGTGAGTTTTAGATTTTATATATTTTATTTCATGCATTATTTCTCTTTCTGTGTCTGACTTATTTCAGTTACGATAATGTATTTCAGCTTCACCCATCTTGTTGAATCACAAGATATCTTTTTAAAGGCTGAATAGTGTTCCCATGTGTATATATACATATTTTCTTGTTCCACTTATCTGTTAATAGATAGTTTATTTATTTCAAATCTTGGCTATTGCAAATAATGCTACAATGAATACAGGAGCAGAGATATCTCCACATATTATTATAATTTCCTTTGAATTTTTTTTCTGGTAATGAGACTGCTAGTCATTTGATACTTCTATTTTTAATTTCTGAGGAATCTCCATATTGTTTTCTATGTTGTTGTATTAATTTACATTCTCACCAACAATTTACAAGTATTCTTTTTCTCCATATCTTCTTCAACTCTTCTTTCACCTTTTTTGCTAATAGAGATCCTAACAAATGTGAGATATAGTATTTCATTTTGGTTTTAATTCACATTTCTCTGAGAATAGTGATGTAGAATTTTTCATGTATCCAGTGGTCATTTGTGTATATTCTTTTGAAGAATGCCTGTCCAGGTTCTTTGCCTAGTTTTTTATCGGATAATTAGTTTTCTCACTATTGAGAGCTTCCAGTTTCTTGTATGTTTTGAATTTGAACCACTTATCAGATTTACTTTTAGCCAGTAGTTTCTCACATTCCTTAGGTTGTCTCTTCATTTTAATTTATATAATCTCTTTTATCTAATTTTGTCATTGTTACCTATACTTTAGATGGATATCCAAGAAGTTATTTTTCAGAACAATGTCATAGAGTTTTTCCTTAGGTTTTCATCAAGAAGTTTTAACACTTTCAAGATTCACATTTTAAGTCATTAACTATTTTAAGTTGATTTTTGCATATGGTATGAGATAAGAGTCTAATTTTATTCTTCAAACATTGATTCAGTTGTCCCAGCACTGTTAATTGAAGAGACTATCCTTTCCTCATTGTGTGTTCTTGATAATTTTTTTGAAAAGCAAGTGTATATTTATCTGGGGGGGGGCTTCTATTATGGTCTATTAAATGTGTGCCTTTTTTTTGTCATGAACCTTTGGGGAACAAACAATATCCAAATCATGACTGGTAAAACATTCTTTCTACACATAATTTGTTGAAGGTTTTTATTGTGAAATCATGCTGAATAATGTCAAATGTTTTTTCTGCATCTGATGAGATGATAATATGGTTTATATCCTTTGTTCTATTAATGTAGTGCATCATGTTTATAGATTGTTATATATGAAACCATCTTTGCATTCCTTGGATAAATTCCACTTGATTTTGGTGTATAATTATTTTAATGCACTGTCAAATTCACTTTTCTAGTATGTTGGTGAGCTCATCCACATCTGTATTCATCAAGGATAAAGACCTTTAATTGTGTTTTCTGGTAGTGCTCTGGTTTGACTTCAGTATTACAGTCATGCTGGCATCGTAAAATGAATTTGGAAGTATTTGCTCTTCATTAATTATTTGGAAAAGCTTGAGAAGGACTGTTATTAATTCATGTTTATATGTTTGCTAGAATTCAGCAGTAAGCAATCAAGTTCTAGGATTTTCTTTGATGGTAGATTTTACTAATTCAATCTCCCTACTCATACTGGTTCACACAGATTTTCTAATTCTTGTTAGATTCTGTCTGACTTGTTAGGTTGTATGTGTCAGGAATTCATCCAATTCTTCTATGTATCCATGTTTTTGTAAGTATTTATAGTGCTTTTTATAATATTTTCCTTCTTAGTAAAAGTTGTAGTGTTTCCTCATTTATTTCTGATTTTATTTATTTGAATATTTTTTCTTACTCTACATAAGATTTGATTTTATTTCTCTTTTTAAAAAATAACTTTGTTTTATTGACCTTTTCTGCTGTTTTTCTAGAATTTATTTTATTTGTTTCTAATATTTTTATTATTTTCTTTCTTTGGGCTTAGTTCGTTCTTATTTATCTAATTTCTTCGGGTGAAACATTAGGTTGTTTGAGATCTCTTTTTTTATGTAGGTATTTATTGCTATAAACTTACTTCTTCTGAATTGTTTTTGCTACATACCTTTTTTTTTCAATTTTGTTTGTCTTAACATTGTTTTTAATATACCTTTTAATTTATTTTTTTAAGTTGGATCTTTTCTTTAAAAAGAAAACTATTTTGAAAGGTAAAGGCTAAATGACAGTGGATCAATAATTCTATAGCATAAAAGTTATCCATATGCCTGGAGTGACTATAGAATTGCCTAACTTAAAATATCAGCTAAATGACTATTTCTCAAACTTTCATATACATACAAATAACCTAGGGATTTTGTAATCTAAATCCTGATTTGAAACTTTATAGGACCTGAAAATGTATGTTTTTATAACAATAATTATTGGTGCATATTGTACAAGATAACCATACAGCATTCTTTAATCATATCCCTTCTCCTTGTGACTCTACTTATCCTCCTCTGATGTCCCCTTAGAGAAATCAGAATCATACAATAGAGACACCAGCATACCCATGTTCATTGTGATGCTAGTCACAATACTCAAGTTACAGAATCAGCCTAGATGCTCAGCAGATAAATGGATATGCATGCACATAAATGTGGAACATATACTCAATAGAGTGTTATTCTTGATCCTACAATATGTATAATCAGAGAAAAGAGAGATTATATTCCATTTATGTATGATCTAGCAAAATGTATAAATGCATTCTACTGTTATGTACAACTAATTAGAACAAATAAAATTTAAAAAGAAAAGAATAAAATCATGTCATTTGCAGGAAAATGGATGGAGCTGGAGGTTATTATGCTAAGTGTAATAAACCAAACTCAGAAAGACATAAATTGCATATTTTCTCTTACATGTGAAATGGAGTAATTGTTTAATTGACCCTTTTCTTGTTCAGGATAATATTGTCTAATTTCCATATACTTGTAAATTTCCCAATAATCCTTTTGTTATTGACTTCAAGTTTCATAAAATTTTATTCAAAAATAATGCTTGAGTCAGGCGTGGTGACATAAATCTGTAGTCCCAGTGGCTTGGGAAGCTGAGGATCGAAAGTTCAAAGCCAGCCTCGCCAACAGCAAGGAGCTAAGCAAATCGGTGAAACTGTCTCTAAATAAAATACAAAAAAGGGCTGTGGATGTGACTCAGAAGTTGAGTGCCCCTGAGTTCAATCCCTGGTAAACTTTGCCATCCAAATGATGCTTGATATAATGCCGATCTTCTTAAATTTGTTAAGATTGATCTTGAGACCTATAATACCTATTCAGAAGCATGTTCTGTGTGTGCTTAATAAGAATGTGTATCCTGCTTGTGTTGGATGTTCTATATACATGCTCCTAACTTATGATATCATTACATCTGGATATGCCCATTGTAATTTGAAAACATCATAAACTAAAAATGCATTTAATATACTGTTTTTTGTTGCTGTGATCAAAAGGCTTCTCAAAATCCAATCATTTAATCTCTAAGGTTTCTTTCTTTGCTTCATACATGAGCTTTTAGGGGATATCTAATACACCTAACTTACCAAACTTTATATCTTAGGAACACAGTCCATTGTAGAATATTGGTTATTTATATTTGTGATAGTGTGGCTGACTGAGTTGCAACTTCCTGGAACTGTGCAGCATCCTCAAAATACAACCAGAGCACATACCACTAGCCCCCCAAAAATATAAGACTTCAAAATTAGAAGTATGACTTTCACTGAGTGTATATCACTTTGACAGCATCATAATGTCAAAAAAATCATATATCAAACAATCATCACTTGGGAAAAGTCTGTATATGTCTTTTAGGTTTGTTTGGTATAAAGTGTTGTTCCAGTCTCTAGTTCACCATTAGCTGATTGATTTCTTCACTGGGTGAGTTATGCATTGCCAAAACTGGGGGTACTAAAATTCCCTGTAATCATTACACTGTAGTCTATCTATCCGTTCATTTTAATTAATATTTGCTTTATATATTTATGAGTTCTAATATTGGGTACATAAATATTTATAGTTGTTTTATCCTATTGACGAATTAACCATTCTATTATATATGGTTACCTTCTTTGTTTTTTTCTGTAGCTTATAACTTTAAGACCATTTAACATAATGTATATCTGTTTTTTCTCTTTTTGTTTATATTCATTTACTTGGATATAATTTTCTATCCCTTCATTTTTAGTCTATGTGTGTCATTACAGGTAAAGTCAAACTCTTATGGACAACAGATAGTTGAGTCTTATTCAGCCAAGTACAAGATCACTCCATGTCTTTTGATGAAACAATTTAATTCATTTACATTCAATGTAATTATTAAAAGACAAGGACTTATAATTGTCATTTTGTTAATTTTTTACTTTGTTATATTTTTATAGATCCTTTGTTCTTTCTATATTTATTTTTATCAAGTGATTTTACTCTAGTGGTATACTTTGACTCCTTACTTTTATCTTTTCTGTAACTACTCTAGGTTTATGCTCTGTAGTTACATTAAAACTTACAAAAACGTCTCCTAGTTATAAGTATTTTAAATTGATAACAACTTAATGTTGAGTGCATAAAAGAAAAACTTGTACATTATCACCACCATTCTATTTAATTTTATATCAAATTTCTATTTTTACATTGTGTGCCTCTGAAGAAAATATTATATCTGTATCCCTGAACAAAGTATTATAGGTCTTATGATTTTTAATATTTTTTCTTTTGATTGAATAGAGAATTATTTTGAATATGTGTAGTCACTTTTACCAGAGATTCTTATTATTTCATACATTCTAATGTTATTATTTATAGATTTTAAAATTAGTACATTATTGATATACACAGAGGTAAAATTCACTGTGGAATATTCATATATGTACAAAGCATAATTTGTTCTATTTCATTCTATGGTTCCTCCCTTTTCCCATCCCTCCTTCCTCCCCTTCAATTCTACTTCACTGATCTCCCTTTGAGTTTCATGAAATTTCTCACATTTATTTTTTTCTTATTTTGATTAGTTACCACATATGGGAGAAAACAACTTTTGACTTTTTGAGTCTGACTTCTTTCCCTTTATATGATGATCCCCAGTTCCATTCATTTACCAGCAAATGACACAATTTTGTTCTTTATGACTCAATAAAACTTCAGCCTGTATATATACCACACTTCTTTATCATTCATTGACAGGCACCTTGGCTGGTTCCATAATTTGGCTATTGTGAATTGTGCTGCTTTAAGCATTAATGTGCCCATGTCACTATACTATGCTGGTTTTAGTTCTTTAGAATAAATATCAAGGAGTGGGATAGTTGGGTCACTTAGTGTTTCCATTTATCATCTCTTGTGGAATCTTCATACTGCATCCCAAGTAGTTATTACTAATATGCAGTCCTGCCAGCAATGTATGAGTCTACTTTTTTCCCACATACTCACTATCATCTGTCATTATTTGTATTCTTGTTTTAACATTGGTCAGTTTTAATAACAGCAAAATGGGAGAGAAAATAGTTCTTAGAGAGCATATGCTAAATTTTGAAGTGAGTAAAAGCAACATTGGAATTTTGGCTTTGATGTTTTCTTTCTTTTATAATGTGATATTTCTTTTTTAAAAATTTGTTCTAATTAGTTATACATGACAGTAGAATGTACTTTGACACATCATACATAAATGAAGTATAATTTCTCAGTCTTCTGGTTGTACATGATGTAGAATCACACCAGTCTTGTAGTCATAAATGTACATAGGGTAATAATGTCAGATTCATTCTACTATCTTTCCTACCACTATACCTCTCCCCTCCATTCACTCCCCTCTACCTAATACAAAGTAACTCTATTCTTCCCTAACTGCTCCCCTCCTTATTGTGAATTAGCTTCCACATATCAGAGAAAACTTTCAGCCTTTGGTTTTTTGGGATTGGCTTATCTCACTTAGCATGATATTCTCCACCTCCATCCATTTACCAGCAAATGCCACAATTTCATTCTTTAAGGCTGGGCGATATTCCATTGTGTATATAGACCACATTTTCTTTATGCATTCATCTGGTGAAGGACACCTAGGGTTGGTTCCATAGTTTAGCTATTGTGAGTTGAGCTGCTATAAACATTGATGTGGTTGTATCATTGTAGTATGCTGATTTTAAGTCCTTTGGGTGTAAACCTAGGAGACAAATACCTGGATCAAATGGTGGTTCCATTCCACGTTTTCTGAGGAATCTCCATACTGCTTTCCATAGTGGTTGCACCAATTTTCAGTCTCACCAGCAATGTATGAGTGTACTTTTTTCCCCATATCCTTGCCAACATTTATTGTTGCTTGTATTCTTGATAATTGACATTCAAAATGAAGTGAGTTAAGGGGTTGGGGTTGTGACTCAGTGGTAGAACACTTGCTTGGCATGGGTGAGGCCCTGGGTTTGATACTCAGCACCACATATAAATAAATAAAATAAAAGATCCATTGACAGCTAAAGAAATATTTTAAAAAATGAAGTGAGATAAAATCTCAGCTGAGTTTTCATTTGCATTTTCCTGATTGCTAGGGATGTTGAGTATTTTCTTCATGTACTTGTTGGCCATTTGTATTTCTTCTTTTGAGAAGTGTCTGTTTAGGTCTTTTGCCCACTTCTTAATTGTGTAAATTTTTCAGTGTTATATTTTTGAATTATTTATATATTCTAGTTTAATCCCAGGCCCGATAAAGATCTCCTATTCTATAGGCTCTCTTTTCATGCTATGAATCATTGACTTGACTATGCAGAGGTTTATAATTTGATTTTGTCCTACTTATTGATTCTTGGTTTTATTTTTTGAGCTTTAGAGTTCTTTCTAAAGAAGTTGGTAACTGCACTGATATGTTTTAAGTGTTGAGCTTATGTTTTCTTCTTGTAGTTGCAAAGGTTCTGGTCAATTTCCTAGGTCTTTGATCCATTTTGAATTGACTTTCATGAAGGGTGATAGGATCTAGTTTCAACGTTACTAAATAACATGATTTTTATTCAACTTGAAATCCACTTGACATTTTTTTGTGTGTGACAAATCTGGTGGTGATGGATTCCTTGAGCTTTGTTGTATCTGTGAAAGTCCTCATCTCTTCATTATTTCTTGTGGACAGCTATTCTGGGTACAATATTCTTGGTTGGCATTATTATTTTTTTCTTTCTGAAATCTGAATAAATGATCATACTCTTTCTTGGTCTTTAAGATTGCTGCTGAAATATTTACCAGTAGACATATTGAAACTCCATTAAATATTATTTGTTGCTTTCAGAATTCCTTTTGTCCTTTATTTTTGCCAGTTTTATTATAATATGTCTTTGTATAATCTTGTTTGGATGGGGTGTGATTGGGACATTTTATCTTCCTATATCCAGATATTAATACCTTTATCCAAATTTACAAGTTTTTTCTATTGCTTCTTTATATAGTCTTCCACTCCTTTTTCAAATTTTAAATTTGTTTTAATTAGTTATATATGACAGTAGAATGCACTTTGATACATTATATATAATGGAGTATAATTTTTCATTCTTCTGGTTGTACATGACAAAGAACCCCACTGGTCATATAGTTACATATGTACATAGTATAATAATGTGTGATTCGTTCTTCTATCCTTCCTACCCCTGTACTGAACTTCAATAATGCAAACATTTATTCTTTTGTTGGTGTCCCATAAATGTTATGAGTGTTCTTACTCCTTTTCATTGTTTTTCCTCCTCTGACCACATTTATTTTTTCAAATAACTTTACCTTATATTCATAGATCTTTCTTTTGCTTTGTCAATTTTTGTTGATTATATTCTTTATTTCATTCATTCTTTTTTATCTCTTAAATTTCAGTATGATTTTTAAAATATGATTTAAATATTTCTATTCCATTACTTATTTTGTTCATGTATTGTTTTCCTGATGTCATTAAGTATTTTCTTGATGTTTGCTGAGATTCCTTTAGATGTTTATTTTGAATTTGGTCCTTAGGAAATTTGCATATATTTAGTCCTTTAATGTGAGTTACTGGGGACTTGTTTGGGATTTTTGGTGGCATTGTCTCCTTTCTGTGCTGCCTTACATTGAAATCTATGCATTTTAAGGAGTAAGGTCTTATTCTACTCTCTGCAAACTCTTTTCTGGGATCTATTTGAGCAGGCTTGCCATGTGAATTTTTGAGCAAGATTGTCTGGTGCCTTAGTCAGCAGGTAGGTAGCCTTGGTGACTGGCACTTTGGGGCTGATCTGGTGCCAAGATGGGTCTTGAATCTTAGTCTGAAGGAGATGGCCAGGCATTGGAGAAGGTATGCTGTGTGCATTCATGAAAGGTAGCCTGGAGCTTGGGCTTAAAATGGTGATCATGAAGCTTCAGTTCAGAGTCTGTCCTGGCATGGGGTCTTTGAAAGTGAGCTTAAACTTGAATTTACCAGAGCAGGCACGAATACTGAGTTCTCTGGAGCCCTGATCCATGGTTACTGGAATGGAAACTGGCACAAGCTTGGTGCTTAGATTGACATAGAGCCTTTATTTGAAGGAACTTATCTAAGGTCTAGAATTATGCATGTTGTCCTGATGCCTTCAGGCTGACCTGACACCTGTAGCTATGAGAACTTGCCTGGAACCTCTGTCCTCTGGTGACAGTTCAGAATCTAGGCATGTGTTTGCTTGTCTAGAGTTTAGGTTCATAAGACTAGCCTCCAGGTTGATTACTCAAGAGTGATTCTGAAACCTGTGTTAGTCAGTCCACCAAAAGGTCCTAAAGAACAGGCCTGTACCCTGTGTTTGTTGGATCTTGTCTGGATATAAGATGTACTGGAGTATAGGTTTTCAGAAACCAGCCTGAATTTGGGCAGGCTAAAACTTGTGCCCCTGGTTCCTGCCTATTGCTGGGGCTGACCTGAAACCTGGACTCACAGGGACTAGACTGATATAAGATGGGTCTGGATTTTGTGCCCACAGGGTGTGACTTATAGGATAGATCCTCCAATGTTTGCCTGATGATTAGGGTTACAGGGGCCACCTGACACTGAGATGGGCCTAAAGCTTAGGGCTATAGGAACCAGCCTGGTGATGCAGGATCTGGTTCTAGGGCAAGCTTAGGACCTAAATCTGTGGATATTGATCTGGAGTCAGGGTCTTTGGAGAGCTGCTTTTTGCTGGGTTTTACAGGGCGTGGCAAAGTTTTGGCATCCAAGGCAAAATCTGGTGACTACTTCTTTCTGTTTCCCTGACTCCAGCCTTCATGGTTTGTGTCGATAAATCTGTAATCATTTGAATTCTTCCTTATGCTTACAATACCATTTTTCTCTGGATGTTTCCAATTTTTTCTTTGTGTTTAGATTATAGCAGTTGGATTATGATGATTATTCCAATTTAGGTACTTCAGATCTTTTTGCCTTTGTAAATTTGTGTTTTCACCAGATTTGGGAAGTTATTAACATTAGTTTTTCAAATACTTTTCATCATCACAGCATTTCTCCTTGACTTTTGGGATTCTAATGGCATGGACTATAGGGTGATTATTAATGTTCAATTCCTGAAACCCTGTTTACATTTTTTCAATGTTATTTTCTCTATGTGATTACTTTGAATACTTTTTTATTGATCTGTCTTCAAGGGTTCAACTACTCTTTCCTCTACCATCTGTCTTCTGTTATTAAAACCATCCATTGAGAACATCATTTTAATTATTAAAATTTTCAGAACTGAAATTTTACATTTGTTTCTTTACTCTTCTGTTTCTTTGATGATTATTTTTCCATTTTAAAAATGGTTAAAAACTTATTTGAGTATTTTTAAGACAGTTACTCTAATTTCTTATCATATAATTATCTGTGTCATTTTGGTGTGATGTATTTTATATGTGCGTTTCTTTGTACATGAAGTAATTGTATATTTTAACCTGGTTATTTTTAGTTTTTTATCATAACCCTATGGATACTATATAACACTAAGCAGACAATCAACCCAGTTGACTTACCAGTCACAATTTCTGATGGACCAATTATATGAACTTCATTTCCATTGTTAGCTTAATCATTTTTTTCAATGCTCTTTGGATCTGTCCTAGATATGCATCACCCAAGTGATTATTCTGTGTACCTGCAAAATTTTCTGTGTATTGATTCAGTTCTTAAAGGTTTTTATATTTTAATTAAAAACAAATCTATGGGCATTAATTTTTAAGTGTTCTAAATGGTTTGAAATTTTTCTTATGGGCATGTGATACTTCTATATGTAAAATCTATTTGTGAAATGCTGCATGCAATAATGACTCTGATTATTGCTCTCCTTGAACTCATGTTGCATTCTGATTAACTTAAAGGTTTTCTTATCAAGAAATGGAGCCTATTTCCTTGCCACTTGAATCTATGCTGATTTTGTAGAATGCAGGAGAAATGATGTGTCCCTCTGAGGTTAGACTTGAGGAAAACTCATATGCTTTTGCCCCCTGTAATCCGGATTCTAACTAAATGCACATGAATGAGTCCAGCTGAGACCAGCTCTAATTCCTGATTTGAAGAATTAGATGTAAATAAATTGCTGCAATTTTGAGTCTAAAAATTATAACTATAAAGTAATAGCATATTCAAAATAACATGTACACACATAAATTATCCTGAAAAAAATTTTAACTTTCAGATTTGACCCTCTCCCCACCACTTAGGTAACTTATACTTTGATTAAAATAATTGGGCATTTGAGGATTGCATAAATTAAAATATGTATTTTTTCCATTTGTATAATCAAGAATATAATATCACACTCTTTGGTATTGTTTTATCCTATGCCAGACTATTTTAAGATGTAAAGTATCATCAGTGTTTCCTTAGTTTTAAATTGGAAAAAGAAATCAAATCTAACTAAATAAAATGGCCAAATTTACTCCTTTTAAAGTGATCAGTATGATTACGCTACTTTGCTTTCTTATTCAGTTCACTGGAGTAAAATGATGGGCTTGAGCAGATGGACTTTGAGATGATGACAGGTCAATTTGCTGTGTAAAAACTAGAGAAAATGATTAGACTTAAGGAAATTTACCTGGAAGTATCTAAAGAATTCATACTTAACATTAAATTGTGCTCTAAAAGTTTATTTACTGCATTAGTTTTCAATTAAATTCAAACTTCTGGGATATCCTCTCTTTTGAGATATTTTGGCTCTAAAAGAATAGATTTTCTTTTTTTGAACCAGATGTTATTATAATTAATGAATTAATTTGTCTTCATTTTCAAGATTTCTGAGCACATTTGTTAGACTGTGTTTTTCTGGCATAACATTTGACCTAATTCTAGTTTGTAGAACATAATTGGAGCTTAGGGATGTCATTATTCATAATACTTTTCTAATTACATCAAATGAGAAATAACCTTTGAATAAAGAATGACATTCAAAGAAAACTGAACTATTTCTTCCACTCTTCTTAAATGCCTATAAATAGGACCAGTCTTTGCTGGCTTTCTATTACTGATATTTCCCTCATAAAGCATGCAAGTAGACATATTATTTGTAACATCCTCAGGAAAGTATCTACATATACATACTGACAGTTTAGAAAATTATGAACCTTCATAAGTTTATTTTTTAAAATGTTTTTATCTTTCAGTTGTACCTGAAGAGTGAAAATAGTGTACACATTTTTGTCACGTTATTACTGCTAATAAATGATTTATTATAAATACAATGACTTATTATATATACAATTTTTACCAAACTGAGAGTTTTGTAACAGAAGAAAACTCATTTGAGAAAATTCATTATGGCTATAATACTCTTTTTTATAGCCTTCTGTACTTGTTAAAGCTTTTGAGATAGGTAATAACTATACTATTGATTGTTCTAAAGCTTATTAAAAATAATAGCTACCATTTATTCAACATTTACTTATATAAGAAATTACAAACATCTTTTTTGTATCCTATTGAATTTAATCTCCCCAAAATATATTTGGGTTACAGAGAGCTTGAGTAATTTGAGTTTTGCCATTTAAACTAATATGTGGAAGGGAAGAATTCTAATCTGTGACTGACTTCTACCAAATCCATAATATATTGTATTAGTCAGGATTTTCTAGAGGAACAGAATCAGCAGGAAGTATGATTGTAAAAAAGGGGATTTATTAGATTGGCCTACACTACCAGAAGCTGGATAGTCCACAATGGCCATCTGCCAGCTGGAGAGATGGAAGAACCTGCTAGTAACTGCACAGTCTAAGAGATGGAAGCACCAGTACAAGAAGGATCAGCAATGCTACCCTAGTCTGAGTCCAGGGCTTCTGGAAACTCCCTGGAGAATCACTGGCAGAGTCTGCTTTGGAAGAGTGAAGAAGTGAGAGTTCAATATCCTCAGAGGATCGAAACATCAATCAAGAGCCCAGTTCAAGAACAGTTGAGCTTGCATCTGCATCTGCTTCCTCGTTCTTCCAACTTTTATTCCATCCAAGCCACCATCCTATTGGGTGGTGCTGCCCACACTTAGGGAGGGTCTCTACTTCAGTTCACTATCCCACATTCCAATCATTCCTAGACGTGCCCTCATTGACACACCCAGAAGTCTCTTAGTCATTGGCATCTCTTAATCCAATCAAGTTGACAATTCAAATTAACCATTACATGTATTATATATTGAATGTAGATTCCATATAATTGGAAGTGTATTAAATTCAAATGTTAATTTCTGGAAAATTTGTATTTTATAATATTGGCCACATTTGTACTGTGATATATTTTATTATTTTCTCATATTTTTGATGTCCATTTAATTGACAACATAGACCCTGCAGCCAGAGTGCCACGTTTGCCCCATACTATTTGGTTTACATTATACAAGTCAGCAGAGAGATGTGTGCCTTTGTTCACTTATACGTTGAAACAAGAAAAATTAGAATGTCTGAGAAATAAGAGAAGTATAAGAAAACTATCTATGGACATGATTAAACTTTTAATAATTTTATAAATACTCTAGCCAAAATTCCAGACTTTAAAATAATAGATTTAAAATAAATTAATAGTTAGAATCAATACATTCATATTCAATAATACTTCTTTGACACTTATTTAATGTATATATATATATACAGATATATACAGGTGTGTGTGTGTGTGTATTCCCTATATCAAGGCAAAATAAAAATATATATGATGATCAATAATACACTGAGCTCTTATCATATGGCAGGTAGCATTGTAATAATCTTATATGTACTTTTTTTTTTTTTTTAGTGTCAGGTATATTGAACCCATGGCCTTGTGCACATTAATCAAGTGTTTTACCACTGAGCTATAACCTCAATTCCTCTGATAATTTTAAAAAATGAAATTTTAATGGTTTGAGTCTACTGTAGTTTAAGTCACACTCTAGTATTCATTTGGAATTTTAATTTATTATTTGCATTTTCAGCATCTATATATGTATCTCTAGAAACAAAATTTTGGAAAGTTATTGTTTCTTATGAACTACATAAAATTAATCCAGGAAAAGGGAAAAACAGTAAACAAACAGAAAAATGGGACAAAGATAAAGGGTCCAGAATTGAAAAGCACTTGAATGAATAGATTCAGAGAAAATTTTACCTACTATTTATATTAGCAATAGCAATGATATTTAAATTTCATACTACAGAAATATGTCTCCTAAATTTGTTTTAGGAGACCAGCATAACTTTTATATCCAAAAGACAACCAAAAAAAAAGGAAACAACATATCTATCTCATCTCTAATTATAATGATAAAAGTCAATTTTTCCATAGCAGAATGGCAGTTCAGGATCAAGAATTCACTTAGAAACCTGGTAATTGCAAAAGGCATTGACTTAGAAACAAACATCATATCACATCTTTAAATATTATTATTAGTCAGTTGGTGCATATTGCATATCATACTGTTTCTTAGCAGGGCTCAGTGTGATTACTAAGTGACTAGATAATCATCCTTGCATGAAACTGAGTGAGAGTTTTTAGTGAGGAGTTCTTACTACTTGGTACTTATGTTATAAAACTCTGTGGCTACCTGAATTCGAGATGATTCAAGGGCAACAAAGAGACTTCATTATATTATTTTATGCATGAAGAAATCCATCATTTTGCATCCAGTCTCATTTGATTTGGATGAAGGAAATTTCTTAATGTATTATGAACCTTCAGTACATATTTCAGAGGAGGACAAAAACACTGCAGGCATGAACACACAGCATATTTTCTTCTATAAGTAAAAATTGTTTTTATAAAATCATGTCTAGAAAAACATATAGAAGAAGATGGTTAGTATGAAGATGTTTTCCCAAAATATATAAAAATTTCACTTCATAATGATAATAAAATACAGGAAGCTGATCTTTTCAATGATTTATTGGATATCTCACATGAAAAAGAAAATGAATTAATGTAACTATAGTAGTGGAAGACAGACTTCATGTTTGCATAATAGATAAGGCATTTGTTCCAAACGTGGAGGAAGGTTCAGCGACTGAGTCTACCTGTAGAGAAACAGAAACATGAATGTTCTGGGTGGCCTGTCTTAGAGTCATTTTGACACCCAGATAGTTCCTTGCTTTTTTTTTTTTTTTTTTTTTTTTTATTTTCCTGGACATGTAGCACAAGACTGTTTTGTTTCTGTAAAAGGAAATCTATCATTTAAAATTTTGTGAAGATTCCTGTGGAATTAACTATACTTACTCTCTAAAATGTTAGTAATGCTTGTGCAGAATGTTAATAATGCTTGTCCATTACAGCATCAAAATGTCTATTTTCATTATGTCTCAAAATAAAATACTTTTTCAAAATATATTCACAGGAAAATGTGAGGGAAAAATTGAGGAAGCAAGAGTGTGAATATTGGAGGAAAAGTAAAATGTCAGCAATATTAATAGGAAAGACACATGAGACTCAATTGTGGGTCAGTTTTATTTGCTTCCTCTGTAAAGCATGATGTCTTGTCCATCTCAAACACACCAGCAAGAGCTGACTAATTGTATTGACCTCATATTTCCCTTATGAACCTAAAGTTATTATTATTTTTTACTAAGAATGTTTTGTACTTACTTTGAATTTGTTGTTTACTAAAGAATGATTGCCATTGGTTTGTTAACAGCTATAAAATCTCCCAAGACAGACATTCATTTCCCTCATAACCTGTAGGAAATTTTTCAAAATAAGTGGTTTTGTTCTGACATGATTTTTTCCTATTCAGCAACCAAAGTTATTATAGAGGGCATTATACATTAGTTCAAAAATTAGAGAATAGAATATAGTCATTTAATCAGAATCGACACTATCTCTTGTTCTCTCCACCTTTCCAATGTTAAGTGCCAGCAGTCTCAAGACCTAAGTGTCTTTATTCATTCATGACAACATTTTTATTAATTTATTTAACCTTATAAGTGTTTTATCATTTTCAATTTTTAAGAGTGATCATTTCCCAGATATTTTTATATTTTAGTTAAATTCAACTATAAAATTAGTTCATTAAGACTGATTCTGATCTAGGCATAGATTTGATTTTCTGTCTGTATCAAACATTTATATTACCAAAGACTAAGTGAAGTGACATAATTATGGAGCATCTACTTCACTCTTATTATTGATCAGGTGACTGTGTTTTACTAGGATATAGTCAATGCCTAAAGGGAAATTTTAAACATGTGTAAAGATAAGGTTCATGTCAATATACTAAATGAGTAGTCAGTTTGTCATTATATAGTTAAATATTTTATTATCAGGCTGGGGAGATAGCTCAGTTGGTAGAGTGCTTGCCTTGCAAGCATAAGGCCCAGAGTTCAATCCCCAGCACCACAAAAAGAAAAAAAAAATAATAATAATTTTATTAATCATGGTTGTTCTAGTTAATGTATTATCTGAAAAATTATGGTCTCAAATTTTACAAGATCTCATATAATTAATAATCTGTAACCTTTGTACATCTTTCTCCCAATTTTTCCCCTATAATTTTTAAACTACACAAAATCTGTCCTTCTAGTCTTACGTTATGACAGCAATATTGCCTCTGTATTCAACTCAACAACATTTTTGAGCACCTAACATGCACTGGACTAAGTTCTGTGGGTGGACTAATTTATGTGAATTTGATGGAAAAGGGAGTCATGGCAACTCACTATTGAACTGCAGGAAAAGTATAGCCAAAGGAGCATAATAACAGGTCATGTAACCTGGCTGAGGTAAGAGTAGGCTGGAGAAGATTTCCTCGGAATATGTTTGAGACTAGAACTGCATGGAGCAGGATACTTCACTCAATGAAGTTAGGGGTGAGTGTTATGCACTATGGCTTGGAAAAAGAAGACTTTGGCTCTGAATCTATAAACTAACCAATAAAGTAGTCTGCAATGCAAGAAATGATGATGTGAGTTTCAGGAGGGTGACAATATTTCTGGTGTATCAAGGAGAGACCCTACTTAAGCCTGATCTCAGAATAAATTTTGTAGCTATTTATTTTTAAGTTGACAGTTAATGTAACATGTTTTTATCTTGTACAGCCTGATGCTTTGGAGTATGTATACACTGTGGAAAGGTTAAATCTAGCTAATGAATGCATTACCTTACATAGTTATTCCTTTGACACCCTTTTCTCCTTCAAAACTCTAGTTTAAATGCTATTATTCTATTTCAAGGGATGGGAGTACTGTGCCTTTGAACATTGAAGACATATTTAGAATCACCTAAAAGTTTGACTATGAATGCATATGTGTGGTCTCTCAGATGTACATTGTCCTCTCTTAGCTCTGACATTTGATTTATACTCAGAGGCTGTTTATTGGACCTGGTTAATTCTAATTTATATTCTTTTGGCATCTGATTATGAACTAGCCCATATATTTTCATTAGTTCACCGCAGCCCACCCCATTTCTTGTTTTACCACTTCTATTTTAGTACTGTCACCTTAAGGACTGGAGCAGGCTAGAAGAATTACACCCTTCTACAAAGACAAAGTCAGAAAAATTAGCCAGATATAGGTCAACCTAAGTGAAGATCGAGGTCAAGCTATTGAGAAGATACGGTAGTATATTATGGCTATTTAATCATTGTTCATCATATGCTTACTAATGTTTCATTTTTAGGTTTTAATAGAAGAAGGTCCATTAGCTTTGGTGCCAATTCTCAATCTTTGGAAACTAATAAACAAAATGAACAAACTTAATATTGCCTTTGCTACTCTCCCAAGGTATCCTTATATATTCTAGAATAGTTAGAATTATCAAAGCATCAATGAAGTATATTCTATTATTTTTTATTTAGGCAACTTTACATAAATTTCCAAAATGTGAAAGCATTATACACATTAAGAACAACCAAAGAGTTATGAGACACTGCCCTATGATTCACAGAACTGTTATGTATTTCATGGACATAAGAACTTTATGTTACTCAGTGGGCATACACTCAAATTGATCGAAGACAAGACATTGATTTTTGGGAACCATGTACTTTTTAGTAGTGAAAACCTCATAGAGGAATATAAACGTGGAAAAATCATATAATTCTTTTTCTCAGTCTGGAAGTAGGAAAGAGGTGTTTGCAAGTGCTGTGTCCTAGGTAACTCCTCTCAATAAATAACCACAGCATGAAACATTCTGGTATCCTGTGCTATTAGAGAAAGAAGAATGAAAATAATGAGGATAAGATTCTTGAGGTGATTTTAGGTTCTAATCTATTTTTGAAGTCTATGTTATAGAATCCATCTTGGTCTGTGAAGAGAAGCAGGAAGTCAGTAGAAAGAATATTTTCTGTGCTTGAGACTGTAGCAGGTGGAGTTGAGGGCAAGAGGAGATAAAGGATAGAGGATCATGTGAGATGAAATGAAAAGTAGTTTAGAATCAGCATGTGTGTGTGTGTGTGTGTGTGTGTGTGTGTGTGTGTGTGTGTTCAAAAACGGATAAAGTGCAGAGAAAGTTGGCTTTTAAAATATCACAAGAGAATTTGGGAATATTTTAGATTCAGCTAAAATAAGGATAAGAAATCTCCAATTGAGTTTTGGTTTACTTCATTGATTTTAAAATTCTTGCTTGGTAATAATTTTTAGAAAAGCCTCTCAGTAATGGGTAGAAGAAATAATGTGTTTTAAAGCTCAAACCACTGAATTGAAGGATTATAGTCACAATCCTTTCCCCAAACCCCAGTAAGACATGAAATATTTATCTAAAATAGATACTATTTGTGTATAGAAAATTATAGGATTCTACAAATAAAAGCAATCTGTATGTGAGTGTTCATAGTGTTCCTTTCAGGGGATATTAATTTTACCTGGTGGATAGCCTATTGTATTCTGGTTCAGCAGGCTAACAGGGTGGCCTTGCATAGGAATTGTTTTTATATTGTGATTCTTGTCCTACCCTTGTCCAATTTATTATGCCTACCTGATCACTGCTTTGGAATTAGGAGAATTTTCTCTAGTAGAGATCTCATAAAAATATCATCCCAAATTCCCACATGTAGACTATAGCTTTAGACTATACAAATTAATAATCAGAGTATTTAGCACAAATTCTAACAACTAACTTCAAGTGATATTTTAGTATGTGCTAGAGACTATTCTAATAACTTACATGTCAAGTCATATTCCAAAGCAAATCTGTGAAGGGAGTTCATATTTTAGCATATACTGAGGTACAGAAAGATTTAGAGACTTGCTTAAAGTCATACAGAATATGAAGAATTCATGACTAAAAGTTTAGCCTGTCTACTATTCCAGTTTCCATTGTAAAAATAGAATATGTACATAGGCAAAAGAGATACCTGTTAATTTTAATCATTTGTTAGAAATAGATTACACTTAAATCCTCAGCTACATGGTGAGGATTATCAATTTGCTATCTTCTCAAATAAGGGGTAGTAGGGTAGTGGTGGGCATATCCTCCTTAATCCTTGCTAAGTGAAATGGGCTTCAAAAATGTCTCCTCTAACTTGTGACGAGTCTGTCTTCATAACCTCTGCAGCTGGCTGTTTCAGATGCACATGACTTTCTAATGTAGTGGTCACAGATTGGCACTTGATGCAGGAGTTCTAAGGATTCCTTAGAAAGGGTTTCCTAAAATTTGGGGGAATATGTGAACATAGACACTGGACCCTACTACCCACATAATAATGAATATTTGTCATAATCACTAAAATGAAACAAAAAATTATATTTTCTGCTACCATGAAGATATTTTACAGAAGAAATGGGAAGTGCATGGAATAAACTAGATATTCCTCACTGTGTTCAATCTTTCCAAAATTTCCCAGAGGAATTTCCTCCAGTAAGCCCTTATTGTTTAATGGTGCCTTGTGAAAAAGTTCACCTAAACTTTGTATTGCACATTTCCCAGAGGCAATTAGGTGCATGTCCACATGCTGTAAACAAAGTTGAGAATGTGTGTCAGATTGGGCAGATTTCTTTTCCAGAGATTGAACTTATTCATATCCAAGTGAATTTGACATGTTCCTATCAGAACTTTAATTTGTGTGCTAGTAAGTTATTTGATATTTACAGATGCTTTTTAAAAGTGAATGATTTCATACTATAATTGCTATTTCTGTCAGGAAAGTGTTCTAAAAGATACCAGATGTGAATTAATTCTCCAAGGGAAATCAGTGTTGTTTCTTGGTGTGTCACAGAATAAAATGTCAAAAAGATGATAAGGAAACAAATTGTTTAGGATTGTATATTGCCTTGATGGAACTTTGAGGTTTTATCTACAAAAATAGATTAGATCAAATTTGGGCTTAAAATACTGATTTAATTTGTCTTTCCTATTCTGTCTAGGGGCAGACTAATGTAGATTCTAATATTCAATGACTTATGAAAAGGATGACACAAAGCTTCTCTATTCTATTTTGTCTCCAAGGTATAATCAATAATTTTCCTTTAGGTGCTTTCTGACTTTCAAAACAAAATCCATCAACCTGGCTCATGATGTCCTTGTGCCAGATTTTAAAAATGGAAAGAAAAAAATTTTAGCCAGATAAAATGATACTACCACAGATGCATGGTGTATCAGAAATATCCTTTTTTTTTCCCCACTGAAGATGCTATTGGCCCACCTGAGGAACAATGAACAAATCTTCAGTATTTAAAATGATAGCAGTATGGATATTTTGTACAAACTGAGAATAATATTTTGTATTCTCTCACTAAATTTTATCACATTTTAAAAGTCATGTAATTATTTAAAATTATTTCTTATGTATTAAAATATGTTTATCAAATATATAAGATAACTAATTTTACATGTGCTATGTTTATCTTAAAAGCAGGAAAACATGATTTCTAATACCAAGAATTCCTTTTGAGAAGTTATTAGAATATAAAGATCAAATCAAGTATATGCAAATATATTAACACATATAAAAACTCTTAGCAGAAAAAGATCTCTCATTCTTCTGTATGTATTTATTGTATTCAATCTTCTCCAGATTATATCTCAGTATATCAGAAAATCACATAAACATGGCATAACCAACTTGTTTATGAGAAACATGTTCAGTAGAAATTAATTTCACTGAAATTCTTAAACATGTTTTGAATGAAATATTTGTTGCTCTATATGCCACTTGAAATATATTGTTTCCTTCTTACCAATTTAGTATTTACATCAGCTTTTGGAGATTCTGATGTCTGTATGGGAATGTAAATGCAAATGCTATATAAATGGTTGTTATACTGTATTTTTTAAGACTAGAAATGAACTAGGGAAAAAATGCACTTTTTCAGTACCTTTTTTTCCTAAGTATTTTTTTCCCAAGTATTTCCTTTTCAGTATTTTGAATTCATGGGTGAGGAATCCACAAAGACAGAGGGATGAACGTAATACAAATAGACTAATGATAACAACAACAGAAAGAGAAACTGCTTTTCATTTTGTGCCTTTGAAATTAATTTTTATTGAGTGTAACCAACATCTTTTTTGGCATCACTAGGCAAAATGTGTATTGTGCATTTTCTTTTGCTCTAATGTGATTTTAAAAATTTTCTATACTAACCATATTATTCAACTTTGGCCTTAGCCATGTTAAGGAGAGTCTGAATTTTAAAGTGTATCCTATATTTATTCTTCAGTAATACATAACTTATACATGTACATATATTCCATTTTGTTTTTTTATTTGAATGTGGAAAAACAAATATTACATTTTATAGTAGATGGTTTAAATGAGCAAAGTGGTTGAAAAGTTTCAAATGGTGTGAAGAAAAACTACCAGTAACTTTCCTTAGAGTCAGACTGAGCCACTAAACCCATTTTGAGTTATGATGGTTGGAACATGTCATTGCTATATTATTTTACCAAACTATTAGTAATAATTTGCACTGAACACATTAAGCATTTTACTAGTAAAAAAATGAACAGAAAATAAATAATATGAAACAGTGGAGAGAATAGAGAAGAAGACCTATCAGAGACTGTTTAGTGGAACCAGTGCTGTGATTCCTGAGAGCAAGGAGTAAGATCAAAGGGAAAGCTCCTATAATCATCCATTCCTTCATCTGGACATATATTGATTGAAAAGTCTCATGAAGCATATTTTGGGATTGCCGTTGGCATTTGCAATCATAAAAGAAGATGGGCTGATTTTAACAGAGGCAGAGTGCCTTCCCCGAATGACTGTTTCAGTTTGTTAGGGCAACCCTAAGAAGGTGTTCCAGACAGAAATTTATGTCTCACCATTCTGGAGACTGTAAGTTTGAAATCAAGGTGTGTTCAGGCCTGTTCCCTACTGAGACCTCTCCTACTGGTTTGTAGATGGCCGTCTTCTCCCTATGTTTGCATGTGGTCTTTCTTGTTCACATGCACAGGTCCATGTCCTAATTTTCTCTTCTTATAAAGACACCAGCCACATATGTTGGATTAAAGTCCAACCAAATGACCTCTCCTTAAATTAATTACCTTTCTAAAAACCCTATCTCTTTCTGGGCATGGTGACATATAGCTGAAATCCCAGTGACTCAGAGGCTGAAGCAGGCGGATTTGAGGCCAGCCTCAGTAACTTAGAGAGGTCTTGTCCCAAAATAAAATTTAATAAAGGACTGGGGATGTAGTTCAGTGGTGAGGTGCCACTGTACCCACAAAACTATCTCCAAGTATGGATTTCTTGTGAGGTATTGGGTGGAGGTAAGGATTTGAGGATTTCAACATATGAATTTTGAGGAAGACAGCTCAGCCCAGCACATCCTTGTTATAACTTTAGAAGTAGCTTCCACACACCTGCTGTTTTCTCCTCAGGATCACAAATCTTCATGAGCTCCAGTGTCTGTGACTCATACTCCATCAATTGTGATGTCACATCTGATTTAGGAACAAATTGGCCCCTCTGGGTTATTCATTTGATGTTTCTGCAGACACTCCAGGCAGCAGGTGAATTTTCTTTTCCCTGGTGATAATGATACCATAAGGATGAAAATGAAAGTTCTCACTGATGCAGGTTTTTTTGTTTGTTTGTTTGTTTGTTTCTTGTTGTATTGACCAGGGAAAGAAAGGCATCTACAGATCTACAGTAAGAGACAATAAAACAGGAGACTGCAGGAGGCGTGGTGGGCGCCGTCAGCGCTGACGTAGCCGCGGGACCCCAAGCCGCCGCCGAACTGGGGCGCGGGCCGGGGGTGCGCGCTAAGATGGCAGCTCCGGCTCGGGCCGTTTTCAGGTGCTTCAAGTGTTGTGAACAGAGTCGTGTGGATTATGTGTTTCTCAGACAGACTGAGTAAATGCTAACAATGGATAAATGCAAACATGTTGGGCAGTTGCAGCTTGCTCCAGACCATTCCATTCTCAATCCTCAGAAATGGCATTGTATGGACTGCAGTACAACTGAGTCTATTTGGGCTTGCCTCAGCTGTTCTCATGTTGCCTGTGGACGATACATTGAAGAGCATGCACTCAAACACTTTCAAGGAAGCAATCATCCTGTTGCACTGGAAGTGAATGAGATGTATGTTTTTTGTTATCTTTGTGATGATTATGTTCTTAATGATAATGCAACTGGAAACCTGAAGTTACTACGAAGTACGTTAAGTGCAATCAAAAACCAAAATTATCACAGTACAACTCGTAGTGGAAGAGTTTTGCGATCTGTGGGTACAAGTGACAATTCTTTCTTCTTACATGATGGCACCCAATCTCTGCCTCAAAATGAAGATCAAATGTGTACTGCTCTTTGGCACAGGAGAAGGATACTCATGGGTAAAATCTTTCGAACTTGGTTTGAACAATCACCCATTGGAAGAAAAAGGCAAGAAGAATTATTTCAGGAAAAGATAGCAAAAAGAGAAGTAAAATAAAGACACCAAGAATTAGAGTATCAAGTGAAAGCAGAATTGGATAGTATCCCTCCAAGAGTTTACGTTTGCAAGGTCCAGTTCTGTCCACCACCATTGAAATCGTTCCTGTTGAAGTACCACCACAGACTCCAGCATCACCAGCAAAAAATAAAGTGATATCTACCTCAGAAGATGTGAGATTTAAAAAAGGCAGTGACTCCCCAGTCAAACGAAGGTCAATAGGAACTCCTGGTGTAACAGGACTGAGAAATTTGGGAAATACTTGCTATATGAATTCTGTTCTTCAGGTGTTGAGTCATTTACTTATTTTTTGACAGTGTTTTTTAAAGCTTAAACTGAACCAATGGCTGACTGTGACTGCTAGTGAAAAGACAAGCTCTTATAAGCATCGTACCCATCACAGATACAGTAGTACATCAAAAGAATGAATGCCAAGAAAAAGATATAGGCTTAGTTTGCTCCAGACATCCAAGTTTATCATCAGGACTAAGTGGTGGGGCATCAAAAAGTAGAAATATGGAACTTATTCAGCCAAGGGAGCCAAGTTCACAGTACATTTTGTCATGAATTGCATACTTTGTTTCAAGTCATGTGGTCTGGAAAATGGGCACTGGTCTCACCATTTGCTATGCTCCCCTCAGTGTGGAGGGTAATTCCTGCTTTTCCTGGTTATGCCCAACAAGATGCTCAGGAATTTCTTTGTGAACTTTTAGATAAAATACAACATGAACTTGAGACAACTAGCACCAGGTTACCAATTCTTATCCCTACTTCCCAAAGGAAACTTATCAAACAGGTTCTGAATGTCGTAAATAATATTTTTCATGGACAACTTCTTAGTCAGGTTACATGTCTTGAATGTGACAACAAATCAAATACCATAGAACCTTTCTGGGATTTGTCACTGGAATTTCCAGAAAGATACCAATTCAATGGAAAAGATATTGCTTCCCAGCCATGTCTGGTTACTGAAATGTTGGCCAAATTTACAGAAACTGAAGTTTTAGAAGGAAAAATCTACGTATGTGACCAATGTAACTCAAAGCATAGAAGGTTTTCCTCAAAACCAGTTTTACTCACAGAAGCCCAAAAATAGCTTATAATATGCCACCTACCTCAGGTTCTCAGACTACACCTCAAACGATTCAGGTGGTCAGGATGTAATAATCGAGAGAAGATTGGTTGGTGTTCATGTTGGCTTTGAGGAAACTTTAAACATGGAGCCATATTGCTGCAGGGAGACCCTGAAATCCCTCAGACCAGAATGTTTTATCTATGACTTATCTGCTGTAGTAATGCACCATGGGAAAGGATTTGGCTCAGGACACTA
The DNA here is from genome assembly GCF_902686445.1 of Sciurus carolinensis. Taxonomy (NCBI): domain Eukaryota; kingdom Metazoa; phylum Chordata; class Mammalia; order Rodentia; family Sciuridae; genus Sciurus; species Sciurus carolinensis. The sequence continues at coordinate 117,916,941 of NC_062218.1, forward strand.
CACTGCCTACTGCTATAATTCTGAAGGAGGGTTCTGGGTACACTGCAATGATTCCAAGCTAAGCATGTGCACTATGGACGAAGTATGCAAGGCCCAAGCTTATATCTTATTTTATACCCAGTGAGTAACTGAGAATGGACATTCTAAACTCTTGTGTCCAGAGCTCCTGTCTAGTAGCCAACATACCAATGAAGAAGCTGATACCTCTTCTAATGAAATCCTTAACTGATCCAAAGATAGCGGGACTTTCTTCTTGCAATTTGTATATATACTTTTTAAAAGGGCTGACTTACAATTTTGAGCTTCTTTTTTTTTTTAACTTTGAAATCAGTGCACACTACATTTACATTTTGTATTTATGACAACTTTTTATTTTTTTACAAAGACAGTATATCAACTGCAGGGAACTAAACTTTTTTCAAGTACTCGGGAATTTTAAACTTTTAGTGTTTACCTCAGACTATTGTTACCTCTTATTTTGACATCTTAATTGGCTTATATCATGAATTTGTGCAATCTACTGAAGAAATTTAGGTGGCATTTTATATACATTTGTTACTTACCTTTTGTAACTGTTTTCTATACAAATTCAAAATACATTGAAAATTAGACACTTTCTTCACAATGTCTTAACCAAAAGAAGTCATTTCTCTCAGGCCATTTGTGTATGGAATATCTGTCTCTTGAAGAGAATTAAATACACTGAAAGTGAAATATCCAGGTGTCAGCTCAATACTCAGCAGTCACACTCATTGATGTTCCTGAGGCTTCATGCATTACAGGGCTCAAAATATATATTGTAAATTTTAATAATTGTTCTTTATTTGGCAGTCAAACCACATTTAAATGAAAATGGTAGATTTACAAATGGTATATTAAGTGAACTTTGTAACTAAGGACACGCAAAAATGTTGGCTGGGACTTAATGATTTGTCATCAGCAAACAGGTTCTAGTAAGACAGATTCTAATAAAGCAGTCATTAAAATTTCAATTTAGCAAACCCATATGTTACACAAATGTAGTTTATTCTAGGTATGTGCTTATATTTGATAACATTAGATTTCTTAAAGCTTTGTATAGCTTGAGATGTTTAGCTAAAAGGAATAAGTCTCAAAAAACTGCATAGGTTGAGAAGGTAAGTTCAAAATTGGCAACTGGATTATACAACTAGTGTCTCATTTTTCTAAAAAAACTGAATCCTGGATTTTTGACTCTTGCTGGGATTATGTGACTACTGGAAACCACTTAGATAAACATGGGGCCCTCTTTTAAAAAACACAATATTAGCTAAACTTGAATTTTATTAAAAACAGTGAGACACTAATTTTGCTCTTCTCTAGTCTCACTAGATGTCTTTTAAATCCTACTGCTGCTCCCTTAGAAAGGGGAGACTTCCACTAAACTCTGCACATCAGCTTTTATTAAATTAAAAAAAAATGATACTGCAGAGCTGAGTAGTTATGAGAAGCTGAGAAATGGAAGAGTCTGGACAGTTTTCCATCTCTGGAGGAGCTCCATCCTTGCATCTTGTGTGTTTTCCTTTTAGGAACTAATGAATTGTGTTTATTGTTTGGCTTGTTTGTTTCAGCTAATACACAGCATCTAATATCCATTAAGTTTTCAAACTAGGTAACTGTGTGGGTCCTAGTCTTTTCCTTTTGCTTAGTATATTGGGAGGCTTAGTAACTAACAATCTCACACTGGCAATGAAAAATGGGTTGTGGGGCAAAGGCATAATCTGACACCTCTGTAAGTTTTGGAATCATGACTTTTAAATTTTCCCCAAATTCTTTGATGTTACCTCTAAAGAGAGAAGGTCTTATCTTGGTGCATTTTGAAACATACATTCAAAGTTGGGTAGTTTTTGAGCAAAAATATACATAGCTACCACAGTCATAGTGTGTACAATATCTATATGATTTTAGAAACCAATAGTTTGAAGGAGTTTAGTAACTGGCATTATAAGAAAATGAAACCATTCTGCAATATAAAAATTGCTTTCTCAAACATTATACTCACTTAATGTATATTTAGCATCCACCTGGAGACTTTCCTTTAATTTTGTGACCTATTTACCCAGCAGAGCAAGGAACAGGAAGATTTGATTTATTAAATCTTCTTAAATACTGGACCTGCCATTAATACCACCTTATCTCTTTAACTGATAAATATAAATATCTATCTCACTCACACACACACATACATGCGCACACACACGCACACATGCACACACACACACACCACTCACACATATGTATAGAGATATATTTGTGCATATAGTATATATTCATGTGTATGTATCTGTGTATATGTATAGATAAATGATATACAAATATCATATATGTATACTATAAAGATAAATATCAGGAATTCTCAACAGAATCACTATGAACAATTTGAGTTGTATAATTCTGTGTTGTTCTGTACATCCTAGGGTGCTTAACAGCATTGCTGCCTTTACTAGATGTTAGTAGCAACCTCTCCTGTAATCTCTTATTAGATTACAGAGATGTCTCCAGATATTGCCAAATTTCCCTATGGACAATTCTTCCCAAATTGAGAAAAGAAATAAACACACATGATTTAATAAACATTGATTACATTTTAATCAGATATTTCATACCTACTCAATCATTCAATTTTTACCTATTATCTACATTTCCTAAAGAAGTATGTTGAAGTATACTACTCAATTTCTACCCTCTATTTTGTTCCATTTTTGATTTACATTTTGGAGGTTTTAACAGGCATATATATTTGTGATTGCTTTTATTGGTGAAGTTTTTATTCTTGGGGATAAATATTGTTCTTGTTATTTTATATTTATTTTAGTATTTTTTCTTTTTTTAAAAAATTTTTTGCACTGCCAAAGATTGAAACTAGGGCCTTATGTATGGTAAACAAGTACTCCAGGCAAGGACTGAGCCACATCCCCAAGCCTTATTTTATTATCCATGATATTGCCCTTTCCTTTGATACATATTGGTGTATGCTTCTGTAGTAAAATACATATTTTAAAATTTTATTATTTCTATACTAGGTATTTTAGTTACTTTTGTACCATATGTATACATTTATGACAGATATTACAAATCTATAGATAGCTATATAGATGATGGATAGAAAAATAGATAAAAATCTGTATTTCCTTATATAAAGTTGTTTACTTAGTTCTTTTGACTTTCTTATGACTTGATCTGACCCCTTTAACTCATTAAACAAAAAAATAAAATAAAAAAGAAAGAAAGAAAAGGACAAATGTTCTGTGGTCCAGTAGCAGAAACAAAGAAGATTCTTATTTGGGGAATATAAGTTAAAGCAGAGAGAAAACAAGAATTACCTCTTTATACTTTATACTTATTTTCTCTATACACCATTTTTCACCAATTAATTTGGAAATTAAATTGAAACTGATGAGTTGTATTTCAGCAAAATTAACTCAGGATAGATTTGGAGAGAGAATATAATGATAGCAATAGGAAAAATAGTTTTAAAATTTTCTTTCTTGTAATAGAATCAAATGTTTTTTTTTATTATGACAACAAAATTGCAGTATAAACTATGGACTGATTTAAAGGAACCATAAGAAGATTATATCAGTCCCTGATTTATGTGTCAAAAGCATAAAACTTTTTTGAAATTAACTGGTATTCAGCTACCCATTGTTAAATAACAAACCAACCCAAGATTTTATGGCTTTAAACAGCCATTACATTTTACCTATGATTTTCTGAGTCAGGAATTTAAAGAGCACTTGTAGGAGAGCTTGTTTCATGATTCACATGGTGCCCACTGGAGCAGTTGGGTATGGAAGATCTGTTTTCAAGTTTGTTTCTTTTCTTTTTATCAGGATCAGACAAATTAGCTACCAAAAGAAAACAGTGTAGTCTGCTTTACTTTATGAATATCATTTAAAAGTCCTAAATAGTTGAACATAATATACCATTTTAAAATTATAGTAAGTTATGAATTGATATTTTTTGTCTCAAAATATATAAAGAATGATCTCAACAGTCTTTAATTATCTATTAACATAAGTCACAATATAAAAATAATTTTGATCTAGTTAGAAATCAATATGATCATTTTGATAGATTCCCAAGATAGATAAAATTTCTAAATAAAAACAAATAAAAATATTAGCAATTCAAAAATTACAGGCTATTTCCTTACTTAGTATAGGTTACTAAGGTCACATTAAATAATATAGAAAAAGGGGAAATTAGAATTTTTTCATGTACTGTTTCTTAGTCTCTTTGCACCCCTTTAAAAGTAGATCAAAGAGGATGCTTCTCAGAAAACTGTATGCATGCATACTATACAACTTCTGTACAGTTTGGGGAGGTTCATGGATTCCTTGAAGATTAAGAACTTTTGTCATACATACATCAGTTTTTGCTTTTGTTTTAGAATCATGGTAGGTATTGTGTGAAGTTGGGTAGTTCTAATACAATTGTGGGTTTTTCTTAATCGTGTTTTCCAAATTCAATATTGATGACTTACTAATGCTAAAGCAGTAAGAGATTAGTCTCATAAATTAGAAGCATTAAAAAATGTAGAACAAAGTAATATAAAATAGAATTTATGTACATAAATTTCAGAATTATTAGTGAGGAAGCCCACCCCCACTACTACCAAAATTTTTAGCTACTGCAGGTTTTAATAAGTGCCTCTGACGTCCTCCATCTATTATCTATTTTAATTATATAAACTTTCAGGTTTTTACTATTCAAGTTTTACTCTTTCAAAACTCCATTGGTTTATTTGGAATTACTTTTTCTGCCTTTTTTGAACCAATGACCTTCAAATCCACTTTTACCCTCCCAGCTCAAGTTTATCCCTTCTGCATTTTCCTTGACTCCCTCAGAGTTAGTAAACTCATTCTCTCTGACACTTTGCTGTATCACTCTTGAAATTGAATTGTAATTATATTTTAATGTCAGTTTTTTCCCTATAGAATAAGTGCTCTTTGATGTCAAGAACAAAACATTAATCATTGTATTCCTAAAACCTAACTCAGTGACAGATAAATTTTAGGATTTAGATGTACACATTTAAACTACAAATAAATCTACAAAGTTTATTTGTTTCTTATGGGTGCTTGGTATTTTTCTTATCAAAATCTTCATACTCTTTCTCTCTAAAATTATATACAATATTTTTTTCATATATACATGTATATACTGATGAATTTCTATATATCAGTTATGATTATTACTTTTTCTGTACTCTAAGGTAATATATTGTCAGTGTGTAATAAAGGAAAAACTGTTGTAATTTTTCTGGAAACCTAAAATTACTTCTGTAGAGAACCTGTTGTCTCCTGTGTCATTTCAAATATGTTAGTTTAACAAGAATATTTCAATAAACCAAATAGGAATAGCAATAAGTTATTTCTAAGTATACAATAAGTAGAAAATGCATTTAAAAAGATATTTTGTCAGGATGGTTTACAAAATTGGTTTGACAGAATGTTAATAAATACATAGGTAGATTGATTAAACAATGAATATATAGAATAAAGTATAAAATATACTATACGTCATACATAAACAGAAATAAGTACTTTATATTGTATAGTAATATGGCATACTACATATATCCTATATATACATTCATTATGTTATTAGCAAAGCTAATTCATTTCATTGCAATTTTGCCTTAGGCTCTTCAAAAGGGGGCTTCAAATTTTGGTATGTGACAGTGAACAGTATCATTTAGATAGCTGACTTATCTTAAGGTCCATAATCCAGTATGTTAAAAGTAAGGAAATAAATAGATAAAATTGAAAATCTGGTTAGACAGTCTTCACAGGTGAGACATAAAAGTGGACATGTGAAAAGAACTAATGAGGTGACTTGCCCAAATGCTCAGTTTATGCCCCTGTCAGCTTGTTTTTGTAAATGCAGCATCATTCCCTTGGGTAGAGCCACTGCGACATCACAGCAGCAGGGTAGCTGCCTCCCCTTTCTTTTTAACATACCTCTTTAATTGTAATCTAAGCAAACTTGAAATGATACAGGAGTCTCTTGAAAATGGTGCAAGACTATTTCCTCATACGGTACCTATTTTCTTGGACAACGAAGTAAGAAAAATCTTCAGGTATCCCAACAAAGAACTGTGTTGGAGAATTAACTTTCTTTAATTTTTTATGAAGATGCATATTTGATTAAATATTTTTCTTATTATATATGCACCACCCTTACAGTGTGAACTATTTTCCTTACATATTTTCACAGAAATTTATCTTCTTCCCATTCTTCATAGGGAATCTGTGGATTGGGGCAGTTGCTTTTAGAAAAATACTTAACATGGAAATATAAACATACACACAAACATATATATATACATATGTATGACTATATAAGTTCCCTGAAACTCAAAACTTTGCCCTGATCAGCCTTGAAGTTCTGACAGATGCAATCTCTTTTATTTACTGCAAATATTGGGGGAATAGAGGAAGGATATGATTAGAAGCATTGAAATTAATGACATTTTAGTAGTTTTTATCTGCATGAAAAGCCTGGGAACAAAAGTAAACATAGTTTTGTATGGTACCAAGATCCTGCTCAAATATAAAAGAATTTGAACAAAGTTCCAAGAATTAAGGGACATAGTGTTCAGGAAAATATTACTGTACTCTATCTTATTTCCTACTTCAATAATAGTGAAAAAGTGGTGTACTTCTAAACTTATTGCCCATTGAAATACTGCTAAATACACCTGTTTTAAATTTTTTTTCTTGTACAAATGTATTTTAAAAGTCAAAATCTTCTGTAACATGTGCAAAATACAGTTAATTAGGCTGAAGCTGTTTGAGAGATGTATGCACCTTGGTTTAAGACAGTATGGGCAAAGTTGAAATTAATGTAGAAATATTCTCATTCTGTAATGGGGAAGATCCTTACCCGTGAATATGCATGTTTCAATTTACCTCTTAATATAGTTGTAATTCAGTATAATTGTAACAGTTCAGAGATGAAAACATTGATTTGAACTGCATCTTATCATATAACATAGATTTACAATGCTTTTCAGATCCCTTCATAGTAAATGTGAGCAAATAAATGAATTTTAATAATTTGTACGACTGTTACTAATTCAATATGGTGATAGTTACATGATGGTAAAAATAATAGTATGTATATATGTTACTGTTAGGGGTTTGTGAGTACCAGTTCATCTGAAAAAAAAAAAAATCCATACAAATGAGTAATCAATATCCTGAAAGAAAAACATACTCCCCAAACAGGCTATTTTTCATCTTTATTTATTTTTTTCCTAAGAGATCTATTTTTTCTTCTTTCTCTTTTTCCTTTTCTATATTTTTGAGCACAAGACTTATAATGAATAATAACAATTCTATCTCATTAAAATTCAAGGTGGCTGTGATGATTTATTGAAGAATTAAATGGATGGTAAGGATTAAAATAATTTTAAAGATATATAGCAGCTTGAGGAAATGTTTACATAGATATATAATTCTGTTAAAGGAATATAGGAGCCAGACACAATCCCAGAGGAAGTTCAATCCAACTAAGATTGAGAGAAATAAAAAGTCTTTATCTTCAGACGCCAGTGTATAAAGACTGAAAGAGATGACTGATTGCTCCTTCAAATGCACAGATATGGATGCAAAGCTACAAGGATCACAAAGAATTAGACAGAGATGGTATCCCCAAAGAAAACTGATAAAGGTCCAGTAACTAACTTTACTGAAATGAATATCCATGCACTGCTTTATAAGAATTCAAAATGATTATTTTAAAGAAGCTCAATGGATGACAAGATAATATAGATAGATAACTAAACAAAAGTAAGAAAGCAATACATAAACAAAATGATAAGTTCAATAAGAAATAGGTAACACAAAGAAGAAAAAAGTAAAAACTTTGGAGCTGGAGAATATCATGACAACTTAAAAATTCAATAAAGCATTTTAACAGCAGATTTCATCAAGCAGAAAAAGATTGGCCACCTTGAAGACAGATTAGACCCATTTGACACTGAAGGAATCTGATACTTTTTTCTTACAGAGAAGTTCTAAGAATTGTTCTATAGAACATAATTTTTTTCTACATAAAAGTTAAAAATCAAGGAAAATTCTGGTTTCAGTACAGAAATGAAAAGGCAGAGCGTTGTTCTTATCCTGACAATATGAATGGGCCAGATAATCTGCAAAGTCATGATTTTTCTTGAACCCTTCAGAGAGGTTAGGTTTTAAGGCAAACAACTAATCTGAAATTGAAGGAAAAATAGGCCCCTTCAAAAAGAAATAGGATGCAAGCACTGGATTATCTGTGGCAAAGCAAAGAGGAAGATGGGGCTTCAATGTAAATGGAATTTAAAAATTCAGGTTAAATTTTCATTAAATTGCTAAAGACTGTGTGGGGGCTAGTGAGAGTATAGAACCCTTTTCTTGGAGCAAATAAAGGGGAATTTGCATTATTTGCAGGCTATGGACCTTGCTGGATGTTGAGGAGAAAGATTAGGGACAGTGTTGGACACTGGAGAAAGCTTTCCTTTGTGGGCAGCCCTCAAGGAGGAGAACTGTACCAATGGAGGATTGACTGGAACCCTGTGCAGACCCTCTGCCTCTGTGGGTAAGGCACTTGTCTTTCCCAGGGCAAGTGAAGACCTGTTAGCAGGAGAGGAAAGGAAAAAGAAATGCTTATTTTTGAGATATTTTCTCTAGAGTAGTCTTGTGATTTTAGTGAGGGCTGGTTTTCCAGAGGTTTTCTCAGGGCTTCTACTCCATCTCTGACTTCAGGACCTCCCCATTCACCTTCAGAGATTGTCTCTCTTAGGATTGCTCTTCTCATCCAACAGTCTTGCTTGCTAGTCAGTGCTTACTAGCTTGATGGGATGTGGTGGTGAGGATGGGAAGAATAGGCAAAGTCTTATTCACTAGGGTTTCAGTGGTGAGCTTTCTAAAGCAACCCGCCCTTGCCCTACTGGAGGTTTCTCTAATATTAGAATTGAAATATATAGGAGGATGTGAATAGGTTATATACAAATACTATGCCATTGTTTTTAAGGAACTTGAGCATCTGTAGATTTTGTTACTGTGGTGGGGGGGTCCTTTAATCCATCCCACACAGATACCAATGGATGACTTCAAGTATATTTGGATTAGAAATAAAGCAGGCATTCTTCTCTGATAGCTTTATTATGTCAGTAGATCATAAGGTGAGTTGTTGTTTAGTTTTCATTTTCTTTAAATATATTAATTTCATTGAAATTTCTAATATCTCTATGAATCTTATGAGGGTTAAAAATTAAGGAGTGTCGGGCTGGGGAGATAGCTCAGTAGGTAGAGTGTTTGCCTTGCAAGCACAAGGCCCTGGGTCCGATCCCCAGCACCGCAAAAAAAAAAAAAAAAAAAAAAAAAAAAAGAAAGAACAATTAAGGAGTGTTTTCATATACTAATCAGAAATGAAGTACATCTAGGAACATTATTGAGAAAGATCATGAAAATAGAATCAAATAGCTCAGGTTCAATTCCAAATTTTGTTACTTACTAAAAAATTACATGGATTCTCTAAGCCTCATTTTTAACTCTAAAATGGTAGTTTGTAGGTATGGATTAGATAAAAAAAACACAGAAAAATGCCTGACATACAATCATAACACACAGTAAATGATAGCTATTGATGTTACTATTATTATGGAAATATCTTTGGGTAAATATCATTTCTTCTAAATATGTGTAGAAAAGCATTTTTATGTGTGTGCTATATAATTATTTACGTGAAGTCTGATAATAAAAGGGGAAGATTACAAAGTATGCATTATCTGTATCTACAAAATTATGCCTGATATTTTCTGGGTGATTGTATAATGAACTTCAGAATTTGTGATTTTTGAAATTATCTTTTCATATTTTCTACCATTATTACTTGGCAGATTATCTGAACAGACATTCAAATGGTAATTTAATATTGCCATTATTTAATATTAATATTAAATTTATATACTTAATATTAAATTTAATATTTAATATTATTATCATTTATTGCTATATAACAACCTGATATCTCAGTGGCTTAACATGCTAACACCAACTTTCTTCTTTATAGATCTGTGATCAATGATAATCAGCTGAGTTTAGCTGGAAATGGTTATGCTGGGTGCCAGACCACATGTTGGCATGAGGCCAGGGCTACTAGAACCACATTCTCCTTGGATTTGTACTTTCTCTGGACATTCTATGAACATTCTTCCCTAGAGCAGATCTCAGTAATGAAAGAGAGCAAACCAAACTACATAATGACTGAAAGCTTATGCTGATGTCACAATCACTAATATTAAATTGGCCAATTCAAGTACAAAGTCCTACACAATATCAGTAGTATGGGGAAAATGCCTCACCCATAGTGGATACTGTGGACTACAGGGTAAGAAGCAATGTTGCAGAACTTACTTGAAAAGAAAGGAGAATTAAAGAGAGAATTAAATTTAAATGCATCAATCTATCTGTAAATTTTGCAGATTAAACCATCAATTTTAAGAAAGTCATTTTCATATTATAAAATGGAAGACTGCTAGGGCTTGGGATTTGAACTGATAAGCATGGAACTCAAATTTGAGTTAATACAAACTCTTCGACCTCTGTAGTCCTCAATTTTTTCATCTTTAAATTAGGAGTAATGATGTTATCTGTCCTGCTGTTAGTTCTTTCCCGCCCCCCCTTGGTCCTTATTATTATCGTGAGCAACTTAGAATATTTAAAATAATTTACTTTTTACATTCTTTAAAATAACTGCCTTGGAGAATAACTAAAACTGAAAGGCATTGTTTCTAATTCCTAGATCTAAAACTTCTGTTTGATTTTTGCTTTGGGAAGAAATGTTATTTAGGCAGTGTATTTTGCTTAAAATGTACTTTGCTGGAAATGTCACTGGTCACACACTTATGTTAGGAATAAAAGAAGGCCATAGATGTAATTTGATAAAGCTAGCTTTTGTCAACTACAATATCACCTTCTTTTCCCCTGGCTAAAACCTTACACTTTTCATTTTTTTACTGTCAGCATTTTCAAAAGAATCAGTAAATGGAAATATTCAGTTAATGGAACAATATGTTATATTATTATTAATTGCTGACATTTTATCATATTTTATTTTATGAAATTAAATCTTCCTAAGAATTCAAGGGAAAAATAGAACAAGTTTAATTTGAGATAAATTCAATGAGGGAACCAGTGGAAACTTGACAGGGGGGTTACTGATTAGAGAATACAGAATTTTAGGAAAGATGCCCAGGATTTTTAAGCTTCTGAAGACAAATTAAGCTGAAACAGAGTATGCAATGAAAACAGGAAGGGGAATAGATAAATTTGTCCATTTATAAAAATTTAATTTATTCTAGAAGTTATATTCTAAATCAATATATGGCATAGAAGGTCTTCTATTGTCTGACCCTGGCCTACTTCTACAAATGAATCTTTTAGTCCCTTCTATTTTTTTTTAACCTAGACAGGTTTACATTAGTTCTGCTCCACTGATACTACAAACTCCTTATAATTGATTTCTTTATACATGCTGCCATCTCTACTATCTCTACTACTCTTTATCTTGGTTATTCCTATGCATTCTTTAAGTCTCAGTGTCTTTTGAAAAACAGACCATCCCTGATTCAAAATATTTATTTCTTTCCCCCATGTTTTACTCTGACTGCAATTTTTTGCTTTTCTTTCAAAATGTTTTCATATAGTTTAAAAATATGTTTCATGGCTGTAATTTTAGTTTAATGGTAGAGCAAGTGCTTAGCTTGAGTGAGGTCCTAGATTTAATCCCCAACATCAGTATATATAATATTATGTTTTAGACTTCTCTACCTTATTAAATTACAAACTGTGTTTCCACATTTGCTAAGTTTATGTTTATAGAAACAGTGCTAAACTGATTAATAGTAATTAGAGATACACAGTCCTAACATTTACACTCCACCGCTCTGTTCAAGCTGAAGTGATGGAAGATATGGGGAAAGTTAGCCTGATGGTGGCAAGGTCATATTTTTGTTTCCTATCTATCCTGTTTATAAAATTGACTGATGAATCCTATCTTGAATCAGCAATGGAGTATTCACATTTATATTTTCCCCCAAGGTCATTAACTGATATTTTAAGCTTATCAAACACACAAAAATAATGGTATGTTATGGTAGATATAAAGCAATAGGTGCCCCCAAATAAACAAATGTAACTATTGAGCCAATACATGGGCATTCTGTCTCACTGTGAATAGCCCAAAGCATATACATCTGCATCAAGTGTGAATAAAATACATCCTTACAGATGACTTGCTCTTGACTTTCTTCAAATGGTTAATTCCTTTCAATCTGTTGTTGACTTGACTAAAAAATGCAAAACAGGGTAATATAAGAATTGATGATGCCAAATATTTTTGGAGTAAAGAAAACAAAGCTAAAAAAAATTGAGATGACTCTTCTGTGAGTCTTAGTCTTTTCTGTCTGAAAATCTACACCAGTTGTTGTATATTTGATTTATAGAAATTCTATGACAATTGCTATCTATCTGTTTATAGCCATTATCTGTATTATCTACATCTTGTCAAGCATTACAAGTATTTTGGTTTAGTTCATTAAACATAGCGAGGGAAGAATTTCCTTATATGTATAATTTTGCTTTTTTTTTTAAAAAAAGCACAGGGCATGTATGTATACAATTAGTGCACTCATTCTCTCAGGGTCTCTGTATTGCCCAGAGGTGTGCTGGTATAGGCAAGATTGGCATCTATGAGAAGTGCTCCCATAGAGGTACAAGATTTTATTATTATACATATTTTTTAGATGAACTAGGAAGATTCATGACCACCTTGGATTAGACAAGGAGAATGAAGGGAAGAGAGAGAGGAATGGGAATAGGAAAGACAGTAGAATGAATCAGACATAACTTTCCTATGTTCATATATGAATACATGATCAGTATAACTTGTCATCAGATACAACTATGAGAATGGGAAGTTACACTCCATGTGTGTATAATATGTCAAAATAAACTCTACTGTTATGTATATCTAAAAAGAACCAAAAATAAATAAATTATAAAAGAAGAACGACCAGATCTAGGGAAGAGGAGTTTGCATAACAAAATTTGGGTCAGGAGATAGTATTCTGCTAGGTTGATTCAATCAAGTCCTGGGTGAGTGTTGGGGGTAGTTTGTGAAAATGAAAAAGAAGTTAGAGTCAACAATAAGAGGAAAGTGTCTCTCCTCAATCATCACACAGAGTTAAGAAAACAGTAAATTATGTAGTGACACCTGAATTATGATGAGAGAGGTAATATTGCTAAAATCTGTCATCACATTACCAAATGATTAAAAAATACTGAAAGTAGTAAATAATTCACTAGCAGTAAGACAAAACTATTTTCTAAAGTATATAATATTAAAAAGTAAACATCAAAGGGAGTTTGTTAGATAATCAATAATCATGGCATGTGTTTGCAAAGAAATACAAGGTGAGGGAAAGAGATGAAGTGAGAGGAAGGCGAAAGGCTTGCTAAACCCTCCACTTGACAGAGAAGCTGAGTGCGTATTGAGCCAGTACATGACACAAACCTGTGTGACCACCCCCAAGATGCTTCTGGCAGGTTGTGTAATACCACATGTGGTTTCTATGGAGAAGATACAAAGATTTTAAATGGGAGATGCAAAAGAATTTCCCCCAACTATGGGGAAATCAAGACAAACAAAAGGACTGGACAGATTTGCTGACATTAAGGGTATAAGTAATAAAGAGACATGTTGTACAGGGGGCCTGGTCACAGAACGGAGCAATTACAGTGCAGGTTGGTTGTAATCCTACAGAAACGCTTTTAATCAAATCACACATCTTACCTAGCGACGTCTTTATTAGAAGAAAAAAGAAAAGGGAAAAAGGACACTCTCAAAGTAGAAAGGGACAGTGTGGGTCCTCTCAGAGATGACAGGGATGATGCCTCCCCCTTACTGGGAGTTCCCAGGGAAGTTTCCAGAGTCCCACCCACATCCACCTCTCAACTTTTGACAGACAGTAGATATTTATATTCGTTGGACTTTACTTCTCATTATCCTGTCTCCCTGAGTGCTGGGATTCATTCTCCATAAAAGAGGCAGAAGTCTCCCCATCAGGGTAGACTGTGTTCTTATTTACAGGGAGGAGCCTTTGGACTTACATTTCTTCCTCAGGCAATAGGTTCTTTGCTGAGAAATGTAGCATATCCTATTGACTTCAGGAGGCCAGGATTGGAGTGGCCTTACATAAATTGCTTTAAAAAGAAAGCATGAGGCAGGTCAGCCCAGTAAGCCCAGTCTACAGAATTACCCCTTTATGTTCCCACCACTTTTGTCTATTTAGAAATGCAAAGCAAATTTGAAAACACTAAATGAAAAATGTGTGTGCAGTTAAGGGAGTATAATTAAAAAACATAATCTTCCTTCAATTAAAAAAAAAAAAAACCTCTGCACAAAGATAATATGAAAAGGAAACATTTTCACTGTAAAAGCATTAAATCAGAATGGGCTGTGCTTCATAGACAAGCTAGCAAGAGATTGAAAAGTTAAGTAGGAATAATTGATTATATACATGAATTCATGACAAACGATAACTGGTACTAAGTAAGAGGACTTGAGACTTAACGATTTGTCCCCACATAGATTGTTACCACTTTACCTGGAAAATGAGTGACTGTCCATATTAGCTTTTTGGCTTTCTTCATCCAGTGGAGAATCACGCTTGCCTATGTGTATGACAGAAGGTAGTTTTGAGTCTTGGAAAAAGGCACCCACTGGAATTAGGCTCCTACTTACCCATAGAAATTCCCATATCCAGGTCCTATTTTACCCTTGAAAGAGATGGTTCCCAGGCTCCTGATTACATTACTGGGTCATAAAGCTAACAACAACCCTGTCTGGTTTTCAAGGGTCCATGTATATGCAGGTAAAGGAGGGAAATACATAAGTTTTCTGAGTAGAGGAAAAAGGAAGAGGTCTGTCTCCTTGTTTTTAACAGGGAGAATTAGCTTTAATATTTGTTTTCATAACACTTATGAGTAGATACAAAAGATGAAAAATTCACTCTTGAAGAAAACAATCTATTTGACATTTCCTAAAATACTATGAAATCAAATTCAGTCTGGATATGAACATGAGTAGGGCATTCAAGGGGTAGAAATTTTTTTAAAAACCGGCTTATCTTTTTCCTGCATATAAGCTTTGGTATAAATCAATTTGTCAATTAGTGAATTTGATTTTAGTAGGATAAATCTAAAAATTCTTTTTAACACAGAATAAAAAAATACATAGTTCATAAAATTTCTATTATTTTGTCATTTCCTGAGGAACTTGTGGTATTTTATTCAGCTGCAGGAATCTCTCCAACCAACCTTAACCTTTTGAGGTTAATAGCCAGTGATATTGATTTTCACTATGACTTCTTGAGCTGAGATACTTCACTGAAATGTTTAGATTAGTGAGGTTGCTTTAGGATCCCTGTGTCTGAAAACTAACTTGAGCGCTGCTATGTTTGGTGTATGTCCCAAACTTAATTTTTGAAGTCATATGTTATCAATATTTGGAGGTGAGCTTTTGGAAGATAATTAAGATTATATGAATTCATGAAGGTGGGACCCTCATGATTCATTATTGGTTTTATTAGAAGAGAAAGCTGGGTGCACTGGCACAAGTCTGTAATCCCAGCAATTCAGGAGGCTGAGGTAGGAGAATCCCAAGTTCAAAGCCAATCTCAGCAATTTAGGGAGGCCATAAGCAACTTAGGGAGAACCTGTCCCCAAATAAAAAGTAAAAAGGACTGGGTACGGTGCTTATGCTGCTTAGTAATTGAGTGTCCCTAGGTTCAATACCTGGTACCAAAAAACAAACAAACAAAAAATAAAAAAAATAAAAGAAAGAGAAGACAAACTTGCTATGTTTTTCCGTCTTGCTCTGTGATGTCCTTTACCATGTCATGTCCCAGCAGGAGAGCCCCCATCAGACGTTGAGCAGATGTTGGTGCCATATCTTGGACTTTCAGTCTCCAGAACCATCAGTATAATAAACTTCTTTTTTTTTTTTAAATTGCCCAGTCTGTGGCATTCAGCTATAGCAACAGAAAATGAACTAAGGTAAGCTATTTTAAGCCAAATCAGCAATATGATCACTGACAGAACTTGTATGTACTTAATAACGTGTGACAGAGTTAAGAAATAATTTAGTACTAACCCTGTTTCTAAAAATCCCTCTCAAATTTGCTTTCTTCTACTTAGAGATAGCTTTTTACATATAGTTTAAAAATGGGTATTAACTAATTTAAATATATCTTATAGCTTATAGATGAAGAGAATGGACTTCTTCAATTATTTTTTTTCTGGGTATCATGACCCTTTTCAACAGGACAAGGTACTATAAGAGAAACACTATATAAAAGAGGTAAAGCTATAAGAATTTCCAAGGCAAAAAAAAAAAACAAAAGAATTTTTACTTTGTATTATATTACAAGTGAAGAATCAATGGAAAAGCAAGTCAGTAGAGATCTATTTTAGCTACTTAAATGTGGTACTATGTATCAATGCCTGGATTTGGAGAACATCTTCATTTAATAGCACATTTTTGAAATAAGAAAAAGTTATAAGGTTGTTTTTTGCTTAAAACGGGATGACTGAAGATTTGCCATTGTGCTAATGAAGCTGAAAAGAAGGCAATTAAAAATTCAAATGTCTGAAAAATGACATCCATTAAACTTGCATTATACTCCTATTAACTAAAGGATCTTATTATGTCACACAATAGATATTTAAGATTATCACTTCAGAAAATATAAAATTGCCTTATTTACATATATTTATTTTTTTATATTTATCATAATTGTGTTTCTTTAATTTTTATAGAGCATATTGGTCACAAATTATAATCAATTTTGTTGTGGAATACAAAGAATAGTTATTATAAAGAAATGTTGATGTAGATATTGAAAATTAGTAGCTTTTCAATTGACACAATATATATAGTGACAGCTAAAATGTCTGCATTCTTTCTGTGCTTCAGTTAAATGTCATAATACTCCAACTTCTCTTAGTTTGGTTGAATTAGAAATGAGTGCAAGATGTGGAGATTTTTAAGGAATTTTTTAAATCAATTATCAATACCTATCTTCCAAAGAGAATAAGGTCATTTAATCTTTATTACCACAAAACATACCTTAGGAAAACATCATGGCTATGGTTCGAATATGGTTTAGGTATGTACTCCGAGGCTTCATGTGTTGGAACTATGGTCCTTGGTGTGGCAATGTTGGGATGTGGGACATTTAAGAAATGGGTCCTAGCAGGAGATCCTTATGTCACTTGAGGGTATTCCCTCAGAATGATTGTAGGACCCCAATCTCCCTCAGGCTTCCTGTTTTGATATATGATCTCTTTCTCTCTTTCTCACATACACACTTCTATGATGTGTATTATGATACCATTCATCATCTGCCATCTGCCACGAGGTCCTCACGAGAGACAAATTAATGCTGGCTCCTTTCTCTTGAATACCCCAAACTGTGAGCTCAATAAACTTATTTTCATATGAATGTTAGTCTGCCTCCTCTATTTCATTATAATGAAAAACAGATTCATAGTTATATATGTTGCAATGAGACTTTTATCTATGAAGCCACATGGTACCAGAGTTCAAGCTCCAAAAATGATCAGAAACAGAAAGGATGTGGTTAATTCTTTAGTACATTGAAATACATTTAATTTGGATACAAAACTGAAAGCCATAAGAACATATTGATATACAACATTAGGGTATATTGCCGTTGCATTTATCTCCATTTTAAAGGAAGGACACAATTTCAAGTCAGCTACCCAATTTAGATTTGCATTTTATTGATCCTCCATCTCCCCCTAAGTCTGTCATTTCTTGGTTAAGCACATTTCCCTTTAGACTTCTGCTAATCATTCTCCCTGATTATTTCTAAACTGTAGCAAGTTATGTGCAATATTGTTATCATGGTTTGCAGCTATTTAAGGAAACATTTCTTTGGAAGGAAGATGTTGGTTTCTGTTAGAGAAGGTATCCTACCTTGGTAATTCCTCATTACTGCCTTCTCAAACTACAGATCTTCCTTAACTTAAAATGCAATTATGTCCTGAAAATTCATTATAAACTAAAAATGTCTGAAGTCAAAAATGTCTTTAATACCCTTAGCCTATTAAACACCATATATTAGCAACAGTAGACTGTACAGTATGGGTTGTTTAACCTTATGATCACGTGACTCCCTGGGATTAGTTACTCACTGCCATTGACCTGCATCACTAATGTATAGCACTACCCATAGCTATCCCAGGAAAAAAGTCAAAAATCAAAATTATAAGTGATGTTTCTTCTGAATGCTTATTGCTTCCACATTATTATAAAGTACAACCATAATGAATTTAATAATCTTGTATCAGGGACTATCTTTAAACAAAGATACATCTACAAAGATACATCTGCCTAGAGTCAAATGTAGAAGTTAGGAGCATTAGAGTTGGAGACATGTAGACTTGGGTATTTACCACTTATTATCTTCATTGCACAATCTCTACCATGGGTATTGAATAGTATGAAGGGGAATTTCTTTTGTAATGTTATATATGATAAAATTGAAACATTATAATTTTGCATCTCATATTAAGAATCCATATATTAAAAGTTAATGACTGCTAATATTACAAGTGTTAACCAGCCAGATATCTTGTACTTGGTGATTAAAAAAAAGTCTACCTATGTAGTAATCTTTTATAATTTGAACTGTGTCTCCTAAAAGGATGTTTTCAGATCCTAATCCTTCCTATCTACGAATTTGACCTTATTTGAAAATATGGTCTTTGTAGATGTGATTGAGATGTGAACTCACAGAAGTCATATTGAACTAGGGTAACCACAGTTCAATCCCTGTTGTCCTTGTGGAAGAGGATGCACAGAAATAAAGAGAAGACTCTCATGAGAGAAGGCCACAGAGGCAGAATTTGGGGTGAAAAGCTATAAACCAAGAAGCACAAGCGTGTTACCACCAGCCAGTGTAAGCTCATGGCCCACAAATGCGGAGGCAGCAGAGCAAAACTTGGATCAGCAAACTTTCCTTTATTCTGCAGCAAAGTCAATTAATCAGGCGTGGGATGGCTCATTTTCTCAGTATGAAGACGGCCCCTGGGTTAGAGAAGGTGTCTGGGTTTTATAATTTACAATGAGGGTAAATTAATCCTTGGAGACTACAGACATGCAGTTTGGACAGTCAGGAACCTAGCTGTGTAGGTTAAAATTTTAACTCAGGAAGGCAGTTGTAAAAGTTTGAAACTAATCGTCACTGGGAAAAGCTCACAACTCAGTGTTCACTGCTTACCTTTCTTCCTCTGGGACCCATTGTTACCCTGAGTTTCACAATTTGCTTTTCTCCTTCCAGGATTCACCTGCAATGGGGAAGGGTGAAAGTTCAGGGCCCAGTGTTTTCAGTATTTGCCTCCTTTGTTCAAGATCCAGGGGAGTTGGAAAGGGGTAAATGTTTGCTTTTGGTGGAGATTCTGGGGATGAGGCCAGGAAGGGATGAAAGTTTGCTTTTCCCCTCAGGGTCCATTGTTACTGAGAAAGGATGTACTGGGAGAGGTTTAATGTTTGGCTACTTTCCCCTCCCTCCTCCCAAGCTATGCTGTCCCTCCATTTTTCTTGGGGAGCTGTCTTGTAGGAATATTATTTTCCACAGTCCTTCAGCCAGAATCTACAAAGAGCAAAGAAAGGTTCTTCCCTGGGGTTTGCAGAAGGAACCAACCCTGATGACACATTGCTTTGGACTTCTGACTTTCTGAAGTGTGAAAGAATAAAACTCATGCTGTTTTGAGGTACTTTTGCTGTAATTTGTTATTACAGTCTTGGGGAACTATTGTATCTCTTGAAAATTAAACTGAATATAATTAAGCCTTTACTATCAATTTATATAGGACATTTTAAAGACAAAGGCAGGTGCCGAATACAGAAGTATAATCAGCAAAATACAGGTTTCTCAAAAGTAAATAATTGAGGGAGAGAGAGAGAGAAGGAAAAAACTAATTGCAAGAAATTTATTAACAAGGAAAATTAAACTCTACATTTTAATGCTACACCTTAGGATATGAAACTATAAGGAAGTAAAGAAGTGATTATCATAAAATAAGAATTAATGACAACTTTAAATTAGATTAATTTTTAGGGGAGGGATAATGTGAAGGATGTAAAAAGTAAGCGACAAGATTCAACATTCTTCTGACATGGGTGGCAGCCACAAAACTGAGCAATTTATGATTGATCTGTATGTATGTTTAATGTGGATTAATGAGCATCAGAAAGAGCTAAAAGTATATAGCTGCAAACCTCAAAAAATATCAATGAAAAGATTACTATTATAATGAGAACATTCAGTAAGGGAGCAAGATATAAAATTAATTTAAAATCTATCAACTTTTTATCCATTATCTATCATTTATCTATCTTCATTTTTATAAATGCTATCAATTAGAAGACATCATGGAAGATAAATAATTTTCTGTAAAAAATACATGAAATACAACAATAGTACTCTAATCTTATATGAAGAAAATAGTAAGTAGGTTCTGAGAAACAACAATAAGCCTGAGGATTGCTAGATTTGCTGAAAACACCTGCCAGATATTAAAATTCCAGGTAAACTTTGATGATAAAACCACTGTATATGGTACATATATTTGCACAATCAGTGTAACAGAATGTAAAATCCAGATACAGAACTCAGGATATACAGAAACTTAGTGTGCCATAGAGGTGACATTTCAAATCAATGAGAACAAAGTGGACCTTTTATTAAATGATGTTGGGGTACCTGGATAGTAATTTGTAAAATGTTACTTCATGTTGTATCTTAAGATCATTTCCATATGGGTCACAGATAAAATATAGAAATTTGAACCATTTAACTATTAGGAAGAAATTGTTTTGATTATTTTATACCCTGTTATAGAGAAAACATTTTAAATTATGATTCATATTCACAAATTGATGCATGAAATGGTTTTTATTATAGAATTAATTTTAAAATAAAAGCAAAAGCCAAAAGGTGCAAAATAATTGCTATTTATAGTCACAGACAAAAGATTAATCTCACAAACTCAGGAAATCTTCCTCAAAATTAAATAAAAATAAACCCAAAGCTAGTGATGTTAACATTCTAAATGAATGAAAAAGTCCACAGGTAAAGAATGGTCAGTAGCCTTTACACACTTGAAAACAATGCTCAGATTTAAACTTGATAAGTAAAAATGAAATTAAAACAACAGTGAGTATGTTTATTCACTTATCAAGTTAAAAATTGGAGTCTGACAACCAACTGATGAGGAAAGACATCCTTTACTTGTTCCTGTAAGGAAAAATTTTGACAAAATATTTTTTTAGCATTTCAAAGCAAGAGGTTTTCACAGCTCTAAAATCATGTTTTATTTTGTGCATGGTTACATCTTTCTGTTGGGTAAGTGGTTGGTTATGTTCTAATTATTGTTCCCTATTCATGTCAACCTGTTAACAGTTTTTAGTTTGTTTGTTTTTATATACTTTGTAAAAGTACATGCATCTTTGGAAATGCACTCCTTGGTGTTGCTCAAGCAGTGTGATTGAAAACAAAATGGGTTGCCAAATTTGTCAGTCAGTAGAACTGAAGGCTTTTAAAATAATAATAGACTGCTGTGACTGATTTGTACATTAATCAGAATCATCTTTAAGTCTGTGATGTGATGTTACTGTAATTGTGGTTTTGACAAATTAGCAATTTGTCAAAAACATCATGGTGTAGAAATTCTAAAGTTTAGTTAACCAATAATGCACTTGGATAGGTGCCAGCAGCTTGGGAGGAAAATCCAGAGTGTTAGGATTTGAATATGAGGTGTTCCACAAAGGTTCACGTGTGAAAAAATGCAGGAATGTTCAGGGGTAAAATAATTAGATTACGAGAGCTTTGACCCAATCAGTGTATCAATCCATTAAATGGATTAATAATTTGAAAGGATTTCTGTGCTCTATGGTAACTGGAGGCAGGTAAGGTGTGGTTGGGGACATGACTTTATATTTTGTTCCTATGAGCAGATCTCCCCCTCTCTGCTTCTTGTCTGCCATAAGGTGAGCAGCTTTCCTTTGGCAGGGTCCTTCTACTCTGATGTTCTGCCTCACCTCAGGTGCAGAGGAATGGAGTTGGATGACCATGGATTGAATGTTTTAAACTGTGAGCCCAAATAAACATTTCTTCTTTTAAGTTGTTCTTTTTAGCTATTTTGGACACAGAAACAGTTGACTGAAACAAAATGATAATCACACCATTTAAAGAAATGTTGCTTTTGGCTGAGAATAGTGGCACACACCTGTAATCTCAGTAACTGGGGAGGCTGAGGCAGGAGGACTGTAATTCAAAGCCAGCCTCAGCAACTTGGTGAGACCTTAAGTAACTTAGCCAGACCCTCAAAATAAAAAAACTGAAAGTATTAAAAAGGGCCTCCAGATGGGGCTCAGTGTTTAAGTGCTTCTGTGTTCAATCCCTGGCACCAAAAAATAAAAATAAAAAAGAGCAAAGAAAAAAAAAAACTAAATAAATAAATAAATAAAAAGAAATGCTGCTTCACTAACAATTTTTTGACAATAGAACATCCAATAGAACAATGCAATTTACCATGTTCAGCCACAGGATAGAGCATCAACAGTTCTACATTGATGACTCTGAGTTTAAAATTGATTTAGAACAGGACTATCAAAATGGAAAAAAAAAAAAAAAACTTGTAAACAAATAAACTATATTTCATTTTATAGTTTCTATTTTATGGAAACATTTGTGAATAATGTGATTTAAAATGTATATATACTTTAAACATTTTTTGAAAAGTGGATATAAGTAAAAATGATGCTGAAAGACAAAATAAAATGCTAAAATACCTGTCCTTCCTGTAATGATCTTTCTTGTTAATGATAATATTTTATGGTCATCTTGACATTATTTTATGTATACTGTATGAAATTAAGTATTTATATGGACAGTTTTAGTAATGTGCTTTTATGTGAGATTAAATTTATATACATATACTATAAGAAGAATAATTAAAACTGTGTGTCTACTCATCTGATAGTATGGATCTGAGGCAGTAGAGTTTCGACCCTGTGGTCTTACAGTGTCCCTGCTGGTTTCCAGTACCACACTTGCTGAGAAGCTGCCTGTCTACTTTCTTGGTTTCAATCCATGGAGCAGCCAGGAAAGTGACCTCCTCTATTCTGCCATCTCGAAATGTCTTCAATTGCATGTCTCACTGGAAAAAATATTTCCATTGAAACCACAGTGGAAGAAATGTCAGAGAAGGAGTGTAGAATGTACATAGTTAAACTGGTCTACAAAGTAAAGGATGGTATAAGAAATGAAATCAGAGAGAAAATACAGGAAGCGAAAGATCACTTCAATAAAGAGACAAAGATTTGAGAAAAAAAAAAACAAGCATAAATCCTCAAAATTAATAAACAAAATTAAATTTTCAGTAGAAAACATCACCAACACTCTAAACAACGTGGAAGACAGAATCTCAGGCAATAAATACAAAATATATAATCACGAAAATAGAGTTGACCACAGAAAGAAGATGTTAAGAAACTATGAACAGAATTTCCAAGATCTATGGGATAACATGAAAAGACCAAATTTAAGATTATCAGACAAATAAAGGCACAGAGATACAAACCAAAGGAATGCACAATCTTTTCAATGAAATAATATCAGAAAATTTCCCAAACCTAAAGAATGAAATGGAAAATCAAACATAAGAGGCTCACAGGACCCCAAATGTACAAAATTACAACAGACCCATATCAAGTCACATTACAATGAAAATGTCTAACATACAGAATAAGAATAGAATTTTAAAGACTGCAAGAGAAAAATACCAGACTATGTGTAGAAGGAAACAAAATAAAATCTCTGTTTATTTCTCAACCCAGATCCTCAAAGATAGGAGGTCCTGGAATAGCATGTATCAAGTTCTGAAAGAAAATGGATGCCAATCAACAATCCTATATCCAGCAAAATTAAGCTTCAGATTTGAAAATGAAATAAAAACCTTCCATGATAAATACAAGTTAGAAGAATCTGCAACTAGAAAACCTGCCCAAAACATTCTCAACCTCCTGAGGATTAAATAAAAAGAAAGTGACGACCAGCAAAGGGAGGAACTATACTAAAGGAATAGTCCCTCAAAGGGGAAACTAATTCAAATTAAAAACTAGAAATAAACCCAAATAACTGGGAACACAAATCATATCACAATAATAACTTTGAACATTAATGACCTAAATGCTTCAATCAAAAGACACAGAGTAGCAAATTGCATTGAAAAACAAGACCCAACCATATGCTGTCTTCAAGAGACTCACCTTATAGGCAAAGACATCCACAGACTGAATGTAAAAGGATGGGAACAAACATATCACTCACATGGGTCGCATAAACAAGTAGGGGTCTCTCTCCTCATATCAAGCTAAAGTTAATCAGGAGGGACCAAGAAGGACATTTCATACTGCTTAAGGGAATTATACATCAAGAAGACATAACAATTATAAATATTTATGTCCCAAACAATGCAGTATTTATATACATCAAACAAACCCTTCTCAATTTCAAGAATCAGATAGACCACAACACAAAAATACTGGGTAACTTTAACATGCCTCTGACACCACTGGCTAGACTTGTTTATTTTTTATTGAATTTTAGCTGTGTTATTTCTACTCTATTTCATATATTTCTGCTCCTACTCTTATTTTTTCCTTCCTACTACATAATTTGAAAATAATTGATTGATATTCTAGCTTCTTTCTGATACAGGTACTTTAAGTTATAAATGTTCATCTGAGTACTGTTTCATCCCATAGATCCTGATGTTTTAAGCTTTTATTATCACCTAATTCATAGCACTTTTAATTTATTTTTCTTGTGCTTTCTTCCTTGACTTCTGAGATGTTTATAAGTGTGCAATTTTATTTTGAAATAGTCAATATGTGGGGGTGGAGTTCTATATACCTTAAGGTAATTAATTTCTAAACACAGTCTGCATGATTTCAAATTTAAAAAGAGTAATAGAAATGCTTTTTATATTGATCATATTGGTTACATACATGTCCAAATTGCATACTCAAAATATGTGCATTTTGTTGTACTTCAATTTTACCTCAATAAAGCTATGAAAGAAAAAACCATGCAATTGATAAGAAAAAGAATAATAAAACTTTTTTCTAATTTTCCATTTTTTTTTCACTAAAATATTGATTTGGCAATGATCTTGAATGCATGCTAAATCCTCAAGGTAATGTTAATGTCAAAATTTTGGTGCCTGATATTCTGAAATTACTTACTATTAAATAAAACATGAGTTTCCATGTAAAGTTATGATTATCACTGCTTTAACTCAGAGATGAATCTTAGCATCACAACAAAACCTTGCAGATTTCCTGATGTGATGCAATCTAAGATATGCAGCATCATATCTCATATAATCTTGACAAAATGATTTTAACCTGAATATAATTGATTCTTAAGATGTAAATTCCATTTGTGCCAGTGATTGAAAAGTCAAACGTCGGCTAGTGAGAGCCTTTCTGACCAGGACAAGCTCCGAGTCCCGGAGCCAGTGCAGTGCAGCGTATTCCGGCACGCAAGCAGCATCAGGGACCAGGATAGGGCAGCCAGAGACTTCCCCAAGTAGCCTGGACCCCTGCAGTGGGAGGTGCCTTTCAAGGCTAGCTTCTCGGACCAGACCGCCCAGTGAGAGGCTTTCTACATAGAACCAGCCACAAGCCCCCGAACCAATGGAGAGCTTCGATCTGCAAGCAGCCTCTGGGATCAGGGCAGGGCAGCCAGAGACTTCTCCAGGCGGCTCTGCCCACTCCGGCCACAGGCCCTCTTCACGGGGCGATCCAAGATGGTGGTCTAGAGGGAGACTGCACCCCCAGGTCGCTCCACAACCCAGGAGTTAAGAAGGGGAGGCATTGAGAGACCCGGACTGAAATAGAGCCACGGGTGAGTCTGCCCACTGGGTAAAGCTCGGCCCGGGTGGCAGGCCCAGATAGAGGTGGCTTATCGGAGCCGGGCAGGGCAGCTAGAGTCTTCCCAAGGTAGCCTTCCACACTCTGGCAGTGGGCTCCTCCCACACGGCCAGCTGCACGGTGCAGGCCCCCAGTGAGAGCCTTTCCGCACAGAGCCAGCTCCAAGCCGTGGAACCAGTAGGGGGCTAGGGGCAGTTTTCTTCGATGCGCTGCATTATCAGATTCCTCCAAGACATCAGGCTACTGAAGGCTGGGAGGTGATACACTGGAAATCTACCGGGACACTATAAGCCAATAGCGGAAAACTGCAATATCTCAGGGTCCCACTGACAGCTGACCAATATGAGAAAACAAGGGAAGAAAATGTCCCAAACAAACCTAGATACTACATCAATAAAACCCAATGGGAGCACAGCAGAAGAAATGTCAGAAAGGGAGTTCAGAATGTATGTAATTAAAACATTCAGGGAAGCTAATGAGGAGATGAAAGAGCAAATGCAGGCATTGAAGGAGGAGACGAAAGAGCAAATGCAGGCATTAAATGATTGTACCAATCAACAGTTAAAAGAGCAAATATGGGAAGCAAGAGATCATTTCAATAAAGAGTTAGAGATACTGAAAAAAAAAAAAACTGAAATCCTTGAAATGAAGGAAACAATAAACCAAGTTAAAAACTCCATAGAAAGCATAACTAATAGGATAGAACACCTGGAAGACAGAACCTCAGACATTGAAGACAAATTATTTAATCTTGAAAGCAAAGTTGGCCAAACAGAAAAGATGGTAAGAAATCATGAACAGAATCTACAAGAATTATGGGATATCATGAAAAGGTCAAATTTAAGAATTATTGGGATTGAGGAAGGCTTAGAGAAACAAACCGAAGGAATGAACAATCTATTCAATGAAATAATATCAGAAAATTTCCCAAATCTGAAGAATGAAATGGAAAACCAAGTACAAGAGGCTTATAGAACTCCAAACATACAAAATTACAACAGACCCACACCAAGGCACATTATTATGAAAATACCTAACATACAAAATAAAGACAGAACTTTAAAGGCCCCGAGAGAAAAGAATCAAATTACATTCAGAGGGAAACCAATAAGAATATCAGCAGATTTTTCAATCCAGACCCTAAAAGCTAGAAGGGCCTGGAACAACATATACCAAGCCCTGAAAGAAAACGGATGCCAACCAAGAATCTTATACCCAGCAAAACTTACCTTCAAATTTGACAATGAAATAAGATCCTTCCATGATAAACAAAAGCTAAAGGAATTTACAAAAAGAAAGCCAGCATTACAGAACATTCTCAGCAAAATATTCTATGAGGAAGAGATGAAAAACAACGATGCAAATCAGCAACAGGTGGCGCTAGCCTAAAGGAATAGCCAAATAAAGGAGAAACCAAATCATGTCAAAAACAAATATGAGTCAATTGACTGGGAATACAAATCATATCACAATAATAACCCTGAATGTTAATGGCCTGAATTCATCAATCAAAAGACACAGACTGGCAGATTGGATTAAAAAGAAAAATCCAACAATATGCTGCCTGCAAGAGACTCATCTCATAGAAAGAGACACCCATAGACTAAAGGTGAAAGGATGGGGAAAAACATACCATGCACACGGACACAGCAAAAAAGCTGGAGTATCCATCCTCATTTCAGATAATGTGGACTTCAAACCAAAACGAGTCAAAAGGGATAAAGAAGGACATTACATGCTGCTTAAGGGAAGCATAAATCAGCAAGACATAACAATCATAAATATCTATGCCCCAAACATTGGCTCATCCACGTACGTCAAACAAATCCTTCTCAATTCCAGAAATCATATGGACCACAACACAATAATGCTAGGCGATTTTAACACACCTCTCTCACCACTGGATAGATCGTCCAAACAAAAATTGAATAAAGAAACTATAGATCTAAACAACACAATCAACAATTTAGACTTAACGGACATATATAGAATATACCATCCAACAAAGAACGAATTCACTTTCTTCTCAGCAGCACATGGATCCTTCTCTAAAATAGACCATATTTTATGCCACAAAGCTACTGTTAGCAAATACAAGAAGATAGAGATACTACCTTGTACTCTATCAGATCATAATGGATTGAAATTAGAAATAAATGACAGAATAAAAAACAGAAACTTCTCCAATACCTGGAGACTAAATAATACACTATTATATGATGAATGGATAACAGAAGACATCAGGAGGGAAATAAAAAAATTCTTAGAAGTAAACGAGAACAAAGACACATCATATCAAAATCTCTGGGACACTATGAAAGCAGTACTTAGAGGAAGATTTATTTCATGGGGCGCATTCAAAAAAAGAAGTAGAAATCAACAAATAAACGACTTAACACTACAGCTCAAAGCGCTAGAAAAAGAAGAGCAGACCAATACCAAAAGTAGTAGAAGACAGGAAATAGTTAAAATCAGAGCCCAAATCAAAGAAATCAAAACAAAAGAAACAATTGGAAAAATTGACAAAATAAATAGTTGGTTCTTTGAAAAAATAAATAAAATTGATAAACCCTTAGCCACACTAACAAAGAGAAAGAGGGAGAAAACTCAAATTACTAAAATTCGGAATGAACAAGGAAACATCACAACAGACACGAGTGAAATACAAAACATAATTAGAAGCTATTTCGAAAATCTATACTCCAACAAAACAGAAAACCTCGAAGACATCAACAAATTTCTAGAGACATATGAATTACCTAAACTGAACGAGGAGGACATACACAACTTAAATAAACCAATTTCAAGCAATGAAATAGAAGAGGTCATCAAAAGCCTACCAACAAAGAAAAGTCCAGGACCAGATGGGTTCTCAGCCGAGTTCTACAAAACCTTTAAAGAAGAGCTCATTCCAATACTCCTCAAACTATTCCATGAAATAGAAGAGGAGGGAACCCTCCCAAACTCATTCTATGAAGCCAATATCACCGTGATACCTAAACCAGACAGAGACACATCGAGGAAAGAAAATTTCAGACCAATATCCTTAATGAACATCGACGCAAAAATTCTCAACAAAATTTTAGCAAATCGCATACAAAACCATATTAAAAAGATAGTGCACCACGATCAAGTGGGTTTTATCCCAGGGATGCAAGGTTGGTTCAACATTTGGAAATCAATAAATGTCATTCACCATATCAACAGACTTAAAGTTAAGAATCACATGATTATTTCAATAGATGCAGAAAAAGCATTTGATAAAATACAGCATCCCTTCATGCTCAAAACACTAGAAAAAATTGGGGTAGTGGGATCATTCCTTAACATTATAAAGGCAATCTACGCTAAGCCCATGGCTAGTATCATTCTAAATGCTGAAAAACTGAAAGCATTCCCCCTAAAAACTGGAACAAGGCAGGGATGCCCTCTTTCACCGCTTCTATTCAACATCGTCCTTGAGACTCTAGCCAGAGCAATCAGGCAAACCAAAGAAATTAAAGGGATACGAATAGGAAAAGAAGAACTCAAACTATCCCTGTTCACTGATGACATGATTATATATTTAGAGGAACCAGGAAATTCCACCAGAAAACTTTTAGAACTCATAAGTGAATTCAGTAAAGTAGCAGGTTACAAGATCAATGCTCATAAATCCAATGCATTTTTATACATAAGTGATGAATCTTCAGAAAGAGAAATTAGGAAAACTACCCCATTCACAATAGCATCGAAAAAAATAAAATACTTGGGAATCAATCTCACAAAAGAGGTGAAAGACCTCTACAATGAGAACTACAGAACACTAAAGAAAGAAATTAAAGAAAACCTTAGAAGATGGAAAGATCTCCCATGTTCCTGGATAGGCAGAATTAATATCGTCAAAATGGCTATACTACCTAAAGTGCTATACAGATTCAGTGCAATTCCAATTAAAATCCCAATGATGTACCTTGCAGAAATAGAGCAAGCAATTATGAAATTCATCTGGAAGAATAAAAAACCTAGAATAGCTAAAGCAATCCTCAGTAGCAAGAGCGAAGCAGGGGGTATTGCAATACCAGATCTTCAACTCTACTACAAAGCAATAGTAACAAAAACGGCATGGTATTGGTACCAAAATAGACAGGTAGATCAATGGTACAGAATAGAGGACACAGACACAAACCCAAATAAATACAATTTTCTCATACTAGACAAAGGTTCCAAAAATATGCAATGGAGAAAAGAGAGCCTCTTCAACAAATGGTGCTGGGAAAACTGGAAAACCATATGCAATAGAATGAAATTAAACCCCTATCTCTCACCCTACACAAAACTCAACTCAAAATGGATCAAGGACCTCGGAATCAGACCAGAGACCCTGCATCTTATAGAAGAAAAAGTAGGTCCAAATCTTCAACTTGTTGGCTTAGGATCAGACTTCCTGAACAGGACTCCCATAGCACAAGAAATAAAAGCAAGAATCAACAACTGGGATAGATTCAAACTAAAAAGCTTTCTCTCAGCAAAGGAAACTATCAGAAATGTGAAGAGAGAGCCTACAGAGTGGGAGAATATCTTTGCCAACCATACCTCAGATAGAGCGCTAATTTCCAGAATCTATAAAGAACTCAAAAAACTCTACACGAAGAATACAAATAATCCAATCAACAAATGGGCTAAGGAAATGAACAGACGCTTCACAAAAGAAGATGAACAAGTAATCAACAGATATATGAAAAAATGTTCAACATCCCTAGTAATAGGGAAATGCAAATCAAAACTACCCTAAGATTTCATCTCACCCCAATTAGAATGGCGATTATCAAGAGTACAAGCAACAATAGGTGTTGGCGAGGATGTGGTGAAAAAGGAACACTCATACATTGCTGGTGGGGTTGCAAATTAGTGCAGCCACTCTGGAAAGCAGTGTGGAGATTCCTCAGAAAGCTTGGAATGGAAACACCATTTGACCCAGCTATCCCACTCCTTGGCCTATACCCAAAGGACTTAAAATCAGCATACTACAGAGATACAGCCACATCAATGTTCATTGCTGCTCAATTCACCATAGCCAGATTGTGGAACCAACCTAGATGCCCTTCAGTTGATGAATGGATAAAGAAACTGTAGGCATATATACAATGGATTATTACTCCGCAATGAAGAATGATAAAATTATGGCATTTGTAGGCAAATGGATGAAATTGGAGAATATCATGCTAAGTGAGATAAGCCAATCTCAAAAAACTAAAGGACGAATGATCTCGCTGATAAGCGGATGAGGACATATAATGGGGGGTGGGAGGGGTTAGCATTAGGTTTAGGGTTAGGTTTAGGGTTAGGGATAAGGAGAGCGATAAGAATGAAGGAAAGAAAGACTGTATAGAGGGAGAAGAGTGGTGGGAGGGGTGGGATGGGTGGGGGGGAAGGGAAAAATAAATAAATAAACATCATTGCCCTATGTAAAAAAAATAAAAATAAAATAAATGAAAAAAAAAGAAAAGTCAAATGTCACTATTAGAAAATCAATCAGTGCTAAAAGTATGAAAAATCTACAGAACAAAATGCATCCCTCTTCAGCAAGGTATTGCCACATTAAAGGGGAGACATATTAATAGAGACTTAAGAGCCATGAGAACAAATAAGTGTGTATGCATTTAAATGGATAATTATACATTCAATTGGATAATTGAGAAAATATAAATATGGGTTCGGGTATTAGAATCAGGAGATTATTGCTCATTTTGTGAGATGTGATAATCATATTATGGTTATGAAAAGACTTCTTATTCTTTAGAGGTCATGCCAAAGTTATTATGGCTAAGATGTAATGATACCTGTCATTTACTTTAAATTACTTTTGAAAAAGAAGAGTTAAAGCAAATAGTTTTGTTAACTGTTCTCAAATCAAGACAATTTGCATAAAACTTTTGATTTTACTAGTCTCCATAGTCTGTTTGATTTTAAAATTTCCATAATCAAAAGAAAAAGCATATAAAATGACTTGAGATGATTGTTATTGCTCCTTGCACCTTCCTTTTCCCTTCTACATAAGCTCTGGAAGGAGAGAATCTAAATTCCTTTCATGAAGCAATTATTGAAATTAGAAATTCAGAAGATTATTTTGAAAAAATTTAGAAGCACTTTTATTATTTCTTTCACAAGCAGCTCAAATTTTAAGAGGAATTTAAAATTATTTAGACAAAGATATATGCTTAATAACTGAAAAATAAAAATTTTATAAAATGCCACACTATATAAATTTTTTTTTATTTTTAAAAAACAATTGAGGATTGGTAAATAATTTTGAAAAGTGAATAATTAAATAACAGAATATTTATAATTTGTCATTTTCATCAAATATGTAAAAATGTTCTTATCATTTTAAGTTAACAGTATCTTTACAATATTTTATCTTTTCTTTTTTTCTTTTTGGTACTAGGTATTGAACCCAGGGTTGCTCAACCATTGAGTCACAGGGGTTAAGTCACAATCACAGGTCATCTTTTTTAATTTTTTATTTTGACATAGGGTCTCCCTAAGTTGCTGAGGCTGATTTTGAACTTGCAATCCTCCTCAACCTCCTACACCCTGTATATTTTTTCTTAAATATATCCAAATTATTTCCCAGATTCTCCTCACATTTATTTGACAACACTATCATTTTCCCAGTCAATACCTCCTTATATTCCTATGCCTTTACTGCTTTATCTTTCACCCTGTGTATTTCTTAATCTATGCCAAACAGAGAAAAATTTGAAAGCATTCACACAAGTAATATGAACATATCCAATTTGTTCAATATGAACATATCCGAGTTGACTTGATCATTAAAAATAACTACACTGAAATGCTTATAGATAGATATGTTCCTTTCCATAATATTAGATTAAATATAACATTATAAATAAATTTAAATTCACCTTGAGTTGTCATCTAATTCACTCCTTAGGAGAGCTAAGCTCAGGAGATGAGTTTGGAATCCATATGAGAGGATAAAATTGTTGAACTGCCACCCCATCTTCAGCTACTTAATCTCTTAAGATTTAATATTTTACAGAGTGGATGAAACAGATAATTGAGGCAGGGTCAGAGCCATAGAAGAAATTCCAATGTATGAAGAAGGAAAAGATGAAAATGTGACCTAAAGCTAAATCAAATGTAAAATGAACTAAAAGTGGCTAAAAATAGCAAAATTATAAAATAAAATGACATGAGAAACATGATCAAAAAGAGGAGTTAATGGTTTATAATTTTTCATTTTATCTTTTATTAAGAAGGAATATTTTCAGGAGAAGAAATTTCAAAACTTAGCAAGCAACATTGGAACTTGTTCTTTAAGGATAAATATAGAGAAAATGTGTAATCTTCTTAAACAAAAATCCACAATATATCATCGAAATAAAAGTTATTATTCACCAAAGCAAGTTAATAATTTAATAAACTTAGAAATGCAAGTATTTATAAAACTAAAAGATTAGTTCTATGTATGTACTAGATGTTATATGTTCCCATAATGTTAAAATGATATTGAAAATTTTAAATTACAAATCAGCATATAATTAATAATATCAGATCAGTTAAGTAGCATCAGGTATTTAGATCTATACTTCTTCCTTTATGTAAAACAAAAAATCCTATATTTACAAAAGAATAGGTAGCAAAAGCAAAAACTGATGAGTGGAATTATACCAATCTTAAAAGCTCTGCATAAAAGAAACACCCAACAGAGTGAAGAGAGAACCTGCAGAATGGGAAAAAATATTTGCCAGCTATTCATCTTACTAGGGAGATTAATAACCAGAATACATGGACTAGGTGGCTCAGGGGTAGAAAGCTTGTCTAGCATTCATGAAGCACTGGGTTCAATTCTCAGCACAGAATATAAATAAATAAAATAAAGGTCCATTGACAACTAAAAAAATGTTTTAAAAAATATCCAGAATATACAAGGAATATCAACAACTAGACAGCACCAAAGCAGGTCATCCAATTAAAAAACAGGCAAATGACATGAATAGTCATCTCCCAAGAGAGGATATACAAATTTGCAAAAAATATTCAACATCACTAATCACCAGGGAAATGCAAATCAGAACCAAAGTGAGATCTCATCCTATCTCAGACACTTGGTTATTATCCAAAAGACACAATATAATGAATCTTGGCAAGAATGCAGAGAAAATGGAACTGTCATTTGTTGGCAGCAATGTAAATTGCATAGCTAATAAAGAAAACTGAATAGGGCATTCACAAAATAAGATATAGAATTACTATATGATCCAGCAATCCCATTGCTGAGTATAAAGCCTATGGAGCCAAAATCAGGTTGTCAAAGAGTCATATACAGTCCCATGTGTATTACAGCATTGTTCACAATAGCCAAGAAATGTAATCAAAGAATGTCCATCAAAGAATGAATAGATAGAGGAAATGTGGTACATATATATAATGGAGTACTATTCAGTGGTAAACAATGAAATTCTGCCATTCGTTAAAACACTAGTGAGGTAGAGGACATTAAGTGAATCAGGTCAGGCACAGGAGGACAAATACCACGTGTAGAAGCTAACACCTTGATTTTGGAGTAGAATATAGAATATTTACCAGAGCTTGGGAAAGGTATGGGGAAGCAGGGTAAAGCAAGGATGGTTAATGAATACTTTGGTGAAGTCGGCTGGAAGGAATAACTTCTAATATTCTTGGAACAGTAGAACAACTATGGTTGACCACAATTAATTGAATATTCCAAAATAGGTATGAGAGAGGATTTTGAATGTTGTCAACACAAAATTATGCTAAATGACGAAAGTGATAGATATGTCATTTATCCTGATCTGATCATTATAGGTTACATGCATGTATAGGTTGTAGTTATTGTACACCATAAATATGTACAATTACATGTGTCAATTAAAGATGAAAAAATATTTTAAAATAAGCAACTAACAAAAACAATATCCAGAAGCAACAAATATTCAAATGCAAAAGTCATGATACAATTAATTTTACTATGTTGGAGTAGATAAAGCCTTCCTAATTTTGTGAGCTAATCCATAAGAAATAAAAGACTATGGAAAGAAAATGATTTGCAAATGTCTTAGAATTCAGTCTTTCTCTTTATCAGGAATTTGTCCCAAGAACTAAAGGAGGAAAGTGACCCAGATAAATCTTGAAAATATGCTAATGGTAGACTTCCTGGCAAAACACTAATGGTATTTTTATGATACAGCCCTTATCTATAGTATGCTTTTAACAGTGTGTAATAGGTCTGTCTAGAATATTTATGGCAAACAAATCTGGAATCATATATTTACACTACATGAAAAATGTGAAGTAATTTTTACTCTCAGAAAGAATACTGCTCTGACAGGAAAGGACTGGAGCACTATTGGGCCTCTCAAGTACACCCCACTCTGCCTAAATCCTATGCCTTCCTATATTCTCAAAATTAACATGGTAATGTATAAAATTTCATGTTTATATTTGTCTGATTTGACAATTTGTCCCCACCATTGATAGGCCATGGACTTCATGTCACCCCATTGTCCAAGAGACCTTTCAAAATGATGTTAAGCCTCACAATGGTCAGCTAGGTCCTGATGTACAAAAGTGATGTGAAATACTTTATTCATTCACATCCCTGGATTTTCTTCTTCCCAAAGATACTTCTATTATCTTGTTAGCTACATGATGCTTTTAGGAATATTTATTTTCTGAATACTCTAGTGTTTGTTTTTTTTTTTTAATTGTAAGACTTTTCCACCTACCATTCTCCCAGAGCAGAATCTTATGTATGCCAAAGCCCATGTACTTCACTACATGTCATGGGATTTACCCAAGATGAATGGTCATTCCTCAACCACCCTGTCCAATGTGTCTGGCTGACATCACAGTGAACAAGGCATTTGACTACCAAATGAAATGTATTTGTCATCTCTCATTTGACAGTGCTGACAATCAGGAATAGTGTGAGGGGCTGGAAAGACTGATCATTAGAGATCCAAATAATAAAGCACTGCTGAACAAAGCCTGAGGAAATGTCCAGGATTGGATGAAGTGCTGAGTCAGTGTAAAGATCACAGAGAAAATTAAACTCCAGTCAAAAGCAATAGAAACACTTTAGTTTGGAATGTCTTTATGTGATGGTGGTTATCTTTAATAAGCCACATCAACCTTTCATCAATAATGAAATTAAGAAAATCACATGGACTGTGCAAAAATGCTCCTGCATGTAAGTGGTAAGTGCTGGCTTATCTCTGTGGTGGTTCATGGTATCTCCCCTGCCAGGTAAGTATCTCTGTGGTGGTTCAAACATGCAATGCTTACTTCAATTCTGACAGATGAGATTTTTATGCATGCAATTGTGTATGAAAAGCTATTTACCATGAGCCCACCATTAGTGAACATGAGCCTGGTAAAGGGTGTGCATGTTTTTGCAATCACTGCCTCTAGGTCAAATGTCACACCTGTAACTTTCATCTGTGCCTTACATAAGGATTTGGAATTTTGTTGCTTGTTTTGTTTTTTGTCATTTGAAACTTTTTAAAAGAAGACTTGTATACTGTACAGTACACTTCAAAATCTAAATACAAGAATGTTGTGACTGTTCCACAGGAAAAGTAGATCCGTCCAGGTAGAGAAGACAGTGAGAATGAGCTGTGCCAGACCCTATTACTGTTTTTGTAAAATTAATTTGTTTTGTTTTGGTTTTGTAAGAAAAATGAACTGCATCAAATACTGAACATTAATAAAATTCTCTTATGACAATGTACTTATTATGAAAAAGTGTTTAAGCAAAAAAAGCTCTCTTGTTTCAAATGTACACTTCATGCCCAACCAAATTTTGAAGTGCATAGAGAATCTTTTAATTAAAATGGCAAAGATATGAATGGACTATGAATAATACTGAACTTGGCCCTAAAAATAAAACATAATTTATTAGAAATCTCTCATGACATCTCTAGCTGCATCAGCCTTTGGTCATGTTGTTAGATTTTCCTACCATGTAGTTTTTTACTGTACCTGGAAAAAGGCAGGATTGTTTAATGATGGACACTAGAGACTTACTGATTTTCCTGGGAACAAGGTAACTTGGAAAGAAGGCTCTTTCACTATGGAGTGATTGCAATTAAATGGTTTCCCACAAGGATAGGGTCCCAAGGTTCTGGGCACATAGCATTTCCAAGCACTCCACTGCACTGTTGTACCTAAACTCAAACTGCTTGGTGTCTGAGCAGTCTATTTCTCCCTCATATTGACACCATATCATGGAGGAGCAAAGTAGCTCTGATGAAGTCCAATCCTGTGGCGTATACCACTCTACATACCACTTTGCCATTCCACAAGTTTCAGAGGGAATGGGTGGCTTTGCATAAACACCTTCCAACCTGCTCCATCAGTACCAGGTAGTAACACAGATGCTTGACCCAAGACCTTTATAGGATTTTTTGCACAGAAGTTGTTATGGTTTGGATGTGAGGTGTCCCCCAAAAGCTCACGTGTAAGACAACGCAAGATGGCTTGGAGGAGAAATGATTGGGTGAGAGCCTTGACCTATCAGTGAATTAATCCCTGATGGGATTAATTGAGTGGTAACTGGAGGCAGGTGGGGCATGGCTATGCAGTATATAGTGCTTCTTCTGAGGAGTGACTATGGGGTACGTGTTTGAAGCTAGAGTTTCTCTCTCTGCTTCCTGACCATGATGTGAGTTTCTTCCCTCCACCACACTCTCCTGCCATGATGTTAAGCCTGGAGGAACAGAGCCAGCATTCTATGAACTAAGACCTCTGAAACCATGAGCCTCAAATAAACTTTTCCTCCTCTCAGTTGTGTGGCTTGGGTCATTTAGTCACAGTAGAAAAAAAAGCTGACTAAAATAGAAGTATTCTCACTAACATCATGTTGACTCACTTCCAGAGTTCAGATCTCAAACTCAAACACTTTTTTAAAAAAGGTTATGCTAGCCCCCTTAGCTCTTATCACACGCTATTTACACTTTCTCACAGTTATGTACAATTTTTCTTAGTATGTTTGTATTGTACTTATAATACTGTGGATATAGATAATTTATGAAAATACTCAATTAATATTGACTTTCCTCCTGGGAAGTGATATCCTTGAAAGCCAGAAAAGGGTCAACACTGTATACCTATAGCCTAGCAAATATTAAGTATCAAATTTCTAGTTGTTAAATGAATGCATGGATGGATGAAGTATATTTGATTAGAAAATGCATTGACCTTATATAAATATTATTATCTATGTCCTATAAGATAATGACTAGAGTTACATTTTATTTTCAAAATTTCTATTAATAGCAGTTTGATAAAACGTCCATTAAAGAGTCTATTGTTATTTATGAACTCATCCTGTGGAGGTATGACAGTTTAGAATTGGAACTGGTGAATTCATGAAAGACTGAGCCCTGAGTAGTGAGGATTAGTTATTCTGATAAAAATGTTACTGTCAGGGGAAGGTAGAGAAGAATGTTTTGGGACTATGCATCAAAAACTTGTCATAACCAGTGTTCTACCAAGGCAAAATACATCTTCATATAGTACACTTTAAAATATGGTATTTTAGTTTTAATATCTTTTTTAGCTTTAGTCACAATCAACAAAGAAGTGTGTGAAAAACAGAATTGACTCATTTATTTAATTACTCAGAAATTTCTAACACCCTCATATAGTATAAAAATGAGAATTTAATTGATGTTTTTATTTTTCAGATTTACTGAAGACATCTCATTGTAAAACTATCTTTTTTTAGAGTGTCAGTGAATATATCATAATGAGAGAGAATCGTGTTTCTGTTACATTCTGGTTATTATGTTTTCTCAAGCAATTTGAGACAAGTTTGTGGAAAGAAAACTCAGATGTACTGTTCACTTTTGGCTAATGAGTAGACAGAATATATTTCTGAGCATAATGAAGCAAGCTCTCCTAGTTCTGTCATAAAAAGTCACTACTTCAATATTTCCAATTCAACTCATATATTATGGCAGGATTGTGGCATGCATTTGTGCATGTGAACGAGAATAGCAGCTAAGAAATAAAAACAAAGGATGCAATGACTCATGACCCTGGTAATATTTAAAACAAAAAAAAAGTGTAGGAAACCACAAAAATAGAAAACATGTACTAGACAAAATTTCCCCTTTAAAAATAAGAATAGAAAACTTTCATCTTCCTTTATAGTTTTAAAAATTATATTTATAAATTATTAATTTATAAAAATTATTGTTTATTCTAATAGTTG
Source organism: Sciurus carolinensis (assembly GCF_902686445.1). Lineage (NCBI taxonomy): Eukaryota > Metazoa > Chordata > Mammalia > Rodentia > Sciuridae > Sciurus > Sciurus carolinensis. Next base: position 117,956,287 of record NC_062218.1, read on the forward strand.
GCACACAAGATAGCACTGGATAAAAATATTCAAGGTTTGGAAGATGAATTCATTGAACAATATGGGAATAGGGAAACAGTAGAAAGGACCTAAATAAGTGTAGATTGTTGTTGAAAAGATCATGTACCAGAGAGAAAGTGCAAATTTCTACCAGTCATTTATGAGTTAAATCTGGATAACTTTGAAGAACGTGGTATATGTTTTGTTGTGGATGTTGCTGATGTTATCCAAATTTCCTATTAGGACTGGAGATATTATCCCCTGACTGGTGGAAAAGCTCTTACCCGCAGTTCTCAGTTTTCAATCCTCCAGAGAGCTTGATTCAGCTAAAGTGAGCTATGTAGTTGAAGGTCAAGCAGTTTTTCAAGGAGAGCTTGCATCCAAGCATCCTGCAGACTGTCACTGTGGCTTGCTCTTCCTCCCGGTTTGACCTAAGATAAGATGAGGCAATCTCTTAGTTGTGTGTAAAACCTTCATCCTGATTGTTCACATAACTGCTGGAATGTGAGACAGAGACAATGAAAGAGTTGCTGTACTTTTGCACTGAAGAGTTTTTAAATTTGCTCTTTTTCTCCTCCATTTGAAGTAGAAGGACTATGGAAGATCAATTCTCTCAATTTCAGTGTCCCTAATTCATGGTGTCCTTTTGAGAAATTATTTTCCTTTTCAATCCTTCTTTTGGTTATATATTGAGAAAAGGCTATAAGAAGATGGAAAAATGGAGCAAAGGAGTTAGAGAATGAAATTGACATGACAGCTGAAGTTTGTCAAGTTTTTCAGAAGAAATATACATGTTGGAGAACTGCCCTCAACTTGTTCCTTGCTTTCCTGGAGATATGCCATAGTTATCATGTGATTTATTTTCCTTTTGAAAAGGATATCTAAACTGAGCAGGTTGTAGAAATTGTCTCTGTTTAAAAGACTTCTATTTAAAAAATGAGGTCAAACAAGCAAGGTAACTTCTGCATCCATCAAAATTCTATTGTTTACCCCCTTCAAAATTTTTCTCAAGTAGTAAAAACAAAATAGCTACAAGATTGATAGAAACTGCTTAAGCCTTTTCTGGCATTTATTTCTGTTGCTTACAATATATTAATCTAACATTGCAACTGTGCTATTGTATAAAACATAATCATCAAATATAATTAACATAAGATAGTTTCAATTATGAATCCTATAGATTCCACAATTTATGTTCAATTCTAGAATTTCCCTGGTCCTTAAACAAAAATAAATAATTATCACCTTCACATTTACTGTTCAGAAGTACACTGGGTTTCCCCTTTTCTTGTATTTTTTTAAAATTTATTACCCTAGATCCACAATATTATTTGGGCTCTAATTTGTAACATAGACCTTACTTTAGTTTTTCTTTTTCCAAAAACTTAGAGAATAAAATTCTGGAGAATAATCATAGTCTCTGGATGACTTCCACACCTGAAAGTTTTCCACTGAAGTGCAAAAGACTCATTAATCAATATTGATACCATATTGATTTTGTAAAGAAAGTAACTGCCCTATAGTAAGTACAAGAGATAAGAGTGAATAATGCAGGCGATGGAGAAATAGGTGGAATGCAAAGAAAGTTCTATTTTTTATATATCTTCAGAGAACCTTGGCATTCTACTTTGCATGGGTAGTATGGAAACTAACCTTGGTGATATTTATGTACATTATTCTGTCACATGTATGATCAAACATATAAACAGAAAATCCTTTATATAATGTAAAATACTATACTGTGTAGTTCTTTGTTTGCAACCTTACAAATACTAAATAATTTTTAAAGTATTCTTCATGCAATTAATAAACTCTCAAAGTTATTATCTTCCTCCTCTAGCTTTTATTTCCTCATTGAATCTATATTGTATTTGTTCTCCTTGTATATTCAACTTCTTTAAATTTTAAGACTTGAATACTTGAGAAGATCTAGCATATATTTGGTGCTGTTCACTCTTATTTGCTGATGCACAACTTCCATCTTAGCCAGTGTGTGCATAGCCCTCAGCAGAGCTGCTCACATAACTGCCAAGATATAAAATCATCTGATTATCTTCCAAATTTTTAGCCCTCATTGCCCTATTAATGAGGAGCTCGTTATTCCCAAAGAGTTTTATTTCAGAGTCAGACTTTTAAAGTAGTAGACTTCATCATATTATGTCCTTATCCTTTATCAATGTAGTTTCCACTATTAACTTACTTGAAACAGGGAAAATAGTTTCTTATCACCTTTAAGCTTTCTCTCTAGGTTCACTGATAAACTATAACCTGAATGTCTAACAAAAGCATCTATATCCAATATTACCTGTCTCTTTAAAATCTTCCAGTTGAGATACAAAGATAGTCTTTAAAATTCCCTAGCAAAATTTATGTTTTGTTTTCTGAAAGGAGTTTGATTTAGTTTATGTTATTGAAACATTTTTCCTAAGAATTAATTCAGGGCTCAGTAGTTATTTGTTTCAACACAAAAGAAAAGATCATTTCTCTGTTTCCTGGTTTCAACTGGTGCTGTTAGGAGATCTCAGTCTTTTTTTTTTTTTTTTTTTTTTTTTTTCAATTTTGATAAAAGTTCTTGCTAAGTTTCTAAGGTTCTCTCTAAATTTCTGAGGCTGGCCTAAAATTTGTGATACTCCTGCTTCAGGCTCCTGAATTGCTGGAATTACATATATTCACCACTGTACCCAGCTGGTCTATTGCTTTTTAAAAGTCACATCTCTTAAATACTTTGGTTGCTTCCAAGATTAAAATTTTTGTCTTTTGTGGCTTGAAGTTTTACTATAATTTATCTGAGTATGGGTTTCTTTATATTTTTCCTGGTTCTGGATTTTAAACTTTTTATTTTTTGTTTCTGAAATGTGCGGATGAAGGCTTTTCCTCAATTCTGAAGAATCTTCAGATAAGTTCTTAGCTAATATGACTGCTAATTTATTATTTTCTTCTTCTGAAACTTGAATTAGACACATTTGTTGTATTTTATCACTGTTTTTAACACTTCCTTTATATTTTGCATCATTATCATCTTATACTATCATCTCACTTTTCCACCTATTATTTGCTCAATTATGTTTAGTATAACATAAAAATTATCATTTGATATACTCAAAATGTACAATTGAAAAAAGTTTAATGAAGGGGCTGATTACAAAGGTACAGAGAGAGTTAAGGAAAACCAATAAGGGATAGTAGCAGAACCCTGGCATAGGAACAGCACCTGCTACTCCTAGACCTGAAAGAACAAGTGGAGTTAGTGACAAAAATTCAGCAAGACCCATAGAGCCGGGAGCTGCCATGGCACTGAAGGAAAGCAGTCCTGGGAAGCCTAAGTGACCAAACCCTCTCTTTCCCCCAGATATTAATTTTCTAATGCTTTCCCAAGATCAACCAGGAGACATGGGGCAACGAAGTCTGGAATGTAAAGCAGGATGGAGGTTAGAACATTTAGAGGAGCAAAAAGAATGCACACTGCTCAAGTGTGTGCTTTAATGAAAAAGTACCAAGGAAACTATGTAAAATGCATTATCTTTAAACATTAGGTTTTCAGTAAGTTTTGTATACAAGCCCATTACTCTATTAAAGAATAAATAATATCACCAACTGAATGATCCCTCATAATGTAAAAGTTACTTTAAAACATTCCTACAGCTTGCATAAAAACATCATCAACAAAGCATTTTATGAACATAAACTCCAAAGTAATTTGAAATATTTTCTTGTTTCTTTTCTGGGTTTATAAACTTGGGTTCTCACAAATTTTATGTCATTTCATGAGCAGATTGAGGAGGAATATATAGCTGTAAATGCTCATATATAAAAAGCTTTATACTACTTATTTTTTAATTGGATTCATTTTATTAAATATATTATATTTCATATCATGAATGACAAATAGTATTCAAATATGTTAAATTATATAGCTCTATCATAAAAAAATGACAAAATGTTAAAAAATAGACTCACTGACCCATCTTATTAAAAAGAATATTTTAGATAATAGGTACAATTTTCTATCCCATTGGACTAAAATTCATGAAGTGAGGAATCTGTATGATATAGATACAGGGATGATGAAGAGAATCTGGATTTCTTTGAAAACAAGAGTGGTCTATATTTTTTCTTCAATTGAAAATGCTAGCTTATGAGACTTACCAGTATTTTCAAAATTTTATCATTCACTGTTTTTCCTTAAGTAAAGAAAGAATAGTAAAGGAACCAGAAATGTGTATCAAGCACCATGTTAAATTTGCTTGTATTTAATTCAACTTGATACAGTTGAAGCCCCTCCATACCTTAATGTAAATGACATGAATATACTCTGATTTAATACATATAACTCTGATTCACATCCCCTAAATCCTTAATGCCTTTTTTAAGCCTGTGGAAATAATTTTACATTAATTGCATATCATGAATAGTAACACAGATCTGCTTAATAACATTACAGTGTGGCTTATTTACACACCTCTTGATTTGTGTTAAGACCTATTGTTTTGTTTTTCTTTGTATTCATAGAAATACAAATGTCCTTGTAATCTATGGATGGTGATTAAATGGTAGACTAAGGTAAAAGTTCCTCCAGACTTCTTCAGCCAGACTTTGCTACAGTACTTGGAATTTCTGGCACTAATGTTACTGTAAACATTGAAGACACCTTTTTAAATATTACAATCACCTATATTAATATTATATTAAAATCATGCATCATATTGAACAATGGTAGGTCTTCAAAGATTTCAAGATCATCACATAATAAGACACAGAAATGTAGATACAGGTAACTTAGGAAGACAGTTCTTGATTATACTCTTCTCCTTTGGATTATTGTGCATAAACTTGACTCTAAACTGAGGAGCCTCAGTAAATTACTTTGAATGAAAGAGAGAAGCAGGGTAAGTTCATTTAGGATTCACAGTTTCAGAGGACTTGGTCCATAAATGACCAACTCCTTTCTAAGGTGAGGGAGCACAACGCCTTCAGGGGGAAGTGGAGGAAAGTTGCTTAGTTTATGGAAGGGTCAGGAAGCAGAGAATATACCCCACCTGAAGGCCACCACCCCTAGAAGGCCAGCTTCCTAATGGAGCACCACATTATCAAGTTCCTCCAAGACTTCAGGCTACCGAAGGCTAAGAGGTGAGTTATTGGAACTCTACAGAGACAATATTAGTCAATGAGGAAATCTGCAATATCCCAGAGTTTCACTAAAAGAGGGGTAGATACCTGAACAATATGAGAAAACAAGGGAAGAAAATGTCCCAAACAAACCTAGATGATATAGCAATAAAATCCAATGACAGCATGGCAGAAGAAATGTCAGAAAGGGAGCTCAGAATGTACATAATTAAAATGATCAGGGAAGCAAACAAGGAGATGAAAGAGCAAATGCAGGCATTGAAGGAAGAGATGAAAGAGCAAATGCAGGCATTAAATGATCGCATCAATCAACAGTTAAAAGAGCAAATTCGGGAAGCAAGAGATCATTTCAATAAAGAGTTAGAGATACTGAAAAACAAACAAACAGAAATCCTTGAAATGAAGGAAACAATAAACCAAATTAAAAACTCCATAGAAAGCATAACCAATAGGATAGAACACCTGGAAGACAGAACCTCAGACACTGAAGACAAAATATTTAATCTTGAAAACAAAATTGACCAAACAGAGAAGATGGTAAGAAATCATGAACAGAATCTACAAGAATTATGGGCTATCCTGAAAAGGCCAAATTTAAGAATTATTGGGATTGAGGAAGGCACAGAGAAACAAACCAAAGGAATGAACAATCTATTCAATGAAATAATGTCAGAAAATTTCCCAGATCTGAAGAATGAAATGGAAAACCAGGTACAAGAGGCTTATAGGACTCCAAATATACAAAATTACAACAGACCCACACCAAGGCACATTATTATGAAAATACCTAACATACAAAATAAAGACAATTATCTTTTGAAATATGGGGCATGATGTACTGAACCATGTCAGATCTGGCTCTCCTAAGAATTTTAAGAGCCCACCTTCCCTTTATTTACTGTCACGCAGGTAAAAGGGGGACCAGGAGGAGCTTCTTCTGTGAGGAACAGGATGGGGTGGAGTTAAGGAAGCCATTTGCTCTGGCCAGTTATCCCAGCAGGATCTGAAAATTCCATTGGTGAGCCACTCTGCACTGATAGCACATGTTAGAGGCGATCTGGAACAAACTCTTAATGATTGCCGGGTTCCGTGAACCAAATTTCCGTGGCTGACAGCTCACCAAGCCTGTTGAGCTTCCTTTGCTGGCCATAGATGGTTTCCACACAGAAAGAAGAGGCTACAGGGAAGATATACCCTTCTAGGGCATGACCCTAGCCAACTCCTCCAGCTTATAATTATCACCCAGTCCATTTAAACTAGTGATACCGGTCTTGGAAATGAGAATAGGGTCCTCATTACCCCTGTCTTTGAGATTAAACACCCGAGAAACGCTGAGCAAGCACAGAAAAAAAAAAAAAAAGTTTTATTTAAGAGACAGAACAGAGAGAGACTTCTCTGGAGAGAAGGGGACATAGAGCTGATGCCTGAGGGGGCGGGGATGTCTTGCTATTTTTTAATCCCCACTTCCTTTCTTTCCTGCTCCAAAGTAATAAAAGTGCTGCTCAGTGGGCCTTTGCTTGTTTGGAAAGTGGATCCTTCCCCTTCCTCAAAGGTGTTAGCACCCAGTTGAGCAGGGAAGTGCTTTCAGGAGGTTAGCTGTTAAGCAACCCATTTCCTTTTCTTTGAAAATCAGCTGCCTGTCCTTTGGCCCATCTCACTAGGATAGAGTGATTAGGTCATGCTGTCATAATCTAATCATTTTACCTCTGAATATTTCTGCATAATAGGAGTTTTGGGGGGATACCTCATATTCAAATTGTAACACTTGGTTATTTAAATTCTATTTTATATTATTTTGTTTAATTTGTCCTAAAATTCTTCAAGCTTAATATATCACTTTATTAAGAGATTTCCTTCTAATTCATTCCCCTTAAGTGATATCAAAATCACTACATCATTTTCTAACTGGAGGAAGAAAAATCAATTTTGTCATTAGTTACCTTGACTTAAACAAAAAGGTATTTATCTTTCTGAGTTTGTTTCCCTGCTAAGGTAGAAAACCAAAGTATTCCTGCTTAGAGTAAACTAATTCATCTTATATAACTTTTCAAAAAAATATCAGTTAGCAATACAATTTAATATCCAAAAAATTATTTACCAACCTCCTTTTATTAGAATATAATTATAGAGTTATTTTGTGGCAAGTATGCTCATAAACATTTTGCTTATTATGCTTAGCAATGGCAAATTCATTTACATTTTGAGTCCATTTTCTACTTAATGTAAAATCAAAATGTAATGTAAAAGCAAACATTTCTCATTTCTTAGTATAACTCAATATAAATTAAAACTGTATAATATAGACTACTTATGAACTCTAATTACAATGTTCCATGTTTAGAATTAGGCTTATCTAAGATGAAAACATCTAAGATATATTTCATTAATCCTAAAATTCACATGTTAACATTTTAAGCCTCTGTAATTACAATAAATCTTATGATCAACACGAACTTGTTATCTTGTCCTTCTCTTCTTTCTTTCTCATAATAAATTCTAAATATTCAATGTGCCTTATTGTGAAAAGAAATTTAAAATTAAGACTACGAAAGTTATTTGTATCTATGAAGTCTCATCCCAAAGGGGAAAAATTTTTTGAAACTGAAAGTCTTAGGTTTTGTTTTTTATTTCTAAGACACTATTTTGAGGTTCCTTAAATCTAGTAGGTAAAATGTCATAACTTCAGTCAGGGCCACTGAGGACACAGCTCATCTTTTATACACTTCAAAATAATGAAGCATGAAGTTATTGGTGTATATGATTTATCAACATTTTTTATTTTCAATAATTTTATCAAGGGTGCTTTTTCTGTAGTGGCAATATCAGATAAGGTATTTCACTACCTAATTAGCAGTAAGTTCTTTATTTATTCTTATTCATTCTCAGATAAGACAAAACTGGATAATTATGGATAATTGTAACATTTTGAAAACTTCTTGAAAATGAATATCAGAAACATAACATATAACAGAACTGTGAAGAATGTTTTAGAAACATGGAAATAAGAATCATTAACACCACAATAAAGCATTCTTAAAATGGCACATAAAACCGAAAGATATTCCTTTAAGATATGGATTTAGTTTTGCAAGGGCCTAGGGTGACACTAAAACTTGAAAAGCATATATATCAAGGAGATCATGGTATTTTTAGTAGACAATTATCTTAATGATCTTGTTGAATTAACTTCTCAATAACAGTATTATTGAGGTCATCAATTTACAGTTCTCTTTGCTTTTATAACTGTCTGCTTGTCAAAGTTCAGAGTTAAGTTCTTGACAGTACACACCATTTAAAAAGCTCCTGAGTCTTGTTTTTAGATGATTAAAAATAGATGTGTTGGTAAAATATTGATAGAGTCTTTTGGCTCACAAATAGAGTTATTTCCTTCTTCTACTCTCTTGTGGAAGGTTTTCTAGTATTTCCAGGATTCCTCAGAGAAAATAAATACCTTAGAAAGAGCATTTGAAGAATGCTTTTAACTCACATGTATTTTTTTCACTAGTGAAATTGATCTACAAAGTTGTTGTAAGTTTTCTCCATCAAGATATTTCCATAACTCTATGGATTAGGAGTGTATCCCTTTCCATTGTATACTTTTAAAACCACCTTTATCTGATTGGGAAATTAATAAAATCATTTTTCTGAGTATCTCATTTTTGTTAGTATTTCCAGTATGTCTTATTAGAATTACTATTTACATTCCACTTTAAAAAATTAACTTGCCTATAAGTGACTATCTTAAAATCAAAACATAGATTAAAAAATAAATTAAATTAGGAGTTTGGGCTCAGGAATCCTTGGGATGTTTCAAAATATTTTTGGTTGATACTTATGAGCATAAGTTTGCTAATTCTCTCATATCATCTCTCCAGCTTTGTTGAGCTCTCATTTGAGAATTGAAAAGATCTTGTATAGAACAATGAGTGTCTAAATTGGCTCCACGTTTTCTTTTTCTAACCGAGGATTTTTTTCTTCCAAACTATTGTAATTGTAGCTGCTCAAGTTTTATTTATGCCTTATTAGGCTTCCAAATAGCATTTCACACTAAAATGTTTGAAAACCAAAATGTAGAATGAATATTATAATCTGGCTCATCCATTCATTTTTGGGATACAAGCAGCAGAAATTGTTATCAATATTATTATATAATAAATTTTGAGAGATATTTTATCAGCAATTAGTATAGATATTTTAAAAATTAATGCAGTAGATATCACTGTATATTTCATGCTAAATGGGGTGAGAGAATCTCATTTCATATTTTTCACATTCACAATATATCTAGCAAATAAAACTTATGAACCAATATATGACAGTGGCTATGAAAATTTCTGTTTGATATAATTAAGATATTTTCTAATGTATGGGTATGTCAATATAGAATTAGTAAAGATGGTGCATGTCAATTACCTTCCTAGATTAATCTATGCTAATAGCTTATGTAGGCCATTTAGAATTCATATTAAATCTAAATGGTGACTCTTATTTATATGTTTTTAGCATGTATTAAGTATTTTGGGTTAGTTTTTAATTATTTTTACTTTATTTCATTCTTTTAGTCATTCAACATCTATCAAGTATCTTTTATTTGTTTATGTAGGAAGAGTGTAACATATAGTTTAAAAAAGACCATGCTAGATGTTCATTCTGTCTAAATGTAAAACACACATTTCTTGTCATGTGTTCATTGAGTGGTTAACTTACAAACCAAGGCAAAAATAAAACCTTTCTTGGAGTTCCCTAACTTAATTCTTGTATTACCCATATTCTGAACTAGTCATTACAGAAGTGTTACCTACAATAAAAATCATACCATTATATTTAAAGCTAAGTTACATTGATTGTTTTGTACTATGAAATAAGTTAAACAGTTAACATGCATATTATTATTTTATGTTGTGACAATTATGTGAGGAATGTATTGCAATAGCTCTTATTTTACCAATAAAGAAATGGAAAGCAAAAGATAGTTGAATACCTTGTTTTTATAAGATTGAATAATCTTCCAGTGTATGTATTTGACACTTTTCTTTATTCATTCGTCAATGAATAGATTATGCTGTTTCCCTATCTTGGCCATTGTGAATAATGATGTGTTGACTACAGAAATACAGTTCTCTCTTTAGATCCTTTATCCATTCCTTTGAATATAGCCAGAGGAAGGATTGCTGGGTTGTGTGATAATTTCTTTTTTATTATAATTATCAACATATTAATTATCCAAATTAATAGATTTTTGAGACACTGTAACACATGCATGCATATGTTGTGACTTGATCACGTCCATCTTCCTTTCTGGACTCTTTTGCCCTTCCTTCTCCCCACCCAGATCCCCTCGATTCCCTTTCCTTTCCCTGTTATTCCCTCTTATACTTCTGGGTTTTCCTTTTTTGTTGTTTCTATATATGATAGAAAATATGTGATATTTGTATTTTTGTGTTTGGCTTATTTTGCTTAAACCCATATATGCAGGAATCTCCTTTGTATGCTCATTTCATTTGCTTTGTACACACACACGCAGGAGTAAAATAGCTGGTATTATGGTTTAGATATGAAGTGTCCCCCCAGTGCTCATGTGTGAGACAATGCAAGAAAGTTTAGAAGTGAAAGGATTAGGTTATGAGAGCCTTAATCTAATCCATGCATTAATATGCTTAAATGGATTAGCTGGGTATTAACTGTAGCAGATCAGTTGTGGTTGGATGAGGTAGGACATGCCTTTGGGGTGTGTATTTTGTCCCTGATGAGGGCAGTCTTTCTCTGCTTTTTGATTCTTATGTTCTGAGCTGCTTTCTTCTGTCACACTCTTCTGCTCTGATGTCTTTCCTCTGCTCTGGTCCAGAGCAGTGAAGTTGGTTGTCTATGGACTGAGACCTCTAAAACCATGAGGGCCAAATAAACTTTTCCTCTTCTAAAATTGGTCCTACCAGGTCTTTTGGAAATAGTGGTAAAATAGAATAGAATAAAATACAGGGATTGTGTTTAGGTCTATTTTTAATTTTTGGAGGAAATAATACCATTTTCTTCTTTCTTTTTCTTCTTCTTTGGATTCCTCCTCTTCTTCATCATCTTGTTTTTTGTTTTTTTAATTTTTTTTGTTTTTTATATATATATATATATGTGTGTGTGTGTGTGTGTATGTAAATATATATATATTTATATATATATATATATATATATTGTTTTTTATTTTGAGACTGGGTCATGCTGAATTGCTTTAGGGCCTCATTAAAGTGCTGAGGCTGGCTTTGAACTCTCCATCCTCCTGCCTCAGCCTCCCTGGTATCTGGGATTACAGGAGTGCAGCAACATGTCCAGTCACACTGTTGTCTTTAGTGGCTGTTGTAATTTACATTTCCATTAATAATGTATAAGGAATTGTTTTTCTCCATGTTCTCACTTTTTTTGATAATAGCCATTCTGACTGAGGTGAGCTAGAATCTCAGTGTAGTTTTGATTTGCATTTCCCTGATAGCTATATGTGTTAAACACTTCTTCATACATTTATTGGGCATTTGTAGTTCTTTTGAGAACTGTCTATTCAGATCATTTGCCCATTTTTGATTGGATTATTTGTTAGATTGTTAAATATTTTGAGTTGTTTACATGTTGTGAATATTAATCCTCTTTCAGGAAAATAGCTGGCAAAGATTTTTTTTCCCCTTTATTTTTAGGTTGTTTATTGACTCTGCTGATTGTTTCCTTTTCCTCACAAAGTTTTTTTTTTTTTTTAACTCAAGGTAACCCTACTTGTCAATTCTTGCTTTTGTTTCCTAAGCTATAGGGTCCTTCAGGAAGAGGATTGTGATTATCCTGGAGTGATCTCCCCATGTTTTCTTCCAGTAGTTTCAGTGTTGCTGCTCTTACTTTTAGGTTTTAGGTCCATTTTGAGTTGAGAGATAGGGGTCTAGTTTCAATCCCAGTGGATTTCCAGTTTTCCCAGCACCATTTGTTGAATAGTTTTTCCCATGGATGATTTTGGCTTTGCTTTTCAGTTGGCTAAAGATGCACAGGTTTATTTCTGGGTGTTCTATTATGTTCCGCTTGTGTGTCTGTTTTTTCTGCCAGTAGCATGCTGTTTTTTAAAAATTTTCTTACTAGTGCATTGTAATTATACTTAATAATGAAGTCCAGTTTGACATAGTTATACATACATGGAATATAATTTGCTCTGTTTCAAACCCCAGTACTTCCACTTTCACTCCCTTCCTTCTTTCTCTACTCCCCTTCCTCTACTCTACTGGTCTTCCTTCTATTTGTTTGTTATTTTTTAAATTGGTGCTTTATGGATACACATCAGGGGGGAATTTCCTGTGGTATATTCATAAATGTACACAACATACTTTTATCAATTGCATTCTGCAATTTCTCCCTTTTCCATCTCTTCTCCCTCTCCCTCAATCTCCTTTCTCTACTCCATTGACCTCTATTCTATTTTCATTGATCCCCCTTCCTTTTTACTTTATTTTGCTCTAGCTTCTGCATGTGGGAGAAAACATTTGACACTTGACTTTTTGAATCTGACTTATTTCACTTAGCATGATATTCCATCCATTTATCAACAAATGACATAATTTCATTCTTTATGGCAGAATAAAATTTCATTGTGAATATATATAACATATTTTCTTTATCCATTCATCTGTTGATGGGAACCTGGGCTGATCCCCAAACTTGGCAATTATGAATAATGATGCTGTTTTTATTACTATGGTTCTAGAGCACATTTAAAATGTGTAGGTATTGTGATGCTTCCAGGATTGTTCCTTTTGCCCTGGATTGCTTTGGTTATTTGAGATTTTTGTCTTTCCATTTGAATTTTAGGATTTTTTTCTATTTGTATGAAGAATAGCATTGGTATTTTGATGGAATTGCATTATATCATTAGATTGTTTAATGCACTTAGTAGTGTCATTAAAAGAATCTTCTGCACATCCATAAGTATCACGTGTTTCTGTTTTCTACAAATTCTTTCTTCAGTGCTTTGTAATTTTAATTTTACCTTCTTAATTAGGTTTATTTCTAGATATTTTTGAGACTGTTGTGAATGAGATTATCTTTCTGATTTATTTCTCAGCAAGTTTTTTGTTGATAATAGCAATTTTTGTATGTTGATTTTTGTACTCACCCACTTTGCTCAATTTTCTTATCAATTCCAAGAGTCTTTTGTTGGAGTAAGTTGTGTTTTATTAATATCAAATCATCTCATCAACAAACAGTGATAATTTGATTTCCTTCTTCCATTTTTGTATCTTTTTTACTTCTTTCTCTTGTCTAACTGCTCTGGCTAAAATTTCTATTATTATGTTGAATAAAAGTGTTGAGAATATATACCCTTATTTTGTTCCTAATCTTTTAAAAAATACTTTCAGGTTTCCCCCATTCAGTGTAATATTGACTATGAGTTTGTCATATGTAGCATTTATTATTTTAAGGTATGACACTTCTGTACCTAACTTATTTGGGGCTTTCATCAGGAAGGAATGTTGAATTTTACCAAAGAATTTTTCTGCATCTATTGAGTTAATCATGTGATTTTTATCCTTAATACTATTTATTTTCTATATTAGGTTTATTAATTTGCATTTGTTGAAGCATCTCTGTATCCTTGAAATGAAACCAACTTGATTAGGGTGCTGATCTTTTTAAGGTGCTGCAGAATTCAATTTGAAAGTGTTTTATTGATGAGGTTTGCATCTATGCTCATTGGAGTTATTATTTATAGTTCTCTTTCTTACTTTTTTTTTCTTTGTTGTTGTTATGCCTTTATCAGATTTTGGAAGCAGGTTAATACTGACTTCATACAATGAGTTAGGAAGAATTCCTTCCCTTTCTATTTTATGGAATAGTTTGAGGAGCTTTGATGTTAATTCTTTAAGATTAGAGTTTCTGAAGTGAATTAGCAGTGAATCCATCTATTGGGATACTTTTTATTACACTTTGACCTCATTACTTGTTATTATTTTATTCTATTCTTTTTTTATAGCCTCATGTTTTAATTTTGGTAGGACTTGTGAGTGCAGAAATTTGTATATTTCTTCTAGATTTTCCAATTTTTTGGCAAATAGTTTTCCAACGTATTCCCCAATGAACTTCTGAATTTCAGTGGTATCTTTCTACTGTCTTTTCACCTCTGCTTTTATTTATTTGTTTTCTCTCTATTTTCTTTTGGTTAGTTTAACTAAAGATTTGTTAAGTTTGTTTCTTTTCAAAGAACCAGCTATTCGTTTCATTGATCCTTTCTATTGTTGATATATTCTCCATTTTACCTATTTCTACACTAATTTTATTTGTTTATTTCCTTCCACTAATTTGGGATTTGGTTTGTTATTATTTTTCTTACACTTGACACATCATTAGGTTACTTGCTTAAATCTGTTTTTGAATGTAGATCTTCACTGTTATAAAAATTATTCTTATTACTTATTACTACTTTAACTTTATCTCACATATTCTGGTGTATTTTGTTTTCATGTGCATCCCAGAAATTTTTAAATTTTCCATTAATTTATTCAATTCCCCTCTGTTCAATAGTGTGTTGTCCTGTCTCCATGTTTGTATAGTTTTTCTTGGTGTTGATATCCAGTTCTATTATGTTGTGATTTGAAAAGGTGGAAGACTTTTTAAAAATTTTGTTAAGACTTTATCATGACATAATATATGATTCCACCCTCTGTTTTAAGAAAAATTTACATTTACTCATGAAAACAATGTGTATTCACCAGCTGTTGAATGGAATAGTCTGTAGATGTCTGTTAAGTATATTTGAACTATAGTTCAATTCATATCTAATAATTCTTTGTTAATGTTTTTGTCTGGATGATCTGTCTATTGGCAGAGTGGGGTATAAAAGTCACCCCTCTTATTATTTTGGGCCTATGTCCAGTAATGTTAGTTTTATAAAATTGGGTGCTCCAACATTTTGTGAATATATATATTTAAAATGGTTTTATCTTCTTGATGAATTGTTTTCTTGATTAATACACAGTGACATTTGTCTCTTCTGATTTTGACTTAAAGTCTATTTTATCAGATGTAATTATAGCTACCTTTACCTTCAGTCTATGTATGTCTTTGCAAGTCAGGTGAGTTTCTTGTAAGTAGCATATTGTTTGGTCTTATTTTTTAATACAATCAGCCATGCTGTATTTTCACTTGGAAAATTGAGGCCATTTAAACTCATTTAATATTGAAATGTATGTAATTGTTCTAGTCATTTGTTGCTTTCCTTCTAGTTGTTTTGAATATACTACATCTATTTTTCCTCTCTTACTCATCTTTGATATTTAATATTTAACTTAATGATATTTGATTCTTTTTTATTTCTCACTGGCATGTTTTCTCTTCTAGTGAGATTTATTCTTCTCTGTGCTCTCTCATAATTATACTAATCTTTCTTGCTCTTCTAGGTGTAGAATTCCCTTAAGTACCTTTTCAATGCTGGTTTAGTCATGAGTTCCTTTAGTTTATGCTTATCTTGGAAGGTCTTTATTTCTTCATCAATTCTAAGGGAGCTGGGTATAGCAATCTTGTTTAGGTGTATTTTTTTTTCCCTTCAAAATTTAAGTTCATTATTCTACGCTATCCTGACCTTTAGAGTTTCTGCTGAGAAATCTCCAGTAATCCTGACAAGTTCATTTTAAAATATGACTCAAAACTTCTTTCTTTCAGCTTTTAATATTTTTTCTTTCTCCTGTTTTTTTGGAAATTTAACAATAATATGTTGTGAAGAGGTTCTTTTCTGGTCATGTCTTTGTGGGATTCTAAATATCTGCTGTTGCTGAATGCCTATGTCTTTCACAAGATTTGGGAAAATTTCTGCTATTATTTCACTGAGTATCTTTTCTATGCACTCAGCATGTAGCTATTCTTTCTCTGATGTGCCAATTATTTGGATGCTTAATCTTTTTAATGAGATCTTGTATGCTCTTTTTATTCCTTATTATTTTTTTTAATTGCTGTCTTAATGTACTGTTTTGACAGTTTTCCTCAAGCTCTGATATTCTTTTTTCTGCTTGATCTCTTTTATTGTTGTGACTTTGAACTAAGTTTTTTATCTGACACATTGGGTTCATTTCCAAGATTTCTATTTCATTCTTTTTCAAAATCATTCTTTCATATCCTGCACTATCTTTTTTAATTCATTCAGCTATTTATTGGTAATCTCTTGGGCTTCATTGATCTTTAAAAAAAAATCATTCTTTTGAATTCTTTGAAATTTCATTCACTTTGAGATTTTTGGTATCTGTTAGGAGAGATTTGTGAACTTTAAGAGATATCATACAGCTTCGTTTTCTCATATTTTTGTGTTTCTATGTTGAGATTTGTGTATATGTTGGGAAGAATACTTTTTCCACTTTTATGTATGTGTTTTCTTAGTAAGTTCCCTTTTCTTGATGATGAGTTCTACAATGTCAGTTTGTTGTGTAGTATTAATTCCAATTGGATTTCTTGTCATTTTCCTGTGTCTTCTTTGACCATGATTGGTAGGGTTTGACACAATGTGTAGCATGCCCATTGAGGGAACTGCTTTCTCGTTAGGTCTATCAGGTCCTGCTGCTTGTTAAGGCAGGTATCCTGGAGATAGTAGATGGAGTCTGCACACTCTGTGGTTACTCCTCCACTGGGAATGGAAGCTGTTATCAAGTGTTGGAGTTTTCCTTGGGCTCTGTTGATATTGCCTGTGTTGCTTGAAAGCAATTACTTTACCAATGTTCCGATCATGGTGATGAGCCTGGAGTTTTTATCCTGTTTAGATCCTATTACAACTCCAATTGTTTTCTAGGGAGAACAGAGGTCAGGGTCATTTATCTTGCTCTGTGGTAATCACCTCTAATGTTGTTAGCAATATGCCATCTGATAGGACATCACTGTGACCAATGACAAAGACTTTCATGTGTGCAGTTTCTACATGCAAGAATTGTGTTATGACTTGCTCTGCTGTTGCTATGAGTGTGAATACCCACCAGCAGGCTATACGACCACCCATAGCTATGTGTACTTGGGTCTGGATTGTTGGCTTTGGGCTTTTAGCCTCCTTTTTCTTTAAGTTGAAGTATCAACGAAGTTTAAAGCAGAACCAGGTCATAGCCAGAACAAGGTACTATTCCTCTCATCTTGACTGAGACTGTAGACCAATGGCACAACAATCACCAAATGTTCTCCAGGTACCAGACATGATATCCAGCACTGCAAAGAAAGAAGAAAGAAAAGAAACAAAGGAAGAAAGGAAGAAAGGAAAGGAAGGAAGGAAGGAAGGAGGGAAGGAAGGAAGGAAGGAAGGAAGGAAGGAAGGAAGGAAGAAAGAAAGAAAGAAAGAAAGAAAGAAAGAAAGAAAGAAAGAAAGAAAGAAAGAAAGAAAGAAAGAAAGAAGGAAGGAAGAAAAGAAGACAGGGAAGGAGGGAGGGAGGGAGGAAGCAGGGAGGAAGAAAGGAAGGGGAAAGCAAAACATCAAAAGCACACACAGAAAAGTACTAATAAAAAAGAAAAAATTTCTTTCTGTTGAAGTTCTTAATGGAACAGGCAAACATGAATATTTGTGACCTATGCTGATCAAAGTTTCTCTTGCCTTCTTAGGCTGTGTTCACCTTGAACAGAATAAAGATGCGGGTTACTCTTTCCCTTCTTTGCTTTGTGGTGTTCTTCAGGTGGCGAAAGGGTGTGATTTGTGGCTGAAGCAAGCTAGAGCAGAATGCAGAACTCCCTAGATACAGATTCTCTGGAGTTATTTGGGCATAGAGAGACTGGATTCTCAAAGATCTGCAGTGGGGATGTCATAGAAGGTTCCTTGTGAGGGGTCACTCCCTCTCTGTGAAATTAGAGCTGTGATGTTGTCTCACCCTCTAGTTCACTATTCAAAGTCTCTGGATTTCTCCAAGACTTTGTCTATCCACTGTTGAACTCCAGCATTCTCCCCTGGTCATCTACCTTGATAAGCAGCTACACTCCAGTTGTTTTGATTCTGTCTTAAGGAGAAGCAAGAGGGTGCTGGGTGCTTCTAATTTGTCATCTTTAAGTTCTGATTGCATGGCAATGTTATTTTTAATTTTTTGAAGAAGCTTCATACTGTTCCACAGAAGCTGTATCATTTTGTGTTCTACCAGTAGTGTGCAAGGGTTCCAAGTTCTCCACATACTTGCTAACAGTTATTTTTATAACTACCCAACAGATGTGGGGTGAAATCTTACCATGGCTTTGACTTGCATTTCCCTGATGTCAGTGATGTTGAACATCTTTTCATATACCTCTTGACCGTTTATATACTAAAAAAAGTGGCAACATAGGTGAAGCTGGAGGACATTATGCTAAGTGAAATAAGCCAGCCACAGAAAGAAACCCTACACAATTCCAATTCTGTTGTATGGTTAAGGTTTTGTTAAGGGGTTGGACCTTATAAGTATTCTTAATCACCAGGAGAGAGAGGGAGGGAGAAAGAAAAACACAAATTGAAAGGATGGAGTACTCTGCCTTATTTTCTACATCATGTTAGCTGCCCAGAGACTACTAGAATTTAGAAAGTCTGAAACTCAGATCAGGGTCTATGTTCCTGAAACTGCATAAATTTTTGTTTTCTGGTTTGGTTAATATAGAAATGCATACTTTATCATACATTTGTTTAAGTACCTTTCAGTCTTTTGAAAGTACTTTTTGATGCTCTCTTGAATATCTTTTAACAGGAATATGATTTGTATGCCTTTAGGGGATACACTTTTCACATGATAACTACTGCTTGGTCTTTTGTCATAAAATTTCTTCAAAAGCTTCTGCCTCTGCACCTATAAGATTTATAATTAAGATGAAACTAAGTTCCTAAAATGTTGGTTATTATGGAACAATTTTTCAAGGTGACATTTTTTCAAACTATTTTGGTAATCCCACTCTGCTTTATATTCAGGAAACCTCATGTTGGCCAAAGGCCAGACTTCTTTTCAACCAGGAAAAACATATTTTTTTCAAAAGTTCTTCAAATTGAATTTGTTTATCTAAAATATGTATGGTTTGGGCTTCCTTTTTCCTTCCTTCTTTGATTGTTGATTCTTTGTGGCTCTTAGATTTTATGTGGAAAATGCTCTTTCCTATCTTACCCTTCTCTTCTCTATGTTGTTATACACTCTCAGTTTTCCTTTACTTTCAGAAAATATTCCCTAATGTTACCATGAACCATAATGTTTCTCAAATGGTTGTTATTATTGATCTTGGACACCAATAGGAGCTGAATTTTCTCCATGCTCCCTTTGAGGAGTTAAATCTATTTCTCCGTGCTCTGTGTTAAATGAATTATGTTCTTTTGCAGCTCTGGGACAATTACTTCCATGCATTTTATTCTTCAGTCCTAAAATATGGTCTCAATTCAGTTTTTATAGGATGATTTTTTTCTCTATAGTTACTTTGAACATTTTAAATAAGTAGCACACACCCTTACTAGGGTAAGTATATGAGAAAGTGATGTTAAATTTTAATCTAGTCTGGTAATTTAATCTGTTTATTTAGGTAGCTGAGGTTTTATGGCAGGATCCAGATGAATTCTTTCACATCTTTTACCTTTCCACATTCATTTGCCATTTAATTTCACGTAAGTGGAGTGTCCTCTTAGGCAATAGCAGGAGATGGGGAGATGTGTAGCTTCTTAGCTTGGTTCTGACGTGGATGGATAAGCGTGATCTGCTAACTGTGCTGAAGGCCAGTATGTTGTAATGCATACCACACTGGGCAAGGATGTTGAGACTGGAGTTACTCTTTTTAAACAAAGGCTATCCCATCTTTCTTGCTGATTCTCCCCACCGCAGACATTTTATCTTAATAATATGGATGACCTCAGCTAAGCTTATCAGCCTTCCATCTTCTCCTAAGGGCACATTAGATCTTGTGGAGGCTATTTTTTTTTTCCCGAAGTGATATGTGAATCAAGACAGTCCCTGCTATTGATATATTTATTTCAAATGTATATTCAACTTTTAAAAATAAAATAAATATGTTTTTATGGTAAAACTTTATTTTAGAATCTCATGGCGCTTAAAAATTTATGAAGGATACCTATTTTGGGTAACTCGCTTAAGGTTTTAAGCTTTATAATTTAGTGTGAAAATAAAGAGAACTAAGAAGTATGTAAACTATATTGTTTGAACAATTAATGTTAAAGACTTATTGAGAAAATTCAGGTTTTTCTTTTTTATTAGGACTACATCCACATTGAGAAGGAATAGATTGTAGTGGTTTAGAATATTATATATTCCTGAATTAAAATCTCAACTCTCTTAGGAGTTATGTAACTTCAGGAATGATAGAGTAAACTTTATAATCTCAACTTCTTTGCAAAAAAAAATAGGCATAGTAAAACATACTCCTCAGGGTAATTCAGGAGAAAGAAAGAAAAAAAGAGATACTCACTTACCATAGCAATTGGTGTTTAATAATGCTCATTAAAGGTATTAAAATTATCCAGTGCACTTCCCACTATAGACATATAGTATCAAATCCTTTATTTTAATCTTCAAACCCAACATGAATAAAATGCATGTACTATTCTATGATAGGCTTTTATTAATGTTATTATTTTATTAATGTTTTATCTCTTTGATCACACAGAAATTGAGAAAAATTAATATAAAAATCACATAATTTGCTGCAAGTATGCTGATTCCATACTTTTTGTCTCATGATATATTCATGAGACTATAATGTCCTAATTTATTTTATGCCTTACCTAGAGCAAAAAATGGAGTAACCATATTTGAATATGCCCATGTTCCTGTCCTTGTCACCACAGCCACGTCCTGGTCCAGGACCATGCTGTCCTGCTGGTGACAGTGCCATTTCTTTCTAATTTACCTGTGTTTGTCCATTCTAGCCTCTCTCCCAAACTGTCCTACATATTTCAGTGAAGAGATTAGCTTAAAACAGCAAAGTGATGCTCTTTTATTTTCTGCTTTGAACACTCATACAGCTTCCTATTACCTTGAATAAAGACAAAACCTCTAAATGATAACAAATGAGTCCTACATGATTTGGTTTCTCTCCAGCCCTTTAACCTCACTTAACATATTCTCTCCTACAGCCACACTGTGGTCTGTCAACACTTCAATTATTCAGTACCTTTTCCTGGTGCGGAAATTTTATAGTAGCTATTCTCTGTTTCCACCCCTCTCTTTTTAACTCCTATTCATTCTTAATTATCATTTGGCTTTTGGCCTAAATATCATTTCAGGAAAAATTTGGCATCTGGCTTATATAGTTGGATCATTGTTTCCTCCACTAGTACTACTGACCTCTTGTTTTGGAAAATTGCAAACATACATGATTTTTATATCCTTGGGTCATTTTATACCTGTCTTTCTACCTCAAGTGGATTATGAATCTCTTGAAGGCAGAAGCCACATCTCTGCATAATTCTCATGTTAAGCCATGTACCTGGAAAAATATGCAAACCATAGTCAATGGTAAATCACCAGTTTTTACCTCACTTAAATTCTTAGTACTATTGACACTGTTATTGAACTAATGATTTTGTAATCTTGTTACATTCTGCTGCATTCTTCCCATTTCTTTGAAAGTTCCTTTTCAGACCCATTTGCTTAATTCTCCTCCTCCAAAATCTAAATTTTAAAAGTTTAAAATTCGCGGCTCAGGAGGTCAAGGTAGGAGAATTGCAAGTTTAAAGCCAGCTTCAGGAAAAGCCAGGTACTTAGCAACTCAATGAGACCCTGTCTCTAAATAAAATACAAAATAGGGCTGGGGATGTGACTCAGTGGTTGAGTGTCCCTGAATTCATTCTCCAGTACAAAAAAAATAGAAAATTCAATATTTATGCCATGAATTTCCTCTCTTTACATTCACTAAAGATAAAGATTTTATCATTTTTTCAGGACCATATAAATCATATACATATAGTAATACAACTCAAACACATATCATATACCCACTTCCAACCTCATGCTGAGTTTGAGCATCTCCCGTTGCCTATCTTTTCCTGAAACCTCATATGCATGTCAAAATTCATAAACCAAAACTGAATCTCCCATCTTACAAAAGTCAAATTCATCCTCAGTTTCTCTCAATACTATTTTAAAAATTTTTAAATAAATATTTGTAAATTAATTTCTACTGCTCCCTCTTTCCTCCCACTCCCACTCCATCCTCAAGCTTACCTTGTAAGTTTTACCTTGTAAGGATATGACAGATTTGGCCACATCACTCACCTCTACTGGTGTTGTCCTTATTTAAGTCAGCATTAACTCTTGCTTATAAAATTGAAATAGTATCTTAAGAAGTGTCCCTGTGTCTTCTTTTGTCTCTTTCATTCTATCACCAATGAAATAGCTGAATAAGTGCATTTTAAAACATTAAGCCATATAATATCATTCTCTAATTGCTTAGAATAAAGAGCTGTCACTAGTGTGACCTGAAAGTCCCTACATGCTCTGCACCCTAAACCTATGTGAACTCATCTTCTCTTCTTCTAACCCTTAGGAAGTCTGCTTAACCAAAATGGACTTTTTGCACATCCCAGGACAAATAAGCAGACCCTACATTTATGTTTTTGTATTCTCTCTTCTTTCTGTGTATTATCTGCTCTCATATAGTTCAGTGACTTTTATCATTCAGATTGCTCTTATGTACTACCTTTCCAAAAAGAAATCACCTAACCATCCAATCTAAATTCACTCCTTTTCATTTCCTGTACTTATATTCTCCTTTAGTTCTTATTACAAAATATTATCTACCTTTAATAAGTAATATATTTCTGTATTGAGTTTTCTTTTCTTTCTTCTTTTTTTTTACTTACCCCTCCCAAACTAAAATGTAAATTTTGTGAAGACAGACTCAGCCATCTTTAACTAAGATAATCCCAGTAACTTGAAGAGTAAAAAGTAAAAGATACATTGTAGGTGTTCAAAAAATATATACTGAAAAAAAGAAAGTAAATATTCAAAATATGTTTGGTGAATGAATAACCAAAGAATACATGCATTTTATTTCCAGGTATGTAGGATAGTTTGTAGCAACAAAGTATTTTAAAATGTATGACTTGAAACCCAGATAAATATAGTATTTATCATCTGAAGGAGTGATAATTAAAGTGTATAAACAAGTACAATATTTGGGGTCATTTTTTAGCTGGAAGTGAACATTTTCTATGCTAAAGCATCCTGTTCTAGGACCCCAGTAGCTGAAATTTTCTAAGACAGAAAATCAAGTGATAAAGAAGTCCAGAAGAAAAGTGGAGAAGCAGAGCAACCAGGGGAAACTGGTGACAGAGACATGTGTAGGCTGAGTATAATCGTAGATAACTTCATGGAGCTAGAAAAAAGAGCATCCAAGGGAGATTAGCACCCTTCCTCCCACCACACGCACACACAAATCAAAAGCAAAAACAAAAACAAAACACAGAGACTCATAGAGACTATTCACATGAAAAATATTATCCAGGAATAGCCCAATTTAATAAATGCTAAATTCTTGCTTCCAGTTCGTGAAACTGGACTGAATCAGTGATCTGCTCCTACCCCATATATGTATAGAGGAAAAGAAAAAGAAAGCAATTTCATAGAAAGATAATATCATCTAGAGTTTCAAATTATTTAAGTCACCTTTTGTGTCACTGTGACCAAAAGACCTGACAAGAACAACTTAGGGAGGAAAGGTTTGAAAGTTTATTTTGACTCATTGTTTTGGAGTTTCAGTTCATGGTCAGCTGAGAGCATAGATCTGGGCCTGAGGCGAAGCAGAAGGATGTGGTAGAGGAAAGCATCTCAGGACATAGCATAAGGAAGCAGAGAGAGAGCTCTGCTTACTAGGGACAAAGTAACACCAAAGGCACACCCTCAGAGACCTACCTTCTCCAGCTGTACCTTACCTGAATATGGATAACATCCAGTTAATCCATATCAGTAGGTTAAATCACTGATTGGGTTAAAGCTCTCATAATGTAATCACTTCATCTCTGAACCTTCTTGCAGTGTCTCACACATGAGCTCTTGGTGGAACACCTCCTATCTAAACCATAACACAAATTATCTCTACAATTTTTATAACACCTGACATTCAATCAAAGTTGTACATTGTAAGACTCTATATCAAATAATGGTAAACTGAACGAAAGAAATAGACAATCAGAGCTATAGGCAGTTCAGTTATATTACATTTTAGAAATGTACTTATTTATTTTCATAAAAATAAAAACAAAATAAAAAATTCCTAAATAAATTTATAATCTATAAAATTGACTAAATATATGTATTGAGTAAAAATATAATAAATAAAATTTGGATCTCCAAATATGCATTTTATAGCAGATTCAATATCTCTATAGACAAGACACTGCAGCAGATTATGGATTAGTGGAAAATTTCTGGGCTATATTACAGAGGTAAAATACATCAGATTTAAGTGGCATATATGACATGGTTAAAAGTCTTAGCAGGTGTATAATTGGAATACTAATAAGAAATGTCATCAATAATGGGGCAGACACAACAAATTGAAGAAATAGTAAATTATTCCAGAACTGCTGAAATCATGAACCCACAAATTTGGGAAATGCTTTGGATCCCAGGTAAGATAAACAAAGAGTGATTATGCAAAGCCATATTATTTTAAAGCAATTGATAACTGCACACACACAGACACACAAATGAAAATTAAATGACAGCTGAACTCTCAATAGAAATAATGGGTATCTATTTAGAACTCTATACCTATTAAAATGTAATTTGCTAAAATAAAAGTGGAATGAGTGGAATGAGGGTAATTTCAGATAATATTTGAATGAATCACTAGATAACTTAGGAAAAATCTAAGTAAGCCTTCAAAGTATGAAAATCATCTCAGCTCATAGCTCAGGATGCAGAAAGAAAGAAAAAATGAATGAGGGATCATCTAACCAAACAGTAGACACCAATATTTTCTTACTTTATAAGAAATATTATTAAAATGCATGGGAGCAACAATAAAATAATAGGCACTAGGGAGGTAATTAAAGTGTCTGTGCTGTAAAACATTTTAATTACTTTAGATCTATTAAATTGTGGATCCATATTGTAATCTCTAAGATAAGTCATAAGTAAATGGCTAAGAAATGTATATCAAAAGAAGCCTCAAAGGAAAAATGTAATAGCAGAAAATACTTGATTAATAAGAAGGAAGGTGAAATGGGGGAGCTTCATTTCTGAAAAATAGGTATATAGAAAAGAGATGGTGCTTCCTGGAGACGTACAGTGAAGGGAAAGGAGGCAGAAAGTTCTATAAAAGCTACTACACAAAGGAAGGGAATTGATAGAAGAGAGCATTCTCAAACTGAAAACTGTTTATGAAATGAGTAGAAATAAAAGAATGCACGTGAAACTCCTTTAAAATATCAGAAAATGTGATCAAATCTCCTTATGACAAATGTTATAGCAAGGGCTTTGAAAATCTAGTACCAATATTGGCCTTGGAGTGGCACATACATGGGACAGAACTCAGTAATTTAGCAGAGGTTTTTAAAATCAAACTAACTTTGCAACCAAAGTTCACAGAGCACTGAACCTAACTAATTTGATTCCCTGCTAAAACAATAAACATTTTATCTTGTTTCTCAAAGGCTAATCTCACAATATCATATTCAAAATGTTCAAGTCCCAAGAGAAAATTTCTTGCTATACAGTGAAGCAGGAACATAATTTGTTAAATTTAAATGGAGAAGACAACCTCTGTCAAGTCCAAGGTGACTCTGATCTGAGAATTATCAGAGATTTTAAAGCAGGTATCATAAACATGATGCATGAAGAAGGGAAAAGATGGTAGGACAGTTTTAAGTTCTTTAAACTTTGTTAACAAAGGAAAAATAATGGAAAACTTGAAACTTAAAATATAATAACTGATTTATTTTTAAAAATATCACTGATAAAGGGCTCAAGAACAAAGTAGAGATAACAGAATAGACACTTAGTGAACTTAATTAATCAATAGATATAATTCAATCTGAAGAACAGAGGAAAAAAAAGATTGAAAAAAATAAATAAATAAGGCCTTAGGAAACTCTGGGACAATATCAGAAAGTCTGACTTTTGTGTTGTTGACATCCTAAGAAGACAAGATAGATGTTGATGCATGAAAAACATTTGAAGATATTACATTAGAAAACAATTTTACATGAATCTTTTAGCTTCTGCTAATCTTGGGAGAACAGACACTGGTTTAAATTGCTCTGGATTAAATTTTAAAGGACGTTGTATAGTGAACATGCCTATGTTGGAAAGAGCAAGCCTCCAAAGCAGAGGGCAGTTTGTTTCTGTTCTGTACAATAAGCATGTTTCATCTGGGAGTTCCTTAAACCCAGGGCTCCTGAGCTGTGTTACAAATTCACTGCCTGCCCAGCATTCTGTTCTGCTCAGTGTTACCTCTGTGACTTGGGAACCCAGTATAAGTGCTGCAAACATGAAGCTTGTGCTGCTTGCTGTGCCACAAGCAAGCATGCACTGATGGCAGGCTCACTGGCAGCAAATAGGGTAAAATTCCACAGCCTTCATAGCTCTTGACAGCTTTCTGTGATGAGGAGGGGATGGTGACAGAGACTGGCTTTATACAATGGCAGGATAAGACACCTTTGGGGTCAGATAAGAGAATATGAGAGGACTCCTAGGGAAATAGTGCAAATGTTCTTGTCTAAGAGGGGATGTAAGGAGACTATATTGCCTACTCACTAATGAGTATACAGGGCTGAGCATCAAATAGCAAAACTGAAACAAAAAACCCAGCCCATGATGCTTACTTACCTCTGAAAGAAAGAAGACACATCTTAATGACAATGAGGTGGCCAGCTCCATTGCCCCAGATGAATGACAATGTCTAAGTAGCTGGTTAATGAAGAAGTCCTCAAAACAAAATAGATGTTGTTCTCAATGACAAAATAGAGTGAATAGGAAAAGTAATAGGAATTCAATTGGTTGGGCTACTAGCAAGCACTGTCATTGGAAACTGAACCGAAATTAAATGTGCTATACACCTCTCCCCAACACCTGACTCCATCTCTCTCTCCCCTCATCTAATCAATTTTAAAAAGAATGAGATTTTGGGTTAAATCGATTTCTCTCTGCCCCTGAAGTGATCTGAAAGCCATATAGTCTCATCAGAGTATTCTGGAGAACTTAGGAGAAAGGAAAACTTCAGATTTTTATCGCTTCTTGGATACAGTTGCCCAAGTTCCAGCTGGGGAGGTGGCATTCGACTTTAACTTACAGCATTTGAGTGGAGTTCACAATAAGAAAGGGAAGCTAATGCAGCCTTATGGATGTGGACCTCTGAGCCAATTCAGTGTACTGCTCTTACCGCATTTACATAAGGACCTATGATAATTAATGTTCATACACTTTCCTATGCCTTAAGCATCAGTGGGAATTAGGAGGGATTCAAAAATTCTTCAGGTAAGCATTAGTGCAACAAGTTTCCTTGTCCTTTTCTACCAGTGACCTAAATAGTGCAAGTGTCTTAGTGCACTTAGTGCAAGTGTCTCCATCCCATGATTTTCAAAGCTATCCTACAAAGTTGAAGACTTATAGAGAGGCATATCAGATGCCTCCAGCGCAAGATCTCAACTGCCCTGACTGACATTATCAGAGCTCTGCCATCAGGGGTGGCTGATAACTATAAGAAAACAAACGGCCTTGGTGCTAAGTAAAATTTCTTGCAGTCATGAGGGGAATTCATCATATTCAATCCCTGTCTTCAGTCTTTAACCATCAAAAAAGAAGGCCCAGTACCTTAGTGCACCATGTGGGAAATAAGGAGCATCTGCACCTCAGTTGGACATTCGCCTTGGTCCAGGTATCAGCTCACCTACGGATGGTCATGCTTTAAGTCACATTCTCTTGGGCAACAGAATGCTTTATGAAGGTTTCCAGAAAGCTGTAGTCTTTAGTCTTGGGCACCACAGTCTCAATGAAATAAGCTCCACATCTCTAATGAGGGTAATTAATGATTTCACCATTGCATTTTATAGCAAAGAGAAACAGCCTGTACTTGGAAATTCTTGGGATTGTTGTCTACTTGACTCCCTGGAATGTATACCAATAACACCTATTCTGAAAAACAATTAAAACTTGCTGTTGGGTTCTTGTCAAAATGGAAACGAGGTCACAGGGGGCCTTTTGACTCTATTTTTACATTCCCATTTTGGAGTGGTTCTGCTCAGACTCAACTAACAAGGGAGATAGGGACTCATTTGACAATTGAAAATTGTCACGTGGGTCTGAACTGGAAATCTCTCATTTTTATGTGATAAAGTAGTAACTCTTCCTCAGAACAAATATTATTCCCTACTCTGCTGCCTTAAGCAAAGCTATTATCTCACTGGATCCATGATTCACAGAGTTTCTGCTAAATGTCTGAGCTTGGTTCCCAACAGTCCAGCTAAGCAGAAACCAAATGATATCCTCTGAGCTTCTGTACTTGTTCAGCTTCTCCACCAACTGAGCCAAGCTATGAAGGACCAAAAATAGATGTGATCACTCCTGCTCATTGGGCAGCACGGGAGACCATTCTCATAACTAGGACAAATACTCCCTTTAAGGAACCTTATTATAAGTTTATTACTTCTCAGACTCTTGCCAATAGCCTGGTGCCTGACCTGCCACTTGCAAAACTACAACCTTGCAGATTCAACTCCTTTCTTTGCAATCACAAACTGTGGAAACGAATTACAACTAGTGATGAAGACTTCTGGTCTCTCATGTAGTTTCTAGGTTCAGAGCATAGCCAGGATACAGCAGATAAGACCTGGGAAATTTAACCCTGACCTCTAATCTCCCAGGAACTTTGTGAAGAAAAATTTTATCCTCCAACTTATGCAAAAGGATATTGGGGAGAATGAAGAGGAGATGGAGGAAAAGGAAAGTAGTAGACCCATAGTTAACAATTTGTAAATCTTGAAAAAAGTGACTTAGAAAATCGTAGATAACATCTGTACTTTGCAGAAAAAGGAAAACTGAAAATTAACTTTTTTTTTTATCCAAATGAGTTCTGTACTAACAAAAGCAGTTAAGTAGACAGTAGATTTTCTTTATTATATCAAAATGTGTGACTTTATGTTTGACTCTACATGATTTTGAAGCTTTTCATTTCAATATTTCAATTAGACTAAAACTCTTTTGTAACTATTTTCTTCTTTATGTAAAGTTATTTTGAAGTTGAGAAAACAAACATAATAGCATGTTTTATAGGTGTTTGCTTTAGTAGCACACAAGTATTTAGATGTTAGAGAAAAATAATTATCTAAACATATTCAACATAGAAGATAGTAAAATATTTGAACTTTAAATTTCAACTATGAATATCAATAGCAACAATATCACTGTTTATGTAAACAGTTATTAAAATAGTGTTATATATAATATTCTCAATTGGTGAGATGTTATTAAATGAAAAATCTTTGATTCTATAATTTGTTTCTATAATAACGAGTATTAGCATTTATTTAGAGTTTGATAATAATTTTCTTGGATTAAAAGTGAGTGAATTTTCTCTGATTAGACACCTATTCTCATTCATGTGCTAAATGGGTTGACATAGAGATTATTGTAAATCAAGTTCCTGAGTTACATGCCTTTAAAGATGTCAGAAAAGAGGGACTGGGATTGTGGCTTAGTAGTAGAGTGCTTGCCCAGCACATGTGAGGCACTGGGTTCAATTCTCAGCACCATATATAAATAAATAAACACAGATCCATCAACAACAACACTTTTTTTTATATTTCAGAAAAAAAAAAGGGAAACATAAGAGAATCTGAAATTTTAGCTCCACTAACTCTTATATTAGTGGAGAGTTTGGACATATGCAGTTCTATTGCTGTTCCCAGAGTTGTAGTATATTTTCCATATTTTTCATTTTACAAGTGCAGAAATCTTGGTGTTATCCTGCTTGAAACAGGACACTTTTGCCTAATGTCAAGTGGCACATTCAGTTGATGGGATTGTACTCTCCAGTCTCACTCCATCCCTAGGGCCAGTCAAACTTTGCTTGTTATCAGTACAGGTACAAAGTCAGAGATGGATTTCCACAGGGGCAGAAGAACATTGGTTGGCATCAGAGTAAGGACAGTATGTGGGAGAGTTTTTGATTTTCCCCTGCACTTACGGGCTTTGCCCCATATCATAGCAAGGTCCAATGAATGCCTTTTGCCTGTACCTAGGGGAAACTGACAGCAACTTTTACTCATGTGGGGCCCAGAGCAAAGCTCTACTGAGCTAGTCTGATCTCTAAGAGGCCCCACATTCCTGCACCACAGAGAAGAAGTCTCTCAAATTTCTAATCTTGCCCTAAACTTCTTTTGACTCATTGGAAGAGGACCATGGAAAAGATCTGACAAATGTATACAAATTCCCCATTTTTTGAATTGTTCCTTTTCTTACAATTGAGTGGCAAATTTTTTTGAGTATTTTTTGGATGATATTTATCAGGTACATTATTTTAAATATTTTCTTCCTGTCTATGGTTTCTTTATATTCTTTTGACAATGACTTCCTCAGAATACAAGGTTATAATTTTCTTAAAGCCCTGCTTATCAATTCTTTCCATCATGGATTGTCCCTTTGGTGTTCTATCAAAAATGCCATAGCAAAACCCAGGGTTCTCTAGATTGTCTTTATGTTATCTTTTACATAAAGACAATATTTATTTCACATTTTATTTTTTATTTCACATTTAGGTCTGTGATTCATTTTGAGGTTTCTCTATGTGTGTGTGTGTGTGTGTGTGTGTGTGTGTGTGCGCGCGCGCCAAGGATGTGAGTTTTGGTCTAGATTCATTGTTGTTCTGGCCATGTTATCTTTTCTTCCAGTATTATCTTTGCTTCTTTGGCAAAGTTTAGTTGATATTTATCTGGATCTATTTTGGGGCTCTCTATCTGTACTATTGATCTATTTGTCTTTTCTTTCACTACTATGATGTTGATCACTGTTGCTTTATGTTAAGTCTTAACGTCAAATAGCGTCATTCTTCTGGCTTTGTTCTCCTCCTTCAATATCCTGTTAGGCTTTCTGGGTCCTTCCTGTCCCCATAAACTTTAGGATCAGTTAGTTGATATCAACAAAGTTACCTTATGGAATGTTGATCAGAATTCATCAGTGAACCCACATGGGTGTGATTCTTTATGTTTTGGAAGATTATTAGCTATTGATTTAATTTTCTAATGGATACTAGTCTATTCAAACTTTCTGTTAATTTTTGTGCAAATTTTGGCAGATTGTGTCTTTCAAGCAAGTGGTTCTTTTTATTCAGGTTATCAAATTTGTGGATATGAAGCTGTTCATAGCATTCCTTTATTACCTTTTTAAATTCATAGACTCTACTGTAGTGAAGCCTCCACTTTAATTTCTGATATTCATAGTTCGTGTTCTCTTTCTCTGTCTCTGTCTAGTTTTGTTAACCTGGCTAGAGTTTTATCAATTTTATTGATTTTTCCCAAAGAATAAGCTTTTGATTTAATTGATTTTCTCTATTGATTTCTTGTTTTCATTAATTTTACTCACTTTAAATTATTTCTTTCTTTTGCTTACTTTGGATTTAAATTGATCTTTTCCTGGTATCCTAGGGTGGAAGCTTAAATTTTTAATATTGATTTCTAACTTATTTTTAAAATAAATTTTAAAGTTTTATGAGTGTTAATTGAAATCCAAGTTAAGTATTTTTAAAAGATGTGAATTCTATCCAAATTTATAGATTCAATACAACCCCCATAATAATTTCATCACAAAATTAGAATAATATAAAATGTTGAAAGATTCCATAAAGGCTAAATTCCTAATTTGTCATGGATTTCCCATCACTAAGATAGTATGTTATTGGCAAAACAAAAGCAAATAAAGATATGAGCACACATTTTGTTTCCCCTAATGAATGTCTTCCTTTCTTTGATAAATATCCAGATACATCTACTCCTGGGATTGCTGGGTTCTTAAGACAGGCGCATAGAAACTTTAGAAATAACATTGTGCAGATACGTTTTAAAGGTACTATATCACTTTGTATTCTTACCAATAATGTATGAGTTCTGTTTTGCTTCACATCCTCACTAACATTTGGTTTTGTTAGTCAGTAATAACTCTTTGGTAGTTAGTCTGTAAATATAAAGACTGTGCAGTTTGTCTCCTTGTGGCTTCAATTTGCATTTCCTAAATATTTATTGATTTTCAACATATTTTCATAATCTCTCTTGCCATTGCCATTGGTATATCTTCTTTGACAAAATGTGTATTGAAGATTTTACCTATTTTGGAGGTATTTGTCTTAATGAATTGCAAAAGTTCTTATATATTCTGAACACAAGTCATATCATACACATATTTTCGGATTTTTTTTCTCCCAGTCTGTTTGTTGCTTATTTTTATTTTCTACAAGTATCTTTTAAAAATCAGATTTTAATATTTAGAGAAGTACATTTTCAGTAATTTTATTTTATACTTCATGCTTCTTATACTATATCTCTGAAATATATGGCTAATTCAAGTTTACAAAGACTTACCCATATATTTTCTTTTAGAAGTCGTATAGTTGTAGCCCTTGTATTTTAATTTTATGTAGGGTGAGGGCTCATATTTTAATGTACAGATATTCTGCTGTTTTAGCTCCATTAATGAAATAATGATCCTTTCTCTATTGAGCTATCTGAGAGTTTTCATTGAAAATCAATTAAATATTCACATGAATCTATTCTGGGCCTTCTCTTCTTTTTCATTTATCTTTATGCCAGTTCTTAAATCAATTCTCTACTACATGTGTGCATATTATACAAGTAAGTTGTGGAATAGTGTAGTATGTCCTTTTAAATTTTGTTGTTTGCGTTCAAGAGCTTTTGCCTATTTTATGTTTATTGAATTTACAAATAAATATTATAATCAGCTTTCCAAATTCAAATAAACACCGGTTCTAATTTTTAATAAGCTTGCATTGAAGCTATAATTCAGTTTCAGATGAAAATAACTTCTTACAAATTCTGTTTTCTGACCCCTAATTAGTGCATGTCTCTATCTAATCCTGTATTCTACCATTTCTTTCACTGTTTTTGTACTTTTCAACTTACATATTTTGCATATTTATGTTTATTGCTAAGCATATGTTGTTTTATTGCTATCATATGCTGTATTTTTAAAACTGACAATTATTCATATTTGGCATAAAGACATAAAGTAGAATTTTTCTAACATTGATCTTCAGATCTTGTGACCTTTCTCAACTTACTTTTTCTAGTAGATTTTTAGCTGGATTCTGTAGGATTTTCAAATTAAGTAAACTTATAAGTTGTGAATAAATGTATATTTATTTCCTTCATTCAAATCTTTCTTTTTCCTGCCTTATTGAAGTGGTTTTGATTTCAATCAAATGCTAACAAGAATTGTGTTAGAGGAAAAATATCCCTAGTTTCTTTCCCAGCTAGTTTATGTGTGTGTGGGGGGGTGCTCTCATTTACCATTAAGCATAGTAACTATATGTATAAAATCAGTTGGAAAGTGTTTTTGTCTCTTTAATTGTTCTGAAAGAGATTTCTGGAAGTTGTTTTATTTCTTTCCTGTGTGTTTATAATAATTCAGTGAAACCTGCTTCATCTTGATAGCACAGTGCTGAGGTTTTCTTTATAGTGATGTTATAATTGCACATTTAATTTATTGTCTATAGGGTGGTAAGTACCTAATTTCTTCCTCTTGGGTAATCGTTTGTAGTTTTTTCTTGTTTCAAAGAATTTGTACTTTTCAACTAAACTGTTGATTTTGAGTGGGGAAATAGTTGTGCACATTATTGTCTTTCATTTTTAGTGTCTAAAAGTTCTCTACTGCTTCCCTTTTTCTTCCTAATGCTGGTAAAGCATTTTTTTTCTTGTTTTCTGATAAGCCTGGCTAAAAACTTGTCAATGTAAATTGTCACCATTTGTATTAATTTCTCTCTCTTTTTATTTTTGTTTTAATATTATTGGTTCCAGCTTTTTATCTTTGTTATTTCTTTCCTTCTGCTTTTATTGTATTTTAGATCTGTAGATTGCTTTGGATTGCACGGAAATTTGTAGTCATAATTTTTTATGATTACCCTTATAATTTCAGGACTAAAGAACTTTAGGTAGATCAATTATAAACTTTATGAACTTTATGCATGCATTCTCTTTCACTAGCTCATCTCATCTTCTGATCACTTTATATTAGGGGATATTGCTTCACTTTTATCTTACGCCTCCCCTCTTCATTTGGATATGGGGTGATCTCTATTTTTTATATGAAAATCCTTTATATAATTGACTTAAAGGTATGTTGACTTAGCATTTATTCATATTTGCTCAACTTTCTATGATCAACAACTGTAAAGGTGTTTTCATTGGATTTTGTATGAGTATTCATTGGATCATGTATTTTACATGAGTATGGCTCTTCATTGACCTTATTGCAATGTACCTGTTTTCCTCTGGGGCTCACTATGTTAAACTAGAGAGAATTTGAATAAACCATTCCATGTACTCAAGTCACCTCTGTGTCCTGTGCATCTCTAAACATTTATTTTTGTTTTAATTTTACCAATTATTATGTGCTTTGAAATGTGATGTTTTCTAACAAATAAAGATAAATGTTTCTCCATTTCTTTTATTATTTGGGTTTTTTTTTTGTCATGTAAAATATTTTATTAGATTTTCCCCACCATCTCCTGTATCCTTTTTAAAACACATGTTGTGTTTCAATTTGATTTATTGTTGGCTCAGACTTTTTGTGCTTTGAGTTTGAGCTCTTATCCTCAACTATGATAACTTATAAATGGAAATGTTACAACTAAATGAGTTGAGTCCATTAATCTATGACTGACTATAACATATTAATTTACGTATTCAGTTTTTCATGTGTGACAAATGCATTATGTATCATGCCATTTTGATGCTTAATGTGTTATCATTTTTCATTGAATAAAAAATGAAGTATAATCATACATGCTGTTAATTGCCTACAATGGTTTATTTCTTCTGAGCAATTGAGAAACAGTGTAAAATGGAAACTCATTATTCAGAATAATAGGGCATATCTATGAAATTCATTATTAATTTGAAATCTATTTCTACTTTTTCTTAATCGGCACTATTTTCAAGGAACAATCAAAAGTCTGTTCATATCCTGCAGTTTTACATAGATTTCAACTCCCATATCTTTGTTTTATCACATTCATATGGATTTTTAAAAATTTCTCCCTCAATAGGGAATATCACTATAATTTACTCTACTATTTGTGAACAAATTTAATATGATCTATAGATTATAAAATTTTCTGTATGTATTATTCTATGCATAAACATGAGCAGATTTTGAACAAAATTTTCAGCCAAGGATCCCAGTAATATTGAATTCTAATAAATTTCAGTTGTAATAACAATGCTTAGTCTATATTATAATAGCAATGATTTTTATCATAGCAATTATAATTTTAATGACTGCTCTGAAGTATATGGAGATGGAAGTAAAAACTCTCTAGAGACCATATAGTGGGAGACACACACATAAAAAATAAAAATGAACATGAAAAAGAAACATGTATTGAGGAAAAGAAGAAACCAACTCAAATGAGTAAACCAGGTTCAGGTCATGAGACCAGAAAAACAAGACAGCAACTTTACAGTGAATGAAGAATGAGAAGTTAAAGATTTAACTTAGTAACAAATGTTTTACATAGCCCTCTCCCAGGGTTTTTGCTAATATTATTTTTCTCACCTTAAAATATCCTTATAGCCATATCTTCCTTGCTCTTAGCTAGTCCTCCAATTCCTGTTGAAGTACCACATTCTTTGAAAATTCTTTCCAGAGCTTAACCATTACTCTCTTATCTTTAAAAATCATTCAGCATATTGATTTTTTTGTCTCCGTGTTTAGTCTTCTGAACTAGATTTCAAGACCTTATATTGGCAGGTTCATCAGTTATATCAATTATATATCTATATTTTTCACTGGATCTTTTGTAGAGTAAACAGTATAATAATATGAATCATAACAACTAGCTTTTATTAAACTTGTATTACATTTCAGTAAACAGTTTAAAAATTTAGTAGATAATTATGAATGAATAATGTGGAAGATCACTTGTTTTCTAAAGTGGACAATGAAAATTAAGCTCTCACATAACTTCCAGGACTTGCTAGTTGTTTCTACATGGACACATCATGTGTGTTTGTATAAACTAACAAGCTATATTTAGTTGAAAATATTATTCTCATCCCTGTGCTGCTATTATGGCCGAGTTAGTTGGCTTGCATAAGAAGGCAGCCCCTACATATTCATGTTTATTAGCTGTCATCCACCCAGACTGTGGGTAAGAAAAGTTAAATCCATACATCATAGAGAATACATTATTTAATAAAAATGGGCTTGGTCCTTAGTTTGAGCATCACATAGCCTTTTCAGTATCATACTCTACCTTCATTTTATGCCAGTAATTGAGTAACCTTGTCCATCTTTTGGCCCAGACATGCCAACAACTTTCGCTAGTGAGAATCTGTACAGATCGTTTGCCTTCAAGAAACTGTTGAACCTGTGTCTTCAGGTTTTTGCACATTTGCAAGGAACAGCTGTTTGTGTCTGATAGCCATACCTAAAAATTACAGGAATGTTAATTAGACATTAAACCGAGGTTAACATTCTTTTAGGTCTGAGATCAAGCCCACTAGGGTCAAAGGCAGTGTGGATGATGGGCAAATGTGAATGAATGAACAAAAGCTGTTTAACTCTTGGCCAGTCTTGGTTCATTGAAGTCAACTTACTTCAGTTAGATAGGCAGAATCAAAGAGCACTTTTCTCCATTAACTAATCTAAACTGTGTTTTACTGTCCACAAATACCACTACTGCCTCATATGCACTGCTGTGTTTTCAGTATGTGGAACAAAATTCCCACAATGAAGTAATGTTGAAATCCAACATTCTCACTTAGAAAAGATTGGATTAGTGTGGTACATTTTTCTAGACTATTTGTGTTCAGCCCAGTAACAGAAACATGTTGTCAAAAACAAGGAAAAGTACTGAAAATATTCTATAGGAAACATGACTACTTTTGTTTTGGCATCTTAGCATAGATCAGTTTTATTGTGTGATAACATTTGTAATTATAAGTCAGAAGCTTACATTACCCATTAATTTGCCTTGCTTTATAGATGTAATGGTTCATGTAAAAGGGGTTATATTACAAAGAAAGTAATAATTTTGGGCACCATTTTATATCAAATACATTTATAATTACTAGAGATAAAAATCAATAAAAGATAATCCATATACTGGAGAAATATACAGTATAATGAAAAAGAGATATGTCTTATTGCTAGATCTTATACTGAATAAAAAGACATATAATAATAAAATATTAAGTGGAATATGGTTAGATTTTTGTCACTGTGACCAAAATGCCTGACAAAAATAACTTTAAGGAGGAAACATTTATTTTGGGCTTGTGTTTTCAAAGGTCTCAGTTTGTGTTTGGTTGACTTCATGGCCTGGTGACTGAGGAGAGGCAGAGCATCATGGCAGAGGGTGTGGAAGAGCAAATTGTTCGGCCCAGGGTAACTGGGAAGCAGAGAGAAAGTGAGGGGTCAAGGACAAATTAACTCAGGCTATACTTCCAGTGACTTCTCCAGCCAGGTCCCATCTACCTACAGTTACCACCCAGTAATCCTTTCAAATTAATCAAATGGATTAATCCACTAATGAGGTTGTAGCTCTCATAATCTAACCCTCTCACCTCTGAATATCCTGCAGTGCCTAACACATGAGCTTTTCATGGAACATTAAAGATCGAAACCCTAACAAATGTCGACTCCTGAAATAAATCAATTCTCATGTTTAGATAATTTTCATGTATTTTAAATTTAAAAACAGCGTGACAAATATTACTTTGTGTCTGAAATAAATATTTGTAGATTTTTCTGTTATAAGTCTGCCAACTTTTCTAACATTGTGCTATCAAATATAAGAAAAAAATTAGTATGATTTTTAAGTATTTCTATAATTATTTTGATTTCAGAACTATCAATATTTTCCATTGTAAAACTATTTACTAGACATGTCTAAAGAATTCATAATATTTAATAAATGCAACAGATAAAAAGAATACTTATTTCATAATACTGCCAGGTACTATGTTATTGAGTTATAAACATTAATAATGCAACTTCTCAAGAACATATAAATTAAATAGTTTAATAATACATTGTTACTTCTTTAACTGAGAACACTGGGAAATTATAGTAATAAATAATGGGGTATTATCCCAGAATACTTTAGAAATAACATTATCAATAAAATGTCACCATGGCAGCTTAGATAATTAAAGCTTACTAGCAAATTACACAGCTACCTCTTTTTTGATTGCCTTTAATTGTCAAATACCTAATTTTTCTCAAATCGTAAGCCCTGTTGTGATGCTATATACATGAACTAACTTGTCTATCCTGAAAGATAAAACATATCAGGATATATTTGCTTTCATGATATTTGAATTGCCAATTATTATGATAACTCTATATAAATTTTGGCCTAAGTTACATCTAAACTTTACTAAAATATTGTGCTGCAGACTTCTCCATCTAGGTGAATGCAAATTAGGGATATGAATAAAATCACAAAATACCAAAGCTCTGAGATCCTGTCATCTCAAATGTTAATCTTTTTAAGGATTTTATTCCTCCTTACAGAAATCTATTATTTGCTGATGTAGAGTCATTGCCTGGTTCTCTTGTCAGTCCAGTATTGAAACACAAGCACAGCCTGTGTTTCTCCATTTTCTGACTCCCACCCACAGCAGGGATACTTTGTTACTTAAATAATTAATAAATAATTTAATAATCAAATAATAGATTCTTTTCAATCAATAGATACTTTGGAAGTATCTATTTATTAGCTAATGTTAGTCAATGACAAATTAGGGTTAAAATCTTTATCCTAACACATATGTGATTTTGGACAAATTATGTATTCTTTCTGTTCCCTAGGTCTTCATTTGAGAAACTTGGGTTAATGAATGTACCTCCGTCATTGGGTTTTTGTAAGGATTAAGGTGATCAATAAATACTTTGTAGAACAGAGCCTGGTACAGAGAAGTGTTCTATGCATTTTTTTAGTTGTATTAGTATGTACAAAGTAAAAAAAATACACATGTATTAATAATAAATATCTCCTTATGCCTATGTACAAATGTATGACTATAAGGATGTATGATATTTACAAGAAAAAAATAAAGAAAAAGTTAGTATTTTTTTTGTCCAGCAATACCTAACAGTCATTATGGTCTGTGTTCTAACTTTCTTTAGGAAAATCTGCTGTACATTTGTCACTTATAACTTAAGGTTTTAAGGTGCTACTGTGCGATTGCTTCTGATGTTAAATCCAGAGATTTATTGATGAACAGGGAAAGCCGAGAGCTCACAGAGATCATGGGTACCACCGCAAGACAAGCAGGGACTTTACAGTGTGGATTATGAATGTTGGCAGAAACATAGTAATTATTGAAATTCCTGCGTTTACTCCAGGTCTGGATTTAAGTCCTCTGTTTTTAACAGAGAATAGCCAAGTCTGGTAAGATGAGAGGAAATGGGTCCTTCCTACTTGGGATAAACTCAGTGGAAGGATTTCAGCCTAAAAATGTTTCTTAGATT
This sequence comes from Sciurus carolinensis, assembly GCF_902686445.1. Lineage (NCBI taxonomy): Eukaryota > Metazoa > Chordata > Mammalia > Rodentia > Sciuridae > Sciurus > Sciurus carolinensis. Next base: position 117,996,045 of record NC_062218.1, read on the forward strand.
CTATTTCCCCACCGTATCACAACCACAGAGACAGAGACTAGGGGGTGACAAATGTAGAAGATAACACTGTCATTTTGGGCTGGTATCCATTACTTTCCCCCCATGGTGCTCAAACTTCTGCATTAAATTCCACATACTGATGCACACTCCAAATTCTCTGGTGGCAGATTTCTTCCTCAGAGATCTGAGATTCTTTCTACTACAGAGTATCAGGTGTATGTTCATTTTCTTGAAAAATCAATAGCAATCCCTGAGTGAGTATTCTATTTCATTGGTGGAAATTATTTCCCAGTTACATATTTGGATCATGATAATACTACTGTGTACTCTATCATTTTACTTGCCCTGGTAGAGACATTTGATATTATTTCACATGTAAGATTCATCAATCTTGAATTCTGACAAAGAAACTAATAAATGATTTAATATTCAACAATGGGGACTTGTAGAAAAATCTTAAGGTGTTCATAAAATGTAAAATTGTGTGGGGATAAAAATAATGTAGCAAATTTATATTTGTATTTTGAAGTGTTATCACTATGCATCTAAAAATAGTGTAGCACTGAAAAATGGCTGTAGCCCCATTTATTATAACTTAATATTTAAAAAGGACTTAGAAGCTACTAAACTCTAAAAATGACAACTGTAATTTTTTTAAGTACCCATGAGAAAGACTCATGAAGCATATGCATAATTCATTTTAGTATTTTGGTCCTAACAGTATAAAGCTATATGGGGAAAATTATAGTATTTAATCATAAAAGCTAAATAACATGTGTATGGATACCCACATATTAAGCTGGTAGGACTGGAACCTGAGGGGATAGTCAGGCACCAGGGTGCATACTCTCATACTGAAATGTAGAATAATACCCAGAGGTAATCACTGAAGGATAAATTATCTATGAAATTACTGTTATCTTATTTGTTTTTCCTATATATTTTCTAATGAAATCAAGATGACTTGATTTCTTTATTAATCTATTTATCCTTAAGAATCACTATTTTTGCTATTGTTTACAAATCATTCAATTATATATTCATTCTAGAGCCAGAGCCATGATCAAGATGAAGTCTATCAGATATTATTTTATAATATTTTGTTTTACTCCTTCTAGTAACACTGAAAAATCCTATCTATTCACACATATATTCATATATTCTTTCATCAAAAAGTATTTATGGTGCACCCACTGATCTCAGGCACTAGTCTAAGCAATAGGGAGGAAGTGGTATACAAATCAGGTAGGATCTCTTGCTATAAACTTATATTCTCATAGGAGAAAATGGCAAACAATTATGCAAATTTTAGAAATATGCACACACATACAAATAGAGAAAGATACAAACAAGCAAATAGAGGTAGATATCTCTCGTTGATTGAGTGGTTGAGAAAAGTATCATTTTAATTTTTTTTAGCTGGTATATCAAAACATGATAATTTTACAAGATGTGGAGTACCATGTGATGTTTTGGTGTATGTATACATTGTGTAATATTTAAATCAGGTTAAACTTATCTGTCTGCTCAAATATCTATATTTCTTCATGGCGATAACTTTCAATGTCCTTTTATTTCTACCTTTGTGAGATATACAGTATGAATCTCTTTTTCTGGCCACAGTGAAATAAAACTAGAAAACAACAAAAATAAAATAAAGTTCATAAACTGTACCTACTTGATGGAGACTTAACAACATACTGCTGAATGAAGAATGGGTCACTGAAGAAATCAGAAACGAAATTAAAAATGGGGGGTGGGAGGGGTTAGTGTTAGGGTTAGAGTTAGGGTTAGGGAGGGGGGCAAGTATGGAGGAAGGAAGGACTGTATAGAGGGAAAAGAGGGGTGGGAGGGGTGGGGGGGAAGGGGAAAAATAACAGAATGAATGAAACAACATTACCCTATGTAAATTTATGATTACACAAATGGTATGCCTTTACGCCATGTACAAACAGAGAAACAACATGTATCCCATTTGTTTACAATAAAAAAAAAAAAACTTTCTGAACAAGTGAAAATGAAAACATGACAAAACAAAACTTATGGAATACAGCAAAAGCAGTACTAAGAGGGAATGTGAGGCCAACCTGGGCCACAAAGTGAAAACATGTCTTAAAAACAGAAAAACAAACAAAAGAGTTTTTTTTTTTTTTTTTTTTTTACATAGGGTAATGATGTTTCTTTTTTTTCCCTTCCCCCCCACCCCTCCCACCCTTTTCCCTTTACAGTCCTTCTTTCCTTCATTCTTACCGCTCTCCTTAGCCTAACTCTAAACCTAACCCTAAACCTAATGCTAACCCCTCCCACTCCCATTATATGTCCTCATCCGCTTATCAGCGAGATCATTCGACCTTTAGTTTTTTGAGATTGGCTTATCTCACTTAGCATGATATTCTCCAATTTCGACCATTTGCCTACAAATGCCATAATTTTATCATTCTTCATTGCGGAGTAATATTCCATTGTATAAATATGCCACAGTTTCTTTATCCATTCATCAACTGAAGGGCATCTAGGTTGGTTCCACAATCTGGCTATGGTGAATTGAGCAGCAATGAACATTGATGTGGCTGTATCTCTGTAGTATGCTGATTTTAAGTCCTTTGGGTATAGACCAAGGAGTGGGGTAGCTGGGTCAAATGGTGTTTCCATTCCAAGCTTTCTGAGGAATCTCCACACTGCTTTCCAGAGTGGCTGCACTAATTTGCAACCCCACCAGCAATGTATGAGTGTTCCTTTTTCACCACATCCTCGCCAACACCTATTGTTGCTTGTATTCTTGATAATCGCCATTCTAATTGGGGTGAGATGAAATCTTAGGGTAGTTTTGATTTGCATTTCCCTAATTACTAGGGATGTTGAACATTTTTTCATATATCTGTTGATTACTTGTACATCTTCTTCTGTGAAGTGTCTGTTATTTCCTTAGCCCATTTGTTGATTGGATTATTTGTATTCTTTGTGTAGAGTTTTTTGAGTTCTTTATAGATTCTGGAAATTAGCGCTCTATCTGAGGTATGGTTGGCAAAAATATTCTCCCACTCTGTAGGCTCTCTCTTCACATTTCTGATAGTTTCCTTTGCTGAGAGAAAACTTTTTAGTTTGAATCTATCCCAGTTATTGATTCTTGCTTTTATTTCTTGTGCTATGGGAGTCCTGTTAAGGAAGTCTGATCATAAGCCAACAAGTTGAAGATTTGTACCTACTTTTTCTTCTATAAGATGCAGGGTCTCTGGTCTGATTCCGAGGTCCTTGATCCATTTTGAGTTGAGTTTTGTGTAGGGTGAGAGATAGGGGTTTAATTTCATTCTATTGCATATGGATTTCCAATTCTCCCAGCACCATTTGTTGAAGAGGCTCTCTTTTCTCCATTGCATATTTTTGGAACCTTTGTCTAGTATGAGAAAATTGTATTTATTTGGGTTTGTGTCCATGTCCTCTATTCTGTACCATTGATCTACCTGTCTATTTTGGTACCAATACCATGCCGTTTTTGTTACTATTGCTTTGTAGTAGAGTTGAAGATCTGGTATTGCAATACCCCCTGCTTCGCCCTTGCTACTGAGTTTTGCTTTAGCTATTCTAGGTTTTTTATTCTTCCAGATGAATTTCATAATTGCTTGCTCTATTTCTGCAAGGTACATCATTGGGATTTTAATTGGAATTGCATTGAATCTGTATAGCACTTTAGGTGGTATAGCCATTTTGACGATATTAATTCTGCCTATCCAGGAACATGGGAGATCTTTCCATCTTCTAAGGTTTTCTTGATTTTCTTTCTTTAGTGTTCTGTAGTTCTCACTGTAGAGGTCTTTCACCTCTTTTGTGAGATTGATTCCCAAGTATTTTATTTTTTTCGATGCTATTGTGAATGGGGTAGTTTTCCTAATTTCTCTTTCTGAAGATTCATCACTTATGTATAAAAATGCATTGGATTTATGAGCATTGATCTTGTAACCTGATACTTTACTGAATTCACTTATGAGTTCTAAAAGTTTTCTGGTGGAATTTCCAGGTTCCTCTAAATATATAATCATGTCATCAGCGAACAGGGATAGTTTGAGTTCTCCTTTTCCTATTCGTATCCCTTCAATTTCTTTGGTTTGTCTGATTGCTCTGGCTAGAGTCTCAAGGACGATGTTGAATAGAAGCGGTGAAAGAGGGCATCCCTGCCTTGTTCCAGTTTTTAGGGGGAACGCTTTCAGTTTTTCAGCATTTAGAATGATATTAGCCATGGGCTTAGCGTAGATGGCCTTTATAATGTTTAGGAATGTTCCCACTACCCCAATTTTTTCTAGTGTTTTGAGCATGAAGGGATGCTGTATTTTATCGAATGCTTTTTCTGCATCTATTGAAATAATCATGTGATTCTTAACTTTAAGTCTGTTGATATGGTGAATGACATTTATTGATTTCCGAATGTTGAACCAACCTTGCATCCCTGGGATAAAACCCACTTGATCGTGGTGCACTATCTTTTTAATATATTTTTGTATGCGATTTGCTAAAATTTTGTTGAGAATTTTTGCATCGATGTTCATTAAGGATATTGGTCTGAAATTTTCTTTCCTCGATGTGTCTCTGTCTGGTTTAGGTATCAGGGTGATATTGGCTTCATAGAACGAGTTTGGGAGGGTTCCCTCCTCTTCTATTTCATGGAATAGTTTGAGGAGTATTGGAATGAGCTCTTCTTTAAAGGTTTTGTAGAACTCGGCTGAGAACCCATCTGGTCCTGGAGTTTTCTTTGTTGGTAGGCTTTTGATGACCTCTTCTATTTCATTGCTTGAAATTGGTTTATTTAGGTTGTGTATGTCCTCCTCGTTCAGTTTAGGTAATTCATATGTCTCTAGAAATTTGTTGATGTCTTCGAGGTTTTCTGTTTTGTTGGAGTATAGATTTTCGAAATAGCTTCTAATTATGTTTTGTATTTCACTCGTGTCTGTTGTGATGTTTCCTTGTTCATTCCGAATTTTAGTAATTTGAGTTTTCTCCCTCTTTCTCTTTGTTAGTGTGGCTAAGGGTTTATCAATTTTATTTATTTTTTCAAAGAACCAACTATTTATTTTGTTAATTTTTCCAATTGTTTCTTTTGTTTCGATTTCGTTGATTTGGGCTCTGATTTTAACTATTTCCTGTCTTCTACTACTTTTGGTATTGGTCTGCTCTTCTTTTTCTAGCGCTTTGAGCTGTAGTGTTAAGTCGTTTATTTGTTGATTTCTACTTCTTTTTTTGAATGCACCCCATGAAATAAATCTTCCTCTAAGTACTGCTTTCATAGTGTCCCAGAGATTTTGATATGATGTGTCTTTGTTCTCGTTTACTTCTAAGAATTTTTTTATTTCCCTCCTGATGTCTTCTGTTATCCATTCATCATATAATAGTGTATTATTTAGTCTCCAGGTATTGGAGAAGTTTCTGTTTTTTATTCTGTCATTTATTTCTAATTTCAATCCATTATGATCTGATAGAGTACAAGGTAGTATCTCTATCTTCTTGTATTTACTAACAGTAGCTTTGTGGCATAAAATATGGTCTATTTTAGAGAAGGATCCATGTGCTGCTGAGAAGAAAGTGTATTCGTTCTTTGTTGGATGGTATATTCTATATATGTCTGTTAAGTCTAAATTGCTGATTGTGTTGTTGAGATCTATATTTTCTTTATTCAAGTTTTGTTTGGACGATCTATCCAGTGGTGAGAGAGGTGTGTTAAAATCGCCTAGTATGATTGTGTTGTGGTCTATTTGATTTCTGGAATTGAGAAGGATCAAACCTAGATACTACATCAATAAAACCCAATGACAGCACAGCAGAAGAAATGTCAGAAAGGGAGTTCAGAATGTACGTAATTAAAACGATTAGGGAAGCTAATGAGGAGATGAAAGAGCAAATGCAGGCATTGAAGGAGGAGATGAAAGAGCAAATGCAGGCATTAAATGATCGCACCAATCAACAGTTAAAAGACCAAATACGGGAAGCAAGAGATCATTTCAATAAAGAGTTAGATATACTAAAAAAAAACAAACTGAAATACTTGAAATGAAGGAAACAATAAACCAAGTTAAAAACTCCATAGAAAGCATAACCAATAGAATGGAGCACCTGGAAGACAGAACCTCAGACATTGAAGACAAATTATTTAATCTTGAAAGCAAAGTTGGCCAAACAGAAAAGATGGTAAGAAATCATGAACAGAATCTACAAGAATTATGGGATATCATGAAAAGGCCAAATTTAAGAATTATTGGGATTGAGGAAGGCTTAGAGAAACAAACCAAAGGAATGAACAATCTATTCAATGAAATAATATCAGAAAATTTCCCAAATCTGAAGAATGAAAGGGAAAACCAAGTACAAGAGGCTTATAGAACTCCAAACATACAAAATTACAACAGACCCACACCAAGGCACATTATTATGAAAATACCTAACATACAAAATAAAGACTGAATTTTAAAGGCCGCGAGAGAAAAGAATCAAATTACATTCAGAGGGAAACCAATAAGAATATCAGCAGATTTTTCAATCCAGACCCTAAAAGCCAGAAGGGCCTGGAACAACATTTACCAAGCCCTGAAAGAAAACGGATGCCAACCAAGAATCTTATACCCAGCAAAACTTACCTTCAAATTTGACGATGAAATAAGATCCTTCCATGATAAACAAAAGCTAAAGGAATTTACAAAAAGAAAGCCAGCATTACAGAACATTCTCAGCAAAATATTCCATGAGGAAGAGATGAAAAACAACGATGCAAATCAGCAACAGGAGGCGCTAGCCTAAAGGAATAGCCAAATAAAGGAGAAACCAAATCATGTCAAAAACAAATATGAGTCAATTGACTGGGAATACAAATCATATCACAATAATAACCCTGAATGTTAATGGCCTGAATTCATCAATCAAAAGACACAGACTGGCAGATTGGATTAAAAAGAAAAATCCAACAATATGCTGCCTGCAAGAGACTCATCTCATAGAAAGAGACACCCATAGACTAAAGGTGAAAGGATGGGGAAAAACATACCATGCACACGGACACAGCAAAAAAGCTGGAGTATCCATCCTCATCTCAGATAATGTGGACTTCAAACCAAAACTAGTCAGAAGGGATAAAGAAGGACATTACATGCTGCTTAAGGGAAGCATAAATCAGCAAGACTTAACAATCATAAATATCTATGCCCCAAACATTGGCTCATCCACGTATGTCAAACAAAAGAGTTTAAGTAGATAATCTAAGAATGTTTCTCAAGGATTTCGAAAAGCAGGAGCAAACAAACCCAAAATTAGTGGAGGGAAAAGAAGAACATAGATTCATGCAGAAGTAAAAGAAATAGAAGCCCTCAGCTGCTCTGGGGTAGAAGGGTGCTCATAGAGCCAACGAGGGATTCCTTAAGGTGCTTGATTCTCATGGCTGTGTAGGAATTTAAGTACCACCATGTCAAGCAAAAGGGCAAAGACCAAGACCACCAAGAAGCGCCCTCAGAGCATAACATCCCATTTGTCTACCATGTTTGACAATCACATGTTGAGGAATTCAAAGAGGCCTTCAACATGATTGACCAGAACAGAGATGGTTTCAATGACAAGGAAGATTTGCATGATATGCTTACCTCACTGGGAAAAATCCAGCTGGTGCATACGTGGATGCCCATGATGATGAGGCTCCAGGACCCATCCATTTCACCATGCTCCTCACCACGTTTAGGGAGAAGTTAAATGGCACAGATGGCGAAGATATGATCAAATGCCATAATTTTATCATTCTTCATTGCGGAGTAATATTCCATTGTATATATATGCCCTATGTAAACGTATGATTACACAAATGGTATGCCTTGACTCTATGTACAAATAGAGAAACAACATGTATCCCATTTGTATACAATAAAAAAAAAAGAATATATAGAATGAAATGAAAAAAAAAAAAAAAGATGTGATCAAAAATGCTTTTGCTTGCTTTGATGAAGAAACTACTGGCGCCATTGAGAAGGATTACCTGAGAGAGGTGTTGACCTCCACGGGTGATCAGTTTACAAATGAGGAAGTGGATGAGCTGTACGGAAAAGCCCCTCTTGACAAAAAGGGACATTTCAAATACATTGAGTTCACACTCATCCTTAAACATGGAGCAAAAGACAAAGATGAATGAAAAGAAATTCAAATTCCAGCTAAATGTTTCTTGTGGCTACTTTGGATATTTCTGAGATTTTTCTCTTAGAGCCTATTGCGTGCCCTTTAGCTTTACAGCTTTTGCCTTTCTTGTTTTGTATTTATTCTCAATCATTTTGAGGTTCATGTATCTTTAGAATCAGACTGGAAATGGGACTTCTTGTCATTTTCAGAATAGAAAATAGGATAATTTAAGTTGCCATTGTCCTCACCCCCAAGAACTGCAATGTACACAGAGTCAATATATTTTTTTCAGAGAGTTATTCACCTGGTATACAACCAGAGAAGCGAAAGTTGTACTCATTTGTGTACAAGAAATCAAAATTTAAAATAAAGAAAGTCATTTTTTTCTGAACCATTATTAAACTTTATGATTAAAAAAAAGAGAGAGTCTCTTTTTGGAAAAGGAAAACTTCTCTGAGGTGGTTATATTAAACAGAATAGATGTTTAGACAGCCAGGCATGGGGGATCTGGTGGATGGGCATATCCCTTAAGTATAAATGGACTTAGAAATTTTGTGGAGCAGAATTAATCTCCAGCCCTCATTTTGTAATGTAGAGGCTATGAAGAAATATAAAATATTTACATAATTGCCTGAAGCATGATATGCAATGTCTGTTAGAATTCTAGCTTTAAAGCAAATATAAAGCTGTTAATTATCTACTTCTTTCAAGAAACACTTTCAAAGGAGAAAAAAAGGTCCAACATGCAGAACACTTACATTAACACAAAAAACAAAGTTCTGGCAGTGCATCAAGAATGTGATAAAAATTAAACAAAAGGAAAGCATGTAAAATCTGTCCTCATTATTGTCGTACATTAATTCTTTTGTTCAATTATATTAGCAAAAGAGATTTTCAAAACCAAGCAGATTAATGATTCTAAAAGTTTAAGATGCTTTATCTTCAAACTGCAGAGCTGTTGTGTTCTGCCTCCATCTGGTCTTACTGCTTTCTATCCTATTTATTTGTCATTATGTATTCAGCCTTCAGTTATTTCAGTGAGAAATAATTCTTTAGGCAAGTTTATTATTGGCAGCACAAGAGACTAATGAACTGCAGTTCAATTGGATAGAAGGCTTAATGCCACTTTTTGAATCTGCCAGGTTAGTCTCAGCTCCTCATATGGCTTGATTTTGGCCTTCATCACAGTATACAATTCTGTTTATACAACAAAATGTGTTGTTTTCTGAATTTTGAGGACTTCCAAATTTGTAAATCTTATGTCAATCAGCTCTGTCCATTCCTGATATAATGTATGTGAATTCTTTCAGTTATTTTGATCTCAGGCATTGAAGTTTGTTTTTCTTATTTTGTGAAGTATATAATATGTATGTTTATTTTTTAAATTCATGGCCCATCAACCTTATCATTTTTGCCAATATTTAAATCAGTGAGAATATACAAAGCACTAGAAAATATGAATGATTAAAATGAAAACAGAGAGGAAAATGTACTTTCATGATAGAGGTACACATTACCTTGAGTCTACAGTGACATTATTAACTTCCACAGTTCTTTTTGTTAAATTATTCTTACAACAGATGTTCACAAATTGGTCATTTATATGGTGTCACTTCAACTTGCAATCAAGGCCATATTGAAGCTATTCATTTCAAAGGTGCAGGAGCTCCTGTAGCATTCCATATTTCATTGAGAATTAGATTAAACACTCAATAATGAATTTTGGTGCCTGGGTTATGTCTTCATTCTTCAAATAGCTAAACTTCCCATTCATTCATCAAATGTTTATTGAAAGTCTATTATGTATCTGACACTTCAGTTTTCAGAATACAGACAAGCAAGATAAAATTCTCTCCTTAGTGACCTTCAGTCTTAAGGTGGTTACAGATAAATAAACAGGGTCTTAGGAAGTGAAATGATGAAAGATAAAATTTGGATAGGTGCTGTCCACATAACACACAATAATTTAATAATGTTTGGAAATAAATTATTATTTAAAATGAGTCTGAAGGAAAAGTCATAAGGTAGGCAAAGCAGGACCAGTTTCCAGACCTCACATTTTCATTTTGTATTAAAGTCCACAAATTATATGGCTCACTTTGCCCAGGACATATTTACAAATGTGGGAACCAAGACCAGAATCTCTGTCTCCAAAATTGAAATCAGGCAACCTCATTGCATACGCTCACAGTGTCCCAGAATGAAGTTCCCAAGGAGGCTTCGTAAAGCAGAAAGTGAGAGTTTAGCTGGGGATTTAAACCCCTGTTAAGGGTCTGTGTGAATGCTTTTCTTCTGACTTAGAGTGCAAATCATCCTGCCAGCGTGTCTGGACTATGCTTCCATGACTGACAGAGACCCTGTCTTGATGTGAAGTAGCTGAGCATGTGACTATGACCTGAAGAAACGGGGTGCTGCATAGTGCGTGTCCAAAGGTATGACAGAACAACGTTCCTACCTAAGCCTCTTTGAAACCATTTTCCAAAGCTACAGCATGCAATAATGATGGTAGCAAAGATCTGAAGAACAACAGGCTGAACATGATGAAAATCAACAGATTGAAATTTACAGTTGTCTCTTTCCTCTTAGTATTTAAAACTTTTGAAGTATGACATGAGATCACCTGTAAACCAGTTAAAGACAGGAGTAATTAGAGGTTAAACATAAATTAAAATCTCATTTATACCCCTGAGTTTATGAAATGTGTTTTTCTGAGTATGTATATGGACTGTCTTGCATCTTTAGTATAACTTTCTTATAAAATTTTTTCATTTTTTTTCATTATATTCCTCTGAGTAACAGAATTTTGTGGTTTTACCTTCTAATTTTCTGACTTGTTCACATTTTCACACATTTTAAAATTAGTCATCTATAATTTCTATTAATTTATTTTTCTGTTGCTTTGTCATGAACTTCCAATTAAATCATATCAATAATTAGCTCATAAAATATCTTTGAAAATAAAAATTAGAGATTTTTGCAAATGCTGACCTCTTACCTTGCAACAATATCAGAGAAGAGAATATTTTTTAGTCCTCTGATTCATATCTTTTAAAAATATACAGTGAATTTTCCCTCTGCTCATCATTCTTGTGAAATTAATTCCATATTTGTCTAGAATTATTATTTTAGATGGATTTTCAAAGATCCTGGTGTTCCTACAAAAATCTTTTATGTACAAATCAATAAAAGTTCAGAGTAATTTTTCTTCGTTGCTTAAAAATCCTAGGTGCCAATGAAGAAAAAAAAAGGGAGGAAGAGGCTAAAGTATATGGAGCAAGAAACCTTTCCTCTGCTGTCCAGAGCTTTTCTCCCGGTAGCAGTCTAGTTTCAGTGAGTGCCCATTTTCTTCCTGGCTTGCCTGGCTCCTCTGGTCAGTGCCCTCTTGCAGCCCTGACAGAGGAGTGACCACAATCAAAGGTTAACATTCTTGTTCTCGGGCACCTGAAGTTCATCTCCTAGATGCAGGAATGGGGAAATAATTCCCACATACCCACCAGCCTTGGCCTGTTTTCATTCTCCAGCCCCAAACACTGAGTGGAGATCTCTTCTGCTGTTTTCGTCCTTTACTTATTACAAAGGTGAAATTTTTCAACTCTTCAAGTTTTCTTTCTTGCTTGTACATGATCTTCTGACATTCTGTGATGTTTCCTATATGCAACCATTTCCCTTTGCAGCATTGATTTCTATTTTCCACTACTTGATAATTCTTTGGTTATTTCTTTGAGAAGCTCTGGGTTGCACAGCACTATGTGCCAGAACTGAAACCAGCTATTTTTAAAAAATTATCATTGTGATGCTCAAGTTGTGAAACTTTGCAAAAATATATTAATGAATAGGCAAATAAACGTCATGAAAATACTAACTCAATAGTATTACTTTGTAAATGAATATGGTTTTCCCCAAAGGTTTGATATAAAAATATATAATCAATATACATTTGATTTATAATTAGAGATGTGAATGATACCTAAATAAAAGTAGAAATTCAAGAATGGGTATATTGGAAATATATTAATGTATTTATTGGATGTATTTGAATTTTTATCCTACACGTGTCCAAATACACTACACACAGGAAACAAATTACGTTTATAGTTATTTTTGGTAAAGCAATTACATTATGAGAGAATGAACAAAAATGAGGCCTTTACATATATTATAAATTACATTTTTAACTTCTTTAATTGTACTGAGGATTGAACTCAGGGGCCATCTACCACTGATAGATACATCCTTAGTCCTTTTTTATTTTTGAGACTAGATTTTGCTATGTAGTTGAGGTTATCCTAGGAAACTGTGATCCACCTGTCTTAGCCTCTTGAGTCACTGAGATTAAGGTATGCACCACTGTGTGCTGGGTACCTACGTTTTTAACTTTTATTAAAGATTAAACCTTCTATGTCTAGCTAGCTATGTTACTGGTGGTTTTAATTCAGAGTACATCATTTCAATTCTTTTCTTTTTTTCCTTTTTTGAAAAAAAATGTTGAGTATAGTTTTTCTCTCAATTTCTCTTCTATTGTTTACTCATGAAAACACCATAAATTTTGGATGTTATGTGGGAAATCAGACTCTGTTTGCAATAGTAACTCAAATAATTTTTATTAGAAAATCTTATTAAATGTAAATTTGTATAATTCAAAGAAAGTGATATATAAGGTTACTAGGGAAATTCAAAGCAAAATCAGAATGAGATACCACTTCAAATTCACTGGAATGACCATAATCAAAAAGAAAGACAAAGTTGGGCATAGTGATATATGCCTCTAACTCCAGAAACTCAGGAGACTGAGGCAGGAGGATCACAAGTTCAAGGCAAACCTCAGCAACTTAACATGGCTTTCCTCTTAAAATAAAAAGGTAAAATAAAGGTCTGGGGATACAGCACAGTGGTAAATTTCTCCTAGGTTCAACACCCAATACCATTTAAAAAAATCAATAAAGATAGACAAGAACAAATGTTAGCAAGAATATAGAAAATTTAGAATCTTCTTAAATTGTTGGCAGGATTATAAAATAGTATACCCAGTTTGTAAGGAAAATCTTTTTATAATAAATCATAATTAACTTCTCTATCACCATTTACATTTTTTCAATTTTTAGTTTTACAGTTCTTCAATATTCACATATATATGCCTATGGATATATATTTTTGTTATTTATTTGAGCAAAATATGTTCTAAATGCTGATATAATAATCTATTTTCTCCTGAAAGCAAATCTATTTGTATCTAGTCAGGTCATTCTGAAAAGTATGCCAACCAACAGAAATTTTGCTGATAGTTAAAAATTCAAATATCATAAGTTGGTTGTCTCATCAAATGAATTTCACTCCAGATAATTTTCTCAACCCCTGTTAATTTATTGAAATTCCTATTGCTGTGTTTTTAGTAAGGAACTGTCTGTGTTACTCAAATGGAAATAGAATTCACTGATCTTTAAACACAATTTATACTCCCAATTCCACTGAAGTTTCTATTTGGTTTTTTAGTTTGTTTTGCTTTGGTTTTAGATTTAAAAGAAGTCTTTTGATTCTTTGAATGAATTATTTTACAGCAAAATTCAACATAAAAATAGAACTATCTTCTGTGGAAAAATGAATTTACCCACAATCTGGACATAATCATGATTTAAATGCTTATGTATGTTTCTAGTACACATATACCAGTATATGCATATTCATAATTATATGTGCAAATATGTCTCACTCTTAAGAACATTTAGATTACATTGAATTTTGGAGTTCATACATTTAACAAATGTGTTTTCTAAAGAAATCACTCTTTAAAGAACTGGCTGATTAAAGTTCTGGGTTAGAAAAGATTAGTGCATTATGATTAAATACAAAAGTAATATTCACTGTGGTATATTCATACATGCACATAGCATAATTTGGTTGAATTTGTTCCTCAATAGAAGGGAGACTAGTAGGGTAGAAAAGTAGAGCAGAGGAAGGAAAGAGAGGAGGAAAAGAGGAGGTACTGGGGAATTTGATTGATCAATTTGTTATGTGTAGGTCTGAGTATGATATAATGAATCCTACTATTGTGTATAATTATAATGCACCAATAAAAAAGAAAAAACAGAAAAAGAAAAGATACAGATGTAATACACAATAACTTATGCACAAAAAGAAAATAAAAGATAAAGAAATGAGGAAAAGAATATGGCACATTTTGCCAAATTAGAAAGCAAGGAAGTAATGAAAGATTGCTGGGTTATTGCCAAAAGAAAGTTGGTATCAATTTAAATGGTTGCCACTCACCAAATTTTGGGAATTTAAGCCTCAGAAAAATTAATGAGTATAAAGAACTGAAAGACACTAAATACAAAATAAATCCATGAGTTAATAATACTAAAATTAACAAAATCATTTTTAAATGGAACAAGTTTAGTATTCAGAAATTTATCATATATTTTTATCATGTCCAGTTTGTTGCTGAATTTTTGAATATTATCTTTCACCTGTCAATATGTTTTGCATCAGTAGTCAAAATTCTGTGTCAGATCATTTCAATGTCTTAATCACTGTGGGTTTTGTTTTAATGAGCTCATATCAATGTTCTTTTTCTTCTACTGTTTCAGAAAAGTGATTGCTGGCTAAATGTTGCATTTGAAGGACTTTTTATAATAAGTTGTAGTATGATATTTTACTCTAGAGATGAGTCTTATTTGCTTTCCTGCTTTTCTGTGGATCTTTGCAATGGAATATCATCTAAATTCAATTTTTCTGGATCAAACAGAATACTAAGAGCATCTATGAATGGTACCACTGATTTTTCTTCTGGTCTTTCATTATTCCTATGATCTGTTCCTCAATATTCTTACTCCAAGTACAGCAGTGAGGAGGTTATTGAAATCCTCATCTCCAAAGGCCCTCCACTTAGCCTTTAATTACCATAGGCACACAGGGTTGCAGGTGTTACTAAAGCTGTTCCTGGCTAACACTGCCTGGGAAAAACACAGCCTCCAAAATGCTGCCTTCACCACTTCCTAGTTTCCCCATTCCTCTGACAGGTATTGTCATGATTTGTGTTCACCCTTCTCTTTCTTATACTTTTACATGTTTTACATACTTAATATAAATTGAATTGTACCATATTTTCCAGCTCTAACTTACATTTGTTTTTGGGTCAGGTGTACCACAGGTTGAACTCAGGTACACTTTACCACTGAGCCACATCCCCAGCCCTATTTTGTATTTTATTTAGAAGCAAAGTCTCACTGAGTTGCTTAGCATCTCACTTTTGATGAGGCTGGCTTTGAATTTATGATCCTCCTGTCTCAGCCTCCCAAGTCATTGGGTTTACTGGTGTGCACCACTGCTCCCAGCTCTCTGACTTATTTTTTTAACTCAAATTTATATTTTTTGAAATGAGTGATCCATTTTTATCAATACATTAACTTATTTTCTCTGTTATCTTGTTTGCACAACTTTATCACAACAATTTTTTCCTCTTTTTCCATTCTGGAATTGGAAGATGTTAGAAATACTCTTCCTTAATAGAAATTATGCTGCTATTGTTATTCTTTTACATGTTTCTTGGCATATGTATAGAATAGTTTGCAAACTCTAAATAAAAACAAAAATGTTTTCTTTCTCCATGTAGATCAGTGAACTTCTTTTAGTTTAATCAAGAATATTCCCAAGTATTTACACCTCCAACAAATAAGAATTTAAATGTAAGCATCAGAGCAGCAAATTATTAAAGAAACATTTCAGAATGAAATACTGTTCATAACTAGAAGGTACTTTCACAAAACTTTCAGTTGTTTGATATCATATAAGATTTCTTTATTGAATATAATATTTACTAAGATTTCATAATCAGGCTGAGTTTACATAACACATGAAAAGAAGCAATATTATATTTTACTTATCTTGCTGAGATTTTTTTCCCACCAGAATTTAGAAAATTTTAGTTTTAAGAATAAGTATAGGAATTCCATTTAATGGAATGAAGAAGAAAAATCACATTTTAAAGATGCACACACAGACACATAGACACACAAACACAAACAGAAACTAAAGAAAAAGGCAGAATAGAATTAACATATAACATGGGGACAGTTATTACTATTTTTAATTCTTAGAAATAAAGTAGAATACTTTAGGTACATGCATGTCTTCTATAGAATTTCAGACTGATTTCCAAATTAATTATATCAATTTAAATTTCTACTACGATTGTATTAAAATAGTTATAAAAATATTTCTGATTGCTTTGATTATTAAATTGAGCTTTTTATATGGGCAAAATTATTCAATTGTTTAAAATATCTCATCTTACATTTCATACACATTTTTATTATGCTTTTTTGTCATGTAGTTATGAATACACAAAAATAATTACTTTAAAATAGTTGAGATTTGATGAGAATGAAATTCAGTATTTATTAGTTGGACAACTGAGGGAATGTTGACCCTGTTTGAGGTCAGAGAACTTTCTGTTGTGTTTGCCAATGTGTAAAAGGCTCTTTTGTATCTACAGTACAATGAGTGGGGTAGAAAATCAGAAGATATGAAATCGGAAGAAGCTTCGGCAAATGCACATTTGGTCTCAGGGGCTGTGGGTAAATAGGTTAATTTTATTTGAATCAGATGGGAAGTCCCTGAATGGAAATGTAGCTTGATGACATGAAAGACATTTTTATTTTTTTCAGATCTTTATTTTATTTATTTATTTTTACGTGATACTGAGGATCAAACCCAGTGCCTCACACGTGTTAGGCAAGCACTCTATCACTTAGCTATAACCACAGTCCTGAAAGAAATTTTTAAAAGGTCATTTGGTTATTGTGGAATATAAACTCTGCAGGGCAAGAATAGAAATTGAAGATGTGCTAAGCAGCAATTGCAATGGTGCACAAGTTGTATTATACTCTACTTTTGAAACTGTCAAACTAACAAATATTTTATCAAAGAAGATATATAAATAACAAATAAGGACTTAAAATATGTACAAAATCACTCCCAATTAAGGAAGTGCAAATTTAAATCACAATGAAATTTTAACTACACCCTTGATAGAACAGCTAACATAAAAGATATTGGCCATATCATTTATGTTCAGGGATGGAGGGCATATAAAATTCCCAAATATCTCTGATGGAATGTGGCATGCTAAACCATTCTGGAAAAGAATTTGGTCAATTCTTACAAAGTTACTCATGAACTTGCCATGTGGTTCAGCAATCCAACACCTAGATAATACCCCTAGGGAAAGGAGAATTTAAATTTGCATAAAAACTTATACGGGGCGGGCTCTCTTCACGGGGCGATCCAAGATGGCGGCCTAGAGGGAGACTGCACCTCCGGTCGCTCCAGAACCCAGGAGTTAAGAAGGGGAGGCATTGAGAGACTCGGACTGAAGTGGAGCCACGGGTGAGTCTGCCCACTGGGTAAAGCTCGGCCCGGGTGGCAGGCCCAGATAGAGGTGGCTTATCGGAGCCGGGCAGGGCAGCTAGAGTCATCCACAGGCAGTCCTGCGCACTCCGGCGGTGGGCCCCGCCCACACAGCCAGCTTCTCCAGGTTCTCGGAACGGAACTGGCCCGCTAGTGAGAGCCTGTCTGAACACAGCAGGCTCCGAGTCCCGGAGCCCCTGCAGTGCAGTGTACTCCTGCAAAGAACCAGCGGAGAGCCTCGATCTGCAATCAGCCTCAGGGATAAGGGCAGGGCAGCCGGAGACCTCTTCAGGTGGCTCTGCCCACTCCGGCTGCGGGCTCTCTTCACGGGGCGATCCAAGATGGTGGCCTAGAGGGAGACTGCACCTCCGGTCGCTCCAGAACCCAGGAGTTAAGAAGGGGAGGCATTGAGAGACTCGGACTGAAGTGGAGCCACGGGTGAGTCTGCCCACTGGGTAAAGCTCAGCCCGGGTGGCAGGCCCAGATAGAGGTGGCTTAGCAGAGCCGGGCAGGGCAGCTTGAGTCTTCCCAAGGTAGTCTTCCACACTCCGGCAGTGGGCTCTTCCCACACGGCCAGCTGCACGGTGCAGGCCCACAGTGAGAGCATTTCCGCACAGAGCCAGTTCCAAAACGTGGAACCAGTAGGGGGCTAGGGGCAGTATTCTTCGAATGAGCTGCTTTATCAGATTCCTCCAAGACATCAGGCTACTGAAGGCTGGGAGGTGATACACTGGAAATCTACTGGGACACTATAAGCCAATAGTGGAAAACTGCAATATCTCAGGGTCCCACTGACAACTGACCATTATGAGAAAACAAGGGAAGAAAATGTCCCAAACAAACCTAGATACTACATCAATAAAACCCAATGACAGCACAGCAGAAGAAATGTCAGAAAGGGAGTTCAGAATGTACATAATTAAAACGATCAGGGAAGCTAATGAGGACATGAAAGAGCAAATGCAGGCATTGAAGGAGGAGATGCAAGAGCAAATGCAGGCATTAAATGATTGTACCAATCAACAGTTAAAAGAGCAAATACGGGAAGCAAGAGATCATTTCAATAAAGAGTTAGAGATACTGAAAAAAAACCAAACTGAAATCCTTGAAATGAAGGAAACAATAAACCAAGTTAAAAACTCCATAGAAAGCATAACCAATAGGATAGAACACCTGGAAGACAGAACCTCAGACATTGAAGACAAAATATTTAACCTTGAAAACAAAGTGGAACAAACAGAGAAGATGGTAAGAAATCATGAACAGAATCTCCAAGAACTATGGGATATCATGAAAAGGACAAATTTGAGAATTATTGGGATTGAGGAAGGCTTAGAGAAACAAACCAAAGGAATGAACAATCTATTCAATGAAATAATAACAGAAAATTTCCCAAATCTGAAGAACGAAATGGAAAACCAAGTACAAGAGGCTTATAGAACTCCAAACATACAAAATTACAACAGATCCAAACCAAGGCACATTATTATGAAAATACCTAACATACAAAATAAAGACAGAATTTTAAAGGCCGCGAGAGAAAAGAATCAAATTACATTCAGAGGGAAACCAATAAGAATATCAGCAGATTTTTCAATTCAGACCCTAAAAGCTAGAAGGGCCTGGAACAACATATACCAAGCCCTGAAAGAAAATGGATGCCAACCAAGAATCTTATACCCAGCAAAACTTACCTTCAAATTTGACGATGAAATAAGATCCTTCCATGATAAACAAAAGCTAAAGGAATTTACAAAAAGAAAGCCAGCATTACAGAACATTCTCAGCAAAATATTCCATGAGGAAGAGATGAAAAACAACGATGCAAATCAGCAACAGGAGGCGCTAGCCTAAAGGAATAGCCAAATAAAGGAGAAACCAAATCATGTCAAAAACAAATATGAGTCAATTGACTGGGAATACAAATCATATCACAATAATAACCCTGAATGTTAATGGCCTGAATTCATCAATCAAAAGACACAGACTGGCAGATTGGATTAAAAAGAAAAATCCAACAATATGCTGCCTGCAAGAGACTCATCTCATAGAAAGAGACACCCATAGACTAAAGGTGAAAGGATGGGGAAAAACATACCATGCACACGGACACAGCAAAAAAGCTGGAGTATCCATCCTCATCTCAGATAATGTGGACTTCAAACCAAAACTAGTCAGAAGGGATAAAGAAGGACATTACATGCTGCTTAAGGGAAGCATAAATCAGCAAGACATAACAATCATAAATATCTATGCCCCGAACATTGGCTCATCCACGTACGTCAAACAAATCCTTCTCAATTCCAGAAACCAAATAGACCACAACACAATAATACTAGGCGATTTTAACACACCTCTCTCACCACTGGATAGATCGTCCAAACAAAAATTGAATAAAGAAACTATAGATCTCAACAACACAATCAGCAATTTAGACTTAACGGACATATATAGAATATACCATCCAACACAGAATGAATACACTTTCTTCTCAGCAGCACATGGATCCTTCTCTAAAATAGACCATATTTTATGCCACAAAGCTACTGTTAGTAAATACAAGAAGATAGAGATACTACCTTGTACTCTATCAGATCATAATGGATTGAAATTAGAAATAAATGACAGAATAAAAAACAGAAACTTCTCCAATACCTGGAGACTAAATAATACACTATTATATGATGAATGGATAACAGAAGACATCAGGAGGGAAATAAAAAAATTCTTAGAAGTAAACGAGAACAAAGACACATCATATCAAAATCTCTGGGACACTATGAAAGCAGTACTTAGAGGAAGATTTATTTCATGGGGTGCATTCAAAAAAAGAAGTAGAAATCAACAAATAAACGAGTTAACACTACAGCTCAAAGCACTAGAAAAAGAAGAGCAGACCAATACCAAAAGTAGTAGAAGACAGGAAATAGTTAAAATCAGAGCCGAAATCAACGAAATCGAAACAAAAGAAACAATCGGAAAAATTAATAAAATAAATAGTTGGTTCTTTGAAAAAATAAATAAAATTGATAAACTCTTAGCCACACTAACAAAGAGAAAGAGGGAGAAAACTCAAATTACTAAAATTCAGAATGAACAAGGAAACATCACAACAGACACGAGTGAAATACAAAACATAATTAGAAGCTATTTCGAAAATCTATACTCCAACAAAACAGAAAACCTTGAAGACATCAACAAATTTCTAGAGACATATGAACTACCTAAACTGAACGAGGAGGACATACACAACTTAAATAAACCAATTTCAAGCAATGAAATAGAAGAGGTCATCAAAAGCCTACCAACAAAGAAAAGTCCAGGACCAGATGGGTTCTCAGCCGAGTTCTACAAAACCTTTAAAGAAGAGCTCATTCCAATACTCCTCAAACTATTCCATGAAATAGAAGAGGAGGGAACCCTACCAAACTCGTTCTATGAAGCCAATATCACCCTGATACCTAAACCAGACAGAGACACATCAAGGAAAGAAAATTTCAGACCAATATCCTTAATGAACATCGATGCAAAAATTCTCAACAAAATTTTAGCAAATCGCATACAAATATATATTAAAAAGATAGTGCACCACGATCAAGTGGGTTTTATCCCAGGGATGCAAGGTTGGTTCAACATTCGGAAATCAATAAATGTCATTCACCATATCAACAGACTTAAAGTTAAGAATCACATGATTATTTCAATAGATGCAGAAAAAGCATTTGATAAAATAGAGCATCCCTTCATGCTCAAAACACTAGAAAAAATTGGGGTAGTGGGAACATTCCTAAACATTATAAAGGCCATCTACGCTAAGCCCATGGCTAATATCATTCTAAATGGTGAAAAACTGAAAGCGTTCCCCCTAAAAACTGGAACAAGGCAGGGATGCCCTCTTTCACCGCTTCTATTCAACATCGTCCTTGAGACTCTAGCCAGAGCAATCAGACAAACCAAAGAAATTAAAGGGATACGAATAGGAAAAGAAGAACTCAAACTATCCCTGTTCGCTGATGACATGATTATATATTTAGAGGAACCTGGAAATTCCACCAGAAAACTTTTAGAATTCATAAGTGAATTCAGTAAAGTATCAGGTTACAAGATCAATGCTCATAAATCCAATGCATTTTTATACATAAGTGATGAATCTTCAGAAAGAGAAATTAGGAAAACTACCCCATTCACAATAGCATCGAAAAAAAATAAAATACTTGGGAATCAATCTCACAAAAGAGGTGAAAGACCTCTACAATGAGAACTACAGAACACTAAAGAAAGAAATTCAAGAAAACCTTAGAAGATGGAAAGATCTCCCATGTTCCTGGATAGGCAGAATTAATATCGTCAAAATGGCTATACTACCTAAAGTTCTATACAGATTCAATGCAATTCCAATTAAAATCCCAATGATGTACCTTGCAGAAATAGAGCAAGCAATTATGAAATTCATCTGGAAGAATAAAAAACCTAGAATAGCTAAAGCAATCCTCAGTAGCAAGAGCGAAGCAGGGGGTATTGCAATACCAGATCTTCAACTCTACTACAAAGCAATAGTAACAAAAACGGCATGGTATTGGTACCAAAATAGACAGGTAGATCAATGGTACAGAATAGAGGACATGGACACAAACCCAAATAAATACAATTTTCTCATACTAGACAAAGGTTCCAACAATATGCAATGGAGAAAAGATAGCCTCTTCAACAAATGGTGCTGGGAAAACTGGAAAACTATATGCAATAGAATGAAACTAAACCCCTATCTCTCACCCTACACAAAACTGAACTCAAAATGGATCAAGGACCTCGGAATCAGACCAGAGACCCTGCATCTTATAGAAGAAAAAGTAGGTCCAAATCTTCAACTTGTTGGCTCAGGATCAGATTTCCTTAACAGGACTCCCATAGCACAAGAAATAAAAGCAAGAATCAACAACTGGGATAGATTCAAACTAAAAAGCTTTCTCTCAGCAAAGGAAACTATCAGTAATGTGAAGAGAGAGCCTACAGAGTGGGAGAATATCTTTGCCAACCATACCTCAGATAGAACGCTAATTTCCAGAATCTATAAAGAACTCAAAAAACTCTACACCAAGAATACAAATAATCCAATCAACAAATGGGCTAAGGAAATGAACAGACACTTCACAGAAGAAGATGTACAAGTAATCACCAGATATATGAAAAAATGTTCAACATCCCTAGTAATAAGGGAAATGCAAATCAAAACTACCCTAAGATTTCATCTCACCCCAATTAGAATGGCGATTATCAAGAATACAAGCAACAATAGGTGTTGGCGAGGATGTGGTGAAAAAGGAACACTCATACATTGCTGGTGGGGTTGCAAATTAGTGCAACCACTCTGGAAAGCAGTGTGGAGATTCCTCAGAAAGCTTGGAATGGAAACACCATTTGACCCAGCTATCCCACTCCTTGGCCTATACCCAAAGGACTTAAAAGCAGCATACTACAGAGATACAGCCACATCAATGTTCATTGCTGCTCAATTCACCATAGCCAGATTGTGGAACCAACCTAGATGTCCTTCGGTTGATGAATGGATAAAGAAACTGTGGCATATTTATACAATGGAATATTACTCCGCAATGAAGAATGATAAAATTATGGCATTTGTAGGCAAATGGTCGAAATTGGAGAATATCATGCTAAGTGAGATAAGCCAATCTCAAAAACCTAAAGGACGAATGATCTCGCTGATAAGCGGATGAGGACATATAATGGGGGGTGGGACGGGCTAGCATTAGGTTTAGGGTTAGGTTTAGAGTTAGGCTAAGGAGAGCAGTAAGAATGAAGGAAAGAAGGACTGTGTAGAGGGAAAAGAGGGGTGGGAGGGGTGGGAGGGGTGGGAGGTGTGGGGGGGAGGGGAAAAATATAATAAACATCATTACCCTATGTAAACGTAAAAAAAATAAATAAATAAATAAATAAAAAATAAATAAATAAAAAAAATAAAAAAATAAAAATGCAAAAATAACACACTAAGATAAAATGTAAAAAAAAAAAAAAAAAAAAAAAAAAAAAAAAAAAAAAAAAAAAAAAAAAAACTTATACGGGAATATTTATAAAAGATCTATTCCCAGTGGGTCCTAATTAAAAGCCATTGTAATGTTCTTCAACAGGGAAAGGATAAACAAACTATGGCACACAGATACAATAAAATGCTACTCAGTGAGAAAGAATTAACTACTGGTATATGCATCAACTGGATGAACCCAAGTGGCATTGTGCTAAAAGAAGGCAGTAACTTAATAAAAGGTAACCTGTAGCAATGGTCCATCCCATATGATATCTTTTGAAAGGCAAATATAGAGTGATAGAAAACAGTGAGTGCCAAGATTTAGGAGTAAAGGGAAGTGAGTAACTATGACAATGCAATATGAAGTAGATACTTAAAATGATGCAATATTTCTTTATTGTGGTACTGGTTACACAAATTTACACATGTGTTAAAATTCATAGAAATATCCCTCCAAATGAAAATTTTATGTTCTATATTGTAAAGAGTAAAATAAAATAGACATGATAGTTCAAATTAAATGTATCATCTAGCCATGTGTATTTGATACTTTTATTCTATTTACATATTTTCTGTTTCCATTTTGTACTTCTTTCCTATCTTAATTTTGATTATTTTTTAGTGTTTCAATTTTGTGTGTGTGTTTCAGGTTAGACAGGAAAAATAAGTTCTAGTGATCTACTTTACAACGTGGTGATAATAGTTAATAACAAAATACATTTCAAAATTGCTAAAAGAATAAATTTTAGATGAATTGACATTTTAATTTTGCATTTTAGTTTATTAGCTATAGTATTTGTTCTATTATTTTCAGGAGTTGCTGTATGACAATGCATATATTTTAATTAATTATGATCTTCCTATAATCTTTACATATAAGATATATATATAATAATAATATATATAATGAAAATATAATGAGGTATTTTTCTGCCTCCTGGCCTTTGTGCTATTATTCTTACACATACTTTTTATGTGTGTAATTTGATAATAACTTTTCCATAAGCTATCAATTCCCTTCAAATGATAATTTGAAAACTTACATTTTTAACTTTTTTTTTTATTGTACACAAATGGGATACATGTTGTTTCTCTGTTTGTACATGGAGTAAAGGCATACCATTGGTGTAATCATAAATTTACATAGGGTAATGTTGGTTGATTCATTCTGTTATTTTTTCCCTTCCCCCCACCCCTCTTTTCCCTCTATACAGTCCTTCCTTCCTCCATTCTTAACCCTAACTCTAACCCTAACACTAACCCCTCCCACCCCCATTATGTGTCATCATCAACTTATCAGCGAGATCATTCGTCCTTTGGTTTTTTGAGATTGGCTTATCTCACTTAGCATGATATTCTCCAATTTCATCCATTTGCCTGCAAATGCCATAATTTTATCATTCTTTATGGCTGAGTAATATTCCATTGTATATATATACTACAGTTTCTTTATCCATTCATCAATTGAAGGACATCTAGGTTGGTTCCATAATCTGGCTATTGTGAATTGAGCAGCAATGAACATTGATGTGGCTGTATCTCTATAGTATGCTGATTTTAAGTCCTTTGGGTATAGGCCAAGGAGTGGGATAGCTGGGTCAAATGGTGCTTCCATTCCAAGTTTTCTAAGGAATCTCCACACTGCTTTCCAGAGTGGCTGCACTAATTTGCAGCCCCGCCAGCCATGGATGAGTGTACCTTTTCCCCACATCCTTGCCAACACCTGTTGTTGCTTGTATTCTTGATAATTGCCATTCTAATTGGGGCGAGATGGAATATTAGGGTGGTTTTGATTTGCATTTCTCTTATTACTAGAGATGTGGAACATTTTTTCATATGTTTGTTGATTGCTTGTAGATCTTCTTCTGTGAAGTGTCTGTTCATTTCCTTAGCCCATTTGTTGATGGGGTTATTTGCATTCTTGGTGTAGAGCTTTTTTGAGTTCTTTATATATTCTGGAGATTAGTGCTCTATCTGAAGTATGAGTGGCAAAGATTTTCTCCCACTCTGTAGGCTCTTTCTTCACATTGCTGATAGTTTCCTTTGCTGAGAGAAAGCTTGTTAGTTTGAGTCTATCCCACTTATTGATTCTTGCTTTTATTTCTTGTGCTATGGGAGTCCTGTTAAGGAAGTCTGGTCCTAAGTCAACGTGTTGAAGATCTGGACCTACTTTTTCTTCTATAATCTGCAGGGTCTCTGGTCTGATTCCGAGGTCCTTAATCCATTTTGAGTTTAGTTTCGTGCACGGTGAGAGATATGGGTTTAGTTTGATTCTGTTGTATATGGATTTCCAGTTTTCCCAGCACCATTTGTTGAAGAGGCTATCTTTTCTCCATTGCATATTTTTGGCCCCATTTGTCTAGTATGAGAAAATTATATTTATTTGAGTTTGTGTCCGTGTCCTCTATTCTGAACCATTGATCTACCTTTCTATTTTGGTACCAATACCATGTCGTTTTTGTTACTATTGCTTTGTAGTATAGTTGAAGTTCTGGTTTTGCGATACCTCCTGCTTTACTCTTCCTGCTAAGGATTGCTTTAGCTATTCTGGGTTTCTTATTCTTCCAGATGAATTTCATAATTGATTGCTCTATTTCTGTGAGGTACATCATTGGGATTTTAATTGGAATTACATTGAATCTGTATAGCACTTTTGGTAGTAAGGCCATTTTGACAATATTAATTCTGCCTATCAAGAACATGGGAGATCTTTCCATCTTCTAAGGTTTTCTTTAATTTCTTTCTTTAGTGTTCTGTAGTTCTCATTGTAGAGGTCTTTCACCTCTTTTGTGAGATTGATTCCCAAGTATTTTATTTTTTCCAGGCTACCACACTAACAAAGAGAAAACAGGAGAAAATCCAAATCACTAAAATTTGGAATGAACAAGGAAATACCACAACCGACACAATTGAAATACAAAACAGCATTAGAAGTTATTTTGAAAATCTATACTCCAACAAAATGGAAAATTTTGAAGACATCAACAGGTTTCTAGAGACATATGAATTGCCTAAACTGAACGAGGAGGACATACACAATTTAAATAGATCAATTTCAAGTAATGAAATAGAAGAAGTCATCAAAAGCCAACCAACAAAGAAAAGTCCTGGACCAGATGGGTTCTCAGCTGAATTCTACAAAACCTTTAAAGAAGAGCTCATTCCAATACTTCTCAAAGTATTCCATGAAATAGAAGAGGAGGGAACCCTCCCAAACTCATTCTATGAAGCCAATATTACCCTGATACCTAAACCAGACAGAGACATATTGATGAAAGAAAATTTCAGACCAATATACTTAATGAACATGGTCGCAAAAATTCTCAACAAAATTTTAGCAAATCGCATACAAAAATATATTAAAAAGATAGTGCACCATGATCATGTGGGTTTCATCCCAGGGATGCAAGGTTGGTTCAACATCCAGAATTCAATAAATGTCATTCACCATATCAATAGACTTAAAGTCAAGAATCACATGATTATTTCAATAGATGCAGAGAAAACATTTGATAAAATACAGCACCCCTTCATGCGCAAATCACTAGAAAAAATAGGGATAGTGGGAACATTCCTTAACATTGTAAAGGCCATCTATGCTAAGCCCATGGCTAATATCTTTCTAAATGGCCAAAAACTGAAAGCATTCCCCCTAAAAACTGGAACAAGGCAGGGATGCCCTCTTTCACCACTTCTATTCAATATCGTTCTTGAAACTCTAGCCAGAGCAATTAGACAGACCAAAGAAATTCAAGGAATACGAATAGGAAAAGAAGAACTCAAACTATCCCTATTTGCTGATGATATGATTATATATTAGAGGAACCAGGAAATTCCACCAGAAAACTTTTAAATCCGTAAGTGAATTCAGTAAAGTAGTGGGATATAAGATCAATGCACATAAATCTAATGCATTTTTATACATAAGTGATGAATCGTTGGAAATAACAATTAACTTTTTTTAAAAATCATTTCTACTTCTTTCATCCCTTTTTGTGGATCTCATTGGCCTCTGCCTGCCCTCTGCAATATTTTTGTAGTTCAATTATGTTGGTAAATAATCTCAACCTAAAATGTTTATTCTTGTCTGCACTGTAAAATATATTTTCACTGGTTTCTTGGTTAAAGATTTTTATTTCACTTCTTCAAAGAAAGCATTCAATAGACTATATAGTTTTAGATGGGAATTAGGCTTTCATCCTCTGAAGATAATGTGTTTGCTTCTTAAGTTTTTCTCCTTATTGCTAGTTTCCACTAATCTGATTGTAATGTGGGCTTATGTACATTAATTTTACTTAGGATGTTTTTTGAAGCCTCTTGGATCTCTGGATAGTTCTTAAATTTAGAAGATTTTAGGCATTTTCTTCTGTCTCCTGTATACTGTTCTTCAGGGACACATATTACATATATTTTAAATTTCTTGATATAGTGTTTCTCAGGTCACTTGAACATTGCTCTCTTTTTTATTTCACTGTCTTTTCTCTTTAGGATTCATTTGCATAATTTCTGTTACTTTGTTGTTTTATGTGATACTTCCTTTTGTATTCTAATGTGTTCTTAATCCTTTTCAGTATATTATTTTTTGTTTGTTTCAAATGTCATGTTTTTCTTCTCTAGAAGTTTCATTTGGATCTTGTAAAATAAATTTTAGTTCTCTCTTATTCACAGGTAGATTTTTATGTACATCCTAAGCATTTTTACAAGATTTATATTAGTTTTTAAATAATTTTGTCTAACTAATTCAATCATCTGTGATATTTCTGAGTCTGATTCTGCAAATTCATTTTTCTTGTGTTTATTGGTCATGTTTTTTCTGCTATTTTTCGTAAGTTAACAATTTTTATTGTGAATTTTTGCGTGAAGCTTTGCTTTTCCTTTGTGTGTGTGTGTGTGTGGTGGGGAGGGTTGCCAGATTATATATCTTTAAAGAAAATTGGATATTGTTTTGATATATAGTCAAGTAAGCTGTGAATCACTCAGTCCCCTTTAAAGTCTTGCTTAATTAAGTCCTGATTAATAACAATCTTTATGTTGGAACTAATTCGGCACTTCTAAGGTCAGACTCTTCTGAAGAATCTATCCAATTCCTTGGGTTAGTGTGAGGTCTCTCCTGCATGGTTGGTTGAGAATGAACCGTACCTGGACTTTGTGAGCCATGGGAATTGCTAAGCCTGCTGATTTCTGGTGTCCGCCATCCTCAGCACCCCAGCATCAGAATCACTTCTCAGTGATAAACAAATCAGTATTCAACCATAGGCTGTCCAACTCTTCAGGTTGTTCAAATGCTCTTTGTAGCTCGCTGGTATTCCTCCTCACCAATGCTTTGTCTCCTACCTCCCTGTATTCCCAAATTTATCTCAGCTCAGTGAGAACTTGTCCTTTCATCTCCCTAGAATATGGCCTGGAAACAGCTTCCAAACTCAATAAGCTCCTGCAACCTTTTTCTCAAGGACTTCAGTTTTATGGGGCCTATTACTCAATATTTAAAACGTTGTTGTCTATTTTTTTTCTGCTTTCTTCTTGCTTAGTGAGAGAGGGCAGTTTCTATTGCAATCATTCATGAGTGGAGCTATGTTGTTTATTTTAAACTAAAACTATAGAACTGTGAGCTCTTTCAGAAGGGAACACTATGCTCTTTGGGAAACTGGTGCTTATTGTAAATAAAATACATTGCAAATTTATTTTAATTAAAATATAAATATAGGTAATTCATATTATAGGAAAATGTGCATATGTAAAATTATAGCCAACCTATATAAATGAGAAAAAGGCTTATTACTAAGCCTAGAAAAGGGAAAATATTTTTTCTTACTATTTTTGTGTCATCATTACCATGATAGTAAATAATTTGTATCTACTTCTACAATTTTAGTGTAATTATGTTTTGTTCCAATTGAGAAATTTTAACTTGTTTCAATTCTTTCAGTACTAGCATGGAAAAAAAATGCATTTATTTTGCATCAGTTAAGTGGAATGTCCATGGTAATGGAAACTCAATCAAATTGAACATGAAGTCATGCTTACAACACATTTTCCTAATTTGCATTCTGCAGAATACTCCTCTTTGTGATATTGATAAATTCTTTCTAGCAAAATTTATGAAACGCAGAGTAAAAAATCTAAAACAACAAAATCATCAAACATAATTTTCTGAGCAACAACCTTTGCTTTATTTATCAATGGATAAGGATGGAGATACAGGTGAAGAAGTCAGAAAGAATTTTGAGCTCTAATTTCAGCAGCTCAGGAGGCCTAGGCAGGGGAATCACAAGTTCAAGGCCAGTTTC
The DNA here is from genome assembly GCF_902686445.1 of Sciurus carolinensis. NCBI lineage: Eukaryota > Metazoa > Chordata > Mammalia > Rodentia > Sciuridae > Sciurus > Sciurus carolinensis. Next base: position 118,025,916 of record NC_062218.1, read on the forward strand.
AGCAACTTAGAGAGACCCTAACCAATTTAATAAGACCCTGTCTCAAAATAAAAATTAATTAATTAATTAATTTTTAAAAAATAGAAATGGCTGGAGATGTTGCTGGGTAGTTAAGTGCCCCTGGGTTCAATTTTTTGTACAAAAAATAAGTAAATAAAAGAATCTGAATAAAGAAGTAATTGTACAAACATGAGCTCTGAATCAGGAATAACAAAGGAAAACTCAAAGCAAGTTTGGAAATATAAATTTTCAAGAAATTTAGAGAGGGACAGGGAGAATATTTTTGGAGTATTTATGATAGGAACATTTTTATATTTTTTTCCTCTATAAAAGTTAGCTATCTTATGTGCCACTTTCAAGCAGATTTTTATTATTAATTTTAAAATTTTTATGTTTTTCTTATAGTTTTTTATAGAATTTTTTAAATACATCAAAACAATTGATATTTTTAGCAAAACAAAATCAGAAAACAGAAAAGTTAGGATACAAATTAAAATAGTAAAAGTCAAATGATATTAATAGTTTATAGCCTATCAGGATATAGGTGGTGATATTTTAAGAATATAAATATAAAAATAATTTTGGCAGACAAGTTTCTTACAAATGCTAATCAAATGGAAGGGAAACCTATCAAAACAACAAATCATTTTATAAGATGAAAGTGACTTTTAAAGTCATTTAAGGTGTTTTCTTCCATGTTCATATTCATGGTAATCTGGTAAAATGTAAAATATGTAATTGTGTGGATAGTTTCTGCAAGAAACTATAAGAAACTTCAAATCAAAACAAATGGTTTCCAACATAATTTTTAATGGCCTATTTTTAATTTTTAATTGACTCTAAGGTCAATTTAGACCTTGTGCAATAAAAAAATGCTGGTTTATGGGAGTAATTTGTATAAAATAACTATGTAAACTTAGAATTTGCCTTTCAAAACATTCAGGTGGTAAGCTGCCTATGTTTTAATATGCTGTTAAAGTATTTTTATGGAGTTAATTTTATGTAGGAAAATAATTTCAGAGACAATTTAAATGAGCTAAATAATGAATCCTTAAAATGTTGTAGAATGTCTTCCATTTTAATATTGTTTACAGTTGACAGATCTTATTTAAAAGTTCAAATCAAATAGGTACTTGAAAATGTGGAAATGCAAAAATTTTAGAAGCTAACTATAACAAGAAGTAGTCAGTTCAGGGAAAGAAAAAACATTCCTAAATCTGAAAAAAGAAAATTACTTTTAATGAATAAAACAAAAATAAGTATTTACAAATTGAAGTGCTATTTACTTACACATTATTCACAAATCAACGAATAATATAGATAATACAGGATAATTCATTAATAGTATTCTTCCACTCTGGTAGATCATTTGCAAAAAAAAGGTTACAATATTCCCTCACATTCCTCTATACTGCTTCTTTTTTTATGTGACTTTTCTGTTCTTCCCATTATGTCTCGAGTCTATTTTTACATCCTTAGATCTAGGCTGACCTTGTGAAATGCAATGACGCATTAAATACAACAAACAGAAAGTTTTGTGACTTTCAAGTCTTGGTCTTAAAACACCTTTGCCCTTCAATCTCTTGGGATTGGTGCATCTAAGTGAGAAAACTGATTCCTCAATGTTGAAAAGCTACATTTAGAAAGCAAAGCTGGTCTGCATAAACAGATGCTAAGTCCTGGGACAGGACCACTTTGGAAAATATGACAAATTTGAGAGACAGATGATTGCATCCTCATAACTCCAACCTAACAGGCTGACTCATTAGATCAAGAACAAATAATATAATTGTTCGAAGACATAATTACATTTGGGGACCATTTTGCAGCAGTAGAAAAATGACATAGAAATTGGTATCAAACAGAATATCAAAAATGTAAAATATGTGGCATTGGATTTGCATTCAGGGAAAATGGGAAAAGTGGTGAGGAGACCAGAAGGTTGAATAAATGGCTAACAAACTATTATGGAGACTAAAAAGATAGGAAGTTGTTGGCATCTTAAAAATGGGGAAACCTGAGTTATGTAGTGACGGAAAAAACAAGCAAAAATTTCATTTGAAAGATGTTGGAAATTAGAAAATGTATCTAATGTTAAATTCAAATAAGACAATATCTACAATATCAAAAGTGCCAACTGGATCCTTCCAACTGAGGTACTGAAAGAGAGAAAGAAGAAAAATCTTCTGAGAGTACAAGCAGAATTTCAAAAAAATTGAGAGGACTTAGTACTACAGATTTAGGGGTTTTCTCTTCTACAGTCTCTCCAGTCTTCAAAATTTTCTGGAAGAAATTGCATTAAGGTAATCAGGTATTATTTGTAAGAAAATTTGTTAGCAGTCTAAAGGACACAATATAGTCTTGAAGACTCTTATCGGGACAAAAATGCTAGCTGTCTTTAACATTCAAAGTAGAGAGTAGAGAGAGAAACCTCAGAGTTTAGTTTTGAATGTCCATTTAGGGGAATGGAGATCTACAGAAAATAGCAATACTTTTAAGAGAATTGTCTTCACTAATGCACTAACAGCTTGGACCTTGCAGGACCTGAGGCTGTTCAAAATAGAAAGCAGTCTGTGAACTGCCAACTTTTTATAGGCAGAAGTAGGACTAAGAAAGCTTCCCAGTCTAAACATGAGCTATTTCTTACTGAAAAGAAGGAGACTCTTCAGCCTTTCTACTTGAACAGAAGAGGTTTATCATGCACATAGAGAACAATGTAGTAGAACTGGGTCACCTTCACACAGTGTTCCCTGTTTTTTGAAGTAGGAGGAAATAGACATATGTGTGCAGATGGAGTTGATTAGTTTGGAAAGTCAGTGACTATTAAAGTATCTCTCATTTCTTCCCTTTTTGAATATAGTTATCCTGTCTTGTCATTGTATCTAGATGAAAAGCAAAAGGGAGAGGGAGAGGGCAATGGGAAACTTTTTTTTTTTTTTAAGTTATAAGAGCCTGCAGAAAAGAAGCTAGATGGGAGAAGCTGCAGTCTAGAAGATTATTTCATCTTTACATGAAAAATTATTAAATCATGGACTTTTGTGCAGGTATACATGATTTATTGAGGGAATACTCTTCAGATATTAATCTATACAGCACCAAAGATAGGGAACAAGAAACCCACAGCATAATTGTGGGCTTGAGTGACCTTATCCACCATTGGCCTCTGAAGTGTGAATCACACCACAGAATTTTTGCACCTTAAGGCATTCTCTAAAGAAAGGATCAGCCATTATCAGTCACACTGGCAACTGGGAAATGAGTTCACCTTTCAGGAAAAGAGGATCTGAGCAAAGCAGAGATCTTTTTTGTGTCTGTGTTTGAAACCTCTGTGTTTGGAGAATGTGAAGCTGAGTTTCATACGATTCAGCCAAAAAATAAAAAAATAAAAACCCTCATATTTTAATATTAGACACTGCAAATGTGTCTTAAATTATAAACAAAGTGTTCAGAGTGATAGAAAATTGAATGAGCAAAAGCATTATTGATCATAGTATTAATATACTTAACAAAACCATTAGATTTATAAAAATTATTGCATCAAATGCATGACAATATGGAAGTCAGTAAAAGCTCTATGGAAAATGGTGTTTGTATGATATACCAAAAATTCATCCTACTCATAGTAATCCATGGTACTCAGAATTCAGTTGTTTGGTAAATAAATGGTGAACCAATACAGCAAATACAGGACTCTGCGAATATTTCTGAAAAAAAAAATGTTTAAAACTATCATGCTGCTTTTGCACTGACTTAGCTGTCAGACTGGAGAAAAGGACATGAATCGAAACTATATACACACTAGAAAATTATGGATGTATCAGGTGATTACAACATGTCTTCTGGATTATATATTTCCATAAAACAGAGCATGTGAATGATGGACATGAGTTCACATTATAAAAGCTATATCACAAGGGAAAAAAAAAAACACAAAATCAGGGAGCATGAAGTTACACAGTCTTGAGTATAGGGCCTGAGAGAATTCTGGAATATTTTTAATCTATATTTATAAGTTCTATATGGCTTTTAGTAATAACTGTGGCTTTTAGACAGTAGATGATGACCTGTATATTGACAATGGCCTGCATTCTCTCATAATATTTTATTCTGAATATATATTAAAATCCCTTGGGAAATCTGAAAGACTTCATGCTTCATCTAGAAATTGTTTGCCACAGTTCTTTAAAATGAAAATGTCTTAAAGGGAGTGATCTGTTTTGCTCTCTTCCATTGACTTATTTTATGCTCTAGTCTAAAAAGTCATTTGTATGCAAATTTTAACTCCTTTGATATTCATCATTTATTAACCATCATCCATATCATGCCTTAGCAACACATCTGACCTTAAAATAAAGTGTTAATATTTTTAATTGAATCACTTTGACAGCATTACCACCTACCCACTTGATGCCTCATGAAGCTATGAATGATAATCAAGATGCAATTATCCAAAGCAGCAAGGGAAGTCTGCAATGTTTGATGATTAGTCAGTCAAAACTGGTATCAATTATGGAGACAATCATCTTGTCTCCACTGAGTTGAGAGCTGAAGCAGAACATTTTGTTCTTGCAAACATTATGGACACATGTATCATAGTTGTCATGCTTAAGCTTGACAAATTGTTTTCTAGAGTCAAATAGCAAGTTCCACAATTTATGGTCATTGAAGAAATCTTTGCAAAAGGCTCTTATGCTTAGACAGATTTTTGCTTTGTCATTATGTGGACTGTTTCTTTCATGTCCAGTCTACAATTTCTGTTAATATAAAAGTATCCAGAAATAATCACACTGTCTTCCAGTCTTGATGTACTTTGGAGGACTCAAAAAAAAATTATGAGATGAAATAACCAGGAAATTACAATATTAATGGGTAGAAACCCACTTTTGTAAGATAGCATGCAAATTAAATAAGCATGTCATAGAGAGACTTCTTTCATATACTTTGTAGATTTTTCAATATCTAAGAGAAATAGAAAGAGACTATTCCTATGTATACGAGTAAATGAATGGATGGATTGGAACCATTAATCTTATTAGATCCTAAAAGGTCCTGAAATTCTAAGAGATTTCAAAAAATATAATAACATGAAGGTCTACTTATTAGTATCATCAGAGAACTGATTTTGGTCAGACAGAATCCTCTGATGAAACTATTTATGTGGTATTCAAAATTTTGGTATCACACAATAGACTAAGCAGCTCTCTTTCTTCACCATCTCTCTATACAGTTTCAGTTCAACTGATCTAATAAAAATGTAGAACAATTTTTTTTCTCTCTTGCATATTTCTTATTTTTTTTCTTCTTTTAATTCATTTTTATTGTAAACAAATGGGATACATCTTGTTTCTCTGTTTTCCACATGAAGTAGAGGCATCCCATTTGTGTAATCATACATTTACCAAGGGTAATGGTATTTGATTCATTCTGTTATTTTTTTTCTTCCCCCCACCCCTCCCACCCCTCTTATCCCTCTATAGAGTTCCTCCTTCCTCATTCTTGCCCCGTTCCCACCCCATATTTGTGTCATCATCCGATTATCAGTGAGATCATTCATCCTTTGGTTTTTTGAGATTGGCTTATCTCACTTAGCACGATATTTTCCAATTTCATCCATTTGCCTGCAAATGCCATAATTTTATTATGCTTTATGGCTGAGTAATATTCCATGGTGTGTGTATATATATATATATATATATATATATCTCACAGCTTCTTTATCCATTCATCAATTGAGGGGCATCTAGGTTGGTTCCACAATCTGGTTATTGTGAATTGAGGGGCTATGAACATTGTTGTGGCTGTATCTCTGTAGTATGCTGATTTTAAGTCCTTTGGGTATAGGCCGAGGAGTGGGATAGCTAGATCAAATGGTGGTTCCATTTCAAGCTTTCTGAGGAATCTCCACACTGCTTTCCAGAGTGGCTGCACTAATTAGCAGCCCCACCAGCAATGTATGAGTGTACCTTTATCCCCACATCCTCGCCAACACCTATTGTTGCTTGTATTCTTGATAATTGCCATTCTAATTGGGGTGAGATGGAATCTTAGGATAGTTTTGATTTGCGTTTCTCTTATTACTAAAGATGTTGAACAGTTTTTCATATGTTTGTTGATTACTTGTAGATCTTCTTCTGTGAAGTGTCTGTTAATACCCTTAGCCCATTTGTTGATTGGGTTATTTGTATTCTTGGTGTAGAGGTTTTTGAGTTCTTTATATATTCTGGAAATTAGTGCTCTATCTGAAGTATGAGTGGCAAAAATTTTCTCCCACTCTGTAGGCTCTTTCTTTGCATTGCTGATAAGTTTCCTTTGCTGAGAGAAAGCTATTTAGTTTGAATCTGTCCCAGTTACTGATTCTTGCTGTTATTTCTTGTGCTATGGGAATCATGTTAAGGAAGTCTGATCCTAAGCCAACAAGTTGAAGATTTGGACCTACTTTTTCTTCTATAAGATGCAGGGTCTCTGATCTGATTTCAAGGTCCTTGATCCATTGTCAGTTTATTTTTGTGCAGGGTGAGAGATAGGGGTTTAATTTCATTCTGTTGCATATGGATTTCCAGTTTTCCCAGCACCATTTGTTGAAGAGGCTTTTTTTCATTGCATATTTTTGGCCCCTTTGTCTAGTATGAGAAAATTGTATTTATTTGGGGTTGTGTCCATGTCCTCTATTCTGTACCATTGATCTACCTGTCTATTTTGGTGCCAATACCAAGCCGTTTTTGTTACTATTGCTTTGTAGTATAGCTGAAGTTCTGGTATTGCGATACCCCCAGCTTCATTTTTCCTGCGAAGGATTGCTTTAGCTATTCTGGGTTTCTTATTCTTCCAGATGAATTTCATGATTGCTTGCTCTATTTCTGTAAGGTACGTCATTGGGATTTTAATTGGAATTACATTGAATCTGTATAGCACTTTTGATAGTATGGTCATTTTGACAATATTAGTTCTGCCTATCCAAGAACATGGGAGATCTTTCCATCTTCTATGGTTTTCTTTAAATTCTTTCTTTAGTGTTCTGTAGTTCTCATTGTAGAGGACTTTCACCTCTTTTGTTAGATTGACTCCCAAGTATTTTATTTTTTTCAAAGCTATTGCGAATGGGGTATTTTTCCTAACTTTTCTTTCTGAAGATTTATCACTAAGGTATAAAAATGCATTGGATTTATGAGCATTAATCTTATATCCTGCTACTTTACTGAATTCGCTTATGAGTTCTAGAAGTTTTCTGGTGGAAATTTCTGGTTCCTCTAAATATATAATCATGTCATCAGCAAATAGGGTTCTTCTTTTCCTATTCATATCCCTTTAATTTCCTTGCTCTGTCTAATTGCTCTGGCTAGAGTTTCAAGGACAATGTTGAATAGAAGTGGTGAAAGAGGGCATCCCTGTCTTGTTCCAGTTTTTAGGGAAATGCTTTCAGTTTTTCACTATTTAGAATGATATTGGCCATGGGCTTAGCATAGATGGCCTTTACAATGTTAAGAAATGTTCCACTATCCCTATTTTTTCTAGTGTTTTGAACATGAAGGGGTGCTGTATTTTATCAAATGCTTTTTCTGCATCTATTGAAATAATCTTGTGATTCTTGACTTTATGTCTATTGATATGGTGAATTACATTTATTGATTTCCAGATGTTGAACCAACCTTGCATCCCTGGGATAAAACCCACTTGATCGTGGTGCACTATCTTTTTAATATATTTTTGTATGCGATTTGCTAAGATTTTGTTGAGAATTTTTGCATCAATGTTCATTAAGGATATTGGTCTGAAATTTTCTTTCCTCAATGTGTCTCTGTCTGGTTGAGGTATCAGGGTGATATTGGCTTCATAGAATGAGTTTGGGAGGGTTCCCTCCTCTTCTATTTCATGGAATACTTTGAGAAGTATTGGAGTGAGCTCTTCTTTAAAGGTTTTGTAGAGCTCTGCTGAGAACCCATCTGGTCCAGGACTTTTCTTTGTTGGTAGGCTTTTGATGACTTCTTCTATTTCATTATGTAAAATTGATATACTTAAATGGTGTATGTCCTCCTCTTTCAGTTTAGTTAATTCATATGTCTATAGAAACCTGTTGATGTCTTCAAGATTTTCTATTTTGTTGGAGTATAAATTTTCAAAATAGCTTCTAATTATGTTTTGTATTTCAATCGTGTCTGTTGTGATATTTCCTTGTTCATTCTGAATTTTATTGATTTGGGTTTTCTCTCGTCTTTGTTAGTGTGGCTAAGGATTTATCAATTTTGTTAATTTTTTCAAAGAACTAACTATTTATTTTTTCTATTTTTTTGATTGTTTCTTTTGTTTCAGTTTCATTGATTTCAGCTCTGAGTTTAACTATTTCCTGTCTTCTACTACTTTTGGTGTTGCTCTGTTTTTCTTTTTCTAGGGCTGTGAGCCATAGTGTTAGGTCATTTATTTGCTGATTTTTTCTTCTTTTATTGAATGCACTCCACGAAATAAATTTTCCTCTAAGAACTGCTTTCATAGTGTCCCAGAGATTTTTTTTTTTTTTTTTTTTTTGCGGTGCAGGGGATTGAACGCAGGGCCTTGTGCTTGCAAGGCAAGCACTCTACCAACTGAGCTATATCTCTAGCCCTGCCCCAGAGATTTTGATATGCTGTTTCTTTGTTCTCATTTTCCTCTAAGAATTTCTTAATTTCATTCCTGATATCTTCTGTTAGCATTCATCATACAATATCATGTTATTTAATCTCCAGGTGTTGGAGTAGTTTCTGTTTTTTTCTCTTTCATTTATTTCTAATTTCAATCCATTATGATCTGATAGAATACAAGGTAGTATCTCTATCTTCTTGTATTTGCTAACATTAGCTTTGTGGCATAATATATGGTCTATTTTAGAGAAGGATCCATGTGCTGCTGAGAAGAAAGTGTATTCGCACTTGGTTGGATGGTATATTCTATAAATGTCCATTAAGTCTAAATTATTGATTGTGTTTTTGAGATCTATGGTTTCTTTGTTCAATTTTTCTTTGGAGGATCTGTTCATTGGTGAAAGAGGTGTGTTAAAATCACCTAGTATTATTGTGTTGTGGTCTATTTGATTTCTGGCATTGAAAAGGATTTGTTTGATGTATATGAATGAGCCACTGTTTGGGGCATAAACATTTATGATTGTTATGTCTTGCTGATTTATGGTTCCCTTAAGCAGTATGAAATGTCCTTCTTTATCTCTTCTAACTAACTTTGGCTTGAAGTCTACGTTATCTGATATGAGGATGGGTACTCTGTATTTTTTTCTGTGTCCATGTGCATGGTATGCTTTTCCCCATCTTTTCACCTTTAATCTGTGGGTATCTCTTTTTATGAGATGAGTCTCTTGCAGGCAGCAAATTGTTGGATCTTTCTTTTTAATCCAGTCTGCCAGTGCATGTCTTTTGATTGATGAGTTCAGGCCATTAACATTCAGGGTTATTATAATTTGTATTCCTGGTCATTTGGCTCATTTTTTTTTCTTTGACCTGACTTGATTTCTCCTTTATTTGGATTTTCCTTTAAGGTAGTTCCTCCCTTTGCTGATTTACATCGTTATTTTTCATCTCTTCTGCATGGAATATTTTGCTGGAAATGTTCTGTAATGCCTGCTTTCATTTTGTAAATTCTTTTAGCTTTTGTTTATCATGGAAGGATTTTATTTCATCATCAAATTTGAAGGTAAGTTTTGCTGGGTATAAGATTCTTGGTTGGCATCCATTTTCTTTCTGAACTTGAAAAATGTTGTTCCAGGCCCTTCTAGTTTTTAGGGTCTGGACTGAAAAATCTGCTGATATCCATATTGGTTTCTCCCTGAATGTAATTTCATTCTTTTCTCTCGCAGCCTTTTAAATTCTGTCTTTATTTTGTATGTTAGGTATTCTCATTATAAGGTGCCTTGGTGTTTGTCTGTTGTAATTTTATGTATTTGGAGTCCTATAAGCCTCTTGGACTTGATTTTCCATTTCATTCTTCAGATTTGGGAAATTTTCTGATATTATTTCATTGAATAGATTGTTCATTCCTTTGGTTTGTTTCTCTGTGCCTTCCTTAATCCCAATAATTCTTAAATTTGGCCTTTTCATGATATCCCATAATTCTTGTAGATTCTGTTCATGATTTCTTAATGTCTTCTCTGTTTGGTCAACTTTGTTTTCAAGATTAAATATTTTTTCTTTGATATCTGAGGTTCTGTCTTCCAGGTGTTCTATCCTATTGGTTATGCTTTCTCTGGAGCTTTAATTTGGTTTATTGTTTCCTTCATTTCTAGAATTTCTGTTTGGTTTTTTTTTTCAATATCTCTATCTCTTTTTTGAGATCTTTTGCTTCCTGTATTTGCTCTTTTAACTGTTGGTTGGTGTGATCATTCAATGCCTGCATTTGCCCTTTCATCTCATCCTTCAATGCCTGCATTTGCTCTTTCATCTCCTCATTTGCTTCCCTGATCATTTTCTTTATGTACATTCTGAACTCCCTTTCTGACATTTCTTCTGCCATGCTGTTACTGGGTTTTATTGCTATATCATCTAGGTTTGCTTGGGACATTTTCTTCCCTTGTTTTCTCATATTGTTCAGGTATCTACCCCTCTAGTAGTGAAACTCTGGGATATTGCAGATTTCTTCATTGACTAATATTGTCTCTGTAGATTTCCAATAACTCACCTCTTAGCCTTCAGTAGCCTGAAGTCTTGGAAGAACTTGATAATGTGGTGATCCACAAGGAAGCTGACCTTCTAGGGGTGGTGGTCTTCAGGTTGGGTATATTCCCCAGTGGCTCTGAGTTGGTCCCGAGTCTCTCAATACCTCCTCTTCTTGGCCCCTGGGTCTTGTCAAAGGTCCTCTAGCCTTCTGTAGGTGTCTCAGAAAGGGAGTTGTCCTTCCAATGATGATGGCAACGCCCTCAGGAGCAATTAAAAATGCCTGCACCAGCCTATAAAGTAGCCTCTGGCTAGCTCCATGATGGCGACAAACCTTGTCATGGTGGTCGGGCGGGGTTGTTCAGTGATGGCATCTGTCTTTGGTCTGGTGGCTGGGTGGGTTGGCTACCGGCCGCCCAGCTCTGCAAGGCAGGCTGGTTTGGTGCCCACCTGCTACCTCCGTGATGCAAGCAGCCTGACTCTGTCGCCAGCTCACTCTGCTACTGCAACCAACCAGTGATGGCAGCAACCTAGGTGCAGGGGTCAGGCGGGGTCGCTCAGTTATGACGTGTGTCCTTGGCCTGCTGGCTGGGCGGGATAGCTGCCCGCCGCCTACCTCCGCCATGTAGGCAGCCTGGCTCACCTGCCAGTTTGCTCCATGACTGCGACCAACCAGTAATGGCACTGACCTAGGTGCAGGCCAGAACAAATATTTTTAAAACATAAATGTAAAGGTTTGGAAAAATTTGCCTATACAGGACTCAATCCAGTCTGGATTACATAATAAATTTTTATGGTCAAATGATGATCTTTCTCTAGAATGCATTAGACTTTCTTTTTTAAAGGAAAACATATTAGTCCATAAAACAAAACAAAACAAAACAAAATTTCAAAATTATCCCTGTAATTTTGTCTTAGAAACCATTGGTTAATTATGAGCTTCATAAATTTTAAAAAGTAATGATTACTATTGAAATAAACCAAACCAATAAATCATTTATAATAGATAATTGTATACTTATATATTGTGTATATATAAACTTTTGCTCCTATAGTTTCATTAGAAGTACTGGATCTTAACTGGGAGCAGTGGCACAAGCAAGTTGGGGAGGCTAAAGCTGAAGGATCCTGAGTTCAAAGGCAGCCTCAGCAATTTAGCAAGGCCCTAAGCAACTCAGGAGACCCTATCTCTAAATTTTAAAAATACATAAAAAAAGGACTGGGGATGTGGCTCGATGGTTAAGCACTCTGGGGTCAATTCTTGTCACCAAAAAAAGAAAAAAATGAATCTTTGACTGAATTCTGGTAACTTGTTTGAAGATTTCCTACCTCTCCCCTGGCTGAGGTTCCCCAGGAGTTGTATTTTTTACAGACCTTTAAGCTTCCCACTTCATACAGGCAAAGGACTTATGGAGTTGTGCAGTGTTTTGTGCCCTTCCAATCAGTAGCAGCAGATCATCTCATGCTTTCCTCTACCACAGAGGTGGGTTCTCTTTGCTCTCCTACCCTAAACTAATTCTTCTTGAGAAGATCCATGAATGTCTGTGGAGAAAAGAATATGTGTTCACCAGCTGTCTTTATATCTGGAATTCCCTGTTATTGTAAACGGATATTGTAATCTAAACTCAACTAAGAAATTTATGAAAGTTTTAGCTAGTGTTCCTTACCTATTTTGATGACATGTACTTCTTTCTTTTGTAATTAGCTAGGGCTGTTATGTACCTTGTTTCTTCTCATAGAAGCATGCCATTTTTGGAATTCAGTTCCTATGATTGCCTTATGATTTCATGTTTTTTTAAGGATTAAATTTTTTAAATTACGGCTTTGTAAACTATCCAACATTGAACTCATTTGTTAAAATTGAAATGAGGGTCTTTTCCGACTTTCTATATTGCAAATTAAAGACAAATTGTGCCAAAGCGATCTTGAAAAAAGAGCACAATGGGAGGAAACCACACTGCCAAATATAAATATTTATTATAAATTCAAAGTAAGTAGGAGAGCTTTGCTTTTACACAAATGTAGAGAAAATAATGGACGAGAATGGAGAATTAAGAAAGTTCACACGCAGATACTGGTTTGAAATATAATAATAGAGGAGCAAAAAAGGCAAAAGAAGAGAAAAAAGGGCTCCTTCCTTTCAGGTCCATAGTGAACCTCAATTGAAGTAAGCAAATTTGGTCTTAAAATGGGGTAAAACTGTGGGGAGGAGAGCCATAATCCAAAGGAACCAGAGCAGTTAAGGAAATTGTTTATTGGTGGTCTGAACTTTGAAACTACAGATGATTGTTTATGAAAACATTTTGGAAAATGGGGCACATTCATATACTGAGTGGTAATGAGAGATACTCCCACACATACACCAAAAGAAAATGTTCCAAGAGCTTTGGGTTTGTGAGCTACTCTTGTGTTGAAAAGGTGAATATAACAATGTGTTCTCAGCCACACAGGTTGTTGGGCCTATACTGGAACCAAAGAGAGCTCTTTCTAAAAAGGAATACTGCAAAGCATGGTGCCCATCTAGTGGTGAAGAAATTTTTTCTCGATGGTATTAAAAAAGATACAGAAGAATATAATTTGAGAGACTACTTTAGTATGGCAAGATTGAAAACATAGAAGTTATGGAAGTTAGTTGGGGAAAATAAGAGAATTTGCTTTTGTAACTTTTGATACAATTGTTATTCAGTAATACTACATTATTAATGGGCATAACTGTGAAGTGAAAAACTCCCTTTCTAAATAAGATCTAGCAGTCTGCTAGATCACAAAGAGTTTGTGGAAATGAATCTGGCAGCTTTATGGGTCATGGAGGAAACGTTGGATGTGGTGGAGGTAATTTTTGCCATGGTGGAAATTTTGTTGAAAGAGGAGGTTTTGGTGGTAGAAGTGGTGGCAACAGAAGTAGTTATAAGGAGGCAGGTGATGGTACCAACTATGGTGGTGGTCCTGGTTACAGTAGCTGAGGAGAATATGTTAAGGGTGGGCAGCATATGGAAACCAAGGTGGTGGATATGGTTGTAGAGTGGTAGACATCTACAAATATTGTGGAAAAGCATGAGAAGTGACTAGGTAGAATCATCTTCCCAAAAGGAGCATTCCCCTTTATGGAAAAGTTTCTACACATAGAGATTTGTCCTCTCTTGCTGCACTGGGAAAACTTGGATGACCACATAAGTAAGCTTAAGCTAATTTTCTGGGGGAAAAAACCTACATAGGTAAGATCTCTGTTATCTCAGTTGTTCAGCCTCCAAGTTCCTGAGCAAGGTTGTAGTACATTACCCAGTTTACCCAAAAGTCCTAGTGGTATACAGATGCATGAACTAGACAAACAGCCAAAAAGTTGTCCTGTTCGTAATGAACCATGCATCAATAATTGCAAATGATGATGTGTTATAAGGTCACTAAGTTTGGGGATCTTTTATTAGAGAACACAGATTAACAGTGTATCACATAGGACAGAAGGCAGTGAGTAATTTGAGAAGTTTTAAAAAGCAGTTTCAATCTGAGCAAGGTCTGTAGCATCAGAAAATTTCATATAGGGAGGAAGTTTCTTGAAGAACCAACCAATAATCTCAAGAGAACAAATATTTTAGTGGCTGCAATAAAGAAGGAACCTATTTCCACTTAGTATTGAACAGAGACGAAGTGACATCGAACTGAGAGTATTCAACCAATTTGTCCAGGTTGTCAAGTATGAAGAGAGGACATCTGTTTCCAACTTCTACAGTTCCTGTTGCAGCATCATAAGGGATGGGTGCAAGAAGGAACACCCTGACATCATCTCTGTGTCACTAGAGCTGCATAATAAGACTGGCATTTGGGCAAGAAAAAGGAAAAAAAAAAAAAAAAAGAGTGCTACAACACAAGTCAACTACGAGAGTGAACAATTTTTCAGTGTTAACCTTTCTCAGTAGGATTCACATTTAATCTGAGAAAAATAAGTCTATCTCTGGGAGGATCATCTGAAGGATATTATGTATAAAGGAACGCCTATTGTTTGTCTGTGAAAATACCCTTTAATCATCCTATTTCATGGTCATTAAACTGAAGTTCACTAATACAAATATGTTTAGTGCAATTGGAGATTCGAACTTTTTTTCTATCAGTGAGATGGAAATCTTGGTTAATATTGCCTTCCAGAAAAGACTCTGTGTGTGAAAGTTTTGAACTACATGCAATTTTCTTATAACCTTTGAGTTAATTATTAACTTGTAACCTCAAATTAAATTAAATTAATTAAAACACCTCAGAGTTATATTTAAGTAAATGAATTATATAGTGTCATATCTTTATATTCATCTTCATTCTCTGATTGCCTTTCCCCTACTGAAAGATTTTCTAATGTAACAAAAGAAAATGATGGTGGGGAATCTCCAACATTTTTATTAATTTATTTTAATTAAATTTTTTGTACTGGGGATTGAACCCAGGAGTGTTTTACCACTGAGCTACTCTCCAAGTAATTTTTTTTTTTTTTTTTTTTTGAGACATGGTCTCACTAAGTTGTTTAGGGCTTTGCTGAGTGTCTGAGACTGGCCTCAAACTTGCAATCCTCTTGCCTCAGCCTCCCAAGTCACTGGAATTATAGGCTAGAGTCACCACACTGGCTAAAGTGTTTTTAAAATACATACTTTCTTGATAAACAATGAGAATTTTTCCATCTTGTTAACTTTTCCTGCCTTTATCATTGGTAGACAGGCAGAAGAAATAGATACATCTTAATTATGTTTTATGAATTCTAAAATTGAAGAAATTTAGTGACTCCTTTTTCTGCCACAAGTGACACCCAGGCAAATAATACCATTCTATTATGGCAAATTAAGAGTTATTTCATTTTACAAATGTTTAATTTGATTTTTTTTACACATCCTATTAATATGGTATTTATTTGTCTTCCCTCTCTGCAACCCTGAGCCAACCACTTTCCCCAGACTGCCTGGGAAGGTGCAGGAAAAAGGAACAAACAGGGCAGAGGAGACACGGCCGAGGGCTAGGGATGCAGTTCAGTGGTAGAATGCTTGCCTAGCATGTACTGAGCAATGATTGCATAAGGTTGGCTAAAATATTTCACAGTACCCTGCTTAAATTCTTTCCTGGCAGAGGTTCCTTCTCTACACTACATCAACCATCAGATTGTAGACAGGCTGAAACCAATCTTAATTCTCCCTTGTCTCACCAATGAAGGCATTCTGTTTCTTGGTTTGATTGCGCTTGCCAGGAAGCATGAAAATTCCTGGAAATGTTTGTGAGAAAATACACCAGTGGAATTCAGAGGAAACAGCATACAAACCTATTAAACTCCACCCTATTAACAAGCAGAGTGTTATCTTTATGAAGAAATCTATTCTGATATATCCTGGTTAGATATTTTAAATTGGGATACACTTCCTTTAGGTTGTCACATGGACACTGCAGGGCAAGTGGTTTAGCCATTAATGACAGGAACTCAAAAGTTCTGCTGACTAGGTTAAATTCTTCTCTGTCCATTTGCCTGCTCAGTGAACTTGACAGGTTATTCAACCTTGGTGTTCCTCCATTTTCCCATTTATGAAGTGGGATTAATGATATTTTGCGTTTATTATGGAGATTAAAACTAGACATTTTGGACTCTTAGAATAGTACCTGAGATAGAGTAAGTATAATTTATAAATTGTATTTATTGCCTGTTTTTGTATAACAATACTAAGACAAACAGCAACTTGAAACAACATATATTGATAATCTTGCAGGCTTTGTGGATCAGAAATCTGGTTGGATTTATCAGGTTTCTTTCTAAGGCTACATTGAACTGTCCACTCTGTTTGTTGTTCAATCTCAAGGCTTGACTAGGAAAGGCCAGCTCCCAAGTGCATGTGGATCTTGGCAGAATTCCCTCTTTTTGTGACTTGTTCCTCATTGCCTGTCAGTCCAAGGTTTCCCTCAATTTTTCGCTTTGTGGGATTCCCTACCTCACATGCTTTAACCAAGTTAGTAGCAGGGAAGTCTCCCAGCAGAATTAATCATACAATCTTATGTAACATATCATGAAAGAGCCATCTGGTCACTTTCACTGCCTTCTCTTGGTTTAAAGCAAACCACAGGTTCTGGCCACACTGCACGGGGCAGTCAGGACGGAAGATAACACAAGGGCATGAACACCAGGACAGTAGGATAGCTGGGAATCATTTTGGAGGCTATTTTTCATGTAGGTGTTCATTTCTGAAAAGTTGTTTCCCATTGATTGATTTCCAAAAAGGATATACAAAAGAATCACTCTTTATTGGTATGTAGGAAATTTAAATTGCACATCAGTGGTGTGCTGGAGCCAGCTTACATGTGCTGGTGAGAGCTAATTGTGTGTCAAACTTCACGTTCAGTGGTTTAATATTGATAGATTGATATTAGTCATACATGATGCATTTGTACCACTCTATTTGGCAAATGCTATAATCCAGAGTTGTGCTTTCAATAGGGCCAGTTGTTAAACAGTTACCATTACAGACGTCTCACATTTCAGTAATTGGATTTATTTTATTATACCTATTGAGAAATATTTTAATAAAATCCCAAACAGGAATGAAATTTAAAAGAAACACACATAGGGAGCATTGAATTTATGAAATCACTTACCTTACATAAGATTTTATTTAAAACAGATAAGTCACAATATGATCCATTCACATGTTACAAAAATGTAGATTTAAGTCTTGTTTGAAGTTGAATATCATTCCATTGTCTGTGTGTGTATATATATATATATATATACACACACACATATGTTGATGCACACCTAGGCAGATTCTACATCTTGGCTATTGTGAACAGTACTGCAATAGACATAGATATGTAGTTATCTCTTCTATGTTGACTTCATTTCTTTTGGAAATATACACAGTAGTAGTATAGTTCCCTCATATAATAGTTCTATTTTTAATTTTTTTTCAATCTCCATACCATTTACCATAATGGGTATACTCATTTACATTCTTGTCAATAGGGTGTAAGGGTTCATTTTCCTCCACATCCTCACCAGCATTTTTTTAAAAACTTTTTAAAATAATAGCCATTCTAATGGGGGTAACATAGAATCTCAATGTGCTTTTGATTTACATCTCCATATGAATAAATGTATTGAGCATTTTTTCATATATATTTTTGGTCTTTTGTACTTCTTTTGATAAGCTTCTGTTCAAATCATTTGCCTATTTTCCTGAGTGGAATATTTGTTCTACTGTTGTTAGTTGTTCTGAGTTCTTTTTATATTCTGGATGTGAATTTCTCTGTCGAATGAAGATCTGGCAAAGATTTTCTTCCCTATGTCGGCTGTCTCTTCAGTCTGTTGATTGTTTTGTTGTATGAAACTTTTTATTCTGATAAAATCACATTTATCAATTTTTGCTTTCGAGCTATTGGAGTCCTATTCAGGAAATTATTGCCTGAGTCAATATCTTGAAGTGTTTCCCCAATATATTCTTTTAGTAGTTTCAGGGTGCCAAGGCTTTCTTTGAGGTCTTTGATTCATTTTGGGTTGATTTTTGTACAGGGTGGGTGAGTGGGGTAGAGTTTTCACCTTCTGCGTGAGGACATACAATTTTTCCAGGACCATTTGTTGAAGGATCTGTGTTTTCTCCAACACATATTTTTGTCAACTTGGTGGAGAAGTCAGTTGACTACAAATTCACGGCTTTATGGTTTCCCTATTCCATTCCATTGCTCTTCTTGCCTCCCTTCATGCCCATACTATGCTGGTTTTTATACTATGACTATGTAGCATATTTTGAAATCAGGTATTGAGATAACTCCAGCATTACTTTTCTTGCTCAGGATAGCTTTGGCTATCACGGCTCTTTTGTGCTTCCATATGAATTTCAGGATTGTTTTCTCTTTCTGTAAAGAAAGTCATTGGTATTTTTATGGAGATGGAATAGAATCTGTAGATCTCATAATATTAATTCTTCTAATCCATGAACACTGGAGAAATTTACATCTTCTAGTGTTGTTCTTTTTTTTCTTCAGTGTTTTGTAATTTTCATGTAGAGGTCTTTCACATCCTTGGTAAGGTTGATTCTAAGGTATTGATTATTCTATGTGGATTAATATAAATTCTCAGTGAAAAAGTTGCACATAATTTACATTTTACAGAAGTCTATTCATCATTCATGTTTTCTTTCAAATTTATATTGATGTACAATAATCATACAATAATAGTAGGTTTCATTATGACATAATTGTGACATATTTGTACATGAACACAGCTTGCTAAGTTTCGTTCCCCAGACCCTCCCTTTTCCCTCCCCCTTATCCTTCCTCTACTGTCTTAACTCTACTGTTATAACTCTACTGTCTTTTTGTTGTTGTTTTGGGTTTTTGTTTGTTTGCTTGTTTGATTGATTGATTGATTGAACCCAAGGGTACTTCACCACTAAGTCACATCACCAGTTCTTTTTTTGAGACAGATCTCGGTATCTTACTTGGGTCCTCACTAAATTGCTGAGGCTGGCTTCGAATTTGTGATTCTCATGCCTCAGCCTCCTGAGTCCCTAGGATTACACTCCTATGCCAGTGTGCACAGCTCCCTTCTGTTTTTATAAGATCTTTTTCCTTTTCTTTTTTCTCTTTAGCTTTCATATATGGGAAAAAACACATGGCACTTGTCTTTCTAAGACTGGCTTACTTTGCTTAACATAATTCTTTCTAGTCCCATTCATCTTCCTGTAAATGACTCAATTTCATTCTTCTTTATGACTGAATAAAACTTCATCATGTGTATATTTCACATTTTCTTTATCCATTCATCTATTGATGAACACCTATGCTGGTTCTGTTACTTGTTCACTGTGATTTTTATTGCTATAATCATGGTTAAGCATGTGTCACTATATTAGATAATCTCAACTAAAGATATAATACTTATTGATGTTGTTAATATGCTGGTCAACTCAGTGTTGAATGTAACATAACAGTGACTTAACAGTAACAGTTATAAATTCATTAATTTTTCAGTTTTATTTTTGCTATTAAGTTTTGAGTTGCTTTATAATGTGTGATACTGATTACTTAACAAGCCAATTCTTCTTGTAACTGGGAGTGGGATGTGAATTAGAAGATAAATATCCTCCAATGTCCATTTTCCATAGTGCATATAAGATATTTTTGTGATTAAGATGTGTATTCTGATTACTTGACTCTTAAGTTTGCTGATCAAGAAGCACTCTCTATCTTTCTTGTTGCTTTATGAAGAATCAATTGAATGTTTTTCCAAAAACTGTGAGCATATAAAAATTCTCTGCAAAGAAAAATATGGTAACCTTGACCAGAAAGAGGCACTTTTTTATTCTGCCTCCACATGGAAGTTTAATGCTCGCATTTAAGCATAAATTCAATAAAAGCTCTTAAATTGTCACAACAAATTGAAAAGTTTTCCTTTCTTACATCTGGCATTCAATATATAAGGAACTATCCTAAATAAACAATACAGAATACTGTCACAGACAACAATTATAAAAGAATCTGGCCATGAATTGGTTGTAGGTAATATGGCACTTTCTGAAATCTTTTTTTCTGAAGTTTTTTGAAACTTATACTGTTAAAAAGAGGAAAGAAATTAGAGAATCTAATTCAGTGTTTCCAAACATAGCCATGACAAAACTTATTTAAACTACTTATTAAAAATACCAAACATATACTATTAAAATCTTCAGGAGAAGACACAAAAAATCATCTAAAATATCTTACAAAATATTTAGAAAAGATACAGATTTGGGAACAACTTATTTACGGACATTTATCTGCAAAAAGTAAAATTTCTACAGTTAAGTAAAAAGAAAACAAAAGACCTGAATGTTTATTCTTTCATTACAATGAAAAGTTCTTTAAATTAATATTTAAATTTATACAATATGTGCTCAAAGATTTTTGCAAATTTTTGCAAAAATATAGTCACATATTCTGTAATTATGTTACCCAGTGTCTCTTGATAGGTTTCTTTTATATTTTGAAATCAAATTTTTATTTCTCCAGATAAGTTTGCATGTCTTCTGTAATGATTTTCTCAGTTGTTTTATCTTTCAAGATATATTAATATAAATCAGTGTCTAACAATGATAATCAATAACCTCCTATACATACTGCAATTCTTTCCCTGTTATTTCATTTCTTTAAGTTTGATTCTCATAGTTATTGGATATTGTAAATCACTTAATAGATGAGCTCTTAATTTAAATTTTGAAAGTGATAAAATATAATGAATTAATTAATGATAATTTATGCAATTATTAAGCATTAATAGGGCCCCAATTATTAGAATATCTGTTCTGCTTCTGGCAGAAATACATCTGGCAACCAGTACAACACACTTGAAAAGAATTTGAGAGGGAATCAAGTTCCCAAAACCTGACATATCCAATCTCCTTTTCCAATGATTATAACCATATATAGTTCCAAGTTATCTTGGGAAATACTACAGAATGCATGTGGAATGGTGTACACATCACTCTGCTTCACTCTGCATAAAATATCAGTTCTAGTTAGACCCAATCAAGGGAATTCTTATAATTGTGGGATTGGGAGTTGAAATAATATACAAATTTACTGAATTAAAAAAATACTTTAGAATGCCTCAATTCTATTTGGAACCTTTTTTTTTTTTAATAATCACTGTCTCTCCCTATATCTAATCATATTTGTCTGTTCTTGGTGTTTGTTATCTAGCTATGAGGTGTGCACCAAAAGCTCATTTGTGAGACAATGCAAGAATTTTCAGAGGTGAAATGGTTAGATTATGAGAGGTGTAACCAGATCAGCAAATTAATCCACTGATATGCTGTAACTGGGAGATAACTAAGCAGGTGAGATATGGCTGGACGAAATAGGTCACTGAGAGTGTGCCTTTGGGATTTATATTTTGTCTCTGGGGAGTAGAGTGCCCTTTCTCTCTCTCTCTCTCTCTCTCTCTTTCTTCTTTCTTTCTCTGATTTCTGGTTGCCATGTCCTAAACTGCTTTCCTCGGCCGCACCTTTCTGCCTTGATATTCTGCCTCATCTTGGGTTCATAGCTATGGAGTTGACCAACCATGGACTAAATTGATGAAAGAAACTGTGAGCCAAAGTAAACTTTCCTTTCTACATTGTTCTGAGAAACACAAAGCTGACTAAAACAATGTTTTATTTTGCCTGAGTGCTATTTTATTTCTTTGTTGTTGTTGACGTTATTTTTAAATTTGGCATGAAAAGCCCTAAAGTGCTATCATGTGGAAGAGTCCATCCATTCAAATCATCTAAAAGGTTCAAAATATGACTTCGAATTTTCATTTCTGCTGTGTCAGGGATTGTGACAATATGAAGTCCTATGTAGAAGATGTGCACAAGAATGGAGATATGATAGTTTTTCAGTACATTTTTGTACAAGTTTTTATTATGAAATTATTAATTCAGTTGCAAATCATAAGGGCACTGGTTGATCCACTCCTAGCTCATCCTTTTTCAGAACACATGGATTCAGTGAAAACACTCTATGAGGCTCAGTCACACCTTGCTGGGATCCACCACTGAGGAAATGCCCTTGCTGGATGTGATATCCAAAGGTCTTACAAATGCTTACTATTGACTTGAACCCAGGAAAGGGAAAATTTTTTCAGATCATTTAAAATTACCACCATTCCATGGGTTCCTTCTGAAAATATATTGCTACATCTGATATGATAAGTCATAAAATGATACAAATCAAAAGCCTAATATCATTATAGTTTCTAACCTCTCTGGACTGGTATGCTATTTTTAATATCTTGTACAAAACTGCCCTTTAATTGACATAATTCCATTAATATTCCATGGAAATGCATTTATGTGGGATTAACTAACTGCTTATAAAAATAGAAGTAAACATAATAGCTTTCTATTTGTACATATGTTGTTAGAGATTTGCCTGTTGAGATAGTTACCCAGATCATTCATGAATTTTGCCCTATCCATGTGTTTCATCTTCCTGCCCTGGAGTGACATACAAAAAATGCTGGCTAAAATAAGTGATTCAAAGTGTAGCGGATATATGCAAAAAATGTAGAAAAAAATATGAACACATTGTCTATCAACAAGGAAAATTCTGTCCAGCTACAAATGAATGAGAGGGACCATGATTTTTAAATCATAATTGAGTAGGGATTAGAAAGGGATTAGCCTATCTAGAGATTAGCTATTTTGTGTGAAAAAAAAAAAAAACGCTATTCTTTAACATTATCTGATTGTAAATATCTAAGACTGAGATGTGCTCTCAGTGTGAAAACATAAAAATTTAAATTAAAAAAAGACAATTTTCTTTAATTTTTTTATTTTTACAGACTGCATTTTGATTCATTGTACATAAATGGGGTACATCTTTTCATTTCTATGGTTCTACACAATGTAGATTCATACCATTTGTGTAATCATAAATGTGCATAGGGTAATGATGTCTTTCTCATTCCACCATTTTTCATACCCCCCCATTTCCCTCTATGTAATCTAAAGTTCCTCCATTCTTCTCTCACCCCCCACCCTCCCACCCCCATTATATATCATCATCCACTTATCAGGGAAAACATTCAGCCTTTGGTTTTAGGGATTGGCTTATTTCACTTAGCATGGTATTCTCCAATTCCATCCATTTATTTGCAAATGCAGTAATATTCTTCTTCTTTATGGCTGAATAATATTCCATTTGTATATATACCACAGTTTCTTTATCCATTCCTCTGTAGAAGGGCATCAAGATTGGTTCCACAACCTAGCTATTGTGAACTGAGCTGCCATAAACATTGATGTGGCGGCATCACTGTAGTATGCTAATTTTAAGTCCTTTGGGTATATACCTAGGGGTGGTATAACTGGATCAAAAGGTGGGTCCATTCCAAGTTTTCTGAGGATACTCCATACTGCTTTCCAGAGTGGCTGCACCAATTTGCAACTCCACCAGCAAGGTACAAGTGTGCCTTTCCCCCCCACATCCACACCAACACCTATTATTGTTTGTGTTCTTGATAATAGCCATTATAATTGAAGTAAGATAAAATCTTAGTTATTTTAATTTGCATTTCTCTAATTACTAGAGATGTTGAACTCTCTTTAATATATTTATTAATAACCTGTATATCAAGAAGACAATTTTCAATTAGCTTGAAGAGTGGTTCCAGTAAAATGAGAGCATGTCTAGAGAAATGGCCTATGTGAAAGCATTTTCTGCTTAGCACTGATGATTTATTTCTGGCCTAAAGTAAGAATTTTAAAATTTAGGTTAATAGTTTCTGAAATCAAGTGACATTTATACATACCATGGATATATAACATTTGAAAACCGATCAGTAGTGTGGTTTGGATTTAGAGAATATTTGATCTTTTAAAAGGACAATAAGCCAGATTCAGCAAGTAATCTAAAGAAATGAAATAACCATTATTAATCATTATTGAAGTTAACTATATCTGCTGCAAAAAGTTTTGAATTAATATGCTACTTCTCCAGATTCATACAGAAACATGTACCACAATTACTTATACCCAGACTTAAGAACAAGATAGATGGATAAGCAAACCTTATAAAAGCAAGAGCTACAGGCAATATCCAGGAAGAATATAATTTTGCTGAAGTTTCTGAAGAATAGCCCATTAAACTATAATCAATTGACTTGATTGCTAATATTAGAATAGTAAAACAGGAACATTATTTCCCAAACTACCAAAGCATAAATAATTAACTTTGGTCCTATAAACTTTTCTGCTTCTATTCTTCCTTCACTTTACTGTTAACAATAGCAATGCATCTAATTGTTTCTGTTTGAGGTATAGCATGATTTGACTTCAATCTGCTTAAGGTTATCTTCTGTGCAAGTTTTCTACTATGACAGACCCTTAATGGACATCTGGAGACTGTCACTGTGTGACTCAAAGGCAAGGTTAATCTTAATCTCAAGGCAAATTACATAATCCAACAGGCCCAACAATTGCTCCTCTGCACAATAAATTTCCGTGTCCAAATTTGCTAAATCTGTGAATATATTACCTTCTAAGACAAAATGCAATATGTTAAATTAAGGACATTGAGATGGAGAGATTATCCCAGATTATCCACGGTAGCCCAAATGTAGTTGTTTTTTTATAAATATTTATTTTTTAATATTTTTTTCTTGTCAATGGACCTTTATTTTAATTAATTAATTGATTGATTGATATGTGATGCTGAGGATTGAACCCAGGCCCTCACACATGCCAATAAATACCACTGAGTCACAACCTCAGTCCTGTAATTGCTTTTCTAAGAGCATGAAAGAGGAGATTGGAAGATGATATGGTATTGGTTTGAAAGAAGGAGCACAAGGACATATAGGAAGAGTGTGGAAGGTTCCTAGAATCTAGAAATGGCAAGAAAAAAGAATTTTCTTCACCAACTAATGGACAGTATCAACTCCCATTCCAAATATTGTTTTTAATTATATGTTAGTTGAGTGTATTTTAATTAAAGTCAAGAATAAGAGAGGAATGTTTTTATAGTTCTAGTATCTATTATTGAGTAACAGACCAACCTCCACTAGTTAATTTTATCATGTTCAGCAGTCAATATGTGTAATTTGTCTACACTTACCACAAGAGGTAGACACTATGGATTAGCTATCCTGGAGAAATAATTTCATCTACTTTTTCTATTCTCCAGTGCATCTTTTTCTAAAAAATGATTTTGAATCAGAGTTTATGGCATCATAACAATCAACTCAAATTTTTTCTAGAGTGCCCTGACTCTGAATCTCAAAACTTGAACCATTTTTCAAAGCAAACTTAAGCTTCTCTGTGATGGTCAGTAAACAGTTGGGTGAAATTAAAAACCTACAGTTTAGTATTTGATGTGTTTTTACTCCTTTATTTTAAGAAAATATAAAAAGCATGTTTTAAAATGCTTCTTCTTCATCAATATGATTAAAGTACAGTGCATTTTAATTGACCATTCTATTTCTATTTCGCAATATCAATTTCTTAAAACTAAATCTGAAGAAGAGATAAATAATTGAATTAAGGATAAAAGCAGAGGGCTACAGTATGGTTTGGATGTGAGTTGTCCCCCAAAAGCTCATGTGGGAGACAATGCAAGAAGGTTTGGAGGAGAAATGATTGGGTTATAGCCTTACCCTAATCAGTGCATTAAGCCCTAATGGGATTAACTTGATGGAAACTGGAGACTGGTAGGGTGTGGACAGAGGAAGTGGTTCATTGGGGGCCATGGATATGGGGTAAGTATTTTGTATCTGGAGAGTAGAGTCTCTCTCTCCCTGCTACCTGATCATCCTGTGAGCTGCTTCACTCCCCTACACTCTCCCACCATGGTGTCCTATCTCGACTGAGTCCTGAAGTGCTGGCTGTGGATTGAGACCTCTGAAATCATGAGTCCCCAAATAAACTTTTTTGGCTTTACAGTTATTCTGGTTGGGTCTTTAAGTCATAGTGGCATAAAACTGACCAAAATGGTTACATTATTATTATTTTTAAAAATTATTTATTTATATTTTATTTTTTACAGACCGCATTTTGATTCATTGTACACAAATGGGGTACATCATTTCGTTTCTATGGTTGTACATGATGTAGATTCATACCATTTGGGCAATAATATATGAAGATAGGTTAATGATGTCTGTCTCATTTCATCATTTTTCATACCCCTCCTCTCATTTCCTTCTATGTAATCTAAAGTTCCTCCATTCTTCTCTCACTTCCATCCCCCCACCCCTATTATATGTCATCATCCACTCATCAGGGAAAATATTCGACCTTTGGTTTTTTAATTAAAGATAATATTTTAAATAATTACAGTCATGCAAGAACTACAACATAAACAGAATCAGATTGGAGCAGATTTAAATGAGAGGATTGTGATCTTTACATTATTATTATTACATTATTATTATTTAGCAATTTTCTTCCTATTTTTTAATTTGGTTAAGGACTAACCATAGCACTAACATTTTTACCTTTGAGCTAGTTTTAAAACACTTGTACATATTTATCTCCACAATACAGAGATCATCAAGATAAGACTTTGTAAAACTTTAGGGACTACAATTATGGCATGTAGAATAAACTAATTAAATTGTTCTCTGTGTTTGGTCAATTCTGCCTTTTTTTCAGTAACTGTATTTTTGTAATACCAAATTTTCATGACTTAGGATTCACCTGGTTTTCTCTTGTACAAAAATTCAGAGTGCCCACTCAGTTGTATTTTCTTTACAACCAATTCTCTCTCTTTTTTTAAACCAGTGATTGAACCCAAGGGCATTTAACCACGGAGTTGTATCCTCAGCCCATTTTATTTTTCATGTTGAGACAGGGTTGTCGCTAAGTTGCTGAGGTTGACTTTGATTTACAACCAGTTCTTTGAGGAAAAGAGAATTAGAAAGTTTTATAAAGTGCTTCTCCTTAGAAGCACATTTTAAAAATAACATCGTAAATTAATAGGGAAATTATCTACTATCATTTTCCTACGACTTGGAATGACTTCTACCCATTGACTATAAAAAAAATACAGCTGTGTATATGAATGATTTTGTCAAACATAATCACTGCATATATTCACCAATGATTTCATAACTCTCCATATGTTTCAATAGAGAACAAGGATCATTCAGGGTCTCATTATGATTTCTGTGGATTATAGATATTTTTGCTTTCTTTGGTGTTCCAAAATACATGCATGCACACACACACACACACACACACACACACAGATATTTTAAATTATATTATACACCTATGTGAGTAAAATGATGAATATGTTATTATATTTAACATGCATTGTTTAACCTAAATGTTTTCTTCTCATTTAAAAAGAAACTAAAGCATTTTGAGTGGTTGCTAAGAAAAACAAGCACCTTGGGTGCCATGCCCATTGAAGAAACTGACTCTGGGTCTATAAATAAAACATAAATTTTTAACTATTTTTACTTTTTTAAAATAAAACTTGACAGATACATAAAAACAAAAAATAATCTAGATATGTATGAAATATGATGTAATAGTTTGATACCTGGGTACATGGTGCAATGGTTAAACATATCTCCTTACTTTTCATTTCTTTCTACTAAAAATATTCAAAATTCTTCTATTTTTTTTAATTTTCAGTGTTTCATCAAAAGTTGTCCTATTGCATATGAGTACTTCTTGCTTCTATCACACTGTAATTTAACCCATTGATCAACCTCCTCTCATCAATCCTTCTTTCCTCCCCTTCCCAATATCTGGTAACCAGAATTTGATTCTGTACATCTAGAGGTCATTATTTTTAGATTCTATTTATGAGTAAGGCATGAGTTACCTGTCTCCTTGTGCCTGGCCTTTTTCCTTTAACATAATGATCTATAGCTTTATCCATGTTTTTACAGATGAATTTCATTCTTTGGAGTGACTGAATATTATTCCATTGTGAATATGTACCACATTTTTTGTATCCATTCATCAGCTGATTGACACTTAGTTGGTTCTATTTCTTGTATATTACCAATCTTACTTCAGTGAACATGAATATTTCTCCTTGACATACTGATTTCATTTCCTTGGAATGTATACCCAGTAGTAGGATTGCTGAATCATAAGGTAGTTTTATTTTTAATTTTTGGAGGAACCTCCATACTGTTTCCCATAGTAGCCTTACAAATATTGCATTCCACCCAAAGTGATCAAGTGTTCCCTTTTCTCCAATTCTTGCCAGACCAGTTAATTTTAGTCTGTTTGATAATAACCATTTTTACTGGGGTGAGATAATACCTCACTGTGGTTTTGATTGGCACTTCACTGATCATAGATAATGTTGAGCATTTTTCACATGTTAGAAATTTTCATGTATTCTTTTGATGTCTACTTGGTCTAGTGCTCATTTTTAAAACAGGTCATTTGGTTTTTGCTGTTGAGTCTCTGGAGTTTCTTACATATTCTGGATAATAACCCTTCGTAGGATGTACAGTTTGCAAATGTTTTCTCTCATTTTCTAGGTTATCTCTTCACTCTTCATTGTTTCCTTAGCTGTAAAGAGGATTTTTAGTTTGTTATAATAAAATTAGGCTATTTTTAATTTTGTTTCCTGTGTTTTTGGAGTCTGGTCTGAAAAATCCTTGCCCATTCAAATGTTCTGAAGCATTTCCCTATGTTTTCCTCTACCAATTTCAGAGTTTCCGGTCTTAGGTTTAAGTCTTTAATCCACTTCAGTTGCTTTTTATAACTGGTAAGAGACAGTAATCTAGTTTCATTCTTCCACATGTGTATATCCAATTTTCGCCAGCACCAATTTTTAAAGACACTATGCTTTTTCCAATGTGTGTTCATAGCAACTACCTTTTTCAATGATCAGTTGGATGTGGATGCATGGCTTCAAATCTAGGCTCTCTATTCTCTTCCATTGGTTTCTGTGAAAACATTTATGCCAATGCCATGCTATTTTTTCTAAGTTTTTTAAATTTATATTTTATTTTTACAGACTGCATTTTGATTCATTGTACATAAATGGGGTACAACTTTTTTATTTCTATGGTCGTACACAATGTAGATTGACATCATTCATGTAATCATACATGTACATAGGGTAATAATGTCTGTCTCAGTCCACTATCTTTCCTTCCCCCACCCGCTCCAGCCCTATTTTCCTCTATGCCATCCAAAGTTCTTCTATTTTCTCTTTCCCCACTTCGACCCCCCTCCATTATGTATCATCTTCCACTTATCAGAGAAAACATTTGGCCTTTGGTGTTTTGTGCTTGACTTATCACTTAGCATATTCTCCAATGTGAAAAGAGAGCCTACAGAGTGAGAGAAAATCTTTTCCACATACACTTCAGACAGTGCACAAATCTCCAAAATTTATAAAGAACTTAAAAAACTTTACACCAAAATTACAAAGAACCCAGTCATTAAATGGGCCAAGGAACTGGGCAGACACTCCACAGAAAAAGATATACGGGTGATCAACAAAAATATGAAAAAGTGCTCCTCATCTCTAGTCATTAGAGAAATGCAAATTAAAAACCACCCTAAGATTTCATCTAACTCCAGTTAGAATTTTGATTATCAAGAACACCAGCAATAATAAGTGTTAGCATGGATGTGGGGAAAAAGGCACACTCATACATTGCTGGTGGAATTGCAAATTAGTGCAGCCACTCTGGAAAGCAGTATGGAAATTACTCAGAAATCTTGGAATGGACCCATCATTTGACCCAGTTATCCCACTCCTCAGTTTATAACCAAAGGACTGAAAATTAGCATACTACAGTAACTCAGTCACATGAATGTTTATAGCAGCTCAATTCACAATAGCTAGATTGTGGAACCAACCTAGATGCCCTTCAACAGATGAATGGATAAAGAAACTGTGGTATATACACACAATGGAATATAACTCTGCCATGCTGTTTTGATTAATACAGATTTGTATTCTATTTTGAAGTTAGGTAGTATAAGGCCTCCTGCTTTGTTCTATTTTTATTAAAATATATTAATTATACAAATTATTGTGACTTTTTCACACCTGCTTATACTGTGCATTGATCACGTCAACCTCCCTACTACACTTATCCTTCTTTCTCTCCCCTACATCCCCTGGTCCCTTTCCCTGTCCCTAATAGTACCTCTTCTGTTTCCATATCATTGTTTCTTTTTTTGTTCTCTTTTATCATTGATATTTTTTCTACACATGAGAGAATTATCATACCCATCTTTCTGTGTCTGTCTTATTTTACTCAATATGATGTCCTCCAGTTTGAACCATTTTCCTCTTTTGTTCTCTTTACTCAAGGTTGCTTTGGCTACTTAGAATTTTTTGTGGTTTCATATAAATTTTAGGATTGTTTTTTCTATTTTATGAAAAATATCATTGTAGGTTTGATAGGGATTATATTAAAATGTAGATCACTTTGAGTGATATGGACATTTTAATATTTATTCTTGTAATCCATGAACATAGCTTGACTTTTCATTCCTTGCAGTTAGAAAAAATGTAAGAAACAAGCCAAGCATGGTGACACATGACTCATAAGGCTGAGGCAGGAGGATTTCAAGGTCCAGGCCAGCCTCAGCAACTTAGGGAGATCCCAAGCAACTTCACAAGATCCTGTCTCAGAATAAAAAATAAAAAGGGCTGGAGATGTGGCTCATTGGTAAAGTGACCCTGGGTTCAACCCCTGGTACCAAAAGATAAACAAAAAGAAAAAATAGTAAGAAACAAAAACTGTTTCATTTATATAAAATGAGTTCTCATTTTATAACTTTTATTTTATTTTCTTATTCTTTCAATTTATTACTTGTGACATACTGTCAAACTTATCTTTACTCTCTTTCATCACCTTTTTATATATTTCATTGTAGAAAACTTTAATTTATTGATAAATTTATTCTTAGGTATTTTATTTCTTGTAAAGTTTTTTTTTTATGGTACTGGGACTTGAACTCCAGAGTGTTTCTACACTGAGCTACATCCTCAGTTCTTCTTATTTCTTATTTTGAGACAAGGTATGCTAAGTGACTGAGGTCTCACATTTGCAATCCTCCAGCCTTAACCTACAGAATCACTGGGATTATACATGTGTGCCACCACACCCAGCTGGTTTATAATTACTTAAATGGAATTTCTTTCTTGATTTCTATTTTAGATAATTTTCTATTACCATATGGCAACTACCAATTTTTCTTATGTTGATTTTGTACCCTCCAAATTTGCTGGATTAATTTGTTCTAATAAATTTTTTGTTGGTAGAGTCTCTAGGGATTTCTGTCTGTCTCTCTCTCTCCATATATATATATATGATCATTTGCAAACAGTGACACTTTGACTTCTTTTCCAATTTGGATGCCAGTGTGTGTCTCTGTAATGTGTAGACACATGCATGCATGTATATGTATACATTATGCATATACACCAATTTCCTTATCCATTGTTCATTGTCATAACATTAGGTTCTTCCCATATTGTCTATTGTGAATAATGCTGCCTTTACTTTTTATATAAATATAAAAAAAATTTATTCACCAATTAACTTGATTAGATACTGCAAATGTAGAGACATAATTATTCATTCATTCCACCCCTATCCTTAATACCTGTTCCAGGATCTCCAGGGGATACCAAAATCTTCACATGCTTCACATGCTTGAGTAACTTATATAAAATGGCATAGGACTTGCATATACCTACTCACATTCTGTTACATATTTTAAATCATCTCTGGATTACTTGTAATATATAAGGTATGTGTTGTGGAACTAATTTGTATTACTCAATGACTAATCACAAGTAAAGTCTATACATGTTCATAAATGGAATTATTTATCTGAATATTTTATTTATCTGAATATTTTTGTCTGCATTTGACTTGGCATACAGATGTAGGACCTATGAAAACAGAGGGCTGACACATATATGTATATTTATTTCTAAATTGTTCTTGGCCAAATTATTTACACAAATGTGATCTTTATAAGATAGAGAAAAGGTTAACCCAAGTTATTTATAATAAAATTTATCAGAACCTTTATTCTCAATATACATTGTTAAATCCTTAAATTTCACTGAGTATTGTTTTGCCCCAAACTTATTAGACACAAATACATCTTTAAAATATCTTTTTAGAATG
The DNA here is from genome assembly GCF_902686445.1 of Sciurus carolinensis. NCBI lineage: Eukaryota > Metazoa > Chordata > Mammalia > Rodentia > Sciuridae > Sciurus > Sciurus carolinensis. Next base: position 118,058,151 of record NC_062218.1, read on the forward strand.
TTGAGAGAAAAGGGCATGAAAAATTAAAGAGCACACATCATAAGTGTATAACTTGGTATATTTTTACAAAATAGATACATTTACAAGTAAGAAAATCAGATCAAGAAACAATACATTAAGGGTTATTTAGAATTCCCTTTATTATGACCACTTTACTCATGAGCCCCTCCAGTCTCCTGAGATATAACAAAAATAATTATTTTCATCAACTTTTGAATTCATAAAAGTGGAAACATAATGAATACATTCTTTTGTGGCTCATTTCCATTTTAAATTTTTTAAAATCAAAAGGATTTTTTTTAGTTTTCTGGGGTACCAGTGATTTAACTCAGGGGCACTGGGCCACTGAGCAGGATCCCCAGCCCTATTTTGTATTTTATTTAGAGATAGGGTCTCACTGAGTTTCTTAGCACCTTGCATTTGCTGAGGCTCACTTTGAACTCACAATCCTGCTGCCTCAGCCCCCCAAGCTGCTGTGCCTGGCAAAATCAAAGGTTATATTCTGAGATAAGTAGAGGTTTACATGCAATCTAAAAATAATACAGTGAGATTAAATATACTCTTCTTGCCTAATTATTATATTATAACTAGAATATTGACATCAGTACAATCCATATCCTTATTCAGAATTCACATTCTTTTGAACTTGTGTGTGAGTCTATTTAACTCCATGCAAATTTATCACACATCTGTATTCAAGGAACTATCACACTGGTTAATATACAGAACATTTTCAACCCCATTAAGATCTTCATGCTTTGATTTCCCTCTGATAGCTGTGCTCACCAGGAATACAACTGCCAGAGTATTCCTTCCCATTCTTTCATTCCATCCCAGACCATAAGAGCTACTAATTTGCTGCCTCCATAATTGTATCACTTTAAGAACACTGCAGAGATAAAATCATGTAGTATGTAACTTTTTTTATAATTTCTTTATTTTGATTGATTGTAAACAAATAGGGTACACTATTGTTTCTCTGGTTGTTCATGAAGTAAAGTCACACCATTTGTGTAATCATACCTGTTCACAGGGTAGTGATGTTTGTCTCATTCTGTTATTTTTCCTTCCCTCTCCCCTCCCCCCTTTTTCCTCTACACAATCTATCCTTCCTCCATTTTTGCATCCCTCCCACTCTCCGTTATGTATCATCATCTATTTTTCAGAGAGATCATTCAACCTTTGGTTTTTTGAGATTGACTTATCTCACTTAGCATGATATTCTCCAACTGCATCCATTTACCTGAAAATGCCATAATTTTATTCTTCTTTGTGGCTGAGTAATATTCCCTTGTGTATATGTGTGACAGTTTCTTTATCCATTTATCAACTGAGGGGCATCTAGGTTGGTTCCACAATCTAGCTATGTGAATTGAGCAGCTATGAACATTGATGTGCCTGCATCACTGTAGTATGCTGATTTTAAGTCTTTTGGGTATAGGCCAAAGAGTGGGATAGCTGGGTCAAATGGTGCTTCCATTCCAAGTTTTCTAAGGAATCTCCACACTGCTTTCCAGAATGGCTGCACTAATTTGCAACCCCACCAGAAATGTATGAGTGTACCTTTTGCCCCACATCCTCGCCAACACCTATTGTTTCTTGTATTCTTGATAATCATCATTCTAATTTGTGTGAGATGGAATCTTAGGGTAGTTTTGATTTGCATTTCTCTTATTACTACAGATGTTGAACATTTTTTTCATATATCTGTTGATTGCTTGTAGATCTTCTTTTGTGAAGTGTCTGCTCATTTCCTTAGCCCATTTATTGATTGGGTTATTTGTATTCTTGGTGTAAAGATTTTTGAATTCTTTATAGATTCTGTAGATTAGTGCTTTATCTGAAGTATGTGTAGCAAAGCTTTGCACCCACTCTGTAGGCTCTCTCTTCACATTTCTGATAAGTTTCCTTTGCTGACGAAAATCTTAGTTTGAATCTATCCCAATTATTGATTCCTGCTTTTACTTGTGCTTTGGGAGACATGTTAAGTAAGTCTGGTCCTAAGGTGACTTGATGAAGATTTGGACCTGCTTTATCTTCTACAAAGTGCAAGGTCTCTTGTCTGATTCAGAGGTCCTTAATCCATTTTGGGTTGAGTTTTGTGCAGGGTGAGAGATAGGGGTTTAGTTTCATTTTGCTGCATATAGATTTCCAGTTTTCCCAGTGCCATTTGTTGCAGAGGCTATCTTTTCTCCTTTGTATGTTTTCGGCTTCTTTGTCTAGTGTGAGAAAACTGTATTTATGTGGGTTTGTCTCTGTGTCCTCTGTTCTGTACCATTGGTCTACCAGTCTATTTTGGTGCCAATAGTATGCCATTTTTATTACTATTGCTTTGTAGTATAGTTGAAGTTCTGGTATTGTGATATCCCATGCTTCATTCTTCTTGCTAAGGAGTGCTTTAGCAATTCTGAGTCTCTTATTCTTCCAAATGAATTTCATGATTACTTGCTCTGTTAGTATGTAACTTTTAAATTCACTTATTTTCCTCAGCCTAACTCACTTGAGTTTCATCCAAGCTGTTTCATGTATCAACAGTTTCCTTTTCTTCCTAATTAATATTCCATGGTGTAATTCTATCACAGTTTGTTTAAAAATTCACACACTGAAGGACATTTGGATTATTTCCATTGTTGTTATGAATAGAGGATCTCCATTCATGTATATGTTTTGTGTGAAAATAAGATTTACTTCTTTGGAATTATTGTGCAGAAATGTTATTCTTGGATCATATAGGAACTGCTATGTTTCATTTTTTATTTGCAAGAAAATACCAACTTATTTTCTAGCAGGACTATATCATTTTATATATTCACCATCAGTGTATGAGTGAATCAATTTCTCTACCTCTTTACTCGTATTTGTTTTTCCATTTTTAAATGATTTTTGACATTTTGTCAGATAATTTATTATGGTTTTAATTTGCATTTTCTTAATATCTAAGACTATCAAACAGTATCTCATAAGCTTATTTGTCATCTGTATATCTTTTTCAGTGAAATATATATTTATGTCTGCCCATTTTCTACCAGTTAATTTTCTTGTTGTGTTTTGAGTGTTCTTTGTTATTATCTAAATCCAAATGGCTTTGTCAGATATATATTTTGCCAAACTTTTCTTATTTAATATAACTTGCTTTCCATCCTATCCATAGGTCTTCCTCTGGGTATGCATAGCAAAAGAGATTTTGTTGTTGGTGGTGGTGGTAGATTTTTTTTTTTCATGGATTAGAAAGATGAGGTCTCATTTACAGTTTTTCCATTTTGGCATTATGGCTTTGGTATTACCACAAAGAACTCCTTGTCTTGCCTTGGGTAGATCTTGTTGTATGTAGTCCAAATAAAATAAAGCAAAACAAAAAGGAAGTAAAAACTGTTATGGTAGTTTAATAGGAATTGCCTGAAACATAAGCACTGATATCCTTACTATATTGACTCTCAAACCATGAACATGGGATTTCTCTCTATTTACTTAGCTCTTTTCAAGAATTTATTCCTTCTGTGTATTTAGTTGTCACCATTTACACACTGTATGTATTGTTAATTTTTGTTATTGTTTCAAAACAATTACATATCTATTTTGTTTTTAGATTCTGTTCCTTCAGGTTCATTATTAGTGTAGAAAAATTGGTATTAGAGCTGTGTGTAATGGTGCTCACCTGTAATCCCAGCAGCTCTAGAGGCTGAGGCAGGATGATCACAAGTTCAAGGACAGCCTTAGCAACTTAGGGATTAGGTTGTGTCAAAATATAATATAAAAAAATGTTAGGCATGTGATTCCGTGGTTAAGTGCCCCTGGGTTCAGTCTAACCCTAACCTTAACCTTAACCAAAAAGAAAAAGAAAAAAAAAACAAAACAAAACAAACAAACAAAAAACAGTATCAGCGTATTACTTGCTTCACATGACCTGTTATGGGCATATCTAAATTAATTCACTCAAAGGATGAGGGATAGTTGGATGTTTGACAGGTTTTAGCTATTACAAAAAGAAAAAAGTTGCTAAAGGGGCTGGAGATATATATAGCTCAGTGGTAGAGTACTTGATTAGGATGAGTGAAGCCCTGGGTTCAAACCCCAACCACACACACACACACACACACACACACACAAAGTTGCTATATTCTTTGATTAAAATGTGGATACTATTCTGTTGTGAATAAGTCCCAGAGTAAAATTGGTGAATCATAGTAATAAGCATTAATACCTTTATCAGTGCTTTTAAAGATAAAAGTAAATGCTATACACATCCTTCCCAGAAGCTGATATTTACTATTTCTATTTGCCTTTTCCAATGTTAGCCATTATGTTTGGATTTTAATGGTATTTCTATATTAAGGATTGCAAGAAATATGCACAAATGCAAACACACAAAATATGTCTTTTGTCAAGTGCATATATTGCAAACATCTTTTTGCCTTATGCATCTTGTTTCTTTTAATCCATAAGTAATATATTTAGGTAAATGCTTTTGAATAAAATCCAATTTTTAAAGTTTTTTTTTTGTGATGTTAAGGTTATGAATCATCTATCTTTTTTCTCAAATACTTTATAATTTTATCCTAAATTCCTTTTCTAAATAAATTATTTTTACAGAGAGGAGTTTGAGAAATATCACTTTAAACTTCTAAGTTCATTCTATATATATATATATTCATTACAGTCACACTAACCTTTTCACAATGATGGATTGATAAGATTCCTTTGTCCTCCAGCTTTTTTTCAGGTGACTAAACTGTTTGAATAGTGTTCTTGGTAGTGAACAATATTTATGCACAAAGTAACACCACATATTCAAGGAATGATATCATTTTAATACGTTAAGTTGAACCAGAATTCTGATTCATTATAGGTCCCATCCTGGAGTGTTTTATTTTTCTTTGTAGTAATCAGGAGAACACATGTTTGCTTTCTGTCATATTGACCTAATTTCAGGACACATTATCATGGATGAAAGCAGATATAAAATATACATGTGCTCAAACTGTGAGATAAGCTAGATATCAGCCTATAGATGTTATTGCACTGGTCTCCAGCTGCTGGTACACACCTCCTTTGGCCTTCTCTTCTCTCCTCTGCCATCAGCCTACACACAATACCTCCAATTACCAGAATGTACTAGTGACAATCATTTGGAGAAGCATATGTGAAAAAAGATCTTCTGTATTAAACATATAGACAAATCAATAATTTATTGGTCAAAGAATATGAAAATGAAAACTGTAGACTATGATCTTAAATTTTAAAAGTGTATTTTTTATAGAGTTTTAGTTTTGTTTGGAGAATGTCCTTTTCATACCTATATTCTGTGAAAGTAATAAAATGTGGGATTAAAACATTAAGAAAAAAGAAATTTTACTGTTAATATATATAATTTGGTGTGTGCTACAAAAGTGAAATCAATAAGACTGCACATATATGTTTTAATTACTTTTATTTGCAAATTAATTTGTTTGAAATGAATGGTAGGCAGACAGATGCAGAACACGCTGCCTGTCCCACCCTACAGCAGACAGAGGCGGGACATCGAACCTGCCATCACTGGGGCTCCCCATCTTCTTTGGAGGCTGGTTCAGGCATTTTGAATTATTCCTGAGGGTGTGGCCATCATTATTTGAAGGGCGGCTCCCTTCCTGAGACACCTACAGGAGACTGGAGGCCCTTTGACAGGTACCTCTATTTACTCACTTACATCCTACACCCTTCCCCATCTTCTTGTTCACAACTAGAAATTCTGTAAATAATAATCAAACTCATCCTGTTTATTGCAAAAATTTTAAAGTCTTTATAGAGGCTATCTGGTTCAGGGCTGCATTTTTTTTTTGTATTCGGTGCTGCTAATGTTGATCTCCCCTTCAAAGGAGAGATACTAAAAAATTGCAGAGTCATAATAAGCCTGCAAAGGGGAAACTTCAGTACCTCAGATCCTCACTGTTAGAGGGGAATATACAGAAACAATATGAAAAAACAGGGGAAGAAAGTGTCCCTAACAAACCAAGAAGCTATTTTGATAGAATCCAATGACAGCATGGCAGTAGAAATGACAGAAAAAGAGTTTAGAATCTGCATGACTAAAATGATCCGTGAAGCAAAAGACAAGATAAGAGAACAAATGCAGGCAATACATGATCACTCCAATAAACAGTTAAAAGAGCAAATGCAGGAAGCAAAAGGGCACTTCAATAAAGAGAGAGAGATTTTGGAAAAAAAAAAAAAAAGAAATACTTGAAATAAAGAAACAATAAACCAAATTAAAAACTCAGTAGAAAGCATTATCAACAGAATAGATCTCCTGGAAGACAGAATCCCAGACAATGAAGAAAAATATGTAATCTTACAATAAATTTGACCAAACAGAGAAGATGGTAAGAAATCATGAACAGAACCTCCAAGAATTATGGGATATCATGAAAAAAGCAAATTTAAGAATTATTGGGATTGAGGAAGGCACAAAGATACAAACCAAAGGAATAAACAACCTCTTCAAGGCAATAATATCAGAAAATTTCCCAAACCTGAAAAATGAAATAAAAAATCAAATACAAGAGACTTACAGAAGACCAGGTGCACAAAATTACAACAGATTCACACCAAGACACATTATAATGAAAATAACTAACATACAAGATAAAGAAGGCTCTAAAACCAAGAAGGACCTGGAACAATATATTTCAAGTTCTGAAAGAACATGAATGCCAAACAAGAATCCCATACCCAGCAAAACTAACCTTCACATTTGAGAATGAAATAAAATCTTTCCGCAATAAACAAAATTAAATGAATTTACAAATATAAAGCCTGCCCTACAGAACATTCCCTGTAAAATATTTTATGAGGAGGAAGGGAAAAACAGTACTAGTCAGCAAAGGGAGGAACTACCCTAAAGGAAAAGTCAATCAAAGGAGAAACCAAGTCAAGTTAAAAACCAAAAATAAGCCAAAATGACCAGGAATACAAATCACATCACAATAATAACCTGAATGTTAATGGCCTAAACTCAATAATCAAAAGACATAGACTGGCAGATTGGATTAAAAAGAAAGACCCCAAAATATGCTGCCTTCACGAGACTCATCTCATAGAAAAAGACATCTGCAGACTAAAATTGAAAGGATGGGGAAAAACATACCATGCACATGGACCCAGTAAAAAAATATGAGGTGCCTCCATCCTCATATCAGATAAAGTGGACTTTGAACCTAAGTTAGTCAGAAGGATAAAGAAGGACATTTCATACTGCTTAATGGAAGCATAAATCAGCAAGACATAACAATGCTAAATATTTATACCCTAAACAATGGAGCATCTATGTACATCAAAAAACCCTTCTAAATTTTAAGAATCAAATAGACCAAAACACAATATTAGTGTGGGACCTTAACATACTGCTCTCACCACTGGATAGATCCTCCAAACAAAAACTGAACAAAGAAAATATTGAACTAAATAATACAACCAATGATGTACAATTAATGAACATTTATGCAGTATTTCATCCATCATTGAGTGAATATACTTTCTTCTCAGCAGCTCATGGATCCTTCTCCAAAATAGACTACATGCTATGCCACAAAGCAGCCATTAGTAATTAAATTTTTAAAAAATAGAGATACTATCTTGTATCCTATCAGATCATAATGGAATACAATTAGAAATCAATGATAAAATAACAAACAAAAACTACTCATACACCTGGAGACTAAATAATATGCTATTGAATGATGCAATGATAACAGAACACATCAGAGAAGAAATAGAAGTAAATGAGAACAAAGACACAACATATCAAAATCTCTGGGACACTATGAAAGCAGTACTAAGAGGAAAGTTCATTGCATTGAGCTCATACATTAAAAAAATAAAGTCATAATGGGGGAATGAAAGGGAGGCAAGAATGGAGGAAGGAGGGTCTGCATAGAGGGAAAAGAGGGGTGGGAGGGGTGAGGGGTAAGGAAAAAATAACAGAATGAATCAAACACCATTACCTTTACATAGGGTAGATTACACAAATGGTATGCCTCTACTTCATGTACAAACAGAGAAAGAAGATGTATCCCATTTTTTTACAAAAAAAAAATTTCAACCACTAAATTATCTAACATTACATCTCAAAGCCCTTGAAAAATAAGAACAGTTCAACACCAAAAATAGTAGAAGACTGGAAATAATTAAAATCAGAGTTGAAATCAATGAAATTGAAATAAGAGAAACAATTCAAAAAATTGATGAAACAGAAAGTTGGTTCTTTGAAAAAGTAAACAAAATTGAAAAACCCCTAGCCACACTAACAAAGAGGAGAGAGAAAACACAAATTACTAGAATTCATGATATAAAAGGAAAGAACACAACAGACACTATTCAAATACATAACATAATTAGAAGCCACTTTGAAAATCTATACTCCAACAAAATAGAAAATATTGAAGACTTTGACAAAATTTTAGAGACATATGAACTTCCCAAACTGAATCAGGAAGATATACACAATTTAAACAGTTCAATTTCAAGTACCGAAATAGAAGCCATCAAAAGCCTACCAATCAAAAAAAGTCCAGGACCAGATGGATTCTTAGTTGAATTCTACAAGACCTTTAAAGAAGAACTAATATGAATACTCCTCAAGGTATTCCAGGAGATAGAAAAGGAAGGAAGCCTTCCAAACCCATTCTATGAAAGTAGTATCACTCTGAAAACAAAACCAGATAAAAAGACATCAAGGAAAGAAAACTTTAGGCCAATATCCTTGATGAACATACATGCAAAAATCCTTAACAAAATATTGGCAAATCACATACAAAAATATATTAAAAAGATGGTACACCATGATTAAGTGGAATTTATCCCAGGGATGCAAGGTTGGTTCAACATTGGAAAATCAATGAATGTATTTCATCACATCAATAGACTTAAAGTTAAGAATCATATGATTATTTCAATAGATGCTGAAAAAGCATTTGATAAAATAAAGCACCATTCATGCTTAAAACACTAGAAAAAGAATAGGAATAGTAGGAACATATCTCCACATTGTAAAGGCTATCTATGCTAAACCCACAACCGACATCATTCTTAATGGAGAAAAACTGAAAGCGTTCCCTTTGAAAACTAGAACAAGACAGGAATGCCCTCTTTCACTACTTCTATTCAACATCATCCTTGAAACCCTAGCCAGAGAAATTAGACCAAAGAAATTAAAGGGATACGAATAGGAAAAGAAGAACTCAAACTGTCACTATTTGTTATGACATGATTCTATATTTAGAGGAACCAAAAAACTCCACTAGAAAACTTGTAGAACTAATAAATGAATTCAGCAAAGTAGCAGGATATAAAATCAAAACATCTAAATCTAATGCATTTCTATTCATAAGTGATGAATCCTCTGAAACAGAAATTAGGAAAATTACTCTATTCACAATATCCTCAAAAATAATAAAATACTTGGGAATTAATCTAACAAAAGAGGTGAAAGACCTCTACAATGAAAACTACAGAACACTAAAGAAAGAAATTAAAGAAAACCTTAGAAGATGGAAAGATCTCCCATGTTCTTGGATAGGCGGAATTTACATTGCCAAAATGGTCATTCTACCAAAGGCGCTATACAGATTCAATGCAATTCCAATGACATTCCTCATAGAACAACAGAAAGCAATCTTGAACTTCATCTGGAACAATAAGAAAGCTCAAATTGCCAAAACAATTCTGAGTAGGAAAAGTGAAGTAGGAGGTATCACAATACCAGAACTTCAACTACTACAGAGCAATAGTAACAAAAACGGCATGGTATTGGCAACAAAATGGGCAGACCAATGGTAGAATAGAAGACACAGAGACAAACTCACATAAATACAGTTACTTCATAGTAGACAAAGGAGTCAAAACATATAATGGAGACAAGACAGCCTATTCAACAAATGGTGCTGGGAAAACTGGAAATCCATATGCAGTAAGATGAAATTAAATCTCTATCTCTCATCTTGCACAAAACTCAACTCAAAATGGATCAAGGAGTAAGGAATTAGACCAAAGACCCTGCATCAAATAGAAGACAAAGTAGGCCCAAATTTTATCATGTTGACTAGGATCAGATTTCCTTAACAAGATTCCCAAAGCACAAGAAATTAAAGCAAGAATCAATAAATGGGATGCACTCAAACTAAAAAGCTTTTTCTCAGCAAAGGATACAACAATAATGTGAAAAGAGAGCCTACAGAATAGGAGAAAATCTTTTCCACACACACTTCAGATACAGCACTTATCTCCAAACTTTATAAAGAACTTACAAAACTTTAAGCCAAAAATACAAAGAACCCAATTAATAAATGGGCCAAGGAACTGGACAGACACTTTACAGAAGAAGACATACAGGTGATTAATAAATATAGGAAAAAAGGGTTCAACATCTCTAGTAATTAGAGAAATGCAAATTAAAACAACTCTAAGATTTCATCTTACTCCAATTAGAATGGCTATTATCAAGAACACAAACAATAATAGATGTTGGCAGGATGTGGGGAAAAAGGCACACTTTTACATTGCTGGTGGAGTTGTAAATTCGTGCAGCCACTATGGAAAGCAGTGTGGATAATCCTCAGAACACTTGGAATGGACCCCCTTTAGACCCAGTTATCCCACTCCTTGGTTTATTCCCAAAGGACTTAAAATCAGCATATTACATGACATAGCCATATCAATGTATATAGCAGTGCAATTCACAATAGCTAGATTATGGAACCAACCTAGATGCCCTTCAACAGAGGAATTAATAAAAAAAACTGTGGTAAAAATACACCATGGAATATTATTCAGCCACGAAGAAGAATAAAATTATGGTATTTGCAGGTAAATGAATGGAGTTGGAGAATATTATGCTAAGTGATAAAAGTCAATCCCAAAAACCAAAGCCCGAATGTTTTCCCTGAGATTCATATGATGATATATAATGGGGGTGAGGGAATGGGGAGTGAGATAAGAATGGAGGAACTTTAGATTATGTAGAAGGAAATGAGATTGAGGGGGTTACGAAAAATCGTGGAATGAAACAAATATTATTACCTTATGTACATGTATACATGAATGGTATGAATCTACATCATGTACAATAGAAAAAAATGATGTACCCCATTTATGTACAATGAATCAAAATAGTCTGTAAAAAATAAATAAATAATTAAAGAAAAAAGAAATAAATGGTAATTTTAACATTAGGTTTTTTTTTGAACTTTAATCATAAATGGTTTTGCAATGATAGAAACATTCAGAGCTACTAAATGATGCATATTTGCTTTATATGTTATCATTTTTTTGATGCTATAAATGTTGAGATTATGAGAGCTGGAATCTCACCAGTGGGTAAATTCACTTGATGGGTTAATAATTTGAACAGACTGGGCTGGGTTGTTACTCAGTGTTAGAATGCTTGCCTGTCATTCACCCAGCACATGTGAGACCCTGGGTTCAATCCTCATCACCATGTGAAAAAGAAATAAATAAAGGTGTCTGTCTACAACCAATAATCATAATAATAATAATAGTAATTTGAAAGGACTACTGCACTAGATAGTAACTGTTGGTAGATGAGGCGTGACTTTGGGGTTTATATTTTGTCCCTGGTACCACCACCTCTGTCCTCCCTCTCTTGTTTTCTCTCTCTCTCTCTCTCTCTCTCTCTCTCTCTCCTCTCTCTCTCTCTCTCTCTCTCTCTCTCTCTCTCTCTCCCCCTCCCTCCCTCCCTCCCTCTCTGGTTATAATGAGCTGAGCAACTTTCACCAGCCATGAACTTCTGCCATGGTAGTCTAACTCACCTCTAACCCAAGGTAATGGAGTCAGCTGACCATTAACCTAGACTTCTGAACCATGAGACCAACATAAACTTTTATTCCTCTAAATTGTTCTTCTTAGGTATTTTTGTCACAGTGATGAAAAACTGTATAAAACACCCTGCTATATGTTGCAAAGGAACAATTCTATATACCTTTTTATTGAACTCTCTATCTGTAAGAACAAATGGGAAGAATACTTTGTAGAACAAATGAAGTTTATGATAATCTAATTATTACGGAAATTATTGTGAAAGTTGCATAAACCACCAATCTTCAACAATTTTAAAGACAACTCTTGAGACAGAGTAATCCTATCTTTCTTTCTTTCTTTTTTTTTTTTGTTCCACTTTACCAAGTTTTTGAGACCTTCATTTCTTTTCTCTCTCTTTTTCTATTTTCAGAACACTTTCATGAATTACTTTTGAAAAAATATTCAAAATTTACTGAGAATATTAATTCACTAAACAGGACTTATAATTTTCATAGATTTGTCCTTTCATATGTTCAGAGATTGCATTTGGAGACGAACAACAATAAGACTAAATGTATTACTGAAACAAAAAAAAAAAACTAAACTGGAAACAAAAGTAATAGGAAAGTCTGACAATGGATTTCTTTGTTACTGGTTTCAAAGCTACATTTTAGTAATTGTTTAAAAACAATGAAAATGCATTTACTTGAGAAAAATTTTATTATTTATGTTTTAGGATTATAATTTAAGTACTACAAACAGATGATACTTCAGGTATACTTCATTAATTGAAGAAAAAAGCCAAATTATTGTTTCTAAGGTTAAAAAATTATTTCAACTGGCATACTATTTACACAGATGGTTAAAGAAGTTTTCAAGTTGTCTTCTAAGAAAAGTGTTTCTAGTTTTTTGAATCATTGATAAAACTTTCAATTATTCAAATATTTGCTTTACCCCCTGCTAAACCTTTGATTACTCCAGTTCCTTGGCATAAAGTGCCAATGTACTTTTTAAAAGTAATTTTACATGATTGAGTAAAATTATACAACTATTTAGTATAAAATTTTAGTTTGTATTAGTAGAAATACACATATAAAAGGAAATGAACTTAGACACATAAAGTTTGAATGGAAATATAAGACACACTAAAAGAGACTTGGGGAATATTTAATAGAAAGTATTCCTGGAGGAACTGGAATCTGATCAGCATTTTGAAAAAATGCTGTAGTATTTAGAAGTTCCTGGGGCAGTATGAAGGCAGAGCAATCTGTTTTGCCCTGAGAAGGAAAAAAAATTTCTCTCTCTGGATATACTGAAGAAGCATTCATAGACACTTCCTCCAGCATATCTTATAACTTCCAAATGCCACAAAGATTCAGAAAACTGTGTACCTATTTTTCTGGCTTCTGAATTTGGGGACCATTATTTAGACAGTGTAACATAGGAAACAAAATAAAATTAGCATTGCTACAGCTTTATGCTATAAGTTTTCCTTGTCACTGTATCCCAAACAAAAACCTGGTTCTAGGGTAGCCTGATACCCACAGATATAACAGAGTATGCCTCAGTATCTAATAAAAATGCTATCATTGTATTTGGCAAGAGTGCCCTTAATTGATCTCTTCCTGTGTGCCAAATACTATGTCAAGGGCTTTATATTTATTATTTCATTCAATTTCATAAATATGCAAGTCAGTACTAGGCAGAAAATCTGGGATTTAAACTTAGGTTTGTTTTTATACTTTAAATTATTATTATTATTTTCCAGATTCAGAGATAAATTATTTAAATACCCTTTGGTATTTAATTTATTTAAATACCCTTTGGTATATGTAGTAGTAGCTGTTTTCCTTTAAAATAATGTATATAAAAATAATATGTGCATTGTAGAAAATTTAGAAAACATGATGTGAAGAAATTGAAAATCACCTATAGTCACACCACCAAGAAAAATTACATATTGATTTTATGTTTTAAATATTTTTGCTTTGCTTTCTGTTTATACATTTGCATATAGATGTTTGATATTGGGGTAGATAGAGAGATAGAACAAAATACATAATAGAAATTTTATCACAGAAACAATTTATATGGGCTGTAGTTGTAACTCAGTGGTAGAGGGCTAGCTAGCACATGTGAGGCACTGGGTTTGATCCTCAGCACCATGTAAAGCTAAATAAATAAAAAGTATTTTGTCCATCAATAGCTAAGAAATACATAAAATGAAACAATTTAAAAACACAAGTCTCTGTAGAGAGATCTTTAATTTTCTGAGTCTTAGAGGCTATGGAGTACAATGAGACAACCAAACACCTTGAAGTAATAAATGGGTTCAAATTCTGATTATATTGCTTGGTATCTAGTTAACTGTTAATTAAGCAAATTACTTAGCCTCTGTGAACTCCAGTTTTCATATCTGCTTATTAATTTTTTTTTGTCTTTTTTTTGGAACAGGGGGTCGAACCCAGGGCTTTGCGAATGCAAGGCAGACGCTTTGCCACTGAGCTACATCCCAGTCCTGCTTATTAATTTAATACTAACAATGTTTGAAAACTGTCAATACTATAAATCAAAGGATTGTAAAATCGGAATGTATGATTTTTAGAATCACCTTCACATCCTCAGAAAATACTTTTCACCATGAATTATGTGATGAATATAATAAGGACAGTTCTTCACCCACCCACCCACCCCTTTGGTCCTGAAGATTAAACTCAATGGTTCTTAGCCACTAAGCCACATCGTCAGTCCAATTTTTTTTTTTTTTTTTTTTTTTATTTTAAGACAAGTTCTCACTAAGTTTCTCAGGGCTTCACTGAGCTGCTGAGGCTGACTTTGAACTTGCGGTCCTCCTGCCTTAGCCACCTGAGCCACTGGGATTACAGATGTATGCCACCACACCTGGCAAGGACATCTCCTTCAAAAAAGACTTTTGCTGATATTGGAAATAAACTAGAACGAATATAAAAATAAGAAGCAATAGGAAGAAAACATTATTATATAATTCAAAACCAAACCCATAATCAAAGAAAACATTAAAAAATATTTTAACTTTTAAGTAAGAACCAGGAATTAAAATCAAAGAATATTGAAGCTATCACTTAGAATGCATAGGCAAATGAAGCATAAATTTCCTTGGAATATAAACAAAAGAAATGGAATTTAGGCACAACTGACTATTTAATGAAGCAAATTTTACAGTCAAAATTTAGAGAAGAAAAATACAACGAAGTGTTTCCAATAAATACAGAAAGGTGGAAAGCATGGTCACTCTGAGGATGAAAAACAAAGAAAAAAAACTTATCCAAAACAATCCAAATGCTTATTTTTCTTGCTCGGCAAAAATTACTATATCACTTTCTTAGATGGGAAGAAATATAAAAGAGCACATTTTATTTATTTTTCACAAAGGAAAATAAGTGAATTTTTGACTTCCAAACTTCCTGACTTCAGAAAGGCATTTGACTTCCTTCTTTGAATTTTGATATCTTTATAATTTTAACCTAACCCAAGACAAATATTGTCATAGCTTTAAAATGACGAAGCCCTTTGAAAGCACCAGCCAATTTCTTACAGTCTACTCTATAAAGCACCTCGATATTATAATGACTTATATTTTTTTACTTTGATTTAAAATTAAATTTCCTTTTAATGAAATCAATGCCCTTGTTCTGTTTTTCTTGTGCTCATTGAAAAAGTCAGACTTTGTTTATTTTAACCACATCCATTAGGGTTTCACTATTTTAGCCCAAATCCGTTGAATCCTTCTTATTACCACATAATTTCATCTTATACAGAGATTATGGGTTCTTGTTTTTTCAGCTTGATGCTGGCCCCTGGTCACTATTTTCCCAGCACTGATTCATTCAACCTAGTTTTGAAGCATTTAGTGTATTTACTCGAGTAGCATGTAGTTAGCAGAACAGTGAGGATGTAGAAATTAAACAGATAAAACTCAAAATACATTTCAGGAATCACAAATTTCACCTCAAATAATATGCTTTTGGCAATGAACTAGTTTTTGTCATAATATTTATTAGAAAAACAAAACATTTTAATTTTCTAATGACTTTGATAGACCTTACTTTGATATATTAGAGGATTTAAATTTATACAGTTTTTTTTTTCACTTCAAAACATAAAAAAATTAAATGAGACTTTGGATATCTCAGATGGCTTTTGTGTCCATTTCAGATGTGATATCTATATTCTCCTTTATGGCACATTTTTTTTGGAGGGTATAGATAACTTCCATAATCTTCACAACAAACACGTAGGGGAAATTTCTTTCTTTCTATTCATAGTGATGAAATGAACCTTGAAACTTTTTAAAGGTTTGGTAAAGTTTACATAGTTTTCATGAGCCAGTGAGTATGCAATTCAGTTCCTCTGACTCTAGTCTGGGTGTCCTACATTCTTTGGGCTATGCCTTTTTTCTTGTCTCCCTTCATCTCTTTTTCTCTTTTTCCTTTCTTCTGATTAGATTCATTATGAACAATGTACTGAAACTAAGAGGAGTAATTATTTTTTTCGGTGTCAGTGAGTCAGTGATTTGAACCAATACTAGAATATTCTGTCTACAAATCACCATAGGCCAGAAGCACAGAATTCTTTCTGAAAAGGTGACTCTGGAAGGAGTACTTAAAATATATAGAGCCCTAAGTTCAATACAGTGTAGTATCTTGCACAACATATTTATGTAAATATTTTGTTTTTCGATTTTTCCGTCTTTCAGGTGATTCTTCTGACCTGATTTTCACAAATTAGGGAACTAAAAACAAGGAGTAAGCTATCATCTGTCTTACTTCAAATTTATTTAAGTCTGCATTCGTTTGTCTTTCACCTTAACAGTTCATTAATGGCTCATTTTAAAATAAAAAATATCTCTGAATATTTTTGTCAAATGTGTTATATATAACACGTATATTTGTGTACTTTTTTTATATATATTTTGTGGTACTGGGGAATGAACCCAGGACATCATGCATGCTAGGCAGGAGCTCTACATTGTGTTATATCTCCTACCCTTTCTTATTTTGTTTTGAGGCAGGGAATCACTAAGTTCCCCAGACTGGTCTCAAAATTGTGATTCTCCTGCCTTGGCCTCCAGGTAACTGGGTTTACAGGTGTATGCCACCACTCCCAGCCACATGTATTTATTTTTATCAAGTAAGAGATAAATAACTGGGAGAAATACTGTAAACTAAAAAGTATTAGATTATATCTTCAAAATATTAAAAGAAAATAATTATCCATGTAAAATTATAAGAATGAATCATCAACACATTGATATTGGAGGAAATTCTCAAGGGAGGATTTATGCAGAAGGAGCATGATCTGTGATGTTGGTACAGTTTTGCAGAAAATAATAAAGAGCTCAAAATTTGTTTTCTCTGTTTAAATAATAAACTAATGAAAGGCTGAGGTTTAAAATATTTTGAGAATGAAAATGTAAGACACTAATATCACAAGTATGTGAGTGAAATAGGTGAAGACATGATCATAATATCTTTGAATTACCCAAGCATAACCTAAGTAAATTCTAATACATCAAATAATACAGTCTAATCAGATTGATATAAGGATGAGTAACAATAAGATAATAATTGAAAAAAGCAAATTAATTCAAATAAGAATAAAAATAGGAGCAAAGGAAATATAGTATATAGAGAATAAGATATTAAGTAGATTTAAACTGACATGTGTCAGTGATCACATAAAAGAGATAAGAAGTATAGTCCCCTGTTAAGAGAAAGATCATCATCATGTATTAACACAATAACAGCATTACCAACAGCTATTTAAGATTTGCAAATATGGACACAGAACATTTGAAAATAAATGATTAAAAATATGAAAATACTCAGAGAGCTGAACTATTTTTGCAATATCACAAAATATTTTAAAACAGAAGCATAATGTGATATGAAAAGTTCACTTCATTATGAAAAAATAGGGATTCTAAAAGAAATTTAAAAAATCTTGACACATACATGTAAAAATGGTTTAAATGTATAAAATATAAAGATGGTAGAATGGGAGAAATAAATCTACAAACACATTGCATCACTTTTAGTTACTGGTAGAAATATTGAGGAACATGCTTTAAAATTACAGATTTGGAAATGTATTTAACAAACTTTGCATAATGGGTATATATAGATTTCTCTACTTAATTGCATAGTATCATTGTTTTTAAGAGTATGAATAATAATTATAAATATTGACCATATTGGGAGATAAAGTCTGAATACATTTACAGGAGCAGAATCATTGAGAACATTTTCTCTAGCTTCAATAGTAATATGTGAGAAGTCAATAGCAAAATTAGAAATTAAAAATCCTTATGTCGATAAAACTCCAGCAAGGTTAGACTCTGTTCAGTTTCTCTTGTGGGTAGACTTTAAGAACAACAGAATGATCTGGTGTATTTCAAAATGATTTCTTTTCCCCTTCCCTTGCCAGAAACATGAGTGGATTTTTCCTCAGTATCATTGTGAGAACCAGGTTGTGCTCCTGGAGGTCAAACTTAACAAAAGTGAGGGGCCTCCCTCTGAGTAGATCTCCTTGGAGTTTTCTAATTTCCCAGTTGTCCACACTATAACAATTTGTCATTATTGTTCAAGTTTTCCTATATTGGCATTGGTTCTCATAGAGCTTTCTGTTCTGGAGCCCCAGGTTGCTCTGCTGTGCAGGAGCTGAAAAACCCTAGGGAGAAGGACTGGATCCTGAACACCAAGAAATGGTTCAAAAAACTGGAGAGACACTGCCCTGAATGAAAGCAGGGAGCTTTAAGCAGAAAGCTTCCAGAGGGAGCTTCAAATATCTTGAAGCTGAACCTAAGTAGGACCTTAAGCCTCTGTGAGTCAGAACTAGTGGATGACTTACTTCTCATAAAACCAAGTCCCTGAGGTTTTTCAAGATGGCGGACTAGAGGGTGGCTGCATTTCATGTTGCTCCAGGATGCAAGATTCTGAAGAGGAGATAGTGAGAGACTTGGGACCAACTCAAAGCTGCAGGGTGAGTCTCTCCCATTGGGGAGGCGACCCGGATGGGGTGGTAGCCCCGGAACGCAGGGAACTTTGTGAAGTAGATTTGCCGGACGAGATGCCCCTCCCCCCGTGGGAGCGGTAAACACGGACAACTGGGATCATTGTAGAAGAGGCGGCTCAGCACAGCGCTTGGACTCGGAGCAACCACTGGGGCTCCGGGCTGCTGCCTGAGGAGGAGCTGCATGGCGAGCTGTTTGGACTCAGAACCACCGCTTCTGAACACCAGGGGGCTGCCCAGAGAAAGAGGAGGAGCACCGCGGGTCGCTTGGTCTAGGAGTGACTGCATCAGAGCCACAGGCGGTTGCCAGAGGAGAAGGCAAGTGGTGAGTTGTTTGGACTCAAAACGACCGCTCCTGAACACCCGTGGCCTACCCGGAGGAGGAGCGCGGTGGGTCACTTGGTCTCGGAGCCATCGCTCCTGAACACCGGGGGGGCTACCCCGAGGAAGAGGAGGGGGAACAGGGCGGGTCACCTGGACTCAGAGTGACTGCCTAGGGCTGCAGGCGGTTGGCGGGGGGAGGAGGAGACGCGAAGTGAGTTGCTTGGACTCCTAGTGACTGTGTCGGAAACCGGGCCGCTGTCCGGAGGAGGAGGTGTGTGGCAAGTCTCTGGGTCTCAGAGCTGTTGTACGGGGCTCCAGGTGGCGGCTCAGAGGAGGGGCCGCATAGCCAGGCGATTAGGTGTAGAGCAGGGTCTCAGGACATAGGCGGCTGTTTGCTGGAAGAGCCGCACAGAGACTCGCCTAGGGGCGGAGCGAAGTTTCCAGGGCTGCGGGCAGATTCTCTGAGGAGAGGCAGCCTAAGGAGACTCGTCAACAAAATTTTAGCAAATCGCATACAAAAATATATTAAAAAGATAGTGCACCACGATCAAGTGGGTTTTATCCCAGGGATGCAAGGTTGGTTCAACATCAGGAAATCAATAAATGTAATTCACCATATCAATAGACTTAAAGTCAAGAATCACATGATTATTTCAATAGATGTAGAGAAAGCATTTGATAAAATAGAGCACCCCTTCATGCTCAAAACACTAGAAAAAATAGGGGTAGTGGGAACATTCCTTAACATTGTAAAGGCCATCTATGCTAAGCCCATGGCTAATATCATTCTAAATGGTGAACAACTGAAAGCATTCCCCCTAAAAACTGGAACAAGGCAGGGATGCCCTCTTTCACCACTTCTTTTCAATATCGTCCTTGAAACTCTAACCAGAGCAATTAGACAGACCAAAGAAATTAAAGGGATACGAATAGGAAAAGAAGAACTCAAACTATCCCTATTTGCTGATATATGATTATATACTTAGAGGAACCAGGAAATTCCACCAGAAAACTTTTAGATCTCATTAGTAAATTCAGGAAAGTAGCAGGATATAAGATCAATGCACATAAATCTAAGGCATTTTTATACATAAGTAATGAATCTTCAGAAAGAGAAATTAGGAAAACTACCCCATTCACAATAGCTTCGAAAAAAATAAAATACTTGGGAATCAATCTCACAAAAGAGGTGAAAGACCTCTACAATGAGAACTACAGAACACTAAAGAAAGAAATTAAAGAAAACCTTAGAAGATGGAAAGATCTCCCATGTTCTTGGATAGGAAGAATTAATATTGTTAAAATGGCCATACTACCAAAAGTGCTATACAGATTCAATGCAATTCCAGTTAAAATCCCAATGATGTACCTTACAGAAATAGAGCAAACAGTTATGAAATTCATATGGAAGAATAATAAACCCAGAATAGCTAAAGCAATCCTTAGCAGAAAGAGTGAAGCAGGGGGTATCGCAATACCAGATCTTCAACTCTACTACAAAGCAATAGTAACAAAAACGGCATGGTATGGGTACCAAAATAGAAAGGTGGATCAATGGTACAGAATAGAGGACACGGACACAAACCCAAATAAATACAATTTTCTCATACTAGACAAAGGGGCCAAAAATATGGAATGGAGAAAAGATAGCCTCTTCAACAAATGGTGCTGGGAGAATTGGAAATCCATATGCAACAGAATGAAACTAAACCCATATCTCTCACCATGCACGAAACTAAACTCAAAATGGATTAAGCATCTCGGAATCAGACCAGAGACCTTGCATCTTATAGAAGAAAAAGTAGGTCCAGAGCTTCAACATGTCGGCTTAGAACCAGACTTCCTCCACAGGACTCCCATAGCACAAGAAATAAAAGCAAGAATCAATAAGTGGGATAGATTCAAACTAAAAAGCTTTCTCTCAGCAAAGGAAACTATCAGCAATGCAAAGAAAGAGCCTACAGAGTGAGAGAAAATCTTTGCCAATCATACTTCAGATAGAGCACTAATCTCCAGAATCTATAAAGAACTCAAAAAACTCTACACCAAGAATGCAAATAATCCAATCGACAAATGGGCTAAGGAAATGAATAGACACTTCACAGAAGAAGATCTACAAGCAATCCACAAACATATGGAAAAATGTTCAACATCTCTAGTAATAAGAGAAATGCAAATCAAAACCACCCTAAGATTCCATCTCACCCCAATTAGAATGGCGATTATCAAGAATACAAGCAACAACAGGTGTTGGCGAGGATGTGGGGAGAAAGGTACACTCATACATTGCTGGTGGGGCTGCAAATTAGTGCAGCCACTCTGGAAAGCAGTGTGGAGATTCCTTAGAAAACTTGGAATGGAACCACCATTTGACCCAGCTATCCCACTCCTTGGCCTATACCCAAAGGACTTAAAATGAGCATATTACAGAGATACAGCCACATCAATGTTCACAGCTGCTTAGTTCACAATAACCAGATTGTGGAACCAACCTAGATGTCCTTCAATTGATGAATGGATAAAGAAACTGTGGTATATATATATACAATGGAATATTACTCAGCCATAAAGAATGATAAAATTATGGCATTTGCAGGCAAATGGATGAAACTGGAGAATATCATGCTAAGTGAGATAAACCAATCTCAAAAAACCAAAGGACGAATGATATCGCTTATAAGTGGATGATGACACATAATGGGGCATGGAAGTGTTTAGTTTTAGGGTTAGAGTTAGGGTTAGGGAGGGGGGCAAGAATGGAGGAAGGAAGGACTGTATAGAGGGAAAAGAGCGGTGGGAGGGGTTGGGGGGGAGGGAAAAAATAACAGAATCAATCAAACAACATTACCCTATGTAAATTTATGATTACACAAATGGTATGCCTTTACGCCATGTACAAACAGAGAAACCACATGTATCCCTTTTGTTTACAATAAAAAAAAATCCTTATGTCAGCAAATGAAACAACACACATCTAAATTGCCCATGATTTTTTTAGTGATGTCACCATAGGAATCAAAAATCATTTTGAACTAGATAGAAATTTAATTGTAGTACCTGTAAACTTGTGAAAATGTAATGAAAGAGTTCTTAGGAGCAAATACATGTATTTATACAGGTATACATATTTATATACATACATATATAATGAAAGAATGACTAAATATGAATTCTTCAGGCTGTGATTTTAAGGAGTTAGAAGTTAAATAGCAAACTAAAATTAAAGCAGACTAGGAGTAGAAATCAGTGAATTATAAAGAATACAAAATAGAAAAAAATTAGTTTCTCTATTTGTTCCTGAATAGTTAAAGAAAATTGATGAGTCACGAGCAAAGTTAATCAAAAATAATGGAAATTACAAAATTCAAGTATCAGAAGTTAAAATTGTTACTTCTGTTTGTGAATGGTAAGCATGCACTCCATTACTGAATTATACATCCAATCCAGATAAGATCAAGTTCTCAAGGTAGTTTTCTACTAACACATTTGAAAGTGTTGACAAGAATGATGAATCCAATGAAACCTGAGGCTTACTTATTAGAAACAAGAAGAAATAGTAAATATGAATAGCTCTATATACATTGGGAAACAGTATAAAATCTTCACAGAAGATAGACTTAGCAATATCGTTTCCTATCTGAAGTAACATGTAACACAAATCTTACAAAAAAATCTCTCAGGGTATAATAAAAGGGTATGCTTCTAGCTATTCTACAAGCCAGTCTAAATTTGATACCAGGATCTATCAAGGGTATTAAAGAATTAATAGTTACAAACTTTTAACAAGCATCAGCATGCATACATGCAAAAATCATGAAAAATAGAAAACCAAATTCCTCAGTAATGTACATAAAGAACTATACATTAAATTTTATTTGAGGAATGCAAAATTGTTTTAATATTGTAAAGGTAAAATGCATAATTCACCATGTTAACAATAGATAAAGACAACAAGCTCTATAAATGGATGAAATAGAAAAAATTGAATATTTCAATATCTACTCAGAATTTTTAAAAAATATTGTTAAATTAGAAATAAAAGGATTTTTAAAAAAAACTTATAATATGTTATCATCAACCATAGACACTATGCTCTGTAGTAGATCTCTGGGATTTATTCATCTCAAATAATTGACATTTTACACTCTTTAACTATCAGTTTTCCATTTCTACCTTCCTCCAGTTCTTAGCAACCACCATTGCATTCTCAGCTTCTGAGTTTTAGTATTTTAGATTCCTTATATACATGGGATCATGCAGTATTTGTTTTTCTGTGTCTCTTATTTCACTTAGGATAATGTCCTCCATGTTCATTCATGTTAATATAGGAAATTAATTAATCTTATTTACATTGATAGAGAATAAAGATAAAAATAGCTCATGTAACTTTAAAATGAATTACAAAGAAGTATAATTCTTCCACAAGTTATTAAGATATACTATGAAATTTCAATAAATAAAATAAATGAACATTTTAAGAGAAAAATGGATTTGAAAGGGTTTAGATAGATACATGCTATAATACAATCATATGTTATGAGATTTGTATATTCTACATAGAAGATATATATATATCTATATAGAAGATATATTTTTCTCTATGGAGAAAAAGAAAATTTTCATCATTCATTTATTCAACCTACACATTTTTAATCCCTACCTAATAAATGCCAAGATTCACTCTATCCTGGGGAATGGAAATGTATCCATGAACCAAAGTCTCAGCTGTTACGGAACTTCGGAAATGAAAGAGAAACAGAAATGAAAAAAACAGAAATGAAAGAGAAAATTTTGCTACGTTAGATGGTGTCATGCACAGTTTATAAAAAAGTAGAGTTCATAAGGAGCTCAGCCTGTTTTGCTGATGACAATGCCTGCAGAGAGGCTGGGCTGCGGAGAGGCTGGGGTGCTGTTGGGCCTGGGGCCATGGAGGAGACAGTGAAGGTGATGGTTGGAGTTGGTGGGCCTGGGACTTGTCTGGGCTGGTGCCTGTGGTTTTCTGTTCTGTTTGTTTTAGGGGAAGACCTCAATGATCAGGTGTCTGAGAAGAGAGCTGAAAGTGAGGAGGAGAGTGGAGCCAGTAAGGAAGCCATGTAGCTGTGCTGATTAACGTGCTTTAGCAATAGGAGGGGGCTAGCGTGCCTGGAGCGGAGAGGACTTACCGCGCAGGCATACACAGAACCCTGCACCAAAGCGGTCTTCTGACAAGTTGTTTTCTTTTGTTCAACATTTAACAATATTCTAACATCTTGTTTCTCCAGTGGTAGCTCATGTTTACCACTATTTTAATTTGTACCAAATCTTTGGAACACTTCATGCTCAACCTCTCAATCTTCTATTTCAAACACCTTTATTGTCAAGAAAAAGATTACAAAATTATGCACAAATGTGTTGTTATTTAATGCTCAACCCCTCAGTGTCAACACCTTAGCCAAATTCAAAGTCATTAAATTATGTCAAATGGTAGTAATCCTTTAAGCAAAATGATACATTTCCTGTTACTTTCATCCAATATTCACTTCATTTTCAATAAATCCAGAGAAAGCTGAAAAAAGTTCACAGGTCAATAACTAGCTTAAGCCACATCTTATTTATGTGAAATAAGCTGGATTTACATAAATAAGTTCAAATTTCTAGTTTAGCACCGTGTTCCATTAAATGGAACACTGCACAATGAAATGAACAATTTTTAAATAGGATTTTTGGCAAATCTACTTACACTCTATCATTAATGGTTTTTACTGTATCGGTCCCTTTGGTAGCTGAAATAAGTTGGTTTTATTTTGACTTGTTTGAATTCATCTTCAATTTAGTCCCACTGAAAACCAGGAAGAGAGATGACAATTTTATCTGTTGTTAGTCTGAAAAATACATTGATGAGATTCCAGGGGGTTTGTTTTATTCTTCATCCCTTTGCCTGATGTAAAGTCATTTATGAAATAAGATGTAAGGTCCAGGCAGATCCTCTGATGAATCTTGTTATGTGGCTTAGGGTATGAGGCATACCCTCACCAAGAGGAATAATAAAGGACTTTTGAAAAATATAGGTAATGATTTTAAGTTCCCATTTTAAACTTTTAAATGGAAATGAAACAAAAATACTTTTTGAGCTTTATTAATTTTCCAAGTCCCCAGGAGCCTAACCTATGTTTTTATACCTAAAGAACTTGTGTACATTTACATACAACATAAACACCTGGAAAATATATTATCAAGTATATATCTAGTTTGCTAATGTGCATCATCTTCTATGAGTGTGAACTGTTACTTGCACTTTCTTCTATTTTAAGGCTACTTTAAATATATATTTCTGGTTTCTACATCTATACTGGCAATTCATAAAAAATAGCTTACTAAGTATAGTAAACACTGTGTTGTTTTTTAGAAAATTATAAAGTAATTTAACCACACTACTTTTTAAGACTAAAATCAAGTTCATTCAATCAGATTAATTTTAGAACATAGTATCAATATCAACATGAAATATATTCCTTAATGTGTGCTTATGCTTCATGGAAACAGTTATCATTTGTTTACAATGTATACATAGCACATAACAGATTAACTGGTATATTGGCATATATTTCTAAATTGCTGCATGCTTGAATAAATGCACTAAGGAAAAATTATTATAAATCTTATGACATGGAAATCTAGCTATAATATCTTAAAATCTGTATAAGTGGGGAAACATATATTGACCATACAACTCAAAATAAACTGACAACTCTGCAGGACTCTGCTGAAATATAATTTCCTTTCTCTAGAACAGTCTGCCAATGAGCTAGAGTCATTACTGACACTTTGGTTATCCTACCTACAAAGTTGTAGTTTTATTATTATTATTATTATTATTATTATTATTATTATTATTATTTTGTTACCAGAAATTGAACCCAGGGCACTTAACCACTGAGCAACAGCCCAGTCCTTTTTTATATTTTATTAGAGAGAGTCTTGCTGAGTTGCTTAGGGCCTCCATAATTTACTGAGTCTGACTTTGAACTTGCAAAACTCCTGCCTCAGTATCCCAAGTCGCTGGGATTATAGATGTGTGCCACCATGCCTGGCTATTATTAATTTTGTTTTGAGTCTTATCTGCTCTTTTGTTACCTGAGTTTAGAATGATATTCAAGTTGTTCATACTTAGGATATTTGTACAATTTTAACTCTCTTAATTATCTGAAAAGATTTAGAAAATGAAAAGCTTCCAAAGGAAGGAAGAATTAACATGTTATTTGTCCACAAATAAATAATAGCACCAACTTAACCCATATCTGAAAAATAATTAATATAGTATTTAATATATTGTTTACTTTTCTCATTTGTATTTGAATATATAACTTCAGTTTCAACAACTCTCATATCCCTATGTGAAATGTAGAAATTTATTCATGAAACACATGAACTTGAAATGGAGCTTCTTTAGTTTTATGTCTCGATTAGCTATTTCTCCGAGACCACTATTCCATAATCAGTGTTCTCGTTTGTAAAGGTATGCATGTATTTGATCACTGTTTTCACATCTACACCCCAAACTTGGACAGAGACCAGATGCTTTGCTCCCAAACTGTGGGATACTCATCTAAAATTCAGTCAACTCTCCTTAAAGACTATACAAAGAATTCAGTATTCCATCAACATTTTCAAATTTAATAAATTTTTTAGATCAGTCACATAGGTGAGTGGGAGAATTGCTGGACAAGGCACTTTTGCTCTTAACTTCTTTCAAAGCTATCAGTCTTTAGTCATCCAAGTAATTTCATCCAAACATACAGCCAAACATGGTGGCTAATTCCTACAAGTCTAAATGCCAATAAATTATTTCTTTGTAAAATCAACTTATTGTTCCATCTAGAGAGATAACACAATATGCTGCACACTTCCCATAGGCCCAAGTAGTCCAGTAAGTTGACAAACCCCACTGGTCTTCTAGTAGTCATTTCTTTTCAATTGTTTCTTGAGGTAAGTAGCTTTATATCACAATTCACTCTCCTCTGATTGATACTATTGCTTTGCAAGTAAAAAAGCATTTTACTATCTTAAACATTGCTATGACTATGCTTATTCATGTTTGCCAGTCTAAGAACTTAAGAATGTACCTAGACATAATACTTATGAACAAATTTTATTTTATAATTTGCAAAAATGGCAAATATGTATTGCAATGACAAATTATCTTACAGAAAAATTGCGTCATCTTAACCCCAAATAGCACTTTATCTAGACTTCATTTTTATTATTTCTAACATTTGATTTTTTATGTTTTTTTTTTTCCTAAATTCTGTTGTCAGGTACACAGCATTTTCTACCTCTAGTTTTCAAGGATACTTTAAATGGTTGCTTGGTTTTATTTAGCATGTTTTCTTCATATGGTGAAAGGTTATTATGTGTTCTTTTTTTCTCCTTTTACCAGGATCTTGACTCAGAAGTGACGTGTGATGGCATCACACTCTTCTAGGACCATTTTTGCTCATGGAGTTCTCTGAAACTTCTTTCTCATATATGATGACCTTGTAGTTATTGCATAAAATGTAATACTTATCTTTAACTTAATATGACTAGGTAGCATGTTGTTGTTAACAATTCAATAACCTTGCTTTCCTATATGAAAACCCTCTTGGTCAACTTATTGTATATAATATGAGACAAATTGTTTATGATATATATTAGTAGATGTTATTTGTCTATAATTTTTCTTTTTCATGCTGTCCTTTTCTGAGTTTGGTATCAAAGAATTTGAGTTGAGAAATACTTTTACCTATTATCTTAAGATTTCATATAATATTAAAAGTGCATAACAATAAAATTATTTGTATTTTTTTTTTGTGTGTGTGTGTGTGTAAAGATTTCTCAACTATTATTACAATTACCTTCCTGGTTGGAGAATCATTTTATATTTCTTTTGCAGGCATTTATTCATTCTCATGCATCTAAATTTTCAAAATCATTAGCATGAAACACAAACACACACATAATTATTTTAGCAGTTTTATGTTCACAATAAAATTAAGCAGCCAATATAGAGATTTCCTGTATAACCTCTCTCCTCATGCATGCATGGCTTCCCCCATTATTGAAATCTTCTCACCAAAGTGACATATATTTTCACAATCTATGAACCTACATTAATACATCAATATTACCCAAAGTCCATGGTTTACTTTCAGGTCCACTCTTAGTGCTGTGGATTTGAATAAATGTACAATGGCATGCATTCACCCTTATAGTATCATACAGAGCCGTTTCACTGCCTTAAAAATCCTCCATGTCCTGCCTATTCATCTTCCTCCACTCTGACCCTGGGAGATCTTTTATACTGTCTCCATAATTTTTCCATTCCCTGAATTTCATACAGTATGTAGCCTTTTCAGATTCACTATATTTTCAAAATTCTATTCAATTTATATTTAAGTTCTTGATTTTTTCATTTTTACTGTGGTCTGTGCACTCCATTCTTTCTCTCCCTCTCCTTGTCCCTCCTCCCATTCTTATTCTTATCTGAGTCTTACTTGTCCATGTTTTCAATGAACCATCTTTAACTTTGCAAGTGCTTTGGTATGCTGTGATTTTGTCTTTCATTACTTTTGGATATTCTTAGAAATTATTTTATTGAAGATTTCCTTCTGTGCTATTTTATCTTCTTTCTGAGACTCTAATTACTCAAGTGGTAGACTAACATTTTCCATAGATCTTAGTTATTCCACATTTTTCTTATTTTTTTTCACTATTTCCCTTTTCTCTTTTGTTTTCAGTTATGATTATTTCTATGGACCTACTTCAAGTTCAAAATTTCTTCCTCAGAGTTTTGAACTCTAATTATAGAATTTCTTGCTTCACCACCTTGCTTTCTCCATGAAATAGAAAGCTGTTGCTTGGCACTTCATGCCAGGCTCCCATGGAAACACATAGGCTCGGTATTACACAGGCTATGTGTAGCTGATTCTCACATGGGACCAAGGGTGTGGCTTATTCAGCATCCTTCATCTCTTGTTCCCTTTTACTATTCCCTATTTTAGTTAATCTCTGCCTCTTATCTATTGTTACGGGTAGATGGGATTTTACTACCCCTGTTGAAAAAGAAGACATAGTCTTCTACTAGCATAGGGTCTTAAGTCAAAGATGGTTATCGGTTCAAACTCATGGGTTTGTTTGTTTGTTTCTTTTATTTTTTTCAGGGTGGGGGGTCTTTTTCACTATTTTGTTCCCTTCCCATGATACTTCAAGTTTTTACTTTGTAGGAGAAAACTACACTTTGGGGAACAGGACTATGTGTATTTTTCTCAACAGACACAGATCACCATCTGTATATTTACATCTGAGTGGAGGCCACAAATGTCCTGCCTTGGTCCCACTCTTCCTCCTAAGCACACAAGCACAACTGTAAAAAATAGCTTTAAAGTAAGTGAATGCTTCCCTTTTGTCAGTTACTGTATAAAACGGACACATAGGCCAAATGCTGGCTGTTGGCAGTTCTTTATTAACATTGTAGCTGATTTTTTTTAAATGTAATTTTATTGTACCAGCAATTTGCTTTTTGATTTCATTCTTTGTCACAGGTGAGACAGTTTGTATTCTCTGCCTCTCTTTGGAGAGGCTTGTTTCCCTTTGGAATTCAGATTTATTTTGTGCCTCCCATCTCAATTCTCTGACCGATTCAAGAAGAATAATGAATTTGTTCTTTATCTGCTTTTTTCTCATGGCTAGAGTAAAAGTGTCATTCTTTCAGGTTTTCTACATTCTGAGCAAAAGCTGAAGCCATGTATTAGGTTTTAATACATGAAATAAAAATATGTGGGAGATAATTTTAAGAACTAGGTGATTAGCAAGCGTAAGATAATTCTTGATACACCTAGCATTCAGGTAGTGCTTTTTTCCTAATGAGGGAAGAGAATACTGAGGCTAATAAAATCATAAAAGAATACTTCATTTTTAGTTTCAATGTTATATTCTTAAGCTCTTGTGAGTCCAAATCTGTTAACAATATTATTCTCTGTATGATTTTATTCAGAGATATTTGTGTATTTCCAAATAAATAGATATTTGAAAATTGTCCTATCTTAGAGTAAATAAGAAGGGAAAAATTACTTCTCCTGACTAGTTAAATGATCATGTGTTTAATCTAATGATGTCTTAGCTATTGTGTGTTTTTGTTATCATTTTAGATTGTGAGCTATGGAAAAGGAAGTTTTTGCATTGCTAATTGCTATATCCCATTGCACAGTCTTCAGAACATGTTTTCATGCATTAAAAAGCAAAATGCAGCTAAATGTGGCATGTTTTTTATTTTTATTTTTTATTATTGTAAACAAATGAGATACAACTTGTTTCTCTGGTTGTACATGAAGTAGAGGTGTACCATTTGTGTAATCATACATTTACTTGCAGGCATATTTTAAAAACATTTCTAGACAAGGAAATTTATCTTTTGATTTGAAAATTCATGTTTTTTACATAGAATATGAAAAAAACTCTAGAAAAGGTTCAATTCTTCTTCCATTAAAGCATAGTAATAATTACAACAGTGATTAACCTGTATGCTTTACTCCTATAAAATGTCAAGTTGCAACAGTTATGCTATTGATTATTATTACTTTCTGATGCTCTTGTGATCCCCAGGAATATACTTTCAAATAATTTAATATATAAAATCTGTAATGTAAATATTTAGGTTTCAGGAAATGGTAAGTTTTTAAATGCCACCCTAGTTGTTCCAAGCTGTTAACTCTTATTTTCTGTGCAAGAGGTTTACTATAAGGAAATAGTTTAGCACACCTAAAATCAGCTCCATCAACTGCTCTTTCACCAGAAATCTCATAAGGAAATTAAATATGGTCTAGAAGAATAAATAGAATTTTGGAGTATGATATAAAAATTTGAAATATATGTTAGTGTGACTGAGAGAAAGCCAAGATGAAACAACAGAGGAAGTGTCACCAAGTACTAATATTCATAGAGATATTGATGATTTTTGCATTAGTGGGAAGAACACAGTTTTGGAATAATATGGAAATGTTAGAAGTAAAATCAATAAACTCTTATATTTTTGTCTAAATACTTGTTTTGAAATTTGGTACTTCTTTATAAGTCTGAGCTCTTTGCTCCCTGTCTTTGAAAAACTGGGTCAGGCCCTAGCTGGACAACAAGAGATTAAAGTTCAAACTAGTCTTAAGGAACTGGAGTGAAGATGAAGCAGTCAGATTTGTTGAAAAGAATAGATCCAGAGAGAGGGTACTGAAATTTCACCTGGGGTTGTGCATTTTTACCCCAGGTGAAAGAATAGACTTGATCTCTAAGTTCAAGTCGAAATGCCAGTGTTGATCATCTGAGTCCAACTTTACGCCTGCAGAAACAGAATCAAAACTCTTCTAAGAAGATAGTAGAATCCAGAGTCTTACTAGCAAAACATTTACATTTACAAATTTACAAAGTAAAAAAATATTTCCTCCTATTTTGGTTGATTGACTAATCGATATATGTTTAAAGTCAACTTATTAATATGTACAGATAAGGTAAAAGCATAATGCTGTAAAGAAAGAATTTTATTATTTAAACAGGGGAGGTATGGGGGAGAAAGTCAAGGGACATTACTTTGGGGAGTAGCAGGGAATTCTTTTTTTTTTTTTTTAATTTCTTTCCATAACAATGTTGAGTTAGCTTTTTCTCCTAAATAGATTTGACCATCTTTGTTTATGAAGCAGCGCATGATGCACAGTGTTCCATAAATGTCAATCTTTTAACTTAATGAACTGAAATACCCTAGGGTTTTAATATCATTCTCCCCATTCTGGCCTCTCTTAAAGCACTGTGGATAGTTTTCCTTTTGGTACTAATTTGTATATTTCATCTGTGTTTAAAAATTAATCAAGAGGTAGAAATTGCCAACAAGTGGAGAACTTTTATGATGCTCTGAAAGACTATGTTCTCTCAATTCTGTCTGACACAGGCAATTAGTTTTAATAGCTAAAACTAATTTTAAGTAATAATACACTATAAATGATAAGTTCTTTGTGGAAAACAAAGAAACAGAACATTTACTTAGAGCTATTTTCTTTGGCTAATGCATTCCACATACAAACATTTTTTATTTTTCTGGTGCTAGAATTTCAGCATTGAATAAAATTAAATATCATTTTAAGTACAAAGCAAGTCATATATTATAATTAATGTCAACTTTTCAAATAAAATTTGAAAGAAATAATTAACTGCAAGCTATTGAAACATGTTTGGAGGTGAAAAAAAGCCAAGATTTAAAAGAATGAGAAAGAAAAGCATTCAGAATATAGTATCTCTGATGGGGATATGAACAAGCTGAAGTGGAAAAGATTTACATTACGAAGAGACGTTGAAGTCAATATGGGCAAAAATTTATGTATTATTGAAGGCAATAGAGTAAACAGAGCCAGAAGAATAAGAAATATGTCTGTTTTACACCATATCTAATAGTTCAATGTTACAACTTAATAATACACATTGGTTGAATAAAATCAACACAAAGAGAACTAAAAATGTTAGTAAATTATCTAAGTACATGACAAAGATATCAATGTATTATTCCACTGAAGGCATGTGAAAGTTTATTTTAATTTTAAATTTCTTAATTTGTCATCCAGTAAGTGACTAATGAGCTCCAACTATTGGTCAATTCAGGTGTTTAGGTGCTGGGGATTCAACAGTGACTAGCAGTCACATTCCACACATCATTCTCTTTAGGAGGATCACAGAAGGGGATAAAAAAATTTCCCTAGTGAAGTAGTACTAGAAATTACAGAAAGGAATGCCATCAATAGGAGGTGAACATATAACAAAGGAACATGAATTAGCTGAAAGGGTTAAGGAAAGCCTCCTGGAGAATATGACTGGAACTGGACTTGGTGGATGAGGAACAGTTAGATAAGGGGGGAAAAGGAT
Organism: Sciurus carolinensis; assembly: GCF_902686445.1. Taxonomy (NCBI): domain Eukaryota; kingdom Metazoa; phylum Chordata; class Mammalia; order Rodentia; family Sciuridae; genus Sciurus; species Sciurus carolinensis. The sequence goes on from NC_062218.1 coordinate 118,091,226, forward strand.
CAAATGGCAGACTTTTAAAGGTTGTAAATCTTCCAGTAATTTCCACACCCACGTGGTAACCTTCCCTCTCACACCTTACCAAGTTAATCATTCCTTTTGCTGAGTGGCATCTGATCTATTGCTTCAAAATTGTGTTTGGATCTCACTAAAGTGTGAATTCCTTGAAGACAGAATCTCTCATGAGAGAATTTTGTTCTGGACTCTCCAGAAACAAGAAATGCATTTTAAATTTTTTTAAAAAGTAAACTAACAGTCTGACAGTTAACACTGTGCCTTTATTTATTTATTTATTTATTTATTTATTTATTTGCATAATTTTCACATACCTCGATGCATTAAAATAAATAATATTAATTTTACATAATTTATGGGTATTTATATCTATTTTATAAAGATTAATATGAAATTAAAGATCACTAAAAATGTGCTCATGGACAAAACATGCCACCCATACAAGACACAGAAACACCCACATGCACAATCATATGTACACCAGTGTGTGCACAGACACATATCCATGGGCAATTTGATTCCCATAGTAATCCTTGCTCAGTAGCAAACTCTGATGTGTGAATTACGTTTATTAAATTTGAATAAATGTTGAAATAAGATCTAAGTCAACAACATCCAAAACAAATTGGTTCATGATACAGTTTGCATTTCCCTGTGATAACTGAAGACACAGAAATTAGCAATTTTACAGCTAGAGTATATTTGCTAAAATGAACCTGTGTACTTTTTTTTTCTTGAAAATTTTACTAAATAATTGAAAAAAATTCTCAAAGTGCATGATCTCACTTTTATATGAAATACAAAAAAGATGAACTCATTGTGGAGTACAATTATGGTTACTAGAAGCTGAGGGAGTAGGAGGATGGTTGGGGAAAGAGAAGATGTTGATCAAAGGGTTTAAGGTATCATTTAGAGAAATAAGCATTAGTGAACTATTGCAAGAAATGGCGACTATAACATATGATAATTCATTGTATACTTTGGAATTTATTTAAAAAGTAGATTTTAAATGTTTTCACCACAAAAAAAGAAGTTTGAGGTGATATATTTATGAACTTTATCCAATCATTCAATATTATAAATATGTAAAAAGCATTATACTGTACCCTACATTTTCTATTATTTTGTCAATAAAAAATAAAATTAAGAAATAATATAATAATGGAACACCTGAAAATTATTGATAACATAGTAAAAGTACACATTCAACTTTAGATACTACTTTAAGATTTCTTTAATTAAAATGTAAAGTTTGGAAGTTAAATACTTTCCTTCATTCAGATATTCTCTCAAGAATATAAATGTTATTTTCTAAAAAAAAAGAGAGAGAGAGAAAAGTTCTTACTTCTCTTCTACAGGTGAAGGTAAAAATTTTCTGAAAATTTAAATCAGCAAACCAATTTCAGAATTGCTTGTTCTTACTCTCTGAGCATGAATATTTATCTTGTAACCAATTGGAACATGTTGTAAAAAACAATAAGAATGGCCCCATTTAGTGTCCCATGAGTTCCCCACTTTCTTATCTGTTCATTGGGTGACTTTAGAGAAAATGACAAAGTTATTCAGTTCAAATATGTCTTACTTTGAACCAGATGGACCTGTTCCCGTTGGAGTGTCCCAGAATTCATATCTTAAGTCCTCTGCTTCAATTATATTTATTTTCATTTTCTTCATTCAGTTTTTAAATTTCATCTATATCTTCACTCCTAAAAAATGCATAATTTTAGTACAAAATTTTCTGATTTCTAGACCTGAACATACAACTGCCTGTTCAACATCTCCACTTCTGTGTTGACTAGATATTTCAAAGTAAGCTTTTCAGACCTTCACACTCAGTTGGTGGTGGCTCCATCCTTCCTTTTGTTAACAATACCTTTGGATTTGTCTTTCATCTTTTACTTCCTCTTACTTCACATCTAATGGGAGGGGAATCTCTACTGGCTTAGACTACAAAATATATCCAGAATTTGACCACCTTTCTGAACACATTGTGACCATCTTGGTTTGAGACCTTACTGCAGTTGACTCCTTATTCTTCTTCCTATTTCTACCATCTCCCTGTTACAAAGTATTCTTAAGAACAAATATATAGAAACTTACGTCCTAATAGTATTTCAGTCACTGTTGTCTCTGGCCTTGTTCATGGAAATATATTAGATGTTAGGAAGAAAAAGATAGAAGAAAAAGAAGCAGTACATGTGTACATTTATTTTAAAATAATAAGCCAACAGAAATAATTCTCTCTTATCCGAACCACCTCTCTGACAAAGCCTTAACATGTTTCATGCATTAAGAAATTAAAGAGCATTTTAAAGATCATCAACATAACAGGAGGACTGATTTTACTACACTGTTTAGAGAACACTATCCAGAGACACGGGGCAAAGAATTGATATGATTTTATGGATATAGCAATAACTGGAGCATGGAGTGGTACTCAGGTTGGTGAATGGAAGAACTCTGGTGACTGAGGACCAGTCTTAGCAAAAAGTCTGCATATGTATTTGTTTTAATATGGAACAAACAATGGTGGTAGATTTTTAAAACATTAAATGAGTCCAAAATTATAATATAAATTTATTTCTGCCATTTCAGCAGTTTAGTCCTCTGGGTTATAAAAATCCCCTTAAAATAAGGCCCCACCTTTCAGCATCCTAAAACATTAGACTCTCCATAATCACTTCAATAACTGCATCATTTCATTACAGTCATAAAACAAACCACCCAAGGACAGGTTGTAATAGAGAAGAGAGTATTTCATCTTACTTAACTATGCACCCAATGTACTCTGAAAAAAGTACCTGTCAGAGAAAAGAAATGATGTATTGAAATTCACCAAGATAAAGAGGCTATCAATAAAACAATATACAACAAAAATATTAGACTCTATAAAAAAGGTGTTTACATTATATAGCATACGATTATTAATAAAATATTGAAAATTGAACTGCTTTAAATCAAGGGAACCCAATGGAGAGAAATATTACAGGGCACTATGATTTTTATGAATCCTAAATTTGCCCAAGGAAGATCCTGTCCCTTAGAAGAATAGACATTTCTGCCTGTTCACTTTTATTTGTCTCCACCTATCATCATGGACATTTATTTGTCCCTGCTATTTAGGAAGCTTTAAAATCTAATATAAGGATCAAACACTTTTTAAACAACAAAACCTCTACTAAATGCCTCAACATCTCATTTTAAGTTATTCTCCAATTCCAGAGAGACATTCATAAATCAGTTGATATATTTCAAAAAAAATAATGGGAACTAACTGCCACAGTCAATTTATGGCAAAGAGTCAACTATTCATTTGGATTGTTGGTCAACATATATGGATAAAAGATGAGTTATGAGTAGATTTTAGTGTGGTCAAAGCAATCTGACTGTCCCTTTGACTGTCTGCACTAAGGAAGATGTGGACAGTTCCCAAGGAAAGAAGAGATCAAGTATAAAGTCTTCAAAATGAGTATTTGTCATTCTCTAGGTCAAAACTCTCCATTGACATCCTATCATTGAGAAAATAATTCTTTCTAAGTTAAAAGTTCTTACACGGAGTCCACTCTGGATAGCCACACCTGACTTCATAGCTTTTGTCATGTGGAGACTCTCTGAACTCAGTCCCGTCTCAGAACTTTGCTCCTGCCCTTACACTACCTGGATTGCTCTTCCCTCAAATCCTTGTATGTACTTCATTTCATTTCTGCACAGACTACATCAGTGCTTTCTCAGAGAAGTCTATTTAATCCTCTTCTCTAAAGTAGCCACGACTGTTACTTTGTATTGCCTTTAACCTGACCCACTTTTATCTTTAAGTGCTTATTGTTCCTTATGATTACATTCAGGGTAGAGTTGTCTTTGATCTGATCATGACTTAATATGAATCCAGTGCCAAAGTTGCAGTTGATGCTGTATCTCAGCCACCAGGCACAGAATGGATATTTGATATTTTTTAACTAATACTTTTGGAATATATTTAAAAAGTATGAGAGACATTTGTTTCTCCATTGACCTTAATGCCTCATTATAAGCAGAAGTCACCTATTCTAACTTTCATATGCTATGATATGCAATACCTTTCTGGAATTTCCATTTTTTACAATATTTTATTATTGGAGCCTAGATGAAGCTGTCAATTATTACTCTATTGCCATCTTGCTCTGGATATAATTTCCTGTTAAGAAATCAGTTTTAAATAAAAGGCACTATAACTTCTCAAATTGCTTTTTGATAGTTTTGCAAAATTGAAAAGTTAAAATATCAGGGAAGAATAATTTTTATGCAAGTTCAGATAGAAAACCTAAATTAAAAATGATCTTTATTGAGATTCGGCATCTCTAAACAATGACTTGAAAAACCAGTTATTGGTACAGCAAGTCCTTTAAAATGCTCTTTTTAAACACAGACACCACTCCTAATCATAGTTAACAAAGAGTTACCTACCTAGTATTTTAGGCTTAGGACATATTGCTAGAAATCAAATTAATAACAAATGAGCCAATGGACTTGCAAGTAAATAATGAAGATAAGACATATTTTAAATATTGAAAATACAGAACATTCTGATAAAACATGAGAAATGGAAAAGAATGAGCAACAATAGGGTTAACTGGAGACTGAAATTATTAAATGGACATGCAATAAGAAGGAGAGCTAAAGACCATTTGGACTTTAGGAACTAAATGAAAGAATAATAATTCAGAAGTGAAGATCAAGGGTAGGAAATGTTGTGCATAGAAATTTGGACATCAGGAAGAATGTAAAGTCCTATGAACAAAAGGCAGGGTTTCAGTACCATAAAAAGGAAGGGAGGAAGGAAGGAAGGAAGGAAGGAAGGAAGGAAGGAAGGAAGGAAGGAAGGAAGGAAGGAAGGAAGGAAGGAAAGGAGGAAGGGGTTTAACCACATTGCTAAAGTAACCAGGCAATAGTCATGAGAAAATGTTTATCTAAAATGTCCCCAAAATGAAAATATTCCATATTTTATTTTAGATAATAAGAAACAAACTTCTTTATGGATTTTCCTTTAAAATTAATTTTACTTAGATAATTTTCTCAGCATTTGAATATATATTTGTCACCTCTGACAGACCTTTTATTATTATTTAATAATAATACTTAATGCCTCTGAAGAAAAAATTTGTATTTTCCTTATGATAAATTCCATAAACTTCAGGCAAGGTCAGTTTAATGAGACACCTACATAAATTTTGCAAATTGATTTAAATAATAAAATTAGAAAAAATACTTTTAAAAATATGAATATAAGTAGAAAATATTTTTAAGCATTTTTCCTAAAGCCAATGTGACTTTAGTAAGGAGAACAAAAACATTCCTAGAGGTTTAAAATATTCTTGGCATATTGTATTATTTTCAGGTTTGTGACTTACTATGATTCTCTGACATCAAGAAAAGCATTCCAAAGACAGAATTCCACTTCCCTTACTAATGATGTCAGACAAAGTGAAATCTAATCTTATGGTTGGCCATAGGACCAACATTTGGGTACCACTTCTAAAGGGTTATGTGAATCCAACTGCTGCACAATGCCGGATTCATGTAATCAGTTCTTGCATATTGAAGCATAGCTCTAAACTCTTTGGTGAAAGTCTAAATAACTAATATTTTGAATTTTGTGAATGAGAATCTGTTTTCTACTTCATAATGTTTATAAACACAACTTTTATTCTACCCAAAAGAAAAAATCTTGCATTCAAAATACTAATTAGAAAGGTGTTGAGAAAGGACCAACTACTTAGTATAGCAGCTGATCTCCATTGGAATGTGCTTTCTTAGTGAGAATGCTCACTGGATTATAGTTAAAACAGTATAACACATGCTCTGTATAACACTGCATAACATATCACTGTTTGCTGATTTTTTAAATGTAAATTACAGATATTAGTATTTAAGATTATATTTTCTAGGATAAGCACTATAGCCTAAGCTTACAGTTTCACATGGAATGGTAGTGTGTCTAGTTCTGAAGGTAATTGTTAAAGAGGTTAGTCCAGTACTATCCTCTCTTTAGAAAGTGCTTATATCAAAAGATAAAGCTTAAAAAATTTTGCAAATGCACATGTTGCAAAGTTATGTGAAATCAGAAATCTGTAGGCTTAAAAGTTATGATGAGCACTACATGGAATTAAGGGATAGTTTAACAGAGCAGTGGGGTTCACTTGTATTTGAATGAAAGAACAGACAGAGGTGATAAGCAGAAAATATTATATATATAAATTATATATGGATATATATATATATTACTTTACTTATTTTTTATATAGAAAAAACACAAAGTGGAAGAAGTTTGTCAGAGAACTAGAAATAAACATAAATCTATGACCTATTATAAACCTAATCTGCACAATGAAATAGAATCATACTGAATTTAGTAAGCAATTGGAGACTATTGCTACTATTTAGACAGTAAAAGTGATCTGTAAATGGATGTGGTAGTGCATATTCTGATCCCAGAAATAAGGGAGGTTGAGGCAGAAGAATCACAAGTACACATCCAGCCTCAGCAGCCTTGAGAGGCCCTAAGCAACTTAGTGAGACTCTGTCTCAAAATAAAGGAAGAAAAAAAAAAAAAAGGACTGGGGATGTGGCCCAGTGGTTAAATGCTCCTGGACTCAATCCTGAATGTTAAATAAATAAACATAATCTGTAGTATGTGTTTGAAAGTTTAACCTGCAAGTAAAATGGAGATCAGAATGGAAGTAATGAATGGACTCAAAGAGAACAGATTGTTCACTCACTCAAATATTCTGGGTGTCCAGGTACTATGCTCCAGGCATAATGGTAGGAAGAAAAGAAGACTTAAATGGTCCTTACTCATTGCAGTATAGAGAAAACTATCAAAAGATAGTCACAAAAAATTAAATATGTATATGTATAAATTCCTTTGATCACTGAAAAATTAAGATTAAAAAGAATAATCTGAAACAGAAGCTTCCTATGAAGCTTAGTCTATTCCTGATGCTATAGCAAATAAAAACTCTCAGTGTACTAGAATTAGAGTGGTCTTCCTCAGCCACATAAATGGCATCCACAACCAACATTGTAAAGAGAACAAGAATGTTTGCCCCAAACTAGTGTACTCTATATTATTCTGGAGGTTCTATACGGTGACATAGGAAAGCAAATGAAACAAAAGTCATTCAGATTGCAAAGTAAGAGTGAAACTTTCTTTACTCACAGATAATTTTATGCTTATCTGTAGAAAGTCTTATTAGATCAATGAAAAGCAACTATATCTAAGAAATTTAACAAGTTTGTAGAATACAAGAGCAATAAAGAAATATGAATTTTGTTTCTATATGCTACCAGTGAACACTCAGTAAGTGGAATAGAATGCCATTTAAAATAGCATCAAAATTCAACATAAATATAACCAATAAATAAATAGAAGGAAGACCAGAAGAGTAGATGAAGGGGATTTGAGGAGGGATGAAGGAAGAGAGAAGCAAAGTACTTGGAAATAAAATGGGGCAAATTGTTAGTGTGTATATGAATATGCCACAATGAACCACACTATTATGTATAACTATTATGTATTAATAAGAACATAAGAAAAATATATCCATTTTAAACACAGCTAAAACTCTGAAACTGAACCATGTGTTCAGTTGAAAAGAAATGAAGATTTTGAGATAGTTCAAATGTTTCCAGAATTTATTCAGAATTTCAATTGATTTAAATGTTTGTTTTATTGTATCTTCTTATTTTCAATTTCTGTTTCTTAAATTTGAATCATATTCCTTTCCAGCACAATCATAAAATTCTATTGCTAAGTCTACTCACTTAGTAATTACTATCCAAGTTGAAATTAATCGCAAAAACTTGAAAACGGGCTTGTTAGAAGGATTTTTCTTCCATTATTTTGTTAAGAGTTAGTGTCAAAAAAAATAAAGAATACTTGTATTGATCTGAAAAATGGAGATTCCTTTAAGTAGACATGAACATGAATACATGGTAAGAAGAAATTTTGAATCAGAGATCCAAGGATTGCCCTGCAGGTAACTCCAGTACATTAGGATGGTTGAGGGTATTATCTGGAGTGACCTGAGAGCAAATTGTAGGGAAATTTAAAAAAAAAAAAAAGTTCGATTAATCATCTCTATACTGTTTGCATTTAAGTAATATTAGACTTAGTTCATTTTTTCTTTTACAACTAACTTACATGTGCTAAGAGATTTTTATATCAGTGTGTATACTATAGAACTAGGTTCAGAAAAACAAATCATACTTCCTAGATATTTAGTTTTATATTTGCACATGAAAGCATTCTATATAATGAATTATGAAACCTTATTAAATGTTGTGGAAGTGCTAAATTTTTATTCTTCTACATAATTATTTAAATTAGAATTTCTAAAGTAGCATTATCAAAACACAAGTTATATCTCACTGCTAATGGTTTTTAGACACTGATTCAGTAGCATAGTATAATATAAATCTCAACATAAATGTGCCTTAAGAATAGATTGTGAGATTTTTTATTACATTAGATTTTAGAATAAAATTGTGTTTATAAAATGCACAAAAATTAGATGCAATAATTGTATTCAATGAAGAAATATGCAAACACAATACTCTTAGTTTCTTTGGCGACATTTTAAATTAACTTGGTGTTTAATTTGGTATAAAAATTTAGTCATGAATAACTGTCATCTTTATCATACATACAACTCCAATTAATTTGAAAAAACATTAACGTTAATTGATTTAATTTGTATTACAAGATTACATTGAATGTTCAATTTTTATTTCAACTCTTATTATAAATGCTCTTTATACTTGTACAGTACATGAGTCCTAAAATATTTATGTTATTTCTAAATGTAGTTAATATTGCTCCTTTCTCAGCTACATCAATTATAATGTAAAGAAAAAAATTATCTATGCTATGTAGGTTTTTCTATGCTTCCTTTTAGAGATATGGAGAAAGGAGCCTACATGATAGTAAAATACCTTTTAGGCAAACATGATATAATGTCACCTTAAAATATTGGTCTAGCAGACAAGATTTTATTTGTTCTTACAATTTCATGATTCTCTATTCGAAAGACAATTTCTGATTTCACTTGTTTTTAGCAATTTAAATTTGACCTTTTCTTTCACTTAAATTTAGCTACATGTACATAATTTTTAAACTGTAAATTTTATTTTGTATTTTCCTTTCTCCCTCCCTCCCTCCCTCCCTTCCTTCCTTCCTTCCTTCCTTCCTTCCTTCCTTCCTTTCTTCCTTCCTTTCTTTCCTTTTCTTTTTTTCTCTTTTCTTTTTGTCTTATGAATTGAACCTATCCCTTTTTATTTTTGAGATTGTATTGCTAAGTCAGTCAGGCTGGCTTTGAATCTGGGATCCTCCTGCCTTAGCCTCCCAAGTTGTTGGGATTAAAAGTGCTGCACCCAGTGTATTCTGTACTTACTTATATCTAAAAATAGTTACCTTAGATAACTGAAGCAGAGTTTACAGCCGTTCGTCAGAACAGAGCAGATCATACCCCTCTTTCCATATCTCAGGAACAAATGATACCACTGACCAGAGTGGGTACTGCCCACCAGAGTCCTTTAATTTATTTTGTAAATAACTTGTTCCTTTCTCTGCATAACTTTTATAAAATAGAAGAAGGAAAAGATCTTTTCTCTCCCTACCACTTTTTAAAAATTCTGTCAAACAACATATTAGAAACAGAAAAGAAATAAATGGTTGCCATATTCACCCATAGTTCCATCAACCTGCTTTTTATAAAATATTGCATTTTGGCTATTTTAAATGTGAACACTGCTTCAAAAATAGTAAGAAATGCAATGGAAAGAGAAGGGCTAGAATGTGACTGGGAATCACACTATTTTGTAACTTTAAAAAAAAGTATTATACCATGCATTTTCCAAACTTCTATATCTCTCTGCTTTGATTTCTATAACAATGAAGATAACATGTAAATATTTCATAAACCAGGAAATTATGCTCAAATTCAGTATTTATCGATAATAAAACACAGGCATTTTTATAATCACTGTGCTCTGTAGTTACTCATTTACCTCTCCTTCAAATGCATGTTTGTTCTCATGCATGCATGTTCCCTGTATGTTCTCATGACATATTCCTCTTAATTTTTGTTACTCAGGTCAAACATGTTTTACTCCCAGAAACCTTCCTTACTTTATATTTCTTGAAGCAATTGATTTTTCTACCCTTTCACCTCACTAGCTCAATTACAATATTTGTCAAACCACACTTCATTTGACAGACTTAAGAACTGCCCTTCTTTGTAGACCGTACGGGCAGGGAATGATTATTTATCTTTGCTTCACTGGCATCCAACAGGAGCCTAATATGTGGTGTCTGCTCCAGACTGTTGATAAAAGAATGAATCAATAAAGGTTTGGATATATTTAGCATCATCCTAGATATGAAGAGTGTACATTTGTTGAAGTTAATAAACACTATGAATAGTCTATAGATCATGCATTATAAGCCAGAGATTATTTACTAAAAATAATAAATTCAAATTTATATGTTACAGTACTAAGTGCAATATGTCACCTAATTATCAAAGCCTAATAAGGAAAGTGTTAGTTTTCCTTATATTTTAGATGTTATGTTTTTGAAGAAATTCAAAATAAAATCTGTCAGTAATATTAAATTAATCAATATAGTGATTTTATTGAGCTCTTACTACTCACTTTCTATGACCAGATTTAGGGGTGGGTGTTCTGGAGGAGAAGTAGAAACATTATCGTCTGATTTACACATGAGCTATAATCACATTTGTTAATTGAAATGCATGCAAATGAAAAATAATAAATATGATGTATTTACATGTTCTGAACTTTTTATTTACTTATCCTTAACTCTTAATTTCCATAATTTTTTAAACCTGATTTTGCTTCTTGTCTTTCAATTTTATATTGTGTAGTTGCTTTCAGAATAGCTTCTTTAATCCTTAACCTATGTGATGAAATGTCAATTTGTTTCCACAACATCAGTATCCATAACCTAATGGGAGTACGTATCATAGCACATAATAATCTCCCTCATTTCTCTGTTTCCCCTTTTAGGAGAGGCAGAAAAACGTGTTCAATATTATGTCCATATTATTGAGAAAGCTTTATTAGTCAAGGGACATACACTATAGACTTAACATAGAAAATATAAAGTGTGGTCTGCCCTCACCCCTCCTGCCACAGACAGTCCCCAAGGGGACTCAGCCCACCCACACTGTGGATCCCTAGCTTCCCTGGAGTCTGGTGCAGACATTTTGAATTATTCCTGAGGGCATGGTCACCATCATTGGAGGGATGGCTACCTTCCTGAGACAACTACAAGAGACTGGAGGCCCTTCAACAAATATTGAACTTGCATCGAAATACTGAGGACTGGGAGGTTTGAGTGATGGATGACTGTGAAACATAGAATTTTATTTTCAATTTTTAATTTTTTATTTCTTCTTTTTTTCCCTCAATTTATTTTCCTTTTATTTACCTATTCCCTTGGGGTCTCTTTCTCCCTTTTTTCATGCTAAAGACCAACTTCTTCTGATCCCACTCTCATTCTTCCCTTAATCAGATACCTCTATTTACTCATGTCTTTTCCCATTAACAGTTACATCCTACACCCTTCCCCATCCTCTTTGTCCACCACTAGAAATACTGTAGATAATAATTAAACTCATCACACTTATTACAATACTGTTAGAGTCTTTCTAGGGGCTATCTTGTTTAGGGCTGCATATTGTTTGTATTGGGGGCTGCTAATATTGCTCTCCCCTTCAAATGAGAGGTATTGGAAACCTGCAGGGTCACAGTAAGCCTAAAGGGGGAAGCTGCAATACTTCAGATCTTCACTGCTAGAAGGGAATATTCAGAAATGATATGAAAAAGCAGGGGAAGAAAGTGTCCCTAACAAACCAAGATGCTATTTTGATAGAATCCAATAACAGCATGGCAGTAGAAATGACAGAAAAAGAATTTAGAATCCACATAATTAAAATGATCCATGAAATGAAAGATGAGCTAAGAGAACAAATGCAGGAAATGCATGATCAATCCAATAAACAGCTAAAAGAGCAAAAGAACACTTCAATAAAGAGAGATTCCAAAAAAAAAAAAAAAAAACAGAAATACTTCAAATGAAAGAAAAAATAAACCAAATTAAAAACTCAATAGAAGGCATCATGAACAGAATAGATCTTGTGCAAGACAGAATCTCAGAAAATGAAGACAAAATACTTAATCTTGAGAATAAATTTGACCAAACTGAGAAGATGTTAAGAAATCATAACCAGAACCTCCAAGAATTATGGGATATCATGAAAAGACCAAATTTAAGAATTATTGGGATTGAGAAAGGCACAGAGATACAAACCAAAGGAATGGACAAAATGTTCAATGAAATATATCAGGAAACTTCCCAAACTAAAGAATGAAACAGAAAATCAAACACAAGAGGCTTACAGAATACCAAATGCACAAAATTACAACAGATCCAAACAAAGGCACATTATAATGAAAATATCTCACATACAAAATAAAGATAGGATTTTAAAGGCTGCAAGAGGAAAGCATCAGATTACATATAAAGGGAAACCAATAAGATATCAGCAAATTTCTCAGTCCAGACCCTAAAACCAAGAAGAACCTGGAAAAATATATTTCAAGTTCTGAAATAACATGGATTACAACCAAGAATCCTATATCTAGCAAAACTAACCTTCAGATTTGATGATAAAATAAAATCTTTCCATGATAAACAAGTTAAAAGAATTTACAAATAGAAAGCCTGCACTACAGAACATTCCCAGCAAAATATTTCATGAGGAGGAGGGGGTGTAAAGCAACAATACAAGTCAGCAAAGGGAGGAACTATCCTAAAGGAAAGCCAATCAAAGGAGAAACCAAGTCAAGTTAAAAACCAAAAATAAGTCAAAATGAACAGGAATACAATCATATCACAATAATAACCCTGAATGTTAATGGCCTAACTCATCAATAAAAAGAAATAGACTGGCAGATTGGATTAAAAAGAAAGACCCAACAATAGGCTGCATTCAAGTGACTCATCTTATAGAAAAAGATATCCACAGACTAAAGAAGAAAGGATGGGAGAAAACATACCAACCACATGGATTCAGTAAAAAAAGTGGAGTTTTCCATCCTTATATCAGATAAAGTGGACTTCAAGACAAAGTTAGTCAGAAGACATAAAGATGGACATTTCATCCTGATTGAGGGAAGCATAAATCAGCTAGACATAATAATCATAAATATTTATGCCCCAAACAACAGTTCATCCTGGTATGTCACACAAACCCTTCTTATTTACAGAAATCAAATAGACCACAACACAATAATTCTGGGTGACTTTAACACTCTGCTGTCACTGCTGGATAGGTCTTCCAAACAAAAACTAAACAAAGAAATCATAAAACTCAATAACACAATCAATAACTTAGACCTAACATACATATATAGAATATCCCATCCATCAATGAGTGAATATACTTTCTTCTAGGTAGTTCATGGATCCTTCTTGAAAATACACTATCTGATATGTCACAAAGAAGCCATCAGTAAATACAAAAACATAGAGATAATACCTTGTATCCTATCAGACCATAATGGAATGATTATTAGAAATCAATGATAAAATAAAAAACAAAAACTACTCCTAAACCCGGAGACTAAATAATATGCTATTGAATGATGCAATGATAACAAAAGACATCAGGGAGGAAATAAAAAAAATTCTTAGATGTAAACAAGAATGACACAACATATCAAAATGTCTGGGACACTCTGAAGGCACTACTAAGAAGAAAGTACATTGTGAGCTCATATATTAAAAAAATAAAAAGTCAACAAATATATGATCTAACATTACATCTCAAAGCCATAGAACAAGAAGAACAGATCCAAACCAAAAATAGTAGAAGACAGGAAATAATTAAAATCAGAGCTGAAATCAATGAAATTGAAACAAGAGAAACAATTCAGAAAATTGACAGAACAAAAAGTTGGTTCTTTGAAAAAATAAACAAAATTGATAAAACTTAGTCACACTGAAAAAGGGAGAGAAAACTCAAATTACTAGAATTCATGATGAAAAAGGAAAAATCACGACAGACACCAATGAAATATAAAACATAATCAGAAGCTACTTTGAAAAACTATACATCATTAAAATAGAAAATATTGAAGACATTGACAAATTTGTAGGACACAGGATTCCCCCAATCTGAATCAGGGAGACATACATAATTTGAACAGATCAATTTCAAGCACCAAAATACAAGAAACCATCAAAAGCCTACAATCAAGAAAAGTACAGGAACAGATGAATCCTCAGCTGAATTCTACAAGACCTTTAAAGAAGAACTAATACCAATACTCCTCAAAGTATTCCAGGAAATAGAAAAGGAGGGAACCCTTCAAACTCATTCTATGAAGCTAGTATCACTCTGATACCAAAACCAGACAAAGACACATCAAGGAAAGAAAACTTTAGACCAATATCTATGATGAATATAGATGCAAAAATCCTTAACAAAATACTGGTAAATCAAATACAAAACCATATTCAAAAGATAGTGCACCATGATCAAGTGGGGTTTATTCCAGGGATGCAAGGTTGGTTCAACATCTGAAATCAATAAATGTAATTTATCACATCAATAGACTTAAAGTTAAGAATCATATGAGTATTTCAATAGATGCTGAGAAAGTATTTGATAAAATAAAGCACCCCTTCATGCTTAAAACTCTAGAAAAAAAAAGGGATAGTAGGAATATACCTCAACATTGTAAAGGCTATCAATGCTAAGCCCATCCAACATCATTCTTAATGGAGAAAAACTGAAGGCATTCCCTCTGAAAACTGGAATAAGACAGGGATGCCCTCTTCCATCACTTCTATGCAATATCATCCTTGAAACACTAGCCAGAGCATTTAGACAGACCAAAGAAATTAAAGGAATATGAATAGGTAAGAAGAACTCAAACTTTCACTATTTGCTGATGACATGATTCTATATTTAGAAGATTCAAAAACTCCATTAGAAAACTTGTAGAACTCATAAATGAATTCAGCAAAGTAGCAGGATATAAAATCAATACACCTAAATCTAATGCATTTCTATTCATAAGTGATGAATCCTCTGAAAGAGAAATTAGGAAAATTACTCTATTCACAATATCCTCAAAAAAAAAAAAAAACTTGGGAATAAATCTAACAAAAGAAGTGAAAGACCTCTACAATGAGAACTACAGAACACTAAAGAAAGAAATTGAAGAAAACCTTGGAAAACGAAAAGATCTCCCATGTTCTTGGATAGGCAGAATTAATATTGTCAAAATGGCCTACTACCAAAGGTGCTATACATATTCAATGCAATTCCAGTTAAAATTCCAATGACATTCCTTATAGAAATAGAGAAAGCAATCATGAACTTCATCTGGAACAATAAGAAAGCTCATATAGTGAAAACAATCCTTACAGGAAACATGGAAGAGGAAGTATCACAATACCAGAACTTCAACTATACTACAGAGCAATAGTAACAAAAACAGCATGGTATTGGCATCAAAATAGACAGGTAGACCAATGGTACAGAATAGAAGACACAGAGACAAAACCACATAAATACAGTCACCTCATACTAGACAATGAAGCCAAAAAACATACAATAGAGAAAATATAATCTGTTCAACAAATGGTACTGGGAAAACTGGAAATCCATAAACAGTAAAATGAAATTAAATCTCTATCTCTCACCCTGCACAAAACTCAACTCAAAATGAATCAAGTACTTAGGAATAAGACCAGAGAGCGTGCACCAAATAGAAGACAAAGTAGGCCTGAATCTTTATCATGTTGGTTTAGGATAAGACTTCCTTAACAAGATTCCCAAAGCACAAGAAATTAAAACAAGAATCAATAAATGGGATGGACTCAAACTAAAAAGCTTTGTCTCAGCAAAGGATACAACAATAATGTGAAAAGAGAGCCTACAGAATGGGAGAAAATCTTTCCAAAAGCACTTCTAATAGAGCACTTATCTCCAACTTTATAAAGAACTAACAAAACTTTATGCCAAAAATACAAAGAATTCAATTAATCAATGGACCAAGGAACTGGATAGACACTTTACAGAAGAAGACACACAGGTGATTAATAAATATATGAAAGTGTTCAACATCTCTTGTAATTAGAGAAATGCAAATTAAAACAACTCTAAGATTTTATCTTACTCCAATTAGAATGGCTATTATCAAGAACACAAACAATAATAGATGTTGGCATGGATGTGGAGAAAAAGGCACACTTTTACATTGCTGGTGAAGTTGCAAATTGGTGCAGTCACTCTGGAAAGCAGTGTAGAGAATTCTCAGAAAACTTGGAATGAACCCACCTTTTGACCAAGTTATCCCACTACTCAGTTTATACCCAAAGGATTTAAATTAGCATACTACCGTAATGTGGCCACATTAATGTTTATAGCAGCTCAGTTCACAATAGCTAGATTGTGGATCCAACCTAGAGCCCTTCAACAGATAAATGGATAAAGAAACTGTCCTATATATACACAATGGAATATTATTCAGCCATTCAGAATAGTATTATGGCATTTGCAGATAAGTGGATGGAATTAGAAAATATCATGCTAAGTGAAATAAGCCAATCACAAAAAACCAAAGACCAAATGTTTTCCCTGATAATTGGATGATGATATATAATGGGGTAGGGGAGTGGGGTGTGAAAGAAGAATGGAGGAAATTTAGATTATGTAGAGGGAAATGAGAGGGAGGGGGTATGAAAAATGGTGGAATGAGACAGACATGATTACCCTATGTACATGTATGATTACACAAATGATCTGAGTCTACATCGTGTAAAACCATAGAAATGAAAAGATGTATCCCATTTATGTACAATGAATCAAAATGCAGTCTGTAAAAATTTAAAAAAAAGAAAAAGTGTGAAAAATTGTAAAGGAGAACATAATTTCAAGAAAAGTCCAGATCTTTGTTCAATTAAAGCCAAGAGTCTTTTTGCAAACCTGGATAATATAAAAGTATGCTATAAACAGCAGTGAAAGAAAAGATTTAAATTTAGTAGGAAAGGCTCCCATTATAGAAAACATTTTAATATAGAGTCACATAATAAATATATCTAAATAAAAATAATCTGGTAGCCCAAAGAATCATTGACTGGAGCAGAGAGAGCTTGAAGGTAGACATATACAGTATTAATAACTAAAGATAAGAGGGATTCAAGCAATACACACCTTTGTCTTTATCATGGCTGGTATTTATTGTGGCTCAGTCTATGTTGGTATGTTTTACAAAGATCAACTCATCTTCTCTAAGATTAGTATTATTGGTATTATTAGTCTATCTCTCGTGAAAAGAAATGACACATGTTAAGGGTGGTAAGGATCCTTTAAAACAACCCTCAATGACCCCTCCCTCCTGGTAATTATGCCCTTGTGTAATCTCTCCCCTTGAACTAATGACATTAATAGAAAACCACAGAATATGCAGAAGGAATTAAATGCTACTCCTGAGACTAAATTAGACTGTAGCTTCTTTCTTACAAGCTTTGTATCTTGTCTATCACTTGTTCTTTGGCAAGTTGGTCTCTGAGGACGTCCATATACTGAGGCAGTCATTTGAACACAGCCATGATGGTGAACACGGAAACAAATCCTAACACTCCCCACTCTCCTCCCCACAAACTTTAAAATAACCACAGCACCAGCAAATGCCTTGGTTGTAGCCTTATGTGTCAGACCCACTCAGTTAAACTCTTACCAGATTGCTGATATAGAGAGAGAAAAAATTGGGAGATAGTAAATGTATTTTTTTTCTGTGTTAAGATATTGAATAAATAAATACATAAAATTGGGGTGAATTGTTACACAAAATGTAAAGCTAATACAGTAAGTGATCTAGAAGGGATTTAAACCCAGGTCTCTCATTTTGTGTTCTTCACCACTTTACCAAGCTGTCATTGAGAAGAATCTCCCTTACCATTACAATGTAAATTTTTTTATTTTTTTTTAACATTTAAGGACTTCATTTGTTAGAATCACATTTCTGATTTCTCTTGAATCTAAATTTTTTCTCGAGTTTAATTTTTGTTATTTTAAAAATACTTAT
Source organism: Sciurus carolinensis (assembly GCF_902686445.1). Lineage (NCBI taxonomy): Eukaryota > Metazoa > Chordata > Mammalia > Rodentia > Sciuridae > Sciurus > Sciurus carolinensis. Next base: position 118,109,400 of record NC_062218.1, read on the forward strand.
TCCTATTAATACTTTAAAAGAGTTAATTTAAATGGCATTTATTTCTATCATTTACGTAGATAATGACCTCAAATAAATTTAAATTTTTATATATGTATTTTACACAAAGCAAATGACTTATTATAATACATGAAAATTGTGTATCAGTGCAATGTATCTAAAGATTTTTCACATAGCTATTGCAGTGATCAGTTCTTATAAGGATAATTGAAATTCTCAGTTAATACAAATATTATTTCCAAAAATATTTCTGCCTCTGGTTTTCCTTTAAAAATTCTTTTTTTTAAAATTTGTCCAGGAAAATCAGATCACATTAATCTTAGTAGATGGTTCTGACAAATCTATCCACCAAGTCATTAATTCAAAGGTAAATGATGATTTTAAAGCGGAATTCTGTAGTCAGTAGTAATATTAAAGAGCAAGCCCAGGGAGGACATTTTCATAAAAGTTCACAGCAGAAAGTGGAAAAAAAAGAAGTCTCTAATAGGACATTATTTAAAACTTGATTCTTTCTTGGTTCAGTGCCAGCAACTTAATGTTTCCTCCAATGATTTCAGCCATTAATGGTAATCACGGCTGACAGTGAATGAATTTGAACTTAAATGATATTTATTCTATTCTGAATGTATATATACAAGTATTGCATGTAGGTCAAAAGACATGACATTTCCTAACATTTTTCTCCTTTGATCTGTGTTATTGAGATGACATATTAACATTAATTTAAAATTTTTCCATATATATATAATATTGAGCAGAAGGATAATCCTTAGGAGAAAACTTTTTTATACATTTTTAATTATCAGAACTTTAAATTTAAGTGTATATTAATTTCAAGTTATTTGAAAATTTCAATCTACCTTGCTTAGTTAGATATTACTTATTGTCTTATTTCTGACTTTGGAAGCAACATCAAACTCAATTGGCAAAAATTGTGGAAATCTGCACACCAAATGCAAGCTTATGTATTGGCAAACTAAGATACAATTCCAAGTGAAGTGATGAGGATGGGGCAGGATGGAAACTGAGCTGCGTTCCAGCCTTCATGTTGTTTCTGCTAAATTGGGTTTAAATTCATCAAAGAACCAAATGTGTATCCAAAATTAACATACACATTCGTGAGCCATTTTCCAATTTCTTAAAGACAATAATACCTGTAGTCTTAAAAATGAATGGATATTTTAGTTGCCTGGGGTCGTTGCTCAGTGGTGGGCCACTTGCCATGTCCGTGTGAGGCACTGGGTTCAATCTTCAGTACCACATACAAATAAATAAATAAAATAAAAGTATTGTGTCCACCTACCACTAAAAAATAAAAATAAAAAAAAATGAATGATATTTTGTTAGTTCTTCACTGTATATAGGTAAAGTAATTAAAAGTAGATTCCAAGATCTGATTAAATGTGCAAAAGATTCGTTGAGAATGGAGTGGGAGTTATGGAGAGATTCTAGATTATGATGCAAGTCTGAAAAATTTGGAAAGGAAAGGGAAAGACAGAAATTGGGTAGGAAAAGTTTCTTAGATAGTTATACTAAATATAACCCAGTTATAAGACATTTTTGAATGACTCCATGAGTTTTCTTCCAGAGGTACACATTTTTCCAGATATGACCTGCTTAAAAACACTGCCAAGCTCAGTTGTTGTTCAGGAGCTATGTGAGGAAGGGAGTCCATAGAATGAGACAGTGGTGGATCCAGCATGCAGATCTGGGCTCAGTTAAATATCCTTCCCATAAAGGAGAGCTGAGTGGCATATTCTCATGTGCTCCATAATGGCCACACTATTGATCACCTATTTTTTTTAAATATTGCTTGTAACTTTGTAGGACTTTTGCAATATTTTTTTCTTTTTGCTTATTCTCTATAACTGGGAAAAAGTTCTAATCAAAATGTGTGATAGATAGGACAGATGAGAATCTAAAACTCTGTATCTTCTCTCCCTCATATTTAGCTTCTTTAAACATACAAACATGAAATTACAAATACATCATTTCTCTTGAAATGATTCTGCACCATTGCAATTGCAATTAGAGTTTGATCAAGAGGTTTGTAACAATTACTCAGAGCAAAAATGAGCAAAATAGCCAAGAATACTATGGAAAAAGACAGGAAAAACAAATGTATCACAATAAAAACACACATTAAAATGGTTAGTGACAAATAATGTGCTATTACCCAGTAAACAAATGAGCTTCACATACTTACATGAGTTATTAATTCAAACAGGCATTTAGTTAAATTATGTTACAACCCATAATTGAATAAATCATGACACAAACAAAACAAAACAAACAAGAGTGTTGATACAAAATTTAAAAGTGTAAAATTTGAATCTGGCAATGAACATTTAAGAAACGTGGGCATTTAAAATTTGAGTAAATAGATTGTGCAAGATAGTGAACGTTCATTTCTTTGAAATCAAGTTTAATCATGATATTAACTTTAACCACAGAGTGCACACGCACACACACACACACAAACATACACACACCTGAACTGCAGATAACCTGTAGCTGATATAAATAATATGAGAAAAACATACCTTGATTGTTATAAGTTACTCATTTGGGGTTTATTTGTTCTACAACATTACCTAAACAAGAATTCTGGTACAGATGATTTTAGAAGAGATAGTTCTACTCAATTACTCAAGAAAAAATTATCTCTTCCCCTTATGTCCCAGAATTATTCTTTCTTAATTAGGCCATTAATAAACTGTCTAAATACAAAGATCTAAAAACAAAAACAGAAACATTGGTAATCTGGCAACTCCATTGCCCTGGATCTTGAGGAGATAAATTTGTGAAATTACAAAACAAGCACACCTATTTCTATTGGTTGTTCATGGTATTTATCTGGTAACTAAAGGATCTGGAGCATAATTTATTAACAATGCCAGGCATTTGTATTTGGGCCTAAAACTACAACTTCATTGTACTTTAGCACTTAGGGAAAAATCATATTGTGTGCATCACTAATTTTCTAGATTGCATAAGTTTCACCACAGTGTTAAATTAGATCATTACTTTCCAAAGTTGGTTCCCAAAAGGTGCTACATAAAAAATATATATGATCAGACTATCTGGAGAAATGCTCCTTCTGATAACTGCCTTGGAAAAATTTAAGTATCCAGTACCACAAATAAAGATCTGATCACTCTGAATCAAATAAAGCTATTTAAATCAACATAAAATTTCCAAGTTAATTTCCAAGTTATTCATCTTGGGATACTTTTAAACTAATGACATCTGTCATTATCCTGCCACAACAGTTTTCCTATACCTTATTTGAGAAAATATAAAAGATAATCTAATAAAATAATATGAAATCATGTCTTAATTTCCCAAGAACTGGCTGTCTTCATTTAAAAATGTGTTTTGACATATGACAAAAATAAATGTGCATTTTAATAATAAATCTGCTAGCAAAATGATAGTAGTAATGTTTCCTCTGCAAAGAAAACAACAAATTAATCTTAGGATTTAATAGGAGGAAATATTTCTCTGTGAGTTGTGTATTTTCTTTTAGAACAACAAAAGTATTTGGTTTAGTATTTATACAACTGAGGACCTAATTAAATGTACTATACTAAAATATTTCAGGATATTGTGATATTAATTCCTCTAATTCTTCATTAGTCTATTTTTTTAAATATGGAACTTGATATTATGTTTGAGTAGACTGCTTAACATCCTTTCAAAAAAGCAGCCAGTCAGTACATTAAACATTTTTGTGGTATATTCTAAATAATAACCACTAACTTAAGAGTTGTACTTTCACATATTCAATGAATTTTTTGACACTCTTTCATACACATTTAGAAATAACTGGGACTGAGCTATCAATGGAAGTGAATTTTAGAGGCATGTAACTTTGAAAATTTCTTTCCACTTTTCTGAGCCTCTAATATTTCTATAAAATGGGGATAAAGTAAAATCTACCCCTTGCATAATGAGTGCTGGAGAACACAGATGTAAATGCTCAAGTATTGTTTACCTTTACTAATCAGTTGTGTGTTTGTGGCTTCCCTGAAAGAGCAGCAGTGCTCAGGCAACAGCAAGGGGGTTTTCTCAGAGTTGAAATCATACACTCCCCAGATTTCTTCCCTCCCTTTCAGATTTTTCTAAATTTGAAAAAATTATACATAATTCTTTCTTCTTTAGTTCCTGGTCTAACCTAAAATACTAGTGAGCTGTCATACTGTATTGATAAAAGAAAAAAATCTGAGTCTTCAAATAGTCTGTGTTATAGCATTGTTAAAAGATCGATTGGGTGTGGCCAAGGTGTCAGTAAGTTTTTTTGTCATTGTGACAAAATACCTGAGAAAAATCAACTTAAAAAAGAAAAGATTTACTTTGGCTCATGAATTCAGACATGTCATATGTGGTTGGCTAACACTATTTCTTTGGGCCTTTTGGGAGGCAGAGCATCAAGGTGGAAGGGCATGGTAGAGCAGAGTTGCTCACCCCATAGTGAACAGGAAACTGAGTGGAGAGGGGACTGGGATTAAGATATGCCCTTCCAGGGCATGCCCCAGTGACCTACTTCTTCCAATTAGGTCCACCTCTTAAAGTTTTCACCAATTCCTTACAATTTCATTAGCTATGAACCCATCAATGAATTAATCAATCAATGTCCTAGCTCTCAGGATTTAATTATGTACCAAGAACCCCACCTCTGAACATTGCTACACTGGGGACCAAGTCTTCAACATACAATAATTTGGGGAGCATTCTATACCCAAAGCATAACAGAAAATATATAAAAATGATTGAATAATAATATGACAACTTACTATGCCAATCATACTTATGTAATCACATATTTTTAATGCATTTTTAGGCACCAACTTACTTGTATTCAAATACAGCATTATTTAGAACTTTATATGACAGATCAAGAGATATAACTCTACCTGCCATTCATCTTGTTATCAGTCATTGACTTTTTCAGTCAGTGATGTTTTATATAGGAAGCGAGACTTTATTTTCCAGTTCACATAGTGAAAGATACTGAACTCTCAATCCTGGCTTTGCTAAATGGAAAAAAAAAATGATATATAAAATCACTAAACAAGTTGCCAAAATTACCTTTGCATTCAGGAGGAAAATCAAGAATAGAACCCAAGACTCCTGCTACCCAAGGTTTTATATGATTGCTTGTTTTTCAAGGAGAGGTTTCCAGTTTGACTAAAGTGAAGTGTAATGGGGCTTAAGGGAGTCACTGTTTATGATTTCTCCTAACTGTTCTAATATGCATCTGGCATATTTGAAAACTTTTTAGAATTTCTCTCCTATGAGTGCTATTACTTATTGAAGTGGAAATCTTGCCAACATAATCTCCTTGGTGGTTTCATTACCCCTGAGACATGCAGTTGATGAGGCTGCATGCAGCAAAGCCCACACTCTACCTTAAAAAGAATGGTGTGTATACACGTTTGAGCTACATAACTCTTACTGAATTTATAAATCCCTTGCTCATTTGTGTGGAAGCCCATAAAAGACATGTTAGAATTTGAGTGAATTGGACCCAATGGTGCTTTGTTGCTCTGCCATGCATAATAATATGATATAATTTATCTTGGTTGTCCTTTACAACAGAAGCAATATATTTAAGAGACATCTGGGGATACAGAAAAAAAAGGAGATTTATATTTACACACATTTGGAAATATAATTATAAGTTAAAATGAGGAAAATAAAAGAAAATCTGACAATATATTTTAAAGGTGAGTATAATTAATTCTTCCAGACAAAATATCATTAAAATAGGCATACTTTTATTGTTTTAAAAAGATTATAATTGGAAGAAAATTGTGTAAATTTAGAAGGCTACATTCACAATTTGAAAACAAAAAAAATTGCTTATTAAACATATACTTTTTTGGTAAAGCCTGTTATATGTTCAGAAAATAGAGGTAATGTTGATGTATTTGTGACCATCAATAATTTCCTAATACAGTAGGAAATATGTTATAAGAAAGTAAAGCCATAATAAGTGTGGACTACCATAAATATTTTATTCAAAATCTAAGTATCAGAAGGGCCGAAAAAGAGAGGAATACAAATTAAATACAGTCATTTGTATCTAAAGTTTTGTAGTTTTCTTAAGTTCATTTGATATGAATCTGATTTGCAAACAGTCATCTGATTTTTGAAAATTAAAGTAATAGAGGAACATCGTCAATGCTGTTAGGGCTCACAACGTTCCAGGTAGGAATGGCAAACAGGCTCATCATTACGAAGCCATTCAGTTCTTGCAGCAACCCTATCAAGAAGTTATTTCTATTTGCATTTTATAAATGATGAAACAAATGCACTGCAATCAATTAGTGGTCCATGATTACTAAGTGACCTAAAACAAAACAGAAGCCAGGCTTTGTGGGTTTAAAACCTTTACTATCTTGTTCTCTTACCACAAATTTATATTTAAGAAAAACAGAAGAATTAGTTTTTTTTTCCAAAGATTAACTGACAACTTCTGTAAAATGAACACATATTTAAAGTAAAGAAGCTATCACAGTTAATTATAAGAAAATTTTACTTTTATAAAACCAATGAAACAAAAGAAGCAATAGGGAAAAATGGCATATATGTGGAAAACACTGATTTTTTTATGTGGAATATTAAATATGTATATGTATAATATAAATATAAAATGATACATATTCTATATGTAAATACACACACACACACACACACACACACACACACACACAAATTTCCCTTCCACAGGGAGAATTTTAATCTATTTTGTTGGCTACCGTATCCAAGTTCCTAGACTGAGTGAGACATGATAGTGGGTTTTTATATATATATATATATATACCACAGTTTTCCAGAGTAAGTGAGTACATGAGTCATGCCTTTCTTACAAACTACATAATAAATCAGTGTTCTAATTATCTGAAAATGGTATTGTTGCAGGGCAAAAGATCTGCCACTGAGCTGAGGCATGGCAGTCCTTTCTCATCTTTATTCTTGTGATCACAACAGAAATGTTTCAGACATGTATGTAGCTCAGAGTAGCAGGCATGAGTTTATCGAAAGGATAGAAAATGGGAAAGGGGAATACTCTCAAGTTATACGGGGGATACTAACCTTTCCAAGCAAAAGAGCTACCCAAAAGGCAGGTATTAAGGGACTGACCTGGCTAAGTGCCTTGTATGGCACACCACAGGTAATTGAGGCTGATTAAGGAACTCTTTTCACCCGCCATGCCATACAACAGTGGGCTCAAGACCAGGACGTCTGTTGGATTTTTCCATTTGCTACACAATCCAACAGGAGCTGGATTATTTAAAGAATGAATGGCCTGCTGAAATGAGCCTTAAGTATTGAGAGTAACTGTGCAGGGGTTGCTGCTCATCTGCATGAAACAGTGAGGAAGATCAATGAGAAATCCAGACATCAGTGGCCTGCCTGTGGTCATTTCTGTTATCTTGCCCATGGCTGCTAGCATTAGGATACAGATGAAGGACATTTCCACTGAATATTTTCTTAAACTAGCCTGGGGCACAAATAAAAATGTACAGTTGTTGATTCTTTAAGACATCACATTAGAGACAGGGAACATTAACTGGCCATGAACTGTACAAGTAAGTCTAACAGTGGTTTGCCTTCTGATCCCTTGGGGAAAAGGAGAATGTCTAAATTTACAAGTCAAATCTACTGTGTTGGGAACTGGTCCTCACAAGTACAGATGATGTTGCCCTTGCGTGTTATCACATGAGCAACACTTTGTATCAGTTTATAATGGTTATATATTCCAGAAATGGCTTATAATTTCCATATCCTTGAAGTGCAAACAGGTAGATTGGTATGGTACCCTTGCCCAGGTAAGCCTACTATGCAGGCTACTTTATGAACACGAGAACACAAGATCATAGAGTAACTTGTATACGGCCTCATAGAGCTGATTTTCCGTTATTGGTGCTTATTAATTATTTGTCATATTCTCCATAGGTTAGCAACACATTAACTATTCCTGGACTGAGTAACAGAAGTTACACATTATGTCAAGCAGACTGACTGTTGGATATGCTCAGAATTCCCTGTGACTGCAGGTAGCCCAGCTTGCAAGGAAATGGAATGGATTTTGATAAAATAGAACTGGACTAAAACACAAAATCTCTTACATGTTAACCCAAGTGTCTAAACAAATTAATGCTATCTTAATTACCTTAGCATTCTTGTTGCTAGGTTCTTGCTCTTTGTACTGCTATTATAAGATACAGATGCAATATGTCTGTAGAGCCCTGTTCTGAGGGTCTTGCAGAAGACATAGGATGATGTGAGATTGTGAGGAACATAAAGGGACTTCCAAGGCACTGGTGGGGTGGAGTGTTGGATTAAACACTATTCAGTGCCTAGGAAAGCTTACAGTAAGATAAAGATCCTCAAGAACGTGTCAGTAAAGGAAATGGAGAGGTGACACTAGACACTTCCCTTAGGTGCAATTGTAAGTGAGAATCAAACCAGACTGACCTTGGTTGTAAAGTCAGTGTGTCTTCATAAAACATCTTAAGATTTTTACTTGTGCATTGGGCATGCAGTTGTTCCCTCTACTTGTAGGGTCAGTGAGGTACTGCATGGTATCCTGGCCTGATACAACCAAGGAGCAAAGGATTAATAAAATGTTCAAAACCTCTCCATTAATTTCTCCAAGTTCTTTCCTTGTAGTTGTTAAATTATGTTTGAAGCTTTTGCAGACTGGGGGTTGAATAATCATGAAGAATCAAATTCCACATAATTTATCATAATCTGAATATTTTGCAATATCTGTGAGACTGTACTTAACCAGATAAGGCCACCTTTGGTTTTCTGAGTAATTTTTCTAATTTTCTTTTCCAAAGTTCATTTAATATAGAGTTAAATATATGCATATAGAATATATTGAGTAAGTCTACACTTGGTTTTTATACTTTTAAAAAAAATCTTGATTATTAAGACCTCCAGTTCACATGCAAAAAGATACTGAGTATACATTCTGCACTAAAGCCTGGATTGCATGTTAGAAATCTAAAATATACATGAATACAAGAGGATCCCCATAGGAAGGATATTAAATTTTACTAAAATTCCTTTGATTTTAATATTGGCCTAATTGAGATTTTTAAGACAGAACTCAGTCCTTTCTACTATTAAAGACTTTTATCAGTTTCCCATTTCTCCCAAAGTAAAACCCAATTTCTAAAAAGTGATTTTGGAAATCTTTCCTCCCCTCCCCAGTCCTTCCATTACTATCTACCTGATCTACTTGTGCTTCTCCAGAAGAAACTCCAAATTGCTTTTATTTCTTTTCCTTCTTTATTGTTTCCAACATTGCTTTCTCTATGATCCCCTCCCAATCTCACCCTAGTGAAACATTTTTTGGGTTCTTTAGGACTCAGTGTAAACACTGTCTTGTCCAGGTAAATGGCTAAACATTCATCTCAATCCTCTTTGGAAAAGCCTCCCTCACAGAGGGTAAGAAACTAAAACATATTTTCTAGATTTCTTTTCAGTATGGGGTCATGCCTAGAAGAGATTTGGGATGTATTAGTTATATTTTATGTTTGGAAACCAGAAGAAAGAATTAGATTTTATTTCTGCTGCTCTCTTCAAGAACAAACATCAAGGTAATATCCTTTTTCTTAGGGAAATATTGGCAACAGTTGCAGTATAGACATTGGTTTCAGTGATGTTAACAGATATGGCACATTTGATCTGCTGGTGTGGACAATGGCAGGCATTTAATGGTGCTAATGCCACCTATTAGAATAGTCTATTCCTGCCTACCATCCAACTGCAGAAATGACAACTCAGTTTTAGTCCCAGCAGCTATTGCTGAAACTTTCCAATTAGTCAGGAAGATTTCTTGTCATAGAGGATTCTGTTCCTCAATTATTCAAGTCTGTACTGTAGCTTTGGGGGACACTTCTAAAAGCCCAATTTAACATGCTTCTTCAGTTCTCCTAAAGATTTGCCATGCAACTTAAATAAATAATGATCAAGGATTTTTTTTTTTCCATTTTAAACTAGCCAGAGTAGATTCTATTCTCTGAAATTGAATCCTGACCTTTAAAAATGTCACATCCTCTGTGAATTCTAACATCCTGAACTTTTAGCTGTTTTCTTAAAACACCTTGTATATTTTAATAGCATTTATTAATTTCTGTTTTTATTCTTACTCCCTACAGTGAAATCTTACCACTTGATTGCCATCCGTTCCTTCTGTGATCTTCTGAAGTAAAACGTTTTGTTTGTTTGTTTGTTTTAGTGTCCTGTCATTTGAATACAACTGATTGCCTTATGACTCAGCTTTCTGGTGTGCATGTAAAATGTAAATCATTCTCTCTTGTGCTCTCTCTCTCTCTCTCTTTCTCTCTCTCTTTTCTTGTTACAGTGGTGTTCTGAGCAAGCTATGTCATTAACATAAACCCAACACATTTGTATCTTCCCACAATGTCAGAATTTATGAATAACAATAAATTCACAGGCAACACCACTTTCATCTGTGGTGTTCACTGAGTACTTGTGGGTCACCTAGTATTGATACACGGGGCAAATACAGGTTCTTTTATTTCAATCTTAATTTCTAGTATCTGTAATACTCAAGGCACACACCATAAATATATATGTGACAGAAAGGTTAAGAAAGGGTTAAGACAGCCAGAGGGACTCTGAAACCTGAACCTAGAGCAGATAGGAAAGCAAGGAGTCACCACAGGTCGTCAGATAGTATTAGCAGCTAGTCAAAGAACCTAAGAACTCGTTCAAGCGGCAGAGCTGTCAAAGCACAGAAACTCTGGATCCAAGGTGAGGCCAAACATCATAGTGGAAGGGAGTAACACAGAAAAGCAGCTCAGAACATGAAAGCCAGGAAGCAGAGAGAGCTCCACTCACCAGGGACAAAATATAACCCCCCAAAACACAGCCTCAGTGACTTACCTCCTCCCGCTAAACCTACCTACCTGCAGTTACTAGCCAGTTAATCCACATCAGTGAATTCATCAGTGATTAGATTACAACTCTCAAAATCTAATCATTTCACCTTTGAAGCCCCTGGCCTTGTCTCACACAATGAGTAGTAGTGGTAAGATAGCTCATATCTAAACCATAAGACGTACCTACACATAGCCCTATCTGAAAAATCAAGTCTTCCTGTCTGCAAACAGAGGGCAACTCTATATTTACAAGCTTTCTTTGTTATTTTAAAACATAATTTTATATTTTTCTTTATATATTTCTTGAACATTTCTTCTGATTTCTGTTTAGTAACTTATAATTTTAAAGAATACTTTTAAAAACCTTTCTTGTTGGTAAATGCTAATACTACTTACTTTTATTTATTGCTTTTTCAAACTGCATCATTAATGAATTTATTTTAAAATAAAAAATTCGTGCTGGATTTTATTTGTAGTCTTTTTGAATTTATTAGGACAATCACTTGCCAATTCCCTGTGACTAATTGTTTATTTTGTTTTAATTTCCAATATCATTTTTATTAACTAGATTCTTGAGAAGTATATGCACTTTGTTCATATCATAAACAGCTCATGAATTTATATTTCAATATTATTTTTGTTTTCTATTGAATTAAGTATGACCTTTGTTTTTATTATTTTCTTTCTTTAAGTGGTTTTATTTTTCTTAGTTTCTAATATGATATTATATTTTTTGCTGGTGTTTCTTAATGTTTTTTAGAGATTAAATCACTCTGATATTTATTTTTTGAAAAAGAAAACAAAAATTTAAAAAGTCCTTATTATGGATGCCATGATCTAGTGCCATGAATTTCAAATTTATAAGCCTCTGGTAGAAGTTTTCCTAGTATTCTAATATACTGTCAAAATTGAGAAGACTTGGTTTTAGTATTTCATATTTATAATCTAAATTATTTGCTCTATCAATTTATTATTTCCACAAATTTTTAATATATCATTCCATAAATTTTGTAATATAGATTATTTTATCTTTATGTATTATATAATTACAATGTCAACTTATTCATTTTCTTCATTTTGTAATTATTTTATATTTCTAGATAGCTATGTTCCTTTATTTTAAAAACCAAATTGTAATGCTACCATTATTAGATTATGATAAAATAAAGTACATTGTGATTGTTTATAAATTATAAATGTTTTAATGGTGTTTTGAATACATTCCTCTTATTTATAAATTGAAAATTTAATTTTGATTATAAAATTTTTTATTATAAAATTTAAATTATAACTTTACTATTAATAGTAACAACACAAAATATAGGTAAATATACCTGCATAAATTACAAATTGTTCATAAAATTCAGATTAAAAATAAAAAGATAATCACACTTCACAGTAAAAATGTGATTTAATAATATTTTGAATTTGTAGCTGTTCAGTCTGAGCTACTTTATATAATGTGATATTTGAAGGATTAATGCTATACTGTATTTTGCATTATGTTTTTATTATTATAAAGTGTTCTATTGGAGTTAACAAATTGTTTTGACTTACAAAATTTCTACTACAATGTAAAACATCTTTTACATTTTTCTTTTTTTGGGGGGGTACTAAGTCATTTTATTTAGTATTTCTTTTTTTTATTGTAAACAAATGGGATACATGTTGTTTCTCTGTTTGTACATGGAGTCAAGGCATACCATTTGTGTAATCATAAATTTACATAGGGTAATGTTGTTTGATTCATTCTGTTATTTTTTTCCTTCCCCCCCACTCCTCCCACCCCTCTTTTTCCTCTATACAGTCCTTCCTTCCTCCATTCTTGCCACCCTCCTTAACCCTAATCCTAAACCTAACCCTAACCCTAACGCAAACCCCTCCCACCCCCCATTATATATCTTCATCTGCTTATCAGTGAGATCATTCCTCCTTTAGTTTTTTGAGATTGGCTTATCTCACTTAGCATGATATTCTCCAATTTCAGCCTTTTGCCTGCAAATGCCATAATTTTATCGTTCTTTATGGCGGAGTAATATTCCATTGTATATATATGCCACAGTTTCTTTATCCATTCATCAATTGAAGGACATCTAGGTTGGTTCCACAATCTGGCTATGGTGAATTGAGCAGCAATGAACATTGATGTGGCTGTATCTCTGTAATATGCTCATTTTAAATCCTTTGGGTATAGGCCAAGGAATGGGATAACTGGGTCAAATGGTGGTTCCATTCCAAGCTTTCTGAGGAATCACCATACTGCTTTCCAGAGTGACTGCACTAATTTGCAACCCCACCAGCAATGGATGAGTGTACCTTTTCCCCACATCCTCTCCAACACCAATTGTTGCTTGTGTTCTTGATAATCGACATTCTAATTGGGGTGAGATGAAATCTTAGGGTAGTTTTGATTTACATTTCTCTTATTACTAGAGATGTTGAAAATTTTTTCATATATCTGTTGATTGTTTGTACATCTTCTTCTGTAAAGTGTCTGTTTATTTCCTTAGCCCATTTGTTGATTGGATTATTTGTTTTCTTGGTGTAGAGTTTTTTGAGTTCTTTATATATTCTGGAAATTAGTGCTCTATCTGAAGTATGAGTGGCAAAGATATTCTCCCACTCTGTAGGCTTTCTCTTCGCATTGCTGATAGTTTCCTTTGCTGAGAGAAACCTTTTTAGTTTGAATTTATCCCAGTCGTTGATTCTTGCTTTTATTTCTTATGCTATGGGAATCATGTTAAGGAAGTCTGATCCTAAGCCAACAAGTTGAAGATTTGGACCTACTTATTCTTCTATAAGATGCAGGGTCTCTGGTCTGATTCCAAGGTCCTTGATCCATTTTGAGTTTAGTTTTGTGCATGGTGAGAGATAGGGGTTTAATTTCATTCTGTTGCATATGGTTTTCCAGTTTTCCTAGCACCATTTGTTGAAGAGGCTATCTTTTCTCCATTGCATATTTTTGGCCCTGTTGTCTAGTATGAGAAAATTGTATTTATTTGGGTTTGTGTCTGTGTCCTCTATTCTGTACCATTGTTCTACCTGTCTATTTTGGTACCAATACCATGCCGTTTTTGTTACTATTGCTTTGTAGTAGAGATGAAGATCTGGTATTGCGATACCCCCTGCTTCGCTCTTTCTACTGAGGATTGCTTTAGCTATTCTGGGTTTTTTATTCTTCCAGATGAATTTCATAACTGCTTGCTCTATTTCTGTAAGGTACATCATTGGGATTTTAATTGGAATTGCATTGAATCTGTATAGCACTTTTGGTAGTATGGCCATTTTGACAATATTAATTCTTCCTATCCAAGAACATGGGAGATCTTTCCATCTTCTGAGGTTTTCTTTGATTTCTTTCTTTAGTGTTCTGTAGTTCTCATTGTAGAGGTCTTTCACCTCTTTTGTGAGATTGATTCCTGAGTATTTTATTTTTTTTCGATGCTATTGTGAATGGGGTAGTTTTCCTAACTTCTCTTTCTGAAGATTCATCACTTATGTACAAAAATGCATTGGATTTATGAGCATTGATCTTGTAACCTGCTACTTTACTGAATTCACTTATGAGTTCTAAAAGTTTTCTGGTGGAATTCCAGGTTCCTCTAAATATATAATCATGACATCTGCGAACAGGGATAGTTTGAGTTCTTTTCCAATTCTTATCCCTTTAATTTCTTTGGTTTGTCTAATTGCTCTGGCTAGAGTTTCAAGGACGATGTTGAATAGAAGTGGTGATAGAGGGCATCCCTGCCTTGTTGTTGTTTTTAGGGGAAATTCTTTCAGTTTTTCACCATTTAGAATGACATTGGCCATGGGCTTAGCGCAGATTGCCTTTACAATGTTAAGGAATATTCCCACTACCCCAATTTTTTCTAGTGTTTTGAGCATGAAGGGATGCTGTATTTTATCGAATGCTTTTTCCGCATCTATCGAAATAATCATGTGATTCTTGACTTTAAGTCTGTTGATATGGTGAATGACATTTATTGATTTCTGGATGTTGAACCAACCTTGCATCCCTGGGATAAAACCCACTTGATCGTGGTGCACTATCTTTTTAATATATTTTTGGATGCAATTTGCTAAAATTTTGTTGAGAATTTTTGCATCGATGTTCATTAAGGATATTGGTCTGAAATTTTCTTTCCTCGATGTACCTCTGTCTGGTTGAGGTATCAAGGTGATATTGGCTTCATAGAATGAGTTTGGGAGGGTTCCCTCCTCTTCTATTTCATGGAATACTTTGAGGAGTATTAGAATGAGCTCTTCTTTAAAGGTTTTGTAGAACTCGGCTGAGAACCCATCTGGTCCCGGACTTTTCTTTGTTGGCAGGCTTTTGATGACCTCTTCTATTTCATTGTTTGAAATTGATTTATTTAAGTTGTGTATGTCCTCCTCGTTCAGTTTAGGTAATTCATATGTCTCTAGAAACTTGTTGATGTCTTCGAGGTTTTCTCTTTTGTTGGAGTATAGATTTTCAAAATAGCTTCTAATTATGTTTTGTATTTCACTCGTGTCTGTTGTGATATTTCCTTGTTCATTCGAATATTAGTAATTTGAGTTTTCTCCCTCTTTCTCTTTGTTTGTGTGGCTAAGGGTTTATCATTTTTGTTTATTTTTTCAAAGGACAACTATTTATTTTGTTAATTTTTCCGATTGTTTCTTTTGTTTCAATTTTGTTGATTTCAACTCTGATTTTAACTATTTCCTCTCTTCTACTACTTTTGGTGTTGGTCTGCTCTTCTTTTTCTAGGGCTTTGAGCTGTAGTGTTAAGTCGTTTATTTGTTGATTTCTACTTCTTTTTTTGAATGCGCCCCATGAAATAAATCTTCCTCTAAGTACTGCTTTCATAGTGTCCCAGAGATTTTGATATGATGTGTCTTTGTTCTCGTTTACTTCTAAGAATTTTTTTATTTCCCTCCTGATGTCTTCTGTTATCCATTCATCATATAATAGCATATTATTTAATCTCCAGTTATTGGAAAGTTTCCGGTTTTTTATTCTGTCATTTATTTCTTATTTCAATCCATTATGATCTGATAGAATACAAGGTAGTATCTCTATCTTCTTGTATTTGAAAACAGTAGCTTTGTGGCATAAAATATGGTCTATTTTAGAGAAGGATCCATGTGCTGCTGAGAAGAAAGTGTATTCGTTCTTTGTTGGATGGTATATTCTATATATGTCCGTTAAGTCTAAATTGCTGATTTTGTTTTTGAGATCTATGGTTTCTTTATTCAATTTTTGTTTGGAGGATCAATCCAGTGGTAAGAGAGGTGTGTTAAAATTGCCTAGTATTATTGTGTTGTGGTCGATTTGATTTCTGGAATTAAGAAGGATTTGTTTGACGTACATGGATGAGCCTACTTTTGGGGCATAGATATTTATGATTGTTATGTCTTGCTGATTTATGCTTCCTTTAAGCAGTATGTAATGTCCTTCTTTAATCCCTTCTGACTAGTTTTGGCTTTAAGTTCAAATTATCTGAAATGAGGATAGATACTCCAGTTTTCTTGCTGTGTCCATGTGCATGGTATGTTTTTTCCCATCCTTTCACCTTTAGTCTATGGGTATCTCTTTCTATGAGATGGGTCTCTTCCAGGCAGCATATTGTTGGATTTTTCTTTTTGATCCAATCTGCCAGTCTATGTCTTTTGATTGATGAGTTCAGGCGATTAACATTCAGGGTTATTATTGTGATATGTTTTGTATTCCCAGTCATTTGACTCATTTTTGTTTTTTGACATGATTAGGTTTCTCCTTTATTTGGCTATTCCTTTAGGCTAGTTCTTCCCGTTGCTGATTTACATCATTGTTTTTCATCTCTTCCTCATGGAATATTTTGCTGAGAATGTTCTGTAATGCCAGCTTTATTTTTGCAAATTCCTTTAGCTTTTGTTTATCATGGAAGATCTTATTTCATCATCAAATCTGAAAGTAAGTTTTGTTGGGTATAAGATTCTTGGTTGGCATCCGGTTTCTTTCAGGGCTTGGTATATGTTGTTCCAGACCCTTCTAGCTTTTAGAGTCTGGATTGAAAAATCTGCTGATATTTTTATTGGTTTCCCCCTGAATGTAATTTGATTATTTTCTCTCGCGGCCTTTAAAATTCTGTCTTTATTTTGTATGTTAGGTATTTTCATCATAATTTGCCTTGGTGTGGGTCTGCTGTAATTTTGTATATTTGGAGTCCTATAAGCCTCTTGTACTTGGTTTTCCATTTCATTCTTTAGATTTAGGAAATTTTCTGATATTATTTCATTGAATAGATTGTTCATTCCTTTGGTTTGTTTCTCTAAGCCTTCCTCAATCCCAATAATTCTTAAATTTGGCCTTTTCATGATATCCCATAATTCTTGTAGATTCTGTTCATGATTTCTTACCATCTTCTCTGTTTGGTCAACTTTGGTTTCAACATTAAATATTTTTTCTTCAATGTCTGAGGTTCTGTCTTCCAGGTGTTCTATCCTATTGGTTTTGCTTCCTGTAGAGTTTTTAATATGGTTTATTGTTTCCTTCATTTCAAGGATTTCTATTTGGTTGTTTTTAGAATATCTCTCTCTTTATTGAAATGATCTCGTTTCCCGTATTTGCTCTTTTAACTGTTGATTGGTGCGATCATTTAATGTCTGCATTTGCTCTTTCATCTCTTCCTTCAATGCCTGCATTTGCTCTTTCATCTCCTCGTTTGCTTCCCTGATTGTTTTAATTATGTACATTCTGAATTCCCTTTCTGACATTTCTTCTGCCATGCTGTCATTGGGTTTTATTGATATAGTATCTAGGTTTGTTTGGGACATTTTCTTCCCTTGTTTTCTCATATTGGTCAGATGTCAGTGGGACTCTGAGATACTGCAGATTTCCTCTATTGGCTTACAGTGTCCCTGTAGATTTCTAGTATATCACCTCCCAGCCTTCAGTAGCCTGAAGTCTTGAAGGAACTTGATAATGCAGTGCTTCTGAAGAGAGCTGCCCCTAGCCTGCTACTGGTTCCAGGGCTTGGAGCTGGCTCTTTGCGGAAAGACTCTCACTGGGCGGTCTGCCCTGGTCCCAGAGGCTGCCTGCGGGCTGGAGCTCACTGCTGGCTCCGGGACTTGGAGCTGGTTCTGGGCAGAAAGGCTCTCACTGGGGGGCCTGCTCCAAGAACCTGGCCGTGTGGAAGGAGTCCACTGCTGGAGGGGGCAGGGCTACCTGGGGAAGACTCTAGCTGCCCTGCCCTGCTCTGAGAAGCCGTCCCTGACTGGGCCTGCTGCCCGGTGGAGCTTCACCCCGTGGGGGACACTCACTCCGTGGTTCTCTTTTAGTCCGAGTCTCTCAATGCCTCCCCTTCTTGAATCCTTGGTTCTGGAGTGACAGGAGATGCAGTCACAGTCTAGTCTGCCATCTTGGATCGCCCCCTACATTTTTCTTTTGTTCATTTTTTAATATCTGACTTTTAACCAGTGTCATTGTTATATGTGCAATCAATATTATTTTTTAAAAAGACTTTGGAAATTGTAGCTCATATTCTCATGTAAATATGTAATCATTGTCATGTGCATAAAATGTTACTTTTGGTCATTTTAAGGCTTTGTATTTTTTATGTTTTTATTTGTTTGTTTTTTTTTTTTGTTTTTTTAGTTTTATTTGGTTTTAGACAGCTTTTTCACTGCTGTGACTAAGAGACCTATCAAGAACAATTTTAGAGGAGGAAAATTTTACTTGGGGCTCACAGTTTCAGAGGTCTCAGTCCATAGACAACACCTGCCCAGGGCTCCATTCCTCAAGGCTCAAGGTGAGGCAGAACATTGTGGTGGAAAAGTGTGGTGGAAAGAAACTGCTCAAGAAATCACAACAGGGCTGGGGAGATAGCTTAGTTGATAGAGTGCTTGCCTTGCAAGCACAAGGCCCTGGGTTCGATCCCCAGCACCGCAAAAAAACAAAACAAAACAAAAAAACACAAAAAAGAAATCACAACAGAAAGACAACCCTAAAAGCAAGCCCACAGGGACTCACCTCCTCCAGCCACAGCTTACAAACCTACAGTTACCACTAGTTATTCCTTATCAAGGGATTAATTCACTAATTGGGTTAAAAGTTTCACGACTCAATTGTTTCACTTCTAAAATTGAATTTTCTCACACAGGTGCTTTTGAGGGACACCCCATATCTAAACCAAAACACTTTGTAAAGTCAAACCTACCTTTTCAGTTCACCACCTGCTGATTTGGAATATAATATTTGAAACCACTAAATATTATTAATTCATATCAGAACACTTGAACCTATATATCTCTAGTTTGAATATGAAGGGAAAAAGCTATTCTCTACTAGATAGTCATGTAAGATAGGGAAATCAGCATGTTTTACTGTTATTTACTTCCTACTTTTTGTTCATGAAATGTAGAATTTTAAAGTTAGTTATTATCACTATTCATTTGTAAAATTATTTAAATATGTACTTTTACTCTTAATATTTATGGCATTTTATTCAGTCTAATAACACCTAAAAATTTTTCATTCTGGTTATTCATACAATAAAACCAAACAGGATGTAAATAGTAGTTAAAGAGGTACTTGGATTGACCATTATAATTAATATTTTTAAAAATCAACTTTTTATATCATGCATACACATAATACACATTACACACAAAAAGTCACACAGATAACACAATTTATCTATTATGAGTATTTATAATTCTCTGATTTCTTCAATTCTATAGTTCACATAGTAATACCTATTTTCTGTCTCTTCTTTCAATACCCTCATGTAGAAAACAATCACTTTAGATCCAGATCACAATAATAGTATTGAACTGATTTAAGTAAATTTTATCAATCACCATTAAATGCTTTAAAAATTATCTTCAAGGAAAATTAGCAACATTCTGACTTTAACATTTTACTAATTGTATTTTATCTTACGGGGACACAAATTTAGAAAAAAAAGAGGTGGAAGAAATCTTTTGAAGGTAATGGATAATGTTTACAATATAGACTTTGTGTATGGTTTCATGAGTATATAATTACACCAAGCTCTGCAAATAGTTTAAATTAAATACATCTAAGTCTTTTATTCTTCTTATATTGTCAATTATATATAAATAAAGTAGCTTAATAAAGGCATAGGACAAGAATACATTTTGTTTCTATCTTTAAAAGGCACTGTAGCTTGGGATTAAAGCAATATTGGATTTTATGCCAAAGAGACATGAACTGGAAGTTCAACTACCTATTTATTATCAATGCAACACTTTGTCTCTGGTGCTTCTATTTTTACCTTAAAAGGTTAAAATTTAGAGGTGCCTCATGGAGTTGCTGTGAAGATATAATGAATTAATAAATTAAAAGTACTTAGCCCATAGTCTGGTGAGCACTATTCCCCAATAAATGTTCATTGGAGATTGAATATCTATTGTGACAGAATTATTTTTCAAACAGTTAAAATATATTTTTGAATCTATTTATATCATATAAGAAGCTCTCACTCAAACTATAAACATACTACTAATTATCTTTAACATCTATAGATATACATTAAAACAGTAACTTGATTGATCAGAAGAGTTCAAAGGCTCCTCAAACTGATGTCCAGTAGCTAAATATGTGATATGTGAAATGAAAATTTAAAATTACATTCTAAATTACTTTTAAAATGATATAAGAAAATTTCATAAATACATCACATTGGAGTTGTTCCTTTCCTTTTCTACTGTGTATTTTTTCATTTAACTTTATTTTACATGTATATTAGTCGGGGTTCTCTAGATTTGAAAGATTATTAAAAGGGGATTTATTATTATTAGATTGACTTACATGATCAGAAGCAGCTGGAGAGTCCCACAATAGCCACTTTTTGGCTGGAGAGCTAGAGGAACCAGTAGCTGCTCAGTCCAAGAAGCCAGAACTTCAGAAAGAGAAGTAATGAAATAACCCCAATCTGGGACTGAAGACCTGGAAATTATATGGAGAGCATCTGGTTAGAGTCCACTTTGGAAAAGTGAAGGAACTGAAGTCTGAAGTCTTCCAGTGATAACAGCAACCATTAAAGCACCTGCTGAAGAAGAAATGGACTTGCATCTGTGTTGGCATCTGTGTTCGCTTCCTCATTCATCCACCATTTTGTTCCATTCAGGCCTCCAACCTATTGAACTGTGCAACCCATATATAGGGTGAATTCCTCCTTCTGTTTGTTGTTCTGCATGCCAATCATTTCAGGAAAATCCCTCATTGACACACCCACTAATTAGTTATGTCTTAGTACAATAAAATTGATGATCCAGATTAACCATCAAAACATGTACATATGACTTCTTAAAACATATATACACACTAATTTTTAATATTTGAACCAGGGTAAAAATATATATACACACTAAATATGAATCATTTTACAGTAGAAGTTCAAAATTCTTTAAATTTTTGAAATACATAGTATATTATCATTTTTTGAATATTTTTTATTTGTCAGTGGACCTTTATTTTATTTATTTATATGTGGTGCTGAGAATCAAATCCAGTACCTTACACATGCTAGACAAGTGCTCTACCACTGAACCACAACTCCAGCCCTGCATTATTATTTTCTTTAGTCACCCTAATGTGCAGTAACACACTAGAACTTACTCTTCTCTAACTACAACTTAGCAAACCTTGATCAATCTCTCCATATTCCTTATTTCCAAACATTCTCCCTGTCCCCTGGTAACACCAATTCTCCTCTCAATTTCCATGAGATTTTCTTTTTTTTTTTTTGTAATATTCTACATATGAGTGATATCATGCAGTTCTTGTCTATCTGTGCCTGGCTTATTTGTTTTAACGTGATCTGTAGTTCCATTCATTTGTCGTAAGTGAGAGAATGTCATTCTTTTTATGGCTGAATAGTATTCCTCTGTCAATATGTACCACATTTTCTCTATTCATTCATCAAATGATGAACATTTAGGTTGTTTTCATTTTTTGAATCTTATGAACAGTGCTGCAATAAATATTGGGAGTACAGGTGTGGGAAGCCATCCATGTTTAGCAGAATCAGGCTTGGTTGAGTCATGGGATACAGGAATTGGCAGTCATGAGAGACTGTTTCAGATAGCTGGGGGTAGGTGACCCTGTACAAAGTTGGCTCACTTTCTGAGATAATGCTAATCCTTTAAGCAAATGGCTTCCCTAATTCCACCCCATCCTGTTCCTCATGGATGAAGCCCCTCCTGGTCTGGGCCTCCTTACCTGTGAGACTATAAATAAAGGTGAAGGTGGGTTCCTCCATTTTGTTGGGGGACAGGTCTTGGTATGACCCGATCTGTCACATCCCTTTCCATTTGAAAAGATTATTGGCTTTTGTGTTTATTTGATTATGTAATTTTCTTGGTAATTAATCTATAGCTGGCACCATCCTCCTACAGAAATTCTTTCTCTCATCCACGCTGGATGTGGAGAACCCCCCACATGCAGGTATATCTTTGACATGCTCATTTCATTTTATTTTTACATATACTCAATAGTAGGATTTCTGAACCATAGGATAGCTCTATTTTTAATATTTTGAGGACCCTCTATACTATTTTCCATAATGGCTGCACTAATTACAATCCCACCAATTGTGTACCAGTTTTCATTTTCTCCACCTCCTTGCCAACAGTAGTTATCTTGAATCTTTCTGGAGTAAGGGGATGGTTCATTGTGGTTCTGATTTTTCATATACTTGTTGGACAACCAGGACCTTGCATGATAGTCAAATGCTCTACCACTAAGTTATGAGACCAACCCCCAAACATTATTCTTAATTCATTTGAATTTAAATGTATTTTCAAGTCAACAAGTATACCACACATGTAAAAGAAAAAAATAAAGTGCAATAATTGAAATACAATTTTTACTTCAGTAAATATGACCTTTTAAAAAAACATGCCCAATAAATTTATACAGATTAATTTTGAATTTCAGCCTACCATGGTCAGGTTAGGTGTGAAGCTCACTTAATAGTGACTTGCCTAAAAGGCACAAGGCCCTGGATAATTCCCCAGTAACAACAAAAGTATACTCAGTATAAATTAATGAATTACAACATGAAGAAAAATTCCAGATCCTAAAGAGTTATACTGTGTAGGATTAGGAATGCAGTGATTATATCAACTCAAAATTCATTTACAAAAATTAAAGAAAAGGATAATGTGAATATATAAAAGAAGGAATTACTGAAGATCATGATTGATATTGAAAACTTTTCAGTCAGATACTTTAACAACTTATTGTTGAAGATAATTAGTTTCCTTTTCACAATATGGATCAATAAGACTGGCACAAAGCAGACAAGTTGATCGATACTAAGACATATGGAGTAATGGATTGAGACAGAATAATCAGCTGCCTTGCTATTTGCCAATTTCATTAGCATATCTGTTTTTGTAAAGCAAAATGAAAAACACATCAAAGTGAGGATTTTAGGGAATTTACCTGGTTTATATATATCATTAAAAAATACTTTTATTTTATTTATTTTATTTATTTTTATGTGGTGCTGAGGATTGAACCCAGTGCCTCACATGTGCCAGGCAAGTGCTTTACCACTGAACCCCAACCCCAGCCCAATTAATATCATTTTTGTGAGGTTTAAATTCCAGTACCAAACCAAATAAATAAAAATTTAAAAAAACATGTTTTGGCTATTCTTAGACCTTTGTATTTTCATGAAACTTTCATAACCAACTTACCAGTTTCATTACAAACTTCTTAATATTTGGATTTGGAATTGACTGAATTGAAAGTATGGATCAATTTGAGGGAACCATCATCTTAATAATTTTGTGTTATCTAATGCATAAACATGAAAGACTTCTCTGTTTATTCAGTTATTCCTTAAATTCCCTATGTCCCTTTTATTGTGCAGGTCTTAAATATTTGTTGACAAATGTTTCTTGAGTGTTTCATGGTTTTGTTGAAATTATAAATGATCTAGTCATTTTAATTTTAATATTTATTGTTAATAAGCAGAACTATATTGATTTTTTTACCATTGATTTTCTAATGTTTCCTAAACTTCTTTAATAAATCTAGTAGTTTTTATGTGGCTGCCTTGAAATTGTTTACACAGCCAATCATATTACATGTGAAGGAAGACAATTTTACCTTGGTTCTCATTTCTATACAATTTATTTTTCTTACTGTTTGCATTGGCTCTAGTTTTGTGAGAAGATATATTTGACTTTTTCCCAGTTTACGAGGTGTGTCAAGGTTCTGTTTTCACTCTTAATGTTGGCTATGGGTTTTTGGTGAATATCATTTATCAGTTTTGAGAAGTTCCTTTATATTGCTATTGAATATTGTCATACTTCTTTTGAATTGTGATAACTAAGTGTTCACTTTAATTTATTATGTTAAAATTTAGGGCATATATGTTATTTTTGCAGTGTAAAAATAGCCTTATATAATTGGTATAAACTCAATTTGGCTATGAAGTATTATCTTTTCATTTATTATTTCATTGATTTGCTAATTGTTAAAGTTCTTTGTCTATAAAAATAAGGATACAAGTATGTAGTCTTTTATCTGAGAGATTTCTCTTGGGTGTCAAGAAAATGCTGGTCTCGGCGGGCACAAAGGCACATACTTGTAATCCCAGCCGCTCAGGAAGTTGAAGCAGAAGAATCTTGAGTTCAAGGCCAGCCTCACCAAGTTATTGAGATTCTAAGCAACTCAGACCCTGTATCTAAATAATTTTTTTAAAAAGGCAAGGGATGTGGCTCAATGGTTAAGTACCTCTGGGTTCAATCCCGATACAAAAATAAATAAATAAATAAATAATGCTGGTCTCATACATATTTTTTAAAAAATATTTCTTTTTATAAAAGGGTTTGTGCTGAATTAGTATTATTTCTTCCTTCCCTGTTTTAGTAAACATTGATAGCGATGCCATCTACATCTGGAGATTTCTTTGTGGAGAGGTTTTTAGATTTGTTTTATTCCATTAAGAGATATTGCTTTTGGCTAAGGTAAAGTTAAAGGAACTGTACAAAATCATTAAAAAGTATCAGCTATGTACGAAACCATGATGCTTGAGGCGTTAAAGAGTCATCCCACAGAGGTGGAAAACTAATCAAGTGATCCCCACAATGTACAAAGATTACCCTACTCACTAAGTTTCCAGTAGAAAGAGGGGAAACTCAGGCAGATTTGAAGCTCACGGCTGAAACTGTGGAAATCAGGGTGGGTTGACATAATAGGACAGGGTGTCAGAGTGCAGAGAGCTACACAGAAAAACAAACACAATATCTTCAGTGTTTTCCCCTCCTGTATTTGGCAGAGCAAAGAACAGTATAAATATGAAAAGAATGCCCAGCAACCCTGTAAAAACCACCTGAAAGGATTAAAGGAAACAATTTCTGGAGGTCACATGGTCTGAGATTGTGCCTGTCCTCAGCAACCACTCTGGGAAAGCTCTTAAATCAGAAGAATACTTCAGAAGTTTCTTGCCCCAAGGATGAAAATAAGCAGTGCTGGGGGCCAGAAGTGGGACACTGTTCTGCTTGACAGATTTTAAATAATACCTGAAGGGACAAATTATTTCAAGTAATTTAACTACATCCCAGAAAAATACTCAAAGAGTTTTACAAGAATAAAAAAAAAATTCACTGCCAACATTGTAAAATTCAAATTGCTTGGGGGTTCAGGCATCTGGAAACAGATTAGCTGAAGATTCTTGTTATGTGGTTGCAGCCTGCATATTGGCTGAGATTCAGTTATCACAAAACTTGACTAGGAATGAATCATGTGCTTCCAAGGTGTCTCACTCATTTACCCTGTGAGTTTGTTTCTTTGGTATAAGACCTAAATTCTGTTCCATGTGTAACTTGCCATGGGGCTTTTCAAGTAGTATCTTTATGACCAAATAGCTAGTTTCCTCAGAGAAAGTGATACAATAGTGACAGCAGGGAGGAAGCTGTAATGCTTTTTAATGGTCTAATCTTAGAAGTCATGGTGCATTACAGTCATTAGGTACGAGTCATTAAGTACAGCCCACACTCAAGGGGAAGACAATTAAGTTCCACCTTTTGGAGAGAGGAGAAGTAAATGAGTTGTGCTCATATTTTTAAGTTAATGCACTACTCAGCCAAGGCAGTGGTGCTCGCAAAGCTACTGGGTTATAGGAGAGGACAAGTCAGGGGAATCACAAATTCAAGGCCAGCCTGCACAATTAAGTGAAACCCTTTCTCAAAATAAGAAAGGCTGGGTTGTAGTTCAGTGGTAAACTGTCTCTGATTTCCATTCCCAGTACTTGGAATGGGGTGTGACACGCTCCTCATTATTTTCCAGTCTTTTTCTTCCTATGTTTTGGATATTTTCTGCCTCTATCTCTTCAAGTCCCTTTATCTTTTCTTTTTAAATTTCTTATCTGCTACTTAAACCCAGTGTTTGTTCTTCCCAGTAGATGAAACTTATCTCTAGAATTTCAAGCTGGGTTGTTGTTTTTTTCCTTCTGTGTGTAACATGCCCAAACTCTTTTCTACCTTTTTGAAAATAAAGCATAGAGGTTATATGAACTTTTAAAGACCTCTATTATTAGTCCTCCAATAATTCTATTATGTGTGTTATTCCTGGGTCAGTTTCTATTTATATACTTTTCTCCTTATTATGATTGTATTTTCCCACCCACCATGCATGGTTATTTTAAGAATATGATGGAGTCTATGAAATTCACTGTCTTATTCTGTTCATGCTGCTACAATAAAATATAAAAAAAAATGTGTGCACTCTACAAGGAACATTTATTTCTCACAGTTCTGAAACTAAAAAGTCTAAGATAAATATGCCAGCAGATTTGGTGTCTAGAGAGGCCCGTCTTCCCAATTCATAGATGACCATCTTCTCACTGTGTCCTCCATGGAACAAGAGAGCAAGGGAGTTCTCTGGAGCCTCTTTTATAAAGGCACTAACCCCATTCACTTCCCAAAAGAACCCACCCAAACATTATCACATTGAACATCTGGTTTCAACATTTGAATTTCATGGGGGAGAGTCTACAGTGTTTACCTTGGACATTTTTTATTTCTCCTACTATGCTTTTGTCTACGATGAAATCAAGTTACAAGAGTCTTAATCTTCTAGGCTTGCTTTCAGGTTCTATTAAAGTTGTCTTTTATCTAGAGCTCGTTTCCCCGTGACGGAGGCACTGTCCTTCTGAGTGCAGTGCCCCACATGTTGGGAAGACACTTCACTCTGAGGGGCAGCCCAGGTTATGAGAGCCCTGTACGAACTTCATTGATTATTTCACCACTTCCTTCTCTCCTCATGCAGTCAATTCATACAAATGCACTGATCATTACTTCACTGAAGACACAAGTAAAGCACTGCACATCTCCAAAGTTCTCTCTCCGCGCCATTCTCTTTTCCCTGGTACTCTGTCCTGCAAGTCCTATCTACCTTGATGCCCCCGATTTTCACCTTTGTAACCTAGTTCAAGAGCACAGTCAGGGACTAGAGGATGCATCTCAGTGACGGAGTGAGTGCTTAAAGTGCAAGTAGAACTCTTCTCAGGAGATGAGAAATGTATGAAAATAACTTCATTTCCTTCTCCTAAGGATCACTGTCTCACAAAGTCTGTTGATTAAAGTCTAAAAAGTATGTTAGAGATCTTTTATCTGATTTAGCTGTGTATGACAGGAGCAAACACTAATCTCTGTTAACACAAATTTATGTTAAAGCTCACTCCCAACCCTTAACACAGTTAAGAAAATATCAGTAAAATACAGTTCCAGCAACACTAAATTGGCGTACTATAGAATTACATTGTAGTTGACAAACAATGGAATCACTTTTAGCCCCTATTTAATCATGGGTAAAATAAGATAAAAAAAATCTAATAGTGTGACTTATGTCTCACAGTGGCTTTATGAATATTATTTTGGAGAAATACTAGCCTTGAGTACCAATAATAATCCTACAAACTTTGAGAGGAGTGGGGATTTCCTCTCATGTTGTGAAATAAATTATGATGTCATGATAATATATGAATGTGGAAGTCGGAGGAAGAGAAAATCATAGGTAAAGTTATAAAAGCTAGAAAACAATGGTTTCTCTATGGAGTTGTCAGTTCAGAATATAAAAAGCAAAATGGAAAATAATCATTTCTAAGAGTGAAACGGAATGAAGAAAAACGTGTTGCATGGGGCCTGAGTGTGTGTACTGAATATTAAACTAAGAATTTTACCATTCATTCAGCAAGCAAGGAGAACAAAAGAGGTATTCAAGTAGAAAAGTAACTAAAGTGGAGTTGAAGTGGTCATTTTTTATAAATACAATTAATTATTGATTGCATTGTATTTTATTAATACAATTAAACTTTTAAACATGGATTGCTAAGTAGTGCCAGATAAAATTACACATTTGTTGGAATGAGTGCCACAAATCTGTTCCTCAGCATCAGTAGTATCATCAAGTGTACCATCAGTACTGCTTGGCAATCCTTTACATATCCCTGGTCAGCAACTGTCTTTTTTCCCGAAAGCTATGCAAAATTCTCACCATTAAGCTGCTGTCCCTTGTTTAGAAATTACATAGTTCCATTCTTACTTCACAAAGGGCTGAGCTCATGTAAAATGAAAATAGAGTTTAAAATAATACATGCACAACATTAATTGGACCTCAATAGAATAGCAACTGTGACAATTTTAATGATCATCTCAATATATTTTGTTTGAAGAAAAATGACTAGATAATACCTGAGTTGCTATTGCTTGACTGCTTTGACTGTTTTTTTTTTATTTTTTTATGAAACACCTTTTGTATTATGCATCATAAAAAAAAAAAAAAACTTAAAAAAAAACATAATGACATAATCACCCTTGCCTCATAGTTTGAGAATAACGAGTGTGGGCATTGAACTGACATCAGTTGATATAAATCATGTAAACTTGAAACCAAATGAATGATGGAAATTTTCTACATACTATATTGTGGGTGGTGCTTTATAGTATTTTATTACAGACTAAAATTAAGCACCCTACAAAACCACAATGTATTCTTTAAAATACCAAATATTGCAGTTTTCTTTAAAAATTTCAAACTTAAAGAGTTTGATTTTTATCTCTCTAGGATGAAGAAGGGGAAGGTGACATGTCAATGACAGATTTGCTATTTTATCACAATATATAAAAGGTCAGTTGTTGCAAATTAGTTACTAAGGAAATATTTAATGGTAGCAGGAGACACATGTATTGTACTCATTACACAGTAAAATAACCACAAGCTATAATAGTAGTGAAGGAAGCTAAAATTCTCTCTGACAAATTATTGGGAATATAACACTTTTCTACTTCAACATCACCTCATTCATTCAGTGTGGCTAGTGTCTTTCATGATGTGATGTCACAGAGTCGATTACCACTAGATATCCTTTATCCCTTTTCTATACTCAGCTACAGCAATCTTTCATGATAACCATAAATGTGTTTATCCTTCTTTTTCTCATGATGAAGTTCCCTTTGGTTCTTTTGTATTTATAGAGCCAGGAACTTGTGGCGGGTGAGACCTGGGGCCCAGGGTTATGCCACATGCATCCAAGATGGCGACTGGCAGAGAGCCAAAGGGTGTGCTGAATGCACCTTGAGAAAAACAGGAAGCGTTTACCATTGGCTGTATGATAATTAGTCCAACCGCCTAGCGTGGACAGATATATCTTACATGTGTGCTTGGGCTCCTGATCGCTTGACCTTTAATAGGATTGGATGGACATATCTGGTTACAATTGCATATGCATGAGACTGCTTATATATTGAGGGTGTTATCCAAATAAAGCGGAAGCTGCTTCATGAACTTCTGAAGAGTACGTGTCGTTTGTTCCACTGGTCGGCGGCAAGCCGCAAGTGGTGGCCTGTTCGGGGAATCGGTGAGCGCTCAGGTAATAAAGAAGAAAATTCTTCACTAGCACAGTCAACTAGCGGGTTTTCCTATTTGAGGAAACGGTTGCCTTAAGGTTTTAACAGAAGGTTCCCCTAGAAAGGGAATGTAACAGAAGGTTCCCCTAGTGAGGGAATGTAATGAAAGGCTGTCCCAAGAGACAGCAAAGGACGTCCTGTAGTAAATGAATATGTGTAAGGTGTTATTTGTGTTATCTTTTCTTGTTTCGTTTCTGTTTGTTGTTGGTGTGGCAATATGGATGTTAGTTCGTTTCTGTCTGACTTCCAAAAAACCAAAATTTCAAGAACAGTTAAGAGAAGGGGAAAAAATATTAGAAACTGTAAAAGAAGAACAATCAAGTCGAGCTTCTGAAAGAGAAAGTAGATGTTCAGACTCAGAACAGGGATGTGACTCTGAAGAACAGGAGCTATCTGAGACAGAGCTAGAAAAGAAGTTCTCTCAGTGGCATTTAACTCCTACCGCGCCACGCCCTCCGGCGTATAATCCAGGTCACCACTCTTTTCCAAGTTTTAGGGGCGCATGTACCCGCTACACAGGGGCATCCCGCAGACAGTGGGCTGATGTAGAATCTCGATCAGTGTTCCCAATATTCCCAGTATTTGAAGATCAAAACAATCAGAGATATCATCAAATATTAGATATAAAATTAGTAAAACAATTAAAAGAGGCAGTTGTGTCCTATGGAGTACAAGCTGCATTTACCATTTCTTTATTAGAGAATGTTGCAAGTCAAAATCTTACTCCAACTGATTGGGGTAATTTAGCAAAGGCATGTTTATCTGGGGCACAATATCTCATGTGCAAGGTGGCTAACCAGGAATTATGTTCTGATACTGCCCGATGTAATGCAGTTGCGGGCAATCCTCAATGGAATCTAAACATGCTGACAGGCCAAGGACCATATGAAGGGCAAGGTAATCAGATTAATTTCCACCCCAGTGTGTATCAACAAATTAACCCTCAACTTTTAATCTATCATTATATGGATGATATTTTGCTAGCTCATAAGGAAAAACCTGTCTTAGAGCAATGTTATAATTCCTTACTAAAGTCACTGGAAAGATGGGGCTTACATATTGCCATTGATAAACTACAAATGACAGACACCAAACCTTCCTGGGATCTATCATAAATTCAACTATGGTTAAACCCATAAAAATTACAATTTGGATGGACAAACTTAGAACTTTAAATGATTTTCAAAAACTTTTGGGTGATATTAATTGGATTAGACCTTACCTTCATTTACCCACCTCAAGTTTGGGCCCCCTGTTTGATATTCTTAACCCCCTTTCTAAGCAGGTGCTTACCCCTAAGGCTCAAACAGCTCTCAAGCTTGTTGAAACAGCTATGGAAAAGGTTCATCTTGATCGTATTGACCTAGCTAAGCCTTTATCATTCATTGTCTTGGCCACAAATAAGTTACCCACAGGAGTGTTTTGGCAAAAGTGTCCTATTCTATGGGTTCACATGAATATGCCCCTAACAAGGTCTTATCTTTGTTTACTGAATCTGTGGCAGAATTAATCCTTAAGGCATTAAAAGTATCCCTTTCCACCTTTGGATCACATCCCTCAACAATCATTACTCCATATACTACTGATCAGATGTAATATCTTATTAATAATTCAAATTCATGGACTATAGTCTTTACTAGTACTTCTGCTATGTTTGACAATCATTTGCCATCTGATCCTCTTCTCCAATTTTGGAGTCAACATCCTATAATTTTCCCTAAAGTCACCCAAAAAGTCACCCTGAAGTCACCCTATTATAGGAGCTACCTTTATATTTACTGATGGATCCAAAAATGGTACGGGCGCTATTACTATAGATAATGTTACAGAAACATTGCTGTTTAATACTCTATCTGCACAACAAACAGAACTATTAGTAGCTATAGAAGTGTTCAAAACCCACCATGAGTCTTTTAACCTATTCTCTGATAGCAAATACATTGTTAATGCTGTTCAAAATTTAGAATTAACTGGTCTGATTTCCCTCACCTCCACTATTACTAAATATTTACAATGCTTATAAAAACTTACCTGGGACAGAAAAGATCCTTTTTTTATTGGGCATGTTTGGGCTCATACTGGCCTTCCAGGACCTCTAAGTTTACACAATGATTTAACAGGCACAGCCACCAGAAACCCACACATCTTTAATATGCTTGAAAATGCAAAAACTTTTCATTGCAAATTTCACGTAAATGCTTCCACTCTATGTACATGCTATAAAATTACTAAGGCAACAACTCGGGACATAGTCAACTCTTGTGCTAAATGTGCTACACTTATTCATAACCCCTCGTTAGGAGTAAATCCAAAAGGGCTTCAGCCCAATCATATTTGGCAAATGGATGTAACTCATTATTCAGAATTTGGAAAACTACAATTCATTCATGTGTCTATTGATACCTTTTCAGGATTTATTATGGTCTCTGCTCATACTGGAGAAAAAAACCAAAGATGTAATAACACACTGTTTACACTCTTTCTCCATCCTGGGAGTTCCCAAACAAATTAAAACAGGTAATGGTCCTGGATATACGTCCCAGGCCTTTAAACAATTTTGTTCCACCTTTGGTATTCAACATGTCACAGGAATTCCCTATAATCCTAGTGGACAAAGCATTGTTGAGCATGCCCATTTAACACTTAAAAACATGCTTTATAAACAAAAAGGGGGAATAGGGGCATCATACGGATCCCCAAAAGATTCTGAGGGCCGATCTGCTGCTGACCGTCATTCAGAGCCTAATAAAAAACATCGACCTCAAGAGCTCTGGAAGGACATTCTATCGGGACAATGGAAAGGCCCGAATTCGGTGTTAATCTGGACCCAAGGATCTGTTTGTGTTTTCCCACAGGACACACATCACCAATTTGGGTGCTGGAGAGATTGGTCAAGGCCTCAACAGAGACCCAAAAATAGGAAGAAGATGAGGAGGCTTCTCCAGCTGATGGTGTTGGCGATTTCTCACCAAGTTAATGGAGGAGACTCGCGTGAACTATGGGGGATAGTAAAGACGTGGACCTATCCTGTACCCCTTACCACCTCTTCTATTCTATATCCTCCTATTTTTACAACAATTGGCCACATTTCTCCAGTCCACTGTTCAATGGGGAAAAGAATGGTTTGGGTTTTTGTCCGTGGGAGGTTTATTGTGTGTTGTATCTGTTCTGTGCATACAGTGTTTATACAAAATGCGTATACATCGGCGCAGAGAAACAGCCATTATTTGCCAAGCTCTCGTCACAATTGATGCTGGCTCATCCCCCCAAGTCTGGTTAAATATGCTGGACTGGTAGTCAAAGACGGTTAAGATTCATGGGGAGCTCATACCGACCTAAGACAGGAAATGAGGGCTAGAGCCTCATTGTCCAATGACAGTAAGGATGTTGCTCTGCCGTGGACAACCTAAGACAGGCATGGTCTCTTTTATAAACAGAAAGGGGGAAATGTGGCGGGCGAGACCTGGGGCCCAGAATTATGCCACATACATCCAAGATGGCGACTGGCAGAGAGCCAAAGGGCGTGCTGAATGCACCTTGAGGAAAACAGGAAGCGTTTACCATTGGTTGTATGATAATTAGTTCAGCCGCCTAGCGCGTGGACAGATATATCTTACATGTATGCTTGATCTCCTGATCGCTTGACCTTTAATAGGATTGGATGGACATGTCTGATTGCAATTGCTTATGCATTAGACTGCTTATATATTGAGGGTGTTATCCGAATAAAGCGGAAGCTGCTTCATGAACTTCTGAAGAGTACATGTCGTTTGTCCCGCTGGTCGGCGGCAAGCAGCAGGAACTGAGAGAAAAGAGAGATAATAAGATGAAATTCATGTAAGATTTCTTATGAAAATGAAAGGAGGAGTGACT
This sequence comes from Sciurus carolinensis, assembly GCF_902686445.1. Lineage (NCBI taxonomy): Eukaryota > Metazoa > Chordata > Mammalia > Rodentia > Sciuridae > Sciurus > Sciurus carolinensis. The sequence continues at coordinate 118,143,116 of NC_062218.1, forward strand.
GATAGGGCCAAATTTCCAACTTGAAGATCTCAGTTATTCATCCCTTCAATTGACGATGGGCAGGCACAAGAATAAATCCTAGGACCAGCAGCTTTGACTCAAATAGTAAAAACTTATTGATGTTTGAATTTTGTTTTGTTGAGACTAAGGACTTACTATGTTGTCCAGGCTGGGACTGAACTATCCTCCTGCCTCAGCCTCCTGGTACCTGGGATTACAAATATGCATCACTGTGTCCAGCTTGAAATTTGCATGTTGAACTTTTTTAAATTTATTAGTTAAAATATGGAAAAAAATCAGATAAAAAGAGAATTTTAGTATTATAATTATCCCCTGCTACTGAAATGTAGATGTTGTATGCAGATATCTCTGAGGCGAGATATCATTCCCTTTGCATACATATCCAGAAAAGAGATGACTGAGTTATTATATAGTAGGTCTAAGTTTAATACGTGGAAGAGTCTGTTATAATGTTTTCACAACATTTGTATCATTTTGTGTTTTCACTAACAGCATGTAAGGGTTTCCTTTTCTCCACATCCTTGCTAATACTTATCTCTTGTCTTTTGTACACCAACCATCCTAACAGGTGCCAGGTGATACCTGGTGATGGTTTTGCTTGGCACTTCTGTGATGGTTAGTAGTTTTGAGCAATTTAAAAACCTACCTGTTGGCCATGTGTGTGTTTTCTTATGAACAATGTCTCTTCAGATCATCTACCCATATTTCAAAAAAAGATTTAATCAGGTTTTCATTGGTGAGAGTCACCCCTGTCTTTGCCCCTGGTAACAGATCCTACATCTGATAACTGACTGCACTTCTGGAAGTGGCCCCATGACCTGACTCCATGACACTGGACAGTCCCATCCACCTGAGAATCTTCAGAGGTGGTCCCATCACCAGGAACCAGAGTCAACATACCCCAGTGACAAGAATCAGCGGCTTGCTGATTCTTTAGCACACTGCACCCTGATCCATTGCCTGCTGTTGTACATAGGCACAGTAGGACAGAAAAAACTCCTCTTGTATACATGAATGTTTAAAGTGTATAATGTGATACCATATCTACCTATCAATTTATCTGTATCTACTTATCTCTATAAATCAATTTTTTTAAATTTCTTTCCTGGCCTAGTTAAGTTATACACAATATTAAGGAAAATATTTGAATTGGAAGTATCCCCTGGATGTCATCTGAAATATAATTTTAATGTATAGGAGGCAACAAGAGTTTTGGATACTGTTTTATTGAATATTCTATTTCCTTTGGAAAAGGAGATCGGAGTCTGAAAATCTTCTCTAAATTTTAATAAAAGTTCTTTAAATGATAAATGATAGAATATTGGCATCATACCATATAATGGCACACTTGTGTAATGCCATGGTTCTTGAATTTAGTATGTGCATATCAAATCCTCTTAAATTTTTTTCTCTCTAACTCTGATACACAGACAGATGTTATATCCTTAGAGTTAAAAAGGAGTTAATATGTAACATATTTTCATTTTTGTCACATGCTAACATGGTATTACTAAGGAATTTCTTTAGACTCTTTATCTTAATTTGCTTGTAGCCAGGCTATATCCAGTATTCATATGGAAGGCCCACTGAGTGCTCCATTCATAATATCTAGTAGTATTTCTAATACAAACTTTGTGCAAGTATGTCTATATTTAACAATGCCCTGCAGTTAGTTTACATTAGGTTTACAGAAAGCATATTTGGATCTTATTGACATTTTACATCCTATAAGAAGATTGTTCTTAAAGTAACTATTATTCAGGAGTGGAGTGTTTAAAGATAAACTAAGTCAGATGATCCTTCCCAATACTTCAAAAGGTACATCATTCTCAGTAAGTTGGACATTTCTATCATTATGAAACAAATATATGGATTATACATTCAGAACTCTATCCCAGATGACAGGTCACACTTATAATCTTGATGATTTAATTCTTTTGTGTAAAACTATTAACCTAATATCACATTTAAAAGCATAAACTTTTTGTTTTTGCTCCAAGGATTTTTATTAATATAAATATGTATTAAATAATCAAAATGAAATAAATACCTCACCAAATTACTACCCATGAGTCAACTCTCTTAAAGTAGAGAACAAATAAAAGTATAGGGGTATGTGAAGGAAGGGAGCACTTTGATAATACAGAAGTGATAGTTCTGAGCCCTGCCCCAGACAAATACACACACCAGAAAGATATTTTTTACAGTATATGTTTGTCAATGTTCTCCAGAAAAACAACCAATTGGAGAAAAAACAGAGAGGTGGAGTGAGAAAGGGATTCATAGACATATTGATAGATACATAAATAGTTATAAAAGGAGATTTATTGTAAGGAATTGGCTCACATATTGTGGCAGCTGATAGCCTCAGCATCTGCTGTCTGCAAGCTTAATGACAAAGAAAAGCAAGAGTGTAGTTCTCGTCTGATTCTGAATGCTGGAGAACAAGGGAGTTGATGATATAAATCCCAGTTTCAGAGCAGAAGATGAGATAAGATGTCCCAGCTCAAACAGTGAGGAAGGAAAAAGGGGGTGAATTTCTCTTCCTGTTGGTCTTTTGTGCTAGTTAAGCCCTGTAAGGACTGGAAGATACCCAACCACATAGGGGAGGACAATCTTTTGCTTGAATCCACTGATTCAAATGCTGATCTCATCCAGAAACTCCCCACAGAAACACCCAGAAATAACATTTAATCTTGGTACTCTGTGGTTCATTGAAGTTGACACAAAATTAACAACCACAAGGCATACTACAGATATTGCTTTATTTTATTTTTCCAGCGCTAGTGCAACTGATGTGAGGAAAATGCCTAACCTCATTGGGTTAAGCAATTTTATTTTCCAGTCCATTCTTTCTTAACCAAAAGCCTATTTTCTTTTCTGAAAATATTCAGGATATTTGGCTAGCACCAGGAGATTTGTATATGTATGTTGAAATGGGAAAATTACTGAAATAGAATTCAAAGCTAATGACTTTTTTCTTTTCCCCTTATCTACTTACATTTTCTGTAATGCTGTTAAAATTAAGAAAGAATCTATGGCACACAGAGATATTTAGTGATAATTTGGGTAGTTTTTCACCAATATTTCCACATAATTGAATTTGGGTCTGATCTAACCTATGCTGAAAATTAAAGACTAATAGGAAAAAATGCAAACTTACTACAGATGGAATTTTCCAGAAAATCTAGACCAGTCCACCCCAAAATTTCACACAAACGTGTACACAAATACACATTTCCAAATATGCCATATAACTTTTAAGTTATTATTTAAACTTGGCCTGATACTCCCTTGCACAACCAGGAAACATGCATTGAAATAACTCTACTGTCCTCACATTCTGATGGTTTCTCTTGTAATATGCTTATCTATATAACATTTAAAAAGTCAGGGAATATAGCTCAATGGTAGCATGATGAGTCTCTGGGTTTCATCCCCAATTAAAAGAAAAAAGTTTATTCAATTTTTCAATGTAGAAAATTTCAACAAAATTTAACATGAAGTACAAATAGATTATAATTATCTTTCTTTTATCCTAAAGCATTGAATTTAAGTTTATGGATAAATTTTGTCTTCTTGCCTAATCATTCATCATCTTGCTAACAGATTAATAGAGAAAATGCAATGCTCTAAATAAATAATATTTACTTTCATTTTTTAATTATCATCTAAGAACTCTGATAAAATGTTTTAGTAAGACAGAATCAATAAATAAGAAATAGGTTATATGTTTTGCTCTTTTGATCTCAGTCTCCTCATCTGTAGAATGAAAGACGTGCTTTATTCCTCAGGAGATAGCAATGTCCAGGTGCCTATAATACAATATATTTTCTATTTACATGCTTATAAATTAGTATCTGTTTTCATTCAAAATATACTGCCTTTATACTTTTAACTAACAACCTTTCAAGCAGTTTTTGAAAAAGAAGACATGAAATACAAAGGAAAATAGGAAAGGAGAAAAAGTCTGGAAAAATAAAATTTATTCATTCAGCAAAACTTTACCAAATGCCTACCATATACCTGGCACTGTTCTTGGTGTTGGAACACAGGTATTGAGAAGAGGGCTGAATTATACAGTAATGATTAAAATGCATGCCATATTAGATATTAATAGTGTATTAGAAGATGTCTTTCTATTGTGTTACAAATAATTTCACATATATTTTCTCATTAAAATAAAAAATGTTTTATATAGATATAAAAAATAAATAAATAAATATATTATATATATATATATATATATACACACACACACACATATATATATGGTAAAAACAGAGAACCAAAACATCTCCTTCCAATACCCAATACCTCAGGGAATTATAGAAACCACATTCATTTTTTGACTTAAGTACAAATAGAAAAAGGACACATATTTCTCTTTTGACTCAGTTCTGAAGGCAACTCAGATTGTTCCTCATCATCACCATCTTTTGAATATTCTACAGCTATCTCAAAGCCTAAGTAGTAAAGTCTGCTTACTCCACTTTCAGGAAGTCATGGACTTTGTTTTTGCTTAGTTTTATCACATTTTTCTCAATTATCTTATATTGATATGCAGGAAGTCAAATAGCTACCCAGTGGGCCATAGAGATATTTGTACATGATTGGAAAAGTTTGGAGTCTATGTTTTGTTTTTTGATTTTATTAATGTGTTTTTCCCACTTTTTTATTAGTGCATTATAGTTGTAGCTACTGATGTGATTTGTTTTACATATTTGTACATGTACACAATACACAATATAACAATATAATGTGGCCAATGTCACTCCCCAGCACAGTCAGACATTGTGAAGTCCCTCCCTTCCTACCTCACATCCCTTGGTTCCTTTCCTCTACTGATGCTCCACTGATTTTCATGAGATCTACTTCCAACATTTTTTTCCTTTTTCCTCCCTAGTTTCCTTATGAGGGAAAACATAGGATCCTTAATTTTCTGAGTTTGACTTATTTCACTTAACATAATGATCTTTAGTCCCATTCATTTTCCTGCAAATGGTGTGATTTTATTTTCTTTATGACTAAATAAAATTACAATGTGTACATATATACCATTTTTTTTTTTATTCATTCCTCCATTGATGGACATCTAGGCTGGTTCTATAGTTTGGTTACTGTGAATTGTGCTGCTACAAGGAGGGGTAGGCCTGTAACACTGTAATATGATGACTTTAACTCTTCAGGATAAATACCAAAGAGTGGTATAGCTGAGTCATATGGTAGATATTAACATTTTCTTCTGGGTAGTTCCATGCATAGTCTTTTGAGGAATCTCCACACTAATTTCCATAGTGGTTATACTAATTTACAATCTCACCGACAGTGTACAAGTGTTCCTTTTTCTCCCTATCCTCCTTCCCAACAGTTATTATTATTTTGTGTTCTTGATAACTGCCATTCTAACTGATATGAGATGAAATCTCATTGTAGTTTTGATTTGCATTTCCCTAATTGCTAATGATGTTAAACATTTTTTTTTCATATATATTTGTTGGCCATTTGTATTTCTTCTTTAGAGAATGGTTTGCTTAATTCATTTGACTATCTATTAATTTGACTACTTAATTTTTTGGTGTAAAGATTTTTTTGAGTTCTTTATGTATTCTAGATATTAATCTTCTGTCAGAGAGTAGCTAGCAAAATTTTTTCTCAAATTCTGTAGGTTCTCACTTCACACACTTAATTGTTTCCTTTGCTGTGCAGAAACTTTTTTACTTAATGTCATTCCATTTATTAACTCTCAAGCTTTATTAACTTTCCTGAGCTTTAGGGGTCCTAGTGAGAAAGTCTTTGCCCAGCTGTATAAATAGGAGTGTTGAGCCTATGTTTTCTTCTAGGAGTTGCATGGTTTCTGACCTAATTCCTAGGTCTTTGATACATTTTGAATTGATTTTTGTGCAGGATGAGAGATAAATGTCTAGTTTTATTCTTCTATATATGGATAACCAGTTTTCCCAGCACTATTTGTTATAAAGACTGTCTTTTCTTCAATATATGTTTTTGGCATCTTTGTCAAGGAGCACATAACTACAGATTTGTGGCCTTGTCTCGGTGTCTTCTATTCTTTACCATTGGAATATATGTCTGTTATTATGCAAGTACCATTCAGTTTTGGTTATTTGAGTTAGATATTGTGATGCCTCCTGCTTTGCTTTTTTTTTTTTTTTTTTTTTTTTTGTTGTTGTTAAGGATGGCTTTGAATATGCTTGGGCTTTTATTATTCCAAATAAATTTTAGGACTATTTTTCCTAGTTATGTGAAGAATGTCATTGGTATTTTAGTGCAGAAAGCATTGAATCTTTGCGTTACTTTTGATGTATAGCCCTTGTGACAATATTAATTCTGCCTATTCATGAACATGGGAGGTCTTTCCATCTCCTTAGGTTTTGTCAATTTCTTTCTTCTGTGTTCTATAGTTCTCATTGTAGAAGTGTTTCACCTTCTTGGTAATATTTGTTTCTAGATATCTTATTATTTTCTAAGGCTATTGAGAATGGAATTATTTTCCTGATTTTTTTCTCATCAGATTCATCGTTGGTATATAGGAAAGCTGCTGATGTTTGTATTTTGATTTTGCAAACTGCTAGTTTGTCAAATTTTTAAATTAACTCTAGTAGTCTTTTAGAGGAGTTCTTTGAATCTTCTTGCTATAGGATCATATCATCTGCAAACATTTATAGTTTGACTACTTCATTTCCTATTTTTATCTCTTTCATTTCCTTCTTTTTCCTAATTGCACTGGCTATAATTTTAGCACTATATTGAATAGGAGTAGTGAGAGTGAACATTCTTGTTCAATATTTTAAAGGAAATTCTTGCAGCTTTTTTTCCCACTTACTATGAGGTTAGTTTTGGGTTTCTCATAGATAGTCCTTATGATGTTGAAGTGTGTTCCTTCTATTCCTACTTTCTTCAGTGTTTTCATCATAAATGGGCGTTGAATGTTTTCAAAGACTTCTCTGTGTCTATTGAGATGACTAAATAATTTTTGTCCTTAATTCTACTTATGCGATGAATTGCAATTATTGATTTTCTTATATGAACTGTTGTTGAATTTCTGGAATAAAACCATCTTGGTCATGGCGTGCACTCTTTTTAATATATTGTTCAACGTAATTTGCTAATATTTTATTAAGAATTTTTACATTTAAGTTCATTAGGGAGATTGTTCTGTAGTTTCCTTTCCTTGTTGTAACCTTATCTGGTTTTAGTATGAATGCGTATTGGCTTTACAGAATGAATTTGGAAGTATTCCATTCTCTTCTATTTCAGGAAATAAATTGAGGGGTTTTGGCATAAGTTCTTCTTTTAAGATTTTGTCCAGGGCTTTTCTTTGTTGAAGATCTTTTTATTACTGCTTCTATATCATTGCTAATAATTGGTCTCCTTTGGTTTTCTATATTCCCTTGATTCAGTTTTGGCAGATTATAATTGTCTAGAAACATATCCATTTCTTTTAGAATTTCCAATTAATTAGAGTATAAATTTTCAAAATAGACCCCAATGATACCATGATGTCTGTGATTATTTCTCCTTTTTCATTTCTAATTTTATTAACTTGGATTTTTTTTTATATTTTTCTTTTGGCTAGTTTGACTAAGGGCTTATCAGTCTTGTTTATCTTTTCAAAGAACCAACTTGGTTTCATTGATCCTTTGTAATTTTTTAATTCTTAATTTTATTAATTCCGGTTCTGATCTTAATTATTTTCTTCCTTCTACTGGTTTTAGAATTGTTTGTTTTTCTTTTTCAAGGGCCTTGAGATGCGTCATTAGGTTGTTTATTTAGGATCTTTCTGATTTTTTTTTTATGTAGGAACAGATAAGTGTAAACTTTCCTATTACAACTGCCTTTGTAGTATCCCAGAGGTACTAGTACATTGTGGCACTATTCTCATTTGGATCTAACAATTAATAAAATTGCTATTGCTGCCTTGATTTCTATTACCCATTCATCATTTAAAAGTGTATTGTTTAATCTCCATGTATTTATGTAGTTTTTGCAGTGCTTTGTTGTCTTGATTCCTAATTTCCTTTCATTATGATTTGATAAAATTCAAGGAATTTTTTTTTTAATTCTGTTTGAGTTGCTTTATGGTCTAAGGTGTCTTTGTTTCTTGTACTACTATAATACCTGTCCATCACACAAAAAAACTTTATTACAGTATTTGATAGAACTATTCCTGGTGTATCTTGCTGGGAAGGAGTTTCCCCTTACCATAACAGAAGGTAGAAAGTGCATATATTTCTTCTCTCCACACATTTTCTGGTAGGAGATACGCAGATATTGGTCAAGTCTTAAAGAGTTGGATGCTCCTTCCTGACGGCCATACCCTTTGAAGACTAACAAAAATGCACAAAGAATTTGGAAATGTTCAGGATTCCAAGAATATTGACATTTACTGTTGGAGAATTATAATAATACCTAATGCTGAACATGGACCATGTGTGTGCTTCCTGTAGCCTAAACTTTTGCCTCTTGTTCTTTACTCTTACCTGGTTCTCTATTCCTTTGTGAATAACCAAATTCACTTCAAACAATTTATGTTTCTGCTTAGGTTAGTTAACAATTCCAAATAAAACATCCCATTTTTTTCCAGAGGAAAAGAAGTCCAGGAAGGGTGACTAAGGTAAAGAAGCTTGTGGTTATTATAAATGTTTAATGACATATTAAAGTTAATCCAACAATATGACAGTAAGTAATGTTAGACTACGAAAATATTTAACCATGTGGTATTGAGTATAAGTAATAAAGATATACACAGAAAGAGACAAATTATCAGAAAGACCATTTCAACTTTTTCTTTATGATCAGATACACCATTCACATACATATGTATGTATAATGTATATATGCATCTGCAGATATATCTATGTTACATATATGTACATGTGCATATTTAAATATATTATATAAAATCATATCTGTCATAGTGAAATGATAAAGCATAAACCATGTATGTTGAAGAATAACTAGAATTCAGTCTTTAGTTTTGACATAGAAATTAAAAGTTTATTTGGGAAACTTTTAGATTAGATTTATGTTGGATAATAAAAATGTTATGTTCTGATATTGGATCGACAAATTTGATTTTATTCATCATCCTTCCCAGAAACACCATGGTTTCTCAAGAATCCAATTCTGAGTACCACATTTCTCCTTAAAAATATTTTTTGACATGTGGTTGAAAACACATTGACTGCAGCAACTATTTGCCAAATAAACAGCATCCCACAATTTCTATTCCATCAGCTATGCTTACTTGGGACTCCCAGACAGATGTGAGAATGTTCCAGCAAACTCCCCAGTGAAAACAATGTGATCCTGTCTCACTCACTCTTCAGTTACTTACCCACTAAGCACTGACCTTCAAAAGGCATGCTAGATCAAAACAGACGAATTACACCAAATTCATTGCAACTAGTTATTTAATGCAATCATATACTTGGAAATTATAGAATATTTACTTTGGTACACATTAATAAGATGCAGATACCTTGTGGTATAAACAGCTGCAATTCAGTCACCTATCCTTTTTAGAAGGTTAAAATTCAATCATTTAAAGAGAAATATGTGAACATCAAAAAACTGTGCTTTCCAATGTAATTGTCTGATTTATCTATAAAGGTTCATCTTTTAGAGGTCTACAGAAGTATTTCAGTATTTCAAGTCATTCTTTACAACACAACTTCCAGTATCTTACTAGATTTTTATATAACCTCTGAGAAAGTGAGCCAGACATGGGCACTTTTAATTTACGTTAATCAAATTCAAGATGATAGGTCTCTCTCTCTCTCTGTCTTTTCCTTCCTTCTCTCCTTTTCTTTCTTTCTTTCTCATTCTTTCTTTCTGTCATTCTTCCTTCCTTTCTCTCTCTCTCTCTCTCTCTTTCTCTCTCTCTCTTCCTTTCTTTCTCTTTCTTCTTTCTTTCTATTGTGGTTCTTGGAATGAAACCCAGAGTTTCATGCAGGCTAGGCTGATGCTCTGCTTCGGAGTCACATCCACAGTCCTGATGACAGAGTTTCAAAAAACAGTGATTCTATTTAGAAATCTAGGTAAAAGAAAATTTTTATCTTAACTTTTTTATTCCTTTTATTATTATTGTAAACAAATGGGATACATGTTTTTTCTCTGTTTGTACATGGAGTAAAGGCATACCATTTGTGTAATCATAAATTTACATAGAGTAATGTTGTTTGATTCATTCTGTTATTTTTTCCCTCCCTCCCCACCCCTCCCACCCCTCTTTTCCCTCTGTACAGTCCTTCCTTCCTCCATTCTTGCCCCCCTCCCTAACTCTAACCCTAACCCTAATACTAACCCCTCCCACCCCCCATTATGTGTCATCATCCACTTATCAGCGAGATCATTTGTCCTTTGTTTTTTTGAGATTGGCTTATCTCACTTAGCATGATATTCTCCAATTTCATCCATTTGCCTGCAAATGCCATAATTTTATCATTCTTTATGGCTGAGTAATATTCCATTGTATATATATATACCACAGTTTCTTTATCCATTCATCAATTGAAGGGCATCTAGGTTGGTTCCACAATCTGGCTATGGTGAATTGAGGAGCTATGAACATTGATGTGGCTGTATCTCTGTAGTATGCTGATTTTAAGTCCTTTGGGTATAGGCCAAGGAGTGGAATAGCTGGGTCAAATGGTGGTTCCATTCCAAGTTTTCTAAGGAATCTCCCCACTGCTTTCCAGAGTGGCTCACTAATTTGCAACCCCACCAGCAATGTATGAGTGTACCTTTTTCCCCACATCCTCACCAACACCTGTTGTTGCTTGTATTCTTGATAATCGCCATTCTAATTGGGGTGAGATGGAATCTTAGGGTGGTTTTGATTTGGGTTTCTCTTACTTTTTAAGACATTGCATATCTAGAACAAGTGTGTGGAAGAAATATGAGAAAAAGTTTGCTAACTTCAGGCAAAAATTTGTTACAGCTTTACAGCATTCATCAGAAAAGAAAAACAGTGATACATTAGGTTTCAACAAACCAAAAATATATGCTTTATAATATCATATGTAAAGAATATAAAATGTCAAGACATATTGGAAGAAAATATTCTAACGCACACACACATATTTGACAAAATATTTATATCTAGAAAATATGAAGAAAGCTGATAACTCAATAAGAGAAATGTAAATAATCCCTTAAAAATTGTGGCAATATTTAAAAAGAGATTTCAGCCTGCTGTGGTGGCTCATACCTATAATCCCAGTGACTTGGGGGCTGAGGCAGGAGAAGTGCAAGTTTGAAGTCAGCCTCACAAACTTTGGGAGGTCTGGTCTCAAAAGTTAAAATAAAATAAAAATTAAAATAAAATAAATATGACTGGAGATGTGGGTCAGTTGTTGAGCACCCTGGGTTCAATCCCTAGTACCAAAAAGAAAAATCAAATAACAAGGAACTTCAAAATAAGATATGTGAAAGATAAATAAACATGATAAAGTGCTCAAAGTCATTAGTTATTTAAAAAGTGTTTATTAGAACTATAATGGGATGTACTATATGCTCCCTGAAAGATTAAACATTAGAAGTTTGACAGTATTAAATATTGACAAGGATATGAAACAACTGAACTCAAATTTTTGAAAGCATATCCAAGGGAGTCTCAATATCCACACAAAATATAACATTAAATCATGAATAAAGCATAATTTTTTTTCTCACAAAAATGTTTAGTGGTAATTATTTTATCTGGAATGACAACTACTATTTAACTAAAACATTTTGTAATATAAATTTCAAAATTTAAAGCAAAACACTCATTTTTAGTTACAAGTTTTAACGAATTAAATTTAAATGTTTGATAGTAAAGGCAGAAATTCTTTAAAATTTTAATAGTTTAATTTTGAAATGATTTTAGATTTCCCGAAGAGTTGTGAAACTAGTGTAGAGAATTCTTACATAACTTCTTACATAACAATGCTAAGTTATCGAAAACAACAAGCCAATTCTGATTCAATACTACTAACTAAAGCAGACACTTAGTCAGGCTCCCACCAATTTTTCCATCCAGAATATCAAGTTATGTTTAATCTTTTTCCATCCTTGTCCTTTTATCTGTGAAGGTTCTCAATCTTTCCTTGTTTGCACTGCCTAGACTCTTTTTTAAAAAATTAAGCGTTTGGTTTAACATATCCATTCATTTGTAGAGTTTCCATCAATGCAGGTTTGATGTTTTCTCCTAATTAAATTGAGTTTATAATTGTTTTCGGAAGTAACATCACAGAAGGATGAGCCTTCTGTTTGCATCATATCCTCAGGTTTGTGAGAGCAACAGGGCAGTAGGTGTAATGTTAACTTCGACTAATCAAGGCGATGCCTGATAAATTGTACCTTTGTAAGTTATTTTCACCTTCCGCACTCTGTTGATTAAATTGATTAAGAACTATCTATATTAAAGGACTTTAAATTAAGATCTACTTCCTGAAGATGGGTGCATCTAAGAAGTTTTATGGACATAAGCTAAACTCATAATAAGTACCTCAGGGGAGATACTTTGAAACTGCACATAACCTTCAAGTTTCATCCACTAATTTTGGCAACAAACTTAGGCATTCATCCTCAGTTTTCACCGTGGTGTTCCAAAGGTGACTGTATTTCCCTATTTCTTTGACATGCTTTATTTGAGATGTTCTTCTTTTTTACTTATTTATTCATTAGTCTGTGTTAGCATGGAATCGTGGATAAATTTTTCATTCTTTGGTTACAATGAAATTTGTTTGTTGTTGTTGTTTGTTTGTTTGTTTTAGAGGATGTTCATTTTGTTTTGTTTTGCTCAAATGGTTTCCCGTCTGGGTACTGGAATCCTTTTCAGATTGTCCACTGTGTCCTCTTGAAGCAGTCTATTTTTGTTTGTTTGTTTGTTTTTGTACCTTCTTCCCTTATGGGACTGTGAGATGTTCCATCTTTATTTTACATCTCCCCTGTTCTACCTCTCAAATCAGATATGTCAGCAAGGGTTCTGGTTCTTTTTAGTGAAATGTAATATTTAGAAACCAAGAACTACATGGACTCATTATTACCAGGATATCACTGCTTTCAGGACTTCTCAGAGAAAATGTGTCTTTATTTAGTTCATGATTACATATAGGACTATATTTATTTCTGTGTTCAGAAATATATTAAAATAAGTAAGTACATAGTAACATCTGACTTTAATCTAATACCAGGGACCATTACAGTCTTCCACTGTTTTATTTGTACATTCTTTCTCTGATAGTTGGAAACAGCTGCCATTATCTACTGCTCATTTACTTATTTGTTCAACTCTAGTATGCATGTACTATCCAGAGTGCTAAGCCATGTCCTTGTGAAAAACAAATTTGCTAACTGAAGTACAATATTTATATACAGTTCTTTTAATAGTTAGCCTTACAAACAAGACTCTCCTTTTTCGGAGTTGTTTGTTCAACTCTTTTCTTCCTCAGTTCTTCAATGAAATTGTGTGGTGTATCTGTAATACAAATAGGTTAATTTTTACACTGTACACTCCATTCTGGATTTTTTTCCATATCTTTGTTGATAGGCTTTAAATTGAGCATAGATTAAAAGTACATCTTTGTGATGAACCTTTTATGAGTTTTGACAAGTGCGTGGTCCTGAATCCACCATCACAGTCACATACAGAACAGACCCATCATCCTAAAACATTCCCTTGTATGGTAGTGGTAGTCAGCACTTCATCCCAAACACATCACTGGTAACACTGTTCTGTTCTCCAGACCTTTAAGACCTGCATTTTCTCAGAATGTTATACAAATGAAATAAATATAGTGTATGATTTTCATCCATTTGTTCATGAATGAAAACTTCATTTCTTTTGATTGGTTAAAAACTATTCATTGAATAGGTGTTTCATATTTTGTTTACCTGCTGCTGAGTATATAAATTGGTCCTAGTTTTTGATGAGTATGAATGAAGTTGCAAACCAGTTTTTAAAATAAAAATTTAAAATTTAAAATAAAATAACAAAATTTTAAGTCACTGGAGTTAATAAATGGTATTGCCAAATCTCATGTATAAGTCCCTATTATTTTATAAGAAAATGGCAAAATATCTTCCATACAGTCTGAATCATTTTGCATCCCCATCAGTGAACAATGTAGGAAACTTTCTGATGCTTCAAATTTCTCTAGCACTTTGCAAGGTTTTGTTTTGTTTCATTTTGTTGTAATTATTTGCTTGTTTTAGCCATTCTGACAGGTGCATGGTGGTATTTCTTTGTGGTTTCATTTTATATTACCTCACTACTAATGATGTTGAGCAATCTACATGTACCTATTTGCCTTATGTATATCTTCTTTTGAGAAGTATATGTTCAGATCTTTTGCCTATTTTTAAAAATTGGGCCCTTATATTCTTAATACTGGTTTTTCAATTTCTTTATATATTATGTATTAAATTCATTACCAGAAATAAGATCTGAAAATATTTTCTCTCATTCCATAGTTTTTCTTTTCATGCACTTACCAATGTCTATAAAAGACAAAAGTTTATAATCAGTTAAATTAACTTTACCAACTTGCTATTTTATATATTCTGAGTTTTGTGTTATATATAAAATCACCATCAGATTCAAAGTCACACACATAGTTTCTCTATATCTTTTAAAGTAAAACATTTAAGTCTATGGTGCATGTGAAGTTAATGTCTGTATGATTATGAAATATGTGTCATGGTTAACTTATTAGTGTATGGATGTCTGAATATTCCAATACCATTTAATGAAAAGACTATCATTTCTCAACGAAAATGACTTCAAATCTTTGCCAAAAAATAATTCACTTTGTTTGAGAGGGGCTACAAATGTTAATTAGTAAAGATGGTTGATAATGTTGTTCAAGTCATCTGTATTTTTACTCATTTTATAGCCACTTGTTCTGTCAACTACTGTCAGAAGCATGCTCAAGTATTCAACTATGTTTCAAATTTATCTAGTTCCTCTTTAATTTCTGTCAATTTTTTCTTACATAACTTTGAAATTCTGTTTTTAAGTACATACAATTTGGATATTAATGATTTATAAAAGTAATTCCTTTATATGTCATGTCCTTTCTCTATCTATAAAGTTCTTTGTTCTGATGTCTACTTTGTCTGAAATTAATATAGCTACTCTGATTTTTTTTTTACTAAATAGATTTCTTTTTTACAAAATTGATATATGAAACATAAAATTTGTGCAATTTAGTGGGGTACAATGTGTGTATATATACATGCTGTGTAATGTTTCAATCAGGTTAACATATCTGAAAGAAATTCTGAGGCAGGTCTTGAAGAGTTAGTGACCAAACAAAAGACATTTTTCCTGCAGCATTTCTTCAGGGTTGAATCAGGTTATTACTTTAACATGATCAGAAATCCAGACTCATAGGATTGCACCCTGTGATAATGCCACTTCAAAACACACTGAAATAAAAATTAAAGTTTTACTAGTTCACTAAACTGAGGCAGATCTAGTGAAAACTTTACCTCACCATAAAGAACTAAAATTTGTCAAAAAAAATCTTTCACAATCCAGAGGCATCGCACTCAACACATCAGGAATTCTCTCGCTTTTCCTTGCTGCTCCACTTTGATCATTGTCCTTCTGCCCCAGCATGATATATTTACCCCTGGCTTCCTCTGCCTCAAAACCAAGTACATAGGCCCATGGGGATAGAGTTCCTCTACCAATGTTCCTGCTTTGTCAGTTGAATTCCCAAGTTCAATCAATATTCTCTTTTGTTTTTATTTCTTCTTCTTTAAAAATGCTTTCCTCTTTTGCCCTTTTTTTGTTTTTTGATACTGAGGATTGAACCCAGAGGTACTTGACCACTGACCCACATCCCCAGCCCCTTTTTATATTATTTATATATTTATGTTATTTATATATTAATATATTGTTTATAGACATGGTCTCACTGAGTTGCGCCTCACTAAGTTGCTGAGACTGGCCTTGAATTCTGGATCCTCCTGCCTCAGCCTCCCGAGCCTCTGGGATTACAGGCATGCACCATCACGCCCACCTTTTTCTTCTCTCTTTAATTCTGTACTTCATTGCCTTGGATCCTCATCTGCTTCAAAATTAGTCCAGGCAGTAACTGAGAATTCTCAGAGGAGCTAGAGCAAAAGTAAAAATCAACACATGTTTTTGAAATAATTGATAAGGCATAAGAACATGAACTCAATGTGACAGGTCATTTGGAAATTCTGCAGGTTCATGAGAAAGATCAGCACAGCGAAATCCATTCAGAAGGATTAATCTGGTATCAGAGTGCATATTAGAGGAGATAAAGCTATGCAGAGAGATCTTCTGGGCAGGAAGCTTAAATCCCACGGTAGCTGATGAGGTAGTAACAGAATTTGATGAGAGATAATGTTTCTAGGCAGTGACCCCAGGAGAATAAGGACACTATTTTAAGAAATGGGATTTTAAATAAGGAAGTATAGAAGTACATGAGTGACGCATTTTCCACTTTTTTCAACTCTATGTACTTGCACTTCTCTTTGTGAGGACAGAGGATCCCTGCCAATAACTTTTTGTTTTGTTTTGTTTGCATTATCTTTAATAAAACACAATGATAATTATCATCTTAGTGAGGTAATTATAAAGTTTCACAGTGTCCTTTGGGCAATTTAAGTCATCTATAAACTTATAAGATTTAAATCATTTAACAGTAGTTTTGAAAAACAAATAATTCTATTTAATATACCACTTGGTTATATTCCCAAAACCCAATGAAGTCCAATTGGAGAAGTTCAAAACTTTTTTCTGGAATATGATGAAGCTTATATGTACTAGTGATGATATATTATATGCAATTAAGATCTAGCAGTAGGTTAAACGGCAACTACATACAAAGGCCATTCTGTCAAATTACATTTTGATGAAATTTACTAAAAAAAAAAAAAAAAAAAAGCAGATATGCTTCTTGTTACCTGCCTCCCATCAGATAATTCTGTAGACTTCAAATAAATCCAAATAACAGGCATTATCCAAATAAACTTTTTAGGTATCACAGATATCTTTTAATTCATGTAAATAAAGGAGCTAATGGTAGGTAAGATGTCTATTGGATATAAAATAATTCTTTTAATTTCCAGATTGGGATTGATTTTATTCTTACTATTAAGTCAGAAATATTTTCCATAAACCTGTAATATACTTTAGTTTTTGGAACAATGAAATATTAAACTAACTAGTTAATGATCAATATATCATAAGAAATTAAAGTTCAAATAAAAATTAAACTATATGTCCAAGAGACAATTCCATGTTGTTTCACTTAAATACTTTCCTATGTATAAATGCATTTTTCTTTATAACATTTCAGTTAAGATGACCAAAATCAATCAACGGATTATAAATGTTGTTTCATAATAGGTCAACCCACTAAATAATATGGTCTTTAAATACATCATTGCTAATACTATATGCGAGTCTGGATGTTTATGTTTATGTTTTTAATATATAAAAATATGGAGGGCTGGGGCTGGGGCTCAGTGGCAGAGCACATACCTCGCATGTGTGAGGCACTGGGTTCCATCCTCAGCACTGCATGTAAATGAAATAAAGTTTCATGGACAACTAAAAATAATACTAAAAAAAAAATATGGAGAGCAGTGAGAGAGGATGGGAGAGTAGTGACAGAGATTGGGCATCTCTGATAACCTCATGACTGGGGAATGGTCCTGAGCAAGGGCAGAGGATGCTTAGCTGCCCTGCATGAGGAAGCTCTGTGTAAGAGTATTATCAGCTCTGACTTTGATCTCAGGTACAAAGCTCCTGGGAATAGAGGAATTCTTATGCTAGACAACAATGTTTCACCAGTTTTGCTTCTCCTGAAAATGACCACAGTAACTTTCAACAATGGTTTTTCTTGAGAGCTACACAAAGCTCGAAACATTGCTCTTTGCAACTATGGATTGCAACTGTAGAAAAGCTGTTCTAGTTTCTGTAACTTTCCTTTAACACAAAGCATAATGCTTGCATAGTTGGTCACCTAATAATGAGACATATATAAATAAAGAATGCTGGCATAACTCTTTAGATCTGCATCTCCATCAGAGAGCAGCACTCCACCTGATCTCAGCTGTTTATCTTAAAAATCTGCGTTTGTGAGTCTTTATTTTCTAATCCCCCATGGCCCTTTGCCAGAACCAGCAAGTTTGGCCACACTGGACATGGCATAAAAATGCATATATTACAGAAGATAAAACAGCGTAGCTGTGAGAAAAGAAAACTGGTCTTGTCTTATCTGAAGTGGCAAAATACTTTTCCTGTATTCTGTGCATGGGCATTGGAATCTGTTGCTTTCACTTCATGGTTGCCGATTTCTTCTCCTCTGCCTTGCATTGGTCAAACTACAGTCAGATCTCTCCTTTAATCAACTTTGGTTTTCCTCTGAGTTTGAGAAACCACTGAAATGGAGAGCATCCTTCTTTAACAGCTCATCACAAGAATGAGTTGAACTTAGCAAGAAGTATCTCCTGCTTGAACCCTAATCACACTTGCTCATTCATTATAAAGGAATAAAAAATTCCCTGTTAGTTTTGTTTATCTTTCCTTATAAAAGAAAGATTCTGCTTTTGTTTTGTTTTGTTTTGTTTAGTTTTTTGAGTAGTTACAGATCCTGAGATCAATGTGTTCTCTCTACTGTAATAGTCTTCTTTTAGTTAAATCTCTCTTTATCTAGACTGGTTTTATTTTTATTTGATACTCTGAAACATTTACTCCTACTTTTCAAAATCTGTTCACATTTGTACTATTTCTCATTATGATTTTGGGTAATTAATGACTGTAAATAGCTATAAACATTGTCCTTATGTTACCATCTGCTGTGAATTTCTAAATTATGTTTACTTTGGCCAATAATCCAACCAAGGCTATAGTCATTTCTCATTCATATGCATCATTTCTTTTAGGACAATCAACAATGAGTCAATTTTAAGTCAACATCTCTGAGGTCAGACCTCAAAGTGAGAAGAGAAACAAAATTAGCAGAGTGCCTAGTGTGTCTAGGTTCTTTTTTTTTTTTTTTTTTTTTGCCTTTCTGAAGTTTGTTTGGCAGAAGAGTTCTTGCTCCTTTAGCACATTCTTATAAACTGAGTTTCTGCATGATCGTTTCACTATTAATTTTTTTTAGTATTCAAATGAGAGCTACCAGTTTCAAAGGGATATGATAGAGAAAAAAATTAAACGTATTTGCTATATTTATGTTATTTTGTTCAAACAAGATGTTGTAATCATTTGAATATAGTTTAGTGATAGTATGTTTGTCAGATTGTATAAAAATACATTCAAATATATATATCACCATGACTGTTGGCAAAACTCCAGATTACTCCACCTGTTTGTTATTCCATACATATTAACTGCATGAGAGGCATTAACTTTTGGAGACACGGCTCAACAGATTTGTGAACTTTATTAACGTAAGTGTACCTTCTCCTAACCATGCTATTGGAAGTTGGAGGGCTGAAGTTTTCAGAGTTAGCCTGATGAACTGTAATGTCTTTTATGGATTTGATCTAAATCAAACAAAAAAGGTTTATCT
This sequence comes from Sciurus carolinensis, assembly GCF_902686445.1. NCBI lineage: Eukaryota > Metazoa > Chordata > Mammalia > Rodentia > Sciuridae > Sciurus > Sciurus carolinensis. The sequence goes on from NC_062218.1 coordinate 118,162,705, forward strand.
CACCCTACCCCTAATAACAGGCTTAATGAGATTCTGCATATTCTTCTAGTAGATACAAGACTTCTATTTATTCTGCCAGTAGCTATTCAGTTGAAGGGACTCACACAATAGCTAACACTGCTAGACTGTTGCTGGGTATCCATGAGGAAGCTGTGTGTGAAGGCATTCAGTTCCCCCTTGTGAGAACCCCAGCAATAGACCCCCCAAAGGCAGTGTCACTGTATTCAGTACAAACCCAAACTGAAAGCTTCCTGCAGTAATGTTTTATACATGATACATAATTTATTTCTTAAAAATAATACCTTCAAGCAGAATAATTTCATAAATTTATATAAATCCAATTTAAGATGTTTAAATACATTTAAATTGATCATAATTATATATCAAAGAGAATATATAATGATGTAAACCAAAATTTAATAAAAATTGTCAACTCAGTTACCCTTTATATTATACCTATTATATTATTATATACTAGGGAAATGATTATGTCTTGCTCTTATAGAAACAATATTTTATAATATTTTGTTGTCTTTATTTTATCATATCTTATTTTCTATGCAAATAGTAATCATGGTGGTCAGCATTTGTTGTAACATTGTTTCCATCAAACACTTTTTTTGATAAGCTATATTTTCTAGCTGTAATCCACTTTAAAAATTAAATATGTCATGTTAAAGAATCTCCCTCAAATGTGTCCATACATTTATGCTACAAATATATCACAATAATTCATTGGGAATGATATTTTAGGAAAAAAATTAAACCATTTAATATTACAAATATCCCTGTATTATTAATATAGCATTCACTCCAATATTATTTATTTAATTTCTATTTTTGGTTTTTTTGAGTTGTAGTAGTTCATGGTCCCTTGCATATTAAATTACATGTATTGCCTACAACACAAAATGCTTCATAAAACACTTTTTGGTATGAATATAATTTTTATCTTAAGGATGACTTTCTTACATTAGAGAGATATAAGTTTAAGATGACTTTTAAATATAGAGATAAGTTTAATAAAGAATAAATTGTCAAAAGTATCTTGTTTGTTATACACAATGGAAATATTACTCACCCTTTAAAAAGAATGATATTATGGCATTTTACTAGAGAATAGCATGCTAAGTGAAATAAGCCAATCCCAAAAAACCAAAGGCCAAATGTTTTCTCTGGTAAGTAGATACTGATCCATACTGGGCAGGGTGGGCAGGGGGCGGGGAGAATGAAGGAATTTTGGATTATGCAGAGGGGAGTGAAGGGAGGGGTGAGGTGTGGGGATGGGAAGGACAGTAGAAAGAGACAGACATTATTATCCTATATATATGTATGATTACACTACTGGTGTGACTCAGCACTTTGTACAGCCAGAGGAATGAGAAGTTATGCTCCATTTGTGTACAATGTGTCAGAATGCATTCTACTATCATGTATAACCAATTAGAACAAATAAAAACAAAAAGTATCATGTTTGTAATTTTCCAGTTTTCTACAGAGAAGAAATTGGTAACTAATTCCTGGAGAGGCTCTACAGTTTCTTTGGCATCAATATGTTTTTCATAGCCATGATCACTTTTGTTTTGAATTTTTCAAATATTTTTTAATCCCCTAGATTTGGAAGAACATTGTGTACATTGAATTTGAATGCTGAATTATTTTATTTTTAATATTAGAATTAACATAACATAAAATTGTTTATGAAATATGTCAACTTTAGAATGAATATTGTCAAAAGCACACCTTTGGTTTGATATTATTTATATGACATTATCAATAATATTACCTATAATTTTGAAAGTACTGAAACTTTTTCCAATTGCATTGTCCAGTTTATAGTATTTTGATAACAAAGAGTACTTTAAGTAGAAAAGGAACACATATAGTCACTATGTTAGTTTGGTAGTTGGTAACATATTATTGTTTAGTCTTTATTCATCAATTTGATAAAAATTTTGAAAATACATTTCAGATCTTCTGACATTTCATCCCTAAATATTTCAGCCTGCATATACTGAAAATAAGGGCAATATATTGCATAACATTTAATTATCATTCTCTTTAACACTATTTTTAAAAGTTGCCTAATGTAGTCATATTCAAATCCCACACTTAAAACACAAATTATATTTATAGTTTTATTAAATGAACTGGAATTCAAGTGTCACATATTTAATTACATTATCATGTCTTTATAGAATCTCCAGATATTTTATAATACTATATAAGGTACTAAATACATGCAAGAAAAAAGACAAAGAGAAAAAAATATGAAGGCCACAAATTTTCTATATAACATTTTGTCTATGACCAAAGTAGAACTGTTTTAAAAGTTTTTTTTTTTTTCAATAAGTGATTCTGGGTCAATTGGAGCATTACAATTAAAGTATGAATCATGACTTATTGTTCATACCATGTACTAAAATCAACTCAAGATGTATTAGAGATATAAATAGAATACAGAACAATAAAACATAGGAAAAATTCATTACCATGTAAGAGTACATAAGGTTTTATATCACAGTTCCCAAAACACTACCACTATAATAGTAAAAATTTGATAAATTTTATCACATTAAAATTAAGAACTTACATTTACTGAAAGAAACCAAGAAAAGATGGTAAAGTAAGACATGAGAGTCAATACAGATTTGTAATATATAAATCTACATATAGCATATTCTGTAGGATGCTAGTTACCAGCATTCACTTCACCATTCACTTCACCATTTACTGGGAGCATTTATAGTTGACATAGTCAGGACCAAACTCCTCTTCTACCAAACTGCCCCTGCTAAGGCATCAGTCTTGTCTCAACTCAGACCTGTTCCCAGGGGTATAGTGCATCTGATGACTTGGTACAATGGCATGACAACTTAATATGGCAATGTTCTGTGGAATCATTCAGATTCAGAGGTCCAGAGGGGTCAGCAGAGGTCTTTGCTGTGACTTTGTTATACCACCCTCTGTCTCTCCTTGATCCTACTTCTTCCGTTCCTCCTCAGATTTTGGTCTTGGGATCACTCCACTATAAAGTCCCTGCCTGCTTATCTCCACCTCAGTCTGTTTCCCAAGGATTCAGACCTGTGGCAATGACAAAGTGCTCTCGGAATTTGTAAGACCATATCCAAGTAGAAAACCAGCAATAGATTTGAAAGCAGCTTGTTAAAACAGATATGCAAATGGCTAAAGAAAATACCAGGAGTTTTAATTAAGCTCCCATGATACACCAACAAATACACCAACATGACTAAATATGAAAAAGAAATGCAGTAGAGTACTGGAGAGTTAGTGGAACAAGTAGACCTCTCATACGTGGATGGACAGTGTGAAGTGGTAAGATTAGTTTGAGAAACTGGTGACATCTTTTAGAGCTAGAGTCAAGCAATTGTTTTTTTCTTTTTTTGGGGAGGCGGAGAGAATAAACCCCAAAGACCTATGTGGATCAAAAGAAAAATTTAATGAAAAAATGACCATAGCAACATTATCACAGCAACAATCTTATATTTATTGATATTAAGAGAATGGGTTATTAAAAGATGTTTTCATGCCATGGAATACTATAGAGCAACAAGAAATAATAAAACACATTTATATGAAAAATATGAATAGGTTCAGACACAAAATAATAATTCTACATTTCTACATACAATTTAAAACCATCTAGCAATAACCTATAGCACTATATGTCAATAGGCAAATGTTTTCTTTGTCAGCTTTGATCTCACAAACCTCACATCTGTAGAGGAAAATCAGCAATCCAACTTCCAGCAGAGACAGAATTAATCTGGAGCAGACAACAAATCCCAGGTTAGAATTGTTAAATAAATAGCAAACTGCTTAGGAAAGAAATGAGGAAAACGTGCAGTCTTGCCATCCAGTCACTATTCCAAATGAGGCAAGGTATATGCTATCCAGAAACTTAACTAGATTCCAGTAAAGGAGAAGGCCTTCGTGTAGCAGAAAGAGCTGACAGAACCCAAAAGGAAGTAAAGGCTAAGAGATCTGAACACAGGCTAATGTCTGAATCAACTCTTCTTACCATTCAGAGATGGAATAACAGTCAGGTTGAATCCTCATAGGAGCAAGGAATTTAAACACAGTTTCTACCCAAGCAATTAGCTAGCCTGTACTATATGCAGACACTGGGAAATCCCTGAGAAACAATAGAATTAAGGAAATTTAACAAATAAATCACAGATATCAGCAACTTACACACTAAGGAAAAGACAGATTATATAGAATAAGTTCAGGAAATTTATTTAATAAAAAAAAAACAGAGTAGAGAATTGCTACAATGTCTCTTACCTAAAACATGCACTTTAAATAAAAATTAAAATCTAACAAAGAAAAACAATTTTTTACATTTTCCTAAAATTAAATAAGATAAAATTGAATTTCTCTAAATCATGCTTACTTATTTGAGAGATGGGGTTGCAAAATAACCTAATAGAGTATAATACAATAGGTAATATCCCTTGTAGCTGTGATGGGAATAGAGCTACATTACTTTTTGATGGAGCAGTGAAAAAAGAAGGGAATCACATTAATGCAGAAATTATGGCAAGAGATGAGATCTCAAAGAACTTGAAAAGGTTAAATGTGAGCTCCCTTGATGGCTTAAAAGTCCCTGGGTATTCCTGAAACAAGGAAGTTTTCCCCACCTGCTACCTCTGCTTCTTATGCTTCACTGAAGCTTAAAAATTGGAATGGGAAGGAAGCTGAAAAAGATTTCCTCTGAGACACAGGTATACCAGGCACAATATACTCTGAGTGTAGAACAGGAAAAACAAGTAAATTCTGATCTTTTCAGAATAAGTCAGGACACATCAGAGAAACCTCCTCTGAGACCCAGGCAAGCCGCATCTTCTATAAGTCATGTGAAGACAGAGCACAAACTACAGAACTCCCCACCACATTCTCGGTCTCATATTAAGTATAAGGCTCCACTCATCTGCAATGGAAGGGACCCACCAGTCTGTGATGTCTGAGTGATGACTGTGCAGCTAAGTCCTTTGTGACCCAAGGATGTTTGAATAAGATCCTTCAGTCCCCAATTCCTTCTCTTTTACACTGACATCTCAAATATCCCAGGCATGTTAGGCTGATGAGCAGTGTTTATGGCATGTTGTGAAAATTTACAAAAGAAAGTCTCTCTCACAGCAACCTGCAAGAACAGTTAGGGTTCAGATCCAACCAATTGATCATCAACTCATACAAAATGTGATCTCTTCCTGTTGCTCCCTGTCAGGCAACAAGGTCCGATGTGCCTCCTCAGGGCCCACCTGAGGAGAATACGGGGCCGAGCGGGATGATGAGTGTCGGTGGCAAAGGAAACACACCAGAGCTGGGAGGTCTGTCAGCGCACGAGGCACAGCAGGAATCTCATTTATTGAGGAAATCACACAGCTTTTATGTAAGGTGGAGGCTAGGTGAGAACCAATCAGCTTAAAGGTCAGCAAGGCATGGGGGTTCACGCAGGTGAGAGTCCCATAGGACTATATGGCAAGCACGAGCTGATCACATTCGCGGAACTGTTGTTAACCAATCCCTGAGGGTGGTCCAATTTTTCGTCATTAACTATTGAAACCGCCTTTGAGGCCTTGATCTTGCCCACTCACCAGGGAGTAAGGAGTCAGCCTGAGTTAGTTAACGTGTCATTAGTCCCAACACCTTCCCACTTAAGGCATGAACACTTATTATGCATACTAATACAGTTTAATGTATTATGTGCGGTGTTTGTTGTGCCATAAAGTGCAGCCATCTGGGAAATTCACAAATTATTGGGATGGGAAATTTTGGAAAATCTCTTTAGTGTTCATGAAAATGAATCTATTACTGAAGAAAGTGCAGAAGAGCTGGAAGTAACATACAGAGTAGGGTAAAGTAGGAAAACAGGTCAGAAGATCTCAGAAAATTTCAAGCCCTCAGAGCTTAATTCCTGATCAAAGTGAGCTATCACCTACCCCATAAAAAGTAACGTGAACTCTGTGTAATCTGAATCAAATTAAATGAATGACACAACCAAGATCCAGCTACCTTACAGAATAGCTTGACTCATATTCATACTCCAATGCCCTATGAGATGAATATACATGCTATTTTTGGGGGGAAATAAGTATTATTAACTTCAACCCTGTTATTTTTGTACACAAAATGCCTAATGTGCAATAAAAAATTATGCTATGTGTGTAAAAGCAAGAAGGTGTGATTCATAGTTAAGATACTATATTCAACATAACTGGACTCAAACATGGCTCAAATTTAGAACTATTAGACAGAAACTTTAAAACAGCTAAGTGGAAGGTTGGACAATATATCTTAACAGTTGGAGATTTAGGCCAAGAGATGGAAATCACAAAGAAAAACAAATGGAATGGTAGATATGAAATCATGATTATTAGTGAAAAAGAATTGGTTCAATGGCCTATAAACACACTAGACATAGAAGAGAAAATAAATGAACTCTAGGACATGTTAGTAGAAATTATCCAAACTAACTAAAAAATATGAAGGAAAAATGTATCTAAGGTATGCAAGATAATAATTAATAATTTTACATGGGTTAATGAAGTGCCAAAAAACGAGATGGAAGAAATTCTTGAAGAGTTAATTAGGAGCCTATCCACCCTCCCACAGCAGAGGGAAACTGCACATGCCCCCTGTGCTGACTCAGTGCACCCTCACTGGGGCTCCCCAGCTTCTTTGGAGGCTGGTCCAGGCATTTTGAGTTATTCCTGAGGGCGTGGCCACCACCGTTGGAAGGGCAGTTCCTCTCCTGAGACACCTACAGGAGAATGGAGGCTCATTGACAGGTACCTCTATTTACTCACATGCATCCTTCCCCATCCTCTTGCTCACAACTAGAGATACTGTAAATAGTATTCAAACTCATCTTGTCCATTACAATAATGATAAACTCTTTATAGGGGCTGTCTGGTTCAGGACTGCATTTTCTCTGTATTTGGTGCTGCTATTATTGATCTCTCCTTCAAAGCAGAGGTATGGAAAATTGCAGGGTCACAATAAGACTGCAGGGAAGAAGCTTCAGTACCTCAGGTCTTTACTCCTAGAGGGGAATATATAGAAACAATATGAAAAAACAGGAGAATAAAGTGTCCCTAACAAACCAACATGCTATTTTGATAGAATCCAATGACAGCATGGCAGTAGAAATGACAGAATTCTGCATAATTAAAATGATCTGTGAAGCAAAAGATGACATAAGAGAACAAAGGCAGGCAATGCATGATCATTCCAGTAACCAGTTAAAAGAGAAAATGCAGGAAGCAAAAGAACACTTCAATAAACAGATATTCTGAAAAAAAGAAAAAAACCCAGAAATACTTGAAATGAAAGAAACAATAAATCAAATTAAAAACACAATAGAAAGCATCACCAACAGAATAGATCTTATGGAATTTCAGACAATGAAGACAAAATATTTAATCTTGAAAATCAAGTTAAGTAAACTGAGAAGATGTTAAGAAGTCATGAACTGAACCTCCAAGAATTATGGGATATCATGAAAAGTACAAATTTAAGAATTATTGGGATTGAGGAAGGCACAGAGATACAAATCAAAGGCATGAACAACCTGTTCAATGAAATAATATCAGAAAATTTCCCAAACCTGAAAAATGAAATGGAGAATCAAATACAAGAGGTTTACAGAACACCAGGTACACAAAATTACAACAGATCCACACCAAGACACATTATAATGAAAATACCTCACTACAAAATGAAGATAGGATTTTAAAGGCTGTGAGAGAAAAGCTTCAGATTACGTATAAGGGGAAACCAATACAGATATCAGCAGATTTCTCAGTCCAGAATCGAAAAGCAAGAACGGCCTGGAATAATATATTTCAAATTCTAAAAGAACACAGATGCCAACCAAGAATCCTATACCCAGCAAAACTAACTTTCAGATTTGACGATGAAATAAAATCTTTCCACAATAAACAAAAGTTAAAAGAATTTACAAATAGAAAGCCTGCCCTACAGAATATTCACGGTAAAATATTTCATGAGGAGGAAGTGAAAAACAGCAATACAAGTCAGCAAAGGGAGGAACTACCTTAAAGGAAAAGCCAATCAAAGGAGAAACCTAGTCAAGTTAAAAACCAAAAATAAGCCAAAATGACCAGGAATACAAATCATATCTCAATAATAACCCTGAATGTTAATGGCCTAAACTCAAAAATCAAAAGACATAGACTGGCAGATTGAATTAAAAAGAAAGACCCAATAATATGCTGCCTTCACGAGACTTATCTCGTAGAAAAGACATCTGCAGACTAAAGTTGAAAGAATGGGGAAAAACATACCATGCACATGGACCCAGTAAAAAAATATGAGGTGTCTCCATCCTCATATCAGATAAAGTGGACTTTGAACCTAAGTTAGAAGGGATAAAGAAGGACATTTCATACTGCTTAAGGGAAGCATAAAACAGCAAGACATAACAATCATAAATATTTGTGCCCCAAACAATGGAGCATCTATGTACATCAAACAAATTCTTCTCAATTTTAAGAATCAAATAGACCAAAATACAATACTGGGGGACTTTAACACACTGCTCTCACCACTGGATAGATCCTCCAAAAAAAGAAAAACAAAACTGAAGAAAGAATCTATACAATGAAATAATACAATCAATGATATAGACTTAATGGACATTTACAGAATATTTCATCCATCATCAAGCAAATATACTTTCTTCTCAGCAGTTCATGCATCCTTCTCCAACATAGACTACATGCTATGCCACAAATCAGCCATCAGTAAATACAAAAAAATAGAGATACTAACTTGTAATCAATCAGACCATAATGGAATGCAATTAGAAATGAATGATAAAATAACAAACAAAAACTACTCATACACCTGGAGACTAAATAATATGCTATTGAATAATGCAATGATAACAGAAGACATCAGGAAAGAAATAAAAAAATTCTTAGAGATACATGAGAACAAAGACACAACATATCATATTCTCTGGGATACTCTGAAAGCAGTACTAAGAGGAAAGTTCATTGCATTGAGCTCATACATTAGAAAAATAAAAAGTCAACAACTAAATGATATAACATTACATCTCAAAGCCCTAGAAAAAGAGAACAGACCAACGCCAAAAATAGAAGACAGGAAATAATTAAAATCAGAGCTGAAATCAATGAAATTGAAACAAGAGAAATAATTCAAAACATTCACAAAACAAAATGTTGGTTCTTTGAAAAAGTAAACAAAATTGGTAAACCCCTAGCCACACTAATGAAGAGAAGGAGAGAGAAACTCAAATAATAGAATTCATAATGAAAAAGGAAAGATCACAACAGACACCATTGAAATACATAACATAATTAGAAGTTACTTTGAAAGTCTATACTCTAACAACAGAGGAAATATCGAAGATATTGAGAAATTTTTAGAGACATATGAACCTCCCAAACTGAATCAGGAAGATGTACACAATTTAAACAGATCAATTTCAAGCACCGAAATAGAAGAAGCCATCAAAAGTCTACCAACAAAGAAAAGCCCAGGACCAGATGGATTCTCAGTTGAATTTTACAAGACCTTGAAAGAAGAACTGATACCAATACTCCTCAAAGTATTTCAGGAAATAGAAAAGGAGGGAAACCTTCCAAATTCATTCTATGAGGTTAGTATCACTCTGATACCAAAACCAGACAAAGACTCATCAAGGAAAGAAAACTTTAGTCCAATATCCATGATGAACATAGATGCAAAAATTCTTACAAAATACTGGCAAATCACATACAAAAATATATTAAAAAGATAGTGCACCATGACCAAGTGGGGTTTTTCCCAGGGATGTGAGGTTGGATCAATATCTAGGAATCAATATGTAATTCATCACATCAATAGATTTAAAATTAAGAATCATATGATTATTTCAATAGATTTTGAGAAAGTGTTTGACAAAATAAAGCACCATTCATGCTTAAAACACTAGAAAAAATAGGAATTGTAGGAACATATCTCAACATTTTAAAGGTTATCTATCCTAAGCCCACAGCCAACTTCATTCTTAATGGAGAAAAACTGAAAGCATTCCCTCTGAAAACTGTAACAAGACAGGGATGTCCTCTTTCACCACTTGTATTCAAGATCATCCTTGAAACACTAGCCAGAGGAATTAGACCAAAGAAATTAAGGGATATAAATAGGAAAAGAAGAACTCAAACTGTCACATTTGCTGATGACATGATTCTATATTTAGAGGATCCAAAAAACTCCACTAGAAAACTTGTAGAACTAATAAATGAATTCAGCAAAGTAGCAGGATATAAAATCAATATGCGTAAATCTAATGAATTTCTATTCATATGTGATGAATCCTCTGAAAGAGAAATTAGGAAAACCACTCCATTCACAGTAGCCTCAAAAATAAGATACTTGGAATTAATTGAACAAAAAAAGTGAAAGACCTCTACAATGAGAACTACAGAACACTAAAGAAAGAAATTGAAGAAAACCTTGGAAGACAGAAAGATCTCCCATGTTCTTGGATAGGCAGAATTAATATTGTCAAAATGGCCATACTACCAAAGGTGCTATAAAGATTCAATGCAATTCTAATTCCAATCCCAATGACATTTCTCATAGAATTAGAGAAAGCAATCATGAACTCCATGTGGAATAATAAGAGACATCGAATAGCCAAAACAATCCTGAGCAGGAAAAGTGAAGCAGGAGGTATCACAATATCAGACCTTAAACTATACAACAGAGCAATAGTAACAAAAATGGCATGGTATTGGCATCAGAATAGACAGGCAGATCAGTGGTACAGAATAGAAGACACAGTGACAAAACCACATAAATAGAGTCACCTCATACTAGACAAAGGAGCCAACAACATACAATGGAGAAAAGATAACCTGTTCAACAAATGATGCTGGCAAAACTGGAAATCCATATGCAGTAAAATGAAAGTAAACCTCTATCTCTCACCCTGCACAAAAATTCAACTCAAAATGGATCAAGGACTTAGGAATTAGACCAAAGACCCTGCACCAAATAGAAGACAAAGTAGGCCCAAATCTTCATCATGTGGTCTTAGGATCAGACTTCCTCAACAAGACTCCCAAAGCACAAGAAATCAAAGCAAGAATCAATAAATGGGATGGACTCAAACTAAAACTTTTTCTCAGTAAATGATCCAATCAAGAACATAAAGAGCTAGCCTACAAAGTGGGAGAAAATCTTTTCCACAAGCACTTTAGATAGAGCACTTATCTAAAATTTATAAAGAACTTACAAAACTTTTCACCAAAAATACAAAGAACCCAATCAATGAGCCAAGGAACTGAGCAGACACTTTACAGAAGAAGACATACAGGAGATTAATAAATATATGCAAAAGTATTCAACATCTCTAGTAATTAGAGAAATGCAAATGAAAACAACTCTAGGATTTCATCTTACTTCGATTAGAATGGCTATAATCAAGAACACGAACAATAATAAGATGTTGGCGTGGATATGGGAAAAAAGGCACACTTTTACCTTGCTGGCAGAGATGCAAATTGGTGGAGTTACTCTGGAAAGCAGTGTGGAGAATCTTCAGAAAACTTAAAATGGACCCACCTTTTGACCCAGTTATCCCACTCCTCGGTTTGTACTCAAAGGACTTAAAATTAGCATACCTAAGTAACACAGTCACATCAATGTTTAGAGCAGCTCAGTTCACAATAGCTAGATTGTGGAACCAACCTGTATGCCCTTCAATAGATGAATGAATAAAGAAACTGTGGTATATATACACAGTGGAATATTATTCAGCCATAAAGAAGAATAATATTATGGCATTTGCAGATAAATGAATGGAATTGGAGAATATCATGCTAAGTGAAATAAGCCAATCCAAAAAACCAAAGACTGAATATTTTTCCGAATAAGTGGATGATGATATATAATGGGAGGGGTGAGGAGTGAGAAAAAAATGGAGGAACTTTGGATTATGTAGAAGGAAATGAGAGGGAGGGGGGTATGAAAAATGGTGGAATGAGACAGACATTATTACCCTACATACATGTATGATTACATGAATGCTATGAATCTACATTATGTACAACCATGGAGACAAAATGATGTACCCCATTTGTGTACAATGAATCAAAATATAGTCTGTAAAACATTAAAAAATAAATAAAAAAAAAGAGTTAGTTAATTAATAAATTATTTCAACCCATATCCCATGCAGCTCACCACATGTAAAGAGAATAAATGCAGAGACTTCTGTACTAACATCAACAAAATAAAAAAGCCAAACAACAAGCATAATAATATCTCCTTGATTGAAGCCAGAAAAGGGAAGAGAAGTACAACAGATTCAGTGAAACAATCTTTAAAATCGTGGTTGAAACAGAAGGTAATGAAATTAACTTTTGAGGTCCTTTAAGAAAGACACCTTTTAAACAAGAATTCTGTTCTAGCAAAAACAATCTTCCAAAGTGAGGATATTTCAAATGAAGTGATCAAATTAAATGAAGACTTTTAAAAATTTAAATATAATTTTACTACAAAACATGGATTTTTTTTATTATGTTGGAGGTGAAAAATGACAGGAAGCATGTTCTGAGGGAAGAAATGTACAATGCTAGAATCAAAATATATGCTGATAAATATAAAGGACCTTTAAATAATCTCTTGAAACATTATCAAATTTTTAAAGAATGGCAATGTAGTGCTGAGGATACAATGTATGGGAAAATGATTATGTGCCACCAACAGCTTAAAAATGGCACCAAACATGACCTGCCAGACATTATAGAACACTTCACACAACATTGCAAGTTACATCTTATCATGTACACATGGAGTATTCAGGTACTTTTTCAACTTCTATTCAAATATTTTCTTTCTTTAGAATATTTCCACTTTAACTGTCATTGAGTATGCAATATTCTCAAGCTAACTACTAATACAAGGTATTTTATTTGGTATTTCACAATATCTTTGTACCTGAGGGTATTTATGTAATACTAATCCATTTTGAATCAATTGTTATTTTGAAACTATTATAATATTCATGTTTATTATTTTTATGAGAATGTCCAAAGGACCCTAGGAACCCTTGACACACATAACCATGGAGACAGACATGTTGCCTTCAAGTGAATTCTGGAAGAGGAACTGGACATTGGGAACTGAAGACATGCCTTAGGAATTTCTCCTACACTTCTTCCCAGAGCTTCCCTTCCCTTGCCCTTCTCCCAGGCATCCTCCTCAAGATCTTGGAAGGTACAGGAGATTAATTAAACTCCACAATTATTATACCTCTTTCCCTACTTTGGCTAATCCCTTATAGGTCTTTCTCAAGAGCCTGCTGAGATCATGATGTTAGCCAATATGGACTGTAGTTTGAAGCCTCATTAGAAATGATTTTAGAATAATTCAGTGCACATGATTCATAGCACAGATCACCAGAGAATAACTTCAAGCTGTTGCATTGTTTTTAAATAATTCAGAATTACTCTGTTCTGAAATTCAAGCACACATTATTTTTACTTAAAATTGCTGGAATACATCAAATATACTTAGTAAATACAGCAATTTTCTGAGAGCTACTTACTTTGTGCATCAAAATTTGCTTTTCTTTACTTTCTCCCATTTAGATGAAAAACATATTCAGCCAATACTGCACATTCCTAATATTTTGGAGAACATTCCTATGGATGAGAGGGAGAAAGAGAACTGATCTAAAACAATGCACACAGGAAATTTGTACACAATGAGATGAAGGTAACAGTCAGATTTTTAGGTATTATTCTGACCTTTAAGGTTCTTATATAGGGCTATCAGTTTTCTGTCAGTGTGCATTTATTCTTCAGGATACTCATAGTAATTGGCAAGCATGTAACCTTTTTAAAAACATCAATAATCTCAAAATTGCCATTAGAAATCTCATATATATATATATATATATGCACACACTTTAAATTATATATATATATGTAGATATAGATATATACATATCATATGTAGAATTAGATAACTCTGAGTTTTTCTCACAACTGAGTCACTCATAATCCAGAGAAAGACCTACCATTGACTTCTCCCAGGTGAGGGTTGCCGATGATCTTTCTCTGTTGACACAATTTGTCCTTAGTCCAGGTCACCCACAAACTAGACTGAGTGTAGTTCCCAAAGCAGATGAGTTTATGTACAAGTGGAGTGGAGAAGAACCTTATATTAGTACATTCTAGAGATTGTTCATTCCATCTAGTAAATCAAAGAATTACAAAACCAGAAAATGGAAACAAAAGCACCTTAGTCCACAGAGTTGCAATAAAATAGAAACTACTATGCTAAAAGAAACATTCGGACATTTACATCCACCAACAGTGGTAAACAAGAAAAATATAAGAGTAGCATCACACCCGAGTCTGAGATATTTGAACCTTATATATTAATAATCATCAAATCTTAATATCGTTCACCTAATCCAAACATGAGCATATTAAAAAAAAACACATTTGAAACCAGAATACACCAGAGAAATAGCAACCAAGCAACAAGAAACATTTTATAAAGGATTAAAGATTTACCTGGAAAAAAAAATGATTATTACCTTAGTTCAACACAAATATAAAAGCTATGGAAATACTGCTTGGAATTATAAACAGAATGCTGTAAGATGTGGTCTCTAAAATCAGTAGTGGAGTGCTGGAAGGAAAGCGTGAATATGAGAGAATAATATAAAAAAAGATTTAAAGAGTCATAAAACAAGCCACAAAGAAAGACTCTGATAAAATGGAATGAAAGAAGCCAAAATTTCAATAAACAGTTGAAATGCACCTTTAACGGTGATCGATGAATGTGTTAGACAGGTTTTCATGACTATGATCAAAATACCTGACAAGAAGAATTTAGAAGAAGAAAAGTTATATTTGGACTCATGGCTTCAGAAGCTCCATTCATGGTCAGCTGACTCCTTTGTTTTGGGCCTGAGTGAGACAGAATGTCATGGCAGAAGGTCACATAGGAGGAGGGCTGCGCAGTGCAATTGAGAAGCCAGGTATAGGGAAGCAAGTATGAGTAGCCAGTGACAAAATATAAAAATATAATCCCCACAGGCATGTCTCTAGTGGCATTCCTCCTCCAGCCAGCCCCACCTGCCAACAGTTACCACTCAGTACAGTAGTCCTTTTATGTTATTAATCCATCAAAAGGATTATCCACTAATTAGATGATAGCTATCATAATCATTTCACCTCTGAACATTGCTACATTGCCTAACATGAGCTTTTTAGGGTGACACCTCACATCCAAAATATCTGTCATCCATCTAGACTGCAACAGTTTAAAATTAAATACATTTTAAAAGTGAGTAATAAATATACTAGGTAAGGGAGGAGCAAATTGCAACCTAAAAGAAAAATCATCAGAACAATTCAAACAGAAGCAATAGGCAAAACATGTAAAAGTATGTTTTCAAAGCTGAAAAAATATCCTAATTATGCAGGAAAAAAAGACTCAATGTGTTTGTTCTTTTAATAATTATTTCTAGAGTACCTTTTGTGTGCCAGGCAAACAACAAAAAAGTGTTTTGTCTCTCAGAAAACATATGCTAAATAAAGTACTAGTGAGAACGAGCAAACAAATGTATAAAGAAATTACTAATATTAGTTTAGATCAGTGTCATGAAGAGGAACAATCAATGGATGAAGATAGAGATCCAAAGATAAGTGGACTCTTAAGATTGATGATTCAGGAAAGGCAACTGAGGACGTGATCTCTCAACTGATCTCTGAGAATAAGATGATAATTATGAATAGAGAATGGGCATGAGTATTGTAGGAAGATCAAAAACAGAGGCAATGAGGACAGAATGTTTGTTGCTTGAGGACCTTGATGAAAGTTGCTGTCTTAGTCCATTCAGACAGCTATCATGAAACATCATAGATAGCGTGAGTTATAAAAACTCACATTTATTCTGACAATTCTGGAATCTGGGAAGTCCAAGGTCAATAATATGGCAAACTCGGTGTCTGTGGAGGGCCCAGTTCTCAAGAGGAATTCCTTGTTCATATACAGCAGTCTTTGTTTCATCCCATGGTGGAAGGGGCTAAGTGAGCGTTTGGGACCTCTTTTATAAAGGTACTAATTTATGAGGTCAGTGCCCTCATGACTTCATAATCTCTCTAAAGACCCACCTTCAAATCCCATCACATTGGAGGTTAAATTAAAACACAAATTTTGGAGGGACACCAATATTAAGGGTACAACAGTTGAAGCAAAGCACTGGGGAGAAGGGCACGCAATAAAGTTGTCATGAAAGGAACACCAACATGCAGCACCAGATAGCTGAGGTAGGGAATTTCCATAGTGCTAGTACATTTTGGGAATTTCAATAATGTACAACTATAGATAAATTTATTAGTATATATACAATTTTAAATCTCCTATGCTTCTGGATACAATCAGACTAAAATTCTTCTTTTGTGACCACTCTGAAATTCATGTTTTCATAACTGAAAGATTTTTGAGATATGCAATGACTTGAAAATTTTTCCATAAAGAGAGAAATTTGGTCAGGTCATCATAAAATTATTGAATTCAGAGTTAAGAAAATTATGTATTTTTGTGCATTTTATTTTCCCAGAATACTTTTAAGTTCATGATTGTTTTTTGGTGGAGTGGGTACCAGGGATTGAACTCAGGGGCCCTCAACCACTGAGCCATATCCCCAGCCCTATTTTGTATTTTATTTAGAGACAGGTTCTCACTGAGTTGCTTAGTAGCCTTGCTTTTGGTGAGGCTGGCTTTTAACTCCGGATTCTCCTAGGTCAGCCTCCTGGGCTGCTGGGATTACAGGTGTGAGCCACTGCACCTGACTTTAAGTTCATGATTTTTATTAACTTATTACCAAAAATTTGAAGTACAAGAAAACCCTTTTTTTCATTACATATATTCTGGTTTTATGACTCACCTTTCTTGTGTGAATACCACATCCTTAAGGTGTGATCTAAATTTTGTTCTTAGGTTACTATATGGCAAAGTATGTACATTTAAAGGCATATATGAGGATACATAAGGAAAAAATCCGAGATGTCCGAAATCTTCCAGCCTTCACCTTGTCTCTTCTCTACCTCATTCAGTGGCAACTTCTTTCAGAATAATTTTCTTCTGTTTCCTCAAGATATTCCACTTGGTTTTCATAAAAACAGCAATTGTTTGTGCTACATTTTATAATAATAGCATTACAAATATGACAAAATATCTTGATTTTATATACTTAAGGGCACCATTTAATTTTAACTCTTATAGACAGAAAAGATTTTGGAGGAAAAACACAAGCATGTTTTGATAACACACTCCTCAACTATTATAGTAGAAATAACCATGAGGAATGTTGATATACTTTATTTTTTAGGGGGTGGGTGGGTGTCAGGTTGAACTCTGAGATGCATTACCACTGCAGTACATCCCCAGCACTTCTAATTTATTTTTGAGATAGGATCTCGCCAAGTTGCTGAGGGTCAGACTCAGTTGCTGAGGCTGGTCTCAAACTCGCAGTCCTCCTGCCTCAGTCTTTTGAATTGCTGGGATTAGAGGCATGAACCACCATGCCCAGTGGAATGATGATACACTGAAGAGTAGTTTATGAACCATGAGCAACCAGCACATTGTAGGCATTAGGTGGTATGTTTTATAGAGGAAATGGAGAATATCAACTAATCTGACTGGCCTTTTAGAGAGAGGCTAAAGAGTCTGCCTCTCAAAAACACATGTACGTGGGCTGGGAAGTGCTCAGCTCAGTTGGAAGAGTGCTCGCCTCACAAGCACAAGGTCCTGGGTTCAATCCCCAGCACTGCAAGAAAAAAAAAAAAAAAATACATGTGCACACATTTGTTTTACATATGTGTTATATCTATGTATACTTTTGTACATATTTGTGACTTATTAAGTGGAAAGAGAAGTGAGGAATAGAGGAGAGGAAATGTGCTAGCAATGTTCTCATGTGACCAGGAATGTGGTGTTACTGGGTACCTTTCACTTGTGCTTCCCTGAGATGATTGATACAATAGATATTAGGCCACTTACAACCTCTCCTTCAACCCCTGAACTCTGTTTTTATAATCTGAATTTTTCTTCTATCATTTCTTTACTCTCTAGGAAATCCTCTCAAAGACTGGATGAATCTAAGGAAACTCCACAATAGCTCTTGAGAGCACCGATCTTATATGTGGCCCAACTAGATCCACTTAACGTCAGTGCAGGAATATCCATCAGGGTAAACAAACAAGAGTGTGACCCCAGACACACTCTAAAACAGATTCTTTAGCCTCTTTCTGAAAGACCAATCAGATTAATTGATATTTTCCATTTCCTCTACATAGCTCAGCCACAAATTTGCACAACCTATTTACCTCAAGAATCACATAATTCCTTAAGGGTTTCTTTTCAAAACCTGTATCACACTTATTTAGTTCAGAATGTTTTCCCTCCCCAGATTACTTGAGGCACACAAACTCCACAATACATTTTAGCAACTAGGATAACTTAAAAATTGTAGGATCCTCAGACTTGGTTTAAAAAATAAATTGCAACTCAATATCAGTATACAGGAATGGAATGTAAAGCAACCTACCTAAGTCAAAGACAAAACATAAAACAAAATGTAACAGACATCATTCAGATGGCTTGCTATGATTAAATGTTTGTGCCCTTCCTAACTCATATATTAAAATCCTATTACCCAAGGTGAGCATGTTAGGTCTGAATGGAATTAGTGTCCTTATAAAACTGATCCAAAGAAGTTCACTCTTCCTTCCCACCATGTGAGGAAACAGTGAAAAACAAAGCACACCCTCACGGGACCCCAGCAAACCAACACCTTGCATTTGCACGTTCCAGTCTCTAGAATTGTGAGAAATAAATTTCTGTGGTTTCTAAGCCACCCAGTAGACAGCATTTTTTGACAGCAACTCACACAGACTAATAAATTATTTCTGAGAAGCCAGTCTTTAAGAAGAGACTCTGACATAGGGATAATGTTCAGATCTGGTTTTGTTTGCTTAATGATTCTGCAAAGACTCCATCAATGAAAAGCATCAGATTAAAAGAAAAACAAAGCCATGAGATCAAAATGTTGGTTCTTGCTAATAAAAGTGTGCTCTTATATTTCAAGGTTGAATTATGAGCAAATTCTTTTACTTTTATTGAGCATTTTTTTTCTCTATCTTTTTCCTCTATCAAGTTCTGTAAATAGTATTTACACACTTGGCCCTGATCCATCACCACCATCTCCAGTGGGCTGTGTGATCCCATTACCTGAACAGGTCTCATTTTACCTTCCCCTCATTCTGTACCTCAGCCCACTCCCTCAGGTAGCTTTTAAATGATCATATACACATACCTTTCATATCTTCCATTCTCATAAAACACTGAATCTGCTGCCACAAAAATTATGTGATATCTTTACCTAAATTATGTCTGCTTTGGTACATTATCATTCTCGTTTAATAAGATTTGCTTTCAAAATCTACAGTACTTTTTGCCTTAAAATTTAGAATTACTAGATTTTATGTAACAAATCAAGGAGGTAAATATGAACCTGCCTTCTCATATCCATTTCGTAGAACAGTGGGTTTCATGTTCTGGAGATGCATATGTCCCTTACAACATGGGCCCCATCCCACAGCTAAATCATCCTCTGGGCCACGTCAAAGGCAACACTAGCAGGCCTTTTCTGCCCATGCATGGACCTGCTCCAGTCAGGGCTCTGCTCTCCAGCGGTGTTTGTTCTCATGACTTCCGATTTCTGATATCTACCTGTGATATTAGTAGTCACTTCTACCCACACTTGTGGTAAACATTTCCAAACTCTTTTTTTAACCTCTAAACCTTCAGTTTCTCACTCAGCTCTCTACTCAACTTTTCCTGACTTTAGACTCTCCTGAAGCCAGTTTTCATTCTTCAACTTCTTCCTATGTTCTTTAAAGTAGAACATTTACCAAACAGGCTAGAAAAGGGGAAAAAATTTCAGAAAATTATTATTTGTAATAATTTTCAAATATCCCCTTTTTCTTTAAAAAGCTATACAGATAGGCATCTGCATATTTGTTGACATTTCAATACTGTCTCCTAAATACTCTGCTGCTCTGCATTATAATTTACGTATATGTTTGGGAATAGGGTGGTGGTTAAAAAGTCATCAAATGACATGACAAGTTCTTGTGAGATAGAGACACCTTCATTTCTTCTCTCCCTACAATAATATGTGCATAAATGTTAGTGTGGATTGTGGCATTGATAATACAGGCTGCCCTTTTAAGGAGACAGAAGCATCTATGTTTTTGTCAGATATACTCCTCCCAGAGAGAGTGCAGAAGGCCAAAAAAATAGCTGAATGAATGGATTCCCACACAGCAATCTCCTACCTCATGCACTCAAACATTCATTCCTATCCACACATGATATTATTTTATAATTAGTATGGAATAAGATCTACTTGTGTATATTTCCATTAATTCTACCCATGAAACGATCTTTCTCATTAAGAATTGAGAATTTTCACTGCTGCTGCCAAGTTGCAAGAAAAAAAAAGAGCATATTACAGAAACTGCTGTCTCATGGCACTCTTTACAGCGCCATGCCCCAGCCTGGTGTTGATGAAACCACTTACTCTACATCTGTCACGTCAATCCACACAGAAACACTCAGTTTTATACAAGATTTGAAAGTGAACTAACTAGTCATGGTAGCTGCTACATGAGAGCGGATCTATAGGTACCTTTGTGTTCATACGTGTAAGTACCCAGGGCACTTTTTAAAATCCCTTCTTGTAAGAGCCCTGTACCCACCTTAGAAAAATCATCCCTGTCTTTTCTCTCCATATTTTTTTCTTTTCTTTTTTTCTTTTTTTATTTCTTTTTTTTTTTTTTTTTTTTTTTGCATTGCTGGGGATTACCTCAGGGCCTTGCACATGCTATGCAAGTACTCTACCACTGAGTTACATCCCCAAGCCCAAAAAACACATCTCACACTTTGTGTATTATTGGAGCACTGCCTCTGTGTTTCAAAAGGTGGCTTGGTCAATTGAAGTCCTTCCTTTTTTAAAAAAAAAAAAATATTGTTATAATTATACACAATAGTGATGACCCTTGGCTTTCTGAAGCTGACTCATTTCACTTAATGTGATACTCTCCAGTTTCATCCATTTTCCTGAAAATGATATACTTTAATTCTTCTTTATAGCTAAATACCTGTTTATAGTAGCACAATTCACAGCAACCAAATTACGAAACCAGTTTAGGTGTCTGTCAACAGACAAATAAAGAAAATATGATATATATACACAGTGGGGTTTTATTCACCCATATATATTTTTAATTAAAATATGATATATATACACAGTGGGGTTTTATTCACCCATATATATTTTTAATGGGAAGGATTCCCATTTCCTGAGATCATAAGTTTAAGATGATAGGGCTTTCATTAGTTATGTTTTCTGGTTATGTGAAGAAGCCTTATCTGCAAAATGATATCCTGTAAAGATTGCAGAGTTAAGAGATAAACTCGATAGCACTGAATCCCAGTGTCAGTATTTGAAGACTTGATTCTGCTGAATTTTCTCCCTTTGGTTTTGTGCCCTGCTCCAGTATTCTCCAGTCTTCTTTCCAGTTACTAAGAAAAATAAATTTTCCTTTTCTTTTTCCTTCAGGCGATTTAAGTTGTGATTGTATCACACATATCTGAAGACAAACAACTGTTACTGAAATTGTTGACTGGTCATCTCAGAATTTACACTGCTTGCAGTGAACTTTAATCTTGAAAAGTTCAGAAAATGAATCTTCAAAACTTGGAAGGATTAGCTCATCTCACAAAATAGTGGAGATATTCTAAAGCAAATATGGATATTTTTATGGAAGTGTAACCTGTTTCTAAATCAAAAATTCCTAATGCCAATGATAGCACTGCTTCCTAATTTTTGAAAAGTACTCAAAAGTCCAAGTTAGTAATAAAATTTAAATTTTCTTTTCAACACTAGAATATAAAAATATTTATTCTACTTTAATCTTATTTGGAATTAAAGATAAAATTGAACAAAAACTGACCTTCAGGGTCTTAACACTTCCCCTTTTCTTATATTCTTAATATGCAGGTAAGAAAAATCTCAGAATTAATAAAATTCATGGATTAGAAAACAAAATGAAAAATAGATTTTTCAGGTTAAGAAAAAACAAAAATATTGATCAATACCTAACATAGGGACAGTTTGAACCTATTTTAGGGTGAGAAACTTAGAGATGGTCTTTCCCCATAAAAGATGTGGATGTTCCCATACCTGAGTAGGAGCTCGGAATGTCTGCTCAGTTCCCTGAGGCTGCATATTCCAGAAAATAATCCAGTTGTTTACAGCTGGCCTCTGTTCTGACTGGCAGATGCCCATAAAATAGCAACTTCTGCGTTGTTAAATGCCTTGCAGATAATTCCAGGATTTTAAGAATAACTGCAGGGATAGGGATCCAGAAATAGAGGGAGGATATTAAAATGAAGAAAAAAAGGGGCTGGAGATATAGCTCGGTTGGTAGAGTGTTTGCCTTGCAAGCACAAGACCCTGGGTTCAATCCCCAGTACTTCAAAAAAGAAGAAAAAAAAATTAAAAGTAAATGAAAAATAAACAGTTAAAAGGAAGACTAACATCTCAAATTTTATAATATTTGCATATCTATTTTTTGTTAAAACCACTGTTTCTCTATAATAGAAATAAAACCAACGAAATGAAAGACTTTTTTCTACCTGCTCCCCTGCTCCCATTTACTGAGAGAGGTAAAGCATTTCTGCATAGCTATGCTGCTCAACAGGTAACTGTCAGATGAAAGGAGCTCCAAAAGCAGGAAGAGCGGTGAGAAATAGTCTGGTGGTCCATTTTCAGAATACAGTAGTTAGTCTTAAAAGTAAAATTACTTGGAATTAAGAAAAGCAGAGGGGAAAGCTACAAGCATTAAAACAGGAGTGTGAAAAATGTAAACAGGAGGTGAGAGGGAAGGGGCTGGCCTAACCAACAGAGAGATAAATCCTAGTAGGTACAAGATGCACTCACCCCCAAAGAAGGACTTCCCACCACAAGAGGAGAAGGGAAGTGAAGACTTCTGAAGGTGTGCCTCTTCAAAAAACCCAATAGGAGAGAATAAAACCTAGGTGACTTTCAGGAACTGGGGGAGGGACCTTGGGAC
Organism: Sciurus carolinensis; assembly: GCF_902686445.1. Taxonomy (NCBI): domain Eukaryota; kingdom Metazoa; phylum Chordata; class Mammalia; order Rodentia; family Sciuridae; genus Sciurus; species Sciurus carolinensis. The sequence continues at coordinate 118,185,936 of NC_062218.1, forward strand.
AGGGAATAAAGTGCTGATTCTAAGGGCTCTCCGTGTTTCTGCTCACCCAGACTCCCAATCTTGCAAGATTTTCAATAACAGCCTCCCTTTCTCTGTAGCTTTTGTCTTGCGGTCCATTCTTTGGATTTGGACAGGTGAGCATATTTCTCACAGAGGGACTCAGCTACAATATGTACAATCAGAAAAACGTGAAACTATACCCCATTTATGCATGATTTATCAAAATGCATAAACATTTTATTGTCATGTCTAACAAATTGGAATGAATCAAAAAATTAAAAATAAAAGAGAGGACAAAAATTTGCATATTGAGAACAAGGGACTGGGGTCCAATCTGAGACATGTTTTGGTGCTGGTCTGATGTGGTAGTATAGATTTTTCTCTGCATGTTTCTCTTATTCACAAGGAAAGTATGATAATTTGTTTTAATTCTAAATTTTTACCAACTCATTTTGGAAAATAACTTTGAAGATTTTATTTTCTTTTTCTTTGAGCTAGCTTTGATGTGCACATTTCAATAACACAGTGTCTGGAGAAAAAGATGATAAATAATGAGTGTGTGTTTGTGTGTGTGTGTGTGTGTGTGTGTGTGTGTGTGTGTACACCTATATCCAGGACCTAGGCTAAAAAATACTAATATGTACAATGAATACACATTGAAATACCTTGGCAGATATTTCAGATTTTCTTTTTAAAAAAATTATGATTGTGATGGTGCATTTAGATAAAACTTGTATAAACTTGTTTTCCTTTCAGAATCATTTGAAATTTGAGGGAAAAAAAAGAAAAGGAAACAATCTATATGAAAACGATATGTGAGCATTTTTCTGTTTTTGTTAAGTCTATACTGAGGAAAAAAATAGACAAAGTTCATTTTCAAAAAGAAAATGACTTGTAGGCCCAGATTGAATGTAAATAAGTGAATGAAGTCTGTGTTCTTTCCTCCCTCCCTACCTCTCTTCCTTCCTTCCTTCCTTCCTTCCTTCCTTCCTTCCTTCCTTTCTTTCTTTTCTTCCTATCTCTCTCTCTCTTTCTCTCTCTCTCTGTCTCTCTCTTTCTTTCTCTCCTACTTCTCCTTCTCTTCAGATAAGAATGCTTTTTAAAAGATTGTTCACTAGAGTACTTCATACTTGGCAATGAAAATGGCAGGTCATCATTTCAACGTGGTGTGTTAAAAGTGGCTGTTACGAATATTTCCTAACATTTAAAGTCAAAGTACTCAACTCATTTTACTTCAGCTCTAAACTTTTTTTAGAGTGACACTAAGAAAATAGACAACCTAATCTCATTTTATTAATTAAAGGAAGTGGCTCATTCTGCTTGAATCTTATGATTTATTTTAAGGTTTGAATTATTGATCCCCTGCCAACATTCATAGCTTATTTGGTGATATGTTTGGAGCCTATGTTCTGGTATAAGAGTAAATAAAATCTGATGTTTAAATACGTTAAAAGTGCCAGGAAAATAAAACAACAAAAACACACCAAAAACTTCTAATTCTTTCACTAATGTTTAATATAATTTGTTATGATATATATTGGAAAAATATTGACTATTACTGTTGATAAGGTAATTATGCAATATTGACTAAAAGGTCAAGAAGACTGTAAATTTAAAAATTTCTAACTCTTGAAAAGTAATTGAGTAGTTCACAATAACATTTAAAATGACAAAACATTATAAATATAGATTCTTATAATGTTAGTCCTACCTTGAATTTCTGAAATGAACTCATTGTGGTGTGATATTATGATATATCTGAAATTAATTCACTTAAACATTTCAGTTTTTTACACTTACTTTCATGAGTAATATTAAGCTATTATGGTGTCAAAAACTTGTCAAATGCCTAAAATAAATTGTAGAATATTCTGAAATACATCCAATAAAATTGTAATATTTACTAGTTTAGTGGGCCTAAAGTTTTCTTTAAAAAAAAAAGCTAGGCACAGTAACACACGCCTGTAATCCCAGTGACTCAGGAGGCTGAGGCAGAAGGATCACAAGTTCAAAGCAACTTACTGAGGTTCTAAGCAACTTAGTGAAATCCTGTTTCAAAAAAATAAAAGAGCTGGGGATGTGGCTCAGTGGTTAAGCACCCTGGGTTCAATCCCTGATAATAAAAAATAAATAAATAAATAAGAAAAAAGAAAGAAAGAAAGAAAAGAAAGAAAGAAGAAAGAAAGAAAGAAAGAAAGAAGAAGGAAGGAAGGAAGAAGGAAGGAAGAAAGAAAGAAAGAAAGAAAGAAAGAAAGAAAGAAAGAAAGAAAGAAAGAAAGAAAGAAAGAAAGAAAGAAAAAATAATGTAAGCTCACCTCTTTAAAGCATCCAATATCTTCCAATACCACTACCCTTTCACCAGGTTTTGGACCCCATGAATCTTTAAAAGAACAAAAACTATATCCAAATCCTGTCAACATCTATAAAATCATTACCCCATTCTATGCCAGAAACATATTCCTCACTTTAGTTAGTGTATTTCTTTTAGAAAGTATTATGGATTTATTTCCTTTTCCTTTTGGATTTTTTTAAAAAAAATTTATTTCTAAGTAGTTATACATGACAGTAGAATGCATTTTGACACATTGTACACAAATGGAGCACAACTTCTCATTCCTCTGGCTGTACAATGCATAGTCACATCAGTAGTGTAATTATACATGTATATAGGGTAATATTGTCCATCTCATTCCACCATCCTTCACATCCCCACATTCCCTCCCCTCCTCTCACTCCCCTCTGCACAATCCAAAGTTTCTTCATTCTTCTCTACTGCCCCCTCCCCACTATGTATTAGCATCCACTATCATAGAAAACATTTGGCCTTTGGTGTTTTGGGTTTGTTTTATTTCGCTTAGCATGATATTCTCCAACTCCATCCATTTACCTCCAAATGCCATAATTTCATTCTTCTTTAAGGCTGAGTAATATTCCACTGTGTATATGTACCACATTTTCTTTATCTATTCATCTGCATCTAGGTTGGTTCCATAGTTAAGCTATTGTGAATTGAGCTGCTATAAACATTGATGTGACTGGTGAACTGTAGCATGCTGATTTTGAGTCCTTTGGGTAAAAACCAAGGAGTGGGATAGCTGGGTCAAATGGTGGTTCCATTCCAAGTTTTCTGAGGAATCTCCATACTGCTTTCCATGATGACCTCTAAGTTGGTTGACCTGGAACATTTATCTGTCCTAGAGTAGGAAGGAATTATACATTATGAGAATGGATGAAAACAGAAATTTTGCAGGTGATAGTATTGCATCTAAAAGGAATTTCATAAATTATTTTCTTGAAAAGTTAGGTCATGTTGGGGACTGTGCCATGTGGGCTGCGCCTGGATGGCGCCTGGCAGCCAGCTGGAGGTTGTTTTGATCACATCGGCAGTGAGGAGGTTGATTAACATATTTATCATTGTTAATGATAAATATGTTATCATTGGCCATATCCAATTAAGTCCATGCACACAACGCGTGTACAGGTGTTCCCGAGTGCTCCTACTCATGCCTGCTTGTTTTAACCTTGCCGTGATAGGGCAGTTGGCTCCTCGCCTGATCTCAACTGGCGTGGACCCGCCCTCCACCTCCTGGAGGGAATATAAGCAGGCAGTAGGTGGAAGGCAAGAAGCAACAGCTAGCAGAGAGAAAAAGCAGCAGTAAGCAGAAGCAGCTAGCAGAGAAAAGCAGCAGCTAGCAGAGAACAGAAGCAGCAGTAAGCAGAAGCGGCAGTAAGCAGCAGCTAGCAGAGAGAAGCAGCAGCTAGAAGAAGCAGCTAGCCCTCAGATAGATAGCACCTAGTTCACAGGATGCAGGACGCACCTCTAAGAAGAAGCAACAGAACTATAAGAAGAAATAGATCTCTGATAAGCATAGCAAGCCTCTCTTTCTCTGAAAACTTTCTGATAAGCAAAGTTTCCTCTAACCTCTAAGCAAAGCCTATCTTTCTCTCAAAGTCTCTCTTCCTCTATAAATTAGTGAATATAGGAAAAGTAGTTTATTTCCAGGTCCCTCTGATACATACCCGCGCAATTATTGCCGCGGGCGGCGACAAGTTCACACAGTTTTGTGTAAGGAATAACCAAAATGAAAATGGAAACCAAGAGTTTTGCCAATTTTGTCTTAAGAATTGCAGGAAAAATGGGAGGAGGAGTGGTATGCAGATTTTAAAATAATTTCCTAACCAAATTTGTCTTGTTTCTACATAACATCTAAAGAAAGCTTTAAAATGAGTGTCATTAGTGTAGAAAGCAGTTTTTACCACCCCCTGCAACACACCATGTTTGGGTTTCTGGCAGGGAGGTGATTCATGGCTTCTTCATGCAATCTTTGGGAGAAACTTCAGCAGTGCAAATAGTCATGAGAGAAGTTTTTGAGATTGGTCTTTTTAAATTACGTATGTGATATAAAATATCTGAAATAGCCAAATGATTGTCACAGTGTGACACAGGGATTGCTAAGGTACGGAGGAACGGGATCTTCTAGTGCCGCCGAGGGGACCACCGGAGCTGAAGTTGGAAGGGTATCAAAAAGGTATCAGAGCACGGGAGCCAGAGCATTGGGCGAGTTGAACACCATGGAGTAGAGGTGGTGGAGGAGAGAAGACCAGCTGTGGCCTTAAACCAGATCAAACATCAGGCTCCAATGCACAGCAGAACCTGGGCCAACAAGCAACACTGTTACACAGAACATAAAAGGCAAATGACAGTTGCAGCCCTTTTTTCCTGATTAATGTCAAATAAAAAGATCTGAGGGAAGGAAGACTGGGGGAATTGGTTTCCCAAGGAACTAACTACTCTTATCCAAAACATATCAAAGCAAGAACACAAATAGTTAATTTAAAATATCAAACAAGATAAATCAGATGACTTTTGTTGTTTTTTCCTTCTGATCAGTTCATAAGGTTTGGAGAAAGTCAGAAAAGTAAAGAACATTTATTTTCTCTATGCATCTTATATGAAGATGTCAAATATCACATCATTCCCTTTGTTTTCCAATAAAAAAAAATTTCATAAAGTGGGGGACTAAAAAGAATGAATTGACAGATGAAGTGTGATGAGTTTTTTCAAGGACAATGGGAAAGCATTAAACTTTAATCAGGAGTGTGCTTTGAGACATTGTTATCGGATATTAAAAAATCAAATTTCTTTTTCCTGCAATCCTAAATTTATACATAGTGAGACTACAGATTATCATGTAATTTTATATTTTCTATTGTAATGTTTCAATATAATTGGTCAAGATAAAATCAAATATATGGGATGGTAGTTTCAATTCCTGGGTCCTAGAATTTGAGGCATGAATGTAGCTTCCTCATCCCCAAACATATTCTATGAGGGCTAGTTGCTCATAAGACAAATCTAGTGAGTTTGAACTTGTTTGCATTATTGCTAGAGGAAATACCAGTTTTGTTGTTGGTTTTTTTTTTTTTTTTAATATTGGGAAGCAGGAAAAGCTACTCCCTCAAAGAATTTGAATTAAATCTAAATTCAATTTGAATTTGAAAAATATGAATTTCAATTGAATTTGAAATTAATATACAAATTCATATAGCAGGTTGGTTGGAAGTTTAACATACAAAGAAATCAGGTGCATTTTATGCAGTATTAAACAATGAAAGTAAACTAATTAAAGGGAAAACATCATTTTCAATATTATCAGAAAAGGATGAACTATTTTGGAATAAATCAAATTATAAATCATTCTACAGGTAAAGTTTTAAATCCAAATTGCAACATATTAGAGAATTAATTAATGAAAATTCTAACTAAGGTGATATGCTACTCTCACAGACAGAAATACATAATATCACAAATATACCAAATGTCACAAAACTAATCTACTTACTTAATAAAATTTCAACTAAAATTTAAACAAAAGTTTACATGTTATAATTCCTAACATTTTAGTGGCATATTAAAGACTCAAACTCAACCAGGATAATTTGTAAGGAAAAAAAAAGATTAAGAAGACCCATTACAAGTGACTTCCCTTTTGAATGAATTGAAATTTAGACAGTGTTCGATTAGTACCTGGTAGATGAATTCCTCAGTAAAGTAGAAGAGAACATGCAAAACTACAGCCAGGTATTCATGGGACCTAGGACAGAAATAGCATGATAGATCATTGAGAAAATGAAGCACTATTGAATAATAATATTCAATATTCAATGGTCTTGAAATGTTAATTCACTATACATGCAATCTAAATTTAGATTAGGAATTTTACTGTCCAAAATACAACTTTTAAAATTTCAATTGAAAATTTAACTTTTTGTATTTTGAGCTCTGTTATAGAGTGGACAATTTTAACCGGATCCATTTAGTATTATCAAAAAATTAATACATTTACTGTATTAAAATTAAGAACTTTTTTAAACAAAAGAAATCTAAAAAAAAGAATAGTGAGAGAAAATATTCACAATCACCACAACTACATAAGATTTTTAAAATAAAGACAAATCAGTAAGAAATGCAAGAATGAGTCAATTAAAAAATTATGGCAAATATTTATATGAGGCATTTTACTGAAGAATAAACAAAAAAATAACACTAACAGAATTCAGAAAAATAATTTAAATCAATACCACACTGAGACACTGTTTTACATTCATTTCACTAACAAAAACTATGTGACAATAATAAATTGTTAGGGGGATTTGGTCACACAGCATCTCTTATACATAAGAGTATAAATATATGCAAATATTTACAACAGATTAGCATTATTACGTTAAGTGAAAAATCATAATCTTCCAAGAAAATAATTATACTATACTCCTAAATTTATATTCAAGAGAAACCCAAGCTCGTATACAATAGAAGACATACACAAGAATGTAAAAGAAATATTGTTCACAATTTTAAAAATTCAAAAACCATCCAAATCTTTATGTTGAGAAATGTTCAAATACGTTCTGGTGTCTTAGCACATTAAAATATTACAAAATGGTCAGAATGAATAAACTATCATAATATGCAGCAATATTTATGAGTCTTGTCAAAACAGTGTTTACTACCAAAAAAATTACAACTACAAGACTGTGAGAAGGATGAGGGTTTTTAGTAAAGTAAGAATAACTCGAATTGGAAATACACTTTTTGGGAAACTGTTGGATGCACAGAACACTATATAGAAGAACACGTGTGAAAGATGAACACAAGATTTGAAAGGTAAAATTAATTATATGCACACACACATACACACACATATCCATTTGTCTATCTACATAAAATAAATGAAGGCAAGTTGTAGGATTAATCTAATTCCATGTTCATGAGAGAAGGGAGTTCTAAGAAATTTTAATTAGCAATTATGGATGGAAAAAATGAACAATATATGCAAATATGGTTTGATACAGGAAATTTATAAGGGAGGCAAGATCCATTTCCATTCATTCATTTTACTCTAAAGGTTAATGTTATGGTGACGCTTTGGAAAACATTCTGATCCTACTGTGCTTCACCTATTGTGCATGGCTATTTTTGAGCAATCTGGTTTTATTTTTATTCCCTAAGAGAAATGCTAAGGCAGGACTTTAAGCACAACCAACTGCCTCTACAGGCTCATAAGACTCCATCACCTTGGGCAATCACTCCAGTAATGGTTTCTTCAAGTCAGAAAGTCTCTAAGCAGTGTATATATCATCCACGTATCACCACATTATCCAGGTAAGTCCAGTACTAACAATGGAAACTCCACAGAGGGCATAACGGGCTATGACAAAAGGATACTTCATATGTCAGGATGTGAAAGCCTGTTCATATGTTTGCCTTTTTTCATTAACATAAACTCCCTGAACATAGAAACAGTATCATTTCAAGAACTAACTCAGTGATACCTAGTGAGATTTTGGTACTTCATAGAGGTTTACTCAAGGAATAAATGAATGATTGTCTTACATAACGTATTATGTTATATATCTTATTATGTATCATAGATTAGTCAAAATTATGAAAATACATTTTTCAATGTAGTAACATAAAAATGTTTTCTGGAAGTGAAGAGCAAAGGAATGTTTCTTCATATGCTGTGCAAAGTCAGTGTTTTCACAAATATTTGAGAATGTAGTAAACTTTTCTTTTCTTTTTTTTTTTTTTTTCTGGAGAGTAACCTAGAGAATTATTTGCCTTTTCCAACTCTCATTTATTAGAGCTCTTTTTGGTTAACTTGTTGTCCAGAGTGGCTCCTTGCTTGCCCACTCTGCCTTGCCAGCACTTTCTCTGACACAAGTGGGGCTTTTGAAGACAAAATATGGTGAAGTAAAACAGCAGTGGATGCTCACATAAATATGAACACTGGAGAGTAGAAGAAAGGGACTAGAATGAATGGACTGATAAAAGAATACCATGACGTCTCGGATAGAACTATTAGATTCACAATTTTGAAAGTCGTATTACCACCAACCTCACACCACCCACCTAGTAACTAAGGGGAATGGAGGCTGCACAGTCTAAGTGGTAATAGTCCATTTGCTTCATTGGTTTATTTTCAATGACTTAAACCACTGACATTATTTTTATAAATAATACAACTATCTCATCATATTTAATTTCCATGTCCTTTTATTGAAATCTAATGAGGGGAAATTTGAACCATAGAATCTCATTTTAGATATGGTTTGCCATCTGAGCTCAGCCAAACATTTGAAGGTATATGGATGCTAACAACAATTAACATACTAAGGAATTTTCAAAACTCAGGAAAAAGAAACATTGCCATGCTAAACTAGGGCATCAGAGCTTATGCTCTTTGCTCCTCTTCATTCCTCATTTATTTCTAAAATGCATTACCAAATTCTCTGGGATCATAGTCTACATATATGTATTATTTAAGTAAAGAAAGTAAGAAAAAGAAAGATAAGGACAAAGGTAAGATAAATAAAAATAAGAGTTTAGGTGGTAGAGCACATTGAATCATGAAGCTAGAGAATGCCTCTCACTGAACCGTAGTGAGGAGATAAAACCACAAAGGCACTTGAAAAGGCTAGAACTAAATAATAAACGAGTAACACACCGAGAGAAGTAGAAGACTTTGGAAGAAATAAAGTATTCTATAACACAATTTTAAGACTTCTATTTGAACTCAAACCCTGAAATTATGAGAACTTAGGCCTTTGATCAAGAAAGGCAACTGTTCTGCCAGTCATGTAGATTAACATAAGCACCCACTCATAAAAAATCACAGTGGCAAGTAATAAGGATTTTAATAAAAATGTAAATTATAACCTTAAAAAATAAGGGACTATATTTCTTCCAAACAGGCATCAGAACCTTGTTGAAATGGCATTAGCCAACAGAGGAAAGGCCAGAGTCAAGTTTGAAGTGCACTGGACATTTATATATAAAGTGGCCTCAATTTCTTGTCCATAGAATGGATAAGTGATAATTATGAAATGAAATATCAAAAGTGTAAGGAATGAACTCTGAACTGCGGTTTAGGAAGAGTGAACTAAAGTACTTCACACAGAAAAATTAATGTATCAATGTATCAAATATATAAATATATAAAGTTAAACATTAAAAAATGATGAAAAGTCAGGAAAAAGCATAGTAACACTGGAAATATTAGGCAGTGTGATTATATTTCAGTATTGTATGAATAGGAAATACTTGAGCATTAATGATTTAATTTAATTTGATTAAAGTGTTCATATCCTGGTAATTAATGTAAGGAATTTATGTTAAAAAACTATAAAATAAAAAAATTTAAAAGAACTCTAATATACATTTTTTTTAATTGTAAACAAATGGAATACATGTTGTTTCTCTGCCTGTACATGGTGTAAAGGCATACCATTTGTGTAATCATATATTTACATAGGGTAATGTAGTTTGATTCATTCTGCCATTTTTTTCCTTTCTCCCCCACCCCTCCCACCCCTCCCCTCCCTCTATACAGTCCTTCCTTCCTCCATTCCTGCCCCCCTCCCTAAACCCAACTCCAACCCCAACACTAAACCCTCCCACCTCCCATTTTGTGTCATCATCCACTTATTAGCAATATCATTCATCCTTTGTTTTTTTGAGATTGGCTTATCTCACTTAGCATGATATTCTCCATTTTCATCCATTTGCCTGCAAATGCCATAATTTTATCATTCTTTATGGCTGAGTAATATTCCATTGTATATATATATATCACAGTTTCTTTATCCATTCATCAATTGAAGGACATCTAGGTTGGTTCCACAATCTGGCTATGGTGAATTGAGCAGCTATGAACATTGATGTGGCTGTATCTCTGTAATATGCTGATTTTAAGTCCTTTGGGTATAGGCCAAGGAGTGGGATAGCTGGGTCAAATGGTGGTTCCATTCCAAGTTTTCTAAGGAGTCTCCATACTGCTTTCCAGAGTGGCTGCACTAATTTGCAGCCCCACCAGCAATGTATAAGTGTACTTTTCTCCCCACATCCTCGCCAACACCTGTTGTTGCTTGTATTCTTGGTAATCGCAATTCTAATTGGGGTGAGATGGAATCTTAGGGTGGTTTTGATTTGCATTTCTCTTATTACTAGAGATGTTGAACATTTTTACATATGTTTGTTGATTGCTTGTACATCTTCTTCTCTGAAGTGTCTATTCATTTCCTTAGCCCATTTGTCGATTGGATTATTTGCATTCTTGGTATAGAGTTTTTTGAGTTCTTTATAGATTCTGGAGATTAGTGCTCTATCTGAAGTATGATTGGCAAAGATTTTCTCCCACTCTGTAGGCTCTTTCTTCGCATTGCTAATAGTTTCCTTTGCTGAGAGAAAACTTTTTAGTTTGAATCTATCCCAGTTATTAATTCTTGCTTTTATTTCTTCTGCTATGGGAGTCCTGTGGAGGAAGTCTGGTCCTAAGCCAACATGTTGAAGCTCTGGACCTACTTTTTCTTTTATAAGATGCAAGGTCTCTGGTCTGATTCCGAGATCCTTAATCCATTTTGAGTTTAGTTTCGTGCATGGTGAGAGATATGGGTTTAGTTGCATTCTATTGCATATGGATTTCCAATTCTCCCAGCACCATTTGTTGAAGAGGCTATCTTTTCTCCATTGCGTATTTTTGGCACCTTTGTCTATTATGAGAAAATTGTATTTATTTGGGTTTGTGTCCGTGTCCTCTATTCTGTACCATTGATCCACCTTTCTATTTTGGTACCAATACCATGCCGTTTTTGTTACTATTGCTTTGTAGTAGAGTTGAAGATCTGGTATTGCGATACCCCCTGCTTCACTCTTTCTGCCAAGGATTGCTTTAGTTATTCTGGGTTTTTTATTCTTCCAGATGAATTTCATAATTTAACGCTCTAATTCTGTAAGGTACATCATTGGGGTTTTAAGTGGAATTGCATTGAATCTGTATAGCACTTTTGGTAGTATGGTCATTTTGACAATATTAATTCTGCCTATCCAAGAACATGGGGGATCTTTCCATCTTCTAAGGTTTTCTTTAATTTCTTTCTTTAGTGTTCTGTAGTTCTCATTGTAGAGGTCTTTCACCTCTTTTGTGAGATTGATTCACAAGTATTTTATTTTTTTCGAAGCTATTGTGAATGGGGTAGTTTTCCTAATTTCTCTTTCTGAAGATTCATTGCTTATGTATAAAAATGCCTTAGATTTATGTGCATTGATCTTATATCCCGCTACTTTACTGAATTCACTTATGAGATCTAAAAGTTTTCTGGTGGAATTTCCTGGTTCCTCTAAGCATACAATCATATCATCAGAAAATAGGGATAGTTTGAGATCTTCTTTTCCTATTCGTATCCCTTTAATTTCTTTGGTCTGTCTAATTGCTCTGGCTAGAGTTTCAAGGACGATATTGAATAGAAGTGGTGAAAGAGGGCATCCCTACCTTGTTCCAGTTTTTAGGGGGAATGCTTTCAGTTTTTCACCATTTAGAATGATATTAGCAATGGGCTTAGCGTAGATGGCCTTTACAATGTTAAGGAATGTTCCCACTATCCCTATTTTTTTCTAGTGTTTAGAGCATGAAGTGGTGCTGTATTTTATCAAATGCTTTTTCTGCATCTATTGAAATAATCATGTGATTCTTGACTTTAAGTCTATTGATATGGTGAATTACATTTATTGATTTCCTGATGTTGAACCAACCTTGCATCCCTGGGATGAAACCCACCTGATCATGGTGCACTATCTTTTTAATATGTTTTTGTATGCGATTTGCTAAAATTTTGTTGAGAATTTTTGCGTTGATGTTCATTAAGGATATTGGTCTGAAATTTTCTTTCCTCGATATGTCTCTGTCTGGTTTAGCTATCAGGGTAATATTGGCTTCATAGAATGAGTTTGGGAGGGTTCCCTCCTCCTCTATTTTATGGAATACTTTGAGAAGTATTGGAATGAGCTCTTCTTTAAAGGTTTTGTAGAACTCGGCTGAGAACCCATCTGGTCCTTGACTTTTCTTTGTTGGTAGGCTTTTGATGACTTCTTCTATTTCATTACTTGAAATTGGTCTATTTAAATTGTGGATGTACTCCTCGTTCAGTTTAGGCAATTCATATGTCTCTAGAAACCTGTTGATGTCTTCAAAATTTTCTATTTTGTTGGAGTATACATTTTCAAAATAGCTTCTAATTATGTTTTGTATTTCGGTCGTGTCTGTTGTGATATTTCCTTGTTCATTCCGAATTTTAGTGATTTGGGTTTTCTCTCATCTTCTCTTTGTTAGTGTGGCTAAAGGTTTATCAATTTTGTTTATTTTTTCGAAGAACCAACGATTTATTTTGTCAATTTTTTGTATTGTTTCTTTTGTTTCAATTTCGTTGATTTCAGCTCTCAGTTTAACTATTTCCTGTCTTCTACTCCTTGTGGTGTTGGTCTGTTCTTCTCTTTCTAGGGCTTTGAGCTGTAGTGTTAGGTCATTTATTTTTTGAGTTTTACTTCTTTTATTAAATGCGCTCCATGAAATAAATCTTCCTCTAAGTACTGCTTTCATAGTGTCCCAGAGATTTTGATATGATGTTTCTTTGTTCTCGTTTACCTCTAAGAATTTTTTAATTTCCTTCCTAATATCTTCTGTTATCCATTCATCATATAATAGCATATTGTTTAATCTCCAGGTGTTGGAGTAGTTTCTGTTTTTTACTTTTTCTTTAATTTGTAACTTCAATCCATTATGATCTGATAGAATACAACGTAGTGTCTCTATCTTCTTGTATTTGCTGACATTAGCTTTTTGGCATAATATATGGTCTATTTTAGAGAAGGATCCATGTGCTGCTGAGAAGAAAGTGTATTCGCTCTTGGTTGGATGGTATATTCTATAAATGTCTGTTAAGTCTAAATTATTGATTGTGTTATTGAGATCTATGGTTTCTTTGTTCAATTTTAGAAACCAAATAGACCATAACACAATAATACTAGGTGATTTTAACACACCTCTTTCACCACTGGACAGATCTTCCAAACAAAAATTGAACAAAGAAACCATAGATCTCAATAACACAATCAATAATTTAGACTTAACAGACATTTATAGAATATACCATCCAACCAAGAGCGAATACACTTTCTTCTCAGCAACACATGGATCCTTCTCTAAAATAGACCATATATTATGCCACAAAGCTAATGTCAGCAAATACAAGAAGATAGAGACACTACGTTGTATTCTATCAGATCATAATGGATTGAAGTTACAAATTAATGAAAGAGTAAGAAACAGAAACTACTCCAACACCTGGAGATTAAACAATATGCTACTATATGATGAATGGATAACAGAAGATATTAGGAAGGAAATTAAAAAATTCTTAGAGGTAAACGAGAACAAAGAAACATCATATCAATATCTCTGGGACACTATGAAAGTGGTACTTAGAGGAAGATTTATTTCATGGAGCGCATTTAATAAAGAAGTAAAACTCAAAAAATAAATGACCTAACACTACAGCTCAAAGCCCTAGAAAAAGAAGAACAGACCAACACCAAAGTAGTAGAAGACAGGAAATAGTTAAACTGAGAGCTGAAATCAACGAAATTGAAACGAAAGAAACAATACAAAAAATTGACAAAATAAATAGTTGGTTCTTCGAAAAAATAAACAAAATTGATAAAACTTTAGCTACACTAACAAAGAGAAGACGAGAGAAAACCCAAATCACTAAAATTCGGAATGAACAAGGAAATATCACAACAGACACGACTGAAATACAAAACATAATTAGAAGCTATTTTGAAAATCTATACTCCAACAAAATAGAAAATTTTGAAGACATCAACAGGTTTCTAGAGACATATGAATTGCCTAAACTGAACGAGGAGTACATCCACGATTTAAATAGACCAATTTCAAGTAATGAAATAGAAGAAGTCATCAAAAGCCTTCCAACAAAGAAAAGTCCAGGACCAGATGGGTTCTCAGCCGAGTTCTACAAAACTTTTAAAGAAGAACTCATTCCAATACTTCTCAAAGTATTCCAGAAAATAGAAGAGGAGGGAACTCTCCCAAACTCATTCTATGAAGCCAATATTACCCTGATTCCTAAACCAGACAGAGACACATCGAGGAAAGAAAATTTCAGACCAATATCCTTAATGAACATCGATGCAAAAATTCTAAACAAAATTTTAGCAAATCGCATACAAAAACATATTAAAAAGATAGTGCACCATGACCAAGTGGGTTTCATCCCAGGGATGCAAGGTTGGTTCAACATCAGGAAATCAATAAATGTCATTCACCATATCAATAGACTTAAAGTCAAGAATCACATGATTATTTCGATAGTTGCAGAAAAAGCATTTGATAAAATACAGCACCCCTTCATGCTCAAAACACTAGAAAAAATAGGGATAGTGGGAACATTCCTTAACATTGTAAAGGCCATCTACGCTAAACCCATGGCTAATATCATTCTAAATGGTGAAAAACTGAAAGCATTCCCTCTAAAAACTGGAACAAGGCAGGGATGCCCTCTTTCACCACTTCTATTCAATATCGTCCTTGAAACTCTAGCCAGAGCAATTAGACAGACCAAAGAAATTAAAGGGATACGAATAGGAAAAGAAGAACTCAAACTATCCCTATTTGCTGATGATATGATGGTATACTTAGAGGAACCAGGAAATTCCACCAGAAAACTTTTAGATCTCATAAGTGAATTCAGTAAAGTAGTGGGATATAAGATCAATGCACATAAATCTAAGGCATTTTTATATATAAGCGATGAATCTTCAGAAAGAGAAATTAGGAAAACTACACCATTCACAATAGCTTCGAAAAAAATAAAGTATTTGGGAATCAATCTCACAAAGAGGTGAAAGACCTCTATAATGAGAACTACAGAACACTAAAGAAAGAAATTAAAGAAAACCTTAGAAGATGGAAAGATCTCCCATGTTCTTGGATAGGAAGAATTAATATTGTCAAAATGGCCATACTACCAAAAGTGCTATACGGATTCAATGCAATTCCAATTAAAATCCCAATGATGTACCTTACAGAAATAGAGCAAGCAATTATGAAATTCATCTGGAAGAATAAAAAACCCAGAATAACTAAAGCAATCCTTGGCAGAAAGAGTGAAGCAGGGGGTATCACAATACCAGATCTTCAACTTTACTACAAAGCAATAGTAACAAAAACGGCATGGTATTGGTACCAAAATAGAAAGGTGGATCAATGGTACAGAATAGAGGACACGGACACAAACCCAAATAAATACAATTTTCTCATACTAGACAAAGGGGCCAAAAATATGCAATGGAGAAAAGATAGCCTCTTCAACAAATGGTGCTGGGAGAATTGGAAATCCATATGCAACAGAATGAAACTAAACCCATATCTCTCACCATGCACGAAACTAAACTCAAAATGGATTAAGGATCTCGGAATCAGACCAGAGACCTTGCATCTTATAGAAGAAAAAGTAGGTCCAGAGCTTCAACATGTCGGCTTAGGACCAGACTTCCTCAACAGGACTACCATAGCACAAGAAATAAAAGCAAGAATTAATAACTGGGATAGATTCAAACTAAAAAGCTTTCTCTCAGCAAAGGAAACTATCAGCAATGCAAAGAAAGAGCCTATAGAGTGGGAGAAAATCTTTGCCAATCATACTTCAGATAGAGCACTAATCTCCAGAATCTATAAAGAACTCAAAAAACTCTACACCAAGAATGTAAATAATCCAACTGACAAATGGGCTAAGGAAATGAATAGACACTTCAGAGAAGAAGATATACAAGCAATCAACAAACATATGGAAAATGTTCAACATCTCTAGTAATAAGAGAAATGCAAATCAAAACCACCCTAAGATTCCATCTCACCCCAATTAGAATGGCAATTATCAAGAATACAAGCAACAACAGGTGTTGGCGAGGATGTGGGGAGAAAGGTACACTCTTACATTGCTGGTGGGACTGCAAATAAGTGCAGCCACTCTGGAAAGCAGTGTGGAGATTCCTTAGAAATCTTGGAATGGAAACACCATTTGACCCAGCCATCCCACTCCTTGGCCTATACCCAAAGGACTTAAAATCAGCATATTACAGAGATACAGTCACATCAATGTTCATAGCTGCTCAGTTCACAATAGCCAGATTGTGGAACCAACCTAGATGTCCTTCAATTGATGAATGGATAAAGAAAATGTGGTATATATATATATACAATGGAATATTACTCAGCCATAAAGAATGATAAAATTATGGCATTTGCAGGCAAATGGATGAAACTGGAGAATATCATGCTAAGTGAGATAAGCCAATCTCAAAAAACCAAAGGAAGAATGATATCGCTAATAAGTGGATGATGACACATAAGGGGGGGTGGGAAGGGTTAGTGTTGGGGTTGGAGTTGGGTTTCGGGAGTGGGGCAGGAATGGAGGAAGGAAGGACTGTATAGATGGAGGGAAAGGGTTGGAGGGGAGGGGGGGAAGGGAAAAAATGACAGAATGAATCAAACAACATTACCCTATGTAAATTTATGATTACACAAATGGTATGCCTTTACGCCATGTACAGGCAGAGAAACAACACGTATCCCATTTGTTTACAATAAAAAAAAAAGTAAAAAAAAAAAATAATAAATAAATTAATTAATTAATTAATTAATCATTTTTTTCTTTTTGTACTAGGTATTTGGCCCAGGGGCACTCAACCACTGAGCCACATCCACAGCCTTTTTGGTAATTTACTGAGAATTGCTTTGAGCCTTGCTAAATTGCTGAGGCTGGCTTTAAACTCAAGATCCTCCTACCTCAGCCTCCAGAGTCACTGGGATTACAGGCGTGCTCTACCACACGCAGCAAGAATAAATTTTTAAATATGTATTGTACAGAACAAACATAAAAATGAATGTTCAGAATGTTTCTTCTCCATTCATTTCTTTTGTTAAATGAAAAAATGTTTACCTCTGATTATGTTGGGTCTGAGATAAGGTTCATAGGAAGGGATGTCTGTATCTGTGGAAGTTATTTCATTGCATTCTTGGCATTCTCCTGTGATTGTACCTCAATAAATCTGTGGGAATCAACAGCTGGAGCATGAAATTATCACTAGGGTCAAAATCTACCCAAACTTTATGTGGTTAATTTTCACTAACTCATGATTAGATTATATTCAATGGTCACTGGAAGTTTATTATACAACATAAAAACTTTATTCTCCTTAAAATATTTACTCTAAACTATATTTTGCAGTAAAAACTGTAACCTATTATTAGATCCAAACACATAGGCATCCTTAAATTTCAAAATAAAATTATAAAGAATAAAGTCAAGTAGTTGCTTTGATTTTCTACACAATTCTTTTGCCCATTTGATTGATTTTTAAATGGCATAAAACCATAAGGAGTGGTTATTTTACCTCATAACTGATACACATGAGTTTTAATCTCCAGATCCATGTAATGTAAATGTAAAGTCAATAATTCATGAAAACACAAATAAAAAGAGTCAGACAAAGGCAGAGTCTTGGGGACACAAAAATATCATTTAATTTTGTCAGTGCTATAGAAGCTGAGAAATCAGAAGTTTAAGGATTCTTTGAAGAATGTAATAAAGTCCCTTAATTTATGGATAAGGACACTTTAGGAAATGGAAATTAAAAATTTTCCAGGGTCCTCTGGGTATAAAGAGAAAAGGGATTAAAACCTTGGAATCAGGGTCTTATGGAAACACAGCCACAATGCCTGTCCTAGGCATGGGCACAGGGTGTGCCTCCACTTTATTCTTTCTGTTCTTCCCTTGACTTTTTCTTTACTGCTATGAAAAGTGTCTTAACACAGTGGAATAAAAATGTGATTTCAAAACAGACTTCACAGATACATGAACAATATTCTGTAAACTAGTACCTGGTTAACTGGGGGCAAATTGCTAAACTCATCAATGCCTAAGAGTCTTCAGGTATAAATAAGAATTACAGCACAACATTTGTCATATGGCATTGGGGAAATTAAGTAATTTCAAACATGCAAAAATTCTTGGAAGAGTGACAGGTTCATAAGATATGTAATACAAGTTACCTATTAGTCTTATAATAATTAGCTGAACTATTATGTGATGCCAACTCTTGGTATTTGTCTACTTCAAAAGTATAGGGTGCTTTTTTCTACCTTATTTCTTACACTGAGATAATTACTCAAGATATTTGTTAGATCACAACTGACTGGCCGTATAATCTATGCTGTTAAACTACAATTTAAAACTGAAGAGATTCTAATAAATTAATTCATCTAAAGTTTAGAGTTGCTAATATTTTACCTGTTAAATACACATTTCATTTTAAGAATAACTCTTTAAGTACTTAACTAGTAAGAGGAATGGGTAAGAGGAATATGGGACACTGGGTAGGATCAATAGGATCCATATGTTGGATCTTGCCCCAGTGGCTAGCTGGGTTTTGTAAAACTATTACAAGTATACAATAAAAAAAATTAGATGAAAATTCTGATAAGGAACATCTACATAAGGCAAAATTTGAGCAGTATCAAAATTATAGACATATTATTCAATCAGATCAACTAACAAGTTTACAAAATAAAATTTACAAGAGAGTTACAAATTGAACCAAAAGTCTTCATATCTTATATTTTTTATATTTGTGTGTTTGTGTTTGTGCACAGTCACATACACACATGTTTTTATATATAGTGAAACAGAAGGGATGTTTCCTCTGCTTAAAGCACAAAAGTGAAACTATCAGAACTAATCATAATTCATACTGGAAACTTCCTTTAATATGAAAGTTCATCATTTTTATATTTTAACAGATCATTCACTGAAATTGCTTTTTAGAGCATTCTTTTTTCTCTGAAAACAGCAGGCAAACAATTGTGTTAAAAAACAGTGAAAATGAAGGGTGCATTTCTAATAACCTCAGATAGTAATTTTTTCTTATATACTGTTAAGATATTTTCTTTACTTCTGCATTAAAAGAAAAAACTAAATAGAAGTTCCTACTGGGTTTTACCCTTTACAGACTTCTCATCTATGACCAAAGTTGTTCCTAAATGCAAACAACTAAGTAATAGCAAGAGTAGTATTCTCCTTGGTGTATTGTTAAGCTTTGAAAATCAAACATAGTTATAAATCCAGTGACAAATGCCAAGTATATTGATATGATAGAACTGACAGTTTCTATTTATAACCTAACTATATGCACTTAATGTCTATAAAAAAGACTACATTCTTTGGGGTAGGAAACAGGAGAAGACATGATTTGCTATATTGGAAAGAGCTGAGTGAAGCAAATAATGGCAGTGTCTTTTGAATCGCAATCTAGCAGAAAGGGGACTTTAGACAATGAACACTGACTATTTCTGTCTCCTTGGCAAAATAATTGCTTTCTTAAATAAGGTACTGTTTAAATTTGCAATTATGAAACTCCCACATTTTCAAATATAGCTTTTACTAAGCTTGGAACTCAATTATATCTGACTTCTCATAATCTTCTCCCAGCCCGAATTTCTCATTGTAAATTCTAAAGTGGCATTTGCTTTTCTTCATGATGCTTGAGAGCTTGGATAACGTGACTGGACCTCTGAGAAAATGCTTTTTCTCAGTTTGCAGATATACGTGTATTTTGAGTCAGAGCTAAAATTATGGTATATATACCAAGACAATACCATAGTATGAACCTTGTGAAACAGATGGCTACACTTCCCCAGGAGACCCAAGATACCCAATTATTTATTTTTGAAAAGTTACATTTCATCACAATTTTGTATGATGAACATCACACACAAAACTATGAGGACTAGCTGCACAAGGTCAATAATAACAAAAATAACAATAAACAGTTGAATGTGTACTAAAGGCTTTGCAGGGATTATGTCCTTTAATCCTTATAACAGTCTTATTACAGGTTATTATTATTATTAGCTTCATGTTTTGAATAAGAAAATTGATACAAAATAAAAATACTTTTTGTCCAGAGTTAAATTGTTCAATTCAAGGGTTCAGATGTGAAATCAGGCAGTCTGACTAGAAGGGTGTGTTCCGGCCACCTGAAGCAATAGAGTTTTATTGGCTAAGAGAGAAGAAGTACTTAAGGTAATGACTTACACTTCTTACTCAGCACCTGGCATAGCACCTTGAGTCTAGAAATGGTAAACATTTGTTGGACTAAAATTAGCATTCATGTCCACTAGAACTGTGAACTCTGAAATGAGGTAACTGACTAAACCAACAATACTTGAAGTAAAAATCAGGTCCAGTAAGTATTTTCTTTTTTCTTTCCATCACAGGGAACAGAACACAGGAGCACTGAATATATTCCACAAATGGCCTTGAGATGCCACTGTATATACTTGTGTGTTCCTATTTCCTTGGTACAAGGGGGGCCCTTGCTCCCCAGGTGTCACCAAATTCCTCCTAAATCTGTCCAGGGAAGCATGTTCAGCGCACCTAGGGACTACATCCCCAGCCTTTTTGTTTCTTTATTTTTGTTTTGCTATGTTTCCCAGACTAAGCTAGAACTTGGGATCCTCCTGTCTCAGTACAATCCCAACCAACTCCAATAAGAGCATTATGCTTTTCAAAATAATCAAAAAGTCAGGATAAATCCTGGATATCTAATAAGTACATTCCATTAGATACAATATTTTCTTCTTACAGAAAGTGAGTGGTAACTTTACATTTGCATTAAAATAGGTTTTCAAAAGAATTTTAATATCTTCAATACTTCTACTTCTTAATAAGATAACTTTGTACTTTTCATTTTGTCTTTCAATAAATCTAATAGATATAAAATCTATATATATAATTTATAGATATAATATATATAATCTAGATATAATCTAGATATAAGTACTCCACTTCTCCCCATCACCAAAAGAAGAGAATATGAGCATTCATTTATTAAATGGTAATATGGTATTTTCTTGAACTAACAGTCCTGAAAAAACCCACAGGAAGCATTTCAAAATCTATTTCATTTTTTCTAACAGATGCTTCATAATATTAAATGCAAACATTTAACATTAATTTTTAACATTAACATTTAACATTAATGAGGTATACTTTGCATACACTTTACATTCTAGGTAAAACAAGGATTAGTAATCTGCCTGACAGTCTATGTGAACTTAACTGAAGCAGATGTCAGGCTATAATAATCTTAATATTTTTTTCCAGATCAAAAATACTGTTGGACATACTATATGGCATAGAATTTTATTACAACTTTATGTATGCATTGATGTAGATTCTAAACATTATCTAAGACTAACACTGACCCTATTCTTTCTACCTGTGTGTAGAGCTGACAGAGTCTTCAACTCAGGCTAAGCATTTCTTGGTCCTCAGCTTTCACAAATGATCACCCATTTTAATTCTAGACAACTGACTACTGAAAGATGTGGGAGTTCAGCAAAAGCTACTCTCCGGTCACCATCACCCCATCTTATCTAAGGCTTAATTGAGAGACACTGTACTTAACGTAGGTGGCTTGAAATATACTTCTGTTTACTTATCCAGATCAGTGCAAGGGCAAGGCTGGCGTTTCCTCAGCCATCCAAAGCATTACTGAAACTAATTTCAATTTCATGGTATGCCAGTAATCCATGTTAAAAGTCAGGGTAAAAAAGTTTCCCCATGACATTACTACTTAAATATACTACATGCATATTTTCTTCTATTTCATTTTCACACATTTTGCTCAGGAAAACTTCCAAGATAAATTGCCTCCATTCTTAAAATAAGAAATAAAATTTTTTTCTTTTCTTTTCTTTTTTTTTATTATAAACAAATGGGGTACAGCTTGTTTCTCTGGTTGTACATGAAGTAGAGGCATACCATTTGTGTAATCATACATTTACATAGAGTAATGATGTTAAATTCATTCTGTTATTTTTTCCTTCCCCCGACTCCTCCCACTCCTCTTTTTCCTCTGTATAGTCCATCCTTCCTCCATTCTTCCCTCCCTCCCATCCCCCATTATGTATCATGATCTGCTTATCAGCGAGATCATTCATCCTTTAGTGTTTTGGGCTTATCTCACTTAGAATGATATTCTCCAGTTTGATCCATTTGCCTGAAAATGCCATAATTTTATTCTTCTTTATGGCAGAGTAATATTCCTGTGTGTGTGTGTGTGTGTGTGTGTGTGTGTGTGTGTGTGTGTATTACAGTTTCTTTATCCATTCATCAATTGAAGGGCATCTAGGTTGAATCCACAGTCTGGCATCTGGCTATTGAGCAGCTATGGACATTGATGTAGCTGTATCTCTGTAGTATGCTGATTTTAAGTCCTTTGGGTATAGGCTGAGGAGTGGAATAGCTGGGTTAAATGGTGGTTCCATTCCAAGTTTTCTAAGGAATCTCCACACTGCTTTCCAGAGTGGCTGCACTGATTTGCAACCCCACCAGCAATGTATGAGTGTACCTTTTCCCCCACATCCTCTACAACACCTCTTGTTGCTTGTATTCTTGATAATCACCATTCTAGTTGGGGTGAGATGGAATCGTAGGGTAGTTTTGATTTGCATGTCTCTTATTACTAGAGATGTTGAACATTTTTTCAAATATCTATTGATTGCTTGTAGATCTTCTGTGAAGTGTCTGTTCATATCCTTAGCCCATTTGTTGATTGGGTTATTTGTATTCTTGGTGAAGAGTTTTTTGAGTTCTTTATAGATTCTGGAGATTAGTGCTCTATCTGAGGTATGAGTGGCAAAGACTTTCCTCCCACTCTGTAGGTTCTCTTCACATTGCTGATAGTTCCCTTTACTGAGAAAAAGCTTTTTAGTTTGAATCTATCCCAGTTATTGATTCTTCTTTTATTTCTTGTGCTTTGGGAGTCAGTTAAGGAAGTCTGATCCTAAGCCAACAAGTTGAAGATTTGGACCTACTTTTTCTTCTATAAGGTGCAGGGTTTCTGGTCTGATTCTGAGGTCCTTGATTCATTTTGAATTGAGTTTTGTGCAGGGTGAGAGATAGGGGTTTAGTTTCATTTTCCTGCACATGGATTTCCAGTTTTTATAGCACAATTTGTTGAACAGGCTGTCTTTTTTCTCCATTGCATGTTTTTGGCACCTTTGTCTAGTATGAGAAAACTTTATTTATTTGGGTTTTTCTCTGTGACTTCTATTCTGTACCATTGATCTACCTGCATATTTTGGTGCCAATACCATGCTGTTTTTGTTACTATTGCTCTGTAGTATAGTTGAAGTTCTGGTATTGTGATACCCCCTGCTTCACTTTTGGCAGTATGGTCATTTTGACAATATTAATTCTGCCTATCCAAGAACATGGGAGATCTTTCCATTGTCTAAGATTTTCTTTAATTTCTTTCTTTAGTGTTCTGTAGTTCTCATTGTAGAGGTCTTTCATCTCTTTTTTATTGATTCCCAAGTATTTTATATTTTTTGAGGCTATTTAGTTTTCCTAAATCCTCTTTCTGAGAATTTATCACTTATGAATAAAAATGCATTAGATTTATGAGCATTGATTTTATATCCTGCTACTTTACTGAATTCATTTATGAGTTCTAGAAATTTTCTGGTGGAGTTTCCCTGCTCCTCTAAATATAGAATCATGTCATCAGCAAATAGGGATAGTTTGAGTTCTTATTTTCCTATCCGTAGTCCTTTAATTTCCTTGGTCTGTCTAATTGCTCTGGCTAGAGTTTCAAGGAGGATGTTGAATAGAAGTGGTGAAAGAGGGCATCCCTGCCTTGTTTCAATTTTTAGGGGAATGCTTTCAGTTTTTCACCATTTAGAATGATATTGGCCATGGGCTTAGCATAGATGGCCTTTACAATGTTGAGGAATTTTCCTACCATCCCTATTTTTTCCAGTGTTTTGAGCATGAAGGGATGCTGTATTTTATCAAATGCTTTGTCTGCATCTATTGAAATTATCATGTGATTCTTGACTTTAAGTCTGTTGATATGGTGAATTACATTTATTGATTTCCTGATGTTGAACCAACCTTGCATCCCTGTGATAAACCCCACTTGATCAAGGTGCACTATCTTTTTAATATGTTTTTGTATGTGATTTGCTAAATTTTTATTGAGAATTTTTGCATCAATGTTCATTAGGGATATTGGGCTGACATTTTCTTTCCTTAATGTGTCTCTGTCTGGTTTAGGTATCAGGATGGTATTGGCTCCATAGAATGAGTTTGGAAGGGTTCCCTCCTCTTCTGTTTCATGGAATACTTTGAGGAGTATTGGAATGAGCTCATCTTTAAAGGTTTTGTAAAACTCAGCTGAGAATCCACCTGATCCTGGACTTTTCTTTATTGGTAGGTTTTCGATGACTTCTATTTTGTTACTTGAAATTGATCTATTTAAAGTTTGTATGTCCTCCTGATTCAGTTTGGGTGAATCATATGTCTCTAGAAACCTGTTGATGTCTCAGATTTTCTATTTTGCTGGAGTATAGATTTTCAAAATAGCTAATTATGTTTTGTATTTCAATGGTGTCTGTCGTGATATTCCCTTTTTCATCCCAAATTTTAGTAATTTCAATTTTCTCTCTCCTTCTCTTTGTTAGTGTGGCTAAGGATTTATCAATTTTGTTTATTTTTTCAAAGAACCAACTTTTTATTTTGTCAGTTTTTTCAGTTGTTTCTTTTGTTTCAATGTCATTGATTTCAGCTCTGATTTTAACTATTTCCTGTCTTCTATTACTTTTTTGTTTTGATCTGTTCTTCTTTTTTTAGGGCTTTGAGCTGTAGTGTTAGGTCATTTACTTGTTGATGTTTTCTTCTTTTATTGAATGCACTCCATGAAATAAATCTTCCTCTTAGTACTGCTTTCATAGTGTCCCAGAGATTTTGATATGTTGTATCATTGTTCTCGTTTACCTCTAAGAATTTTTTTATTTCCCCCCTGATGTCTTCTGTTATCCATTCATTACTCAATAGCATATTATTTAATCTCCAGGTGTTGTAGTAGTTTATGTTTTTTATTCTGTCATTTATTTCTAATTTCAATCCATTATGATCTGATAGAATACAAGGTAGTGTCTCTATCTTCTTGTATTTGCTAACAGTAGCTTTGTAGCATATTGTATGGTCTATTTTAGAGAAGGATCCATGTGCTTCTGGGAAGAAAGTGTATTTGCTCTTTGTTGGTTGGAATATTCTATATATGTCTGCAAGTCTAAATTATTGATTGTGTTATTGAGATCTATGTCTTCTTTCTTCAATTTTCGTTTGGATGATTTGTTGAGTGGTGAGAGAGATGTGTTAAAATCACCTAGTATATTGTGTTGTGGTCTATTTGGTTCCTAGAATTGAGAAGGATTTGTTTGATGTACATGGATGAGCCACTGTTTGGGGCATAGATATTTATGATTGTTATGTCTTGCTGATTTATGTTTCCTTTAAGCAATATGAAATGTCCTTCTTTATCCCTTCTGACTAACTTTGACTTTAAGTCCACATTATCTGGTATGAGGATGGATACTCCAGCTTTTTGCTGAGTCCATGTGTATGGTATGTTTTTTCCCATCCTTTCACCTTTAGTCTGTGGATATCTCTTTCTATGAGATAAGTCTCTTGAAGGCAGCATATTGTTGGGTCTTTCTTTTTAATCCAATCTGCTAGTCTATGTCTTTTGATTGATGAGTTCAGGCCATTAACATTCAGGGTTAGTATTGAGATGTGATTTGTAGTCCTGGTCATTTGGTTTATTTTTGTTTTTTAACATGACTTGGTTTCTCCTTTATTTGGCTGTCCCTTTAGTGTAAGTTCCTCCCTTTGCTGATTTACATCCTTGTTTTTCATCTCTTCATCATGGAATATTTTGCTGAGAATGTTCTGTAGTGCCGGCTTTCTCATTTGTAAATTCTTTTAGTTTTTGTTTATCATGGAAGGATTTTATTTTGTTGTCACATCTGAAGGTAAGTTTTGCTGGGTATAAGATTCTTGGTCAGCATCCATTTTTTTTCAGAGCTTGAAAAATGTTGTTCCAGGCCCTTCTAGTTTTTATGATCTGGGTTGAAAAATCTGCTTCTGTATTGATTTCCCCCAAATGTAATTTGATTCTTTTCTCTCGCAGCCTTTAAAATTCTATCTTTATTTTGTATGTTAGGTATTTTCATAATAATTTGCCTTGGTGTGGGTCTGTTGTAATTTTGTACATTTGGAGTCCTTTAAGCCTCTCATACTTGATTTTCCACTTCATTCTTCAGAAATTTTCTGATATTATTTCATGGAATAGATTGTTCATTCCTTTGGTTTGTTTCTCTGTGCCTTCCTCAATCCCAATAATTCTTAAAATTGGCCTTTTCATGATATTCACATTTCTTGGAAGTTCTGTTCATGATTTCTTACCATCTTCTCTGTTTGGTCAACTTTGTTTTCAAGATTAAATATTTTGTCTTCCATGTCTGAGGTTCCATCTTCCAGGTGTTCTATCCTATTGGTTATGCTTCCTGTGGAGTTTTTAATTTGGTTTATTGTTTCCTTCATTTCAAGGATTTCTGTTTGGTTATTTTTAGAATATCTATATCTTTATTGAAATGATCTTTCGCTTCCCACAGTTGCTCTTTTAACTGTTAATTGGTGTGATCATTCAATGCCTGCATTTGGTCTCTCATCTCATCGTTTGCTTCTCTGATCATTTTAATTATGTACATTGTGAACTACCTTTCTGACATTTCTTCTACCATGCTGTCATTGGATTTTATTGATGTAGCATCTAGGTTTGTTTGGGACATTTTCTTCCCTTGTTTTCTCATATTGCTCAGGTATCCACCCCTCTAGTAGTGAAAATCTGAGATATTGCAGTTTTCCCCCTATTGATTTATAGTGTCCCTATAGGTTTCCAATAACTCACCTCCTAGCCTTCAGTGGCCTGAAGTCTTGGAGGAACTTGATAATTCAATGATCCACAAAGGAAGCTGCCCCTCTAGGGGTGGTGGCCTCCAGGTGGGGTATATTCCCTGCTAGTGGGCAGAGGCACCTCCACATGTTGACCCATGGTCAGTCAAAGAGGCACTAGACTGGGCTGGGGATTGGTTGTTTGGGCCTGGGATTCTGGTTATAACTCTCCAGCAGGAAAGCCTCACTGGGCAGCTTTCCTCTGGGAAGTTCCCTGCCATCTGGGTCTACCACCCCTGCTGGGGAGCCTCGCTCAGCGTGGAAGACTCACCTGGTGAGTCTGAGCTGGTCCCGATTCTCTCAATACTTCCTCTTCTTGAATCCTGAGTGCTGCTTTCCTTTCTCACCTCTGTAATACCTGATATTTGCCTGAAACACTCCACTATTCAACCCAAGAATTTTTTGAATAATCATTTTGTTTATACCTTACAGACTCTGTGTATCATATAGCTGGACAGGTTTCTCCTTTTTTTTAATTTCCTGTGAGAATTTATGAGCCTAATTTTTAGCACATACATCAAAAGATGTGGGTCATTATGGCATGATTTTTATGTATTACTCAGGACATTATTTTGTATAGGCATTGATTTTTTAAATTCTTGATGTTATGTTGCAGGCTATTGACCCTTTTAAAGTGACTTTTTTTTCTGAAAATGTGCATAGGATGTAAATAAAGTCAAGTGCCATAATGTTCTTTTTTAAAATCTATCAAGTCTTTTAACCAAAATGTTTTCATTGATCTAAACTTCCTAACCTTATCCTCCACAACAGCTGTGCAGTCTTCTCCAAGGCATCTAGATAGGTTTCCATGGTGCTTTCTAAAATTACTGCTAAGAGATGAAATAATTCATGATTATAGATCATCTGCAAACTGGAGCTTCACTCCTTAGGCACATATTTCTAAGACAAAGGGCTAAGGAGAGAAAGTCTGACACTTGCAGTCAGAAACACATATTTCTAAGATAACTTGGTGAACTAAGCACATAATGGCCAAGCTAAAACTATGATGTAGGCAAGTGTGAAATAGAAGCAGAACTGTTCATATCATGGTTGTACAGCAGTATTAACACACAGACCTGAGGCACTCATAATAGGGTATTTAAGTCACCTTTGATTTTGCAATTGCACATTTCATCATGATAGCAATATTATAACAATAATGATATCTTCAAAGTTAATAAGCATGAAGAAAAACTAAATACTCAAAATGGACCTGCCATTTTAAAGTTATAGAAATAGGAAGTGGGGCATGAGAAAAGATTCCTACAGGGGACAGCAGAGGGATGAAATAAGCAAATGTGGTATAGTTTGGATGTGGGTAAATGGGAAGGGCACAAGTTCTCTTTATCTTATGATTGATGCTGCCATGAAATAAGAGCTCTGGTAGTCTGATTGTCTTGCAAGAAATATTCACAGTTTAAGAAAATGTCAAATAATTTTAAAAGTACTTTCAAAATTAAAAAGCCAGGCAGGCCAAAGAAAACAGCTTGGCAGTTTATGAATTTTAGTTTAAAATGTATATAAATACTTCAAAAGACAGCTTGTGTTTTTAAAATAAAACCTAGAACATTTTCAAAATAGCACTTGGCTTTAAATTTTACAGAAAATCATGAACAGCTTAAAATATTTGTATTTGCAGAGCCATACATAGATTTAGCAACTCGTTGGATTTATAAATCTTTGCAATTTTCTAGCAAAGACTGAAAATCAAGTACATGTGAGTATTGAAAAATTTTATGGTAATCATGATGATATGATAGTTAATGTTACAGAAGACATTTAATCTAATTTGGTGCATTCTAAAGAATAGCTCATGGAAATCAGATGATGATATTTTAAAAAGCTTACTTTTATTTTGATTGAAGCTCCATGTATCACTCAGTAAAAGCAGAAAAATGATTGGTTGAGTCAGGTAGTAGAGTTTGTGGTGTCATTTTTTGTATGTATTAAATTACACATGACTTTTAAATCCAAGAATAGAGGAATATTTCTATAACTCATTTATCATTCTTTGTCCAAAATCAAGTTATATTTTGATTGTGTTGTCTCCTAAACAAGAACCTGCTAAACATCATGGTAAATTAGACAAGTAAGGTAATATTTGGATGGTATTTATTGAAGAATATGATTCTTAGGTGAATGTTCTTCTTTATAATTGCTGTCGAATGCATTCATTTACTTTTTTAACCCCATATCATTTTGAGAATGATCCTTAAAAATACATAAATAATATACTCTAGTAAAATATACCTGAAAGAATAAGAAAATTGGCTTAAAGTGACAAAAGTATTTAGGAGTAATGTGAATCTAATTCTCTCAATAGTACAGACAGACACACACACACAAACACAAGGAAAAGATTGGAAAAGCAAGATCCACGTAGCAAGTGAGTATCCAATGCAATAATCTTGTCTTTAACGTACTCAATGTTCGGTCAAATATTTGGCTCTAAACTTGCTAATAGCCAAGAGAAGTGGTAAATATGAGTAACTACTGGCACATTTTTAAGTATGAGGAAATCAATGCCCTCATTTTATTTTTGAGACTAAAGGAGATAAATATCTGCTAAAATATCTCCAAGAATTATTATCAAATATCTCTTTCATAATAAATATAAAGATGAACTGCTGTGTTTTCTGCAACATACATCAATATAGTTCAAAGGTATCACATCAAAATAAAAATCATTATGTGAGCAGTAGCATACAGTGGATACAATTTATTAATATACTGTAAGGCAATCTGGTACTAATGCAAGGTGTCTCAGCCTCAGCACTATTAACATTTTACTCTAATATTTATTCATTGTGAGGGAGTGTCTTAAGCCTCATAGTATGCTAACCATCACCTCAGGCCCCTTCCCAACAGATGCCTTGGTCCCACTCCATGAGCTGTAGCAAAAGTACTGAGGCATTGCCAAGTATCCCCTGTTGAAGGGTCAATAATCACCCCTTACTGATAAGCAGTATCCCAGGAACATGCAAGGATTGGAAAAATCCTCCATAAATAGTACTTTCAGGTGAGCTTGTGAAAACTATGAAGTGGTTGTCAATTGAATCTTAACCTGTCTTAGATGTACTTAGAGTAGAGGTATTTGTCAGAAAGAACCGTATTGACAAGTTCAGGGATTTAGATTTAAAAAGTTAGTGACACTGATGGAGAAATTCCTTGCTATTTACACAAAATTCACTCTTTCTCTTTGGAAACACAATTAAAGGGCACTTGGATACTTCCCCTGTAAATGAGTTTGTGTGACTGAGTTCTAGCCAGGGAAAAGTACGTAGACATGCTAAACACTATTTCTCAAAAAGACTGATAAGAACCAGGTCTGAGCCCTACTTTTTCTTTTCACCCACATTCTTGATAGGTACAGACAATGATGATCACCAGGGAGATGATGAATCCATAAAATAGGATGAGACTAAGTTCTTTCATTACAAGTAGAGAAGAACTGAACACTAGAAACACCTGTGCTGAGTTGTTTTGAAAACAAGAAATAAATTTTTGTTGTGTTTGAGCTCATGAACATTTGCAGCTATGCATCACAATGGTTTATTATATGCTAAATAACACAATAGAATTTATCTACTCTTGACTAATGAGTGAAACCAAATTCAGACATTTCCAGCCCTGTGTCCGTTTTATTCATTTGTTCATCACATGGATATTTATATATAGTATCATGTGAAAATAAGTTTCATAAACATTGTTTTCATCCCCAGGGGTGATATAATGGAATACACATGATATATCCAACAATACAAGACATGAACTCAGCAGAAATATAGTAAATAAACTAAGAATCAAAGAGCAGATTATCCAGCATTGAAATTCTGAAGAGAAGAGTTATGTTGCTAACTTCCATTACTATTACCATTTCCAGTAAAGGAATGGATGAGGTTAGATCAATTATATTTAAACTCTCAGGTCTTACTTCCTTTATGAAGCCTCTACAAATTTATCTCTCTGCCTATGTCAGTTGCTGTAATTTTTTCATTGATCACATATGAATTGCTGCTTTGTGTTTTTTGATCTCTTTCATCTCCCAAGATCAAAGACTTAGAACCTTTATAGCCAGTGTCATAGAGACCTTGTTTTATTTGCAAGGTTCTAGCATATTGTCTCTGATTTAGTAAGTTGTCAGTAAATATTTGACCATAACTATAAGAATAATTTTCCATTCTTTCCAATAATTATAGACACAAAAATTAATTTTGCGGAATGTAAGTGCAGAAAAATTTGTGATAGCCACTTTTCAGAGTATTATTCATATCACTAATTATGAAAATAACTATACTGTTAGTTTAATGTAGATGCTTCACAGATAATGTGTGATAAACAAGACCAGATAGACTACCTTTTAAAGATAATACAATATTGTATTTGGCACATTATAATAATACTTATATCTCATAAAAGTTGCTTGTATAGTTGAAAGTACACTTGTTCTAGTTTCAAATCCTGTGTAATGTAATGTGATACACAAACTTTCTGAATCTGCTTTTTTTCTCTTTGTCTTCAAGGACATAACATTTAATAGTGAACTATTGTTAAATATCTTTATAATTTTGTGAAATTTCTAGATCTGCATAATAAAAAATATGTGATAATAGCTAATGTATATGTTTAAAAATACATTCATATTTAAATGAAGGGTACTTGAATTAAATGTGAAGTTCAGGGATTTTTTAAAATTTCTCTTTTAGCAGAAGAAAATTTATTTTGTAGAACTGGTTTCCAGAGACTGACAAGTTGGTTTCTCAATCAATATTATAATTTATCTCAATATATAAAAAATAAAAATTAATAAGATAGAACCAGAAGGGCTTTTTAAAACAAGTTTTCAACTTCAAGAGAATTTAACCAAATTTATTTTTTTCTTTCAAAATATGGAAAATATAATCTGCATTAAAACATTTTCATTTTTTTTATATCTGAAAGATATTTCTTCTTTCAAGTTATTTAAGATTTCATTTTTATTAAAACAATATACTGAATCCATAGCACACATTTTTAGTTTGTTGAGGTCTTTTTTGTTGCTGCTGTTGTGAAAAAATAATTGTAATACCCATGACATCAAAATACTTTAAAATAATGATACAAAGCAGAGTCTCATGTATTTGCTTTCACTCTGGATATGGTGGGTTTTCTGTGAGACAAAAGAGAAAGGATGGGGAAAGTTAGAGGTGTGTTATAGGATTTGAATCTTACAGTCTAAATGCAGGTCATGTTGGAGTTGGCAGATGGTTCTTTTCTAAAGGAAGTAACATCCATTCTTGCATTTGCAAGACAGAGTTAAGCCGAAGAATGTATTTCAATAATAAATCTATTTTTTCATGCTAAAGAATATATTTTCATAAGAATGCTAAAACATAAAACAATCTTGTGAAGTGAATCTATTTTTTAAAGAAAACATTAAAGCTTTGTTAGACACATACAAAGCTGAGCAGCAAAAAAATTTTCACTCACTGAAAAAAAAAAATCTCAAAACAACAGTAAAATACCTTTATTTTAGTTTTGTTTCCTACTTTCAGCTCTGATGCAGGGATGCTCTTCAGAACAGAAGTTGATCCTCTTGACATGATTTTGACGACTACGTGAGCTGGAGACAAGTAAACAAATGTTTTATGAAGTTATAAGAGGAAGGTGTATGTCAGTCACAGTGTTCTCCACCACAAACTTCAGAAAGTTAGAATCTCTGTTGCCACTGTAACTTTATTAAAAATTCCATTCCATTCAATTGTGGAGTTGTTCTTTTGGCAAATAAAAACATGGAATACTCAAATATCTTTGAATTTCAGATAACAATGAATTCGTTTTTAGAACCAACACATATCATGCAATATTTGACATATGCTAAAGTAGCTATTTGTTTGAAATTCGAATTTAACTATGTTTTCTATTTTATCTGTAGGCTCTCCTCAATGGTATCTTTTCAAGAGATTAAATAAAAGTGGGGATACACATACTGACATTGTGGAGGTGCACAGGTTAAGAGGCCTCTGAATAAGAGTTTGCATTCATATAAAATGATAGGTGATGAGATTAACCAAAATAGTTCAAGAAAATATAAACCCAGGATTTTAAGGCAGATGAAGCAAGTTAGAGTTCACCTCTTAAGTTTATGTGCCATGAGGGCCTAGGGACGTCTCCTTGTAATTAAGTCTTGCTCATTTTTTCATCTTGAGAATAATGTAAGGTTTTTTGGTGCTCAGCATTACTCTGAAGAAAAGTTCACCTACCACTTACTGAACACGAACAGGCATGCAGTATGAAGTGTCTTTCTACATAATAAGATGTACAGTATTTTTATGCTTTATGATTCCTTAGTGCAAAGTTTCTCCGAAACCATTTGGCTTGAACTTTCACCCAAAATTTCAGGTCATAAATGCCTCAAGTTAGTATAGATGTAATGATATATATAAGAGTTAATAAAAATCCAATTACATTCATTCTGTTAATAAATATAAATATAAAATTATTATCTATATATGTTAGCATTGATGTTGCAGTATTTATGTGCTTTTTTCACATTGTAACTTCATAGTATATAACAGTATATAATATTATGTAAACATACATAGAACTGAGGGTAAAAGAGTTAGGAAACAGAAAGTTTCATCATGCCTTTCATACCATCAAAATTATGACTCAGAAAAACATGATACTAGGTCTTAGATGAATTTCTCTCTCACCTAGCGGATAATTCCTGGTAACCAGAAAGATTATTTGTGCCTGACTTGCAGGAGACTAAATTACTTGTCAACTCAGCATATTATTTAGTCTCCAGGTATCTGAGTAGTTTTGTTTCTTATTTTATTTTTCATTTCTAATTGCATTCCATTATGGTCTGATAGGACACAGGGTAGTATCTCTATTTTTTTGTATTTTCTAATGGCTTCTTTGTGGCATAGCATATGATCAGTTTTGGAGAAAGATCCATGAGCTGCTGAGAAGAAAGTATATTCACTGGATGATGAATGAAATATTCTGTAAATATCCATTAAGTCTATATCATTGATTGTATTATTTCATTCTATAGTTTCTTTGTTCAGTTTTTGTCTGGAGGATCTATTCGGGTAGTGACAGCAGTGTGTTAAAGTCCTGAGTATTAATGTGTTTTGGTCTATTTTATTCTTAAAATTGAGTAGGGTTTGTTTGATATATATAGATGCTCCATTGTTTGGGGCATAAATATTTAAAAGTGTTATATCTTGCTGTTTTATGCTTTCCTTAAGCAGTATGAAATGTCCTTCTTTATCCCTTCTGACTAACTTAGGTTCAAAGTCCACTTTATCTGATATGAGGATGGAGACCTCTGGTTTTTAACTGGGTCCATGTGCATGGTATGTTTTTCCCCATCATTTCACCTTTAGTCTGTGGGTATCTCTTTCTATGAGATAAGTCTCTTGAAGGCAGCATATTGTTGGGTCTTTCTTTTTAATCCAATCTGCCAGTCTATGTCTTTTGATTATTGAGTTTAGGCCATTAACATTCAGGGTTATTATTGAGATATGATTTGTATTCCTGGTCATTTTGGCTCATTTTTGGTTTTTAACTTGACTTGGTTTCTCCTTTGATTGGCTTTTCCTTTAGAGTAGTTCCTCCCTTTGCTGACTTGTATTGTTGCTTTTCACTTCCTCCTCACGAAATATTTCGCTGAGAATATTCTGTAGGGCAGGCTTTGTATTTGTAAATTTTTTAACTTTTGTTTATCGTGGAAAGATTTTATTTCATTATCAAATCCAAAGGTTAGTTTTGCTGGATATAGGATTCTTGGTTGGCATCCATGTTCTTTCAGAGCTTGAAATATATTGTTCCAGGCCGTTCTTGCTTTTAGAGTCTGGATTGAGAAATCAGCTGATATCCGTATTGGTTTCCCCTTACATGTAATCTGATGTTTTTCTCTTGCAGTCTTTAAAATCCTATCTTTATTTTATATGTGAGGTATTTTCATTTTAATGTGTCTTGGTGTGAATATGTTGTAATTTTGTGCACCTGAGGTTCTGTAAACCTCTTGTATTTGATTTTCCATATCATTTTCAGGTTTAGGAAATTTTCTGATATAAGTTCATTGAACAGGTTGTTCATGCCTTTGGTTTGTATCTCTGTGCCTTCCTCAATCCCAATAATTAAATTTGGTCTTTTCATGATGTCCCATAATTCTTTGAGGTTCTGTTCATGACTTCTTAACATCTTCTCAGCTTGTTCAACATTTTTTTCAAGATTAAATACTTTGTCTTTATGGTCTGAGATTCTGTCTTCCACGAGATCTATTCTGTTGGTGATACTTTCTATTGAGTTTTTAATTTGGTTTATCTTTCTTTTATTTCAAGTGTTTCTTTTTTTTTTTTTCTTTCAGAATCTCTATCTCATTATTGAAGTGTTCTTCTTTTGCTTCCTGCATTTGCTCTTTTAACTGTTTACTGGAATAGTCATGCATTGCCTGAATTTGCTCTCTTATTTTATCTTTTGCTTCAGGGATCGTTTTAAGTATGCACATTCGAAACAATTCTGTCATTTCTACGCCATACTGTCATTGGATTCTATCAAAATAGCATCTTGGTTTGTTAGGGACACTTTCTTCCCCTGTTTTTCATATTGTTTCTACATATTCCCCTCTAGCAGTGAAGATCAGAGATACTGAAGTTCCCCCCTTGCAGGCTCATTATGACCCTGCAGTTTTCCACTACTTCTCTTTTGTAGGGGAAATCAATACCAGTTGCACCCAATAGAGAGAAAATTTAGCCCTGAACCAGACTACTTTAATATTATTATAATGAACAGAATCAGTTCAATTAGTATTTACAGTATTTCTAGTTGTGAACAAGAGGATGGGGAAGGGTGTAGGATGTAAGTGAGTAAATAGAGGTACCTTTCAATGGGCTTCCAGTCTCCTGTAGGTGTCTCAGGAAGGGAACTGCCCTTCCAATGATGATGGCCATGCCCTCAGGAATAATTCAAAATGCCTGCACCAGCCTCCAAAGCAGCTACGGAACCCCATCAAGGGTATGCTGAGTCAGCACAGGGGCAGAGACGGTGTCTCTCAGCAGTAGGCGGGCAGGCGGGCAGGCTCAGATACAGGCCTCCATCCTCAGTGTGGGGGTGGGCTGGTGGGCTCAGCGCTGGCATCCCACCTAGGTGTGGGTGGGTTGGCTCACAGTAAATTTTTAAAAATTATCTAATTTCTGATTCAGTGATTCAATTGTCTTGTGTGTATCTTATTATCCTTAACATTTCTTAGTGTTTTGTAAGCATTTCCTTTAAACAGCTCCTTCTTGTTTTCCTTAGCATAGCACCCATGTTCATGATACAATTAAAGACATAAGCAAAGTTAATGCTGAACAATAAAAAGCACCTCACTCCTCCGTTATTTCCAAATAAATATAGGAATTTAGTGTCCTTAATTGTTCACACTTGAAGATATCCATATTTTACATGTCCCTCTAAAATTATTAAATTAACTTCCTACATTCAAGTTTCTTGCCTTAAAGGAAGTAAAATTTTATAAAACAATGTGGCACAGATGTTTCCTTATTACAACAGAGAACAGAATTCACTCTTCATATATGGAAATAATGCCATAAATATATTTCAATCAGTTCATTTTAAAATCATTAATCTTGCCTTTGAAATACATCTGTGGGTTATTTTTAAGCTTTGACATAGTCTCATAAAGAAGTATATACCTCCAGCAAATTTGGGACTATACTTTTATGTTTGTTTCTGAGAAGACAGGTGATGAAATGATTTCACACTTTAAATCGAGTTTCACAGATATAACATTCTTCTGCTTTAAATTTTCCACATCTATCTGTACGTTCTTGTTGACTGCTAGTTCCCCACAGTCAATAAAGAGATTAAAAGGCTTCCAGAAGTTAATGCATGAATATTATTTTCAATCATTTCTAAGTAAGTCTAAGAAAGTAAACCAAATCCATACTAATCTTTCTTTTTCCTGTTTTGTTGATAAGTATAATTTATACATAGTACATACTACTCTTCTTTGAGGAAGCAAAACTAGGGAAATAGCTTATGAAATTTAAATAAATTTCACATTTGAATAAAATTGCATCATAATTAATATCAAGTCAAGGAAGTTTACTTGAGAAGAGAAATTAAGTAACACAAGAAATGATCACTTTTCTCTGTTCATGATACCCATTCAAATGTAGGAGAAAGTCTAGCGCATGTAATATTAATGGTATTAATACTAACAGTACATGTATGCTAGAATACTATATGCATTCTATCTCCCAATAGTTACTATATGTAAAGAGCCATCTTTTTTTCATGGACTTGTTTTCCACTCTAGTCTTTATGTCTTCTACTCTGAGGATTACTACTTATGTGATTATACATAAACAAAAGAAAAAGAATAAAAAATGATGCCAAGGTCTTAGGATAAATGCTTAGCAGATTGTGTTCTTGTGTAAAATATAGAAGTGAGATAAAAGCTACATGGAAGAAAAATATGAGTTCCAAATTTTAGAGGGAGGAGTCTGAACTCACTGTGTTAGATTCTTTTGTGTAAATAAATAGATAACTCAGATGTGGCATTGTAGTTTTGGTGAGAGATTGGGGTTCTCACTGTAATGTAAGAGCTGAGACTTAACACATGATCTGCTCACACAGGAAAAGTACAGAGAACAAGAAGGGCTGTAAATCAAGGTCTCAGCTTGTTGTTTGAACATGGGTAAAAAATGAAGGTCCAAATCTTCAACTTGTTGGCTTAGGATCAGACTTCCTTAACAGGACTCCCATAGCACAAGAAATAAAAGCAAGAATCAACAACTGGGATAGATTCAAACTTAAAAGCTTTCTCTCAGCAAAGGAAACTATCAGAAATGTGAAGAGAGAGCCTACAGAGTGGGAGAATATCTTTGCCAACCATACCTCAGATAGAGCGCTAATTTCCAGAATCTATAAAGAACTCAAAAAACTCTACACGAAGAATACAAATAATCCAATCAACAAATGGGCTAAGGAAATGAACAGACACTTCACAGAAGAAGATGTACAAGTAATCACCAGATATATGAAAAAATGTTCAACATCCCTAGTAATAAGGGAAATGCAAATCAAAACTACCCTAAGATTTCATCTCACCCCAATTAGAATGGCGATTATCAAGAATACAAGCAACAATAGGTGTTGGCGAGGATGTGGTGAAAAAGGAACACTCATACATTGCTGGTGGGGTTGCAAATTAGTGCAGCCACTCTGGAAAGCAGTATGGAGATTCCTCAGAAAGCTTGGAATGGAAACACCATTTGACCCAGCTATCCCACTCCTTGGCCTATACCCAAAGGACTTAAAATCAGCATACTACAGAGATACAGCCACATCAATGTTCATTGCTGCTCAATTCACCATAGCCAGATTGTGGAACCAACCTAGATGCCCTTCAGTTGATGAATGGATAAAGAAACTGTGGCATATTTATACAATGAATATTACTCCGCAATGAAGAATGATAAAATTATGGCATTTGTAGGCAAATGGTCGAAATTGGAGAATATCATGCTAAGTGAGATAAGCCAATCTCAAAAAACTAAAGGACGAATGATCTCGCTGATAAGCGGATGAGGACATATAATGGGGGGTGGGAGGGGCTAGCATTAGGTTTAGGGTTAGGTTTAGAGTTAGGCTAAGGAGAGCGGAAAGAATGAAGGAAAGAAGGACTGTGTAGAGGGAAAAGAGGGGTGGGAGGGGTGGGGGGGAGGGGAAAAATAAAATAAACATCATTACCCTATGTAAACGTAAAAGAAATAAAAAAAATAAAAATAAAAAAATAAAAATTACCTATCTACCAAAAATAAATAAATAAATAAAATAAAACACAATATTCTAAGTCTAACACTAAAATAAATATCAATTCACATAAAAAAAAATGAAATCTGGGGCCAATAAGATAAAGAAGAATGTCTAGAAAATAGAGAAGAAAACAATGAAAATAGAATATGAAACTATGAAAATAGAGTGTGAAATTATTTTGTCTAATATCATAAAAAAATGCAGTTGATTTACCCTCACTGTAACATCTTCAGATATTTGAAATTCTAGCATTGATGGGGACTATTTACTTGATTTTACTTCTGATCAGAAGAAAGATTTGTAAAATAGATGTCCCAGATTAGGAGTGAAGGCAAGGACCAGGCTAAGAAAGACGCCATCTGACTTTATTATTCCCAAATCAATTCATTTCTGTAATTACTTACAATGATCAATTTGAAGGATGGTCCAGAAAAAAGAAGCAAGAGACTCAGCAAGTAGTCTCAATGACATTACAATTCGTAAGGAGACCCAAGTGTACATTGGTCCTACAATAAGCAATATATTGGAAAGACTGAAATTAAGGTCAAAAACTTCATTTGGGATTTTATAAGACAGATGATTGTGTCCTACACAATACAAAGAAGATTTCTTTTAAGAGGAAGGACTAAAATTGAGCATTAGGGATGTGTGTACAAAGAATGCATAGGCCCTTTCTCTCCTATTCACACTGTTTGAAAGGGAGTAGACACTCACACTATGATATGGGGATGACTAATCACCCCACACCCAAAGCTGGGCTGAGGAGATCAGCTGCATTTCATTAACATATATATTCATGCTGGGAGAGGATGGTACAGCACTTCATAGGGAATCATAAGGGTTTATTGGCAATCAAAATGGATGAGTAGAGGATGTGGGAAATAGACTTCATATTATCAAGAGGGCTGATGCTCCTACTTGTCACAGAAGGACACAGTTGGTTTGTTTGAATAATTTTGTAGTTGGCAGAGAGCTGAATTCTACAACCCAGGAATAAACATAAATTGTACCTGTTCCTTTTGATAAGGAAGACTGTCTAGAGGCCTTTATCCATGGGAGCAAAACCGTGTGGGAACTTATGGTTAGAATATTGAAAGTCCTTCTGGTTTCATCAAATTCCAAGGTAGCACATAAGTAACTCAGTGTTAGGCTTCACACCATAATCTGGAGATGGGAACGTGCATACCATGTGCAGGAAAATGTGAGGAAACATACACACACACATACAATGTTACTGAAACTCTGTGTTCCTCTTGACAGCTGTGAGGATGAGCAAGACCCCATAACTCCTCTGTACTGAAGTGTGCCTCCTCCTGATTGATTTAAGGAGTGAAGTGATTTGACTGATGTCTATTAGTTGTCCCAGCAAACAATTATTAATTATTTGGTACCAGGGATTAAACTTAGGGGCATTTGATCACTCACCCACATCCCCATCCCTATTTTATATTTTCTTTAGAGACAGGGTCTCACTGAGTTGCTTAGCTCCTCGCCATCACTAAGGCTGACTTTGAACTCAAGATCCTCCTGCCTCAGCCTCTCAAACTGGTGTGATTACAGGCATGTGCCACTGTGCCTGGCTGCCAGCCAATTACCAGCTTTCATACTGCTTGCCCTCCTCCAAGTCCATCTAGAGAGCTAGTAGGAAAGAACAACTCCAAATCAACTGAGACCAGCGAAATATATAGGGAACCTCAGAGAGCAGGAAGAGACTTGGCTCCACTTCCCTTACCAGTTAGTGACAGCAGAAGGCCAGCTCCTCTTGGTTCAGGAAAAGGGATCTATCTTACACATGCGGAATTATAAACTCCCTGCCATTCTCAGTAGTGACAGGAGTAAATGGTTGAGAGGCTGCCACTTAATCTGTCAGACATCACCACCTGTTATTTACCTCTTGCCAAAAGAGCTCTCTAATCCATATCTTTAAAAGGCCTCTAGGGATGGTTTGCAGTGACTATTGTGCCAAATTTACCCTGTCAGTGAAAGACCCTGTGCGCTTGAAAATGTCTTTGAAAAGTATGAAGGACTCCCATGGGCTAATGTTTTTCCTTATAAAATTATAATTAGGTACATTTGAGAATGTATATTTTCCATTACTACAATGACATGATCATCACCTATAATTTATATTTAATCATCATACAGTTTTGTTAAAATGTTTCTCACTAAAATTAGTACTCTATGTGCTGTGTGTTATCTAAAACTTGCCTTTGGGCTGAAGAGAGCATCTCAACACTGGTGCTCTAGAGTCTTGGGAAAAAATCTTAAGATTCTTGGTTTTAAAAATTCCCCACATAGTTAATAAAATATGTCCTCATGTGTTGCAAATTATATTTTCAAATCTTTTCCAGTCAGGGGACTCATATCAAAGCAATGAAATCACTTTGTAGAAGCCAATTTCCTGACAACTCTAAATATAATTTTAATGCTCACAGATAAAGTCCTCAGATACTCAGGCTTTTATGCTTGGTATGGAAGGCTCCCTTTTGTCTCTAAATAAATAAGAAACACAAGTTATTTTTACAAAAGGCATATATCTGCAAGAAATTTATTTTACATATTCATATTGTCACCTCCTGACTTCATCTTTGACCAATGCCTGTTAATTCCACCCACACACACTCAGCTGAGAGTCTACAATTTATATTTTTTTCCTTAATTCTAACTCACTGTTCAAGGTGAAAAATGACAAAATTTAATAACTTCAACATTGGTCACTTTTAAGACACCACTTTACTTGGATAATGACAATCAGTTGTTGAAAAACAAAATTACATATTTAAAGAACTAGATTAACAGTATATTCATATAGGAGAAAACTCATGGACTCTGCATCTCATGTGGTATATAGTCCTGCATATTTAAAATATCCTTGAAACTCAAGTTACCATCTGTTAAGTGAACATAAGAATTCTCTCCTAAAAGGATCATTGGGAATGCACTGTTGTTTTGGCACTGTATCCTGGCTTCAATCAACAGGGGCTTAATAAATGTTACTTCTTACTTTATTGCTTTTCTCTAACTCTAATGTGCCTGTAGTAGATCTGTGTGTTTTGTTTTTTAAAGTATTTATTTTACATAAACTATGAATGTTAATTTTTAAAAAGTCTTAGAATAAATATAATCAAATTGAAGAAACAAAATGTACCAACAACTCCTCTCCCTAAGACAATCATTATTAACTTTTATCATAATCATACTTTTTTATTTACAAATATGAATTTTGATATAATTGTGTCTTATGTCACATGTACATTTTTCATCAACAATATATTTGTAACAGATATTTTTAGATTACAATTGTTGAGCATAAGTATTTATACAAATGCAACATGCTAAATTTCCTTTGCTGCACATTTAAAATATTTTCATTTAAAATGTTATTAACAATGTGAAAATGAATATCTATGTAATTTAATTTTATATTAATTTTCTTTTTCTGAGACCAAGTTCTTCACATGGAACTTCTAATAATTTTTCTTCTTCTTTTTCTGTTTTTTTTTTGTTTGTTTGTTTGATTGTTTGTTTGTTTTGGGTATAGTTGGTTATTGAACTTAAGGCTTTTCTCATGTTAAGAAGTGCTCTATCTTTGAGCTATATACCCCCAGATTTCAAAATGGAATTTTTAACTAAATTTACATGAATACATTTTTATATACATGGTTATGTACACACACAAATGACACAGATTTGCTTGGTCTCTGATTCAAGTGGCAAATATAGGTGAAAAAAATTATATGTGTTGAGCCTTTCATTATTTCTAAAACTTATAAAATCGTATTGGGTATGATTATCCTTTTGAATATAACATTAACTTTTTTTTACCTTCTTTACACTTTTGTTGGAAATTTAAGGACATTCCATGATTTAGCACAACTCTTTTATTTTGTAGCCTTAAGAACTGCTTCTCTGAAGAATCATTTAATTCAGATTCCTGTACCTATCAAAAGTGTGTGTTATCTTTCTTATTGGCATATGAATCTATATATTCACAGTGTTAAATAAAACTACAA
Source organism: Sciurus carolinensis (assembly GCF_902686445.1). Taxonomy (NCBI): domain Eukaryota; kingdom Metazoa; phylum Chordata; class Mammalia; order Rodentia; family Sciuridae; genus Sciurus; species Sciurus carolinensis. Next base: position 118,229,051 of record NC_062218.1, read on the forward strand.
CTTTCCTAAACCCACAACATTGCCTACATATACTATAGGCAGACACTCATTTGTTTCTGGTAAAATGCATATGCAAATTTGTAATGTTTACATTATTGCCTCTATACTGATGACTGCACATTAGTTTGTCTTGCAGATTTTCTAAGACTTCATTTTTCAAAATATTCTAGAAATGTGAATGCATGAATATTGCTCCCATTATATGTACCTGGCGGCAGTTGATAAATTTCACCCTATGTTGTACTTTATGGTGTATGTTTTAACATTGGATATTATCATAAAACTAAATTGCAAACCAACATATTTGTATAAATATTCAAAATGGAAACCAATTTTCAATACTAATTATTTCAAGAATTTATATGTGGCTAAACAAGTTTATAAAAATGAAGGATAGGCTACCTTGCTTTGCATATTTTATCATTTAAAGGTTCCACTTACAAGTACCATGTTGTTTCCATATACAAGATGTTTACTTTCACAATTCTTTGGTGAAGACAATAGTAGGAACTTGTTTGATTTGGGAAGACCTTTTTACCCTCGTTTAATTTTTTATTCATTATAGTTATACATAATATTGGGGTTTATTTGGAAATAATTATACACACATGGAATATAATTTGCTACTGTCAGTCCACAGATCTTCTCCTTTCCTTCCCCTCTTCCCTCTCCCTGCTACCGTTCCTCTACTCTACTGATCTTCTTCTCTTTATATATAGCTTTTGTTTTCAAATTATTGCATTATGGGTATATATAATGGTGGAAGTCATTGTGGTATATTCATATATGTACATAGGAAATTCAGGCAGATTCATTCCACTGTTCCTCCATTTTTCCCCATCCCTTCCCCCTATTCCTAAAGCCCCTTTCCTCTACTCCTCTCATCTCTCTTTTATTTACATGGATTCTTTTGCACTAAAGAAGATTGCCCTGTTCAATTGAGTGGAATAGGAACTCTGACTTTGCAGTTATTTAGCTTCAGAATTAATCTCCTGAGCCTCAGCCTCTTAGTAGGAAGTGACTTTAACATAAGCTTATCTCATGAATTGAAAAACTTCTTCTTTCAAGAATTGCCTAATTAGATATAACAATAAGACCCTCATAAGACTTTTGTAAGAATAAGCTAAATCCAGGACTGGGGAGTGTGTTCATCATATTTATGTAGAATTCCAGATTCTAAGAATTGAAATTTTCACATTTTTACCATAGCAGAATTTGATGTTTCTTTGTTTACTGAAAGAAAAAAGTGATTTTTTTAAGGGTCCTAGAACTGATATCAAATTATGGTGATTCTTAGTAGCAAGGTCACCTTAAAATTTAAGAAATATAATTACCTGAAGAAACAGCATCTCTTCAGCACAAATGCATTGATGCATGACTTGTAATGTAGAGTATAACCCTAAGTATCATCTATGTGCTCTATCATTCTTAATTTAAAATTCTGGCACTAGAAGACATGTATGAAGAGCAGATGTTAAAGCTGAGAGGTATAGACAGGGTGATCAGAGTAGGACAGGGGGTCTTTAGAGAAGAAAAATTTGTAATAAAAATGTTCATGATCATTCCTACACAGTGCACACAGTTCTTCCTCTGCAACTTCCTTTTTTAAAGTGTCAATAAGGACACTGCTGGGAAGTTTTATCCATAAATATGTACCATTCATTTATGAGAAATATTTGCAAAACCAAATCTTTTGCTCTAGGTCAATGACAGCTCTATAGCAATGACTATTTCATTCAATGGAATAAAATCCTGCTTCACTGTTAATGCACATAATGCCTCAGACCTAGCACAGACCTAGCACTGTTAATGCACATAATGCCTCAGAGCATAGTAAAGGGAAAAAAACTTTTTCTGAAAAAACTAATTTGCTCCTATTCCAGTTAGAGTTTATGATTCATTATATAGCTGTAAAAAATAAATAAATAAATAAAAACAAATAAGCCAAACAGAACAACAAATGCAAAATAAATAAATAAATAAATAAATAACAATAATGGAGCTGTTTCAATTGGTCTATGTTGGTAATGTTTCTAAAGACATGAATTTTATTTGGAGAAATAGGCCATAACCCATTACTTAAGTAATTCCAACAGATTGAATTTCAAGGATTATGAGCTCAAAAACAGTATACACAACCAATCTTTAACAAGTTTGCCACAAATACAAGAAGGTTAAAGAATAGTCTTTTCAACAAACGGTATTGGGAAAATGAGATGTTCACATGTAAAACTGCATCAACGAATGAATAAAGTGAAATGCACACACACACATAGACTATCATTAAATCTTAAAGAAAAAGGGAAATCCTGCATTTGTGTGAGTATACCATACACAAAAATCAACTAAAAATTGACTGAAAACTTGAATGCAGGACTTGAAACTTCTAGAAAAAACAGAAGCCTTTCTTGACATTAGTCTTGGCAACAATTTTTGGATATGTAACCACAAATACAATAAAAATGATAAGAACCAGATAAGTGAGACCAGAACAAACTGAGAAGTATCTGCACAACCATGAAAATGATCAACAGAATGAAAAAGCAACCTAATAAATCTCTATGTCTTAGAAACAACATATCTATAAGGGGTTAATTTTCAAAGTGTTAAGGAATTAGCAACTCAATATATTAAAAAAAAGAATCACCAAATTAACAAATGGAAAAATATTTACACAGACATTTCTCTAAAGAAGACATGCAAATAGCCAACAGACACATTAAAAGATAATTAGGAAACATAATCATCAGGAAAATGCAAATCAAGACTATAAGGATAAATTCAGGCCATTAACATTCAGGGTTATTATTGTGATATGATTTGTATTCCCAGTCAATTGACTCATATTTGTTTTTGACATGATTTGGTTTCTCCTTTATTTGGCTATTCCTTTAGGCTAGTGCCTCCTGTTGCTGATTTGCATCGTTGTTTTTCATCTCTTCCTCATGGAATATTTTGCTGAGAATGTTCTGTAATGCTGGCTTTCTTTCTGTAAATTCCTTTAGCTTTTGTTTATCATGGAAGGATCTTATTTCATCGTCAAATTTGAAGGTAAGTTTTGCTGGGTATAAGATTCTTGGTTGGCATCCGTTTTCTTTCAGGGCTTGGTATATGTTGTTCCAGGCCCTTCTAGCTTTTAGGGTCTGGATTGAAAAATCTGCTGATATTCTTATTGGTTTCCCCCTGAATGTAATTTGGTTCTTTTCTCTCGCGGCCTTTAAAATTCTGTCTTTATTTTGTATGCTAGGTATTTTCATAATAATGTGCCTTGGTGTGGGTCTGTTGTAATTTTGTATGTTTGGAGTTCTATAAGCCTCTTGTACTTGGTTTTCCATTTCATTCTTCAGATTTGGGAAATTTTCTGTTATTATTTCATTGAATAGATTGTTCATTCCTTTGGTTTGTTTCTCTAAGCCTTCCTCAATCCCAATAATTCTTAAATTTGGCCTTTTCATGATATCCCATAATTCTTGTAGATTCTGTTCATGATTTCTTACCATCTTTTCTGTTTGGCCAACTTTGCTTTAAAGATTAAATAATTTGTCTTCAATGTCTGAGGTTCTGTCTTCCAGGTGTTCTATCCTATTGGTTATGCTTTCTATGGAGTTTTTAACTTGGTTTATTGTTTCCTTCATTTCAAGGATTTCAGTTTGGTTTTTTTTCAGTATCTCTAACTCTTTATTGAAATGATCTCTTGCTTCCCGTATTTGGTCTTTTAACTGTTGATTGGTGCGATCATTTAATGCCTGCATTTGCTCTTTCATCTCCTCCTTCAATGCCTGCATTTGCTCTTTCATCTCCTCATTAGCTTCCCTGATCGTTTTAATTACGTACATTCTGAACTCCCTTTCTGATATTTCTTCTGCTGTGCTGTCATTGGGTTTTATTGATGTAGTATCTAGGTTTGTTTGGGACATTTTCTTCCCTTGTTTTCTCATATTGGTCAGTTGTCAGTGGGACCCTGAGATATTTCACTTTACATTAGTTAGGATGAATATTATTTAAAATACAAAGACAGTAAGTGTTGGTGAGGTTGTGGAGAAATTGGAATCCTTAGACACTGCTTATAGGGATATAAAATGATATAGAAGCTATGGAAAACAGCATGAAAACTCCTCCAAAATTAAAAGCAGAACTACAATAAGATCCAATAATCCCACTGCTTGATTTATATTCAAAGGAACCAAATCAGAGATATCTGAACTCACATGTCATTGCAAAACCGTTTACAGTATATAATGAAAATATGGAAGTAACACTGGTGTGCATCAACGAATGAATAAAGTGAAATGCACACACACACATAGACTATCATTAAATCTTAAAGAAAAAGGGAAATCCTGCATTTGTGTGAGTATGCATGAACTTGAAGGACATTATTCTAAATGAAAATGGCCAGTCATAGAAGGAGAAATATTGCATGATTCCTCTTATAATGAAGTGTTAAACCACTCAAACTCATAGAAGTAGAAACTAGAATGGTGATTTCCAGATGCTTGGGAGTTGGGAGAAGTGGAGAGTTATTATTCAAAAGATATAATATTGCAACTATGCTAGATGAATAATTTCTAGAGAAATCAGTGCCCATATTTAAGAATATAGTGTTGTACAATTCAAAGTTTACTAAAAGGAAACACTATTTTCAATGCTCATTCCACAGTAACACACCCATGAAAAGGAAACACACAAGGGAACTTGGACAGGTCTTAGGTATGTTTACTCACCTGATTTTGGTGATGGTATCTCATGTGTTTGTATATGTCAAAACTCATCAAATTGTGCATATTAAATATGTACAGTTCTAATATCAACTGAACTGAATAAAATCATTCAAATCATCCATATGCTATTAAACATATGGAGACGCAAAGTTCAATGACAGCATTAGCAAACACAAATCAGATATACACATGAGAAGATGTAGATATTGAAATAATCAGATTTTAAGACAAAGTTCTTATAATGTTAAAAGAAATGAAAGCATACTTGAAAAACTTTATGAATGAACAAGCATCAACTATAAATAACACAAATTTAGAAAGAATCCAGTTGATTTTCTAAAAATTAAATACATAATGATTAACTCAGAAATCCAACAAACTAGAAAATCTAGCAAATTAGAAAATTAATAAAATATTATAAATTAGTTGGCAAATATGAAGAAATTATCCAGAAAGAACAAAGATAAAGAGACAAGACCTAATAAAAAAAAGGGTAATAGATCTGATATACAAGATAAGGCATTATTGTTTAATCAGGTTTTCAGGAGAGAGAATAAAAGGAATATAAAATAGGTAATATTCATAATGAGAATGCCTTAAAGATGATTAGAGTTGCTGAAAAGACACCTGGCCTTAGATTTGATAAATCTGATAAATACCAAATGAGATAATAAAAAGAAATAAAACTTGGATGATTCGAGGTAAAACTGCCAACAGTGCTGTAGAGAGAAAACATTATACGCTACCAGTAAGGAAGGACACATAATCCACAAAATGACAATTAGGCTGATAGCAGGTTTTCTAAAATAACATAAAAAGCTGAAATAAATGGTATTTTGAACATAGTTTTTAGTACAGAAGCAAGTTCCTGGCAAAGGTATAATTGTCAAATAGCCATTTTTCAGATAAGCAAAAGCTGAAGGAACTTACAACATATCTGAAGTAAAAGAACTTGAATATTTTCCTAGAAAATGAAGAAAAATCACCTAATAAAAAATCTTTGAAGAATGAAATGTGAGCCAATAAGCAATAAAGTGTACGAATATATTCAGGCAAACTCTGATTGTATATAATATTAAAATGTGAGAAAGAAATAATATGGAAATCACTAAACAGAACTCAAAAATGAATAAAAGAAAATGAAAAAATTCAGTTAAGGCTTTAGGAGAGTTTTATATATATTGAGAGAAATGTACATATATTAATCAAACTTAGAGATGGTTAAATATCTAGCCTCAAACACTGAATTAAAATGCATGCTTAAATTCCAACCATAACAACTAAAGTGATAGGCATAGGCTGTATAACTTCCAAACCAACAAAACTAAGATAGAATTAGAAAAATAATTTCAAAAACCCTCTTGTGCAATTGGAAAAGCAAATATAAACTAATAAAAAGTGATAAAATTATCTGGAAAATGTGATTATGAATGAAAATAGTAATGACATTGATTTTTTTGTTCTCTGGTTTTATGTCTTTTCTTGTTTGATCTTATTTCACTGATAATATTGTGCACTATATCATTGAATAAAGGTTCTCATAGAAAGCACCTTGCTCTTCAACTGATTTTCAGGGAAATGTTTTTAATATATAACAAAAGCATAAAATAAGCCTTTGTAGCTATACCTGAATGGAGCAGAGAAGTTTCTTCTGTCATTATTTTTAAAAATAAATGTATGAAAAGTTTTTCAGAGGATGTTTCATTTATTTCCTTTCATCCATTTTGTGGCAGGTTATATTAAACCACATATAATGAAAATATACGAATTAGTTGCACATACCAAAATAAATCCATCTCAAGGTGGTAATCTTTATGCTCTCATTTGTAAAAGATCTAAAATGTACAAAGATATGCAATATAATTTGAGTTAAATTTATGTCTTTGAAATGTAATGAAAGGCAAGAAAATGACGAACATAAACTAGAAGACATAGAGATAGCCTCAACTATATTTGCAATAAACTTTCTTATATATAATATTACATATATATTTAATAAGAAAGAAATGTTTCATTATTAATAACATGTTTTTAAAAACTAGCCTCTAAATTACTCTGTGCATAACAATAGTAATTTTAAAATAAGGTGTTTCTTTTGCTTTACAAGTGTTAGTATAATAATTCAAAATGTTTAATAGCTAAATTGTATTCAAAGCCTAATGTATGCCAGACTCCACTGAAAAATGTTTTAAAATATTTTCTCATTGAGAGCTTAAAATAATTCCATAACGAGTGAGTATTTTATCCCCCTTTTACAGGTAAAGAAATCCACAATTAAAGGGATTAACTAACTTATGCAGGTTTCTCTAATTTAGGCTTCATATCCATGTGATTAGCCCCCACTATAATCTGTACTACCCACTCATGGTTATGCACACGCACACATACATACATATTATGTCTCTCCCACACATGCTTCCTCACTTACATAGCATATTTCTATAAGCCAAAACGTCGTTCTGTTATTTTAGTTAAATATTAAGTGTTAAGGCACTTAACCAAAATGAAATATATATTAAGAATTTTTTTTCTGGGACTTCAGCCAGAATATGATGTAAAAATACTTCTAGCAGATCCTGACTTAATGATTTAATTAGCAGAAGAACAGAAATTTGCAGATTAAAAACATTTTTATTAAGAACTATTCTCAAAGCAGATAATTTCAAGACAATAAAGAAAAAGATATTTGTACAAGTAATATATTATCTGTATCTGAGATTCAAAATTGGAAAAAAATCACAAATTTTCTTCAAGAATCCTACCCTTGCAGCATATGTAATATGACATTTAATCTCATCATTGCCTTAACTTTCTAAACAGAATCTCAGAAATAATCAGAGTGCCAAATCTCATATACATAATGAATCTGTAAATTTCCTAATCATTAAATATTTGCTCTATGTGACATTTCAATGTATATTAGATAATTTAGCTCCAGGAATATATTTTGAACATTTTTTTCCATATAACATATTAAAGTTTCTTCTGTATATAGCAGGTTTGTTATCACAAAACATTCTTTGTGTTAAAGAACTCACACATTATTCTTTAGTCAAAGTCTACAGTTCATCACTCACCTCTGATCTTAGCCACAAATTGACTATGTTGGTCTTTAAAATGAAGTAGGTCTTTATTAGCCCATAGTACATTGGATTAGACCCATTAACTGATTTTTAATTTTTTATCACAGCATTTACTGCATTGACATACATTTATCACATTTTTACAACAGTTTTTCATATATTCTTCCCTTAGGAATTAAATTTCCCACTTTCCTTATAGCTTGTTCTATTCTGTTTTTATGTATATTTAGAGTTGAAATTCTTAGATCTTGCCCAAGTCTTTCAACAATTAAGAAAAAGTGGATGAGAAGTTAAAAAATTGGTAAATACTTTAGTAACTTTCTGAGTTGACTTTATCCCTTTGTGTTTGAAGAGTTAATAGAAACTATGACTTCATATTCCATAATATAAATATAGATTTAGAATATTCATCCCACAACCTCAAATTTGTAATATTAACATATATGGAAAAGGAACAGGAACCAGAATAGTTTTAAATTTGCATATTTTGTCATTGTATTATATATGAAATTTAGCCTCATACTTATCATAGTTTATAGTAGTGTTTTATAATGATCACTGATTTTTTAATTTGCTTAGGTGATATTAGAATTTATGTGTCCCAATTTTTATTACTTTTACCTTCAGATTTTGGGGGGGGGTTACTGAGGATTGAACTCAGAGGCACTCAACCACTGGGCCACATCCCCAACCCTATTTGGTGTTTTATTTAGACACAGGGTCTCACTGAGTTGCTTAGTGCCTCCCTTTTGCTGAGGCTGGCTTTGAACTTGCGTTCCTCCTGCCTTAGCCTCCTGAGACACTGGGATTTCAGGTATGCACCACCAAGCCCGGCTACCTTTTAAATTTTTTAATGAGGAAAAAATAGTAGTGAAATATAAACTACTACTTATAGTTTCTACTATGGTAATAATACTGTAAAAATAATTTAAAACCAAAGACATGAAAATGTCTTTGTTTATAATATTCATCATTTACATGAAGGAGATCCTTAAATATCCAGAAAAATATAATGTGATTTTCAGTAAATTTACAGAATTGTGCAATTATCAATGAAATCCTTTTTAGAACATTACATTATCCCAAAAGAATTATTAGTGCCCACAGGAAGTCATTCCCCTTCCTCACCCCACATACAGTATCAGGCAACTACAATTTACTACTTATCTGCAAAGGTTTGCCTTTCCTGGATGTTGAAAATGAATGCAATAATACAGTATATAGTCTTTTAGTGATTAGCTTTTTACACTAAACATAATGTGTTCCAGGTTTATTTATATTGTAGGATACATAAATATTTCATTCCTTTTTACTGGCAAATACAATGAATGTAATTAAAGGAATTAAGTGACTATGCCTTATTTTGTTTTTTCCTCAGTTGGTTGAGATTTGGATTATTTCCACTTTTTTAGCTATTTTAACCATCTTTAAGATACATAATATTCACCTGCCAAAATAATTTTTGAATTCTATTGTGATGTTTTGACTTTCCACAAAGAAAGTAGCATGTAATGGGATTATAAAATACATAAAATAAAACTTTTAAATAGAATTCTCTGGACTGAAGAATGGTCATCAATGCTAGTTAAAATCACCTACAGAGGCAATAACACATGGAATTTAGGGCCTACACCTCAAAAGTCCTAAGGTGCAACCTGGGTTTCGGAAATTTATAAAAGTATCTTATATGACTTGAATAGGTTATCAGGTTTGACAATCATCGTTACATATTTATATCTTTTATCTAACTTTTGCTTTGACCAAATGGATATTAATCTCTTCAGAAAGTAACTTGAAGCACTGCTAGACATCTTTATATGTGGGGTAAAAAGTTAAAGAACTGTACAGGTGAAGAAAATCTTGTGATCAAAACAAGAGCAGGGAAATATCAAGTTCTCAGCCTATTAATAGACCAACTGTGGTTAGTGCCTTGTGTGGACTTCCTCTGAAGAAGGACATATCTCTTTCTTTTATACAGATCAGGTTTAAAATAAAATAGTGGAGAGCAAATGATAATGTGAAACTATGCAATTCTATCAATTAATTTTCCAAAGGAAAATAGATATGTTTATGGAGAAAAATTTTTAGAATTTCTCCCTAATTGACTCACAGAGAAAAAAACCTTTGAAATTTTGAATCTAGAACATTCTTGTCTTTCAGACATCAGTTTAAGTGACTTCTCCTAGGAGAGCTTCTCTAGCTTCCTAGTATGAAGGAGTTGTCACATAATTTTATCTTAATATTCCTGTAAAACTTATTTCTATCTGATTTTTTAAAATTTTTATTTCTCTGGTTATTGGGTTCCTTGGTCTTCCAAAATGTTGGCTCCAAGAATGAAGGGGCTCTGCCTTTTTTCATGTTGAATGAAAGGTATATGTTTAACAAACATAAAAACAATCAGTTCTGGGCTAGGGTGTAGCTCTGTGATAGAGCACTTGCCTGATACATGGAAAGACTCTGGGTTCAACTCTCAATTTTGGAAAAACAACGTGAAAAACGATCAGTCCTCAAAACCTGTGAGAGTGAATAAAACCATGTTGGTTTATTCCATGAATATCATAGTCTACAGTAGGGTGCATGTTACTTAGAATATAATTTCATCACTGCCTTTATCAGTTTTCTTGGAAATAAACTGTCTTTGGTGGTTAGCTGAACTTTATTCACCATAAATCACTGCTGACGGAGCTGTTATTAAGCGCTCATATTTACTGAAAAAGCCTTTGTACCAGGAAAGACAAATACCTTTGGCCATTCTATCCAATTGCTTGGCATCTTTCTATGTCTTTCTCTTGTTTCCAATGACTTAATGCACATTTAAATGCATTCCAGTCATCTGATCAGAATCATTCAGAAAAGAAAGGAGAAAGTGAAGACATGCCATATTGAACGTTATTTGCAGATGAATGCTCAAATATTTAGACGTAGAAATCTAATTTTCATTGGAAAATATTTTAAAAAGGGCTGAGTAAGAAAACTTTGAATTAAAAAAATTAATAGGAAATAATAATGATGATAAGTTTTTACTTATGCAGTGTTGAGTTTGCACTAACTCTTTGAAGCACTTTATATAGATTAGCACATTTTAATATTATTGACTACCCTAAGAAGTTAATACTGTTGTTATCTTTATTTTAGAGATAAAGAACCTGAAGCATAGAGGAGCACTAAAATTCACATAATGTTACATATTAATGATTCTCACAGGCAGTCTGAATCCAGAATCTGTGGTCCAAACCTCTCCATGAGTTTTAAAAGATTGGAATAAACATGATGAAGCACCTTCAGTCAACTGCACATAGAAATAATGGACCAATGTCATGAGGTCCTACCCAGGAAATGCAGCATTACTCACTTTTTTGGCCTAAAATTTTACTGTCCTTTTTGAAATAAAAATATATGTATTATCAGAGTGAATGTGTTGTTTTAGATCCATTTATCTAAGATGTAGTAAAATTCTGAATTAATGTAATAGCCATACTTCATTAAAAAGTAAAAATAGTGAAACTATGGGTTAAACCATAATGAACGGACTAGTAAATCTAGCTGCATTCCTGAGATATCCTATAATATTAACCTTAAATTTCTGCTAGCTTAGGTTGAAGAAAGGAAAAGTAAAGAGCAAAACATAAATTTTACTAATCTGCATTATTCATGTAAGCTAAGTGACTATATACAGATGGCCTCCACATGGCTTTATGTGAATTTGAATAGCCTATTTGGGAAGAAGGAATTGTTACTTCTTATAGGCAATTTCTCTAAGTTCCTCCTACCATCTCTTTTAATTATGTCCTCTATCCTCACTTATTAAATTACCAAGAGTTCTTTCTTGATTCCAAATTATTTATTTGATGAGAAGTTCCTGGATATTTCAACTGCTATTTACTGAGAGTTCTGGGGAAAAGGAAAACAAACAATAGGGAAGGCCTTCTCAGGGCTGGATGGGAACACTGAAGGATCATCACCAAAAGAGAAATAATTCGTAAGCATTCTAATTCTAGTAAAATTTTAGAAAATGATAGCTATGAACAAGACAATACACCTTTCATAAAAAGACAAAGCAAGTAAGAGATTTATTAAAATATTGCATTATTTAGTACGATACAAAAATGAAAGAATACTTAAAATGGAAAACTTCAAATATATTCTGACATTGTTTTTACTCCAGAGTTGTAAAGTCAAACAAATATTTAACCCTTGAGAAAAAAAAAAGACTGGTGTATCTTTATGATGCTTTTAATGAAGGTATCTGAAATATGCTCATCAACAAAAGAGTATGAACCAAAAACGAGGAAGATCCAGCATCCAGGAAATTTACAGACTCAGCTGAAGAGGGGTTCATCCACCCCCTACTTGACAGAGGGAGGTACCTTTGGCCAACAGTCAGTGGTTCAGGAGAATCCCGTGTAAATAACAGGAAGATAGGTTCACGGTAAGTCTGATGGAGATGAGAGAAAGGAGGAAAGAAAAATATACTAAACCACATAAGATCTATACACTGATAACAGTTTTAAGCCAAATTATTAACAAAACAAAATAAAAAAATATATATATAGGGAGAGAAAAAGGAAAGTATGGGGCAGTAAGAGACAGCAACAGAATTTTCTTTCAGAACAAGAGGGTGAAATGCATTGTTCAAAGGTGATCTAAAGACAGTAGCATAAGGACATTAACCTAGAATCATTTTGAAAAACTCAAAAGCAAATAGCTAATGATCTCTGTAGAAATTTCTACTTGAAGTGAAGTTTGGAAATGTGTGAGGCTAGAAATTGTTGGTTTTTAAAAGACTACTTGGACTCTGATTTTTTTAACTACATAATTTTTATCCACATATTTTTTAATTTAACTACATAATTTTTTTATTAAAATATTTTTTATTTTTATAGACTGCATTTTGATTCATTGTATACAAATGGGGTACAACTTTTCATTTCTATGGTTGTACACAATGTAGATTCACACTGTTTATGTAATTATACATATACATAGACTACATAATTTTTTACTCTATAATTTTAAAATAAATAAAGATGTTAAATTAAATTAAGATGTCAAATGCTCACCTACTGGTTGTAACTAGAAAAAATATATTTATCTAAACATATATTCTGATTCCATATAAGACCCTAAATTTGCATAGATCTTTTGGAAGTTCTATAACATTGTCTCTTTGAAATGACTACTTGATCCATTTCTGAGATGATTCTAAATCAGGAACATAATCAGGACTATGAAAATTTTTGCACTAAGAAATTTATAGCCAGACCATATATAATGAAAAACTGTAAATAATTTAAATATTTAAAAATTTTAAGACAATCATATAATACAGTCTTCTATCTGACATTTTTCTAAAAATTGAATATTTTTAAAACAAAACAATGTTGATATAAGAGAATTTAGATAATATAATGCTAACATTGTTTAAATGGCATTAAAATGTTGTTCAGAATGTTTTCATGTAAGTAATAAAATGTTTCACTGATTCAGCTTTTTAAAACATGCTTTTATTAAAGATAAATACTTGGAAAGATTTATTTCCTAGGATTTTGCTAGAATAAGTGTCTTTATAATTTCAATATGGTTGACTCCTGAAGTTCAGGAGTTTTGCTTTTATTAAACATAACAGTTTTTGATTCTTCTGGTGTCCAAAATATTGTGTAATAAAATTTGTCTTTGTCTATGCAGCATATGAAACCCCCAGGGGATCTGATATAGTCCTTCTACACATGTTCTCTCCATGTTCTCCCTAATCACAACACACTGAGAATTACATAACTGTTATGAACTGTGAGCAGCAGAGTGTCAGCAATTTATAAGGAAGTTATTTCTAGGTTTGAATGCTGTAGGATCGTTAAGGTTTTAAAGTAATGACAATGTCCACTTATTTTAACCTTCTACTTTATGGAGAGGGAAACAACTGGTATCAAGGTCGAAAATGTGCTTTCAAATTGCAAATAAATAAATTCACAGACGTTCTATTGTTGAAAAACTTTCTATAAATTAGGAAAAGTATGTAAAAAATCTAGTCCTATTCTATGTTAGTTGGAACCATGGAACAGTAATGAAAATAAAAATTTTGAAAATACTATGAGGAAAACATATTCAAATCTGGACATATTAAATATTTTAGGGATAGCATTGTTTCCAAAAGTGAATGATCAAATCCAAGATATATTTAAAACAAATAAACAAACAAAAAAGTCAGTGACAACAAAACTGTGGTTTTGATTTTATTACACCACAAGGAATTTTTTTAAAAGACCACAAATGATTGTTTTCCTCCTGTTTTGCCTTTGCCAGTGGGCAATTTCAATAATCTACCCATTATAAATTTATGATGACAAAGCAAATCATTTACCCATTTAAAGAATAATGTGAAAGTACAATAACATTCCAGACAAAATATTACCTTGATAAGAAGTTTATGAAAACCCTTGCCAGATAATTTGGTACTTAGTAAACTATCAGTAAGTACTATAGACATTTCCTTTACTAGTTATTCTTATTTCCAAATGCACTTGCTCCAACTTTTGTTATTTTCTTCATGATTTCTCAGAAACACAAATCTTTTCTCTCTTTTTTTTTTTTAACAAATTACTTAAATCTAAATTAGAATAAATTGTACACTAAGAAATTAGTCTTATCCTATGGCCACACTGAATTTAATATACATTCTGTACAAACTTCAATCTTAATTGAAATCCATATGAAATTGTTCTCCAAGTTAAAAAATATACACAATGTGGCAATAAATGCATATACACACATAGACATATTTAGCATATATGCATATAGTAAAAATAATAAATATGGCATAGAAATAGTATTTTAAACTGATATATGTGGTAAAACTGTACTGTGGGAACATCGTAATGGACAATATGGGTTCTTAATTTTTCTCAAGTAATAGTCTAAATATTAGGAACATAATTGTCAACATGTTTCTCAGATCTATGATTTTGAGAGTAGGGATGTTAATAATAGGGCTCCTCTACTTAATCAAATTTACCCATTTCTTTTTGGATGTGTTTTTCTTTCTTCTCTTTTTTGAATGCTTACCTTTTTCAACTTCAGCAAATACTTTCTGACCTATTTTAAACATTATAGAGTTTTAGGTCTCAATGACATACTAAAAACATATTATCCTGTTTTGTTTATATAATCCCATAAATTCCAATATAAGACAAAAAATCTTACCTTTATTTATGGATCTTATGAAAATAATGACTTAATCAAAAGTCCAGTCATTCTTACTTATTTTATCTGCTCCATGGAATCTCAGCTTGTGTGTTAAGAAGCTGAGAAGGCAACTTAAATCCAAGCACCGATTCCTACTTAAGTGGTGGCACACTAGCTGTGAGACCTCAGAAAAATCACAAACTGTCTCTGAGATGAAAATTCATGATTTATAAAATTAGAGTTTGTACTATAGTGTTAATAAAATTTATAGTTCTCAAACTGGAGTTTTAGATTACCAACTATTGCTCAAGAATATACTGTAGCAGAATCTCAACTGCTGTGCATGTAAATTGCTAACCATATTTTGTAAATTGACTAGGCATTACCTAATAAAGTTGATGAGGCACACACACTATGACTCAGCAACCCATAGCCTAGTGAAACTCTTCTAAATGTGAATTGGGAGGTTTGCAAAATAATGCTCATAGCAGAAATGTATTACATCCCAAAGCTATAAATAACCCAATTTTCCATAAGAAGAGTAATGGGTAAACAATTTGCATAGAGGACTGAGAATATTACCTTACATAATAAACATACAACATAAAACCATGTTGTTAAAGAAAAATATTCACATAGAATCTGATTATATTTCTGTAAAGATTAATAAGCATTAACAACTAATTTAAGACAGATATATGTGACAAACTATAAACAACACCAAAAAATAATTAACAAGAAATCCTAAAATGTGTTTACGTCTGTTGTGAAGAGAAAGGGATGTGATTATAGAATAGTCCTCAGTTGACTTGCCACTTTTTCCATTTTTTTCCTTAAAACAGAGACCAGGTATGGAAAATATTATTTTTTAGTTGTATGTAAATATTGTATCACTCCTGTATATGTCATTAATATATATAATTTTATTGAGGTAAAACTGAAATACAGTAAAATTTGCACTTATTTGAAGTATGCAATTTAATCAGTTTTTTAAAATTATTTTTAATTTGTTGTACATGAAAGTAGAATATATTTATACATTTTGATAGATTATACATTAATGGAGTGTAATGTCTCATTTTTCTGATTATACATATTATAGGGTCATATCAGTAATGTAGTCATATATGTTCTACATGAGGTAATAATGTCTGTTTCACTCTACTGTCATTCCTACTCCCAAACCTCTTCCTCTCCCTTCGCTCCCATCTACCTAATATAAAGTAACTCTATTCTTCTCTATACCCCCACCACCCTTATTGTGAATTAACATCCGAATATCAGAGAAACATTTGGCATTTGGTTTTTTGGGTTTGGCTTATTTCTCTTAGCATGATATTCTCCAACTCCAACCATTTACCAACAAATGCCATAATGTCATTCTTCTTTAATGCTTTGACATGTATATAACCAATACAATCAATATAAAAAGCATTTCCATTACTATTTTAAAATTTGAAATCATGCAGACTGTGTTTCCTGCATGATTATTATATTACAAATCAACCACCGTAAGATATATAGAACCCCACCTCCAGGTCAACTATTTCAAAATTAAATGGTGCACTGATAAATATCTCAAGGTCAAGGAAGAAAGCACATGAAAAGTAAATAAAAAGTGCATTGAAGTAAGTGATAATAAAAAACCTTAAAATACCAGGATGTCTGTGATGAAACAGTACTCAGTAGAACATTTATAACTTGAAGTACTTATATCAGAGAGAAGCTAGAAAAGCAATCAAATTATTTTCAAATTATGTAATAGAAAGAAAAAATAAGAGTAGGAGCTTCTGCCCCTACTACAGGAAACAAAGAAGAAATAATCCAGCTAAAATTTGACAAAAATCAAACAAGTCTAATCAAGAAAAATGCAAGAACACAAAAATTAATATCACTGGAAAGGAAGCCATCAAATTAACCCTACAGATGCTAAAAGTATATTAAGGTAATGTTGCAATTACAGGCTAACATATGTGATAGCTTACATAACTTGGTCTAATTAGAAAAGGATCCCTGTGCTGCTGAGAAGAAAGTGTGTTCAGTCATTGATGGATGAAATATTCTACATATGTCTGTTAAGTCTAAATTATTAATTGTATTTTTACTTCCATATCTTCTTTATTTAATTTTTGTTTTGAGGACCTATCTCAAAACAAAGGTTTGAGGACCTTTAACATGTGCAAAGGCATGTTAAAGTTACCCATTATTATTCTGTTGTGGTCTATTTGATTCTTGAGATTGAGAAGGGTTTGTTTGATGTATGTAGATGCTTCATTGTTTGAGGCATAAATATTTAAAATTGTCCTGTTGATATATAATCCCCTTAAGAAGTATGAAATGGCCTTCTTTGTCCCTTCCGATTAACATTGGCTTAAAGTTCACTTTATCTGACATGAGGCTAGAAATCCCTGCTTGTTTAGGCAATACATGTGACTGATATGTTTTTTCCCATCCTTTTATCTTCTGTCTGTAGATCTCTTTGCCTATGAGGTGAGTCTCTTGGAGACAGCATATTATTGGATTTTTTTTTATCCATTCTGCAAGTCTGTGTCTTTTGATTAATGCATTTAACCATTAACATTCAAGGTTATTATTGAGATATGATTTGTGTTTTTGATCATTTGGGTTTATTTCTAGTTTTTAATTTGAATTAGTTTCTCCTTTGAGGAAACTAATTTCTTTAGGGTAGTTCCTCTATTTACTGATTTTCTTTTTTTTTTTTTTTTTTTTTTTCATTTAATCTTCATGGAATATTTTGTTGAGAATGTTCTGTAGTGCAAGATTTCTAGTTGCAAATTCTTATAACTTATCATGAATGGTTTTTATTTCATCTTCAAACCTGAAACTTAATTTTACTGGATATATGATTCTTAGTTGGCATCCATTTTCTTTCAGAACTTGATATATGTTATTCCGGGACCTCCTAGCTTTGAGGTTCTGGGTTGAAAAATCAGCTGAGATCTGAATTTATTTCTCCCTATCATAATCCAATATTTTTCTCACAACCTTTCAAACTCTATTCTTATTCTGTATGTTAGACATTTTCATTATAATGTGCTTTGCTGTGGGTCTGTTGTAATTCTGTACATTTGGGATCCTGTAAGGCTCTTGTATTTGATTTTCCATTTCATTGTTTAGGTTTGGGAAATTTTCTATTATTATTTCAATGAAAAGTTAATGCATTCCTTTAGTTTGTATCTCTGTGCTTTCATCTATCTTGATAAATCTTAAATTTGATCTTTTCATGTAGTCCCATAGTTCTTTTTTTATTATTATTTTTATTTAGCTTTTAATTTTTTACAGACTGCATTTTGATTCATTGTACACAAAAGGGGTACATAATTTCATTTTATGGTTGTACATGGTATGGATTCATACCATTCATGTAATCATACATGTACATAGGGCAATGATGTCTGTCTCATTCTACCATTTTTCATACCCCCCTCCCTCTCATTTTCTTCCACATGTTCTAAAGTTTCCCCATTATTCTCTCATTCTCCACTCCCACCCCCATTATATATAATCATTCACTTATCAGGGAAGACATTTGACCTTTAGTTTTATGGGCTTGGCTTATTTCACTTAGCATGATATTCTCCAATTCAATCCATTTATTTGCAAATGCCATAACATTATTGTTCTTTATGGCTGAACAGTATTCCATTGTGTATATATAACAGAGTTTCTTTATCCATTCATCTGTTGAAGGGCATCTAGGTTGGTTCCACAATCTAGCTATTGTGAACTGAGCTTCTATAAACATTGATGTGGCTGCTTTACTGTAGTTTGCTGATTTTAGGTCCTTTGAGTATAAACCAAGGAGTGGGATAACTGGGTCCCATAGTTCTTGGAAGTTCTGTTCATGGTTTCTTAACATTTTCTCTCCATGGTCAACTCTATTTTTAAGATTATATTTTTAAGAATTTAAGATTATATATTTTGTCTTCACTACCCGAGGTTCTGTCTTCCAAGTAGTCTAGTCTGTTGGTGAGGCCTTCTCTTGAATTTTTAATTTGGTTATTGTTTTCTTCATTTTGAGGATTTTTGCTTTTTTTTTTAAGAATTTCTGCCTGTTTATGGAAGTGATCTTTCTCTTCCTGTATTTTCTCTCTGATTTCATTTCTTATACCATCCTTTATTTCACAGATCAGTTTAACTATTACATTCTAAACTTCTTCTCTGTCATTTCTTCCACTGTGGTACAGATGGATTCCATTATTGGAGTATCTTGGTTTTAGGGAGGCAATTTGTTCCCTTCATTTTTCATGTTGTTTGTATATCTATCCTTTTACCAGTATGGATCTGAGGCAGTAGAGTTTCCACGCTGTGGACTTAAAGTGTCCCTGAAGATTTCTAGTACCTCACTGTTTAGGGGGAGACAAATAATAACAATAACCAATGCAAACAATATACTGCATTACACCAAATAGTTCCTACTATCACATCTACAATGTTAATTAGCACAATAAACATAAATGATATGATCAGTTATTACCCACAATATAAACAGCAAGGTTACAAAGGGTACACATTTTCAAATGATGGACAGGGAGAGAACAGAAGTGATATAAGATGTGATGATTATGAGGGAGAAGAGAGAAGAAATAAAAAATTAAAGGCAGAGTTTACGAGTGAACAATAGAAATTGGTTGTTAGCTGAAGAAAACAGAGATTCAAGGGAAACAGGTTGAAGAAAAATATCTGTACAAAGTAAATATTTTTAAAAATTAAAAAAAAATAAAAGAATACCAAACAAAACTAGAATATACTAATTAAACATCCTGATTCACAAGAAAACTAATCCATGAAAAATAGCTGTCTTTAAAAATGTTAGAAATGAGAAAAATATGAATATGTATAAATGTTTATGTAACATTAAGTTCACAATTAAAGAGAAAATAAGAATTTTAAAAATCTTGATAAAAAGTTAAAGAATTCCTTCCATTGGAGTTCAAAAGATTCTCAGTTTCTCTTCTCAGCAGTTTTAGATGGGGTCATCTAGAGCATGATGTGCCCTCCTCTAGATTGCTGAAATGAGAGAGGTTATCCTATAAACGAAATTTCTGGAGGCAGGGTTTAGGTTTAGGCCAGCTTAAGGTTCATTGCTGAATGCCAATTGATCTTGTGAATTTAAATCAGTGCACCTCCAGTGCCTAGTACTTGCTGGTCCATGCTGGAAGGCTGTACCCCAGGAATGTCCCCTGTGGAAGAGGACCCAATTCTTAATCCTCTGTGTCACCTTCAGACCCCATGCTTCCTGGTCTTGGGTTCAGTCTCCAACCAATCTCTCCCACCTCCACCCTTCTGAATTCCAGACCAGATAGATCTCTCCCTACTGGTACTGCAATCAATCAGTTTAGAGAGGGAGGGGTAGAGCTGGGGGTTTCCATGACCAGTTGTCCCCTATGAAGCCTTTCTTCACATTTGGTTTCCTCCTGGTCACTGAAGCACAGTCCATGTTGTGCATTATGTGTTTACTGGGTCTGAATTTTGGGCCAAACTCAGGTTTGCCAGGAATCAGCCCCCTCAGTTGCCATCCCCTGTACAGTGACTACAAAACAGTTCCTTCTTTTGTCTTTCTAATGCCACCTGGAGATATGGTAGCTTCTTTCCCTGCACAAAGATAGGGTACAGCATGTCTTTCAGGTTTGCCAGGCAATGTCCTTAATCTCCAAACACTCCATACCCAGACATGCCTTGGACTTCCGAAAAATATGGGTTCCTTTAATTCCCTTATCCCTCCACTATACTCATGGAGGGGCCTCTCTGACTGGAGCTTCCAGTCCAACTTGCAGCAGGTGCTGCGCTTCTTGGGATTCCTTCCTTATTTTATTATATACAACCTCCTGAGTCCCCAGTCTGCTTTGAATGTTCAGTTTCAAAGTCCAATAAATTCCCCCCACTTTCTATTGTTCACCCACCTTGCTGAGAAGTTGCCTGTCTGTTTTCTTGGTTTCACTCCACAGAGTAGGCAGGACATCAACCTCCTCTATTTTGCCATCTTTAAAACCTCAATATGTATATATTTTTTTAATTTTAAAAAGCAACACCTCTAAGATGGCCAGATTATTGTTGTCATTTCTGTTGAGCACAGAAGTCTTCTGAAAACACATGATTAATTGCTATTTGCAGAATTGTCATCATCCCCATGAACGGTAAGTGTAGCATCACCTCCAAATTTCGTTCTGTTCAGATGCAGAAAGTTCCACAAACTCTGCCTACAGCTTTATTTTTGCCTTTGGCCTTGTAATCAGCATGACTCTAAATCTCCTCACCACCACTTTAAGGTACTTCTAAATCCACATTCAGAATAATTAATCATCCTTGGTTGTTTAACTACAGTGCATATCTGCCAGTGACATCTATGGCATCTAGTATAATTGAAATTCTCACTTAGGCAGCTGAATTGAGAATCCCTTCTGGCCTGGTGTGCTGCAGAACAGCTCTCTCTGTTTGCTCCTATTTCCAAAGGTCACTAAGACTCTTTATTTCTCAGTTCACATCCTTTGTTATTGAAAAAAAAATTTGGTTCAACCTTGAAACAACTTTTATCATTTGATAGATAATTAAAGAGAAAGTTAACTCAGGGATGGAAACAGCCTGGAAATGCAAGCAAAGCCTTCAGTAGGAGTGGCATTATGAACACCACATGTCTTCCATCAGCCTGCCTCTGGTGAGGTGTCACAGGCAATTAGCAACACCTATTCAGAACTCTCTGAGTACAGAATGTCATGTGAAGCATGCAACAGAAATGTGAAAGCCAGAAATTAATCATGAGTTCCAAAAATCTCACAGATAAGAAAACAACTCTCCCAGATGCTATGTAATGTTTACACTTTGTAAGATTGAAAGTTCCTAAAGACTGAACAAACCTTGTTCTCACCCATAGGCAGGAGGCTACCATCAACAACACTGTCATTAGTGGTGAGACATGTATGTCTCATAACAGAAAATGTTTGGGAATAGGTGGAAAGCATGAGTCAGTTCATATTCTTAGGTCATAATAAAAACACAATTGAAATATTAAATTTGTACACAAATAAGTATAGGAAGGAAAAGGGTTCGTACTTTCTATGGCAGGGCAAATGTAAACATGGCGAGGTATCCAGAGCAGTGTGACTTTTGGAGTTTTACTGAGCAGTGTCAAAATAACGCAGTGTCTCCTAGATTTAGAGAGAGACATGTGACTAGAGAGGTTTCTCAGAATCAAGGAAAAGAAACCAGAGAGGGGGTATTGAGAGGTTTACTTTTCTGAAAACCCACAAATGGAAGAAAATCTATAAATTGATAAATTCTTAATTCCTACTTAAACAAATTTGTAAAGATTGATTTGTTAATGGAAGAGTTCCCAGGGAAGGTGAAATTGACTCATGAAAAGTGGGGTGCATGGCTTATGTGATGGAAATATATTTCAGTATGTGTCAATCAGAGACATAGACAGATAGGACACCTATTCAAGAGAGAATGTTGGCCATCTGAAGAGCAAATAAACAGCCCTTTGGTCTGTAGTATTAATATTTATAATATTTATATAGTGGGACATTAGCTTGGGGATGGACTAGAGGTGTAATCAGGGCAGAATTAGGTGATTTCAAGTCAGTTTTTCTGGAACTTGCATATTGCCTTTATATCATGTTACCTTTTGTGGTAGAAAACCGGGGCTGAGGGCATGGGCCAGGTTGCTCACCAGTTGCCTGTATTGCATTTCAAAGGTTCATGTATATTGCCTGCATTTCCACTGTTGATGGGCACATCTCTTTTGAGACTCA
This sequence comes from Sciurus carolinensis, assembly GCF_902686445.1. Lineage (NCBI taxonomy): Eukaryota > Metazoa > Chordata > Mammalia > Rodentia > Sciuridae > Sciurus > Sciurus carolinensis. The sequence continues at coordinate 118,251,806 of NC_062218.1, forward strand.
GTGTATCTTTTTTTTTTTTTCTGTACCCTCAAATTCCTGTCTCAATTTCATTGAGAAAATTGCCTTGAGAAAGATGACTAGAGACTAATACATGTGGAATAATTTTATCTTTATTGCTATTTATTAATGTTTTTGGTATGAAAGACAAAATTAAGGAGATGATTTTACTTAGGTCAATGCAATATGAAGAACATTTACTAATGAAGAGTATCTCAATGAAGAGGATGTGGCCTGCACTTTACAGAGGCAAGTAGAGGCAAGAAAGTCATTTGGGAGTTTTATAGTTTTATAGTCAAGAAGAAGAACAGAAGTGGTCTTAGCAGGGAATATACAAGGGTTGGGTGCTTTATCACCATTAACCCTATCTCAGGGTATAAGTTGGGGAATTGCTTCATAGCTGCTACTTTTTGGAACCACAGGATTCAGATCAAGTTCAACAGTGCCCTTGAAGATGATAGTGTCCCATCATGGAGAGAGCACATGAGATAGTCTTCATTAGTAAATATTCTTCATATTGCATTAGCCAGACACTGGTTGGGGCCAGCTGTCAAAGACTGAATCCTCTCTCTTTAGTGAAAACTACTAATAACCCACTGTGTATGTGGTGGCACTATGAACTATAAACATCTATGCAGTGTGTTCCTGTTCCTCCTCACTAGTGTACAGCTGCCTTAATGCCTATTCCTGGGCACTCTCTTCTGGTAGCTCATACTTATATGTTCAACTCATGTGCTATTCTGAAGTTTTTGTTCCAGAATCAGAATCAGAAGATAGATACACAGAGGAGAGTCATCCTGCCCTTAACTAACATGCCAAGCATAATAGAATAAACGTTCATTGTTGTGAGTCACTAAGTTGCATATGTTGTTTATTAAAATAAATGCATTTTAAAGATATCTTCTGTGTCCCAGCATATTAATATTAGTATGTATTGACCACAAGTTTCCCAGACACCTCTTCTGGGCTTTAAAATCCAGATTCCTATATCATTATACCAGTTAAATATATCCTTCTGGCAACACTCTTCCAGGTGTTGCCCAAAGCCATCAAACTAAGTACTGCTGTGGTTTGAATGTGATGTAAGTATGTCCAGCTAAACATTCATGTTCTGGGAGTTTGGGCCTCACGGGGGTGATGTGAGGATTTGGGACTTTAAGAGGTAGATCTTAGAGGAAGGTCCTTAGGTCAATTGGAGATACCTTTGAAAGGAATTAGGGTAGTTCTCATTAGTTTTTGTAGTTCTTGAGAGAGGGTTGTTATAACAGCCTGAACTCAGCTACCTGCTTTTCATATGCAACCCTTTTTTTTTTTTTTTTTTTTTTTTTTTTTTTATTTATTGTGAACAAATGGGATACATGTTCTTTCTCTGTTTGTACATAGAGTAAAGGCATACCATTTGTGTAATCATATGTTTACATAGGGTGATGTTGGTTGATTCATTCTGTTATTTTTTTCCCCTTCCCCCCACCCCTCCCATCCCTCTTTTCCTTCTATACAGTCCTTCCTTCCCCCATTCTTGCCCCCCTCCCTAACCCTCACTCTAACCCTAAAACTAACCCCTCCCACGCCCCATTATGTATCATCATCCACTTATCAGCGAGATCATTCTTCCTTTGGTTTTTTGAGATTGGCTTATCTCACTTAGCATGATATTCTCCAATTTCGTCCATTTGCTTGCAAATGCCATAATTTTATCATTCTTTATGGCTGAGTAATATTCCATTGTATATATATGCCACAGTTTCTTTATCCATTCATCAACTGAAGGGCATCTAGGTTGGTTCCACAATCTGGCTATGGTGAATTGAGCAGCAATGAACATTGATGTGGCTGTATCTCTGTAGTATACTGATTTTAAGTCCTTTGGGTATAGGCCAAGGAGTGGGATAGTTGGGTCAAATGGTAGTTCCATTCCAAGTTTTTTAAGGAATCTCCATACTGCCTTCCAGAGTGGTTGCACTAATTTGCAACCCCACCAGCAATGTATGAGTGTACCTTTTTCCCCACATCCTCGCCAACACCTGTTGTTGCTTGTGTTCTTGATAATCGCCATTTGATTGGGGTGAGATGGAATCTTAGGGTAGTTTTGATTTGCATTTCTTTTATTACTAGAGATGTTGAACATTTTTCCATATGTTTGTTGATTGTTTGTAGGTCTTCTTCTGTGAAGTGTCTGTTCATTTCCTTAGACCATTTGTCGATTGGATTATTTGTAGTCTTGGTGTTGAGTTTTTTGAGTTCTTTATAGATTCTGGAGATTAGTGCTCTATCTGAAGTGTGATTGGCAAAGATTTTCTCCCACTCTGTAGGCTCTTTCTTCACATTGCTGATAGTTTCCTTTGCTGAGAGAAAGCTTTTTAGTTTGAATCTATCCCAGTTGTTGATTCTTGCTTTTATTTCTTGTGCTATAGGAGTCCTGTTGAGAAAGTCTGGTCCTAAGCCGACATGTTGAAGATCTGGACCTACTTTTTCTTCTATAAGATGCAGGGTCTCTGGTCTGATTCCGAGGTCCTTAATCCATTTTGAGTTTAGTTTTGTGCATGGTGAGAGATATGGGTTTATTTTCATTTTGTTGCATATGGATTTCCAGTTTTCCCAGCACCATTTATTGAAGAGGCTATCTTTTCTCCATTGCATATTTTTGGCCCCTTTGTCTAGTATGAGGAAATTATATTTGTTTGGGTTTATGTCCGTGTCCTCTATTCTGTACCATTGATCTACCTGTCTATTTTGGTACCAATACCATGCCGTTTTTGTTACTATTGCTTTGTAGTACAGTTGAAGTTCAGGTATTGCAATACCCCCTGCTTCATTTTTCCTGCGAAGGATTGCTTTAGCAATTCTGGGTTTCTTATTCTTCCAGATGAATTTCATGATTGCTTGTTCTACTTCTGTAAGGTACATCGTTGGGATTTTAATTGGAATTGCATTGAATCTGTATAGCACTTTTGGTAGTATGGCCATTTTGACAATATTAATTCTGCCTATCCAGGAACATGGGAGATCTTTCCATCTTCTAAGGTGTTCCTTAATTTCTTTCTTTAGTGTTCTGTAGTTCTCATTGTAGAGGTCTTTCACCTCTTTTGTGAGATTGATTCCCAAGTATTTTATTTTTTTCGAGGCTATTGTGAATGGAGTAGTTTTCCTAACTTCTCTTTCTGAAGATTCATCACTTATGTATAAAAATGCATTGGATTTATGAGCATTGATCTTGTATCCTGCTACTTTACTGAATTCACTTATGAGTTCTAAGAGTTTTCTGGTGGAATTTCCTGGTTCCTCTAAGTATATAATCATATCATCAGCAAATAGGGATAGTTTGAGTTCTTCTTTTCCAATTCGTATCCCTTTAATTTCTTTGGTCTGTCTAATTGCTCTGGCTAGAGTTTCAAGGACGATATTGAATAGGAGTGGTGAGAGAGGGCATCCCTGCCTTGTTCCAGATTTTAGGGGGAATGCTTTCAGTTTTTCACCATTAAGAATAATATTAGCCATGGGCTTAGCATAGATGGTGCTCGCAAGTGTTCTTTCACCATGATGGGACACTATATGCTGTTAGGCCTTCGCCAAAAGTCAAACCAATGGGGTCACCTGGTCTTGGACTTTCAAACTTCATAACAGTAAGCTAAATAAACCTCCCGTTTTTGTAAATTTAGTCTGTCTAAGATATTTCACTATAGTAATGGAAAACTGATTTATGAGGTCTCTTGTAAAACATTCTTCAAATTCATTTGGTTGTTGTTTTGTTGATCTATCATTCTAAATAATGCAAGGATGCTGATAACTGAAAAATGCTTAGTTGACTTCTCAAATTGACATTTTGAAGATCTTCACTTATTTGAGTGAATATATAAGGAGTTAAGTGTTTAATGAAGGAGATATTTTGTGGTCATGGAGACTTTAGGACCTTCAGATTATTCATTTTGGTCAAATGTCTCTAATTTCTGATTGTTAAATTCAGTTTTAAAAAGGTGAAGCACACTTTTGATTTCAAGTGAGCATTTTAAGAATAATAAAAACTGACCAAGTAAAACTCACCCTTCTCATTTTTAGAAAATTATATTTAGAAAAACAAAATTTTCAAGTAAAAATCATAATTTATTCAAGGTATAACTATAGAGCCACACCATTACCTTTTTTTTTCTTACAGTCCATGGAAGATGAAAACAGGGATCATTTTACCTTCAAATTCAATCTTATCATAGAACTAAAGTAACTAAAATATGGGAGGTGGAAAAAGAAAACATTGTGATTATCATGATAATATCAAAAAAACTTTCTTATTACTTTCAGAATTGGTCTACATGAGATTGTTTTCTGAAGGTTTAAACATAGTTTGATGTTGGATTAATTGATTTTGAAAATATATTTGCAGAGGTTCTTAGAATGTAGAAAGTTTAGTTCTTAAATGAAAAAGTAAATGATTAAAATTATCCATTTATCTATTTATCTTTATCTATCTATAGATCTATATGTTATCTTAGTGTTGTCAAGATTTTTATCTTAAGATGATAGCCAGTGGTTAGCAAAGCACAAAGGAACTTGGAAATACCTATTCAAAGGTTCTAACCAAATTACTTTTGACACTGTTAGAAAAGTTATAATGCTATTAAACAACCCAGATTATTAAAAACATGTGTAAATCAAATGAATTTTATCTCTTGCATTTTACACACATCTCATTACAAAGTGGATATATTGCAGAAAATGCCACTGAGCAATTTTTATATTTTTATATTCTTAGTGACATTCTTGAACAAATATGTATATCCTGTGCTTTTCCTGACCCCAGATTTTTGTGTTTTGTGATTTAATTTGAATTCTATGTCTTTCTACTTTTTTGGGGAATGGGGATTTGTTTTCATGCAGTACTTTAAGTATTAACTGATACACCAGTGAATTTATGAGATGAAACACAGAAACTCAGGCAAGTTTAAAATCATAAAAGATGATCTTTCTGAAATGTGTAATATTTGATTTGACATAATTTAAGACCCAGAAGAAATGACAAAATATCAAAAAAATTCATAAATAATTTACCTTGATTCCTTAAATAACAACATTCTGTCATACCACATTTATTTTCTCTCTCCCTGAATAATCATTTAATCATTGCTGAGATTAGTCTTTTCAAAGAACAAACCCACATTGGGCTTGTTATAGGTGTGTAGTATTTCTTTGATTTCTCTTTTATTTGCTATCTTTATTCTGCCCTCTTTAGATTTACTGCTATTTTCTTTTATAAGTGGTAAAAATGAAGGCTGTTTTTGTCCAATATCAAACAGAACATATATTTACCTAACAAATGTGAATATAAACAATTAGAGCAATGAATTTCTCTCTACTGACTAATTTAGATAACTTTCATTAATATACTTCACGTTAATTGAATTTTAAATGTATTTTTCTATCATTTTTCTTATTTGGTCCATGTATCACATAATAGCGTCTCTGATTTTTTCAAGTCTTTTTCTTACTGTATCATGACTTAATTTCATTTGGTTTAGAGATATTGGTATGTATAAAATATATAATCTCTGAAATTTCTTGAGATAGTCTGTACATATTTGATTGGGTAGATGATTACTCAATTAAAAACATTATCAGCTGGGTATGGTGGCACACGCCTACAATCCCATCTACTCAGGAGACCAAGGCAGGGGGTTGCAAGTTCCAGGACAGCCTGGAAACTTAGCAAGATTTTCCCTCAAAATAAAATAAAAAGGAGTAGGAATGTACCTCAGTAGAAAAGAATGTGCCTAACATGTACAAGACTCTTGGTTCAATTTTCAGAACCATAAAATATGTATTTGTTGTCAGATGAATGATAAAAAATATTAATTTTGTAGTTCATAGTGATTATATTAATAAATTTTTGCATCTGCTTTATCTATTTTTAACTAAGATATTTTAAATTTTGCTACTGGAATGGTGGATTGGTCAAATCCTTTGTAATCCTATAAGTTTCTACTGTGAATAACTATAAAGTGAAAATAGTCTATGATTTTATATCTTACTTGAAAATTGATTCTAAAAACTATTTAACAGCCTCATTGTTTATAATAATGTCTTTTATCTATTTTATTAGACGTGAACAGAACTTCTCTGCTTGGGAGTTTTCTAAGAAATCTATTTTCAATACCCTGACTTTGAACTATCAAAAGAAAAATTGCACAGGACAGTATTAAACAGGAAAGGAAAACTTGATTCAAGGCTTTCAATGGGAGAAATGGCAGAGCCTAATTTCAATTCAACTCTATCAAAATTCGGCAGTGTTTTTAGAGCCAGGGTGAGCTAGTGGAAAGTACTCCTTTGAGACTTTAAAGGGAAGTTGATCGATGGGTTTGTGTCCAGCCTGTTGAGTTATTCCTGAGCTTGCAAACATGCACAGGTTATCTTTTTTGAAAATTGGCACTCATAGAAATTTGGCTCCTAACTTCTGGCAGAGATTTGGAGAGAGAAGCTCTATCCCTTAATGATTATATTTCAAAGGGATAGATCTTAGGTAGTACAGAAAGATATTCGTAATTTAAATATGAAGGGAGCAGGGCTGGGGATATATCTCTGAGGTAGAACGTTTGCTGGTCCCTAGCACTCGGAGAGGGGTGGATTTCAAAGGGGCAGAAATAATTTAATTTAAATATAAAAATAATTATTTTTTTAAATAAATGATGGTGCAAAGTTTAATCAAGCTGAAGTCCAGGTTATGTTTGTGTTTGTATGTGTTTAGATAAATTATAAACAGCTATAACATCAGTCTTCAAAAATAGTTTAATTACATATAAACACTAGGTTGACAACTTTTTCTTTAAGCACTTAATGTGGAAACAACACATTTTTGTTTCCATCATTGCTATTGAGAAGAGAACTCTGTTTAAATGCCATTACTTTATAAGAACACAAGAATTTGGGTTCCCAAATTTCGTTATTTTCTTTGGTGTCTGCTGTTTTGTTCTAATGAATATACATAGAATATTATTTTTTTTTCTTGACTGGGGTTCATCACATTTTCTGACTATGATATTGCTGTCTTTCATTAATCCTCAAAAATTATCTTTAAATATGCTCTCTTCCCTATTCTCTTTTGTCTGCCCTTGTATCTTTTCTAAAATTTATATTTGGTTCTTTTATAAGCCTGTCTAGAAAATTTTGATCAAACCCTGTTTTTTTTTTTTTTTTTCCATTACACTTTTCTTTTTCCCTTTATTTCTTATAGTACAAGGAATATAGAAACCAGATTCCCTGCCTCTGCAGCTGTAATCACCAGTGAGGTTACAGCCCTCTGCAGCCGATGATGTTCTCTAGTGTTAGCTGCTGATTTCAGCAGGCAGGACCAGACTCTCCAGCAGCAGTATGCAGGGTCTAGCTGTGTGGCAGCTCTTCATAGCAGACTATGCCTTCTAGTATTGAATCAAACCTCAACCATTCTTTGGCATCTCCTTTGTGGGTTCTTATCTTGTGAATTCAAAAAGTGAAGTCCATGGACAACAGAGAGCAAGTATGAAAGAGTAGGATTTATTCAAGTGAGAAGAAGAGAAGCCGAGCTTTCGATGAGAGTGGGGTTCTAATCAGTTATTCTATTGGTTAGGCCTGCAACATGCTCATTGGTTGTACCCTTTTAGCCTTTAAGTTTGAAATTTTCTACAGTCTCTACTCAGGTTCATTGTGCCTTCCCTTTTCCCACTTCTCTGTGACAAAAGAGTTGACTGGAATGTTTGGAATGTTCTAGAGGTAAATTTTGTGTATAGCCTGGAAAATTTAGAGAAGCCCTTTTTAGGGGACATAATACCATAACAGCCTGCCTCTGTCTATTCTATTTAATTTCACCTTCATTTATTAAGCGGTATTAATTTAATTACTTGCAATTTTGCAGACATAATTCTGTTTCTGTTGACTTTTATTAATGTTTGCTCATTACCATTTATACTCAGAATGTTACATATACGAAACAGCCTCTGGGATCAGGGCAGGGCAGCCAGACACCTCTTCAGGCGGCTCTGCCCACTCCGCTGCAGGCTCTCTTCTCAGGGTGATCCAAGATGGCGGCCTAGAGGGAGACTGCACCCCCTGTCGCTCCAGAACCCAGGAGTTAAGAAGGGGAGGCATTGAGAGACTCGGACTGAAATAGAGCCACGGGTGAGTCTGCCCACTGGGTAAAGCTCGGCCCGGGTGGCAGGCCCAGATAGAGGTGGCTTATTGGAGCCGGGCAGGGCAACTAGAGTCTTCCCAAGGTAGCCTTCCACACTCCGGCAGTGGGCTCCTCCCACATGGCCAGCTGCACGGCGCAGGCCCACAGTGAGAGCATTTCCGCACAGAGCCAGTTCCAAACCGTGGAACCAGTAGGGGGCTAGGGGCAGTTTTCTTCAGATGAGCTGCTTTATCAGATTCCTCCAAGACATCAGGCTACTGAAGGCTGGGAGGTGATACACTGGAAATCTACCGGAACACTATAAGCCAGTAACGGAAAACTGCAATATCTCAGGGTCCCACTGACAACTGACCAATATGAGAAAACAAGGGAAGAAAATGTCCCAAACAAACCTAGATACTACATCAATAAAACCCAATGACAGCACAGCAGAAGAAATGTCAGAAAGGGAGTTCAGAATGTACGTAATTAAAACGATCAGGGAAGCTAATGAGGAGATGAAAGAGCAAATGCAGGCATTGAAGGAGGAGATGAAAGAGCAAATGCAGGCATTAAATGATCGCACCAATCAACAGTTAAAAGACCAAATACGGGAAGCAAGAGATCATTTCAATAAAGAGTTAGAGATACTGAAAAAAAACCAAACTGAAATCCTTGAAATGAAGGAAACAATAAACCAAGTTAAAAACTCCATAGAAAGCATAACCAATAGAATGGAGCACCTGGAAGACAGAACCTCAGACATTGAAGACAAATTATTTAATCTTTAAAGCAAAGTTGGCCAAACAGAAAAGATGGTAAGAAATCATGAACAGAATCTACAAGAATTATGGGATATCATGAAAAGGCCAAATTTAAGAATTATTGGGATTGAGGAAGGCTTAGAGAAACAAACCAAAGGAATGAACAATCTATTCAATGAAATAATATCAGAAAATTTCCCAAATCTGAAGAATGAAATGGAAAACCAAATACAAGAGGCTTATAGAACTCCAAACATACAAAATTACAACAGACCCACACCAAGGCACATTATTATGAAAATACCTAACATACAAAATAAAGACAGAATTTTAAAGGCCGCGAGAGAAAAGAATCAAATTACATTCAGAGGGAAACCAATAAGAATATCAGCAGATTTTTCAATCCAGACCCTAAAAGCCAGAAGGGCCTGGGACAACATTTACCAAGCCCTGAAAGAAAACGGATGCCAACCAAGAATCTTATACCCAGCAAAACTTACCTTCAAATTTGACGATGAAATAAGATCCTTCCATGATAAACAAAAGCTAAAGGAATTTACAAAAAGAAAGCCAGCATTACAAAACATTCTCAGCAAAATATTCCATGAGGAAGAGATGAAAAACAACGATGCAAATCAGCAACAGGAGGCGCTAGCCTAAAGGAATAGCCAAATAAAGGAGAAACCAAATCATGCCAAAAACAAATATGAGTCAATTGACTGGGAATACAAATCATATCACAATAATAACCCTGAATGTTAATGGCCTGAATTCATCAATCAAAAGACACAGACTGGCAGATTGGATTAAAAAGAAAAATCCAACAATATGCTGCCTGCAAGAGACTCACCTCATAGAAAGAGACACCCATAGACTAAAGGTGAAAGGATGGGGAAAAACATACCATGCACACGGACACAGCAAAAAAGCTGGAGTATCCATCCTCATCTCAGATAATGTGGACTTCAAGCCAAAACTAGTCAGAAGGGATAAAGAAGGACATTACATGCTGCTTAAGGGAAGCATAAATCAGCAAGACATAACAATCATAAATATCTATGCCCCGAACATTGGCTCATCCATGTACGTCAAACAAATCCTTGTCAATTACAGAATTCAAATAGACCACAACACAATCATACTAGGCAATTTTAACACACCTCTCTCACCACTGGATAGATCGTCCAAACAAAAATTGAATAAAGAAACTATAGATCTCAACAACACAATCAGCAATTTAGACTTAACAGACATATATAGAATATACCATCCAACAAAGAACGAATACACTTTCTTCTCAACAGCACATGGATCCTTCTCTAAAATAGACCATATTTTGTGCCACAAAGCTACTGTTAGCAAATACAAGAAGATAGAGATACTACCTTGTACTCTATCAGATCATAATGGATTGAAATTAGAAATAAATGACAGAATAAAAAACAGAAACTTCTCCAATACTTGGAGACTAAATAATACACTATTATACGATGAATGGATAACAGAAGACATCAGGAGGGAAATAAAAAAATTCTTAGAAGTAAACGAGAACAAAGACACATCATATCAAAATCTCTGGGACACTATGAAAGCAGTACTTAGAGGAAGATTTATTTCATGGGGTGCATTCAAAAAAAGAAGTAGAAATCAACAAATAAACGACCTAACACTACAGCTCAAAGCCCTAGAAAGAGAAGAGCAGACCAATACCAAAAGTAGTAGAAGACAGGAAATAGTTAAAATCAGAGCCGAAATCAACAAAATCGAAACAAAAGAAACAATTGGAAAAATTAACAAAATAAATAGTTGGTTCTTTGAAAAAATAAATAAAATTGATAAACCCTTAGCCACACTAACAAAGAGAAAGAGGGAGAAAACTCAAATTACTAAAATTTGGAATGAACAAGGAAACATCACAACAGACACAAGTGAAATACAAAACATAATTAGAAGCTATTTTGAAAATCTATACTCCAACAAAACAGAAAACCTCGAAGACATCAACAAATTTCTAGAGACATATGAATTACCTAAACTGAACGAGGAGGACATACATAACCTAAATAAACCAATTTCAAGCAATGAAATAGAAGAGGTCATCAAAAGCCTACCAACAAAGAAAAGTCCAGGACCAGATGGGTTCTCAGCCAAGTTCTACAAAACCTTTAAAGAAGAGCTCATTGCAATACTCCTCAAACTATTCCATGAAATAGAAGAGGAGGGAACCCTCCCAAACTCGTTCTATGAAGCCAATATCACCCTGATACCTAAACCAGACAGAGACACATCGAGGAAGGAAAATTTCAGACCAATATCCTTAATGAACATCGATGCAAAAATTCTCAACAAAATTTTAGCAAATCGCATACAAATATATATTAAAAGATAGTGCACCACGATCAAGTGGGTTTTATCCCAGGGATGCAAGGTTGGTTCAACATCAGGAAATCAATAAATGTAATTCACCATATCAATAGACTTAAAATTAAGAATCACATGATTATTTCAATAGATGCAGAAAAAGCATTCGATAAAATACAGCATCCCTTCATGCTCAAAACACTAGAAAAAATTGGGGTAGTGGGAACATTCCTAAACATTATAAAGGCAATCTACGCTAAGCCCATGGCTAATATCATTCTAAATGGTGAAAAACTGAAAGCGTTCCCCCTAAAAACTGGAACAAGGCAGGGATGCCCTCTTTCACCACTTCTATTCAACATCGTCCTTGAGACTCTAGCCAGAGCAATCAGACAAACCAAAGAAATTAAAGGGATACGAATAGGAAAAGAAGAACTCAAACTATCCCTGTTCGCTGATGACATGATTATATATTTAGAGGAACCTGGAAATTCCACCAGAAAACTTTTAGAACTCATAAGTGAATTCAGTAAAGTAGCAGGTTACAAGATCAATGCTCATAAATCCAATGCATTTTTATACATAAGTGATGAATCTTCAGAAAGAGAAATTAGGAAAACTACCCCATTCACAATAGCATCGAAAAAAATAAAATACTTGGGAATCAATCTCACAAAAGAGGTGAAAGACCTCTACAATGAGAACTACAGAACACTAAAGAAAGAAATTAAGGAACACCTTAGAAGATGGAAAGATCTCCCATGTTCCTGGATAGGCAGAATTAATATCGTCAAAATGGCTATACTACCTAAAGTGCTATACAGATTCAATGCAATTCCAATTAAAATCCCAATGATGTACCTTGCAGAAATAGAGCAAGCAATTATGAAATTCATCTGGAAGAATAAAAAACCTAGAATAGCTAAAGCAATCCTCAGTAGCAAGAGCGAAGCAGGGGGTATTGCAATACCAGATCTTCAACTCTACTACAAAGCAATAGTAACAAAAACGGCATGGTATTGGTACCAAAATAGACAGGTAGATCAATGGTACAGAATAGAGGACATGGACACAAACCCAAATAAATACAATTTTCTCATACTAGACAAAGGTTCCAAAAATATGCAATGGAGAAAAGATAGCCTCTTCAACAAATGGTGCTGGGAAAACTGGAAAACCATATGCAATAGAATGAAATTAAACCCCTATCTCTCACCCTACACAAAACTCAACTCAAAATGGATCAAGGACCTTGGAAACCCTGCATCTTATAGAAGAAAAAGTAGGTACAAATCTTCAACTTGTTGGCTTAGGATCAGACTTCCTTAACAGGACTCCCATAGCACAAGAAATAAAAGCAAGAATCAAAAACTGGGATAGATTCAAACTAAAAAGCTTTCTCTCAGCAAAGGAAACTATCAGAAATGTGAAGAGAGAGCCTACAGAGTGGGAGAATATTTTTGCCAACCATACCTCAGATAGAGCGCTAATTTCCAGAATCTATAAAGAACTCAAAAAACTCTACACGAAGAATACAAATAATCCAATCAACAAATGGGCTAAGGAAATGAACAGACACTTCACAGAAGAAGATCTACAAGTAATCAACAAACATATGGAATAATGTTCAACATCCCTAGTAATAAGAGAAATGCAAATCAAAACTACCCTAAGATTTCATCTCACCCCAATTAGAATGGCGATTATCAAGAACACAAGCAACAATAGGTGTTGGCGAGGATGTGGTGAGAAAGGAACACTCATACATTGCTGGTGGGGTTGCAAATTAGTGCAGCCACTCTGGAAAGCAGTGTGGAGATTCCTCAGAAAGCTTGGAATGGAAACATCATTTGACCCAGCTATCCCACTCCTTGGTCTATACCCAAAGGACTTAAAATCAGCATACTACAGAGATACAGCCACATCAATGTTCATTGCTGCTCAATTCACCATAGCCAGATTGTGGAACCAACCTAGATGCCCTTCAGTTGATGAATGGATAAAGAAACTGTGGCATATTTATACAATGGAATATTACTCCGCAATGAAGAATGATAAAATTATGGCATTTGTAGGCAAATGGTCGAAATTGGAGAATATCATGCTAAGTGAGATAAGCCAATCTCAAAAAACTAAAGGACGAATGATCTCGCTGATAAGCGGATGAGGACATATAATGGGGGTTGGAGGGGTTAGCATTAGGTTTAGGGTTAGGTTTAGAGTTAGGCTAAGGAGAGCGGTAAGAATGAAGGAAAGAAGGACTGTATAAAGGGAAAAGGGTGGGAGGGGTGGGGGGGAAGGGAAAAAAAAAAGAAACATCATTACCCTATGTAAACGTAAAAAAATAAAAAATAAAAAAAAAAGAATGTTACATATACTACAAAATAAAATTTTATGTATATTAGATATACTGTACTTGGATTCTTTACAAGATTATCTTTGTGAATACATTCAGGTATGCATTTAAATTAATTTCTGTCACAGAGATTTTGCTTTAACACTAGAGTTTTGAAATGACAAATTTTAGGATGCTCCATAGCCGAGTTTCAGATTTTATGTAACTTTTCAGAGTTGGGATTATGATTGAGAATACTTAAGGGAGAAGATTTTGTGTTTATGTTTGTTTCTTTGTTCTATACCCAGCCATGACAACTCAGAAAACTCTCTTCACAATTACTCTCCAAAAGAAGGTTTTCTTTGTTTGTTTGACTATAGGTTTTTCTAGTACCCATACTGAGCTTTTTGCTAATTTGGATTCTCAAATTTCTCAGGGATCTGAAATCTAAAATTCCCTCCAACCTGTTTGGATTCCAGGATTTGTTGTGAAAACTCATGCAAGGCCCAAGGCCGACTTAGTGCTAAATGGAAAAAACAAACAAACAAACAAAAAAAAAAAAACTGAAAGCATTCCCTCTAAAAACAGAAACAAGACAGGGATGACTTCTGTAACCACTTCAATTCAAATCGTAGCCAGAGCAACTAGGCAAAACAAAGAAATTAAATTGAAACCAATAGGAAAAGAAGAGTTCAAACTAACTCTGCTGAGGACATGATTCTACATTTAGAAGACCCAAGAAACTACACCAGATAATTTCTAGAACTCATAAATGAATTCAGCAAAGTACCAGGATACAAAATTAGCACTTATAAATCAACTGCATTCCTATTATCCAATAACAAATCAGCTGAAAGAGAAATTAGGAAAACCATCCCATTCATAATAGCCCCCACAAAAAATAAAATACTTTGGAATCAATCTAACAAAAAAGTTGAAAAACTTCTACAATGAAAACTACAGAACACTAAAGAAAGAAATTGAGGAAGACCTTAGAATATGGAGCCACCTCCCATGTTATTGGAGAGGCACAATTAATATTGTTAAAATGGCCATACTACCACAAGTGGTATACCTCTGTAACAAATGTAGGTTTAATAACCTACTTCTACTCTTACAGGACACAGGTCTGCCACAAAAGCCCCCTTTACTCCAATTCTTACAATCATGCCAGAGGGATTTCAGACACGTTGATCAGAGTAGCAGGCATAAATTCACTACAAGGGATAGAAAAGGGAAAAGGAGGCACTCTCAAGGGAGACAGTGCACCCCTCCTCCCCTCCAGTTTTATTGGGAGTCCCAGGGAAGCTTCCAGAGAGTCACACTCAGGTCCACATTTTGGTTTTTTGGTTGTTGGCACAGGAATGGCATAGACCACCTCCAAAAGAGAATGGCACGATGTTCATTGAGTGGTTTATAAGGAAATTGAGTATTCCTGTTTTTATCTTAATTTCCTGCTCCCTTAATCAGTTTATTACCCTTTGTATAGCCCTTAGCAAGCTTTCCTTGGGAGCATCTTGTTCTTTTAGTTGCCAGGGTAATTGGGAGTCGTGAGTTTCAGTGATAGAGAGGGTCCAGGTCATCTGAGAAGGTGCAACATGGTTTTCAAGGAGATGTAACTGTGACTGGGGGAGGTTTTGACATACCAAGTCCCATCATCCAAGTATTTATCCATCAGATAAGTCTCCCTGTGGTTTTCAGTCACTCTTCATTTTTCTGTCTCTGTTCACCTATTCTTGAGTGGACCCTACTAAGTCCAACTTTCTTACTTTTGCCTGGGAGGGCAAGTAAGTTCATATATTGTCTTCATTACAGACAAGCACTTACAAATGATGCTAAGATTATATTAAACATTTTAGATATACTATACATTACTGTATAGTAATTTGATCATTTCTTTCCCTCTGGAATTTAAACTATCAACATATGCCTGCTATATGAGGAGACTTTCTGACTGGAATATACATAATTGGGTACATATTACTTACTTTATAAAGTGATTAAAATGTCTTCTCTTTTTCTTTGCTCTGAAATGGTTTCCAGAATGCCTACAATCTTGGATAATTCTGTTAACATCTCTAGACTTCATGACCTTCATTATACCAGGCATTAAAATGGTCTGTCACAGTTCAACTGGTGCTTTTTAATTTACAGGTGGCAAGATTTGGTCTTTCACAGAATTTGCCTCTTCCCTTTATGTAAGGATATTTACTTTGCATATCAGTGCATGATGTCTATGAATTCTGTGGACTGCTTTTATGTAAAGGTTTTTGTCCTGGGATAACACAGTAGTATATGAAAACCTAGAAAATACTCAGGGTTCCATGTATTCTAATGTAGCAATTTCATTGTCTCTAGTTCAGTTTAGTTGTGAGGTGTATGCTAAAATAATTATTTCACTAAGTACTTTACAATGTTTTTTATCGTGCATTCTGAATTTCCTAACTATAACATTTAATTGAGAAAATGTGATAATCAACTGTACATGTTGGTGAAATGCATCCCCAGAGAATAAATGAACTGCCAACACACTATCATGTACTCTGTATAGCAGGGCTTCACCTAACCCGTTTACAGTTTGATTATGATTCCAATTTAAAGAAATTCCCTGAAGACCAGCATACTTTCAAGGTCTGCTGCTTTTGCCATTAAACTTTGACAAACATGAATGTGGTAGCATTATCTATTAAAAAGACTTATTTTCCTAGCTGCATAGCCATTATTCTGTACAGTTAGAAAATACATAACCTAGTTTATTTCAACAACATTTCATATAGTGGTACTATGTAAAGGAATGAGTTATGGTTTGGAAATACAGAGAGGAAAAAAACCCAGAGGCTTGAAGGTGCACTGAAGCTTTGAGTAAATTAAATTACTAACAAAATTGCTGTCGATTCAATTTACCTTGCACATTATGTACAGATGGCTTTCCAGTTCTATTAATGAGAAGACTTTTCAGATAATATCTAAAAGTATGCCCCCAAATTATTTGCCACTTGGAATATGTTAGAAAATGCAGTTAAAATGGTAAACAAGATGATCGATTGAATATGTTAACTATGCTTGTATTATTCCCTTTCTTCTATGCGCAGGAAGGAAAAAAGATCATTCTATTTGTTTAGCCCTAAGTGCATTCATTTCCATACAAAGTGGATATCCTAAGTGAGGACTCCTTCTTTCAAGACCAGTTCTGTGCATTTAGAAGTTGGCACACACTGTATCACAACATTAAACTGCTAATGCCTTTGGTATAATCCATTGCAAGTCGGTTTAAAATACCCAAAATATATTAAAAAAAAAAATTGGAGGGGAAATGATTCATCAGCTCCATCTTTTTGGAGGCAATAAATCAGTGCAATTGGTAGACCAGTTTTCTAATCTTGGTTTTGCAAAATCTTTGTCAGAACATAATGTAGGAATATGTAAAGTATTTTCTCTGAAAGGCTATTTCCTGAATCTCTTAAATAATTTGAAAAAAAAAATAATATTAATTAATTTTACTGTCCAGAGTCATTAATTCTCATAATAGACCATACATTGTTATGTATTATATATTTTATCTCCTATATATACAAGGTGCTAAGTTGGTCTTTCATAGTTAAAATTGTGCTTTTAAGTTTACCTGTGGAAGAACTGGAACTAGTACTAAATCTGTCTCTTCCCCTTCAAATGAGGTTATTTATCTTGCACATTGGTACCTTCATTTCTATGATTTTTTTTCACTGCTTTGTAAAAGTTTCTGTTGTAGAATAACACAGTAGTAAGTGAGTGCCTACACAACACTCACGTTGTAAATATACTTATGTTATTGTACTACAGTGAACTAAAATGAACTCAGACCCTCAGTAGCTACATTAGCAGGTAGTAGCATATTGCTCCTAATCCTACCCCCACTACTTCTCCCCTAAGGATGATCTGAGGACCTCCAGACACTCAGGAATTGAACACTCAAGCACAAGTTTATTATTCTCCTTCCCAAGAGGTAATCATCCTTATAATCCATCATCCTGCTGTAACTGTTTTTTTGTTTGTTTGTTTGTTCTTTTGCAAGAGTGTGATGCCAGTGTTGAACACTAAATACCATCTGTCCATCTGTATCAACACCACAGGTTTCTGCTGCAGTCAAGTTTCACTGGTAAAATTTATTTGTCATTAAATATATTAGTACTCAGAAGGAAAGTGTCATGTCATTAAGATATTTTCTTAAACTACCAATTACTGACTCAAAAGATAAACACTCTTATCCTTAATTTTCAAATATACAGTGATAGACACAGTGCACAGATTTCTCAGTCCTCATAATCATTCTCCATTTTCCCCATGGAATCTTATTCCTATTGTTAACTTAGGCACATTTCTCAACTTGAAATATGAGAGTTGAATGTTATTGAATTATAATTTAATTTTAGTTTAACCTATAAAATGTGAGCATAAAAAGAAAAAAAATATTAGTAGGAATGTAAATTAAATGCTTTGAAAGATTTCACAAGACAAGGCACTTAAATAAAAATAAGGATGTTAAATTACATACAGGTCAGTATAAATTTTACAAACATATTACAAATTTATAGATGAACAAAAGTCACTATGTTATTTAGCTTATTAGTAAGAGGACCACTTAGATAGTATCACCGTTCCCAAGAGCACTGAGACATTTTTTGTGAATTAAAAAACTAAAGTTAACACAAGACTGCAATGTTAGTTCTCAAACTGGATTAGTATGCTAAGAGCAACAAAACCATAACTATTGTCCAAAAATCCTTCTATTAATGTGTAATTTACCACATCTAAATTCTGTTAAAGTAATAAACAGAGAAATCAAAGTGTATTTTCCTAAATACTAAGCAATGTTTGGGTGGGACCTATTAAATGGTGTTCTATGACTTAAAAAACACGCTCCTTCTCTTTCAAGCTTAGAAAACATTTTCTTAACACGACAGGAGAGGAAGCTTTAAAATGTTTGAAGAGGATAATATAATAAAACAATACAAGGAATTTACTTCCAAATGGTTTTTCACCAATCTTGAAAATCTTGTCTCATTTTAAAGAGACTCAAACTCTAACATTTAAACTTCTTTATACAAGAAAGAAAAAACACCTTAAAAATAAACACAGATTTAAAAAGGGACCTCAATCTGTACTAAAAGACTGGCAAATATATACGCTTCAGGTTTTGTAGGTGGAAGTACTATTTCTAAATCAATATACATTAATTCCCTGACTCTTCATTGATAGCCAACAACCTACTTGCTCAGATCATAAACAGTCAGAAGATCTTCTGCTCTAATAGGACACTGAGAAGTTGGAAGAACCTAAAACATGTGAAGAACTTCATAGTCTTTAATTTTTTAATAATCTGGGCCCATTTTAGTAGTTAAAATGGCATTGGCAGAAAAAAAGGAAATTTTGACCTTGCCACCAATTAGCAGTGTGGATTTTAATAAGTCATTTAATTTGAATTGGATTCTGAGGTCTCTTGCAGAATTGAATATTCTGTAATCTTGTATTTCTAGATTCTCCAAGAATCTTGCCAGTAGTGAAGAGGGCTTTTAAATAAGATTTATCATAGTATACTCAAAATGACTAGACTTTACAGCCAAATAAACCAGGACTTGCATTTCACTTCCAGTATTTTGTAGTTCTTGATTTGATTGCCACACTCTGCATTTGGTGCCTTGAATTTCTTCTCCTTAATATCAAGATATGCATATTTCAAAGATTAAAAAAATGCTTGCTAAATGAATGCTAACTTTGGTGATTACTAATTAAAGACTCCAATACAATATTAATGAATTAGGAAAACTGAATTTCATTATCAAAGAATTCAAAGTCAACTCTAAGAAGTTTAGCTTGTATAGTTCTGTAAATATTTTTCAGTCTGCATTTGTGAGACCCACTGAGCATTGTTTAGGCATTTATAGATCTTCCCAGGGGCACGAGATCCCATTCATTCTTCCTTACTCAAAGGTGTTAATCTAGGAATTCTCCTCTATCTACATCAGCAGCTTTTAACCTCTCTCATGGGAGTTTCTTGTAGCATTATGTAAGATAATTTACAGAAGAGAGAAATGCAAAGGATTCATTAGGATCAAATTAATGAATTCTGACACCAGCAGAGGGCAGAACTGACAGAACATGGGAACTGATTAGAGACAAAGGGATTGTGGGTGATGGTGATCCAGTGAATTATGAAGTAAACAGTCTTTCATGTTCAAAGAATGATCATAAGACATTCTTAAGTGAAAATATTATAATGAAGGTATTGTCATACTTTCTGAAGTATTTTAGTATAATATTCTTAAAGTATGAGAGGATTTTGTTTCAAATCCTTTCAATCTATTTCAAATGACTGTCAACAAATGTTTTTATTACTCTTAGAAAACATAAACTATATTTAAAAACAAACCTACTTTTGTTTCTCTTCCAGTATCTGCAGAAATCTTCCCTAAAATACATATGCTAGGTGATCAAGCTGAGTACTGTAAGTGCACTTCTTTGTTCTAGTAAAACAAAATTGACTTTACTATAATATTCATCCATTGATTCATGTGTTGGCTTCTGAGATATATCTATTCTCTTTAGTCTATTAAAATCCTTCATATGTTTTATGAGAGGAAAATTTCCAACATTGTCTGAGTTGTCTTGTCTTAGTATAGACCAATTTTATTTGCAGGTATGTTGATATAATTTTATATTCCCTATTGGACATAAAATCTAAATGAAATCTTAGCCATCAATTAAACCAAGTCCTCATGTGACAAGTAAAGTCCAGAGATGTAAAACCACAAATTGTGCACCCTTTGTAACCAGGAATGAAGAACACAGACCTTCTTCCTCTTTTTTAATATTTTAATTGACATTGAATATTTAAAGAATGTATTAGATACAGTTATGTTTTGATTCATGTATGTACTGTATTTGGTAAACTATTACCTTAATTTTTTTTTCCTTTGGTACTGGGGATTGAACTCAGAACACTCAACCACTGACTCACATCTCTAGCCCTGTTTTGTATTTTATTTAGAAACAGGATCTCACTAAGTTGCTTAGTGCCTCACTTTTGCTGAGGGTGACTTTGAACTTGCAATTCTCCTGTCTTAGCCTCCTGAGATGCTGGGATTACAGGCTTGTGCCACTGTGTCTGGCCTATTACCTTAATCTTTTATCATTTTTTTATGTTAATACTTTTAAAATCATCTCTTCTATTTTGAAATACATAAGTCATTATTAACTACATTCACTCACCCTTATAGTAATCTGGCAGGCCTTAGATCACTTATGGTTTATGATACTAAAAATAACAGAATATATTGAGGCTATTCCTATAGTAATTCAGATGGCACTTCCAGTTTATAGTAAACTAAAATTCCTAAGTTTTTACACATTATTTATAAAATTTATTCCAGTTCATAAATGTTATTTTTAACACTTGAATGTCACTCTTTGTTTTCTTCTTCTTAAGTTGCAATTTTAGTTTTTAATCATAATTTTATTTTTCCCTGGTCTATTTGAATCCCTTTTATAAGGGAATATAATATTGAAATACCACCCAAGCAAAATAATGCTTTAACAATGAAATGAAATATATTTAAATAAAGCAAGTCTTACTGGACACAGTGGTGCATGCTTGTAATCCCAGCTGCTTGGGAGGCTGAAGCTGGAGGATTGTGAGTTCAAAACCAGCCTCAACAATTTAGTGAGGCCCTAAGCAACTCATCAAGATCCTGTCTCTAAATAAAATATTAAATAGGCAAGGAATGTGGTTCAGTGGTTAAGCGTCCCTGGGTTCAATCTCCAGTACCAAATAAATAAATAAAATAAAATAAAGCAAGTCTTATTAGCAAATTTTTCATTAGGTATACCTGGAAACATTCCACAGTAAAAAAGAAAAAAAATCTCACATAGATATAAAAAGTCAAAACACACCAGACCTAATTAACATTAGTATAAATCTGATAGAGGGTTTAGACAATGAAATAACTATAGTTAGTATGTGAGCTTTAGATTTAGTCAGTAAATTATAACATTTAAGGTGATAATAGAGTACAAGTTCAATTATAGGGAAGAGAAAACTTAAAATGTCAGTATACATTTATTACTACTATAGAGCTTGATTTCCATACTCCCTCTGAGACCTTTCAAGCTTCACATTTCCTACTCACCTATCAGTGGGAAATGGCTTGTATTATGGGAGAGATGGTGGAGTGTGTCACTACTCCAATATACTTTGCTTTTTAAGGAAATCTGAAATATGAACTTTCACTTAATTTTAGAAAATAAAAGCCCTTCTAAATATTCTATTTTAAAGTAGAAAATGAGATTGCAACTTTATATGAATTTGTATTATTATACACTGTAAACTAGACTAAGAATTATATACATCTTTAATTATTTTCTTTCTCATAGTCCCCAAATTTATTTAACTTTCCTTGTTATATCTGATACAAAATTATAGTAGGAAAATGTTTCAGTGAATCAGACAACATTTTACTGAGGAGTTACCTTAGTATTGATAAATGTGAAGCTTGTCTTTTGCTCCGAAAAATGCAATGATTTTATTATGACTTTATGTTTTCCTTTTGTGGAAGTTGAAACATTCCTGTTTTGATTTCTATGTGTGGGTTTTCTCCTCAATGTGTCAGACACTGAAATAAAATAATGCAGTAAAATACTTTTTTAAAAAGGAATAATTATAAAATCCAAATCAAACATCACATTTTTGTGTTTAAAAGCAAATGTTGATGCTTTTCATAGTGCAATGAATATTGCATCGTGTTGGGAGATAAATAGCTGTCTATGAGAATGCAGTTTGTGAATATGCAGCAGTCTACCTCCCTGGGGACAAGGGATCATTTATGTCAGATGAGTGCTGTATTAATATTACTCCCTGTGCATCCCCTAGGAGGAACATGCAAAGTAACACATTTAAATATTTATATATACAAATATATACATATACACACGTGTGTATATTTCAATTCACCCACTGCTTTCCTTGTTTACAGATATATTTATATTTTTCAGATTGTCAAATTAAGATCAAAACAACTAGAATCTAAGATCAAAGAACAATTTTTGTTTTCCTTTAGACAAAATCTGAACACTAAATTTTTATTTTCTTTGGAAGATATCTTGAAAAAGGAATATTTTCCAGGATACAGGCTCCATCTCAATAGGAAGTTGTAAATAGTGTTCAAATATATCTGGTATATTACAGACTTCTATAATTTTTCACCTTGACTATTGCAATATCTTCAACTGATATCTCAATCCATTCCATAAGACTGCTGGAATACTTTATCAAAAATTTAGCCCTTACCATGATACGCTTTTGTTAAATCCTTTCCTCAGTTTTCCATCTGTGATTTAAGTTATAAATTTTGGCTTTGCTACCCAATCATACAAGTCCTATCTTTTTCTATTTCTCATATCGAAGTGTATACTATAATCAGTGTACCTCAATGTCGAGTTACATTTTTCTTATAATTTACATTTAATAATTTACTGAAAAATCTCTACCTTTTTGTGTTAAAATTGATCAGTAAAAAAGAAGGGAAAGTTGAAAGCTATTCATATTGTCACAACAGCAGTATGGCATAATAGAAAGAGGACCTAAAGTTGTGACTATTAAAAACTCCGGTTTTAGTTCCATGCATAATTGTTAATCAAGGATCTCTTTACAATGATATTATTCAGAATGAAGAAGTGCAAAATAAAGAGTTTTGCCTCCGTTTGTATTGTTTATCAGTAAAGTTATTTTACTTTAAAAATTAAGCTATCTACTCTATAAAATAACTAATACTGACATGTGCTCTTTTAGGGTGTTATGCAAATTATCACTGCTTGATATAAGCAATTCTGCATAACTCCTGATAAATAATAGACATTTGATAGTCAATATGATTATTTAACATTTCTTGAGAGATCTAAGTGACAAATTCTAATGAATGAATAAAGAATGTAGAAAAACATTATCAATTTTTCTGTCTTTGCACTGGGTTGAAATCTTTCCCTTATTGTTCCCTGGCAATTAGTAGTTAAAATAAAATAAGATACTATTGAGGCTTGATAAAATTGTATCACCTAAGATGGGCTCAGTGACTGTAATCCCAGCGACTTGGGAGGCTGAGTCAGGAGGATCACAAGTTCAAAACCAGCGTCAGCAACAGTGAAGTGCTAAGCAACTCAATGAGACCCTGTCTCTAAATAAAATACAAAATATGGCCAGGGATGTGGCTCAGTGGTTGAGTGCCCCTGAGTTCAATCCCTGGCAACCCCCCCAAAAAAATGTATCACTGAATTTTCTCCTTATGTCACCAGATGAAACTATATAAAATAAGACTGACTTGTATATGACTAAGACAATTATATCTTTATTCAAAAATGTAGTGTTGTGGAATATACTTTTATATTAATAGAAATTATAGGAAGCAAATTTCAAAGTTCTTTTTCTAATTTAGCAAAAAATTGTACAATGATTTTGACCTCTAGGTAATATAACCTCAATATAAACATGACAGATTTAAGTAAGATATCAATTTGAATCAAAATTTTTAGAGTTATGTGTTTTACTTCAAGAGATATAATTTCTGAATTCTGAATTGAGGATGCCTTAAAATAATATTTCATATAAATAACTTTTCTGAAGATGTTTTACTAAAGTAGGAACACATACTTTCTCACTATGTCTCATGCTGTACAGGATGGTAGGATCAACAGATTGTCAGATATTGTCAGTCACCACTAATTTACTGGAAGATTTGTTTCATATTTAGATCACACTATTTCAACATTTTTAAATATATATGTGTATATATACATATTCTTATATGTTGCCTTTTAAGGGGTGGGAGATGGGGAGGACTCTGGGTGTGTCTTGCTAACTCTACTTAACCCTTAATAGAAAGTTCACAAAATAAGTTCTCCAGAAAAATCTTACTTGGATGTTGAGATGTCTATGTTCTTTTTCTTTGTGCACAGAGCATACTGTATGTCAATCTTTCATGGTATACCTCTCAAAAGTAGGAAACATACTACATTTATGTGAAATTGCAGAATATAGAAGAGTAATTCATATATAATATGCTTTAAAATATAGATCTGTACATGTAACTGTGCATTTGAAATAATTAGTATTTTTTTAAATTTTTATTTATTTTTAAATTTTTTACAGACTGCATTTTGATTCATTGTAAACAAATGGGGTACATCTTTTTGTTTCTATGTTTGTGCACTATGTAGATTCATACCATTCATGTAATCATACATGTACATAGGGCAATGATGTCTGTCCTACTCCACCATTTTTCATACCCCTCTTCCCTCTCATTTCCTTCTATATAATCTAAAGTTCCTCCATTCTTCTCTCACCCCCCTACCACCTACCCCCCTTATATATCATCATCCACTTATCAGGGAAAACATTCAGCCTTTGGTTTTCGGGGATTGGCTTATTTCACTTAGCATGATATTCTCCAATTCCATCCATTTATCTGCAAATGCCATAATATTATTCTTCTTTATGGTTGAATAATATTCCGTTGTGTATATATACCAGAGTTTCTTTATTCATTCATCTGTTGAAGGGCATATAGTTTGGTTCCACAATCTAGCTATTGTGAACTGAGCTGCTATCAACATTGATGTGGCTGCTTTACTCTAGTATGCCAATTTTAAGTACTTTGGGTATAAACCAAGGAGTGGCATAACTGGGTCAACAGGTGGGTCCATTCCAAGTGTTCTGAGGATTCTCCACACTGCTTTCCAGAGTGGCTGCACCAATTTGCAACTCCACCAGCAATGTAAAAGTGTGCCTTTTCCCCCACATCCACACCAACATCTATTATTGTTTGTGTTCTTGATAATAGCCATTCTGAGTAAGAAGAAATCTTAGAGTTGTTTTAATTTGCATTTCTCTAATTACTAGAGATGCTGAACATTTTTTCATATATTTATTTATCACCTGTATGTCTTCTGTAAATTGTCTGTCCAGTTCCTTGGCCCATTTATTGATTGGGTTCTTTGTATTTTTGGTGTAAAGTTTTATAAGTTCTTTATAAATTTTGTAGATAAGTGCTCTATCTGAAGCGCGTGTGGAAAAGATTTTCTCCCACTCTGTAGGCTCTTTCTTCACATTCTTGATTGTATCCTTTGTTGAGAAAAAGCTTTTTAGTTTGAGTCCATCCCATTTATTGATTCTTGCTTTAATTTCTTGTGCTTTGGGAGTCTTGCTAAGGAAGTCTGATCCTAAGCCAAGATGTTGAAGATTCAGGTCTACTTTCTCTTCTCTTTGGTGCAGGGTCTCTGGTCTAATTCCTAAGTCCTTGATCCATTTTGAGTTGAGTTTTGTGCAGGGTGAGAGATAGAGGTTTACTTTCATTTTACTGCATATGGATTTCTAGTTTTCCCAGCATCGTTTGTTCAACAGACTATCTTTAATACTTAGTATTTTTAATTAAGTTAAACTCATATTTTTAATGTGCTAGAAAAAAAAACTGAAGTATTTCTGATCACACCAAATTAAAAAGGGGTACTCCTTGATTGAACGCCTCCAGTGTTGTCTCAGTGTTGACTCTGAGCTTCTATAGGTTCATCTACTGCATCATGTGACATATTATAGTTAAAGATCCTCCCCTCCCATATTTTACCAGATGCAGTTCATGCCCAGCTAGGTAACACTGACCCCAGGGAAAGAAGTTTCAGAACCCTAATAAGGCGGATATTATCCTTCAAGACAGAGGTCTCTGCGTAAATTTAAGTAAGGGGAAAGGATGATTCTTAACAGGAAGTGGACACTTGTGCTCTCTCAGAATACCAGGGAATCTGGGCATTTGTGAGTTTCAGGGGCCTGAACCAGGGTCATACTTATAATGGTCACATTCTTTCCCAAGCTGAAGCCTGATCTTGACACAGCAGACCAGTCTTGCTTGGTAACTTGATATTTTCTCTTTGACTAATCTGAAAATTATGTCCTTGGCCATTTCCTTAGCTCTTTCTATTGCTGCTTTCTATTAGTTGCTACAAAAGCAGCTCTCTGACTTTCAGATTTGCTCTTATTTGGTAATTGTTCTAGGTTTTTGTTTACGTTGTTCCATTGTGTCCTTAGAATCACTTCTTCCTGTCCCACATTTCTCAAGCACATTGCTTTAGTCACCTTTTCATTACTATTGAAGCCAGAATTGGGGACAGGCAGTTAGTGTAGAAATAGGGGATTGGGTCAAATCGAGGACAGGGAGGTCAAGAGAGCCATCTACCTATGGAAGTTGGAGATTGCCCCTGGGAGAATGGAATGTCAAGGCTCTCCAGAGCCCATTGATTCCCAAATTTACCTGTCCTATTCAAGTACTATAGGCAGGGGGCTGCTAATTAATGCCCCCTGGGTCCTTGCTTGGCCAAATCACTTTGGCCCTTCCCCTGACCTGCTTCTCACTTTTTGCATCTCACCTGCAAAACTGGGTCTAATCACATAGGCAGGAAGGAGAGATAAGGGGGAAGAGAACTGAACAAAGGAGACCCTAATCTATAAAAGATGTAGAGTTTGCTCACTTCTTGGGATTCTAGAACATCAGCCATGTCCTCCTTCTCCCTCCCAGGAGAAGTCTGTATTATTACTCCTTTTAAATAAATCCTGCTTAATATGCTTGCCTTGGCATGCTTCTCTGACGTTATACTTTAACACCTGAGGAAGCAGAACTCATCAGCGATACATGGTGGTATCACTATGACCAAAATACCTGACAAGAACCATATACAAGAGGAAAAATTTATTTTGGCTTACAGTTTAGGAGGTTCAGTCCATAGTCCATCTATTCCATTATAACAGTGTAATCATCATAATAACTAAAACATTAATCTTCACTGGTATGCCCCTCAATTTATCACTGAACAATTGAACCACTACCATTTATCCAGTGACTACGCTTACTGCTATGATCAGTAATAGTGTTCTCATTGCCACTTAGGTATTATGAGCTTCAGCTCCCAAACTCCAAATATGTGCATGATTTCTCTGCATGTTTTCCTAAGAACCCTGCTCTAAGGCAGATTTCAACTGACTAATTCATTAAGAATTGCTCATGATCAACACCTGCGCAAAGAAAAGGAAAAATGGGGTGCACTGATGAGAGTATTGAGCTTTCGATACAAGCAGAAGCACGGCATTGACTGAAACAGAGAGCTTGAACTAGAATGGCCTTATACATTTGCCCAAAGTTAAGCTGAGGAGACCAGGTCTTTGTTCTACCTCATTAATTGATAATTGTATGGGACTTCTACTTGAAGGGACATGAATTGTGCATTTTGTGGCTAAGAAAATCTAAAAAAAAAAAAAAAAGTTATCACTGAATATTGTCCTAACATCTGAACAATAAAATTTTTCATTGAGGGAATCTTAAATGTACCACAGCATAGACCAGACTCAAAAAACAGAATGAAGAATACAAAACAACAACAATAACTACTGTAGTTGGGGAAATTATTAAACTAATATGTAAGTATGTTGGGGTGACCAGCACCCCGGTAGAACCAGTTTCTGCTCAGGAGGTGTGAGCTGCCTGGGAAAATAAAAAGTCTGAACTAATCAGTAAGACATAAAGACAATGTCAAAGATCAGATTCAAAAAACAGGGCTACTGATGGATCTTCCAGCCCTGACAAGAACTGGAAGTAAATAATGGAAAAAGGCCCCAATTCTTTATTTAAGGGGAAGTGCATCAAAGGCAGGGACAAGGTTTCAATGTGGGAGGAGTCTTGTTTTGCTGCTTGTTTTTCTGTGGAGCAGGGGTCTTGCAGTAAACAAGTTGTTTGGTGTTTGGCAGGTTATGCTCATTTCCTGGAGGATGTTTGATCCTAAGGCTTTGAGCTAAGAAGGCACCAGCAGGATCTGGGCTTTCACCCAGGAGTTCCCAGAGAAGCAGCTTCCCTGCCTTAATACACGAACATACCCATAACTTACATGTGACCTCCAATAAGTAATAACCCCTAAGGAAGGTAAATTGGAGCTTTTAAAAGAACACAGAATTCTGTGTAACAGGCCAGTATGGGAGAATAGTCTTTCTACACTTCCCTAAAAATCTAGATCGTGCTATGACATGGAGCCATGTTAAGAAGGACTTCATTGTCTAGACTTGCTGCTGGGGAAATCCTGCATTTGATGTATCTAAGACACAAAAGCCACTTTTCTTTACAGAATCAGCAGGTGATAGTTAAGTCTGGGTCCAGAGGAGTGACACAGATCCACAGCAAACTCTGAGTGTTAGGGTGCCTACCAGAGGGTGCTCCCATTTAAAGTTGGCAGTTTGAGGTTAGTGACAGAGAGTAAGACCAGTTCTTTGTGGATTTGTGAGGTGGGGTGAGGTGCAAGGGTCTGAAAGTATCGGGAGTGGTACTAAAAGAAAGCTTAGTGACCATAGTTCCTACCC
Source organism: Sciurus carolinensis (assembly GCF_902686445.1). NCBI lineage: Eukaryota > Metazoa > Chordata > Mammalia > Rodentia > Sciuridae > Sciurus > Sciurus carolinensis. The sequence continues at coordinate 118,280,812 of NC_062218.1, forward strand.
CAGTCAGATTCCTTGGGTCCAGCCACCTGCCCCACAATCAGCAGTGTTCTGAGGGTGTGTCCACATGACTTGGATATTTGCAGTGTCCCTAAGTGTATAACCGAAAGCAGGTGCTTGTCCCTGATGCCAGTTCAATAATGAGGAAACAGTTTTGAGAAAAAGGAAAAAGAAGTTTTATTGCTTTGCTAGCAAAGGAGAAACACAGGGGACTCCTGTCCCAAAGGCTGTGATTCTGCCCATCAGAAGGAACAGGGGGCTTTTAAAAGAGCTCTTCAAAGGCTACATTACAGGTGTGCCCTGACAGGGTTCCCAGGGCAATCTGATGGTGTGTTAACATTCACTTGTTAATTAGGGAGATACTCACTTACTACATCCTCTGGCAGATATTCCTTCCTGTGGAACACAGGTAACTCAAGGTAATCTTGTTCCCCGCTCCCAGGTTAGGGAAGGAGAGAGGGAGAAGAGGAAAAGGAAAACACGTCCCTTTTAAAAATAAGCCTCAGAGCTATATTCAAAAGGTGACAGGGACCACCATTACAAGTGCACTAACAAGGCATTGGGACCTGGGACACTCAGTCTAGATGGGTCCACAGGATCTGTGGGTGGGAGGTTTGGTGGGCAGCCTCTCCTGTAGCTGCACCCTGCCCCTGGGTACATAAAACAGGTACTGGGGGCAAATTTAGTTCTGCAGCAAACAACTTTCCCTCAACACTTCCAGGTGAGCAAGAAGGGACAGCGCTCAGCTTGGAGACTCTCCTGAAAGGTTTGTCCTGCTTGGGTTAGGGCTGAGAAGGAGTAAATTGAACTGTAGTGACATCCTACAAACCCCTTCTACCTGCTGTATTGGATTCTAAAATTAGAAATCCCAGAAGGAAGTGTCTCCATTTTAAATACATTGGCAAGGAGAAATCCTTAGCTATTTTTTGGTTTTGTTTTCTTTTTTTTTTTTTTTTTTGGTCAATTATTTTGTTTGGTTTTTTCCCTCATATTTTTTATATTTCTAATTTTATGTATTTCTAGAATCCCTTAATAGTATTTTTCTTCACATCTCTTTTTTTCATTTAGAATCCCTTCCTTTCTTTTTTCTTTCTTTCCTCATTTCTTCTTTTGTGCCTCTCCATTTCCCTTTTGTTTTTCTCCTTTTTTCTACATATTTAGTATTAATTTTACTATCATACTGACTAAATTTCAGCCTGTTTTATTTATACAATTCCCCTTTCTTCTCCTAGGTTGATGACATTGTAGAGATCATTTGAAATAATCTTTTATCATATGTTGATATATGGTTTGCTTTTAAGTTGTTGAGGCTACTGGTGGTTACTCTCTCCTCCTGAAGTATTGGTGTGATCACACCTAAAACTTTGGACTTGCTGAGTGAATGACTTGATTCTGAGAGATATATCCAGCCTATCCATTGTAAAGGGACATTACTTACTAAAAAAGGCCCTCACATAATAGTGGAAGAGATTTCCATCCCAACCAATGAACAAACTTCAAGGTAGCATCACAGAAAATATGAGGAAAAAGATAAGATACCTCCAAAAATTCATAACTCATCAATGACCAAATTCATAGATACCAAAGTGAATGAATTACTGAATAAACTATTTAAGGAATTGACTGTTAAAATGATCAGTGAATTCAAAGAAATATAAATAAATAACTGAATGGATTAAGGAAAACTACAGGATATGAATGAGTAATTCAATAAAGAGAGAGAGATTCTGAAAAAGAACCAAACAGAAATCTTGGAAATTAAAAGTTCTTTCCTGCCTCTTCCTTTCCTCCTCCCAGTTCAGTTAAAAGCCAAACCAATAGATAAGATCAAGCGAACACAGAATTTTAGGGTTAGAAGACAAGATGAATTAATTAGAATTGAGTTGAACCACCCTATGATCCAGCTTTACCTCCTTGGTATTTATCCTGATAAAATAAAGTCAGCATACTAAAGAGGTAACATGCATACCCATGCTTAAAGCAGCACAATTCACAATTACCAATTTATGGAACCCGTCAAAGTGCCTGTCAATGGATGAACAGATTTTTAAAATTGTGGTATATATACACACACTGGAGTTTTATTGAGCTATAAAGAACAAAACCATGTCGTTTGTTGATGAATGGATGGAACTGGAGATCATCATATTAAGGATAATAAGCCAGACTCAAAAAGTCAAATGCTGCATGTTTTCTCTAATATGTGGAAGCTAGGGATGGAAAAGAAACAAAAGGGATTTTCATGAATTTAGAAGAAAGTCCAGTAGAGTAGAGAATAGAGATCTGGGAGAAGGAGGAGGGAAGGAAAAGGCAGGGAGGGAGTAATAGGCAATGAAATTAACCAAAATATGTTGTGAGCATATATGAAGATTTACAATGAATCCTACTATTTTATAGAATTATAATGTCCTGATAAAATATTTTCACAAAATTCAAAAATATGGAATATATTATTAAAACTTACATAAATGGAGAACCATGCTTATAAATTATAATACTGGGGATTGTCAAACTGTCATTTCTCCTCATATTGAACATATTTAAATATTTAATGTACATACTGACATTCAGTGTAATTCTAATCAAAATCCTAAAATGAAGCATTTTTATGTATGTGAAAAACCTTATCCAAAAATAAATATGAAAATGCAAACACTAAGAATAGACAAGAAAATCTTGAAGAATAATTAGCAGAATTATTCATTAGACTATCAGATTTTATGGCATATTATAAAGCTACAATAATTAAGCCAGTGTAGCAATGGAAAGAAACAAACCATTCAGATGGAAAATAAGTCCATAAATAGAATAACCATATCCTAAGACAAAATTTAAATAAAGGTCTTATCACTTCCATGGATAAGTACTTATCTTCTCAATTAAGTCTGCTGGTGCAATTGGATATCTCTATTTAAAATAATAATAATTTTGATCCTGTCCTCAAACCATATCCATGAATCAATTGCACTAATACTTTAGATTTAAATGTGAAAAGTATAACTGTGTGCTCTAGAACATGATATAAAAGGATATCTTCAAGACTTTGGTTTATTCAAATATTTCATCAGATGGATTAAAACAAGAGAAATAAAATTGACTAACTGAACTCCATTAATATAACCTCTGTTTATCAAAAGGCATGTTTACAAAAATGAATCAGCAAACCAGTTACTGGCAGAAGGTATTCCCAAGGGATATATCTGACAAAGGTCTTTAGTACTAGACCATGAGAACACCACATAATCTCAATAACAACTCAATATTTTAAAAAGGAAATAAAAGGGATAAAAAGATACTTCAAAAAAGAAGATATCCAAATGCCCAATTTAGGAAAGTGAAGATGCACAAAACAATTGGTCATCAAAGTAGAGCAAATGGAATTATGATAGCACAGATAGACACAGCAATGTGACCCAGAAATTTCATCTCTAGTTGTATATGCATAAGAACTGGTCACGTATATATCCAAACTCACCAAAACTGAAAATAGTCCATCAACTAAAGAATGGATAAATATTTTGTGGTATATTCATATATAGCATAAGTTAAAATAACAAGTAACATGTAAAGGGATGTATCTTATAGACACTATAATAGACATAAAAAGAGATATATGTACTATAAAATTTGTTTACGTGAAGTTTGGGGAAAAACAGTCACTATGGTGATAGAATTGAGTTTTATGTGTGTATAAAGATTTAAAAATATATGCATTTAAAAATATTCTACATAGCTGGACACAGTGGTGCCAGTAATCCCAGTGGCTCAGGAGGTTGAGGATCATGAGTTCAAAGCCAGCCTCAGCATTGGAGAGGCTCTAAGCAACTCAGTGAGACCCTGTCACTAAATAAAACACAAAATATTGCTGGGGATGTGACTCAGTGGTTGAGTGGCCCTGAGTTCAATTCCCAGTACCCCACTAAAAAAATGCCCTATAGAGGACATAAAAGACATGGGTAATAACAGAGTAAGGGATCCAAGAATAGCACAGATGTGATGGGTAAGATGTACTCACTAGGACAGTATGTAGGATCTATCTGTTACTGGAGACCACAGATTTTTCAGAGGCTCAATTGCACCTAGTTTCTCGTGGTGATCAGCAGCCCATTGTAGAGAGATGTAATAAAATCTATGATTGTATTGATCCAAAGTTAAATAGTTGTGAAGGTAAGTGCAGCTCTGGAAACTTAATGAGTAAGACAATAGCTGCATTGAGCTGGTGAGGCCAGGCCAGAGAAAAGAGCTGGAAATGTTTAAGAATGAGGTGATAAATTGGGACAGAGAGAGTCATCCAGAGACAAGAGCTCTCAGCAAGGGAGAGTGTATAGAAATATTAGCTAGGCTTATGGATATTCTGAAGTGTGGTTCCCTTTCTTAAGATATACCTCTAGTGACTCCTCCATTTTAGTCCTATTAAATGACAAATTTATCTTACACTGTTTTCCATCAATCTTGCATTTGTTCACTGTGAAAGAGCAGAGACACCCTTATAAAAAGAAAAAGGTAGAGACCCTCTGATATAAAATAAATATATCTAGGTAAGATTGACCAAACCAAAGTGGGTACAAATAAAATCCTTGAGTTGTGCTGACAATGGTAAATACAAGGACAGAAATACCCAAGATAAAATAATATGGCCATGAGTCAGGGTCATTGTGACCATTTCTGTGAAACAACCCATCTCTCCAGAGGCCCCAGAAGCTGCTGGTTTCAGATATGGATAGTCTAGCTCCCCCCGGCCTAGCCCACTCTGCTAACTTACCAGATGCAGCCTGAAATAGATTAACTGAACCTTGCTGTTTGCATTTCTTGAAAAAAAGACCCCTATTGTAAGTCTGCCAAGATTTTTAATGGTTTTCACTTTAAAAATCAGCTTGCTGAAGTCACTGCCCAATGCTGCTCCACTAGGAGTGGTGGTCCTAACACCTCAGCCTGTTTTCTCTCTCCCCAAAATAAACGTTTTCCTACTCTAGTCTCTGATGGTCTCACTACGTGTCAATAACTGGACCCCATAACATTCACATGGTTCATTCTTCAGTTCAAGCAGCAATACCCTCCAAAATTCACCCGCTGGTGCAATTATGCACTTTTCTCCTCAAATCTATTAGTTATCAAGTCCTCTCTGAAGCCTCTTGGGATCCCTTTGTCCTCTCCTAATAACTTCCAATCTCCTACCACTTTATTAAACTTATATGCTCACGTGTACATATCCCCCACCACACAGAAATTCTTGAAAGTAGAGAACTTGTTTTATTCCTGTTCTTAGGACAGTGGGCCATATCTTATGAGTTCATTGAATGGATGGCTGGAAGAATATAAGTGCCTGTGTCTGTATTCTTTTTCTCCTCCTCATTCACAGTTACACTGAAATTGTCACTCTCCATAGTGGGTATTTATGAAATAAAAATGTATGTAGTTATAAATGAGAGAAAATTAAATGGATTTCCAAAGCAATTTTGCTATACTTTGAAAATGTGCTTAGATTTTACTTAGAACTTATATTAAAGCTGAATTAGTATACACATTGAATATTATAGTCACCATGATCATAAAAGACTTGTTAAGTTTCTAATTACATGGGTTTATATTTTTAACATATCAGCGAAAAACCCAAAAACATTCTCATCTAGGACAACATAATCTAAATGAGTCAATTACTCATGTGCACATTCATGCATGTGTGCTTCTTTCCCATGCTTCTCTGTCCCTCTGGATTGTCCTTTCTACCCTTTCTCTTTGACTAAAATACTATTCATAATTTAAAATTTAACCTAAAGATTTAAAAAATCTTAGCTTTTCCTAATCACTTGATTTTCATATTTAAACCCCAAATAATTTTCCCTTTAAAAATTAGTTTTTAAATCTATAGATTAACATAAAAGTGTTAAAGATTTAATAAATACAACTCCCACAGGATTTAATGACTGCTTACCCATTACCTGTGAAAGAGAAAAAGTAGTTGAGGGTGACTTCAAGATATTATTCATTAGATATTCATATATATTTCTATATTTATATGGATAAGTAACAAATAATAGAGGTGGAAATAGTATTACATTGGAAGAAAGAACATGAGTTTCCTTTAGAGATGTTCATTTTAATGCTTTTATGGACACTGCTAATGCATTACTTATCAGAATATTGTATAAAATGAGTCACAAGGACAGAAGAAAGATATAATCAGGCAACACCTATTTATCAAATAATAACTCAGACATCATAAAAACAAGAATGACTTCCCAGGTAGGCTAACAAAGGTAAAATCTGACTTCAATATATTCTTCCAAAATATTGAAATAAAAATGTTTCAGTTTCAGGGTATCAATTTAATTTGTTCTACAGTAGCATTCAGTTGTTGGAAAAGAACAAAATGTAAGCATATATTTCTTCAGCTGAAGAATGTACTTATGGAAAATATTTTAACATGACTCAAAAATATACCTCATACCATCACTAATTAATATGATAATTTGTACAGATTAGATGACCCCTTTTGGTACTCACATCACTCCTTTAAACCTACTCTTAATTGCTCTAGTAAAAACTCAGCCTTTGTTTAGGTGTGACTAATTTGTCTAATCAATCAAGTATTTTCTAAGTTGAATAATGAATAGACCACACCAAAGTCATTTTCAATGACGGAAATCTCTAACAAATTTTTGGGCTTAAAAAACTTAAGCTTAGTTTCATCTACTTATGAAATGATAGTGATAGCCAACGCTTCTACAGACAAAGCAGAACTTTCCCGCATAATTGTGTGTGTGAGACCCTGGGTATTGAACCCAGGTGTGCTCTACTACTGAGCTGCATACATTTCCAGCCCTTTCCTTTTTAATGTTGAGACAAGATCTGCTTACTTATCCCAGGCTGGCCTCACACTTGCAATCCTCCTGCCTCAATCTCCTAAGTCTCTGGTATAGTAGATACAGAGCCCTTTTCTGCACTTTGTGATATCAAGTATTTAAAGATACCAATACAGGCTTATCAGAGTTGACCAAATTTCAATTCTATTCATAATACTTCCAGGGGAAACTTCACTTGAATTTTTACTTAATATCATTTTAATATAAAACATACAAATTGCCAGGTGCAGTGGCACACACCTATAATCCCAGTGCCCGAAGAGACTGAAGCAAAAGATCCTGGGTTCTAAACCAGCCTTAGAAACTTAGCAAGACCCCATTTCCAAACAATTATAAATAGGGCTGGGGATGTGGCTCAGTGGTTGAGTGCCTCTTGGTTCAATCCCCAGTACAAAACAAACAAACAAACAAACAAACAAACATACAAATTGAGGAGCTGAAACTTAATGGTGCATTTCATTTGTAAAGTATGTTTTAGTCAGCTTTTGTGCTGCTGTGACTAAAAGACCCAACAAGAACAATGTGAGGAGTAAAAGTTTGAAGGCTCACAGTTTCAGAGACCTTAGTTCATTCATAGTTGGATTTACTCCTCAGGTCTCCAGGTAAGGTAGAATAACAAGGCAGAAGAATATGGGAGATGGAAGCAGGTCACATGATGATCAGGAAGCAGAGAGACTTCACTCACCATATGCAAATATATACCCCCAAAGTCACACCCCCATGCCCCACCTCCTCCAACCACACCTCACCTGCCTATAGCTACCACTCAATAAATTCCCACTGATTGGGTTAAGGCTCTTGTAACCCAATCATTTCTTCTTTGAACCTTCTTGCATTGTCTCATACATGAGATTTTGGGGAACACCTCACATCCAAACCATAACAATATATCACAGTACTTTTGGTGAATGATTTTCTTGCATGTTTTAGTTTGAAGGGTAGACAAATACTAGGTAGAAATTTGGGTATAACTTTCGGAAAGACTATTCTTTCATTACAAGAGAAAGTACACACACACACACACACACACACACACACACACACACACACTTCACATCACCCAAGCATATCCCAGAGACCTATTTGCAGGTTTCATTACACCAAGATTATCAGTAACTTCTTCTGAAACTGAAGGTTGTAAGATAGTTAATAGTTGATCTGTGTTTTATAATAATGTGCAATAATGTAGTATGCTCTGTTTGATATTTTGGAGTATTAAAAAAGCAAACATTCAACTTACTACTAAAATGTTTATAACTCAGGAAACTTATTTGTCTCAAGAAAACCATTCCTCTAACACATTACAACTTTTGATAGAGAATAAGAATCTTTGGTCAATGTATACAGTATAAAAGATTTAGTTCTGATAATTACTGTGTCACATAAGTATCTGAAAGATTTTGTTATTCTTCCAAATAATTCTTAAGAGTAAAACATCTTCATAACCTCTAGTTTCCACCTGGAAACTGCAGGAGTGCTTAAAGTGGATAAGGAGGAGATGAACTATTGTTATCATCAGCTCCAAGGAGTTAATTCTGATTTCTCTTAATCACTTTTCTGCGGGATTGGACTTAAATATGTCCCAAGTAAGATGAAAGATTCCACAAGTCTACTATCATCATCAGAAGAATATGTCTATTCCTGGTTTTTCTCCTATACTAATTCTCAGAGTAAAACGGAAAGTAATGAGTCTCTCTATTAACAGTTCTAAGGCTTTCTTAACACTGCCCCAGAAATAATCTCCTGTGATATTGTTGGGGGAAACAGACTGATCGAGAAGCAGCAAGCAGCACTTGGAGAGAACTATTTTTTACACCAGTGGGCCCCGAGGAAAAAAAAAAAAACCCTCCATATTTTGAGCCCTGATCCATAACTCACAATATTTATAGGTTATTTGACATCATCTTAGACTCATCCTATCATTGAGGCTTTTCCCTCTTTTTTAAAAATAATTCTAATCTGTGTGGCTGAAGGTCTTGTGCAGGGTCTCTAACATAAAGCAAGCTCACAGAACAGATAAGAAGAAACATCTGTTACATTTCAGGAGGAAGTAGTCAGACTCTAGGGCAGTTATTGACAATACAAAACGTAGGGACCCATGGTTAATTAGGTTTCATGGAGAAAGGCTGAGAGAGGGGAGGGGAACTGACTCCTTCCCCAGGCATTGATCTCTTATCATAAACTTTTTGTAATTTCATTTCACAACCAGGTCTGGTTTTGTCATCACAATATGAAAGATCAGAGTTTTGTTTCCATAGATCATGCAACAAATAATTCAAGATTGTCACAAATCCTGGTTATTTCTTCTTATATTTATGTAAAAGCTTTTATTTTTCTTCTCAAAATTTCATTGGTGAAAGCTATTGGTATGTTGGCTAGAACATGAACCTTAGATTACAAATTGATGAAACAGTTTTAATTTTCATGGAGATTCAAGTGCAGGACCCATGCTCAAAGGCACTCCCATTGTGTCTGAAGTCTGAATATTGCTGCCTGAGTAAAGCATGTTATATGTTACAGAAAAACGTTCTAGTTTAGACTTCATGTAAGCATCTTGCAATTGGTTACATATAATAGTCAATTCAAGGAATTGCTTTTATGCATTATAATTTGTTGTTCCCAGTTTTTCAGAATGTATTGTGAAATGTTAGTGCCTTGAATTAACCACATTCTGAATTGAGGAACATTTACACAGGCTTAAACCAAAACAGTCAGTAATATCCTGGCAAAGTTAGTTTTGAGAAGAAAAGATGCAAACTATAAAAAGGCAGAAAAGTGGTCTGTGAGGGTCGGGAAGAGGGTGGAGGGAAAAAAATCATCAAAGACCAGAAGAAATTTCTGAAATATGCTAAAAGTTACTCTGGAATTCCCAGAAATATCAACAATTGTCTGGGCTTTCAATGTTTGAACAGAAGACAACTATTGTTAGCCTTCAGAGAAAGTGTTAGCCATGTGTAAAAGATTCTGTGGTGGTTCTCATTGCCATTTAAATCTCTAGCACATGATTATTTATCCTAAGAAAATACTTGCAATGGAGTTGGGGTATATGGCACACACAAAAGGAATATAATTTTCTGTGAGACACAGAAATTTACAGAAAGCTACTGTATTTTTAAAGGTCTATTGTTTCTACGACAGAAAGGAGGTGTAGAGTTTTTTAAGAAGTGCTTTCTTCCCAGAGATCCATCAAATATTAGATTTTTGCTAAACCAGCATGGCTATAATTTGGAAAGATTTGTAAAACATAAGAAAATTGAAATTGGTCTTTCAAGAATTTAGAATTATGTTATTGACTTAATTGAAATCTTGATTCTATGATTTGCTTTATTTTGAAGATGTGCTCATGTGAAAGAATGTTTAGACACATTGTTAAACACTTCTATATTTGGTAAGAGCACCTAAGGAATTTGCCTGTTTTTCTAGGACAAGTTCCATACTATCACGCAAAGCACTTCTAATATCGAGGCTGATCATCTGTCCAGAGATGGCCATTAAACCTACAGAGCAAATCAGAAAAACATTTGTAAGTATTTAACTGCTCCTGAATTGCTTTCACAGCTAGCTAAATCATTTTCTCTTAGTGGTAATTGTTTCAATGTCCCAAGACATTAAAAGTTATTAAAGACTAATGACCCAAGACTTGTTTTTCTTGTAAAGGTGGAAACTTCTTCTGATGCTGTAGCATTTTCTTTATTATGTTTAACTGGATACCAGTTTTTAAAAGTCTACAATTTTATTTATGTATACATTACGAATCAAATAAATAAAACCATAGGTTTGGAAAAGTTATGCTTTTGGTTCATTATTACATTTACTGAAAATATTTTATATACCCAAAATAGTCATGTTCATGTTCAGACAAAAGAGGTATGGTTAATACCAATTGATGTGAAAACTCAATAGCAGCACAGTTTTTGAGGATTCTTCTGCTAAGATTTGGCTTTCACCTTATGAAAAGCTTTGTCCTAATTCTGAAAAAGGGTATTCACTGGATATGATTATGATTTTCAGGTAATCTTCTCTCATATTAGAGTGTAAGTAACATATGAACTCTCTTCATTGCAATTATTCCTTCAAATGGAACACTATGCTGTTCATTCTATGAAGAAGCACTATTACAAATGGCCTATCAAAATTTAAAAGAAATCCTGAACAGGATATTGGATGAAGAAAAAATAATCATGATTTGGATAATGATAATTACACTGGAAATTCATTTACATGTTCTTTTAACTATGCCTCAAGTCAGATATTTTAATTTTTCATGTCCCATCCAAAGAAGAAATCCATTGGAGAAATACAAATAGAAACAATCTCTTATAATCACAGTACATGTGGCAGCAGAGAAAAACATATAGTTCAAACAAAATGTTATACTTCTGTATTTTCCTTGGGAAAATAACCTGGAAAAAGTATATAAAAATTTATTCACCTTAAATTCTCAACAAAATTATCAAGTTAAGTAGTACAGTTTAACATCTAAATATATGTTTATATATACTTATATATTAGAATGAGTAAAAAAGAACAAATGTAAAATCTGACATTTACATTGAATTTTAAGGTATGTTTATGAAAATATACATAATTACATTTAAGTTTTTAGAGCATGTTCTATATGTTACTTAGTATATCATCTTAAGTTTGCATAATATTTTTCCTAATCATTCATTGTTTTGATTTTGGAGAAAAATCATAAATTTTAACGATATTCCTTTTACTTAGTTTTTTGCTAGTGACAGATACCACATGAAAGAACAAGTATGTTGAAATAGAAGAGATAATGATATCATTTAAAATTATATGGCAAGTGCATTTTAATAATAAAATGAAATTATTTTAATACAGGAAAATATGTGGGTAATTATAAACTAACTCAGTTTTCAGTGAGTGGTCAAAAAATACTGCTTTGCTCAACAAAACACATACAAACAAAGAGTTAATGCAATTTTACTGTGGTGTTTAAGGAACCATAATTGAGATGTTGTAGGCAAGTATACATTTTTTATGACTGATACAGTTTGTCATAATTGAAAACAACTGATCATTGTTAGACTTGGAAATTCAAATTTTAAAGGGCATCATAAAATGTTAGATTTGCTTCCAATACCATATCCATTACAACATGAAAATTTCTAACATGTTACCTAAATTTGTTGCTTTAGATTAACGTTGAAAAGAAATCCTAACAGCTAACAACTTTCAACATGCCAAGTTTCACAATGGAGGAATTTGTCTGAGTCACAAAGTCACACTTGACCAGAACAGCCACTTTCACATTCACATCCAGGTCCAACATAAACAAATCACAAATATCTCAGTGAAATTTCTTCCTTGTCTTCATTGGACTGTGATTCTGCTGGAATTTTTGAGTTGAAAATGAAGCAATTTGGGCATTGATTAAAACTGAGTGATTAATTTCAGAGCCATGATCCCTGTGTATTTAAGTATTTTGTTACCACCTTCTTAGGCCTGTTTTATTTTTGGACAATATGTCCATTCTGCAAACATTGGAAACATAATTGTTTCACTTTTCCCATTTAAGTTAGACAGTAACACAACAAAAACAACAACAACAAAAAACTCTTGTATTTGGAATAAATATCTCTATTTGCTGCTTTTATTAATTAGAAAAAAAATTTTGTGAGTCTGTGGCTCATTGTTGAGTGTGTGTAAGTCTGTATATCCACCAGAATCATTTCTACAGACTGGAAAGAGAATAATTTAGTTCAAACACTATACTCATTAACACTTCTCAATTCTGCCATTTATCTATCCCTTTAGTTTATGCCGAACTCCAAAATTAGAGTAACAGTAAGTGTGCAACTTTGCATGTGTATTTTTTTTCCTTTTACTCTGCATTTACTTCTTCAAATCTATAGCCACAGATCTGACCGATTTTATGCTGTACAAACACAAACTGGATAGCCATCATCTATTTCCTGAGGTAACCAACACTAGAGTCTCATAAATGTTAATATTGAATGTTGTTAAATGCATCACATTTATTTTTCCAACAGAAACATCAAACAGCAAATTTTTAAGAGAATATAGATTATGTTCATGAGTTTAAGAGTTAGAAGATGAAAATTAAATATAAAAGAAATTGGGGCACATGCATGTTTGTGAAATTTTCCTCACTCAAATGGACCTAGGTTTAAAAAAGAAGTGAAAGGTCATCTGCACTGAAACTGTATGCCTCCAGCCTCACAGCACAAACGTCCAAGTTGTCTGTCAGTTAAATAGAAGATTAAATGGATGGAGGTCAAACCCAGGGCACTTAACCACTGAGCCACATCTGCATCCCATTTTATATATTTTTTTAATATTTTATTTAGAGACAGGATCTCACTTAATTGCTTAGGGCCTCACTAAGTTGCTGAGGCTGACGTTGAACTCACAATCTGTTGTGCCCAAAGGCTCGAGACCCCACAAGGAGCACCAGAGACCACGATCAATGCAAGCAGCAAAGAGTCATTTATTAGCAAGTTCGAACCTGGTCCTCTGCGTCCTTAACCAGTGACGCTAAGAGAGGCCCCGAGCCCTCGTTAGCAGGGTTTTTATAATGAAAGGCAAGCAGTTTTACAGTGTTCTTTTAATTGGTTAACATTTGAACAGCTAAACATTAGTCCTCCTCTGGTTGGTTCCAGCCAATCTATTTGATTCTCATTGGGTCCTGCCAGAACTGAACGGTCCTAGTGGAAGAAGGGAGGAGGGAAGGGGTGAACTATGCAGGAGATGAGTCGGGGCTAAGCCCTGCTCCCGTCCTTGACGGATAAGGTCTCCAGGCAACCGCACATTCCTCGGACAAATATCTCTTAACAACCTTGGTAAGCACAGGGGCCCAGCAGTCCTGTTTGTCCTTGAGACAGTTAGCAGCACGGATACCACCCTGCTCTCAACAAATCCTCCTGCCTCAGCCTCCCAAGTCACTGTTTAAAAGAAGAAAGCAATAAAACCCCCCAAAGATCCTATGTTTTCCAATATGAAGAGACCAGAATGTGAATGTGGGTGATCTGTACAGAAGACATGGAATAATTCTTTCAGTAGTTTCATCTGGATATTTGCAAGAAATTGCCCAGTTCTCCTCCAAAGTAGCTATTCCAATTTACATTCCCATCAGCAGGGAATGATAGTTCCTGACGCTCTACTTCCACCTCAGCAGTCTGTATTGTCAGCTATTGTCAGCATTCTGTATTTTGACCATTATAATAGGTGTGCAGTGGAATTTCAGGATCTCAGGATGTGTTAATTTGCATTTCCCTAATGATACATATATAATATAGAGAATCAGTATCTTTTATTGTGCTGTATTCTCTCTCTCTCTCTCTCTCTCTCTCTCTCTCTCTCTCTCTCTCTCTAAATGAAGTGTCTGTTAAAGTTTTTGGCACATTTTTAGATTGGGTTATTAATGCTGACTTTTTAAAGTTCTTTGTATGTTTCAGATAAGTCCCTCGTCAGGTGTGTCGTTGGCCAATATTTTTGCTCAGTCTAAGGCTTGTCTTCCCAATTGCTTGACATTGTCTTTTATAGAACAGAAGATTTTAACTTTAACAAAATTCAGCTTATTCATGATGGCATCATGCATCTGCATTTAGCGTTTTATCTAATAATTGCCATTGTCATGGCCACCCAGGTTTCTTCCTGTACTATCTTCTGGGGGTTTTATGTTTTTGAGTTTCACACTTTGGTCTGGCAGCCATTCTACCTACCTTATAGAAGGGGGTAAAGAGTTCATGTCTACATTGATTTTTTTGGCATATGAATTTCCAGTCGTTCCAACACTGTTTTTGAAGACTGTCTTTACCCCCTTTTTAATGCCTTCATTTCTGGCCAAAGATCAGTTGACAGTTATCTGGGTTTATTTCTGCTTTCTCTACTTTGTTCCATGGATCCATTTATCCACTTCTTTGCCATTTGAACACTGATTACTGTACACTTACTCTCTCGAAATCAGGTAGTGTCAATCCTCTGCCCTTGTTTTTCTCCATCATTGATGGAGTTGGTTATTCTGAGACTTTTGCCTCTCCATACAAGCTTTAGAATATTAGAATAACTTGATGTAATTTTGTAAAATTGCAATAAATCCGTAGATCAAGTTGGGAAGAAGTGATTTCTTGACAACATTGAGTTCTATTATTCTTTACTGTGAGACGTCTTTACTTTTTCAGTTTTTCTTTCATTTCTCTCATCAAAGTTTTGTGATTTTCCTCGTGTAGAGTTTGTACATATTTTGTTATACTCTTACCTAAATATTCCCTACTGAGGAGGTGCAAATACAATTGACGCTTTTAATTCCAAATTCCACTTGTTCATCACTGGCATGATGAAAAGTGATAGACTTATAAATGACTTATATCCTGAAAACACTACCATCATTTGTTTGAGATACTTTTTTTTGTTAATTTTTAAAAAATTTTCTACATAATCATGTAATCTGCAAAGACAACTTTTTTTTTGTCTTATTTCTTCCTTTCCAATCTGTTTACCTCTTAAATCTTCTTCTTCGCTTATTGAATTAACTAATTTTTCCAGTATACATTTTTATCTTTTTGATACCAAGGCTACTTAACCATTGAACCACATCCCCAGCCTTTTAATTTTTTATTTCGAGACAGGGTCTTACTAAGTTGCTGAGGGTTTTGCCAAATTGCACAGACTGGCTTTGAACTTGCTACCTCAGCCTCCAAAGCTGGTGGTATTACAGACTTGTACCACCACACCAAGTTTCCCTTAATTTTTGTCTGTTTATGAAAGACTATTCCCTCTGCTTTCCCTTAACTTTTAAAGGCTAATTAAACACTTTGAAGAATTACAGTTTAAAAGATTTTTTTAAATTAATTTCCACACTTTCAATGTTTAACTACACTCCTTTGTTACATGGTTTCTGAGAAGTTGTATCTATTTTTTATTCCTATTCCAGTATAGACAAGGTAGTCTTTCCTAAAGTTTCTTACAGGCATATTATTATTATTATTTATATTATATTATTATTTATATAATAATATTATTATTATCTTTAATATTCTATAGTTTGAAATTTTTTTTTGTTGCAGTTTTTAGTCATTTATTCTACTCAGTGTCCTCTGAACTTCCTGGATGTGTGGTTTGGTGACTGACATTAAGTTGGGCAGAAACTCCCAGGCATAATTCTTTCAAACATTTCTTCTATTACTTTCCATCTTTACCTTCTGGAATGCTCATTATGTGTATGTTAATGACTTTCATTGTTTTCCAGAAGTTCTTTTTCTTTTTGCTTTCTAGTTTTGACACTTTTTGTTGAAATATTCTCAAACTCAAACTTTCTGTCATATCCATTCTACCAGTGAATCCATCAAAGGCATTCTTTCTCTTATAGTACTAGTATTTCAATTCTTTATATATATATATATATATATATATATATATATATTTAGTTGTAGATGGACACAATACCTTTATTTTTATGTGGTGCTGAGGATGGAACCCAGTGCCTCACACATTCTAGGCAAGTGCTCTGCCACTGAGCCACAACCCCAGTCCTCGAATTGATTTTACCATTTTTATATTTATGCTTACACTGCCTACTTTATCATTTATGCAGTCATTTTATCCATTTTCCTTAGCATTTTGATCACAGTCACTGTAAATTTCTGGTCTGTTAATTCCAAAATGCCTGCCATATCTTCATCTGGTTCTGAAGCTCTTCAAACTGTTGTTTCACATTTGATACACTATTTAGGGAAATATTTATTATAGCTATCAGAAACTTCCTTGTTTTCATAAAACCACAGACGAATGATAATACATCCAAGATAAATTATTCTTTCCACATTTCTTTCTCTAGGATTTAGTGATTTCATCTTTCATGTCGGACTGTTTTACATCAGAAAATGGTGTACTCAAAAGGGGCAACTGAACTGAGTTTAGTAAGAGATTTTTTTAAAAACTTAAGAGAAACAAGTGGGAAAGGGTGACTAAGTCAAGGGCTAACACTAGTGGAAAGTTATTCCTCTCAATGGACTTGAAGAAGTGTAGGGAACATTCCTCAAGCTGATCTGACAACAGTCGCTGACACCATGGTCTAAGTAAGCCAAACAGACTGAACAGAGAAACTGAGGCAATGGTAAAGACTCGCCATGGAATGAAGGTCTTTGCAGCTGTTGAGGCTGAGTTTGAACTGAGGAAAGGCCTCGTTCTGACATGCATCCCAGCAAGCTGTGATGTGAGCTCGCCAGCGCTGCCTTGTCTCATGCTGTGTGCTGGAGCTTGCCATTCCCCCAGTCCTTTGTCTCAGACCTGTTGCTGGGCAGAATTGCTTAGGCATACCTGGTTTGTTTACACTACCTGGACTCTCGACGTATAGTTCACCTATAGGTTGACTCTGTTATACTTTAACAAGCATGTTAACCTGATTGGATAATGTGTCTATATATGTCCTGTGCAACCCTAAATAAAATTAGATCCGTGCCTTCAGAGCTCCATCTCCGATGCCTGGGTAAGCGCACTGGGTAAGGCTAAGTAGGGTAGGCATCGTCTGTCCTCACCCTCAGCAAGCCCGTCTCAGAACATCTACAAAGGTGGAGGGAAGAGATGACAATGGTTTTCATAAGAAATGTGTCCTTTTGTTGAATTATACTTCATTGCTAATTAGCTGCTATTATGGTTTGGGCTGGGAATGTCCCCCTAGAGCTCAGGTGTTAAGCCATGCAGCAGTTCAGTGGAGATAATAATTGATGTCTGAGGGCTGTAACCCCATCAATCAGTGGATTTAACAATTTGATAGGTTAATAATTTGGACAGACTACTGGGTGATAACTGTAGTCAGGTGGGGTGTAGTTGAAGGAAGTGTTTCACTGAAGGCATGGCATTGATGACTGTCCCTTTTGCTTTTCTGTCTCTCTCAATCTCTCTCTCTGCTCCCTGCTGTCATGAACTGAGTAGCTTTTCTCTGCCATACCCTCTGCCATGATGATTCTGCCTTGAAGCTGCTGATAATGAACTGAGATCTCTGAAACCACAAGCCAAAATCTTTCTTCTTCCCAATTGTTCTTGTGAGTTATTTTGGAAACAGCCAAGAAAACCTAATACACTGCCTCTGCTGGTGAGAGCCAGGGGAGCAGGACCCCAGCAGCTATTTCCTTCCCACTCTTTTCTCTTTGGCTAGGAACTCACCATTCAAACATACCCAAAGGTAAAGCGTAAACAGAGTCTTACTGATTTAGACAACCTGAGGCACATAGCAAGGTTGAGAACTTTGGAAAGGGAACGTAAAGAGACAAATGGTCAATAACCAAAACACCTGTAAATTTAAGGTTTTCGACCAGAAGAGTTCAAAGTTGCTTTCAGCTCTACAAATTTTCTTTTCTGCTGTTACATCTTGTCATTTTCTTCTTCATAGCTGTACATTATTGACTGGGTTAAAAAAAAAAAAAAACTGCTCTCAATAGGCCTTTAGTAATGTGATAATAAAATATGTGGGAAGGAAATTGTTCTATTATCTTTTGAATGGGTATCAGCCTTTTTTTTTTTTTTCTTTGTGGCACTGGGAACTGAACCCAGGGGCACTGTACCACTGGTCTCTTTGTTTGGAGATAGGGTCTTGCTAAGTGGCTGACATTGGCTTCAAACTTGCCATCCTCCTGCCTCAGTCTTCTGAGTAACTGGGATTATAAGCATGAACCACCATACCTCATAAGTCACAGTCGCTTAGCGAGTTTGTATTATTAGACTGTGAATTTTGTCTTTTCATATAGGTAACTATTTGCTACAGCTCATGTATATTTCTACAACTTTTTACATGTCTAATTTTAGTAAATTAATTAAAATGTATCACTCATATAACATTTTATTTAAAACATTTTGGAATCCTTTATTTGTAATTTTTCCAGTATCGTTATTGTCTGGTGCAGATAAGAGTATCTCACTAATACCTTGCATATACACAAAAGGTAATATTGTAAATCTGAATTTAGGATGATTCAAGCTTTTCTTTATAGTCAAAGAGTAAGCTGAGTACCTGCTTGGTTCTCTCATAGAATAGATTGACATTTTGTTATTTCCTCTGTTTCCGTAAATCTATAGATTGGAGTACAGGCAAGGGCTGAGAATCCTAAGAAGCATTTATTCTAACACACACACATGCACACACACACACACACACACACACGTGCACACACACACACACACACACACAGATTCAAACTGCTCCCCTATTATACACCCATTAGCTGCCACAAGTGTAAATGACCTGCTGAAAACGACACACTTTAGTGGAAGAGCCTTTTCACATTACTCTCCCTGCAGCTGGATCTGTGGACTGATAAGCTCAGTGCTTCTGGGAAAATAATTTCTCCACAAAAGCTAAACATATGGGATGAAGAGAAATTGTGTGACAGACGCATTGCAAGTGAAACCATCTTGCTGAGGAGCAGGTTTTCTGTGTTCTAGGAGAAATATCAAAAACACCTTGGCTGCCTTAGTTCTTGCAATATCATTGTCCAAAGTCACAGCATGAATCTGTGTGCAGTAATTTGATCCCCTTCTAGCGGCACTCCTGTTGACTAACAATCTACCAACAACTTGTCACCAGAAAACAAGGAGTGAACCGAATTTCTGAATGCACTGTGCCATCTTACTATGTCATATCCTTATTATCATTTGTGTTTTGATTATGATTATTACCATAGTAACAAACACATTGCACAGAGTAAATATCATCACCAACATCTAAATAAACTGATTTTATTTGCAGACATAAATTTTAAAATACCTTTATTTTTTTTCTTTCCTTAAGATGTAAATCCCTAAGTTCCTTGCTTCTTTATAATGTTTATATATTGTTTATACTTACATGCCTGTTCTCAGAAGGCATGTTACATCAGCCCTCTGACCCTCTTGGTGGAACTATGCAATAGTTAATTATTAAAATCAGAAAAATATGACATTTTAGTGGAAAGAAAAGGTTGCCAAATGTTGGTAAAAGTTGAGTATCTTTCTTTTCCATATACGTAGAACTCAGAGAAGAATGAGCTATCAGATTTCTGTTCCACTAATCAGAGTTAAAAAATCAAGGGGCCTAGTGCTGGTTAATCCATGCCAGATGCAAGGAGTAATAGTAGGGATAAAAAGAAAGGATGTTTGACTCACGCTTTTCCATAATGAAAAGAAAATGGAAATATTTTTCTTCCCTCTTATGCCAGAGCAATATAAAAGGTAAAACATGTTTAAAACTGTGCAAGGAAACTTTTTCACCACAATAACAATAATTATACTTTAGTATTACATATGTAAACATAAGATGTTCCTTTTTCCATTGAGGAAGAATTCCTTACACAAATTTTAGTATTAAATTTTGTTTCCAGATAATTTTTCCGTTAGGTATTTCCATTTAGTTCTAAAGTTAGCATCAAACTCCAGCCAAACTTAAAGCCTCTGGATACGCTTTTCTATTTCTTTTTCTTGTATTGCTTTACACAAATTGATAGAAGAAAAATAGAAATTTAAAGGAGCAATCACTCAGAAAGTCACATAATTCATTACTTAACTCATTTTAATTGAAATTCCTTGGCATCTTTGTATTTTTACACTATTTACATTTAATGCTCATGCATATTAACTGAGGCATCTTTGATAGTCAAAAGTTCAGTGATTTATCAGATTTCTATTGGGCTCTCACCTTGACTCAACTATTTCATTGGTCTTTGGTGGAGCACAAGTCTATTTTGAATGGAAGCTCTGTGTTAGGATGAACTTTATCTGCTATGTTCCAATTGATGTATCTCATCAGAAAAAACAGGTGACACGTAGTAGATGTTTGGTCTTTGCTCAATGCAAGGATCTCTGAAGTTTAATAGAAAGATATGCTCAAACTTGTTATTGTGATTACTGATTTGTAATCAGAATTTATATTTGTCATTTGCCATATGCTTCTCATTCAGGTGTTTCTGTTTGTTCCATTGGCTTCCCTACTCTTGGGTTATAGATTTTTCAATCATTTTCCTGTTCTTCTACTGAGCATCTAATATTTAACATAAAAAATTCAAACAATCTCCCACTAAGAAGATATTTTCTTTACATTACTCTCAATTGATTTATATTTGACTTTTACATTATGTATGAACAATTACTTAATGCTACCTATTATTCGTACCCCTTTGAAAAGTTATTGTTCCATTTTTTTCTTAGGATCTAGTAATACCAATAAAAACTTTGAAGCTATTTTGATACTTCTCTGACATTTACTTTTAAGTCCTTATATTTAATATTCAGATTCATGAGAATATTAATCAGAAGTTACCTACATATCACCTTTATTATTGTACAGGATGTTTTGAGGATATATGTGTCAAGATTGTTGACATGTCTGTTAGGACCTTTTTCAATACGTTTGTTTCAACCTTTAAGATATTTTATTTCCTCTGTTCTCTTTTTTGGGAGCTTGTATTATAGAAATTCTAGTTGAAAGTTTCAGTGTATTTTCACAGATCAATTTGTCAGCTCAAAAATTTTTTATCAAGTTAATATTACTTGTTATTATTTTATTATGTCCTGTTGAACTTTAGTTGTATTTCTTTTGCAACCAAATTAAAAATTTTCAAGGTCTTCATTTTTCTCTGAATGGCAGTCTGTTCTTACTACATAGCTTTTATTTGTCATGTTACTAATTATAGTTATTTCAAGTGTTTATCATCTCTATTAAATATTAAATCATATCTACTTAGAGAATTACTTTTATTTCCATGTTTCTCTGAGGTTGGTTAATCTCAGATTTAATTGATTATGAAAGATTTCCTGTAATTATCCATCATTATTCAAATGTTTCATTAGAAAGTACTTGTTAACTCTTAATCTACTGTAGATTATATCTATGACAGAAAACTACTTTAAGTTCTTTGGCTAAATAATGTATTTAAGCATTCATTCTTAGGTTTAGGCTTAGTGGATTATTTTGTGCTGTAGCCTAAACAAACATTTCAGTGTAATAGTATATTTTGTTCAAAGAAAATAATTTGTATCTGTTGCTAAGGTTCCTAATTTTTAAAATATCATTCCATTGTCTATTAAAATTTCTGTTCTATGCTATATTGATACAATAAACTTAGAGTCACATTAACATTTTTGATAGAAATGTTACTTGATATTTAAAAGTAATAATTCTTAACCTGTCAACTTCTTACAACCAACAACTTATACCCAGAAGGAGCTAGAGTTTGAAAATCATATTTTTTAACTGAGGTTTAAGTTTTCAGTGTGTAATGTTTTAATGCTTCACCTCATTTCTTTAGAGAACTTGTGATTGTCCCCTAAGGGATACTATTCTGATGGCACTATTTAAAATCCTGGATGACCATATAGTCTCATTTTCAAACACTTTTCCAGCATATTTTAAAAATCAGAATAATAAAACATTCTTTCTAAATGTCAGGGTTAATTGAATCTATTTTCCTAGCACATACTCATGCATACTAGATGCACTTTCTTCTTTCCACACGCACGGTCCCATTTTTCCACATGCATGGTACCTGGCTTTTCACTCCTTGGTCTGCCTTCACTGCAATGAGAAAGAGGCCATTTGCTTTCAAAATATATAGATAAATCTTATTCTGTCATCTGGGCCTAGAAAGACATACCACATGAACAGTTTGTGTGGTTTTTTTAAAGAGAAAAATTATTACATTCAGGGACATTTAAAATGTTTTCTTCTCTTAATAATATTATCATCATATATATGACTATTTATATGGATATATATATATATGAATGTATGTATAAATAAAATTATCTCTTAAAGCAAGCACGATTGTTCTTGCTGTAAAGAGGGCCAACAATATGAGCAGCAGCCAAGATAATGTATTTTCTTCTGAAAGGCAAGAAAGAAAAGCCTGACAATAAGCAGCAGATAGGTGCCAGGAAAAGATGAGAATTTTCTATTTGAATCTTCTCTTTGAGTATTTCCTGCCCTCCATAGGTCACTTGACTTTTGTCTCCTTCTGAAGTTACAGTGGACTATGCAGTGTCCTGTGAACATCTGCCTATTTCACCCCTCAAAAAAAAGAAAAAAAAAATATATATATATATATATAGTGCTGGCCTCTTCATTGGTAGATGCGTTCATGACCACAGTCATGAAAATCTCCTGACTCTAGAGGTGGACTATGTTTTAAATGAGGTCTTGAGAAGTACCCTTAAAATTAAAGACATATGGCTGCTCCAGTTACAAGTGAAAGCTGGACACTGTGTCACAGGCCTGTCATTCCAGTGATTCTGGAATCTGAGACTAGAGAATGGGCCAGTTCAAGGCCAGCCTCAGAAACTTAGCAAGAACTTCAGCAACTAGTGAGAACTAGACTAAAAATAAAAAGGACTGAGAACATAGCTCAGTGGTAAAGTACCACTGTGTTCAGTACCCAATATCCCTTAAAAAATTACAAGTGAACTTCAGATCCAAACTAGACTCTTATTTGAATGGCAAGACAGAATAATACTAGATTTTTGTGAAAAGATGCAGTTATGAGTTTTGCATGAAATTAAAGGAACAGTCTGAGGAATTTGGTGTAAGGGTTTGAGGTGATTTGGCCACTCTGTTTAAAGAAGGTAAGATGGACATCTATTTGTATGCCTTTCTAGTTCCTAGAAAAAAGATGTAAGTCTTTGAGGAAGAATTACTCATCTTAGCATTCATGGGTATGTAAACTTCAGTGTTAACGCTGACCTGGTGATAATATCTTGAAATTTTGAGTGACTAGTGTAGATGAATTAGAAAAACTGAGGGAAGAAACTCAACTAAGGGTCAAAGCCCCTCTTGCATAGGATAGACAAATGAGTAACAACATAAAGCAGAGGTCCTCAACCAGGGAGAATTTTTCTCCCCAGTGAGATATTTGATAATATCTAGAATATATTTGATTTCAGTGACCAGGACTATAGGGAAAAGAAGCTACTTACATCTATAAAATAGAGTCCAGGGGAACTACTGAAACTTCCTGTAAATCACAGGACAGTACTCTCTCCCTTCACCCAAGCAAAGAAATGTTGATAGTGCTAGCATGAGAAACTTCCCTAGAGGAATGAAAAATTGTCACATGATCAGAAGAGAACAGATGTCCAGGGTAGTATAGTGACAATATCAAAGACAGGATAATGCTTCAAAATAGGACTTGGAGTTCTATTTGCATCAGCAGAAAAAATGTGAGATAAAATGCAAAAGACAGGTGAGATTTTTTTAAAAATCTAGAGGTGATATCCTTTTGGCACAAATAGAAAGGAGAGATTTCAGGAACACTGTGTATGTTACAAGGTTATTTTGAGCCTAACTATTCCCCTGAATGCTAGGTATCTTTGTTAGAGAGACAAATGGTTTAAATGTAAAATTCCATCACAAAACAGTAATTTTACAGATTACTATAAAACTAGTGGTGTTAAATGTGATCAACTTCTACATTTGGGAATGTTGGAAGAACAAAGAAGTTTGGAGATGTTTTCTTCTACTTTCTATCTTCTCCAGATATATCA
The DNA here is from genome assembly GCF_902686445.1 of Sciurus carolinensis. Lineage (NCBI taxonomy): Eukaryota > Metazoa > Chordata > Mammalia > Rodentia > Sciuridae > Sciurus > Sciurus carolinensis. The sequence goes on from NC_062218.1 coordinate 118,305,165, forward strand.
TTTTATTCTTTTCTGAAATAGCAACAAATCTTCAATGTCTTTTTCTAAGTTTAAATCTGTTTTATCTTTTTCTAATTTTACCTTAAGTGAATCATGAACCATGTTAGACAATGTACATCATCAGAGAAAACACATTATGTTTCATCATAGATAGATGAAAAATTATTTACAATGGATTGAGAAATAATACAGCCATGGACAAAATGGATTTTCTGTAAAGTTAATAAATACTATATATATATATATATATATATATATATGTGTGTGTGTGTGTATATATATATATATATATTTTTTTTTTTTAGAAAGCTATATATCTTTGTAACTTTGGGAAATATTGACCTTTAGTATTGCATTGCCATGAATTTCTGAATAAAGGAAAGAGAAGATTACCAAAGAGGAGAGGCAAGAATAGTGGGTTCTGTGTTAACAAAAATGTGGACAAATGAATAATTGAGGGAAATAAGCAAGTGTAACTTGCTTATTTAAATACAACTTCAAGTTGTATTTAAATTTTAATAAAAACAAGTATGCCTTATACTTGATCCATAGTATCCCTGGTGATTATAAGGAAGGAATGTATTGAAATCCAATATTTTGGGGAAAGTATTTCTCAGTGCTTGAAATTGCAGTGTAATAAATTATTATACTGGTATATAACTTCCATGGTCACAGATCCTTTTAGAAATGGTTTCAATATTTTTAAATCCTTAGTGTTACTGCACTACTTTCTACTGTTCTTGACCAGCAGGGAGGTTTGTCTCACTATTTTCAACATAAATCTTATTTATTTTTGATACTGGAGATTGAACCCAGAGATGCTTAACCACTAAGCCACAGTCTCAGTCCTTTTTTTTTTTTTTTTTTTTTTTTGAGAAATGATCTTGCTAAGTGCTCAGGGCCTTGCTAAGTTGATGAACTTGCCTTTGAACCCTATGCTCCTCCTGCCTCAGCTTCACAAGCTATTGGGATTACAGGACTGCCCCACCATACCTGACTCAACATAAATCTTAAAGTATGAAAAATAATAAGATTTTGACCTTCAGATAGGAATCCATCTCAATTTCTAGTCTCAATTTCTGAGAGTCATACCAGAAAAATCAGAAAATTGGGGGAACATGATCATTTTGTGTTTGCTATATTGTTAATAAATAGTGGTAGCTAGCTATTCAGTTGTTCTCAGCTACAATGATTTTTAATATATTAATATTAATAACCAAGTCTTTGAAGAACATAACAATTTTAAAATGACATGTCAAATACAGAGATTACAAAACTAAAAATCAATTTTTTCAGCAGATTTTTGAGCTTCAATATTTACTGTGAAATATTGGAAATCATGGAATGCTTAGTTTATATTAGATGTACTACAAGCTTTATTTGTAAAGCACAGTGTGAAGTAATCAAAGGGCATCCCAATTTGCAATCTAGTTTTGGATCAAATACTAACCTCCCAGATGTATAGTGGTAAAGAATAATACAAATTTGAAATAAATATAAGCTTTCAGAAATGAGAAATAATTATAACAGATTCATTAATTTTCCCTATGAATATATTAACTACATAAAATAATTTGCAAAAATTTACATTTAACTAATTTAATTTTGCACTCTTAAGGCTCAAAATAAAATGCATTATTTAAAGCCAGATTTATCTAAGATATGGATATTTGTACATTGCACAATTAATCAGAATAATGTTCTCAAACACAGTGAAAGAAAAAGAGCAGCATAAATAAATGTATCTACAAATGAATATATATTCATTTTAACATAAAATAAAATAACCAATCAGAACTAAACTCTGATGATTTCCTTCTCTGCCAGAATGATGTAATTCTTCAATATCGAGAGTTTGAATTTTATAAATATTGAAGTCTAAAATGAATCAAATTGAATTGCATTGGTAACGTATGTTTTTAGCTACCTTAATCTAAAAATTATATAGATATGTATATACATACATATATGTTCCATATTTAATTACACCAGAGCACAACACCCTCTTTTATAAAGCAACACGTTAATGATTATTTGTAGAATGTTCCCTGTGCTTCAAACATGAAGACTCATGACTTTTTGTCACCAGCATTATATATGTGTAATATATATATATGCACATATCTAAATAATTATAAGGGTTAGAATATGTGTCTGTGTATTTAAAACATTGAATATACCAATAATGAAATTAATCTCCTGGGAAAGAAATCAGGAAAAACTTCTGTTCACAATGGTATTAAAAAATAAATGGAAATACCTAGGAATAAATCTAACCATGGAGGTAAATACCTACACACAATGAAAACTATAGAATATTGAAGGAAGAAATTAAAGAAGACAAAAGAAAACAAATACCTTCCATGTTCATGAATTGTTAAAATGGCCAAAAATATCATAAACAATATACAGATTCAATGCAATCCCCATCAAAATACCAATTGCATTCTTCACAGAACAAGAAAAAACAGTCCTAAAATTGATTTGGAAGAATAAAAGAAAGAGAATAGCCAAAGCATGTCTAAGTCAAAAAAGAAATGCTGAAGACATTATAATAACTGACTTCAAATTATACTACAGAGCTATGGTAACAAAAATTGCATGGTATTGGAATAAAAACAGACGCATATACCAATGGTACAGAATAGAAGTCTCATAGATAAACCCACATGGATACAGTCAATATGAACTTTGACAGAGGTGCCTAAAACTAACACTGGAGAAAGACAGCCTTTTTAACAAATTCTGTTAATAAAACTGGTCACCAACATATAGCAGAATAAGATCAGAACCTATATCTTGATCCTGCATAAAAATCAACACAAAATAGGTCAAAGACCTAGAAATTAGTGCATAAAATATGAAACTCTTAGAAGAAAATGTAGAATCAATATTTTGACATATGGGCACAGGCAACAACTTTCTCAATAAGACTTCTAAAGCTCATGAAATAATGCTAAGAGTTAACAAATGAGATGAATTTAAAAACTTCTTCACAGCAAAGGAAACAGTTAAGAATGTGAAGGGAAAGCTTATACAATTGGAGAAAAATCTTTGCTAACTATTCACCTGATAGAGAATAAATATCCAAAATATTTAAAGAACTTAAAAATATTAACATCAAAAGAACAATGGGTAGTTTTTTGATTTAACCAAATTTATTTATTGAGTTATTATTCTTTTGGTATTGTTTGAATTCTTTAAACAAAATTTAGCACCATTTATAATAAAAGCACAGAAGAATCTTGGGATAGAAGGAACTTTCCTCAACATCAAAGCCTATATATGACAAAACAAAAGCCCAAATCATACTGAATGGGGAAGAAGGGAAAATGTTCAACCTAAAATCAGGAACAAGACAAGAATGTCCAGTTTCATCACTCCTACTCAACAGGAAATTGTAGTCACAGCAGTTAGGCAAGAAAAGAAAATAAAAGAGATACAATTAGGAAAGGAAAATTTCAAATTATATTATTTGCAGATGATATAATGCTATGTTCAAAAAATTCCATAAATTCTATTCAAAGACTTCTAGAGCTTACAAACAAATTGAACTATGTAGTACAATACAAAATCAACATACAAAAATTAATTGCTTTTCTCTACATCCATAATGAATTTGCTGAAAATTAAATCAGGAAAACAATTCCAATCACTATAATCACTTAGGAATCACCATAAATTACTTAGGAATAAAACTAATCAAAGAGGCAAAAGACCTCCTCAATAAAGTCACAGAACACTAACAAATGAGATAGAAGAAGACACTAGAAGATGGAAAGACCTCCTATGTTTTTGGATAGGCCAAATTAATGTTGCTAAAAGACCATATTACCAAAAGTGATCTAGAATTCAATGCAGTCTCTACTAAAAAAATTTCATTCTTTAGAAACATAGGAAAAAATGTCATGAAATGAAACAATTCTGAGTAGAAACAGCAATGCTGAAGTCATCTCAATTATCCAGTTTCAAATTATCTTACCTTGGGATCATAATTAAACCAGCAAAGTTCTAGCATAAAAAAAAAAAAAAAAAAAGACATGGAGACCAATGGAATAGCATAAGTCAGAAATAAACCCACAGAGATACAGTTATCTAATCCTTGACAAAGACACCAGTTAAGATTTATTGAACTGGTAAATGAGAACAGGAAAACCTTCAGAAAAAAAGATAGATACAAACAGAAGATATGTAATTGTAATAATGACATGAGTTTTTAGGGAAGAAAAATGATAAGACCATAATAAATAAAGAATCCTGATTGACTTAACTCAAGCTTTCAAAAGTTTTGAGAGTGTAAGTAAACAGAATGAAAGGAAGAAAAATCTGTGTATTTGTTCAGGCAAATGTACCTACAGATTTTATATTAGAATATTGTCATAGAGTGTTTAGAGAATTCTCATCCTAATTAATGTGAAATTAAAAGGTAATCTAAAAATCAACAAAGAGCTCCAAAGGCATAGCATACAGAAAATGCCATAAGTGTCAGAAAAATAAAGATTATAAAATAATTATTTGGTTTTAATTACACACCTTATGATATCATTTTCATAGTATTATATGTTAATTATTTGATTATGGATTTACTTTGCTAAAAATAAAATTTATAGCAAAAGTGGGAAGTAACTGATCACCTGCTGACCAAAACATAATCAAGAAGATGGGTGAGGGGAAAAGTATATGAAATAACAGCACTCAAAACACTGGTTACTGAAACTAGTGTTTCATGAAAGAGAAGAATCAAATGCAGTCACTTCTAAAATGGCAGCATCCTCCTGCCTGGAGACAGCTCAGGACTAAGGTAAACGCAGGGAAAACCAGGATGGAGCTGGCAGAACTCCCTGGGTTGAGGAGACAGAGTTGGGAGCCCAAGAAATGAAAGAAATTAGGATTTGGAAGACACCATGACAAGAAAAGAGAGTTACACAGATTTTTAAAGGAAAATGATAAGCAAAGAATCCTGATTGACTTGAATCAAGCCTTCAAAAGATCAGAGAACATAAATTCTCAACCTCTGAAGTATGCAAATCCGTACAGGGTCTCACTCAAATATTTGGTAGAATACTAAAAAGGGAATATATGTGAGGATATCAGCTAACATTAGGGCAAAAATAAGGTCCTGGAAGAAATCAAAGCAACACTGTCTATAGTTCATAAGGGCTGTGAAAAATGCCTGTACCTGATTCCCAAAGAGAAAAATTCATGTATGACCAGGTATTGTTTAGAGTACCAAGAACTGTCTTGCCTAAGTAGAGGAAGGAGGAAATTCAACCCTCGAATACTAGAACCAATGTGGTGTTAAGCACACCCGTGAATGTTTAAGGGCTAGACAAAAAGGATCGGAATGCTTCCACATAAATTGATCATATACCATAAAAAATTTTTCATGTAATTTAAAAACCTAGCATACAAATAAGTAAAAGTTGCAATTCATAACTCTAAACAAAAATTAATAGGACATAGGGAAATAAGAAAATACAACGGATATTTACCACACAGATAATAGAATTAATAAACCAGACAGATGATAGTATTGGCACACCAGGATATTAATATATTTATCATTATTATATTCTATAGATACAAAAAATTAAATGTTGAGCATGTTAAGTAGAAACTATAAAAGATACTTTAAAACCTCAAATATCTCACTTCTACAGCAAAAAGCTAAAAAATACATGAATGAGATTACAGCAGAAGGGACATAGTAGGAGAAAAGTTGAGTAAACTTAAAGACATAGCAAGAGATACAATTTATAATGAAATACAGAAAGTTAAAAGACCAAATAAATAAATTAATTTAAGGTGCCACATATATGTCCTAGAATAGTACATAATATCTGTACATGCACACATCAGGTCAATACAATCTGGTCAATTTTGACAATGAATCTCACTGCATATAATGAACCAGTTTAAAAAGAGTAGTACTCAAGTGACAGGAAGCTGAAATTAAATGGGGAAACATATTTGAGGAAACAATGACTAAGACCTATAAATATGTGACTATAAGAAGCTAAACATGCTCCAGTCACATGAAGCGCAATGATATTCATGCTAAATGACTTGCAAATCATTGTGCTGATGAACAGCAAGAAACCTGTGAAACTGACCAGCAGGCTTCTTAGTGAATAGAAAAACCGAACTCAGCAGTTGACATACATTAGACTTTAACTCACAATAATTTTTGAAAAATACCTGGTCCAGTTTTAGAAAGAAATAGTACTTCCACAGGGAGGTATCAATTGAGTAAAATTACTGAAATACTCAAAATAAAAAGTTCATGAGTTTCACTTCAGGACATTAAACATTTCATAAAAAAATCTAACTTTGCTAGTCTTAAAAAGCAATTTCAGTGGTTAAGAAAGAGAAACATTTGTGAGGAAAAAAAGCCAAATAAAATATGTTTTCCATGTCACAACAATGCAATATTGGTATGCTGTATAGTTAAAAAACAAACCAACCAACCAAACAAAACATTTCATCAGAGAAATGTAACTGGTCATCCAGGATGCACCACTGAAAAAGAGAAAAAGGTTGAAATAAAAATGTCCAAAAGAACTTTAGTTTCAAACCTGTGGTGGTATTTCTACAACCACTATTAAAAAAAAAGATCAATGTCTTTCATACCTAAATCTATTAGTCAGATGAAATCTATAATAGAAAAAAAATCCATTTGCAATGCCTAGAGAGAGTATTTATCACTAACTCTACAAAAAGTTAAGGTATAAACCTTATAACTTTAAAAGTTATGACTCAAAATATAATTAACAATTGACAAAAAACTATGATGATATGTATAATATCAAAAATCTACCAGGTCCTCCCAAGATAATTCTAAAGTGCACAAGGGAATATTCATAAATAATAATAGTCAATGGAGTGAGATAGGGAATAGCAAAAGGAGTCTAAAAGAATGTGATTTTAGATGTACTACAAATCATATATATATATATATATATATATATATTTGAGGCAGTGTTTTGGGCACATATAGAGACAGTAAGATGATAAAAATATCAATTCACAGAAAATCTAGAATTAGACCTAAGTGCATGTGAAATTTAGAATATGGAAAAGAAAGCAAATCGGTGCTGGAAGAGTGGTAAGTCACTTAAGGAAAAGATGGACATTAGAATAAATGAAACTAGGGCAACCAAAGAACCAATCAGAAAAATATATAACATTGGAACATCTCAGACCATTACCTGCTTTATGTAAGGAAAAGAGGTAGAAGAAAAAATAACAGCTTTGAAAAAGAGATGTGTCACGTTTTAACTAAGAAGCAAATAATCTTTCCAATTATGATGGAAGAGACAGTTCTGCAAGATTGGAACACTTCTGTTCAGAGTAAAATATTCACAATCAAAATCAATAGGCAAACAAACAACTTGGGAACAAATCTGAGAAAATTGGGCAAAAGATATTCAGAGATCTGAAAAAGGCAAACACAAATGACCCTGAAGCATACGAAAGTATATCTAACTGTTTTAATGAATTAATGCTATAGATGTATTGTTATCACCTCCGTGATTGAAAAAAGTCTGAGTTTGACAATGTTCAAAAATAAGTTATTTCACACATAACTGGTGGACATGCCTAACAGTCCTTGAATAAAGTTAGAGAAGTATTTGGCCTCTTAGCATGGTAATATGAAAATATATATTTATGAGTATGGAAAGACATGCACAATTTTATCGAAATTTAGAAAATGCAAAAAGATTTGCAATGTCAATAGATAAATGAATCACTGCTCATTATTGTCCAACACACCTCTCTTGGCTAAAATCAAGCAAAATCAATTGCATATTCTACTGAATGAAGAACAGAACTAACTGGAATCTAGAAAAACTCCAGTTCCTGCTTCTGAATCCCAACTTCCCATCTTATCTACCCATACATAAGAGAACCCTATTATTATTGGTTAATTAAATCACATATTTTCTCCCTTCATCATATGAGAATGAAGGAATCAAGAACATTGCTAACTGACCTTTATACTCCTGGCAGAGTCTTCTGTCCTTTCAAGTGTGTGACAAGCTATCCCTTAGGCTACTTTATTTTTCTACTTTATTTTTCTTGCTAAAATGGTATTCAGTTTCTCTTTCAGAGTTGAAATGACTGTTGCTTCTGGGAGAGGTGATGATGTGAGGTGGACTTCATTATTTGTTCAATGTTTTCAAATTTTCACTCACTTTGAGAAACATTAGCGTAATTAGCACACTTACATTCAAGAGCAACAGAGTACTGCCTTTATTTAGCATTAGAATAACAATGCTAAAACAATAAAGAAAGGAAACAGGTTAGCATCTCCTGTTCCTTTTTCCCAATCTTTCTCCAAAATCAGTAATCAATCCTTGATTGCTAAGGCAATGGTCTATAGTCAGAACTATCAAGAAACTTACCATGGTAACTTTTACTTCCAAACAACTGAACCGTTATCTGAAAAACTTTCCCACTAATGTGGAAGAGGTTAGAACTTGGAGTTTTATTGGAATATACTTCTATATTTCTGAGTTTGACTTTGAAATAAAAAAGATATCAGACATAGTGGGTACATTCAATAACAAATAGTTCTACTTTAATATTATAATTCACATTAAAAAATTTTTCTAATATATATTAGTAAAGCAAGGTTGATCCTGTGCTATAAAAATAGATTAATAGAAATTTTATTTATTCTAATACCTTAAAGGCTGACAGCCTGGTGAAGAGAAATTCCTTCCTTGTATAAACCAGTGATTAGTTGCTGTGAGATAAGCAAAATACTGAAGAACACCATTTAGCCAGGAAGGTAGTTTTTTTTTTTTTTTTTATTAGATATACCATGAGAGTAGAATGCACTTTTTATACATGTTTATTTTAATTAGATATACATGACAGTAGAATGTATTTTGATCTATCATACATAGATGAGTAGAATTTTTTTTTCTTCTGGTTGTACATGGTGTGGAATCCTACCATGTATATATATAACTATGCATAGTTATATATATATATATATATATATATGAATGAATCAGACATTATTACCCTATGTATATATATAACTATAGTTATTAACTATATATATTATATATAGTTATATATATACATATATATAGCTATATATGTACATTATATATGTACATATATAACTATATATATGTATATAGTTATATATATAGTTATATATATAGTCAGACATTATTACCCCATGTATATATATAAATATAGTTATATAACTATATATAGTTATATATAGTATATATATAGAAGTATATATAGTTATATATATATACTTATATATATACATATATACATATATAGTTATATATACATATATATAACATAGCTACATAGTTATATATATGTATATATAAATATATATGTTTATATATAGTTATATATATAGTTTTATGTATATAGTTATATATAACTATATTTAAATATATATAGTTATATAACTATGTATAGTTATATAAATAACTATACTTATATATATACGTGGGGTAATAATGTCTGAGTCATTCTACTCTGCCTAATAAGAACTAATCTCAGCATTAGCTAATCTCAGCATTACCTCCTGGATTAGGGCAAATTCTGTTTTGATTCTGCGACTTTCAAAATATGGAATATAAGTCTTGGGTTTTTCATTAACAAAAAATGATACTCCCAAATATTATAATGTGAATCTGGCTTTGCAAAGTCTTTGCAGTTTTGTTCATGTTTATATCCTTTCTGCTGGTTACTGAGAACCAGTGATGGTGGTGCTGTAGATGATACTGTTGGTGGTATGGGTGCTGCTGACGAAGTTGGTGATGGTGGTGCTGGTTGATGATACTGTTGGTGGTATGGGTGGTGCTGATGAAGTTGGTGACAGTGGTGATGGTTGTGATTATAATGGTGATCCTCTTGACGGTGATGATGGCTGTGAAGGTCATTATAGTAGGTATGGCCCTGGTGCTATTGATGGTGAAGTTATGGACAGCAGCCATGCTGTGGTGGTGCTGTTGATGGTAGTAATCGTGGTGCTACTGCTCTTGTTGATGGTGGTGCTGGTTATGATTGTAATGTTGATCCTCTTGACGGTGATGATGGCTGTGAAGTTCATTATAGTAGGTATGGCCCTGGGGCTATTGATGGTGAAGTTACTGACAGCAGTCATGCTGTGGTGGTGCTGTTGATGGTAGTAATCGTGGTGCTATTGCTCTTGTTGATGGTGGTGCTGGTTATGATTTTAATGTTGATCCTCTTGACGGTGATGATGGCTGTGAAGGTCATTATAGTAATGATGGTCCTGGTGCTGTTGATGGTGGAGTTATTGACAGCGGCCATGCTGTGGTGGTGCTGTTGATGGTAGTAATCGTGGTGGTTCTACTGCTGTTGATGGTGGTGCCGGTTATGATTGTAATGTTGATCCTCTTAACGGTGATGATGGCTGTGAAGGTCATAGTAGTGATGGCCCTGGTGCTATTGATGGTGGAGTTATTGACAGCGGCCATGCTGTGGTGGTGCTGTTGATGGTAGTAATCATGGTGCTACTGCTCTTGTTGATGGTGGTGCTGGTTATGATTGCAATGTTGATCCTCTTGACGGTGATGATGGCTGTGAAGGTCATAGTAGTGATGGCCCTGGTGCTATTGATGGTGGAGTTATTGACAGCGGCCATGCTGTGGTGGGGCTGTTGATGGTAGTAATCATGGTGCTACTGCTCTTGTTGATGGTGGTGCTGGTTATGATTGCAATGTTGATCCTCTTGACGGTGATGATGGCTGTGAAGGTCATTATAGTAGTGATGGTCCTGGTGCTGTTGATGGTGGTTATTGAGAGCGGCAATGCTGTGGTGGTGCTGTTGATGGTAGTAATTGTGGTGGTTCTACTGCTGTTGATGGTGGTGCCGGTTATGATTGTAATGTTGATCCTCTTGATGGTGATGATGGCTGTGAAGGTCATTATAGTAGTGATGGTCCTGGTGCTGTTGATGGTGGAGTTATTGACAGCGGCAATGCTGTGGTGGTGCTGTTGATGGTAGTAATTGTGGTGCTACTACTCTTGTTGATGGTGGTGCTGGTTATGATTGCAATGTTGATCCTCTTGACGGTGATGATGGCTGTGAAGGTCATTATAGTAGTGATGGTCCTGGTGCTGTTGATGGTGGTTATTGACAGCGGCCATGCTGTGGTGGTGCTGTTGAAGGTAGTAATCGTGGTGGTTCTACTGCTGTTGATGGTGGTGCCGGTTATGATTGTAATGTTGATCCTCTTGATGGTGATGATGGCTGTGAAGGTCATTATAGTAGTGATGGTCCTGGTGCTGTTGATGGTGGAGTTATTGACAGCGGCCATGCTGTGGTGGTGCTGTTGATGGTAGTAATTGTGGTGCTACTACTCTTGTTGATGGTGGTTCTGGTTATGATTGCAATGTTGATCCTCTTGACGGTGATGATGGCTGTGAAGGTCATTATAGTAGAGATGGTCCTGGTGCTGTTGATGGTGGTTATTGAGAGCGGCAATGCTGTGGTGGTGCTGTTGATGGTAGTAATCGTGGTGGTTCTACTGCTGTTCATGGTGGTGCTGGTTATGATTGTAATGTTGATCTTCTTGACGGTGATGATGGCTGTGAAGGTCATAGTAGTGATGGCCCTGGTGCTATTGATGGTGGAGTTATTGACAGCGGTCATGCTGTGGTGGTGCTATTGATTGGAGTAATCGTGGTGCTACTGCTCTTGTTGAGGGTGGTGCTGGTTATGATTGTAATGTTGATCCTCTTGATGGTGATAAGGCTGTGATGGTCATTATAGTAGTGATGGTCCTTGTGCTGTTGACGGTGGAGTTATTGACAGCGGCAATGCTGTGGTGGTGCTATTGATTGGAGTAATCGTGGTGCTACTGCTCTTGTTGATGGTGGTGCTGGTTATGATTGTAATGTTGATCCTCTTGATGTTGATGATGGCTGTGAAGGTCATTATAGTAGTGATGGTCCTGGTGCTATTGATGGTGGAGTTATCGACAGCGGCAATGCTGTGGTGGTGCTGTTGATTGGAGTAATCATGGTGGTTCCACTGCTGTTGATGGTGGTGCTGGTTATGATTGTAATGTTGATCCTCTTGACGGTGATGATGGCTGTGAAGGTCATTATAGTAGTGATGGTCCTGGTGCTGTTGATGGTGGGGTTATTGACAGCGGCAATGCTGTGGTGGTGCTGTTGAAGGTAGTAATCATGGTGGTTCCACTGCTGTTGATGGTGGTGCTGGTTATGATTGTAATGTTGATCCTCTTGACGGTGATGATGGCTGTGAAGGTCATTATAGTAGGTATGGCCCTGGTGCTATTGATGGTGAAGTTATGGACAGCAGCCATGCTGTGGTGGTGCTGTTGATGGTAGTAATCATGGTGCTACTGCTCTTGTTGATGGTGGTGCTGGTTATGATTGCAATGTTGATCCTCTTGATGGTGATGAGGCTGTGATGGTCATTATAGTAGTGATGGTCCTGGTGCTGTTGATGGTGGAGTTATCGACAGCGGCAATGCTGTGGTGGTGCTGTTGATTGGAGTAATCATGGTGGTTCCACTGCTGTTGATGGTGGTGCTGGTTATGATTGTAATGTTGATTCTCTTGACGGTGATGATGGCTGTGAAGGTCATTATAGTAGTGATGGTCCTGGTGCTTTGATGGTGGGGTTATTGACAGCGGCAATGCTGTGGTGGTGCTGTTGAAGGTAGTAATCATGGTGGTTCCACTGCTGTTGATGGTGGTGCTGGTTATGATTGTAATGTTGATCCTCTTGACGGTGATGATGGCTGTGAAGGTCATTATAGTAGGTATGGCCCTGGTGCTATTGATGGTGAAGTTATGGACAGCAGCCATGCTGTGGTGGTGCTGTTGATGGTAGTAATCGTGGTGCTACTGCTCTTGTTGATGGTGGTGCTGGTTATGATTGCAATGTTGATCCTCTTGACGGTGATGATGACTGTGAAGGTCATTATAGTAGTGATGGCCCTGGTGCTATTGATGGTGGAGTTATTGACAGCGGCCATGCTGTGGTGGTGCTGTTGATGGTAGTAATCATGGTGCTACTGCTCTTGTTGATGGTGGTGCTGGTTATGATTGCAATGTTGATCCTCTTGACAGTGATGATGGCTGTGATGGTCATTATAGTAATGATGGTCCTGGTGCTGTTGATGGTGGAGTTATTGACAGTAGCAATGCTGTGTTGGTGCTGTAGATGGTAGTAATCATGGTGGTACTGCTGCTGTTAATGGCGTTGATGGTTGTGCTAGTGGTGGTCATGATGCTATTGATGGTTGTTCTGAAAAGAGTCTCTTACATGCATGGGGATGTTGTCTCCTTGGATTGTTTTACCTTTTTCCCAGCTTTCTTTGACTTTGGTTTCCTCCTCTTTGTACACTTCTTCTTTCCAATTTTCTTCTTGTTTCTAAGCCAGTCAAGGGCTAGATGAAATGAATGGCAGCTAAACCCCTCTTTAACACCATTCTGCACATGGTCTTGTAGGATCTCCAAGGAGGGGAAAACTCGGCAGCAGCCCATGCACCTGTAGCCTCTGTCATAGGCCACAAGCCATTCTGGTGTTCTAGCTCTAGAACTTGTCTCCAGAGGTGGAAGATCTATCGGTATGTCATCTTCTTCTGGTGCCTCTTGGGCTATATCATCAAAACTGAGATCACTCTCAGTTAGTAGGTCTTTTGTGGATACATCAGAGAGCTTCTCTTCTGTTTGGATAGACTCAGGAAATGCAATGGTTTTCATTTTTGACTTTTTGCGTGAGGGCTGCCCTTCATCTGTGTCTTCTAAGGCAGCCACACCCCGTTTCATTCTAACATGCATGTAGTACACTTTCATTACTCTTTCCCTTTTCACATGCTTTGTGGGTGCATAGGGATTATTGGCCGTGTAAATTGGTAAGTGGTCATATGCGAAGGGTGATGAACATTCTGATTCTTCCAACTTGTTTACTAGAGGCATATCACGTGTTTCCGGATATGGAACACATGAATGTAATTCACTGGTTTCTAGGGGAAAAAAATCCAAATGAAAAAAAAACATTGCTTTAAGAATGTTCCTGAGTGTAGGCATGTGAATGGGGGTACATATATCAGTGATGTTTCAGAATTCTTTGTGTGCATTTGTCAACTAAAGTATGTACATGGTACAACTGTGGAAAATGAGATATGACATGTGGAATTATATTCTGGTAAAATATATGGTGATTATTTCTGATACTGGTAAATGAAGATGGTCATGAGTGTGTGTGTGTGTGTGTGTGTGTGTGTGTTTAATGACAGTACAGAGTGTACATGGTCAGGTACAGTTTTCTGAAGAGCTGAAACATGGTCCTCCATCAACAATTGGGTGATAAAGTTGGTATATGAAAGTGCTTTATTTTCAGGACATAAGAATTTTCTAAGTTTTCTAGATATTGGTCTAGCATTGCAGAGTTAAAACAGTTTGTCTGAGACTATATGAATCATTTAATAGATTAAAATGTAAATCAATCAAACAGAATGGAAATATGTAGAAATGGGGGTGAATAGAAGTCTATAGGTAATATTAATAAAGAAAAGAATGGACAGAGAAAGAAAAGATTATTGTATGTGAGGAAGAGGAAATGGGGTCAACTTAGCATTAATATTTATAACATATTTGTGTGTTTTAGTTGTGCTGAGGGGGAACTTTCTGATCAAATTACATCTCAGCGTATCCCCCTATCTCACCCACTGCTACCCCAGTGTTCATATGAAGCATTATGCTAAGGTACTTAGTCATGTTCTTGAAGACCCATTCCCTGTTTGTCCTTCCTCACAGGCCTTGGTGTTAGGTCCCTTGCCTCTTCTGTATTTAGAAAATAATGAAGTGAACAAGTTTAGGACTAGCAACTCAACTGTACCTCCTATCTGAGCTTAGATCCCACTTTTGAATCTGCCTTACCTTGTTTATCAATAGGAACAAATTTGTCATCATAGGAGACACAGGTGAAATATTCTGAGGAAGATGAATTATCTTCTGCTGCCTGAACCCTGACTGGGTTCAGCATATATGACTCAGAAGCAATTTCTTGAAACTTCTGCAATCCTGGAATATTACAAGGAACACTAAGACATGCCACAATCTGGGCTCTGGGTCATTCAATAACAGATATGTATAGTGAACACAATATTTCAGGCATTGGTAACCATCCATAAAACTTCCTCTCATAATAAGGTGATTTTTTCCCATTGAAATTTCCAAAATAAAAACAAACAATAATTATTTAAATAATGTGTGGTAGATGTCATTGAGATTGGATATCCTGTATGTGATACTTTGGGAAATTTATACAGAATATTGAAAACTAAACCACAAATAAAATATGATGTTAATCACTAGAAGTTAGTATTATTATAATTTAAATTTCGCATGAGAAATTGTGCATACAAAGGACATGGAGTATGAATTTAAGAACTATTTATAATGACCTAGTTCTATCTATCTACCTACCTACCTCCCTACCTACCCCACCTATCATCTACTTAAATATATATGTCCAGGGATACCAGGCATTCAAGGGTTCTAACCCTGGAAGTCTCCTCAAGAATCAGAAATTCTGATGAACTGCCAGACGACTCCCTTTTCTCTTGGGTTACCTTGTCAAAGCAAACTCACTGTAGGGAGTTCTTTGGTAGACACATGGGAGGGGTTACTTCTGTTGGGATCTTCTTACGAAAGGTGATTGGAAAGACAGTGGGACTGTCTTTCCTCCCACTTTTGTATCACATAAGATAGTCATTCTCCTTTCCTTTCAAATATACATGATTCTTTCCCGTTTCATAGGCACTGAGCATATGCAGATCCAAATGCATTTTTCCAAGTGCATTTGAAATTTGGCAAGTGGAAAGGGGGAGAAAAATCTCCAATTCCTCCAAATTCTGTACTAGAGCATCTCACAGGGTAAATTTCATGGCACACATTGATGTAATTTACTGATTTCTAGGGAAAAAATTTTGTATAATACAAGAATATGGCCTGTGTGTGGTCTGTGAAATGGGGTTGTGTGTTTCTGTGATGTTTCAGAATTCTCTGTGTGGTATGTCTTATCTGAGAGGTTTGCTTGGTACACTGATATGGAAAATGAGATGGTAGTAGGTTTTGTGGAATTATATGTCTGTTCTGGTATTTATCTGGTTAAGGTTTCTGGTGCTGATAAAATGGGATGTTGGTAAGGATGTTTGTGCATGTGTGTATGTACATGTTTTTGTATGTTTTCTGATTTGACAATACATAGTACATATGAACAGATTGCAAGTCTGTGAAGGGTTGAAAGCATGGTCAACAAAGGACATTTCAGTGAGAAAGTCTGTAAATAAAAAGGCTTTTGCATTAGAACATGAATTTTCTAGATCTTTATCCATCATTACAGATATAATACAAGTTACCTGTGTGGGAGGGGTGTGAGATATTTATGGGATTAACATTTAAAAGCAGTGATTGAGGGTGTAAGAGAGTACTTCTGAAATGCTAAAAGATTACAAAAGATGGATACAAAAAGAAGAAATGATTGTATGAGAGAATAAGTAAAAAGAAGAAGAAATGAGACCATGCTTACTATAAAGGAATAAAACATTGAGTGTGTGAACTTGAATTGGGCATTCTAAAAAGGAAAGTGTGGTAAAATTCCCATACACATCCTTTACTGTTTACTCTCCCCCACAGTGCTGAGGAACTTTGTCCTATTTTGAAGGCACATTCTCGATTTGCTCCTCTAAAGAGGTCTCAGTGTTCGTCTTTCTGTCCCTAAGCCCTTTCTTATATGCAGAATAATAATGAAGTGAGGAAGATTCAAACTATCAGCTCAGCTCTACCTCCTGCCTGAGTTCAGATCCCATATTTACATCTGCCTTACCAGGCTCCTCTGTAGAAATATGTTTGGTGGGAGAAGAGACACAGGTAAAATATTGTGAGGAAGATGAATATTCTCCTGCTGTCTGAGTCCAGGTGACCCTACGGGGTGCAGAAGCAACTTCTTGACACTTCTGGAGTCCTGGAAATGTAATTACAACAGCAAATATTGAGATGTGGCATGATCCAGGATCTGTGTCATTCACAAACAAATATGTTCAGTGAATATTTTGTTTCAGTCATTGTTATCACAACTGAAACTTCCTCTTAAATGAATTAAGGTGATTTTTCCCATTGAAAATTTGAAAATCAAAGTAAACAACAGTTATTAATAATTGTTCATGGAATGGATGTCACTGTGATAGATATCTTGAATGTGATATTTTAGGAAATGTATACAGATTATTGGAAACTGAACCATAGCTAAAATATTATATCCAATCACCAAAGATTGGGTATTATTATTAGCTCAATTTCTCCAAAGGAAATTATACAAATAAAAGTTATGGAGGACAAGTTTTATGAAGAAACTTGACTTTTTATGTATGTACAAATATATAGATATTTACAATATGTATTGAGTATATAAGTATGCATGTCCCAGGCCAGCAGCTTTCTTATATCCTCACCCTAGAACTCTCATCCAGAGGAAGGAGCTCCACCATTGGGTTCTCATACTCCTTCATTTCTACCAGGGCTCTGTAAACCATCCTGAACTCACTATTCATTAGGACAAGTTTTTGTAGGCACATGAGAGAGGTTTACCTCTGTAAGGATCTTCTCAGGAAACGTGATTGTTCCTATTCTTGCCTTTGGAGGGGGGAATTTCTGTACTCTTCTGTTCCCCATAACACAGAAACTCCCCTTTCATTTTAACATACATATGCTAAGCTTTCATGATTCTTTCCTTCTTCATATGCACTGAGAATGTACAGAACTCCTTAGCCAAAAAACAGTGGAAAATGGGCATGTGAAAAGGAGGAGGAAGTCTCCATTTCCTCACAACCGTGTACTAGACGCATATTAGAGGACAGAAGTCATGTAACACAGTGATGTAATTTATAAGTTTCTTGGAAAGCAAATCTCAATATAAGGAGACAAAATGGTCCATGTATAGGCATAAAAAATTGGGTGCATGTATCTGGAATGTTTTAGAATTCTGTTTTATACCTTTCATCTGAGGTGTGTACATGGTACATCTCTATGGAAAACAAGATGGTGGGAGTTTTATGCAATTTTATGTATGCTTTGTTACATATCAGGTAAATGTGTTTGGAGAAGGTGATGAGTTTATGTTTGTGTGTTTATATGTATATATGCGTGCTGTGTGAATGTATGTGATGTGTGTGTGTTTTGAGTAAATTTGGGTTTTTCTTTTATGAGAGTACATAGTATATATACTTAGTGATTGGTTTACAAAGAACAGAAATCGCCATTTTCTATAGATATTTGGCTGAGAAAATCAATATATTAAAATGCTTCTTTTTCAGGAAATATACATTTTCTAATTCTTGGTCTAGCTTTACAAGTTAACATACGTTATCTGTGTGAAAGGATGTGAAGAATTTCTGGGATTAATCTGGAAAGTAGTGAACATAAGAATGGTTATTTATAGGAATGAAGGGGCAAGGCACTACATGAGTAATAATGGTAAAGAGTAATGGAGAGGGGTTTTTCAAGATGGCAGACTAGAGGGTGGCTGCATTTCATGTTGCTCTAGGACACAAGATTCAAAAGAGGAGATAGTGAGAGACTTGGGACCAACTCAAAGCCGCCGGGTGAGTCTCTCCCATTAGGGAGGCGTCCCGGATGGGGGTAGCCCCGGAACGCAGGGAACTTTGTGAAGTAGAGTTGCTCTGCGAGACACCCCTCCCCCCGCTGGAGCGGTAAACACAGACCACTGGGAACATCGTAGAGGAGGTGGCTCAGCACAGCGCTTGGACTTGGAGTGACCAGTGGGGCTCCGGGTGGCTGCCTGAGGAGGAGCTGCGTGGTGAGCTGTTTGGACTCAGAACGACCGCTGCTGAACACCGGGGGGCTGCCCGGAGAAAGAGGAGGAGCGCGGCGGGTCGCTTGACATAGGAGTGACTGCATCAGAGCCATAGGCGGTTGCCAGAGGAGGAGCTGCATGGCGAGCTGTTTGAACTCAGAGCGACCGCTCCTGAACACCGGGGGGTTGCCTGGAGAAAGAGAAGTGCGGCGGGTCGCTAGGCCTAGGAGTGACTCCATCAGAGCTATAGGCGGTTGCCAGAGGAGCTGCGTGGCGAGCTGTTTGAACTCAGAACGACCGCTCCTGAACACCGGTGGCCTGCCTGGAGGAGGAGCGCGGTGGGTCACTTGGTCTCGGAGCCACCGCTTCTGAACACCCGGGGGGCTACCCCGAGGAGGAGGAGGAGGAACAGGGCGGGTCACTTGGACTCGGAGTGACTGCTTAGGGCTACGGGCGGTTGGCGGGAGGAGGAGACACAAAGTGAGTTGCTTGGACTCCTAGTGACTGCGTCGGAAACCGGGCGGCTGTCCGGAGGAGGAGGTGTGTGGCGGGTCTCTGGGTCTCGGAGCTATTGTACGGGGCTCCAGGTGGTGGCTCAGGGGAGGGGCTGCATAGCCAGGCGATTGGTGCAGAGCAGGGTCCCAGGAGCTAGGAGGCGTCTTGCTGGAAAAGCCACACAGAGACACACCTAGGTGCGGAGCAAAGTTTCCAGGACTGCGGGCAGATTCTCTGAGGAGAAGCAGCCTAAGGAGACTCGCCTGCAAAGAGTGAGGCTCCCAGGCCCAGGAGGTAGGTCTGGGCCCCTGGGAACTTTGCAGAGGAAGACAGCCCAGCCCAGGTGGTAGTTGTAGATTGAGGGGAACCTCTAGGAGGAGAACTGACCAGCGAGACCTCCCCACTGGGTGAGTCTTCCTTGCCGGGGGAGGTTTTCCTACAGGGACGGTAAAACCAGAGACACAACCACAAACAGGCCTTGCCTCAGCCCGCAGCCTAGTTCCCCATTGGATGCCCATTGGTCAACAAGTGGAGGCACCTCTGCCCACTATCAGGGAATATACCCCACCTGAGAGTCACCACCCCTAGAGAGGCAGCTTCTTCGTGGAGCTCTGCATTATCAACTTCCTCCAAGACTTCAGGCTACTGAAGGATAAGAGGGGATATACTAGCAATCTTCAGGGACATTATAAGTTGATAGAGGAAATCTGCAATATCTTAATGACCCACTGATTCCTGAACAATATGAGAAAACAAGGGAAGAAAATGCCCCAAACAAATCTAGATGTTACATCAATAAAATCCAACAACAGCATGGCAGAAGAAATGACAGAAAGGGAGTTCGGAATGTAAATAATTAAAATGATTAAGGAAGCAAACGATGAGATGAAAGAGCAAATGCAGGCATTGAATGATCGCACCAATCGACAGTTAACAGAGCAAATACAGGAAGCAAAAGATCATTTCAATAAAGAGTTAGAGATATTGAAAAAAAAAAACCAAACAGAAATCCTTGAAATGAAGGAAACAAACCAAATTAAGAACTCTATAGAAAGCATAACCAATAGGATAGAACACCTGGAAGACAGAACTTCAGATATTGAAGACAAAATATTTAACCTCGAAAACAAAGTTGAACAAACAGAGAAGATGGTAAGAAATCATGAACAGAATCTGCAAGAATTATGGGATATCATGAAAAGGCCAAATTTGAGAATTATTGGGATTGAGGAAGGTTTAGAGAAACAAACCAAAGGAATGAACAATCTATTCAATGAAATAATATCAGAAAACTTCCCAAATCTGAAGAATGAAATGGAAAATCAAGTTCAAGAGGCTTATAGGACTCCAAATACACAAAATTACAACAGACCCACACCAAGGCACATTATAATGAAAATACCTAACATACAAAATAAAGACAGAATCTTAAAGGCTGTGAGAGAAAAGAACCAAATTACATTCAGGGGGAAACCAATACGGATATCAGCAGATTTTTCAATCCAGACCCTAAAAGCTAGAAGGGCCGGGAACAACATTTTTCAAGCTCTGAAAGAAAATGGATGCCAACCAAGAATCTTATACCCAGCAAAAATTACCTTCAAATTTGATGATGAAATAAAATCATTCCATGATAAACAAAAGCTAAAAGAATTTACAAAAAGAAAGCCAGCATAGCAGAACATTCTCAGCAAAATATTTCATGAGGAAGAGATAAAAAACAAAGAAGCAAATCAGGAAAGGGAGGAATTACCCTAAAGGAACTGTCAAATAAAGGAGGAACCAAGATGTGTCAAAAAATAAATAAATAAATAAATAAAATTTTAAATATGAACCAAATGACCGGGAATACAAATCATATCTCAATAATAACCCTGAATGTTAATGGCCTGAATTCATCAATCAAAAGACATAGACTGGGAGATTGGATTAAAAAGAAAGATCCAACAATATGTTGCCTGCAAAAGACTCACATCATAGAAAGAGATACCCATAGACTAAAGGTGAAAGGATGGGGGAAAACATACCATGCACATGGACTCAGCAAAAAAGCTGGAGTATCCATCCTCATTTCAGATAATGTGGACTTCAAGCCAAAGTTAGTCAGAAGGGATAAAGAAGGACATTTCATACTGCTTAAGGGAAACATAAATCAGCAAGATATAACAATCATAAATATCTATGCCCCAAACAGTGGCTGATCCATGTATGTTAAACAAATCCTTCTCAATTTTAGAAACCAAATAGACCATAACACAATAATACTAGGTGATTTTAACATGCCTCTCTCACCACTAGACAGATCTTCCCAAACAAAAATTGAACAAAGAAACCATAGATCTCAATAACACAATCAATAATTTAGACTTAACAGACATTTATAGAATATACCATCCAACCAAGAGCGAATACACTTTCTTCTCAGCAGCACATGGATCCTTCTCTAAAATAGACCATATATTATGCCACAAAGCTAATGTCAGCAAATATAAGAAGATAGAGACACTACCTTGTATTCTATCAGATCATAATGGATTGAAGTTACAAATTAATGAAAGAGTAAAAAACAGAAACTACTCCAACACCTGGAGATTAAACAATATGCTATTATATGATGAATGGATAACAGAAGATATTAGGAAGGAAATTAAAAAATTCTTAGAGGTAAATGAGAACAAAGAAACATCATATCAAAATCTCTGGGACACTATGAAAGCAGTACTTAGAGGAAAATTTATTTCATGGAACGCATTTAATAAAAGAAGTAAAACTCAACAAATAAACGACCTAACACTACAGCTCAAAACCCTAGAAAAAGAAGAACAGACCAACACCAAAAGGAGTAGAAGACAGGAAATAGTTAAACTCAGAGCTGAAATCAATGAAATTGAAACAAAAGAAACAATACAAAAAATTGACAAAATAAATAGTTGGTTCTTCGAAAAAATAAACAAAATTGATAAACCTTTAGCCATACTAACAAAGAGAAGACGAGAGAAAACCTAAATCACTAAAATTCGGAATGAACAAGGAAATATCACAACAGACACGACCGAAATACAAAACATAATTAGAAGCTATTTTGAAAATCTATACTCCAACAAAATAGAAAAATTTGAAGACATCAACAGGTTTCTAGAGACATAAGAATTGCCTTAAGTGAACGAGGAGGACATACACAATTTAAATAGACCAATTTCAAGTAATGAAATAGAAGAAGTCATCAAAAGCCTACCAACAAAGAAAAGTCCAGGACCAGATGGGTTCTCAGCCGAGTTCTACAAAACCTTCAAAGAAGAGCTCATTCCAATACTTTTCAAAGTATTCCATAAAATAGAAGAGGAGGGAACCCTCCCAAACTCATTCTATGAAGCCAATATTACCCTGATATCTAAACCAGACAGAGACACATTGAGGGCAGAAAATTTCAGACCAATATCCTTAATGAACATAGATGCAAAAATTCTCAACAAAATTTTAGCAAATCGCATACAAAAACATATTAAAAAGATAGTGCACCATGATCAAGTGGGTTTCATCCCAGGGATGCAAGGTTGGTTCAACATCAGGAAATCAATAAATGTCATTCACCATATCAATAGACTTAAAGTCAAGAATCACATCATTATTTCAATAGATGCACAGAAAGCATTTGATAAAATACAGCACCCCTTCATGCTCAAAACACTAGAAAAAATAGGGATAGTGGGAACATTCCTTAACATTGTAAAGGCCATCTATGCTAAGCCCATGGCTAATATCATTTTAAATGGTGAAAAACTGAAAGCCTTCCCCCTAAAAACTGGAACAAGGCAGGGATGCCCTCTTTCACCACTTCTTTTCAATATCGTCCTTGAAACTCTAGCCAGAGCAATTAGACAGACCAAAGAAATTAAAGGGATACGAATAGGAAAAGAAGAACTCAAACTATCCCTATTTGCTGATGATATGATTGTATACTTAGAGGAACCAGGAAATTCCACCAGAAAACTTTTAGATCTCATTAGTGAATTCAGTAAAGTAGCGGGATATAAGATCAATGCACATAAATCTAAGGCATTTTTATACATAAGCGATGAATCTTCAGAAAGAGAAATTAGGAAAACTACCCCATTCACAATAGCTTTGAAAAAAATAAAATACTTGGGAATCAATCTCACAAAAGAGGTGAAAGACCTCTACAATGAGAACTACAGAACACTAAAGAAAGAAATTAAAGAAAACCTTAGAAGATGGAAAGATCTCCCATTGTTCTTGGATAGGAAGAATTAATATTGTCAAAATGGCCATACTACCAAAAGTGCTATACAGATTCAATGCAATTCCAATTAAAATCCCAATGATGTACCTTACAGAAATAGAGCAAGCAATTATGAAATTCATCTGGAAGAATAAGAAACCCAGAATAGCTAAAGCAATCCTTGGCAGAAAGAGTGAAGCAGGGGGTATCGCAATACCAGATCTTCAACTTTACTACAAAGCAATAGTAACAAAAACGGCATGGTATTGGTACCAAAATAGAAAGATGGATCAAAGGTACAGAATAGAGGGCACGGACACAAACCCAAATAAATACAATTTTCTCATACTAGACAAAGGGGCCAAAAATATGCAATGGAGAAAAGATAGCCTCTTCAACAAATGGTGCTGGGAGAATTGGAAATCCATATGCAACAGAATGAAACTAAACCCGTTATTTCTCACCATGCACGAAACTAAACTCAAAATGGATTAAGGATCTCGGAATCAGACCAGAGACCTTGCATCTTATAGAAGAAAAAGTAGGTCCAGAGCTTCAACATGTTGGCTTAGGACCAGACTTCCTCAACAGGACTCCCATAGCACAAGAAATAAAAGCAAGAATTAATAACTGGGATAGATTCAAACTAAAAAGCTTTCTCTCAGCATGGAAACTATCAACAATGCGAAGAAAGAGCCTACAGAGTGGGAGAAAATCTTTGCCAATCATAGTTCAGATAGAGCACTAATCTCCAGAATCTATAAAGAACTCAAAAAACTCTACACCAAGAATGCAAATAATCCAATCAACAAATGGATTAAGGAAATGAATAGACACTTCACAGAAGAAGATCTACAAGTAATCAACAAACATATGGAAAAATGTTCAACATCTCTAGTAATAAGAGAAATGCAAATCAAAACCACCCTAAGATTCCATCTCACCCCAATTAGAATGGCGATTATCAAGAATACAAGCAACAGCAGGTGTTGGCGTGGATGTGGGGAGAAAGGTACACTCATACATTGCTGGTGGGGCTGCAAATTAGTGCAGCCACTCTGGAAAGCAGTGTGGAGACTCCTTAGAAAACTTGGAATGGAACCACCATTTGACCCAGCTATCCCACTCCTTGGCCTATACCCAAAGGACTTAAAATCAGCATATTACAGAGATACAGCCACATCAATGTTCATAGCTGCTCAGTTCACAATAACCAGATTGTGGAACCAACCTAGATGTCCTTCAATTGATGAATGGATAAAGAAACTGTGATATATATATACAATGGAATATTACTCAGCCATAAAGAATGATAAAATTATGGCATTTGCAGGCAAATGGATGAAACTGGAGAATATCTTGCTAAGTGAGATAAACCAATCTCAAAAAACCAAAGGAAGAATGATCTCGCTGATAAGTGGATGATGATACAAAATGGGGGGTGGGAGGGGTTAGTTTTAGGGTTAGAGTGAGGGTTAGGGAGGGGGGCAAGAATGCAGGAAGGAAGGACTGTATAGAGGGAAAAGAGGGATGGGAGGGGTGGGGGGAAGGGGAAAAAATAACAGAATGAATCAAACAACATTACCCTATGTAAATTTATGATTACACAAATGGTATGCCTTTACGCCATGTACAAACAGAGAAACAACATGTATCCCATTTGTTTACAATAAAAAAAAAATTTAAGATGAACAAGGCAACAGATAATTTGTCTTTTGGGGATCTATATGATGCCCCTATTCCCCCTTTTTGTTTATAAAGCATGTTTTTAAGCGTTAAATGGGCACGCTCAGGAATTCCTGTGACATGTTGAATACCAAAGGTGGTACAAAATTGTTTAAAGGCCTGGGACGTATGTCCAGGACCATTATCTGTTTTAATTTGTTTGGGAATGCCCAGGATGAAGAAAGAGTGTAAACAGTGTGTTATTACATCTTTTTTTTCTCCAGAGTGAGCAGAGGCCATAATAAATCCTGAAAAGGTATCAATAGACACATGAATGAATTGTAGTTTTCCAAATTGTGAATAATGGGTTACATACATTTGCCAAATATGATTGGGCAGAAGCCCTTTTGGATTTACTCCTAACGAGGGTTTAGGAATAAGTGTAACACATTTTGCACAAGACTTGATTATGTCCCGAGCTGTTGCTTTAGTAATTTTATAATGTGTACGTAGAGTGGAAGCATTTACGTGAAATTTGGAATGAAAAGTTTTTGCATTTTCAAGTGTATTAAAGATGTGTGGGTCTCTGGTGGAAAAAAAAAAAAAAAAGAGTAATAGAGAAAGAGCAAAACCTGAACTACAGAAAAAGAAGAAGAAAGGGGAAGAGGGGCCAAACACAGTTTGAAGGTTTCTAACACTTTAGTGTGTGAGCCGTAGTTGTGCCATCTAAGTGGAAGTTTTTGCATTTGTCTTACCATGTTCCTCAGTAAGAATGGGTTTGCTGGTTGTGGAAAGACCGGTGACATTCTTTGAATCATATGAATACTCTGCTGCTACCTGAGTTCTGGCGGCTTCTAGCATGAGTGGTTCAGTAGCAGTGTCTTGACATTTCTGGAAATCTGGAAAATGAAACAACAACAAATACTGACGCATAGCATAATCTGGGTTCTGTGCTATTCAAAAGTAGATATATTCTTGATAATTGCCACTCTGATTGGAGTGAGATGAAATCTTAAGAGTAGTTTTGATTTGCATTTCTCTAATTGCTAGAGATGTTGAACACTTTTTTCATTTATTTTTTGGTTGATTGCTTTTCTTCTTCTCTGAAGTGTCTGTTTAGTTCCTTAGCCCATTTATTGATTGGGTTATTTGGGTTTTTTTGGTGTTAAGTTTTTTGAGTTCTTTATGTATCCTGGAGATTAATGCTTTTCTTAGGTGCATGTGGTAAAGATTTACTCCCATTCTGTAGGCTCTCTTTTCACATTATTGTTTCTTTTGCTGAGAAGAAGCTTTTTAGTTGAATCCATCCCATTTATTGATTCTTCTTTTAATTAAAATCTTTATTTTTACAGACTGCATTTTGATTCATTGTACACAAGTGGGGTACAACTTTTCATTTCTATGGTTGTACACAATGTAGATTCACACCATTCATGCACTTATACATAGGGTAATACTGTCTGTTTCATTCTACTATCTTTCCACCCCCCACCCGCTTCCACCCCATTTTCCTCTACACCATCCAAAGTTCCTTCATTCTTTTCTTCCTTCTATCATTACCCCCCCCCCTCGTTATATATTGTCATGCACTTATCAGAGAAAACATCTGGTCTTTGGTTTTTCGGGCCATTTATTGATTCTTGATTTAACTTCTTGTGCTTTGGGGGCCTTGTTAAGGAAGTAGAATCCAGGCCAATGTGGTGAAAATTTGAGCCTACTTTTTCTTCTAGTAGGTGCAGGGTCTCTGGTTCTAAAGCCTAAGTCTTTGATTCACTTTGAGTTGAGTTTTGTGCAGAGTGAGAGATAAGCGGCTAATTTCACTTTTTTTCCCAGCACCATTTGTTGAATAGTCTATCTTTTTTCCAGTGAATGTTGTTGGCACCTTTGTCTAGTATGAGATAACTGTATTTATGAGACTTTGTCTCTGTGTCTTCTATTCTGTACCACTGGTCTATGTGTCTGTTTTGGTGCCAATACATTTCTGTTTTTATCACTATAGCTCAGTAGTATAGTTTGAGGAATGGAACCACCACATTTGACACAGCTATTCCACTCCTTGGCTTATATCCAAAGGGCTTAAAATCAGCAGACTACAGTGACACAGCCGTATCAATGTTTATAGCAGCTCAACTCATAATTGCTAAACTATGGAACCAACTTAGGTGCCCTTCAACAGATGAATAGATAAAGAAAATGTGGCATATATACATGATGATACACACGCACACATATATATGATGGAATATTACTCAGTTTTAAAGAAGAATGAAATTATGGCATTTGCTGGTGAATGAATGGCATTGGAGAATATCACGCTAAGTGAAATAAGTCAAACCCAAAACCAAAGACCAAATGTTTTCTCTGATATGCGGACATTAATTCACAATAAGGGGGAGGGTGGTGCTAAGGAAGAATAGAGTTACTTTAGATTAGGTAAAGGGATGTAAAGGGAGGGGAAGGGGTATGGGAGTAGGAAAGATAGTAGAGTGAAAGGGACATTATTAGCTCATGTACATATATGACTGCATGACTGATGTGATCCTACAATATGTACAGTCAGAAAAATGAGAAATCATTAGAAAAATGAGAAATCATTTATGTATGATTTATCAAAATGTATAACTGCATTCTACTGTCATGCACATCTAATTAGAACAAAAATTAATAAAAAATGTAGATATTGTGAGTGGATACTTTGTTTCGGGTATTATTATCACCAAGAAACATTTTCTCATGCTAATTATGATGAATTTCCATTTCAAATATTTGAAATAAATAGTAGTTATTAATAGTGTATGTGTGTTAAATGTCACTGTGATTGGAAATTGTTTATGTGATTTTTTGGAAAATTCACAGTATATTGGAAACTGAACCTTATCACAAATATGATAAGTAATCATAAAATTACAGGTACTATTGTTGTTTTGGATAATTTCCCTCATGAAAAAATGAGCAAATAATGTGTAATGAAGTAAAATTTTATTAACTATTTCTGTTGTGTTATCAATATACATATAGATATGTTTATATGATATATAAACAATATATAAATTCATACATCTATATAGCCAGTTGTCATTCAGGCTTTTTCCCTGGAACTCTCCTCCATTGGGAAGTTTCTGCTGGGCTCTCGGCCTCCCTTCCTCCTGGGTTAAATTGTCCAAGTTGAACTCACTGTGGGTTTGGGGCTCTTTTGTAACTACATATGAGATGCTTACCTTTCCATGTGTTTTCACATGAAAGGAGATTGTTCATATTCATGCCTTCTGTATTCTTGCCTTCTGTAATCCATAACACAGAGACCCTACTTTCATTTGAACATCCATATACTAAACTTCATCACTCTTTCCTTCTTCATATGTACTGATGATGTATAGGGTTCCTTGGCCAAGGACCATGAAACTTGGAAATGTGGAAGAGTGGAGAAAGTCTCCATTTGTTCCAACTATTTTAAAAAGGTCATCTCAGGGGATATAAGACATGTAAAACATTGATATAATTTATTAATTTCTGGGAAGAAAACTTCAAATAGAATGAGATAAATGGCCTGTGAGTAGGCTTTAAAAATAAGGGTGCATTGTATCTAAAAAATCTCTGTTTTATACCTTTTGATTCAGGAATAACGTTGTACATATTTTTGGAAAATGAGATGATGGTAGGCTTTGTGCAATTATATGTATGTTTTGGTACGTGTATCAGGTGAATAAATTTTGGGCTGGAAAAGATGTATGGTGATGAGTGAATGTGTGTGTTTGTGTGTATATGTGTGTTTATATGGAGAGCTGTGCTTTTTGTGTGTATGTGTATGATTATGTGTGTTGTGTTTTCTACTAGGAAAGTACAGATTACATATAAGTGTGTGCTGGTCTACAAAAGACAGAAATACCCATCACACATGGACTTTTGGGTGATAATATCTATATATGAAAATGCTACTTTTTTAGGATATATACATTTTTCTAGTTCTAGGCTTAGCATTGCAAGATTAAAGCAAGTTATCTGTGTGAAGGGATGTGAAGCATATAGGGGATTAAAGTGGAAAGCAGCAAATATAATAATGATTATTTGTAAGAATGATGGGCCAAGAGAGTACCTCTGAAATGGCAGTAGAGGAAAGATGGATGGAGTAATGGTGAAAACTGAACTACAGAATAAGTAGCAGGAAGGAGAAATGAGGACATACCTAGTTTCAAGTTTTTAGCAAGTTAGTGTGTGAGCTTTAGTTGTGCTCTCTGAAGGGGAATTTCTGACCAAATTTCCATACACATCTTAGCATGTCCTCTGCCTCCCCCACAGCTGCCTCCATGTTCACATGAGGTCTCTGCTCTAGAACTGTGTCCTATTTTGAAGGCACATTCGCTATTTGCTCCTCCCAGGAGGCCTCAGTGTTAGTGCCTCGGCCTTGAATCCCTTCTCTTATATTCAAAAGAATAGAGAAGTGAGCAAGGGCTGGACTAGCACCTCAGCTGTACCTCCTGCCCGAGTTCAAGCCCACCTTTGCCTCTGTCTTACCTTGCTCCTCAGTAGGAGGGGGTTTCCTGGTAGTGGAGAGACAGGTGAAATATTCTGAATCAGATGAATTGTGTCCTGCTGCTTCTAGTATATGTGGTGTAATAGCAGCCTCTTTAAACTTCTGGGAATCTGGAAAATGAAACAACAACAAATACTGAGGCGTTCCATAATCTGAGTTCTGTGTCATTCAAGAAAAAATATATTGAGTAGATATTTTATTGCAGGTATTGTTTCCACCATGAAACTGTCTCACATGGTAATATGAGTTTCCCATTCAAAATTTTGTAATCAAACTTGGTTATAAAAAAGTGGCTTCTATGTTAGTTATAAAAAGTGCTTTGTGTGTTTGATGTCACTGTGTTAAGAAATCTTGAATGTGATAGTTTTGGAAAAGTACACAAAGTATTGGAAACTGAACATTATCCCAAATGTGGTACATAATATATGTGTTATTGTTAGCAAATTTTCCTCTTGGCAAATTAGGCAAATAATAGATAAGGAGTAATAGGTTATTACTTAACTATTTCTGTTAAGCATTCAATATACATGACTATATGGATATTTTTATATGTACATATGCAATATCTAAATTCATATGTCCATGCCAGCATCCATTCAGGCTTTGGTACTTGGATTTTTACTCCACTGGGGGAAGTTCTGCTAGACTCTCACCCTTTCTTTAATTTGGGCCATTTTGTCCAAGTTGAAATCACTGTCACTTAATGGTTGTTTTGTAGGCACACATGAGGAATTTACCTTTGCAAGTGTCTTCGCAGGAAGGGCAATTATTTGTATTCCTGCCTTTTGGAGTAACTTTACCCCCTGTTCTGTAACCCATAATACAGAAACCCACTTTCTTCTGAACATATATATATACTCTACATTTTCATGACTCTTTCCTTCTTCATAGGCACTGAGCATATACAGGACTCCTTCCTCAAGGTTATTGAAAATTAGAAATGTAGGTGAGTGAGGAAGTCTCTATTTATTCCAAATATTGTAAAAAAGGGCATCTCAAAGGATAGAAGAAATGTTAAACATTGATGTAATTTATCAACTTCTGGGAAGAAAATTTCAAATATGAGGAGTGAAGATGCCCTGTTAGTAGGCATGAAAAAGTGAGGGTGCATGTATCTGTGAATTCTCTGTTTTATACCTTTTATTTGAGGTGTGTACATGGTACATACATCTTTATGGAAAAATGAGATTGTGTTAGTTTTGTGCAATTACACATTTGCTTGTTACATATCACATGAATATGTTTGGCACTGGTAAAGAAGGATGGTTTAGAATGAATGTGTCTTCAGATATGCGTGTGTGTGTGTGTGTGTGTGATTATGTGTGTGTGTGTGTGTGTGTTTCAGCACCTATCCTTTCATTTTTCATTATGAGAACACACACTACATGTAAGTAAGTGCTGCTCTATGAAAGAAATCATCATCATGCATACACTTTTGGGTGAGAAAAATCTATATATGGAAATGCTTTATTTTTCAAGATAAATCCATTTTCTAGGTCTCTGACTAGCATTACAATTACAACCATTTAACACTGGTTATCTGTTTGAAATATTTAGAGGATTAATGTCCAAAGCAGAGAAGCTAAGAATTGTTGTTTGTAAGAATTAGGGGGCAAGTGCATACCTCTATAATGGTAATAAAGATGGATAGAGAAACAGGACTATTGAACAAAATAAGTACAGAAAGGAGAAATGGGACAATACCTAGTATGATGGTTTCTAACACATGAGTGTATGAGCGTTAATTGTGCCATTTAAGGGGGAAGTTTCTGATCAAATTCCCATACACATTTTAGCCTAACTCCTATCTCCCCAACAGCTTTCCCAGTGTTCACATGCAGTTTGTGCTGAGGAATTTTTTCTTAGTTTTAAAGCAGATTTCTTATTTGTTCTTCTAAAGAGGTCTCAGTGTTAGTGCCTCTCTCTGCCCTCAATCCCTTTCCCCTATTCAAATGAATAGAAAGATGAGCAAGGGTTGAACTAGTAACTCAGCTATACCTGTTGTCTGAGCTCAATGCCACCTCTGCCTATGTCTTACCATGCTCTTCAGTAGGAATGAGCTTGCTGAAGGTAGAAAAACAGGTGAAATATTCAGAATCAGATGAATGGTCTCCTGCTGCCAGATTCTTGGCTGTTTCCAGCATGTATCGTTTAATAGCAACCTGTTTCCACTTCTGGAAATCTGGAAAATGAAATAACAACAATAAATATTGAGAGATGGCATAACCTGGGTTCTATGTCATTCAAAAATGGATATATTGAGTAGATATTTTGTTTCAGGTACTGTTACCAGCATGAAACATTCTCTCATGATAAGTATGATAGCTTATCATTAAAATTTTTGAAGCAAATGTAGTCATTAAAATTGTTTATTAGATGTCTCTGTGATTAAAAATCTGGAATGTGATATTTTTAGAAAAGTGTACAGAATAGTGGATACTGAACCTCATAAAAAATGTGACATGTAATCAATAAAGTATGAGTGTTATATTTTTCAGCTAATTTCCCACTTGGTAAATTGGGCAAATGTGGATATGGAGTAAAAATTTATTACTTAACTTTCTTTTATGCTATCAATATACATAAATATATAAATATGTTTATATGTTCACGTACAATAACTAAGTTCATAAGTCCACACCAACAACCATTCAGGCTTTTTCCCTGGAACTCTTCTAAATTGGGTAATTTCTTTTGTTTTTTTTTTTTATTTTTAAAATTTCTCTGTTCTAATTAGTTGTACATGACAGTAGAGTGCACTTATACATTTAGCTAGATCAGACATAAATGAAGTATAATCTCTCATTTTTCTGATTATACAAATTGTAGGGTCACGTTGGTCATGTAGTCATACATGTACATGAGTAAATAATGTCTTTTGGGCTCTCAGCCTCCCTTCAAACTTGCTGTCAGTTAAACATTATTTTGTAGCTACATTAGAGTACTTGCAGGTGTCTTCTCAGGAAATGCAATTGTTTGTATTCATGTCTTTTGGGGAAGAAATTCTCCCCTGTTTTGCATCCCATAACACAGAAACCCTGCTTTCACTTTGAACATACATATACTAAACTTTCATGACTCTTTCCTTCTTCATATGCACTGACAATGTACAGGGGTATTTTGTTCAAGGGCAATGAATATTGGAAATGTGGGTCAGGGAGGAAATCTCCATTTCCTCCAAATATTCTACAAAGAATATTTGTATTCAGAGGATTGAAGACATGAAAAATATTGATATAATTTATCAATTTCTGGGAAGGAAATTTCAAATATAAGGAGATGAGGTATTCTGTGTTTGGGCATGAAAAATTGAGGTGTAAATACCTGGGAATTCACCTTTTATCTGATGTGCCTAGATGGTACATCTGTATGGATATGAGATGGTGGTAGATGTTGTGTAATTATATGTATGTCCCATTACATATCAGGTGAATCTAATGGTAAAGAAGATGGTGTTAAGTGTATATATATGTATGTGCGTGTGTCTGTGAGTATGCTTGTTTGTGTGTATGTGTCTGAGTACTTTTGATCGCATTTTCCATTATGAAAGTACAGAGTATATATAAGTATGTGCTGGTTTAAGAAGGACAGAAATCAGTCATCATCATAAACATTTGGGTAAGAAAATTCACATATGAAAATGTTTCTTTTTCAGGACATACATGTTTTCAAGGTCTCAGTCCAGCATTACAAGATTATCACAAGTTATCTGTGTGAGGGGATGTGAAGCACTTATGGGATTAATATGTAAACAGTGAATCTAAGCAGGGTTGTAGGAATGAGGGGGTAATGGAGTACCTCTTTAATGATAATATAGGATAGTAGGCTGGATAAACAGGACAACTGAAGGAGAGAATAAATATGAGGAAGGAAAACTGGGACTACACCCAGTTTGAAAGTTTCTAACACATGAGCGTGGGAGCTTTAGTGATGCCATCTGAGAGGGATATTTCTGATCACATTCCCAAACACATCTTAGCACCTCTCATCTCCCCCACAGCTGCCTCCATGTTCACATGCAAGTTTGTACTGAGGAACTTTTACCTATTTTGAAGAACATACCCTATTTGCTTCTCCCAAAAGGCCTCAGTCTTAGTGCTTCTGCCCTGAATCCCTTCCCCATATTGAAAGAATAGAGAAGCAAGGGAGAGTTGGACTAACACCTCAAGTGAACCTCCTGCCTGAGCTCAATCCCACCTTTGCATTTGTCTTACCATGCCCCTCAGCAGGAAGGGGTTTGCTAGCATTGGAGGGACAGTTTAAATATTCCGATTCACATGAATTCTTTCCTGCTGCCTGAGTACTGGCTGCTTCCAGCACATATGGTTCAGTAGCAATGTCATTCCACTTCTGGAAATCTGGAGAATGAAACAACAACAACAAATACTGACTCAGCATAATCTGAGTTCTGTGCTATTCAAAACCAGGTATATCAAATGGATATTTTGTTTCAGTCATTGTTATCACCATGAAACACACACTCTTGCTAATTATGATATGCTTACCATTCAAAATTTTGAAAAAAATAGTAGTTGTTTAAAATGGTTTGTGTGTTATATGTCACTGATTGAAAATTTTGAATGTGATATTTTTGGAAAATACACAGAATATTGGAAACTGAACCTGATCATAAATGTGATAATCATTAAATTTTGGGTATTATTGTTAACTAATTTCCTTCAGGAAAAGTTGGGCAAATAGTGGATATGGAGTTATATTAAGTAACTATTTCTGTTATGTTATCAACATACATATACACAGATTTATGTGCAATATCTAAGTTCATATGTCCACAGCCAGCAACCATTCAGACTTTTTTTTCCTGGAACTCTCCTCCACTGGGTGAGTTCTATTGGGCTCTCAACCTCTCTTCCTCTTGGGCCACATTGTCTAAACTGAACTCACTGTCAGTCTGGGGCTCTTCTGTGGGAATTTTACCTCTGTAGATGTCTTCTCAGGAAGGGTGATTGTATTCATACCGTTTTTATTCTGGTCTTCTGTAACCCATAACACAGAAACTCTACTACTTTCATTTGAACATCTGTATACTATGCTTTCCTGACTCCTTACTTGTTCATATGCAGTGAGGATGTTCAGGACTCCTTGGTCAAGGGCCTTAAAACTTGGAAATGTGAAAACAGGGAGGAAGTCTCCATTTCCTCCAAATATTTTACAAAGGGCATCTCAGAGGATAGAAGATATGTACAACACTGATATAATTTATCAATTTCTGTGATGTAAAGTTCAAATATAAGGAGATAAGATATCCTGAAACTGGGCATGAAAAATAAGGGAATTTTCTGGTTTTTACCTTTTATTGGAGGTGAGTACTTGGTGCATCTCTCTGGAAATTGAGATGGTGGTAGGTTTTGTGCAATTATACATATGTTTTGTTATATATCAGGAGAATATATTTGGTGCTGATAAAAAGGGAGAATGATGAGTGAATGTGTGTATATGTATATATGTATATATTTGTATATATGCATGTTTGTGTGTATGCATTTGATTGTGTGTGTGTGTTTGAGCCCATGTGTTTGCGTTTTCCATTATGAGAGTACACACTACATGTTAAGTATGTGCTGGCCTATGAAGGAAAGAAATCATTATTCATGGACATTTAGGTGAGAAAATCTACATTTGAAAATGCTTCTTTTTAAGAAAATATACATTTTCTAGGTCTAGATCTAGTATTACAAAGTTAATACAAGATAACTGTGTGAAGGATGTGAAACATTTATAGAATTAATGTGGAAAACAGAGAATCTAAGAGCAGTTGTTTGTAGGAATGAGGAGGCAAGGGTGTACACCTCTGTAATGGTAATAGAGGAAAGATGGATGTAGAAAGAAGGGACCTATTGAATGAGAAAATAAGCATAATGGAGGAGAAATTGGGCAATATCTAGTGTAATGGTTTCTAACTTCTGAGTATGTGAACTTTAGTTGTGTCTCTGAGGGAGAAGTTTCTGGTCAAGTTCCCACATACATCTAACATGTCCCAGTGTTCTCCACAGCTATCCCAGTGTTTATATGCAGGACTGTGCTGAGGAACTTTGCTCTACTT
Organism: Sciurus carolinensis; assembly: GCF_902686445.1. NCBI lineage: Eukaryota > Metazoa > Chordata > Mammalia > Rodentia > Sciuridae > Sciurus > Sciurus carolinensis. The sequence continues at coordinate 118,341,025 of NC_062218.1, forward strand.
TGAAGGACATTCCCTATTTTCTCCTGACAAAAGGCCTCAGTGTTAGTGCCTGTGCCTGAATCCTCCCTACTATTCTAAAGAATAGAGGAGTGAGCCAGGGTTGGACTAGCATCACAGCTCTACCTCTGCCTGAGCTCCATCCACCTTTGCATCTGTCTCACCATGCTCATTAGTAAGGTGTAGTGTGCTGGTAGTGGAGAGAAAGGTGTAATACTCCGAATCAAGCAAATTCTTTCCTGCTGGCTGAGTACTGACTGCTTCCAGAATATATGGTTCAATAGCTGACTCTTTCCTGTTCTTGAAATCTGGAGAATGAAATACCAACTAAGGCACAGCATAATCTGAGTTCTGTGTTATTCAAAAATAGATATACTGAGTGGATATTTTGTTTCAGGTATTGTTACCACCATAAAACTTCTCTCATGCTAATTACCATTAGTTTTGAAATAAACAGTAGTGGTTAAAATGGTGTGTGTGTTAGATGCCACTGTGATTGGAAATCTTAATTGTGATATTTTTAGAAAAGTGTACAGAATATTAGAAACTGAATCTTATAAAAAATGTGATATGTAAGCAATAAAGTATGGGTGGGGCTTTTTTGGCTAATTTCCCTCTTGATACTTGGGCAAATATGGATATGTTGAAAACTTTTATTATTTCTGTTATGCTATCTATATATAAAAACAAATAGATATGTTTATATGTTCATGTATGATATCTAAGTTCATATGTCCATGGCAGCAGTCATTCAGGATTTTGGCACTGGTACTCTGCTTCAGATAGGGGAAGTTTTGCTGGGCTGTCAGTCTCTCTTCCATTTAGACCTCATTGTCCAAGCTGAACTCACTGTCAGTTAGTGTTTCTTTTGTAAACACAGGAGAAAAGTTTATCTCTGCATGTGTCTTCTCAGGGAAAGGTGATTGTATTCTTGCCAATGTGGGGAGCATTCTCCCTCTTCTATAGCCCATAATACAGAAATCCTACTTTCATTTGAACATACATGCATTTCACTTTTATGACTCTTTCCTTCTTTATGTGTGCTGATGATGTACAGGGATTCTTGGTCAAAGGCATTTAAAATTGGAATTGTGTGTGGGGGAGAAAAATACCATTTTCTCCACATATTGTACAAAGGAATCTCAGAGGATAGACCAACTGTAACACATTGATGTAATTTATAAATCTCTTGGAAAGAAAACTTTAAATATAAGGTATAACATGAGCTGGGATTAAGCTTAAAAATTAGTGGTGCATGTATCTTGGAACTCACTGTTTTGTATTTTATCTGAGGTGTATACATGGTACATCTCTACGGAAAATGAAATGGTGGTAGATTTTGTGCAATTATATGTATATTTTGTTACATATCAGTTATATATATTTGGTTCTGGTTAAGAGGGATGGTGATGAATTTATGTTTGTGTGTATTTGCGATTGCCTTTGCTTCTGTTTATATTTGTGTGATTGTGTTTGAGCACATGTGTTTGCACTTTCCACTATGAGAGTACACAGTGCTGGTCTAAAAAGAACAGAAAAATGTTATCCATGGACATTTGGGTGAGAAAATCTGTATTTGAATATGCCTTTTTTAAAGACATGTACATTTTCTACCTCTTGGTCTAGCATTATAAATTTAACACACGTTATCTGTGTGAAGTGATGCTAAGCATGTATGGGATTAATGTGGAAAGCAGGGAATAAGAGAATGGTTCTGTGTAGGATTGATGGGGCAAGGGAGAATATGCATAATGGTAATGGAGGAAAGATGGAGAGAGAAAAAGGGGACTATTGAACAAAAGAAGTACAAGGAAAGAGAAATAGGGCCATACCTAGTTTGAAAGTTTTTTAGTTTAGTTTGAAAGTTTTTAGCATGACAGTGTGGGAGCTTTAGTTCTGCCATTTTAGGGGAAAGCTTTCGGACAAATTCCCATACATCTTTTAATATGTCTCTGTTTCCTTCACAGTGGCCCCAGGGTTCCATGTATGTCTGTGTTGAGGAACTTTTTCCTATTTTGAAGGACTTTCAATATTTGCTCCTCTAAAGAGAACTCAAAGTTAGTGCCTCTGTCCTGAATCCCTTTCCCCTGTTCAAAAGAATATAGAAATGAGCAAGGACTGGACTAACACCTCAGCTCTCCTTGTTGTATTAGCTCAACCCCACCTTTGCCTTACCATGCTCTTCAGTAGGAAAGAGTTGTCTGGTAGTTGAAAGTCCGGTAAAGTTTTCTAAAGTCTCTTCTGCTACCTGAGTCACGGCTGTTTCTAGCACACATGGCTCAATAGCAACCTCTTTAAATTTCTGGAAATCTGGAGAATGAAACAATAGCAACAACAACAAATGCTGAGGCATAATCTGGGTTCTGAGTCATTCAAAAATGGATATATTGAGCTGATATTTTTATTGCAGGTATTGTTACCACCATGAAACAGCCTCTCTTGCAAATTATGATGAGTTTACTATTTAAGAGTTTGAAATAAATAGTAGATATTAAAATAACATGCCATATATCACTATAATTGCAAATCTTGATTGTGATATTTTATAAGTATACAGAAAATTGGAAACTGAATCAGCACGAATATGATATGTAGTCAATAAAATATAGGTACTATCATTGTCAGCTAATTTCTGTCTTGACAAATTAAGCAAATAATGGATATGGAGTAAAAGTTTTTTACTTAACTAATGTTATCAAACGATCAGCATACATAACTACATACATGTTTATATGTACATGTACAATATTTAAGTTCATGAGTCTGTGGTCAGCAGACATTTGGGCCTTTTCCCTAGGATTCTCTTCAATTGGGTAAGTTCTTTTGGACTCTCAACCTCCCTTCCTCTTGGGTTCATTGTACAAACTGAACTCATTATCAATTAGGGGTTCTTTTCTAGACACATGTTGAGAGGTTTACCTCTGTAGGAGTGATCTCAGGATAGGTGGTTGTATTCATGCCTCTCTTCTTCTTGCCTTTTGTAACCACAACACAGAAACCCTACTTGCTTTTGAACATACATATGTTACACTTTCATGACTCCTTCCTTGTCATGTGCACTGAGGATATATAGCTCTCTTTGACCAAGGTACTGAAAATTGGAAATGTGGAAAGGGGGAGGAAGTCTCCATTTCCTCCAAATATTGTAGTAAGAGCATCTCAGATGATGGAAGGCTTTTAAAACACTGATATAATTCAATAAATTTCTGTGAAGTAAATTTAAGGTAAAGTAAATATAATTAAAGTAAATATAAGGAGATAAGATATGCTGTGTTTGGGCATGACAAATGTGGATGCATGCATCTGGGAATGCTATGTTTTGTACCTTTTATCTGAGGTGTTTACATGATCCATCTCTATGGAAAATGAGATGTGGTAGACTCTGCAATTATATGTGTGTTTTGTTACATATCAGCTGATTTTGTTTGTGCTGGTAAAGAGGGATGGTGATGAGTCAATGTGTATGTTATGTGTTTGTGTGCAACTTTGTGCTTATGTTTGAGTGTTTGTGTTTGTGTCTTCCATTGTGAGAGACTACATAATGTATATAAGAGTGTGCTGGTCTATGAAGGACAGAAATCAGTATAATCTATTGATATTTGGGTGAGATAATCTATAGATGAAAATGCTGCTTTTTAAAAACACATACGTTTTCTAGCTCTCTGGTATTGCAAGACTCACACAGCTATCTGTGTGAAGGGGCATGAAACACTTATAGGATTAAGGTATAAAGCAGTGTATCCAACAATGGTTGTTTGTAGAAATGAGGGGGCAAAGGCATACCTGTGTAATGGTAACAGAGGAAAGATAGATAGAGAAAGGGGGGACTATCTAAGGGAGAATAAATACAAGGAAGGAGAATTGGGTCCCTGGTTCATTTGAAGATTTCTAAACAATGAGTGTGTGAGTTTATTTTTGTGAAAACTGAGGGGCAAGTTTCTAGACAAATCTCCATCTACCTCTTAGCATGTTCCCTGCCTCCATCACAGCTGCCCCTCTGCTCACAAGCAGGTAAGTGTTGAGGAACTTTTTCCTATTTTGAAATACATTTCCTATTTGTTCCTCTCAAGAGACCTCACAGATAGTGCCTCTGCCCTGAATCACTTTCCCCTGTTCAAAAGAATATAGAAATGAGCAAATACTGGACTAACACCTCAGCTCTACCTCTTGCATGAGCTCTACCCCACCTTTGCCTTACCATGCTCCTCAGTAGGAAAGAGTTGTCTGGTAGTGGAAAGTCCGGTAAAGTTTTCTAAAGTCTCTTCTGCTACCTGAGTCATGGCTGTTTCTAGCACACATGGCTCAATAGCAACCTCATTAAATTTCTGGAAATCTGGAGAATGAAACAATAGCAACAACAACAAATGCTGAGGCATAATCTGGGTTCTGTGTCATACAAAACTAGATATATTGAGCTGATATTTTTATTTCAGGTATTGTTACCACCATGAAACAGTTGCTCTTGCTAATTATGATGAGTTAACTATTTAAAAGTGTGAAATAAATAGTAGATATTAAAATAACATATGAGATATCGCTATAATTGCAAATCTTGATTGTGATATATTTAGAAGTATACAGAAAATTGGAAACTGAATCAGCACAAATGTGATATGTAATCAATAAGATAAAGGTACTATCATTGTCAGCTAATTACTGTTGTGATACAGTAAGCAAATAATGGATATGGAGTAAAAGTTTATTACTTAACTAATGTTATCAAACTATCAGTATACATAACTACATAGATGTTTATATGTACATGTACATTATCTAAGTTCATGTGTCTATGACCAGCAGACATTTGGGCCTTTTCCCTAGGATTCTCTTCAATTGGTAAGTTCTTTTGGATTCTCAACCTCCCTTCCTCTTGGGTTCATTGTACAAACTGAACTCACTATCAGTTAGGGGTTCTTTTCTAGACACATGTTGAGAGGTTTACCTCTGTAGGAGTGATCTCAGGATAGGTGGTTGTATTCATGCCTCTCTTCTTCTTGCCTTTTGTAACCCACAACACAGAAACCCTACTTGCTTTTGAACATACATATGTTACACTTTCATGACTCCTTCCTTGTCATGTGCACTGAGGATGTATAGCTCTCCTTGACCAAGGCATTGAAAATTGGAAATGTGGAAAGGGGGAGGAAGTCTCCATTTCCTCCAAATTTTGTACTAAGGGCATCTCAGATGATGGAAGGCTTTTAAAACACTGATATAATACAATAAATTTCTGTGAAGTAAATTTAAGGTAAAGTAAATATAATTAAGGTAAATATAAGGAGATAAGATATGCTGTGTTTGGGCATGACAAATGTGGATGCATGCATCTGGGAATGCTATGTTTTGTACCTTTTATCTGAGGTGTTTACATGATCCATCTCTATGGAAAATGAGATGGTGGTAGACTCTGCAATTATATGTGTGTTTTGTTACATATCAGCTGATTTTGTTTGTGCTGGTAAAGAGGGATGGTGATGAGTCAATGTGTATGTTATGTGTTTGTGTGCAACTTTGTGCTTATGTTTGTGTCCTCCATTGTGGGAGACTGCATGTTGTATATAAGAGTGTGCTGGTCTATGAAGGACAGAAATCAGTATAATCTATTGATATTTGGGTGAGATAATCTATAGATGAAAATGCTGCTTTTTAAGAACACATACGTTTTCTAGCTCTCTGGTATTGCAAGACTCACACAGCTATCTGTGTGAAGGGACATGAAACACTTACAAGATTTAAGGTATAAAGAGCAGTGTATCCAACAAGGGTTGTTTGTAGAAATGAGGGGGCAAAGGCATACCTGTGTAATGGTAACAGAAGAAAGATGGATAGAGAAAGGGGGGACTATCTAAGGGAGAATAAATACAAGGAAGGAGAATTGGGTCCCTGGCTCATTTGAAGATTTGCAACAGATGAGTGTTGAGTTTATTTTTGTGAAAACTGAGGGGCAAGTTTCTAGACAAATCTCCATCTACCTCTTAGAATGTTCCCTGCCTCCATCACAGCTGCCCCTCTGCTCACAAGCAGGTAAATGTTGAGGAATTTTTTCCTATTTTGAAATACATTTCCTATTTGCTCCTCTCAAGAGACCTCAGAGATAGTGCCTCTGCCCTGAATCACTTTCCCCTGTTCAAAAGAATATAGAAATGAGCAAGTACTGGACTAACACCTCAGCTCTACCTCTTGCATGAGCTCTACCCCACCTTTGCCTTACCATGCTCCTCAGTAGGAAAGAGTTGTCTGGTAGTGGAAAGTCCGGTAAAGTTTTCTGAAGTCTCTTCTGCTACCTGAGTCACGGCTGTTTCTAGCACACATGGCTCAATAGCAACCTCATTAAATTTCTGGAAATCTGGAGAATGAAACAATAGCAACAACAACAAATGCTAAGGCATAATCTGGGTTCTGTGTCATACAAAACTAGATATATTGAGATGATATTTTTATTTCAGGTATTGTTACCACCATGAAACAGTTGCTCTTGCTAATTATGATGAGTTAACTATTTAAAAGTGTGAAATAAATAGTAGATATTAAAATAACATATGAGATATCGCTATAATTGCAAATCTTGATTGTGATATATTTAGAAGTATACAGAAAATTGGAAACTGAATCAGCACAAATGTGATATGTAATCAATAAAATATAGGTATTATCATTGTCAGCTAATTACTGTCTTGATACAGTTAGCAAATAATGGATATGGAGTAAAGGTTTTTTACTTAACTAATGTTATCAAACGATCAGCATACATAACTACATAGATGTTTATATGTACATGTACAATATCTAAGTTCATGAATTTATGGTCAGCAGACATATGGGCCTTTTCCCTAGGATTCTCTTCGATTGGGTAAGTTCTTTTGGACTCTCAACCTCCCTTCCTCTTGGGTTCATTGTACAAACTGAACTCACTATCAGTTAGGGGTTCTTTTCTAGACACATGTTGAGAGGTTTACCTCTTAGGAGTGATCTCAGGATAGGTGGTTGTATTCATGCCTCTCTTCTTCTTGCCTTTTGTAACCCACAACACAGTAACCCTACTTGCTTTTGAACATACATATGTTACACTTTCATGACTCCTTCCTTGTCATGTGCATTGAGGATGTATAGCTCTCTTTGACCAAGGTACTGAAATTTGGAAATGTGGAAAGGGGGAGGAAGTCTCCATTTCCTCCAAATATTGTACTAAGGGCATCTCAGATGATGGAAGGCTTTTAAAACACTGATATAATTCAGTAAATTTCTGTGAAGTAAATTTAAGGTAAAATAAATATAATTAAAGTAAATATAAGGAGATAAGATATGCTGTGTTTGGGCATGACAAATGTGGATGCATGCATATGGGAATGCTATGTTTTGTACCTTTTATCTGAGGTGTTTACATGATCCATCTCTATGGAAAATGAGATGGTGGTAGACTCTGCAATTATATGTGTGTTTTGTTACATATCAGCTGATTTTGTTTGTGCTGGTAAAGAGGGATGGTGATGAGTCAATGTGTATGTTATGTGTTTGTGTGCAACTTTGTGCTTATGTTTGTGTCCTCCATTGTGGGAGACTGCATAATATATATAAGAGTGTGCTGGTCTATGAAAGACAGAAATCAGTATAATCTATTGATATTTGGGTGAGAAAATCTATAGATGAAAATGCTGCTTTTTAAGAACACATATGTTTTCTAGCTCTCTGGTATTGCAAGACTCACACAGCTATCTGTGTGAAGGGGCATGAAACACTTATAGGATTAAGGTATAAAGCAGTGTATCCAACAAGGGTTGTTTGTAGAAATGAGGGGGCAAAGGCATACCTGTGTAATGGTAACAGAGGAAAGATAGAGAAAGGGGGGACTATCTAAGGGAGAACAAATACAAGGAAGGAGAATTGGGTCCCTAGCTCATTTGAAGTTTTCTAACAACAGATGAGTGTTGAGTTTATTTTTGTGAAAACTGAGGGGCAAGTTTCTAGACAAATCTCCATCTACCTCTTAGCATGTTCCCTGCCTCCATCACAGCTGCCCCTCTGCTCACAAGCAGGTAAGTGTTGAGGAACTTTTTCCTATTTTGAAATACATTTCCTATTTGCTCCTCTCAAGAGACCTCAGAGTTAGTGCCTCTGCCCTGAATCACTTTCCACTGTTCAAAAGAATATAGAAATGAGCAAGTACTGGACTAGCACCTCAGCTCTACCTCTTGCATGAGCTCTACACCACCTTTGCCTTACCATGCTCCTCAGTAGGAAAGAGTTGTCTGGTAGTGGAAAGTCCGGTAAAGTTTTCTGAAGTCTCTTCTGCTACCTGAGTCACGGCTGTTTCTAGCACACATGGCTCAATAGCAACCTCATTAAATTTCTGGAAATCTGGAGAATGAAACAATAGCAACAACAACAAATGCTGAGGCATAATCTGGGTTCTGTGTCATTCAAAAATAGATATATTGAGATGATATTTTTATTTCAGGTATTGTTACCACCATGAAACAGTTGCTCTTGCTATTTATGATGAGTTAACTATTTAAAAGTGTGAAATAAATAGTAGATATTAAAATAACATATGAGATATCGCTATAATTGCAAATCTTGATTGTGATATATTTAGAAGTATACAGAAAATTGGAAACTGAATCAGCACAAATGTGATATGTAATTAATAAAATATAGGTATTATCATTGTCAGCTAATTTCTGTCTTGATAAATTCAGCTAATAATGGACATGGAGTAAAAGTTTATTACTTAACTAATGTTATCAAACTATCAGCATACATAACTACATAGATGTTTATATGTACATGTACATGTACATGTGTCTATGGCCAGCAAACATTTGGGCCTTCTTCCTAGGATTCTCTTCGATTGGGTAAGTTCTTTTGGACTCTCAACCTCCCTTCCTCTTGGGTTCATTGTACAAACTGAACTCACTATCAGTTAGGGGTTCTTTTCTAGACACATGTTGAGAGGTTTACCTCTGTAGGAGTGATCTCAGGATACGTGGTTGTATTCATGCCTCTCTTCTTCTTGCCTTTTGTAACCCACAACACAGAAACCCTACTTGCTTTTGAACATACATATGTTACACTTTCATGACTCCTTCCTTGTTCATAAGCACAGAGGATGTATAGCTCTCTTTGACCAAGGCATTGAAAATTGGAAATGTGGAAAGGGGGAGGAAGTCTCCATTTCCTCCAAATTTTGTACTAAGGGCATCTCAGATGATGGAAGGCTTTTAAAACACTGATATAATTCAATAAATTTCTGTGAAGTAAATTTAAGGTAAAGTAAATATAATTAAGGTAAATATAAGGAGATAAGATATGCTTGTTTGGGCATGACAAATGTGGATGCATGCATCTGGGAATGCTACGTTTTGTACCTTTTATCTGAGGTGTTTACATGATCCATCTCTATGGAAAATGAGATGGTGGTAGACTCTGCAATTATATGTGTGTTTTGTTACATATCAGCTGATTTTGTTTGTGCTGGTAAAGAGGGATGGTGATGAGTCAATGTGTATGTTATGTGTTTGTGTGCAACTTTGTGCTTATGTTTGTGTCCTCCATTGTGGGAGACTGCATGATGTATATTAAGAGTGTGCTGGTCTATGAAGGACAGAAATCAGTATAATCTATTGATATTTGGGTGAGATAATCTATAGATGAAAATGCTGCTTTTTAAGAACACATACGTTTTCTAGCTCTCTGGTATTGCAAGACTCACACAGCTATCTGTGTGAAGGGGCATGAAACACTTATAGGATTAAGGTATAAAGCAGTGTATCCAACAATGGTTGTTTGTAGAAATGAGGGGGCAAAGGCATACCTGTGTAATGGTAACAGAGGAAAGATAGATAGAGAAAGGGGGGACTATCTAAGGGAGAATAAAGGAAGGAGAATTGGGTCCCTGGCTCATTTGAAGATTTCTAACAGATGAGTGTATTAGTTTATTTTTGTAAAACTGAGGGGCAAGTTTCTAGACAAATCTCCATCTACCTCTTAGAATGTTCCCTGCCTCCATCACAGCTGCCCCTCTGCTCACAAGTAGGTAAGTGTTGACGAACTTTTTCCTATTTTGAAATACATTTCCTATTTGCTCCTCTCAAGAGACCTCACAGATAGTGCCTCTGCCCTGAATCACTTTCCCCTATTCAAAAGAATATAGAAATGAGCAAGTACTGGACTAACACCTCAGCTCTACCTCTTGCATGAGCTCTACCCCACCTTTGCCTTACCATGCTCCTCAGTAGGAAAGAGTTGTCTGGTAGTGGAAAGTCCGGTAAAGTTTTCTGAAGTCTCTTCTGCTACCTGAGTCACGGCTGTTTCTAGCACACATGGCTCAATAGCAACCTCATTAAATTTCTGGAAATCTGGAGAATGAAACAATAGCAACAACAACAAATGCTGAGGCATAATCTGGGTTCTGTGTCATTCAAAACTAGATATATTGAGCTGATATTTTTATTTCAGGTATTGTTACCACCATGAAACAGTTGCTCTTGCTAATTATGATGAGTTAACTATTTAAAAGTGTGAAATAAATAGTAGATATTAAAATAACATATGAGATATCACTATAATTGCAAATCTTGATTGTGATATATTTAGAAGAATACAGAAAATTGGAAACTGAATCAGCACAAATGTGATATGTAATTAATAAAATATAGGTATTATTATTGTCAGCTAAATACTGTCTTGATACAGTCAGCAAATAATAGATATGGAGTAAAAGTTTATTACTTAACTAATGTTATCAAACTATCAGCATACATAACTACATACATGTTTATATGTACATGTACAATATCTAAGTTCATGTGTCTATGGCCAGCAGACATTTGGGCCTTCTTCCTAGGTTTCTCTTCGATTGGGTAAGTTCTTTTGGATCTCAACCTCCCTTCCTCTTGGGTTCATTGTCCAAACTGAACTCACTATCAGTTAGGGGTTCTTTTCTAGACACATGTTGAGAGGTTTACCTCTGTAGGAGTGATCTCAGGATACGTGGTTGTATTCATGCCTCTCTTCTTCTTGCCTTTTGTAACCCACAACACAGAAACCCTACTTGCTTTTGAACATACATATGTTACACTTTCATGATTCCTTCCTTGTCATGTGCATTGAGGATGTATAGCTCTCTTTGACCAAGGTACTGAAATTTGGAAATGTGGAAAGGGGGAGGAAGTCTCCATTTCCTCCAAATATTGTACTAAGGGCATCTCAGATGATGGAAGGCTTTTAAAACACTGATACAATTCAGTAAATTTCTGTGAAGTAAATTTAAGGTAAAGTAAATATAATTAAAGTAAATATAAGGAGATAAGATATGCTGTGTTTGGGCATGACAAATGTGGATGCATGCATCTGGGAATGCTATGTTTTGTACCTTTTATCTGAGGTGTTTACATGATCCATCTCTATGGAAAATGAGATGTGGTAGACTCTGCAATTATATGTGTGTTTTGTTACATATCAGCTGATTTTGTTTGTGCTGGTAAAGAGGGATGGTGATGAGTCAATGTGTATGTTATGTGTTTGTGTGCAACTTTGTGCTTATGTTTGAGTGTTTGTGTTTGTGTCTTCCATTGTGAGAGACTGCATGATGCATATAAGAGTGTGCTGGTCTATGAAAGACAGAAATCAGTATAATCTATTGATATTTGGGTGAGAAAATCTATAGATGAAAATGCTGCTTTTTGAGAACACATACGTTTTCTAGCTCTCTGGTATTGCAAGACTCACACAGCTATCTGTGTGAAGGGGCATGAAACACTTATAGGATTAAGGTATAAAGCAGTGTATCCAACAAGGGTTGTTTGTAGAAATGAGGGGGCAAAGGCATACCTGTGTAATGGTAACAAAGGAAAGATAGATAGAGAAAGGGGGGACTATCTAAGGGAGTATAAATACAAGGAAGGAGAATTGGGTCCCTAGCTCATTTGAAGATTTGTAACAGATGAGTGTATTAGTTTATTTTTGTGAAAACTGAGGGGCAAGTTTCTAGACAAATCTCCATCTACCTCTTAGAATGTTCCCTGCCTCCATCACAGCTGCCCCTCTGCTCACAAGCAGGTAAATGTTGAGGAACTTTTTCCTGTTTTGAAATACATTTCCTATTTGCTCCTCTCAAGAGACCTCAGAGATAGTGCCTCTGCCCTGAATCCCTTTCCCCTGTTCAAAAGAATATAGAAATGAGCAAGTACTGGACTAACACCTCAGCTCTACCTCTTGCATGAGCTCTACACCACCTTTGCCTTACCATGCTCCTCAGTAGGAAAGAGTTGTCTGGTAGTGGAAAGTCCGGTAAAGTTTTCTGAAGTCTCTTCTGCTACCTGAGTCACGGCTGTTTCTAGCACACATGGCTCAATAGCAACCTCATTAAATTTCTGGAAATCTGGAGAATGAAACAATAGCAACAACAACAAATGCTGAGGCATAATCTGGGTTCTGTGTCATTCAAAAATAGATATATTGAGATGATATTTTTATTTCAGGTATTGTTACCACCATGAAACAGTTGCTCTTGCTAATTATGATGAGTTAACTATTTGAAAGTGTGAAATAAATAGTAGATATTAAAATAACATATGAGATATCGCTATAATTGCAAATCTTGATTGTGATATATTTAGAAGTATACAGAAAATTAGAAACTGAATCAGCACAAATGTGATATGAAATCAATAAAATATAGGTATTATCATTGTCAGCTAATTTCTGTCTTGATAAATTCAGCTAATAATGGACATGGAGTAAAAGTTTATTACTTAACTAATGTTATCAAACGATCAGCATACATAACTACATAGATGTTTATATGTACATGTACAATATCTAAGTTCATGTGTCTATGGCCAGCAGACATTTGGGCCTTCTTCCTAGGATTCTCTTCGATTGGGTAAGTTCTTTTGGACTCTCAACCTCCCTTCCTCTTGGGTTCATTGTACAAACTGAACTCACTATCAGTTAGGGGTTCTTTTCTAGACACATGTTGAGAGGTTTACCTCTGTAGGAGTGATCTCAGGATACGTGGTTGTATTCATGCCTTGCTTCTTCTTGCCTTTTGTAACCCACAACACAGAAACCCTACTTGCTTTTGAACATACATATGTTACACTTTCATGATTCCTTCCTTGTTCATATGCACAGAGGATGTATACCTCTCTTTGACCAAGGTACTGAAATTTGGAAATGTGGAAAGGGGGAGGAAGTCTCCATTTCCTCCAAATATTGTACTAAGGGCATCTCAGATGATGGAAGGCTTTTAAAACACTGATATAATTCAATAAATTTCTGTGAAGTAAATTTAAGGTAAAGTAAATATAATTAAAGTAAATATAAGGAGATAAGATATGCTGTGTTTGGGCATGACAAATGTGGATGCATGCATCTGGGAATGCTATGTTTTGTACCTTTTATCTGAGGTGTTTACATGATCCATCTCTATGGAAAATGAGATGGTGGTAGACTCTGCAATTATATGTGTGTTTTGTTACATATCAGCTGATTTTGTTTGTGCTGGTAAAGATGGATGGTGATGAGTCAATGTGTGTGTTATGTGTTTTGTGCAACTTTGTGCTTATGTTTGAGTGTTTGTGTTTGTGTCCTTCATTGTGAGAGACTGCATAATGTATATAAGAGTGTGCTGGTCTATGAAGGACAGAAATCAGTATAATCTATTGATATTTGGGTGAGAAAATCTATAGATGAAAATGCTGCTTTTAAAGAACACATACGTTTTCTAGCTCTCTGGTATTGCAAGACTCACACAGCTATCTGTGTGAAGGGGCATGAAACACTTATAGGATTAAGGTATAAAGCAGTGTATCCAACAATGGTTGTTTGTAGAAATGAGGGGGGGGGCAAAGGCATACCTGTGTAATGGTAACAGAGGAAAGATAGATAGAGAAAGGGGGGACTATCTAAGGGAGAATAAATACAAGGAAGGAGAATTGGGTCCCTGGCTCATTTGAAGATTTGTAACAGATGAGTGTATTAGTTTATTTTTGTGCAATCTGAGGGGCAAGTTTCTAGACAAATCTCCATCTACCTCTTAGCATGTTCCCTGCCTCCATCACAGCTGCCCCTCTGCTCACAAGCAGGTAAATGTTGAGGAACTTTTTCCTATTTTGAAATACATTTCCTATTTGCTCCTCTCAAGAGACCTCAGAGTTAGTGCCTCTGCCCTGAATCCCTTTCTCCTATATTCAGAAGAATAGAGAAGTGAGCAAGGGCTGGGCTAGTACCTCAGTTGTACCTCCTGCCTGAGTTCAAGTCCACTTTTGCCTCTGTGTCTTACCATGCTCCTCAGTAGGAACGGGGTTCCTGTTAGTGGAGGGACAGGTGAAGTATCCTGAATCAGATAAATTCTTTCCTGTTGCCTGAGTCCTGGATGTTTCCAGTGCATATTTTTCAGTAGCAATCTTCTTCCACTTCTGAAAATCTGCAGGATGAAACAACAATAAAACAAAAGTGAATCTGCATTATGTGAGTCATTCAAAAATAGATAAATATTAAAACACAAGTCCCACCACGAAAAAACATTAATATATTGAGTGGATGTTTGTTTTTGGTATCATTGTTACCACCATGAAAGATTCTATCATGCTAATTCTGATGAGTTTACCATAGGCCTTAGAGTGATTGTCAGTAGAAATGTGTTTGCTGGTCGAGAAGGCATATTTGGGACATTCTTCAGAAGTCAAGTTCTCTCCTGCTACTTGTATGCTGTTCATCCTACATGGCGCAGGAGCAATCTGTTGGAACATCTGGAATCCTTAAAATGCAATAATAACAACAGTCATTGAGACATGGCATAACCTGTGTTCTGTGTCATTCCTAAACAAATATATTCAGTGAATATTTTGTTTCACACATTATCACTCTTGAAACTTCCTTTCACTCCAATTATGGTACTTTCCCATTCAAAATTCCAAAGTTAAAGTAAACCACAATTATTATAATCATACATGAAGTGGATTTCACTGTGATAGATTATCTCAAATGTGATATTTTAAGAAATGTATATAGTTAGTTGGAAACTGAATCATAAATAAAATGTGATGTTCAGTCACTTAAGTTTGGATATCATTATTAGTTGAATTTCTCCATGAGAAATTTTGCAAATAAAATATTTGTACTATGTCTTATGAAGAACCATTTATTGTGACCTGTTTATTGTATATATAATGCATAAATTTCCAAATATATGCATGTTATATTTATAAATATATTTACTATATGTATGTATTTACAAATACATTTACACATATATATTTACCAATACATTTCTTATACATAATGTATAATTTTAAAATATATGTATATTCTACATATTAGATAAATAGGCAATGATACATATATATTTATTTTTATAAATAATATGAATATATTATATGTTAAAATATATTTCTCATATTTACTCACAAATATATTAATATCATTTATTTATCTCTATATATCCCAGACCAGCAGTCATTTATGTTCCCAACCTAGAGCTCTTATCCAGTGGAAGGAATCTGCTGAGTTCTCAGCTTCCTCCCCCTTTTATCCAGGCTTTTGCTATTCATTTTGAACTCACTGTGGATTAGGAGCTCTTTTCTAGACACACATGAGAGCTTTAATTCTATAGGGATTTTCTCAGGAAAAGTGATGCTTTGTATTTTGCCTTACTTTGAAGGTTTCCTTCCCTCTCCGGTGTACCTTAAAAGAGCCACATCCCTTTTTCATTCAAACCTAAACATACTAAATTCTTACAACTCTACTTTTTCTAATACACTGAGGACATAGGAGGTTTATTGGCTTAGTGCATGGAAAATCTGGCATGTGGAATGGGTAGGATTTGTCCATTTCCTCCAAATTCCGTACTACAGTCATCTTGTAGGATAAAGGATATGAAGAAAATTAATGCAATATATTGATTTTTAGGAATGAAATTTCACATAAGAAGACCATGTCAATGACCTTTCATGTGGACATGTGGATAGGGGTACATGTACCTGAAACGTGTCAGACTTCTGTGGTATGTGTTATCTGAGATATGTATTTGTTACACCAATGGAAAATGATATAGTGGTAGGTATTGTGAATGTATCATGGATATGTTCTGGTTCATTGATCAGGGGAATATTGTTGCTGGTAAAAAGGTACTTTGAGGAGTGTGCATTTTTATGACTGTGTACATCTGTATATATATTTGTGTTTGGATTGTGTGTTTATATGTGCATTTGTGTTCTCTCTTTTGACAGTACATGGTACATTATAAGGGGTGGTAGATCTGTGAAGGAATGACAACATGGTCATTCATGGATATTTTGATGAGAATATTTGAGTATGAACATGGTTTCCCTTCAGAACATGTGGGTTTTCTTGAGATTGGTCTACCATTACAGTTAAAATAGGTTATCTGTGTGAGGGGATATGAAGTGTTTGTTGGACAAATGTGTTAAATAACAAACTGAAGAATGTCCATATGTAGGAATTAGAGGGCAAGTGAGTACCTGTGCAATACTAATAGAAAATAGGAATATGAAGAAGAGATGCTTGTGTGAGAGAACAAAAGGCAGGAGTAATGTGGTCATATTTAGCAAGAAACGGTATAGCTTCTGTGTGGTGAGCTTGAGTTTGTGCCATCTGAGGAGAAAATATGTAGTCAAATTCCCATACACATCTTGCACTATCCACTGTCTTACTAAAAGCAGCCCTGGTTTTCACAAGCAGGTTTGTACTGAGGAACTCTGTTCTACTTTTGAAGATTCCCTATTTGTCCTCCCAAGAAGTGTCAGTGTTAGTCCCTCTGTCCTGAATCCCCTTCCTGTACTCCAAAATATACTGAAGTGAGCAAGAGTTGGACTAGCAGTTCTACTGTACCTCCCCTCCCTGAGCTCAGATCCCACCTTTGTATCTGCTTACCGTGTTCACCAATAGGAATGAGTTTCTTGGTACAGGAGACACAGGTTAAATATTCTGAGGCAGATAAATTCTCTCCTGCTGGTTGAGTCCAGACGAAGGCCACCATATGTGGCTCAGGAACAACTTCTTGAGGAGTCTTGATTTCTGAAGAATGAATCAACAAAAACAATCATTGAGAAGTGGCATTATCTCAGCTCTGTATCATTAAAAAAATACTTGAAGTAGACAACGTTTCGGGCATTGTTAACACTCATGAGAATTCTTGTCATTATTTAAGACTTTACCATTCCAAGTTCCAAAACCAAAATAAACAACAGATGTTAAAATTGTATGTGTGGTAGGTTTTACTGTGATTAAATATCTTGAATGTGATACTTTTGAAAATGTATGCAGAACACTGGCAAATGAACCAAAAATATGATGCGAATTCACTTAAAGGTATTATTATTATTACCTCTATGTTCTCATAAGAAATTGTACAAATAAAGGATATGGAGAATAAGTTTTATGAAAAACTATTTATATTGACAAATTTACCTACATACATATAATATGTATATATTTACATTTCTGTTTATAATTTTTTTCCTTGGACAATAACCATTCAGGTGTTTTGTCCCTAGAGTACTACTGCAGAGGCATAAATATTACTGGATTTTCACCCTCCTCCCTTCTCCTCTTAGCCCACCTGTCCAAACTGAGCTCACTCTTGGGGTATCATTTTTAAATATGTAAGAGAAGTTTACCACTTGTAGGAGGTCTTCTCATGGAAGGTAATTATATTATTGCCTTTCCGGAAGGACTTCCCTCATTTTTCTATGTCCCATAGAGACACGCACCCCATTTTCATTCCACCTTGTATAGTTAGTAAAACTCTCATCACTCCATTTTCACCTCACTGAGAACATAAAGGCTCATGGACCAAGTTCATTGGAAGTATGTGGAAAGGGGGACAATGTCTCTGAATCCTTCAAATTCCATACTAGAAGCATCTCAGAGGGTCCATGGAACATGCTGATGTAATTTATTGGTTTCTAAGAAAGATAATTTCAAATATAAGGAGATGAATTGGTCATGAGAATGTCCCTGTGTGTGCACATGTGAAATGGGTGTGTGTGTATTCAGGATGTTTCAGAATTATCTGTATGGCATGTGTTATTTGAAGAGTATAATTGGTACCCCTATGTTGAAAATGTGATTGTAATAAGTCTTGCAGAAGTACATGTCTGATCTGGGACACATCTGGTGAATGGTGCTGATAAGGGAGAAGGTGATGAGTGTGTTTGTGTTTATATGTGTGTGTTAGTGTGTCTTTGTGTATGTGTGGTTATTCTTTGTTATTATGATACATAGTGCAAATGAGTGAGTGCAGGTCTTTAAAGGGCTGAAAGCACAATCATCCATAGACTTTTGGGTGAGAACATCTGTATATGAACGTGCTCTCTATTCAGGGTATGAGTTTTCTAGATTGTGGTCTAGCATTACAGAGTTAAAACAGTATCTGTGTGAGGGAATTTGAGCTTTCTATAAGTTCAATGAGTAAAAACATGAATCAGAGAATGGTTTCATATAGGGATTAGGGTGTAGGGGAGGACATACTTAGTGGTGCTTATAGAGAAAAGGAAAGATGGATGGAGAAAAAAGAGACAATTGAATGAGAGAATAAGTACAAGGAAGGAGAAATGGGGCCACATACCTGGTTTGAAGTTTTATAGCATGTTTGTGTGTGAGCTCTACTTGTGTCATCTGAGGGGGAAGTTTCTGATCAAATCCCATATCCATCTTGCCCTGTCTACTGTCTCATCCACAGCTGCCCCAGGGTTCACATGCAGGCCTCTGCAGAGGAACTTTGTCCCATTTTGAAGACATATTCTCTATTTTTCCCTCCTAACAGGCGTCAGTATTAGTCCCTCCATCCTGTATCCTTCTTTTGTCTTTCAAAGAACAGTGAAGTGAGCAAGGATTGGACTAGCGCCTCAGCTGTACCACCAGTTTGAGCTCAGATCTCACCTTTGCATTTGCCTTACCATGTTCATTAGTAGGAATGAGCATCGGGGCAGAGGAGACACAGTTGACATTTTCTGAGACTAATGAATTCCCTCCTGTCGCCTGAGTCCAGGATGGGGCCACCACAGGTGGTTCAGGAACAACCTCTTTAAACTCCTGAAGTTCTGCTCAGAATGAAACACAACAGCAATCAACCTTGAGATGCAGCAATAATTTGGCTGTGTCATTGAAAAACAGATGTGATTGGGTATTTTTCAGGCATTATATGTGTATACATTAGATATATATATAGCTATATATATACATACATATATATATAATACATATGTGTATATATATATATATATATATATATATATGGAGAGAGAGAGAGAGAGAGAGAGAGGAATACTATAAACAATCAAACAATTGTCTTTCAGAGAGATCTCTACATAGTTAAATCCCCCTCATGTGTCTAAAAAAAAACTCCTAAATGACATGAGCAGATTTTGGACAGAATAGCCCAAGAAGAAAACATTTTCCTGACAACCCAGGAAAACTTCTCCCATTGGAGAAGAGTACCAGGGCCAGAACACCTGAATGGCTGCTGGCCCTGAACGTATATTTCATCTATATCTGTCTATTCATGTATATATAAATAGGTCAGCATAGTTCTTAATGTGTGTGTGTGTGTGTGTGTGTGATATGGAGTGAGAGACAGACAGGGACAAAGAGAGATATAGATATAAGTATGGATAGATGATTTCTAGCTACCAAAAAAGATAAGAATTTGTTGAGGATTCCTTAAGAAATGGACATGGTTCAGTAAATCTGTTAAATATTCAGATCCACCTCTCCTCTACTCCATACCTTTGTTATTGACTTCATCTGATGGAAAGGTGTTGAAGATATTTTCAGAGGTGGAGTCCTGTGTTGTGTGACCGTGATCTTGGGTCAGCTCTGAAGGTCCCAATACTGGAGTTAATTTTTCCAAATCTAAGATTATTGAAAAAAGAGGGAAAATAAAATATGTGGTATTATTTTATGTTAAACAATCATTTAAAAAATACTATGCAAAATAACATATGGTATTTGTTTTCATTAAGATTATATTAACTGCTTTTCAAGTTTCCAAAATCTAGGTATATAAAAATGTTTGGAATGGAATGATATATCTTTGTGGGGCTGCTTTACCCAGAAATAGCATGTGCTTTTACACAATGTATCAGAGACTCAAAATCTCTCCTGGCACATAGGAAGGTGCCCTTATTATCTGTCTTGACAATTTTGCTAATCTAAAAAATGAATTTGTTACACGCATGCAGGTAAAACATTTTCGCTTGCCACCTATCAATGACCATATAAAACTTCTTTATCTTCCTTCAAGAGTTAGAATTGGCAGGAGAGAATCCAGTGACTCCAACTTCTTGCCCACCTCTTCTCTTCCAAAGACACGCTCTTGTGACTCCTGTTGGCAAGACTCTGCAGCACAAGGGGCTTGTAAGTGGTGATGAGTTCTGTGTTTAGCAGGAGACTCCATGGTGTCTCTGTAACTGGCTCCAGACTGCACCTCCCACACTGGTCTGAGCTCCCCTCTGGGGTGCCTACATACTCTCAAGTGTCACAGCCATCCCTTGGCCTTGTCACAGGTGGCACTTTCTCAGATTCACACAGTGTCCCCTTCCCACACAAGGTTCTAAAGTTTTCATCTCTAGTCATCACACTCAGAGCTGACCTTAGAACATTACCAGTTTAGGAGTTGGTTCTGAGTGACTGGTTTTTTCCCCTGGCATACTCTGTGTCCTGTTTAAACAACTTTACCTCTACCATGAATTTAAAATTTTTCATAAAACTTCCAAGTTTTACTTATTTCCTCTTCCTCCGTATTTCCAATGAAAAGAGTTATACCTTTAAATTTACAAAATTTATTAAATAGGGAAATTTTTATTTTTAATAAATTGTCTCATAAACACATTATCTTTCCTTTGTTCCTTTGTCAATTTTTTAAGCAAATTTTTACTCTTAAAATGAATCCAGTTTTTTTGTTGTTGTTGTTTTTTAACATCACTGGAGAATGTCTTGTGTATAATTTTGGTGTTGAGATGGCAAAATTTAGCATTTGTGTTACAATTTTTACAAAGAGCATGCATGTTTGTAAATTTCCTCTGGCATCTGTATGTCTGTGTATATCTGTCATTTTGCCACATTTATGAGTGAGGGTAGGGTTGAGATTTTCTTGTGTGTAAAGATACTGTGAGTCTATGTCTGGGTGCCATTGTGGTATTGTTTGGTATGTGTACTGCTATTTTCCTTTTTCATGGACTGTGATCTGTATGCCATGGTCTATTGAAGGACAAGCAGTTAGTTACACTGTAGCTATGTGGTTTTTAAAGAGACTCTGATCTCATTAATTTTGGAAGATCTGCAAAGGATACCAGAATGTTATTGAATGGGTGTGACACATGGATAGGAGGTAGATTATGTGAGCTTCTAGATTGTGGATAATGTAAAGGAATGAAGGAATATGGAACAGAGAGAAGTTTGAAAAGGATAAAATGATGGTGATAATGTGATGCATTATTAATTGAAATATAGCATTCTGCATTCTACTAAAGTAAGATTATTTCTATGAGGTGAAGATTGCATCATTCAAAGCATGAGGTTAGAAGAAAGCAGATTTGAGGAATGCCTACACTGTGGGATGTGAATAGGAAGATTTAATCTGTGAGGGTATGAATTTATGTGGGTGTCTGAGGGTCTAGGGACATGGGAATAAGGAATGGAGAATGAAGGGATGAGTGTTTATAGAGATAAATTTGAGAAACAATCATGCTAAGACTAGTGGGTAAGGTGGAGTAAAACTTCAATATTTTTTTTTTTTTAATGGAGGTAGGAAGTTGTGAATGGCCAGAATTTGAGGACCCCTTTAAATCTCTGCCCCTTCCTCCACCCATGAGGAGATACTAATAAGGAACTTCACCCCTTCCCTCTGAATGGCAAAAGCAGGATCAACTGATTCCCTTAGATTACTCTTCCCATTGTCAGATAGCTGCTCACAATTACCAGTAAAGTGTCATTTTTCAGGTTCAGACTGGGTCCCCTTTGTTCTTGACAAGATCAAATGTCTTTATTTATCTTTATTTATATCTGACCATGAATCTTCTGTGTCCTCAACACACTATCTTGTCGTTAGTTTTCTATGACTGCATTTGAAAAATTTTCTGTTTGATAAATCGTTCCTCATAAGGCGTTCTGCTTTTCTCTATAGTTATGTTGAAATCTTTAATTGGCAATTCGGTATACTTTGGGGTGAATTTACTTCAGTCTTATGACAAGCTTATGATATTTCCCAATTCTAAAAATTTGCATCATTACTCTATTCCCAAAAATTCTCAGAGATATCTTTGATTATCTGCCTTTTATTTGTGTTATTCCTCAGAAACATTAATTTGCTATGCATCATACTTTAAATTTTTATCTTCATTTATCTTAACCTCTCCATATTTTCTGTTTTTCTCACTTATTTATATTGGAGGTAATTCTCTCCATTTATGTCTCATTTGTTGTTTAACCTAACTACATTTTCATTTCAAAGAAATAATAAATGTTTAAGGAGATGGATATGCTCACTCTGATTTGAATATTATAAAGGATACATACCTATTAAAACATCATGTAGTACTCCATAAATATGAACAATTTTCTGTATCATTTAAAAAACCAATATGAAATCAAAATCTAAAAAATTAAATTAAAAACTATTTAGAAGATATAGGGACAACTACACAAACCAATTTCCTGAGCATTTTAGTCAACAGGTCCAGAAAGGAAACAGCACCAGATGAACTCTGTAATTAACTGACAGGACATTGTTATGAAAAGAGTTGTCTCTTCCTTACTTTGGCCACATGCAAGCCTCTAATTTTATGGTAGTTTAATTCCCATTGATGTGGGTGTTAACTATTGGTGAAATACAATTGCATCTGAGTCTACCATTCTCCCCCAATATTCCATAGCTAAATACAGAGGAATTGAAAAATGGAATGGTTTCATCTGTGAAGTACTCTTTGGTATATATTTTGAGCCCAGAGATGGATTACACAGGAATCATGGAGAATTTTCACTCAGTCATAGAATAATTTTTTTATTTCTGAAACCCTGATTATGGATATTCTTGATGATATATGAAGATAATTTTGCTATCCAGGCATCTCTACAAGGGACCATCAGAAAACACATAAGACCCAAACCTTGTTTGAAATATCAGATTGTCCTCAGAAATATGAGCTACAGTTTGGAATGTTGGGGTTGGCTACATTCAGTGTGACATTGAACAATGAAAGAAAGAACCTCATAGGAGTTCTTTTCTGTTAATCTCCGGGTTGAGCCTCATAGGAGTTCTTTTCTGTTAATCTCCATGTTTGAGCCTCATAGGAGTTCTTTTCTGTTAATCTCCATGGTGAGCCCAACTGTTTCATTTCCCAAAAAGAGCCAAATCTTAGCTACTCAACTTAGTCCTCATGGTTAAATGCTATATTTTGTGTTTGTTTGTTTAGTCCTTTTTGTTTTCTTATTTTTAATTAATATTTTTATTAATTTGTTTATTTTTACCAGGGATTAAACCTGGGGTGCTTAACAACCGAGCCACATTCCCAGCCCTTTATATTTTTTACTTGGAGACGGGGTCTTGTTAAGCTGCTTCAGACCTCACTAAGTTTCTGAAGCTGATTTTGAACTTGTGAACTACCTGCCTCAGCCTCCCACACCTGGTTGGCTGACTCTTTCTTTCTTCTTTCTTTCTTTCTTTCTTTCTTTCTTTCTTTCTTTCTTTCTTTCTTTCTTTCTTTCTTTCTTTCTTTCTTTCTTTCTCTCTCTCTCTCCCTCTCTCTCTCTCTCTCTCTCTATTCATTTATTTATTTGTTTTAACGTTCCTCATAGGAGCCCACATTTTCATCTTCACTGTCTGAAATAAAAGTTTTTACTCCTGAGTGAAGAAACTTTATATGACTTTATGTAAATCCCTGAACAACCAGTTTTAAGTGTTTATTTTTTAATGTTTCCCTCACCTCTATGAGACACAGGTTCATCTTTATTAAAAGTAAGAAAAAACATTAGAAAATTTATGAAAACATAATTTGTTTCCACAATTCTCTTAGGAAGAAGTCAAATGAATGAAAATATATTTAAAGTAAAAAATAATAATAATAAACAGTCTACACCAACCAACCACGGTTTGTGACAGACACAGAGTAACCTTGTGTAAGTAACCCAGGCCCCTAAGGTCACAGAGACAAGATATGAATCACCTGAATCTCTTTACTCTCAGACTACCTAGACCCTCAGGAGGAGATTAGAAATTATACAATCATCTCTCATCTTTCTTCCCTTATTCACTCTCTTCTCTTTATCTTTCCCCCTTTCTCCTACCCTACTTCACCACAAACTAGAAATCCTCTCTTCTCCCTTTTTAGAAAGCAATTTCTAGTTACTTTATACCCAGACAATATCCTAACACATACCCTTTGACTTCTTTGCAGACGGAGGATTGAAGTTTTTTTCCAGATGTTTCCTCTTTTGTTTTCTTTTCATTTTTTTAACTCTTTGAAGAGTTATTCAGATCAAGTAAATTTATGAAGCTCCACTCTCAAAGATTTAGATGACAATAACAAATATGAAATGGGTAGCTTCAAGAATAAGAAATAACACAAGGATTGGCGATCAATTCACCAAATCGCTGTCCTGAGTAGTGCTCAGTACAACATCAAAACTGAAATGAGACCAGTTACGACAGTTATGAGTCAGGCCTCAGAAGTGTATTATGACCTATTATGACATCAGCACCATCCAGGCAACCAGTCAGCACAGTACTGCAGAACTGCTAAAACTCATCACTTAAAGTGATACCTTTCATCCAAGGAAATTCTGTCAGTAACTTGAAATTTCATATTTTACATTTATTACCAAAATTGGGAGACAAATGATATAGATAAAAGAAGAGAGATACTTTTATATGTCTAGTGATACTGCATTACTCAGTCTCCCCAATGGTGTGGACATAACAGTATCAAGGAGGGCTAGGCTCAGAGCGTCATTTGTCTCGTAGAAATAGTAAATGCTACATCTCATTAGTACTATGTAAGTGTTGTAGAGACATGTGAGATGTATCCTGCAATATAGATGTGGATTTGAGAATATCAACACCTCTAGGAACTATTGAATGTCCCCTGTTGCTGGCAATAGTCTTATGTTTTCACAACCAGACTTGTCTTTTATGCCACTCTTCCTCAGTGCTTTCCCACTGGTAGGGAGAGAAGCTGATCCTCAGCTTCAAAACACCCATCCTCTGTCTGGAATTCTGTTCTTGTCAAGCCCAAAAGTCTCACTTTCTAAGACTCTGACCCAGGGCTTCTGTCTTTTGGAAACATCTAGGTCCTGCACAGAGTTTGAACTCTGAGGTGGCTTTATTTTACCTTCTACCCAATATAGAAAGAAACTTACGTTTTAGGGTCAATACAAGCATACTCCCAATTCTTAGCAATTACCATGACCTGGCCTCCTTCATTCTCCTTTCCCCCTGTAAGCTTGTTCCACTGGGTTTTCTCTTTATTCACTATAGTAACTGAATAATAAGAACGTATATTGAGAAACCTTTAGGGCTGGGACTATAAGTTGGTGGCAGAGCACTTGCCTAACATGGGTGAGGCATTGGGTTTGATTCTTAGCACTATATGAAAATAAACAAATAAAATAAAGGCATCCTGTCCATCTACAACTACATTTTTTTTTTAAATAACCCTTTAGTTTTGTAAGCTACTCAAAAAATAAAAATAAAACATAAGTACTCTCATGTATACATCAAATTGTAAAATTAGGGGGTCAAGCTATATCAAATGATTATAAGGACATAGGGGAATGAGGAATCTTCATGAATTAAAATAAAACATTGATTTATGTAAGTATTTTGGAGAACAATTAGGCAACATTTCACAAAATAAAATAAGCAAATAACCTATACCTCTTTAACCTCCCTTTAAGGGACATTTACAAGGATGATATTCATAGCATTAGTTATGTTCTGGGGGATTTGAATTTTTTAGGTTCTAACTTGAATGAATAATAATATAGAACTTGATGTAGAAATAATAATATAGAAGTTAATAATAATAATTTCTAAGAATAGAGTTCATGTTGATTAAAATATGCCATGGGGAGGAGCATCGGAGGGAACTGGTAATCAGGGATGAAAAAGAAAATAAAATTGCATAAAATAATTGCAAGTTGTTTCTTCAACAGGATAGGCATATTGTTAACTCAATAATCTACAACTGTTAAACAAAACAAAAATAATAATCTCACCCAGTGTAAAATGTCTCAATTTAGGTTATTCTTACTTTAAGTGTTTCTTTTTCCTCAATAGATACTTTCCACAACTTCATGGCTTAAAATACAAATGTATTAATCTTATAGTTCTGGAGGTCAAAAGTCCAATATGAGGTTTAAGGCCTAAAACCAAGATGTCAAGAGGGTTGCTCCTGTCTGGAAGTTGCACCTAAGGCTTCCCCACCAGCCTGTGTTTTTCCCTCAGCTTCCAGAGCTGCCTGCCGTCCCTCATTCTTGTTCACTTTTCTTCATCTTCAAAAAACATTACTCCAGCATACACTTCCATTGTCAAATCTCCACTCCAGTTGGCATCCTCTAAACTGTCTCTTGAAGACCATTGGGATTACATTGGCCACACCCAGATAAGGCCTTATCTGCAAAATCTCGTTTTTCATGTAAACTAACATATTCATAAATTCTAGGGATTGGGAAGTTAACATTTTTGGGGGGTGGGAAAGAAGGTCCATTCTTCATCCCACTACATTGAAATAAAGTAAAAATGTAGCAGAGAGAATTCACCTATAGTGGGGATCCTAAATTGAGTAAAACAACAGGGGAAAAAATGACAAAGCAACTATGTAAGCATATTGAATAATATGCTGAATAAAATGAATGCAGAATGAAATAAAGACACAAATGCTGCAATTTGAAATTAAACGTAAATCAAAGTAACAGAAGGACAATTACCCAGGAATGTTTCATGGTATAAAACTTACACAACCAGATTAAATAAACAAGATAAGATACAAGACAAGATGACACATCAATGCAAAGAAATGAATATGGAGAATTAAGAACTGTGGAAAATAGAGATACTAAACAAGTTTGTAGCCAAATAAAAAATCAAGTTAGAATCATAAATAAGTGGGATAAAGCTTAAAATTTAAAAACTGGCATGTCAATCTAATGGAAGATGAAGGGAAAAAACACTAATATAATTAATTCAAAGGTAATAGATATTAAAAAAGAAAAGCCAAATGAAACAACAAAGTAACAATTACTGTTTCTGAAGTAAACATATGAGCAATATAACTTTGTAATACAGCCAACTCCAAAATAAATAGAAATGTCATGAGAAAAGATGAGTGTAAATTTCAATGCGTGAAGAAAGAAGAACTTTGACCTGAACCATCTTGGAATGCCAATAGAAATGGAATAGGGATGGACTGGATTGATCCAATTATAATATACATTATCCTAGGAATAATATTCAGTCTTCAAGTCCTTTAAGCACTGGTATATGACTACCGCTTTAGAATTGTCTAGCATCCTGCTCTGTCTTACTGAAGAATTATTGAATTTATTATCATAGTATGATTCAATTTTTGGAGAATAACTCTGTTTCTCTTTTCAATATCCACTGTTCATATCATACATTTATTTTAACATTATATTGATGTATAATTAATATACATAAAACTGCTTATTTATGTATACAATTTAATGTGCCTGATTCAGCTACCCATTTTTCTTTCTCTCTTTATATATATAGGTATAGATATAATATTTATTTGGGAAGACATCTAATTGATGTTAAGATGGTTATATTTGAATATTAAACTATGGAATAACTTTTAATTTTAAATAAATTTTGAATATATATTTTAAATACTAGTTCATGCTAAAAGAAAAAGAAAAATATAAATCTAGGGAAAATATTTTGAAACTTTAGTATAGTTTACATATTTTTTGCTAAGTACTTCTTTCAGTAAGTACCTTTGCTTAATTATTGGCTATGACATTGCCAAAAGTTTCTGATTTTTTAAGAGTATGCAATAGTCTTGATGAATATATTAATTTTGCTTTCCTGTTATTAACACAAGATGAAATGTAAGTCATAACTAACTAAGTTTTAATTATGTAAATGATCAACCAAAATAATCAATGAAAGTATAGAAATACATTCAATATTTTTGACTGTTGTGGTTTGGATGTAAGAGTGTGCCTGAAAAACTCATGAGTTAGACAGTTTTGCAATGTTCAGAGGTGAAACAATTGGGCTATGTTCGCTGCAACCTCATCAAGTGGATTAATCCACTTTAACTATTAATAATTTGAATAAATTACTAGGTAGTTAACTGTAGGCAGGTGAGCTGTGACTGGAGGAAACAGCATACTGAATGCATGACGTTGGACTATATGTTGTTCCTGGTTTTCTCTCTTTCTCTCCCTCTGTCTCTCTGTCTCTCTCTCTCTCTCTCTCTCTCTCTGTCTTTCTCTCTCCCCTCTCCTCTGCTTTCTGGCTGCATAGACTTAAAGTTTTCCTTCTCCACACCATTTTGTCAGGGTATTCTACCTCAACTCAGACCCAGAACAATGGAGTCAGCTGACTACAGACTGAGGCCTCTAAAATCCTGAGCCAAACTAAACTTTTCCTTCTCTGTGTTGTTCTTCTCAGGTATTTTGATCACAGCAATGAAAAGGTGTGTAAGACTCTGAGCTATTTAGTTGTATAAACTATTCAATTTATAAAATGCCTATGGGTATAGCTATATTATTTAAGACTGCCCAAAGAGGTACTC
The DNA here is from genome assembly GCF_902686445.1 of Sciurus carolinensis. Lineage (NCBI taxonomy): Eukaryota > Metazoa > Chordata > Mammalia > Rodentia > Sciuridae > Sciurus > Sciurus carolinensis. Next base: position 118,369,806 of record NC_062218.1, read on the forward strand.
TGTCCTAAAGATATTATCACGGCCAATGTCAACAATTCTCAAGACAAAGAGCAAAGCATTTTTCTTCTACAAAAGAAGCAGCAGGTCAGGCTGGGGATATAGCTCAGTTGGTAGAATACTTGCCTTACAAACATAAGACCCTGGGTTCAAATCCCCAGCACTGAAAAAAAAAAAAAGCAGCAGGTAAAATAGTACTAGTCATGTTGGCTAGAAACAATAACAATTTGAAAACATTTTTAGACTTTTAGTTTTTGTTTTATAACATAGGCCTTCCAGCATTTAATGGAATCTTAGGCCAAGGCACAAACTCTTCTAAATGGACACCTACAATTTCACATAAAGTTAAAATGAATTTTCTCGACAGAATTTTTAGTAGGAAAAAAATGCGAAAAATTATGTTGTTCACCAAAACATAAGCATTATAGGTGCAGAGGCTATGGGCTACTGTTTTAACTGCTCTGTCTCTAGTATCAGCAACAGTGAAGGAGATTTGAAATTATCATACAAATATATCTATAAATTAATAAAGATTAATAATTCTAGTAGTCCAGTGTGAATTTTGTCTTCTCCCTTTTTTCCAACCTGTTATAAGCCTTTGCTTATAACAACTGAAGGAGGCTGTAATAAAGGTCAGAAGACAGTAAAAGCAAAAGAAAAAAATTATTTGTTCTAATTAGTTATACATGACAGTAGAATGCATTTTAACACATTGTATACAAATGGAGCATAAATTTTCATTCCTCTGACTATACATGGTGGTGAGTTACACCAGTAGTGCAATCATATATGTATATAGGGTAATAATGTCTATCTCATTCTACTGTCCTTTCCATCCCCATCACCCCACCCATCTCCTCACTCACCTCTAAACAATCCAAAGTTCCTTCACTCTTCCCTACACTGCATCTTGCTGTGGATCAATATCCCCTCATCAGAAAAAACATTCAACCTTTGCTTTGGGGGGATTGGCTTATTTCATTTAGTATGATATTCTTTAGTTCCATCCATTTACCACAAATGCCATTATTTCATTCTTCTTTAAGTCTGAGTAGTATTCCATTGTGTATATATACCACATTTTCTTTATCCATTCATCTGTTGAAGGGCATCTAGGTTGGTTCCATAGCTTAATATTGTGAATTGAGAAGCTATAAGCATGATGTGACTGTGTCACTTTAGTATGCTGATTTTAAGTTCTTTGGGTATAAATCAAAGAGTAGGATAGCTGGGTCAAATGATGGTTCTGTTCCAAGTTTTCTGAGGAATCTCCATACTACTTTCCATAATGATTGCACCAATTTGCAGTCCCACCAGCAATGTATGATTGTACCTTTTCCCCAACATCCTCAAAAACACCTATTGTTGCTTGTCTTATTGATAATGGCTGCTTATATCCAGGAATATCAGTCAGGTCCTGAAAGATAGTCACCTAGGGCCCTGCAGTCTTGGTTGCATCTGAGGTATCCCTCTTAGGTGTGTTAATAGTCACCACCTGGCTGCAGAGAAAAGAGTCTTGCAAGGGGGCGGTAGATGGGAAAAGGGTGTGAAGGCATTTTGATCCTGGCTCATCAGTCAACCAGTCCAGCACCCACCAGGATCCCAGAGACAACTCAGGTGCAGTTTTTGGGACCGGACATTAGCCTGGTCCAGGACACCACCCAGCACCTGGTTCTACCGGTTTGGCAACCAACAGAGCCCTCCAGATCCTCAGTTCCCAGTCTCTCAACCATCCCCTGGTCACCAACTGGTCCAGTGCCTGCAGCTATGTGGCTGGCACACGGCTTTCAATGCCTGGTCCTGATTTGCCCAATACAGAACAGCTTCCCAAAGATATGCACACAAGTCCTGGCGCTCAGCCCTCAGAACCTCCAGGAAGAGAGGCTTCTGAGTGGGAAGTCATAAGGGCAGGGACGGGAGAGAAATAAAGTACTTTTCATGTATCAGGTTAATGAAGACAGGGAGGTTTTAATAGTATATTATAATTTTGTTGTAGATTCTCTCTTTTTTAATACAATATTATTATCCTAATATTTTGCTTTTTTTTACTCACTCTATTTTCTTTGTTGCCCACCAATAGAAATTGTAGACCTTACTGCAAACCTATTGCTTATTCTGTAGATAATAAATGAACACATAATATATGTTTATTACAACAATACTGTTAGCACTGTTAACATCTTAATAGGGGCTATTGTTTTAAGGCATCACCAACAGACTAGATCACTTGGAAGACAGAACATCAGACAAAGAAGACAAGATATTAAATCTTGAAAATAAAGTTGACCACACAGAGAAGATGGTAAGAAATCATGAATGGAACCTCCAAGAATTATGAGATAATATGAAAAGATCAAATTAACAATTATTGGAATTGAGAAAGGTACAGAACGAAAGGAATGAAAATTGTATTCAATGAAATAATATCAGAAATTTCCTGAACATGAAGAATGAAATGGAAATCAAATACAAGAGACTTACAGGACACAAAATGTACAAAATAACAACACATTCACACCAAGACACAGGATAATGTAAATGCCGTACATAAAAATAAAGATATAATTTAAAGGCCATGAGAGAAAGTATGAGATCACATATAGGGGCAAACCAACATAAATATCAGCAGATTTCTCAGTCTAGACCCTAAAGTTAGAAGGGCCTGGAACAATGTATTTCAAGCTCTGAAAAACTATGGATGCCAATCAAGAACGTTATATCCAACAAAACTTCCCTTAGGATTAGTTGATGAAATAAAAACCTTCCATGATAAACAAAAGTTAAAAGAATTTACAATAGGAAGCCTGCACTACAGAACATTCTCAGCAAAATATTCCAAGAGGAGGAAATAAAAAAACCACAAGAAAAGTCAGCAAAGGGAGGAACTACCCTAAGGTAAAGTCAATCAAAGGAAAAAACAAGTCAAGTTAAAAACCAAAAATAAGCAAAATAACTGGGAATACAAATCATATCTCAATACTAATCCTAAATGTTAATAATCTAAACTCATTAATCAAAAGAAATAGACTGGTAGATTGGATTTTAAAAAAGACCCAACAATATGCTGTCTCCAACTCATCTCACATGAAAAGACATCCATGGAAATAGAGAATATCATGCTAAGGGAAATAAGTCAATCCCAAAAAAACAATGTTTACTCTGATAAGTGGATGCTGATACATAATGGGTGGAAGGGGGAAGATGGGGTAAGGAAAGAATGGAGGAACTTTGAACTGTGTAGAGAGAAATGAGGGGAGAAGAGGGGAGGAATGAAAGATGGAGTAATGAGACAAACATCATTACCCTATGTGTATGTATGATTTCAAGAATGATGTGACTCTACATTGTGTATGACCAGAGAAATGAAAGGTTGTACTACATTTGTGTACAATGAATCAAAATGCATTCTTCTGTCATGTATATCTAAATAAAGCAAACAATTTAAAAATTGAAAAAAATTAAATGATGAAAGTAATTTTAGTTGACCTCTTTTTTCTCTTTCATTAGCTCAACTGTAGTTCTCATTTGTCTTTTGCAATCTTGTGAAAAATTTGGTTCTCAAAGTATTTTGAAAACTGAAATTGTTTTGCCTTGAAGAATATGAATCTATTTTCTTTATTTAAATGCACTGTGAAATAGATTCTCTACCAAATTAGATGCAAGAAATCATATCTGGTTTTTGTCAAATATTGTGTTTTATTACCTGTGGTGATAAAAACATCTCTTCTTATGATGATAAAAGGTTATTTAACATTTCATTGTGTCAAATTATCTAAGTTAAATAAAAGTTTGCATAGGAGGAAAAAATAATGTTCTATAAGTTTTTAATAAACTAAATCATCACAGGAGAAACTAGTTTCTAACCAAAAAATAATTTGCAAATGTAAATCTTTAACAGAGTCATTAGTTCTAACTGCCTGGTGCCAAGATTTGAGATTTAGGGGATAGGAGGATACACTCTAGTTTATTGTATTATTTTAAAACCACAAATTCACATTTATTTGTATAATTTAATACTTGTATGCCAATAACAAATTTACTGTTAGTTTTGGTACAAAAAATAACTCTTAATCAAACAACTATTATGAATTGTACTGCAATAAACAAGGGTATGCAAGTATCACTAAAGTGTGCTGGCATTTCTTTGGAGCATACTGTAGGTCCATTTTTAGATTTTTAAGGAAACTCTGTACTGGTTTTTATAAAGGTTGTATTAATGTATATTTCCACCAATAGTGTATACTCCTTTTCCCCTGCCTTCTTGCTGAATTTATTTTTATTTTTATTCTTGACAATTGCTATTCTAACTCAAGGGAGATGGAATTTTAGTGTAATTTTGATTTGCATTTTGTGATAGCTAAAGATATGAGACACTGTTTATGTAGATCTTGGCCATTTTTACTTCTCTTTTGAGAAGTGCCTCCTCACTTTCAGTTCATTTGCCCATTGATTAATTGGATTGTTTGTTAATGTTAATTTTTTTAGTTCTTTAGACATTCTGGATATTAATCCTCTGTCTAAAGAGAAAGTGGAAAATATTTTTTCTTTTGTACTTTTTAAAAATTTTGCTACTTAAAGGCTTAGTGGAAAATTGTTTGTCTGTGAATGGATCTAAAATCTGTAGTGAGTTCTTTGTAGATATATGTTGAAATGATGAATTCTAATTCGATAATTTGAATAACATAAAAATAAGACCTTCAACCTATTAGTAAGATCAATCAAAATGCAGTCTGTAAAAATTTTTTAAATATTAAAATAAATAAATAAATGCAAAAAAGTAGAGAAACCTGTTTAAGAAGTATTTTATATACACAGGATAGTTCATCAAACACTTAAAGAATTAACAAAGTTTTTTTTTCTTTCAAATACATTATTTTATTAACAGATTTTCTCTTAGTAAAATGACAAAAATAAGCTACATTGCCAAAGTAGTTTCAAGTTTATATTATAAATGTTATATACATATGTGCTATGTTATATACATACACATACAAGAATTAACAAAGTTAACACCTCAACTTTTAGGTAAAACTTTTAGTTTCATCATCTCAATATGTATCTACAGATAGTTCATTACAGACTTTAGATCCACTTCCTGATAAAGTCTTTCTTATGAAGTCTTTATTCTTCATGGTAAGAAACATCTTTAAGTATATTTAAACAATTTATGTATACATAGTGGCTTATGAAACATTTGAAATCACTGAACTGACACAGGTAACAGACCATCTTTTTGGTTTCATCTTTTCCATGTGTCTCCAAATATTTGACCTTGAATATTCTATTCACACATTAAAATAATGGATCAAAATAACTCTTTTTAAATAACTCTTTAAAGAAATATGTCTTTTGAATTATTTATATGTTTCTTTGCCTAAATTTTGGATGCCAGTATATTTGCTTTTTCCTCCCTGAGAGTAGTTCCTTCATACTTTTATTTGCATTACCATTTGAACAAAACATCTTTGGAATAATTTTCTTTTGAATTATTCTTTGTTGACTTGATTTCAGTGATATTCTGTCTTGCATCTTTACAGGCTTCAAGAGAGCTCTTAACAACCATTTTATTTTTGACAAAAGTCATTAAATTACGTTGGGAAAAAAAAACCAAAACCTTGATTTTTGCAATTTATAGATTTTTAGAGAAAGGATACCTTGCAGATATAAAGATAAGCAAAGTAAATTATGTTTAAGGTCAAAGAGATGATTATTGTTAGAGTAGGAGTAGATTTTAAGTCATAATTTCCAATGCTCTGTCTTAAAAACTATTTTATATGAAGTGTAGTTATTTCTGAAGTTTATCATTAGACTAAAAATTAAAAGAAATGTTTATTTTATTGCTCATCCTTTGCTACAGTTTCTTGATTTTCCTAAAATTGCGAACATGCCTAAAGTTTCCAACCCAAATTCTCTATTCTTCTCTCTTTGTAAGCTCTTCTAAAAATTCTTATTTACTTACTCACCTCAAATCACCTATAGAGACATAAATGGATCTCAAATTTTCATCTCCATCATTCCTATAGTCTAGGCCCTTGAAATTTCCATCAGGGGCTGCACCAAAAATGTCAATATGCAAGAAAAAATACAAAGTAAAAACTGAAGCATAGAAATAATCTAGACATTAGTAAGGACAGGCTTTATTCAGGGAGATATAATATCAGGGAGAACACTCTAATCCAAAGATGTGAAAGGGCTTTCTTTTCATAAGAATGAGTAAATAAGACTAGAGAAAACTGGGTGTTGGGGAGTGGATAGAGCAGGTAAAAATCAGAGTTGAAGAGGGAATGTCTTTATGTTCCTGATTATCAGGAAAATTCATAAAGGAAGAGTTTTTTCATGTTTCGGGGGTTCTTAAACCTGAGAAGCAAGTTAAAGTTCAGAGGGAGGAGTAAAGTCCAGCTAAATTTTGGTTAAGTCACAATACTGAGCATCTTATTCACATTAGTCTGTGAGATCAAATGGTTCCACTAATCATTTGTTAAACAAAGAATAGGGATTTAAATATCTATCTGTCCTTGCCATATTTAGTCAGGAGTATTGTTCCCTAGAGTTATCTAAGTCATATGGAGAAGGGTGGTTCTTTGTAGCAGGCTGCTTCCTGGTAAACAAAATGGTAGATTTCTTAATCATTACTGTTTTCCAGGAGTATTAGGAACACAGTAAAGTTCAATGCTGTCAGAACAAATAACAGGTTTTTACTTAACCTCATGAAATATTACCTTACTTCATGAAAATATTTGATCCTTCCAACTTTTTCATTCTCACCAATAATATAACCAAGTGTACAACAGCTCCATAGACCATCATCCACTAAGAGGATATTTGAAGTAATAACACTTGATCAAATAACACTCAAACTGATGGAAGGAAGGTACCGAAAATACATGACACAAATTATTGGCCTTCCTCTTTGTCCACATCTTTCACGTCAATCATTGTTTTATCTGAAATAACCCTCAACTTTGGAGGGCTTTTAGAACATCTTCAGAAGTCCAAAATACCTTTCTATAGCTTTACTTATCACCCTGTCATGCACCATTTAATGTCTTCCTACTGTCCTTTACTTGCCATCCTCTGGATCAACTCTGCTTTCTGAAATGCTCTATTACCACTAACCCTTTCGGTGTCCTCAACTGCTTCTCAGTGTTTCCTCTCTACTATTTTGACCTTACTAAAGACTCTGCCTCCCCTGCAGCTTCTCCAGTGAAATCTGATTTCCCTCCTACCCAATATCCCTGCAGGTTGCAAGTTTGAATCCATGATCCAAACTATTATTATATCATTTTTTTCTTCAAACTCTCCTCCTTGGTGATATTATCAGTGATTGAACTCTTAAATGCAACCAGAAGAAGTATAACTGTCATGTAGGGCATGGACTTAAACTTTTAACCACTGAGTAAGAGAGGAAAAGCAAATTCAGTTGAGAAGACACCAGAGAGGCAGCATCCTTGGTTACTTTCCTTCAACAGTGTCACTGCCAAACCTAACAGTACCCATAACATTGTCTACCTGGATCAAACTTTAAACAATGAACACATAAGTGATTCATCCTCTGCTACATCAATCCCCTTGTTCATTGTCTTTATTTTTCCATCTTTCTCTTAATTAATTACTTTTTGAATAGATAATCTGTTGACATAAAACAAACAAAAAATATATCTGTAAGTATTCTCTGGGAATTATTGTTCCTTTCTGGCCTAACTCATTACTTTCCTCCACCTTTAGTTAAAATAGCCATTTTGGATCAATGTTTCTCAACATGAGAAAGAAGGAAAACAAGAAACACCATTTATTTTAATTGCCTTCACTTTCCTTCATAGGAATTAACCTAGTATAGACATTGTTTTTGACTTGCACTTTTAATAATTTCACCTGGAAATCTTTTCAGGAAAAATGCATAGAATATTTTTCTTTTTTCTTTTTTCAAATTAGTAACTGTACATCATAGTTCAGTTCCTCATTGTTGGAACCTTGTGGATTTTTCTCTTTTTTTGGATTAAAACATTATAATTGAATAACCTTGTACCTCTGTTATTCCTTATATTTGAGATTACAGATTTAAACAGTAGGTATATTTATATCTTTATATCTGTAAATAACTTAATTTGAATGGACTAACTAGGTGGTAACCATAGGCAGGTTGTGGGAGGATGTAAGTTATTGGGTGTGTTCCCTTGAAGCCTTCATCTTCCCTGTGACCCTTTCTCTGGTTCCCAACCCACTGCTGCCCTTCTGCCCTGATATTCTGCCTCATGGGCCAAGAGTCATGGAGTTAGGTGACCTTAGACTGAACCTCTGAAACTGTGAGCACAAAACAAAATTTTTCTCTTCTAAGTTGTTCATGTCAGGTCCTTTAATCACAGTGATGAATAGTTGACTACCACAATCTCTTTCCTAGAATTACATCACACTGCACTCCCAACAGTAAATGATGTGAGGCCGGGTTTCCTCTTCTCCTTCTCCAAAATATGTTATTGAACTTTATATTTTTCTAATCTGATGAACATGAAAATGACATTTCAAAGGTAGGTTTCATTTTCATATCTTTCAAATGATATTAAGCATGTTTTAAAATATTTAAAGGTCTTTTGTTAGTTTTTCTGTGAACTATAAAACCATATGTCCTTGGCCTTTGTTTTTTTCACTAAAGTTGTTGGTCTTCTTATAAATTCTAGGAGATACTTCATCTTTTGTTCATCTTTGCATTTTGAATTTATCGATATTTATTTTATAGTTCCTATGTTACTTTTCAATTTTTTAAAATACTTTTTTAGTCGGAGATGGACACAATACCTTTATTTTATTTATTCATTTGTATGTGGTGCTGAGGATAGAACCCATTGCCTCACACTTGCCATGCAAGCACTCTACCACTGAGCCCCAACCCGAGTCCACTCAATTTTTTTTTTTAATTCACAGTTTTGTCTGCATATTTATGGGGAATAGTATGAGAATTTATACATCTCTACAAAGTGAAATTATCAAATCATAGTAATTGACACTTCCATCTCCTCAAACATTGATCATTTCATGTATGCAAAACTTCAAATTCTTCTCAACTACTTATTTTGAAATACACAATAAATGTTATGGATTATAGTAACCCTATGATATTATACAACACCAGAATTAATTTCTCCTATCCAACTGTATTTTGGTGCCCATTATCAAATTTATATTTAGGTTTTGAATAGTAGTAATAATCAAACATTTTCCCTACTCCAGGCCTTCATAGATATTTACCTATGTATTTTCTAGTGCTTTTACAAGTTTATGTTTATGTTTCAACCTTTTCTATTTTGGGTAAAATAACTTATTGCTCAATAATTTAAGAGAATCTTATCAAAAGACTATCAATATCCTACTCACTGAAGTACCACTTTCATATAAAATTTTCATATGTTTATTTCAGAATTTTCCTTAATTTTGTCTATTTGCTTGTAATGAGAAAGTCCTAAAGGTCTGATAATTGAAGTTATTTGATATGTTTTTGTATCTAGAATAACTGATATTCCTTCACTATTTTTAATTTTTAGGGGTTTTCCAGGTAGTATTGCTTGATTATTTTTCTATGTGAGCCTTAAAATCAACTTGAATCATTCCAGAATAAAAATGAAATGACTGTGTTGATACATTTATTAGATTGATATTGCATTCATATTGCACTCACAAGTAGACTTATGGATAATTGAAATCTTTCTGATGTTAAATTTATAGATATCAAAAAATTGAAAATATTTTCAAGTCTCCTTTTGATTCCTCCAGAAGCATTTTCATTTTACTTCTATAAATTTTATACCTTTCTTTTTATTTATCAGTATCTTATTTGCTCTTTAAAATGGGAACTTCTCTTTTAATAACTATTTTTATATATGAAGAATGTTGATTTATATGAGTTACTTTTATGGTTAGCCTAACCTACAATTCTTGTTTCTCTAGTATTTTATTTTTCTGATTATTTTGATTCATTATCACAAATTAAATGTAAAGTAGTAGTAGAGATGATGAAAAATTATGTCTTATTTGTACTTATAAAGCAATACCCCCTCTTTTTCTCCACCTACTAAGTCATTGACTTTTAAGTCAAAATAAACTTATTTTTATGTGAAAGAGATGGTTTTCAGATTTAATTTCATGTAATCATTTTGAAAATCCAGAAACAACACTGAATTTTTTCAATGGAGATAATCATATGGGATTTGTTTTTTGATAAAAATGGTGAATTTTATAACTCTACTTCTTCACATTGCATAATATTCATGTTTCTGAAATAAAGTCAACCAGTTGATGCTCTGTTGTCTTCAAAATATTCCTTAGTTCCTTAGAAGTTCCTTAGATCTTCTCCCTTAGCTCCTAGATTCCTCTTTAGTAACACTCATTCTGCAATTCAACTCATTTTCTTTCTTTATCAACTATATTACTATTTAGGTCCAATATTTTCAGGCAGCATGTTTAATGACTTAAGTTTCTTGATTATGGTTCCAATATTACTCACAATGTATCCTGTCTGGTCTTGTAAATCTCATTGTTCTGCTAATGATTTTCCATTATATTTTATTGTCTTTCCCTTGCAGTGGCTGCATTAAAATCCCTTTTCCTATTTCTGTTGTAGCTCCTTTCTCTTGTAGCATTGGTCTCATTATCCAGGTAATGTGAATTTCTGCAGAAACACAAATGTCCAAGTTATAGACTACACAGATTGGAGGACAGAGATGAGGTGTTTCTCAAGGCAGAGGGCTCAGGAACTTCATTCTCCATGGAATAATCACTATCTCTTGTGATGCTGTGTAGTTTACTTGCTACCTAAGCTGGGTTGTTCCAAACATATCTTGATTTTAACTATTCCTCCCCAGTTATGAGTGATATGTTTTTATATATCTTATATTGGGTAGCAAATATTGTTGCACTAATTTATGAAAATCAATGACAGAAGGCCATGAGGCACCTGAATACCTGCCTCCTGACCTTATTCATATATATGAAGCTCTGCTCTTTTATACTACCGGATGCTGCATTTTTAAAGACACAGTCTTACCAATCCATATTGTATTTGTTGAACTTCATATTTTCACATATTTATAATAGTTTAACAAACTCATGAGACTCTTCAGTCATTTCCATTATACAGTTCCAGGGATTGTATAATGAAATGTGTACATACACATTATTTTACCATGTTTTGAGGAATTGGAAGTCTTGATGTCATTTTCAATTATGACTTTCTTTCTTTGGTCATTAGATTGACCAAAAATAGCTAAAGATTATAAATTAGTGAAGGCAACTTGATTATATTCCTGGTTCTGGAGCTTAAGCATCAATACTATGTTTAATGTACATTGGAGAAAATATAACCTTCTGAACAAATGATGCTGAAAAAAACTGTATACTCATATGTAGAAAAATGGAACTGATTCTTATTTCTCAGCCTACACAAAAGTCACCTCAAACTTAGGGATCAAAGACCTAAGAATTAAACAAGAAATGTTGAAGTGAATTGAATAAGACATAGGATCAACACCTCAACATAGTGATGGAAGAAATCCTACTGACTTCCTCAGTAGGGCTCTATAATAAAAGAATTAATGAATGGAATGGCATCAAATTAAAAGACATAGCAAAGCAAAGAATTAACATCATGAAGAGAGAACCTACAGAATTGGGAAAAAATATTTACTGCCTAATAGTTCAACAGAGAATTAACATACAAAGTGTATAAAGAATGACTGGGAACTGAATTAGAACAAGATATATTCCATACTTTCATAATTATGTCAAAATGGATTCTGCTGTCATGTATAACTAAAAAGAATCAATTAAAAAAATCAACTTACCCAATCAATAAATGGGAAAATGAACCAGGCAGACAGTTTACAGAAGAAGTACAAATTGCCAACAAGTATATGAAAAAAGTTCAATATCCTTAGCAATTAGGGAAATACAAATCAAAACTACACTGAAATTTTATTTTATTCCAGTTAGAATTTCATCCATCAAGAATACAAATTAATATATACAGGAAAGAATGTGTGGAAAAAGGAATACTTTAACACTATTGGTTGGGTCATAAACTAGTACAACTGCTATGGAAAACAGTATGAAGTTTCTTCAAAAGCTTAAGAATGAATCCACCATATGACCCTACTATACAACTCCTTCGTATTTATTGAAAAGAGTTAAAGTCAGAATACTATGACAGTACATGCATACCCATGTTTATAAAACCACAATTCACAATAGCCCAATTATGGAACCAGCTTAGGTGTCTATCAATGGAACATTGGATACAGAAAATGTGTTACACATACATTGAAATTTTACTCATCATTAAAAAAACTACATCATTTGCTAGAAAATGTATGGGACTTGAGAGAATTATGTTAAGCAAAATTAACCAAACTCATATGGTCAAGGGTCATATGTTTTCTCTCCTATGTGGATACTAGAGAAAGTGGGACAAATGGTGGTAAAGCATCATTAAGTTAGAAGGAAGACCAGTAGAGTAGAAAGAGGGGATCAGGGGCAGGAAGGAGAGAAGGGAAAGGAGAAGTACAGGGGAATGAAATTGACCAAATTATATTTTCATATTGTGTTTGTGCATAAGTATGTAACAGTGAATTCCACAATTATGTAAAATTTCAATAGACAAATAAAATAATTTTAAGACAGTACCTTTGAATGAAAAGCTTTGATTTATTTTAGTTTAATAAGGTTTGAAAGATGAACGATGTTTGATAAACACCAAGGTCATAACTATCCAAAATCCCAAAGACCTGCCTACACCCAGTAAGAGCCATTACTAAACTTAGTTGGCTCCCAAAGATATGACCCAATGACTATCTTCCCCAGAAACTTATAGGAAAAGTATATATTAGTTTATATTGCCAATGTTGCATCTGCTAAATTATCTGTTTTTTTTTTTTTCTCCTTAAATAAAAGAGAAAGGATTCTGTTTCCTGGGTGACACACAGCTGTTTAAAAAAAACACTTCTGCTTTATTGTTGTTCCTTAAATTGTTGAGAATCTGTCATTCTATAGAACCATACTTGACTAGAGACTGCCAGCTTTCTTTTCTACCCTATCAATGAAGGAGACTTAACTTACTTATATAGTATAATTTCTAAATCTATACCGCAGTGTATAGGCTCATTCACTTAATGGGAAACTATTTATAGTTCCACTTCTAACATTAAAAACTGAATTTAAAATCAGACCAACCAATAACTTATTGGGAACCTGTATTTCTCTTTTAACTGAGTTTTGATAGCTGGTGTTACCAACAGACTTCAATTGTGGCCATATCCTAGATGATGCTAGTTCTGCTTATTCCACTTAGACTGTAAGTATCCTATGCCAGGGTTTTTTCTGCACACTGATGGTAGAATATGAGAAGATATTCTCTTCCTCCAAATCAAAGTAGAACTCTAAAGACACAGCTTCTGTCTATGAGCTTCATTCCAGGCATTAAAATCCTTCTTGTCCAGCGACAATACCCAGTTCAAACAAGGAAAGACAGAGAATAAGAACCCATCAGTAGTAATTCAGAAGAGTTTGAGTACTTTACTTGGACCTTAAGGTGATTATCTCTTCTGGTTCCTTGTGTGTGTTCTTGTTGTACATCCCTTTACTTACTGTTATTCTTGGTGGTACACTGTAATCATCTGGGGAACTTTGAAAAATATGGGTTCTTTTTCACACTCTAGCCCACAGCCTTTGCCTGTACCTTTGTAAGACTCTCATTGAATTGGTCTGGAATGTGGTCTGAGCATTGAGATTTTAAGAAGCACCCCCACCCAGATGATTCTAACATATGTTACAGAATGATTGCTACCTCATTTACAATTTTTCTTCAAACCTAGTAAGACCAGATGCCAGGACCACCATCATAATTAGTTACACACAGTGCAAAATGAAAATACAAAGCCCTTTATTCAAAAATTGTTGAGAATTTCAAGACTGTGACAGAAAAGCATTAATCCAAGCAGAATTGACTTGCAAACATAGGCCCTATTCACAGATGGCATGTCTAGTAAGTTAGCCCCATCTGAGATCCAATGTTAATACTCAAGGATTTGCCCTGATATGGGTCATTTTTCTCTTCCATGATTTCACGTCTCCCTACATTCTTCTTGCTAATTCTTACAATTGCATTTTCTTGCCCTCAATCCCCTCTTGGGTAAAGGTAGTATTAAGAGAAACTTGTGTTATGGTAGAATCTTCTTTCTCTTTCCTTGACCATCTTTTTTAAGTGGCATTATCCTCTTTACTTGTTTTTTGCTGAGAAATTTTTATGATAATGCCTGAAAATTATATTTTAAACTTTATTTCAATAGGTTTTGGGTAAAGGCAATTCTTAGATATGTCTTGACTGTATTTGTACTCAGAAGATATTTCACAATTCTCATTTTCTCTATTTTAATATTTCTTATATTTAAGTAATGAAATAAATTGGAAATGAAAATTAACCAGAAAGAGAGTTGGGGGAATCCTAAAACCATCATTGTACAAAAAGTGTGATTCAAAAAACAAACCTCCATTTTTGGGCTATAGAAAAATATGCTTTAATATAACTATTGAATATTTAACAAATATATATATATATGTATATGTATATACAGTTCTATTTGACTTTCTGAACTTATTTCTTTCTGCCATTCATGCCCTTTTAATTATAGCTCCTTCTTCCCACCAGAAATTCCAAAAACTATAAAAAGAGACACCACAATATTTGTTTCTGGAAATAGATTTAAGAATCATAGAAACATCATCCATAATAATCATCACATACTTCAAGATGAAAGCACACCTGACACTTGAGCTAAGATTGCAACTGAAATTCAGGACCCAGCATTCCTTTTCCCTCAGGAAAGATGGAGCTGTCAGCAGGGCTGGCAGGCCCCTGCATCTCACACTCAGCTGACCTTGTGGTGTGCAGTGGATTTACAACACAAGGAGTGAGGAAGGAGCCAACATCACTATGACATAGTGCATGTCAAATAAAGTGGGAGAAATGCTGCTCAATCAGGATCTCAGGAAGACTTTAATCCTCACTAGACCAGAGCCGAAGTTTATGACAAGCAGATGTGAAATCTCCACTGGGAATTCAGCTGCCAAGGGTTGAATAAAAACAAACTGAACAGGAAAATAAAGCCCACTATTATGAGATGTAATAGTGATCCTAACAGGTTAATGTGATTCTCCTTCTTCTGGGACACTCCTCTTATTGGTATAATTTTTTGTAATACTTCCTTCCTCCTTTTTGACATGTTCTTCCAATAATCTAAAGTGAAGCTCAAGTGCAAATGCCTGAGGGAAATTTTCCCTGATGATATTAAAAATATTATTCTTTCTTTTTCTTAAGTCTTTTCCACTTCTTTGATTCACAATTTACATATACTTAAATATATGCACACACACAATTGTCTGTTCTGCTATTTAGACACTTCGTGTGTTAGAATACCAATATAAAAATGCACACAGATGGCTTACTACAGGCAAATTTTGTCATACCACATAGTGTTCCCATAAGTAATGCCATTGGGAAAGCCATTTCAGTTATTTTGATCCTAACAATTCTGAATGCAAAACAATGATACTACCACACAACAGTCTGTAAATTTGAGTATTGTTGAAAATATTGAAAGGCAAAGAAATTTGTCGATTCTGTTTGAGGAGTTATTTTAAGTAACAATAATCCTTCTGAACTTGGAATATACTTAAAGGAGTTAATATTTTTAAATATTTTTGGAGGTCTGTCACACTATTCCAAAAGTGTAAAATGTAGCAGGAAAGAAGGAAATATAAATTAGGAACACATAAAAACATGGCGCTGCGGGAAGCAAAGAGAAGCATTCTCTTCAACCTGTGTACCAAGAATGTGTGGTCCAGATCTCAGGGGCTGTTTTTCCTTCTGAAGTGGTAGACTCAGGTCTTAAATGTCTATCCAGACACACAGTCCCCATAGAACAAAGCTTTCTTGTAAAAACAAGGCAGATATTGAGGTAGGAATTTAATACGAAAAGCAAAATGCCAAGGAAAAATACTTTTACCAACCCACAAACTGACCTTATGGTAAAAGTATATTATTCCCTAGAGTAAAAACAAAACCAGAATATAGTCCAATTAGTTAGATCTTAATTTTAGCATGCTAAAAATGTATTGACCTGTATTCTGACTTTTAAAATAGAAAATACAACAATTTTTAGGAAAAGAAACGGTAAGTAAATTCTTGGGTTTTTGTTGTTGTTGTTGTTTATATCCCGGCATTATTTATTTATTTGTATTTGGGTTGATCTCTACCTTTGCCATGGATTTAAATTTAACAAGAACATTTCCCAGTAAACTTTTCTTACTTTCAAAAATTTAGGCCATTCCCTTTAATTCACATCAAGGATTTTATCTTCCTCTTATCCACAGAAATAAGTATATATTTACTATCACCTTCCTAACATATCCCACATGTAAGAAAAAGCCTTTTATTGCTTACCCTGCTTTATTCAAGAGCTGTCATTAATTTATAACTCAAGTTCACCTATGGAAAGTTACTCCAATTTTGACCAATTTTATCACATTCCTACAGTAGTTTTCAGTTTTAGCATCTCTGACAATTCTGTAGAGCAGTCATGGAGTCAAGGAGAGTAAGAGCCAAGGCTGTCAGAGCTTGCAAAACACAGTGTATTAACAGGTGTAGAAATGTGTGACTATATAACTGATTTGGGATGAGTCAATTATTCTGGCACAGATCCCAATAAATAAATACATATTCTCAAATCCATGCTATGTAAACCATTTAATAATCAATAAATACTTTCACTTAAGAAAAACAGTGATTTCAGGAACTTATTTAAAAGGGGTGCTTTATTAAAACAATAAGACATGTTTTTTAAAGAATATTTGCCTCATTGGTTTTGATTTAAAATGTTTTCTTTAAATCTACTTATGTCATAAGGTGTTCACTTATACCAATGTGCCAGAAGGGAAAACAAAAGGAAAAAAAAAAAGGAAGAATTTATAACATGTTTTATGGCCAGAAGCTCTAAGATTCTGAAACAGGGGTCCTAAGCACCCTTGGATTGTGGTTAAACAAGAGCATGTGTTGCTCACCTGCATACACAGCAGTGAAACCCAGGCTGCTTGTTTCCTTTCCCTGGGGCATTTCAACTGACTTCCAAATAAAAGAGTTCTGGAACACACAAAATCGTCCCGCAGCTGTCGGGTCAATCCATCACTTCATTCTTTGTTTACCGGGATTTGGTATTTATAATTTAATCTGCATTCTTACTTTAAAATATGTGCAGCACAAGATCTGTTGAAGTTGTAACAAAGAAAGCAGCTGCTACCTCTTTGGCAGGCACATAAATAAATACATTGAAAAGGTGGAAGCAAGTCAATTGTCCATGGACAGATAAATGGATATACAACACAAGCTTTACGTGGACAATGGATATTTTTCAGTCTTAAAAATGAAGGAGACTCTGACACATGCAGTAACAGGAATGGATCTCAAGGAGGAAATCAGGAAACCAGATTTGTCTTATGCAAACTTCTCCTTTTTTGATCAAAATTAATCAATCAACTTCAGCCAAAAATTAGCTGCAATAGCAATATAGATGGTATATTTGAGTAATCTGTGCTTTATTTGTCCTAAAGGAACAACATAATAATCAGGTAAGAAAACTGTGAGTAAGTTCTGATAGGAAAAATGACAGAGTTACATGGATGTTGAAAAAAAGCTACATTAACCAATGCTAACTTTGCTTTTGGATATTTAGGTTTATATATATATTTCACCCTGTCTCTCCAATGTATACGGTATATAAATAGAAAAATAAAACTCAGAGAAGAAAATAAGAATATGAATTATGTGAAGCCATTGGAACAAAAATGAAAATTATGGAACATCAATAAAAATGCTGACTAAAGTTCTGTGGTTAACATGAAATGTTAGGATATTTCTTCTATGGTGAGGTATTTCTGAAGGAGTCATGGATTATGTGGCAATCTATATCACAAAATGAGGAGAATGTTACTGAGCTATATATTACATTCATATCTAGTCAATTCTCAAATAAATTGAACATTTTAGGTCAAAAATATTCTAATGGATAATTGAACTGATTATAAATTTCTATAAATTATAATTTATACTATAATTCTAACATATAATTGATTTGCCTGCAACATTTTTCTTATGGAGTTAAAATGGTCTTACAGACATAAGTTATCACAGTCTTCTCTTGAATATATTGCCAAAGAAGAAACAAATGGAAATATTGGAGAACTGAGAATATAGTGATCTAGAGAGACTGCAGGGTCATGAAATTTAAGGAGTCAATTGCCCTCAGAGTCTTGAAATGCAAATTTCCATTAGCTGTGCAACTGAGGTTCCTCACCCTAGGCCTGTCAATGAAAGAGAAGTTTGGAAATTAAAAAAAAAAAAATCCAAAAGATTAAAAAATAGAATCATTTATTTTAATTCTTTGCATTTACCTTGATATACCATGTGATAAACACCTACACTCCCATTCAATTATAAAGTAAGATGGTTTCTAAAAAATAGGATTTAGTTGAGATTCTAGGCCTAAATATTTTAAAACTATCTAGTCTAGTGACTTCCATAATTCAGAACTAAGTACAAAAAATTAAGTGGAAATATAAACTTTCTAATTGTGATAAACTGGCTATAAAAGAAATATTTCCAGAACCATAAAAGGAGGCTCTTGAATTCTGGTCATGGGATCATGTTTCTTTGGGTCTACATGGTTTCAATCATGTGAATTTGGGGGGATATGCCAGAATATGGAAGAATGCCTACTATCTAAGTATGAAACGTAGGAATGTAGGAGACCAGAGTACTCATGGTATAATCTTTCACAGAATTTCTTCACTTCTCTGGATATCAACTTCATTATCTCTAATTAAGATTTAAGCTTACAGCTACTGAGGCTTATTTTTTAACTTGAGTGTTCTTTAATCTCTTGGTTATTCCTGTTGTTTGAGTCATGTGATGGATAAAACCACTTTTCTCAGACTCCCAGTTGGGAAAAGTACAGTTTTGCCCTCACCCAAGATAAAAATGTGGATTGACTATAGGATTATAAGCATGACCCAGAGACAAGGTCATACTTATAGTTCACTATCCTGGCAGTGAATTAATTCAAATATATGTCACTCTATAATAATCTTTAGACAGGCAAACAATGAGCATTCTACAGTTTAATTCAATGGCCTTATTAATCTTTTTCCACATGATAGAAGTACTAAATAAAGCACCATTTGCATTGTGTTTTAAATCGCTCTACGCTGTTTTCTTATAATTTAGAAGATTCAAGTGACCATCTATTGGAATGAACAACAGGATTTTAGGATAAACAGCAATGTTACAGTTAGGTTCATAAAGAAAAGAGGTATCTGTTCCAGAACAACATTTCCAACCACGTCCTATTTTTAAAATAGGGTAGCTTCAGTATCACTTAACCTCAGATCCTATACCTATAGTAAATTCTTCTTAAATTGGAAAGTTGTCCTACTACAACCAAAATCCAAGTACCTAGTCAGTCAACTTTCCATCATAGGGCAAATCAATTTTGTGGTGGTTGCTGAATCACTGATCCATTAAGAAGCATTCATTACTGCTAATAAAAAAATCCAATCCCATGTGGAAATATCCTTAAACTTTATGACTTTCAATAAAGTGTTAAGTTTCCAGGACTTTTTATGAGTTTAAGTAAGAAGTTCTAGTGTGCTATTGCACAGCAAGGTGAGTATAGAAGAAGATAATGCACTGTATATTTCAGAAAGCTAGAGGGAAGAATTTTGGATTTTTTTCACCATAAAGAAATAATTAATGTTGGAAGAACTAGACATGTTGAACCTGATGTAAACAGTATACAATGTGTACCTGTGGTAAAACATCTCATAGTGCCTCATATGTATGTGCAAGTTTTATGTTTTTATGTATAAGATAAACATAAATTTAAATTTAAAAAGAGGGCAAAAGTCTCAAAAAACAGAACTGTCATGCCTAACTAGTCATAATCTTCAACATTAAATAATCTGGCTGGATATATAAAGATAAAGGATCACATCAGGTATGGACACAGCAATGACTTCACAATCATCAGTTGAGAAGCTTCATCTACAGTGAAGCTTGTACACTGTCAGCTTGATAAACACTTGAATCCTTTATGGCCCACTCTTGTAACCAAGACAGTTCATGGTTTTCAATGAAGCACATAGATATTTCTAACACAAGGGCAGGAAAAGTATGGTTTGTAGGTCAAAATTAACACACTGCCTTTTCTTATACAGTTTTATTGAAACATAGCCATGACTATTTATTGTCTATAACCTGTGACTGCCTTCTTACTATAATGGCAAGACTGAGTATTTGCAAGGGGCACCATATGACTTGAAAAGTTGAAAATATGAAGTATCTGACCCTTTACAGAAAGTTTTTCAAATATGACACAATGCATTTGCTAATACATTACTTAAAGAGCTATATTTGAACAGTTACAGCTTCCCAAAATGTCCCTCTTGAATCAACAGGAAGCCTCCAGTTCCTTTTTCTGTTTTATAAATAATTTTACTCTTAGAATAAGAATTCTGTATATTTTAGCTACACATCGTATGACTATAGACATTAAGAAAAAAGAAAGAAAACGGTGTATATAAGTAGTGGACAAATATTTATTTGTTTCTGTATATTCTAAGTAAACAGTAGACACACATACTTAAACCTCTCACAAACAACTTTACATAAAGAGCTCATGATAATATATGTTCACTTGTCTTCATAATACTGAGAGACTGATAAATCCACTCTTTAGACAACTAAGACTGAAGATAGTTTGATAGGTTTAAAAGACTTGCAAACATGATGTGAGTAATTAGTTTGTGGTATTAAATGTCACATACTCTGTCCTTAAATCACTTTTGTTTTTTCAACATACTGTACTAGTGACATGAAAACATGTGCTCCCAATTACTTGTGCAGTATCAGAGATGTTTCTTTTCATCAAACTTCCCTCTTAGGGAAAATATTCCTGCCTTCTGGAGTGTCATTCAGTGACTTATGTGGGGAGTAACATTGTCCTTAACTAGACCAGAGATCATATCTATCACTACGAAACTAGGAAAACTCCGTTCAATAATGCTTTCCAAGCCTACTCCATTCTACTTGAAGGACTAAAAGTATTCTGAATCTAGAGAGAAGTGCTAATGATCTTTTTTCTTTCTAAAGCACAGTAATAACTAGAATGAGTCACCAACACTGGTTGCAAAATGTAATTAGTAATTACATTTTAATTAGTAGAACAAATTTAAAAAGATAATGAGCATAAATAATATTTTGGTGTAAGAATTTAAAAATCAAAATTTATGTAAAAAATCCATGGGAAACAATATATCAAAATTGCAAATTAATAAACCAGAATCAATAGCAATATCCTGTAGAGTCATGTTAGACTATAGGTTAAAAGAGCCAATAATGTTGATTCTCTGTTGCATTAATCTTTGGGTTTTAGAGTCCTTTGAATTTTGCACCCAAAGGCAAATATGTCTTACTATCTCATTCTAGCCACAGCCCTGTTTTTCATCCAGGTACTAAACATTCCTCAAATGATAAGTAATCTGAAAAGTTTCCTTCTAACTGGTTGAATTTCAACAGAGAAACTTTGCCAGTTTTACTCAAACAATAGTTTCTTCAGATGATATTGATAATGTCAATCCAAGAAAGTACACTTACTGTTACAGGTTTTTCTTCTTATCTCATTTTCCTCCTCTCTTTTGTTTTTCCTTGAAATTATTTTCATCAACATAGAGATGTGCAAACTGGGTGTTTCCCCTTGAATTCAGGGATGAATGAAGGACAATTTTTGCTCTTGGTCCTGTGCTTTCAGGTTACCTCCCCTCCCCTTCCCCTAAAAATGGATGATTAATCTGAGTGCACTGAAAGTTCAAGAGAGAAAGAGATTTGATTAAAACTTTTCCCTGTTTCTCCTTTTAGTTTAAAAGCAACAGAAGAATGTGGGGGTATTAATTTTAATGTCACCACTTATTACATCCTGCATCACTTCCAGTTCCTCTAGGACATGGTTCAACTAATCTGTAGAGCACTATGCTCATCTTTACCAGCAATGAATGAAAAAAACAAAGGATTTGTGGCAATTTCCTTTTTAGAGAGTACATAAAGCAATGCTGATTCTTGGGTTGATCAAGATAGTCTTAAGATTCCCCTTAGCTTGCTTACAAATTAGATTTCTTCTTAACTGTAGCCCATGACCTCCCTTTTCTTAGAACATTTACTTTAGAAACTTTCTACTCAGTTATCCCCCCACTACACACACTTACCTCTATAAAGATGAAAATCTTCTCCCATTTTTTTGCCAGATTTACAACTCCAGAATCTTTTTCTCAAGGAACGGGGGTCATCCCTTCAATATGTAACCATAAGATAGTGTGTACAATGAACTTGATACTCCCAGACTCATATGTTTTATTTCTTAACCCCAAAATTGTATTGAAGATGGGATCTTAAGGAGGCGATTAAGGTTAAATGAGATCATGGAGTTGGAGTCCTGATTCCATAGAAACTGCATCCTTGTAAAAGTGGAAGAGATACCGGCATTCTCTCTCTCCTTTTGCTTGTTAGAGAAAGAGGCAGTCGTTTGTAAGCTAGAGTAAGAGCTATAACTAGAACACACCCTGCTGGCACCTTGATCTTAGACTTCTTAAACTCCAAAACTGTGAGAAAATAAATTTCTGTTGTTTAAACTAACCAGCCCGTGGTATTTTCTTATGGCAGTTCAGGTAGATTGAAATAATGCCCCAATTTCTCAGTTTCCTTGGAAAGGAAGGAGGTTAACTTAGGTATACAATAATTAGCAAACAAATACAACCTAATCACATAGACAATTTCCCTTCTAATGTTTTCTACCACTTTCCTGCTGGCTTACACTAGCACTGAAAATTCCTGCCTTTGTTTGAATCAAATGGAACTCAATCTCTCTCCCTTAATACAATAATCTGGAATAGGGTTTTTAGCTGTTTAATTTAGTCCACTGCAGTATTTCATTGAACGTTTAATTATCCATTGTGATTTGTTTAAACTCTACAATTTCTTTGCTCATGGGTTTTTATATTTTTAAGTCTAAGTCATGACTATTTTATTTATTTATTTACCTTCTTACTCACTATTTACTGATTTATCTATTTCAAGACAGGGTTTTGCTATGTTGCCCAGGTTAATCTCACACTGCGGGGCTCAAGTGATTCTCCATTCAAGTACTAGGATTACAGGCACATGCTACCATGCCCAGTTGAGCATGACTGGTTTAAATGCTTATGAAATATGTTTAATAAATTCTAAGCTAATCCAGTATCTTTTGCTGATAATTCTTTGCAGTATTTTTGTAAAGATAATTTTCTTCATAAGTACTGCATTGATTTCTGACTCACTGAATTTTTCTCATTTAGACTTTCCTTCTTTTAATATTCTGATTTGTGCTATATGATGGTCATAGTAAGCATACTTACTTAATAATTCCATGAAACAGGAAGTTGTCTGTTTTCCAGAAAAGTATCTGTCTTTTAAAAATGTCATTTTTTTCCAAATAAATTTAGAGCATTGTGACCAAAAGACTCAGTTTGCCCTGTATTGTCTCTGTTTTAGAACTAAAATACTGGTGTCCCTGGAAACTCAGTTCCAGCTAAATTGACTTAATAGATTTGCCTTTTTCTTTTGGTTTTCTCTAAGACTTGCTAGACTTAAGAACATAACCACCTGCAAATGATCAGTGTGCTCCTTATAGGGCTGATAAAACTGCAAAAGATAAGGATAGTAAAGAAACAGGACAGGGAAAAGAAAATGGAAGAAAGGAAAATAAAGATAGAGCACTTCCCTATCCCTATGAGAAAAACCAAGATTCTTAATATATTTATTTCCAATCATTAAGTCAACTCACACAGCTATTGTGTTTTCCATGCATATGTATAAAATAGCTGCATTTTGGTGTATTTTCAAGTTCACTTATCACCTACCGAATGCAAAGATGCACTAGTATTATCTGAGTAATACTAATGCATTTTAGAACAAAGATAAATGCCTGAAAGCAAAACCAACTCAGCAGACTCTCTGCACAAAAGAAAAATGAAAGACAGCTTTAATAGTGGAACCAATCACTGAACAATCCTACAAATGTGGAAAGTGTTTGAGTTATTGCTTCTGTGAGTAGCCCTAACATTTTTATTAACTTCTAAATGCATAATAATGACATTTCAAGAAAATCACCATACTTAGAGGCAGATTTTAAGAAATAAGCTATTCCCTGAGTCCAGTTCTATAACTATCATGATAATGAAAATTTCCTGTCTGTGGCAGCACTTAGCTGGCCCAATATTCTTTTGCTTTCAACTTGACAGACTCAAGGACACAGACATGGACACAATGAAATTTGAAATTCCTTTAAGGTGCTGCAGTAAAAGTATACTTTCAATTTACATAAGTTGATTCCTTTTATATGTAAAAGAAATATAAAATAATACTTATAATCATTTGTACATGTATTTTCCTTTATAATTCTACCCATTTCACTTTTTTTACTCTTTTAACAAAAAAATTTAGATAACTAAGTAAAAAGTGGTTGTTACCACTTACTCAGATGTATATTATTCTTTTGGAATAAAGATTATACTTACTGATTCATGTCTATACTCTTTCATATGGAACTTAGTTTTAGGACATACATATTTATATTTTCTAGTGTTACCTTTTCTTCAAAATTATCAATAACAATTGATAATAAAGTCTCACTCTTTTTTCTTTTATTCTTTAAAACTTTTGTGAAAACAATGGATAATATTTCAAGAAGTAAGCATATAGAGATGTTTTCTTTTCTTCATATATCTTCATGTCCAAAGTATCCAGCTCCCTGCCCAGCTTGTCCTCAGTTCTACTTAACTAGGTATTAAACTCTATCTGTATGAGAAATACTAAGAAACCTGATGAACTGCAGATGTCTGGGCTCAATACCTGGGAATTCTAATTCAATGAAGAGCAGATATACTTGTTGATTCTTGGCAAAGCCATCTAAATGAATTAACTGCTTCTTAATTGGTAAATTTACACCTGATATAAAATAACATTTTTTCTCTTAAGTAGGAAATCTAAAGCAAATTCTGAGATTTGAAAAACATGAAGGACAGCCTATCACCTTTTTACTCTGGCTCTCTGTGACTCATGGGTCTATTCTTCTACTTACAGTCATTCCTGGAATCTCAAGGACTCTGATGTAATAAGAAATTAACTGCAAGAAAAGGATGAGATGGCTAGGCAGTGATACAGCCCCCCTCTCCGGTAACAGCTAGAGGTACTGAATAACGTGTGGGAAGGATACCAAACAGACCACAGAAGCTTCAGAGTGCAAAAGGGGCATCCAACCCTATGCTGGGCATGGAGGATAAGAGCAACTGAACAGTATTTGGGTTTACAGAGAGTATAAAATTGAATAAAACCCAATATTCCAAAATCTGTGTTGCCACACACCACTGAGATCAGACACTGCTTGTAAACTCTGTTCCTTTTAGGGCTACCTTTCATGTATTTAGACATAATTTTCCTATCTATGATCTTATATTGGAAAGAGAAGCAGGAAATTTGCATAAGGTAGTAAAATTTTTTCTATAATCTGGTTCCCCCATCAGTATAACCATATACCTGCAGTACCAGAGGGAAGACTCTGCCTTCACTACAAGAATTTTAATGTACAGACTGAGATCTCTCGTGTTACTCCAGAAAAATCACTTGTATTTTTATTTTCTTTAATAACAATGCTTTCTCCTCTTATTCTGGGCACTGCTTCATTTTAGTATTTACACTATATTTGCATCTGAAACAAAGGGAGAAAAAAAAAGCCTAAAAGTTAGAGAAAGGAAAGCCATTGAACAACATGTGTGACATTTATCATATTGAACTTGGATGAGTTACAGTAGCCATTGCCTGTTTCTTCTATCTTGTGACCCTTTAGCTTGATTTTTTTTAGACTGTTCGTAATGTTAGTGGAAAATCTCTTTTTAAAAGGAGAATAGGGAGAAAATTTTCTGCTTTTCCATAGTGAAAGCTAAGAAAAAAATGTTGATACAAAACTGAAAGTAGCAAAATTAGAAAGGTAAATACAGGCAAAATAGTCAGGACTTATTCAACTTATATCACTTGTGCCACATTCCAGAAAGATACTTAATAATATCCTGTGAGCATCTTGTCAACCATAAGCTTGCGAGACCTGAAGTTCTTTGGGATTTAACTTAAATTCCAAAAAGCAAAATTATTTTGTAATATTCAGTTTGGGGATATTTTAGTCAAAAATGTCTTTTATGAGCACAGTTAAAACGAGCCCTCGGTTTGAAAATATCAAAAAAGGAAAAAGAAAACCACTAGTAAACTAGAACCATTCTTTTCATCTTTATTATGGAACTAAAGGGTTTTTTTTCTAACTTTGTCAACTAAAATATATCAAGAAAAATTATTGGCATGATCCAAATGAAAAAGCTTAATGAGCAAATTTAACAAATTAAAAAATATATATTTTTAGTTGTATTTATTTATTTTTTTAATGTGGTGCCAAAGTTCAAATCCAGTGCCTCACCCGTACTAGGCAATCACTGTACCACTGAGCTACATCTCCAGTCCTAAATTTAACAATTTTCATACAAAAATTTAATTATCCAGTTTCCTTATCCAACTTGCTGAACCTAGTTAGGTACCTGACAGCCATTTTAATAGATATAAGCAGGTTAATTGATGTATATGAATTCCTAAAATAGCATTTTAGTGCCACTTCTGATAAAATTCATGGAATAAATTATGTTCTTCAAAATTTGCAAGAAAGAAACCTCCCAAATGAGTAATCGTACCATGAAGAAGAGCCGCTCTCAGATAAATGATGTCACAAAGCACATGCATTTAAATAAATTTGAGGCCCTCTCTCCCTCACTCACTGTATTTTTTTTTCATACCACTAGAAATACCTCCTTTTAAAGACGACTCTTTATTCAGAATGAAATGTGTTGAGGTGAAGAAATCATTTTGTACAATATTCAATTTGCCAATGATAAAATTCTGATAGAATTGAATACTAAAATATTATTAATCCTCTATTGCAATCATAATTGCTAAACAGATCTAAAGTGAACAGTCATTGTTTGCAGAGACTCTCATTTTTCTAGTAATCTACCATATAAAAAATTTCTGAAGATAATGTTTTTCCCTTTTGTAAACACCATTTTAGTATATACTTTGGTAGTGAATTTTAACAAAATAAAAAGTGGGATAAAGGATTAATGCATCAAGTTTTTAGTTAATAATGGAAAATAAAAGCGTCTGAAAGTGTGAATGAATTGTGTGGTCATTAGTGAGTTGAAGAGTTCCATGAAGGAAGACAGAGTTGATCCCTAGTTGAAGTCAGTATGTGGTGAATAAAACAAAACAAACAGTAAAAATACAACGAAACAAAGCAAACAAAATGACAACAATATTGACAAAATCCTTAATGTGCCATGGTTTGGACTAACAGAATTTAGGTCTTGGAAGTTCCATTCAATTACATTTTGTCTTGATCTTGGGCAATGTGTGTATCATCATATAAGCTTGACTTTCTTCATATGTAAAAAGAGGAAGTTATTTCAATGATCTCTAAATAATTTTCCAACTCTAGTGATCTCTGTATCCATCCAATAAAAATGACTTCAGTGGGCTGGGAGATAGCTCAGTTGGTAGAGTGCTTGCCTTGCAAGCACAAGGCCCTGGGTTTGAACCCCAGCACCACCAAAAAAAAAAAAAAAAGACTTCAGTAAGTTTTCTGAGTAGAGCAAAATTTTGCTGAGTCTGAATATACTGTTTTTAGAACAAGTTATCATAAATCAACCATAATATGTGTAATAAAAGTGAAATCAGAAATAATTTCCATAAAGTGACAGTATATATAACCAATTTATGTACTTTATGAGTGATTTGATAAAATCTGTACTTAGATTAAACTAAGCAAACATTTTTATATTGAAAAGGTGAAATATTTATTTTAGAAATATCTTCAAAGTCAGTCACCTAATTTAAGGAGCAGGAAATGGAGACCTAATAAAGACAAAGACCTGCCTGAGAAAACAGTTAAAAGAATAATCCTAGCTCATATGTAGGTTTTGATTTCCTAAATTACACTGTTTTTCTACAACATGGTGGTATCAATTCTGTGCTGCAAATTTCTTAACTAAAACTTACTATGCACAATGTGTACCACCAAGTGTTCATTAAAATGAAAACTAAAACTCTTTAAATAATTCTACCATTTTAAATGAACCAATTGAAACATGTTTTTCTCTGATTCCTTCTGGAATTCTGATGTAGAGATTAAAAGGAAAAAAAAACAGATAAACTAACAAGGACAAAGATTAGAAAATGTGATTATAGATATTAAATTTCAGTATCTAGAAAACAGATATATGAATATTAAATGAATTTAATCTAAAAAGACAAGTACTAAAGTAGCCATGGAAGAATTTCATAAACAATGTATTTAACCCTCCCAAAAATGTCTCAGAAAAATTAAGAAGTTAAAAGGAACAGAGTTCTCTGAAGTTGAGGTACAGATCCTCACCATATTTTGGATAACTAAAAGAATGACTTTTCTCCAGTTAAAAGACTTGCATTCTATTCCCACAGCAAAACAAAAACAAAAAAAAAACCTCATAATTTTCTTCTTTAGCAAGACAGAATTAGAGTGATACAAAATTGGGAAACATATGGCTCCCACTAAAAATGTGGAAACCATATTGAAAAGGGGAATTTTAAAAAATTCTATTTGAACTGTGAGATTCACAGTTGGTCAAACAACATTGGCAGTCAGAGTACTGCCTCTAGTTATTACAGTAAATAAGTCCTCTCTGGCTAACCCCAGAGAAAAACCTGACACAAGGGTATGTGTCACTAAAAATTTTTTTAGCCTTCATATCCTACAAGAAAGTCTGGAAACCCATAAGTTACTACTAAAGAAAATAAGACTTCATTATACACATTGAAAGTATACTGTGTGCTAAATAAAACTGATATAGAATGGTCAACACAAAGACCAGTGATTTAAAAAGTAAGGAATGAGAAAAATAAAAATTTAGTGGAATCTAAAGATAGAGAATTCTTTGCATACCTTGGTAAAAAGTTGTCTTATTTGTGTAAAAAAGTAGGTTTCTACAGACTAACATTTAATCCCAAAGAAATACTCAAGGAAATAAAATGTTGTTTCAGTTTTTTGTCTTTTAGGTGTGAGGACCACAGATATTTTTCTTCCCTGTATTTATGTGTGTTTTATTTCAATGATTTTATTATTGCATTATTGTATAAAACAGTGAAGTCCATTTGGATGTAATCATAACATGTGTGGGATATAGTTTGCTCTGTTTCAGTCTCCAGTGCTTCCTCTTTCCCGCCCTTCCTCCCTCCCCTTGCTTTCCTTCTATTCTACTGGTCTTCCTTTTATTTACATACTTTTTAAAAATATATATATATTTTTTTTTGAAATATTATTTTATTTATTTATCCTTTTATGTGATGCTGTGGATTGAACCCAGGGCCTCACACATGCTAGGCAAGCGCTCTACCACTGAGCCACAACCCCAACCCTACATATTGGTTTTTTTTTTTTAATTGGTACATTATAGATACATATAAAGGTGGAATTCACTGTGCTTTATTCATATATGTGCATAGTATAATTTGGTCATTTTTTTCCCCACAGATTCTCCCTTTTCCCATCCCTCCTCCCTCCCCCTCAATCCCCTTCCTCTTCTTCACTTATCTCCCTTCTAGTTTCATGGAATTCCTGACTCCTTTTTCCCTTTAATTTTCTTTACCTTCCACATATGAAAGAAAACACTTGATCCTTGACTTTCTGAATTTGGCTTATTTCACTTAGCATGATGTTCTCCAACTCCACCCATTTATTAGTAAAAGGCATCATTTCATTCTTTGTATTTCTAAATAAAACTACATTGTTGTGTATGTACACCACTTAGTTTATCCATTCTTCAACTGACAAGCACCAGCTGGACTGGTTCCATAAATTAGCTATTGTGAATTGAACTGCTATAAACACCTATATGCCTGTTATCACCATAGTATGCAGATTTTATTTCTTTTTGGTAAATAACAAGGAGGATCATATGGTGGTTCCATTCCTAGACTTTTGAGGAATTTCCATAATGTTTTATGCAATGGTCCTACTAATTTACACTTCTATCAAAAAATGTTTAAGTGTACTTTTTCCCTACATCCTCAATAGCATTTATTATTCTTTGTGTTCTTGATAACTGCCATTCTAAATGTAGTGAGATGAAATTTCAAAGTAGTTTTGATTTGAATTTCCCTGATTGCCAGGGATGGTGAACACTTTTTCATATATTAATTAACCATTTGTATTTCTTCCTTTGAGAAATATCTAGTTCTTTTATCCACTGATTGGATTTTTTTCCCTGTTGTTTTATCAAGTTCTTTATATACTTTGGACATCCCCTGTCAGAGTAGCTGGCAATGATTTTTTCCCACTCTGTAGACTCTCTCTTGATGCTCTTACTTATTTCCTTTGTTGTGCTGAAGTATTTTATTAGATAATGTCCCAGTTATTGAATTTTGGTTTTTTTTTTTTCCCTTGAACTCTAAGAGTCTTTGTCAGAAAGTTGGTTCCTGTGCCAATGTGTCTAAGAATTGGGACTGTTCCCTCCTAGCAGCAGCAAAACTTTTGGTCTTATTTCCAGGTATTAAATCCACACTGAATTGACTTTTGTGCAGGGTGAAATACAAGAATCTAGCTTCATTCTTCTATATATGGATATACAGTTGTCACAGCACCATTTGTTTAAAAGGCTATCTGTTCTCCAAAATATGTTTTTGGCACCTTTGCTGAGTATAAGATGACTTCATCTGTTTGGGTTTGTTTCTGTGTCTTCTATTCTTTTCTGTTAGTCTTCATGTCTTTTTTTGAATCCAATACCATGCAGTTTTCATTACCATAGTCTGTGGCGTAACTTGGGATCAGGTGTTGTGATGCCTCCAGCATCACTCTTCTTGCTCAATATTATTTTGACTATTCTCAGTCTTTTATTCTTCCAAATGAAATTTAGTACCATTTTATCTAGATCTGTGAAAAATATCATTGGCATTGTAATGGGAATTTCACTGACTCTGTATAACACTTTTGGTAGTATGACCATTTTGACAATATTAATACCACTTATCCAAGAACATGGGAGGTTGTTTCATCTTTTAAGGTATTCTTCAATATGTTCAGTGTTCTGTAGATTTTACTGTAGACATTTTTTATCTCCTTGGTTAGATTTATTCCCAAGTTGTGTGTTGTTTTCCCTTCCTTCCTTTGTTCCTTCCTTCCTTTCTTTCTTTTTCAATTATTATGAACTGGACAGTTTTCCTCATTTCTTTTTGAGTAGGTCCATTATTAGAAATCTATTAATCTTTGTATATTGATATTTTATTCTGATTGCTGAATTCGCTTATCAGTTCTAGAAATCTTCTGGTGAAGATTTTTGAGTCTTCTAGATATAGGATCATGGCATCATCAAACAGAAACAATTTGATTTCCTCTTTTCTTATTCATATCCCTCTAATATCATTCTCTTGCTTGATTATTCTGGGTAGAGTTTTAAGAACTCTATGAAATAGGAGTGGTGAGAATGGGTATCTTTGTATCTTTGTACTGCCATTGTGTATACAGTAGGTTCACCACTGACTGCTTAGGGTAATCTTCAGGAAATGCCTTCTGTGGGTTCAAGCATCTAATGAGAATTGAATTAACTGGCAGTTCTGGGACTCACAACTGTGCATCCTCCTAGAGGTGCTGGGGCACAGGAACTACTCCGTGACCACTCTGGTTTTCCTGTCAGCCAGGCCTGTTAATCAGTCCACAGGCCCAAGTCTGCATGCTATTGAAATGCCCAAGGCGATGAGTCCCCCAGAGACCATCAGGGAGCCAGAGTCCCACGTAAGGGCAAAAGGACCATTTATTAGCAGACTCGAATCCAGACCGTCATCCAACGCACCGGTGCAGCGGGCAGAGGAAGAGCGGCCCCGACCGTTACAAGGGTTCCTTGTTAATAGGAAAAAAACCACAAGCAGGGAGTTGGGGACCGTAGGTGGGGGGGTTTCATGCCTTGGCATTTTGGAATTGGGTAAGGAAATGTGGGGTGTACCTGTCCTTGTTGGGGATAGGTCAGGGGGTGGGCACGATCTCAGAACAGGAATTTCTGAGCTCATAGGGACTTTCCTCTTGCACTATGATTGATCCGGGAGTGGTTGTTTTGTTCTTTGGGCGGTTGGGGGCCCGACTGAGATGGAGGCTCTTCCCTACGATGGAATCAGGTTGGTTCAATTGAGTCCCTAAATTATTAGGGTGCTTCATCTGCGGGGTGATTCTGTTGGGTGTGAAAGTGCCCGGTTTAGGGCTTAGGACTTTTGGTTACCGCAGTAAAACACTGAGTGCCAGCTTCCCTCTGCTGGGGCTTTTTTGTAACGACCCTATCTAATGGCCTCGTGACTGTCTCCAACGGCTGGGCCTGTGATGCAGGTTGTCCCTTGGAGGTATGTGGTACAGAAACCTCCACCCTGGTTGCTGAAAATCATCAGCATTTTACAAAGTCCCATAATGAGGTAGGATATCAGTTGACCAACCGTTTTCTGATCTCCTCCAGCCAGTAACCATTAATTACTGAGCGCTTCTTCCTTTCACTGGAACTTCTTTATAAGGGAATAGGGTTTGGTGGCTGTCTGCAATTGTGGGTCCTGTGGGTCCAGGACGGAGCCAGAAGCCTCCACCCTAACTGGAGCAATTCCCTGGGTTTTAACCATCACTGCAGGGTGTCAGTTGGCCCTTTTGCCCTTGAGCACCTGTGAAGTTTGTGGAAATTGCTAGGTTGGGATTAGTATTCTCCCAGTGTGATTTGCTTTGGGGTCATCTCTACCATACTCCCTTTGTCTGAGGTTAGAGAGAGGGATTTTTGTAAACTTTACCTAGCAGTAATTCTTCTAAGAGTTTCTTTCACACAGATATTGATACAACTCATTTCAGAGATATTCTGTGTGGTTTTGATGTTCTCTGTAGGTGGGGGAGAAACGATTAATTTAATTGATCCTAGGTAAGCTGATGATCTGTGGACTCTACCAAATGTCAGTTTTTAACCTACAATTTTAGCTACACTGTACCATATCTTTCACTGTTTGCTGCTCATGTCTCATTTTAACTTGGTCTGCTTTTCTCTCCAGCTGTTATTGAAGAAGTAATCTTATAAGCTTTACCTTGCCCTCTTTCTCTGTTGCCCCTCTCAACTGACTCCACCCTCGTCATTGTTCAGTGTGAAAAATTCTGTTCTTGTAAACAAACTCTTAAGTTCCTCCAAGTCTCAAGGGGTCCATTGAGTTTTAGATTGTTTACTCTGTAACCCAACTCTCTGTTCAACTGTTCTTTCACTGATTTGTTCCTGGACTGTGGCGAGTTCACTGGTTGTTGGCTAGATTCAGTCCACCATGTTCTTAGCTCATTTCCTGGCTATCAAGGTACCTAACCTTCTCCTTATACATCTTCCAGCATCTGCCTGGCCAAAAAACCTGGGCCTACTGAGTATAGTAGAAGGAGCATAGAGATCAGTCACAGAGTTTAAAGCATATTAAGAACTCATATTAATGAGCCTCTGTCAAGAAAGCTAGTAGAGAATAGACTTCATCCAATCAAGAGTTGAGTGGGAAACAATTGCCAAAAAATTGGCAAGGGTCACTGTATTTTTTTCACATATAGGAAAAAGTTTAAAGCACTTTGAATCTCAGAATTGCATATTAGAATCCAAATATTTTATGTTCCAACTATATGTAGGTGTGGTTAAAAACTTGGAAAGAATAAAAAATTATTTGAGGTAAAGTAGTTTTATTAGTTAACGGTAATTAATCTACTATACTCAGTTATGGTAGTTAGAAACCAAACTATATCATTCACAACCCTAATGAAGATGTGTTAGCATATTTAACAATTTCAAGGAAAGCCTTATAATATCTATTATCTAATATGTAATATCAGGACATGAGAGAAGAATGGAAGAACAAACCTGTCTGTTTTAATACTTCTCATTGTAGAGAGGTAATAGAGGTTGTTAAATTTAAATACTGTTTAAAGAAACAGATAATTTCCCTTGAAAGTAAAAATGAAAGTTTTAAGATGACTTTCCACATCTTAATCCTTCCAGATTATAGTAAAATATATAATACTGGTTAATTAGCAAGCCATATAAAGTAAACAGAGCTGAGCTTCTCAATAAATATGTCAAAATACCCTGTCATCATGCTAACATACCAAAATGCCAATCCCAGAAGGCCTGAACCAGCCATGCTGCCCAGATGTATATATCTAAGAGTGATCAGCTCTTGTTCATTTTATTATGTTGTAAAATATAATTATTTTCAATCTGTCATGATATGAAAAGTATATTCTGCCACATAGCACTAAGTGTACCATTCCTTACTCATTCTCATACATAATTTTATTAATTTTGTTTGATAATTCAATCTAAGAAAATTCTGACATAGTCCAAAGAAAGTATTAAAAAGCAAGTCAGCCAAGGCAGGAGAAATTTTAAAAAGAAGGAAAATTTGGTAATTATGGCAAAATGGGCTTAATTAAACACAAAGGGAAATTAAATTCCTGAGTTGTGAATAAATTACTGCAGTGTTTCATGAAATTGTTTACAAACAGAAGTGAGATCTATAATAGTAAGACTCAAAATAGTAACAGGCAAATAAACTCACTGTTTATGAGATTCACTCAACCAAATTCAAATAATATTTAAATTTAGTTTATGTGTTTCCTTTATTTTGCCCCTTGTATTTGCCCCAGTATTTACTCTATGCAACTGAAACCACATTTATAAGGATTTTTTAATAGTTATGTAGAGAATGTCATCGGCATTTTCATGGGGTCTTTATTCAATCTGTAATTTCTTTGGGAAGTAAGAACATTTCAATAATAATAATTTTTAAATTCATGAACATGGAAGGTTTTTCCTTTTATGTGTTTCTTCTTAAATTTCTTTCATCAGTATTGTGTAATTTTTATGATATTGTTCATTCAATTCCTTGATAAATTTCTAGGTATTTTTCTTCTTTTTTATAGCGAAAGTGAATGGAATTCATTTTTATGATTTCTTTCTCAGAGAGTTCACTATTGAATGGCATAGAAAAATTCTGTTGCTTTTTATGTGTTCATTTTGTATACTGCAATTTTACAGAATTTTATCAGTTCTAATTGTTTTTTGGTGGGATTTTTGGGTTTTCTATGTACAAAATCACATCATCTGCAAATTGACATGGTTCAATATGCTCCCTTTCTGTTTGCATGCCTTTCATTTATTTCTCTTGTCTAATTGCTCTGGCTAAAACTTCCACTATACTGAATGAGAAGTGAGAGTTCACACCTTGGTCTTTGCTCTAGATCTTAGAGGTAATGATTTTAGTTTCCCCTAGGTGTTCATCAGTGGATGAATGGATAAATAAATTGTGGTACAGGTACAGAGTAGACTGTTACTCAACTATAAAAAATACTGAAAATCTATCATTTCCAGTAAAATAGATAAAACCAGAGGACCTTGTGTTAAGTGACATAAAGTCAAATACAGAAAGAAAAATACTGTGTGTTCTTTCTTAGATGTGAAAGTCAAAAACAAAGGAAAAGTCAATCTGAGTGCAGAACAATGACTACTAGCAGTTAGGAATGGGAAACAAGAGGTTTGAGTAAAGAAATAAATTGTAGAGTTCCAAAGCACAGATGCCTAGAATTCAAGATTAACTATTACCTATTTTATGAAGAACTAGAAAAGAGGCTCTTGAAGGTTACTAACATAAAGAAATGATAAGGAGATGGAAATTCTAATTATTCTGATTTGATTGGTATTTGCTGTGTACATGTTAAAATATCATACTGTGCTCTACAGATCAATAAATTATTACATGCTAATCAAAAAATTTGAAGAGGGAATGAATTTGATATATAAAAACCAAACTCAGGATGTTTCTTCAAAGGTAACAGGTTAAGTCCCTACTTAGACTGTTTTACTCTCAGGACAGTTTGACTTCACAGCTCTCAAACTTTTTCCCAAATGACTCTAATAATGTCATTATTGTGGCCATATGTGCTCTGACTCAGGGTAATCCTTTAACCTTGGCAGGCTGGAGCTTAATAGTCTCAGACAGTACTAAATAAGAATGTTCCCCAAGGTCCAAGGGAGTGTTTTATCAAAGTTCAAGAGCTATAAATGAGGGAACTAGATGATATAAATTATATTTATGGGAATTTATAAAATCAAGTTTGAAATTCTTCAGAAAATGGTTAAAATTCCAAAACATTTATTATATTTGTATTCATTCATGAATGGAATTTTTATCCACTTTTACTATCTTTTTATAAATATGTAATAAAATATTCAAATATAGTCATATAATAAGAGAGATCTTATTATATATTTCACAATGGGAGACAGTATAGTAAAAAAAAAAGTACCTAAGAAGAGGGCTCATTATTTTTATAGCTAATACATTTCAATGAAGTGCTAAATTCATTTCCCTCCCTAAAAATGATGGAATTTAAAAACTCTACATATATTTTAAGGGTTACAAAATTTCAAGTTATCTCTCCTTAGTATGTTAATAACTATACAATAATAATAACTGCTCTTCTAACTTACTTTAAAGGTACATATAGGATAGCATATCTTATATGACAGAATATTACCTAGAGTAGAGTATGCAGTAGAATTTAATAAATAATAACTGAGCAATGGATAGCAAAAGCAGAATTTTATTTTTATAGGATATCAACTAATTACAAAATATTAGCTAAGAACAAAAAGGAGGTTTATTAAACTGTGAAATTTGGAAAAGCAAGATCAAAATTACAAATGACTACAAGATGTGGAGACAAAAAGTATCAAGAGTTTATTCCATAATCAGACTTAATAGGACAGGAAATGAGTCTCGTATTGTTTTGGAACTCGGTTTAAAGTCTCAAAGCTGAGGTGCATTTTACAGGGAGGCCTTAGATATACCCTTCCAGAGCTTCAGACTCTCAATGGAGATGACTGAAAGTCCCCAGGACCTCTCACTGAATTATCTACACTTAGGACTAAAAGTATAAACAAGGCTTGAGTTTTTTTTTTTTTTAAATTTTTATTTATTTTTTTATTTTTATTTTTACAGGCTGAATTTTAAATCATAGTACATTAATGGGGTACAGTGTTTCTTTTTTTTTTAACCAGTAATGGTGGTTTATTATCAAGTATCATACACCGTACGTAATTGTCCGTGCTATTTTTTATGTGACTGGCAGCACACCAGACCTGTTTACAGCTGCACCCACACAAATGCATGAGGAGTGCCTTGTGACATTGTGTCAGCGATGACATCACAAGGTAATGGAAATTTTTCAGGTCCTTTATGATCTTACAGGGCCATTGGCACAAATATGGTCATCACTGACCTAAATGTCATTATGCAGCCAGAGACTGTGTACTCACATGCCTGCAGGCCACATAGGTCTTTCTGAGGCTCAGGGAGCTGAACCAATTTACTCGCTACCCTTTCTGTTTTAATCCACCTTTGTGTTAGGTCACTTTCCATTGCTCTGGGTTTTTTTTTGTTTTTTTTGTTTTTTAATGATTTTTTTTTTAATGTTTACAGACTGCATTTTGATTCATTATACACAAATGGGGTACAACTTTTCTTTTCTATGGTTGTGCACGATGTAGATTCACACCATTTGTGTAATTATACATGTACATAGGGGACTGTCTCATTCCAACATCTTTTGTTTTTTGGGTTTTTTTTTTTTTTCCTTGTTGTTCTGGCCTGTGTGTTGTTCATTTAATTGTAAAAAAATGGCTGAAGCAATTGGCTTATAATAAAGTTACTCATGGTTCTAGAAATTTCAGTACAAGATTAGGTGGCCCTGTTGCTTTGGGCCCTATTGCTTTGGAGGGCAGAACTCCATAGAGGGAGCATATGAGCATGTGGTACAGTAAAACCAGCCTCCAGTGACCTAAGGATATGCCATAAGCCTCACCTCCTGGTCCACAGCACCTCGCAATAGCATCACCTGGGGAACAAGCCTTTCACACATGAACCTTTGAAGAACACCTGTCTAAGCAAGAGCAGCCCAGGATTGTGTTAGCAGGTAATAGATAAAAGAAGTATTAACAAGAGGAAATGGAAAGCATGCTAGGCAGAAGGGCAAAGTAGAGACTAACAGAAACTGGTATAAAGTCACAACAGTAAACAAATATCTCAGAAGAGACCAGTAATCCACTGTTTTATAAACACCCCTGATTATGATGAGGGCCAATTCTAGTATTCAGGTTGAGAGTACCAATAGCTTCAGCTTGAAAACTTAGAGTAATATAAGGTAATATTTAAAGAAAGTAATTTAATTCATTTCCTTAAAGCTTTGTAGGATCACATTTTATCTTACTTGGATGAACTGCATTGAAGTTCACAAATAAAAGCTGAACAGTAACTTTGAAGTGAAAATGTGTAATGTACAGGCAAAACTTTTGCAAGTTTTATTTTAAAATAGCTAAAACAAGTAATTGTCAAGGAAATATGATATTCTCTGACTGCATTTAAATACATTAGATTTTGTTTTTTGGAAAATGTGTTACTATAATTGACAATTTAATTTTAGTTTCTACATATCCTCTTAACAAAAATACACTTTTGCTTTAGGAATATAGTTTCTCTTGATAAACTTAACAATAAGTTGTAGTCATGAAACTGATATAAGTTTCTAAGTTTGAATTATTGCAAATCAGATACCAAGATGTGGTCTGAGACACAAGTAGATTATTGAAAGGTGATAAGAAAGCAACAGAAATGAGGGAATGAAGAAAGATAGGGAAGACAGAAAAGTCAACAAAGATTTTGACAAATAGTTCATTACTATTTTAGGCAACTCAAGATGGAATTACCTCAGCATTGAGCCCTGGAGGGGTAGAGAATGGTGATTTTGATGGGCTAAGGGTCTTACAGATTTCTTCAATCTAAATTTCAGGCACTTCTGGATGGTTTTCTCACAGGTCAAGCAAGCTTCAGCAACATTAGCAAAAGCCCCAATCAGAGAAGCAATGGAATATAGCATCCAGGGGAGGTGTCCACTATAGTGTCAATGGAATAATAGGCAAACAAAATGTATATAAAATGAGAAATCACCAGTGTTTTCCAGTTTTATCCTT
The DNA here is from genome assembly GCF_902686445.1 of Sciurus carolinensis. Classification (NCBI taxonomy): domain Eukaryota; kingdom Metazoa; phylum Chordata; class Mammalia; order Rodentia; family Sciuridae; genus Sciurus; species Sciurus carolinensis. The sequence goes on from NC_062218.1 coordinate 118,409,115, forward strand.
TGTACTACCAAATCTTCTCATGCCCTGTATTTTCTTATGCCTGATGACTAATATCTCAAGTCATGGGTCAGCCAAAATCTCTGAAACACCATAGGGTTAATAAAACAAGATATAGTCTTCCAGCAATAAGGGGACAAATGACAGTAATTAAAATAAATCAAATATTTTCTATCACCTCTTCTAAATTTTCAACTTTTTGTTTACAATTCTACTAATCTAATGTTGTTTGCCTAATGGAGTGACCCAGACTTTATCTCTAAAATATGTGATCCCTTGGTTATCTTGGATTTCCGTAGTTACATAAGTTATATAAGTTACTCTTTCACCAATTATGGAAATACCAAGAGGTACTTACAGTGGTTTCCAACCTCTAAACACACTCTTCCCTTTCTGGAATATCTATTGATTGTCCTACAACATCAAGTATTCATGATTTATCAGTGTTGATTATAATCAAAAGTACAATTATACCTTTTTTTCCCTGTTACTTTATTAAAATGTGCAAGCATGTGTTCTTGCACTATCAGGAAAATACTTTGGTATTTGATAGGCATTAGCTTAATGTTCACTGTATACTGCATCAAAAATATACTAGGCTTCTGCCCAAGACTATTATCCCTGTGTTAGTTCTTTTGCTGAAATGTAAGAGCAATCCCAATTTTCTCTCAATTGGCAGTTTCCAGATGATGTGGTAGAAACACAGGATTGTATCTCTACATGCCAATTGTCACATCTCTTCTTATAAAATTGGTCCTTGGATGCAAGTAAATGTTATGGTGGTTCATGTTTGTGGTAGACATGTTGTTCCTACTCCCTCCATTCTCCCTGTTAAGGATAAAGTTCAACCTGGCATTTTACATTTATCTTTGATGATTGTTCTAACACTCCACCACTGAGGAAATTTTGAAGTCATTCAGTATGGCCTTAGGTGCACTCTCATACTTCTTTTGAGGGACTGTACATCCTAAGGTCTTTTATGATATGTGATATCACTTTCTCATGGTTCATATGCTTTATTTAGATAATGGTGTGAGAAAGAAAAGCAAGTTCATTTCTTAGTACAAAAAAATATCTATGACATTTCTTTAATAAGTTATCTTACCAACAAGTAGGCAATTTAAATTCCTAAGGATTAGAAACATATTTGAAATAGTTTATTGTTATATTTTACAAATGAATGTGACTTACAGAGATGGCAGAAACTAAACGATCTTCTGTAAATGGGTACCCATGATTTTGGAATTTTGGGCCTATTCCTAACTTCCTTCTCTGTCATCATAGTCCCTTAAGTGTACTTTATGTTGGAAAATTGGCTCATCTGGAAACTGGACACAAGATTATAACTTTTAATAGGAAAATCAGCCCCTAATTTTTCTTTTGGTACTTATGAAATTTGTAAATGAGGAAATTTTGTTGGTTTCTCATTTACTTTTGGCCCTGTAGATGATATGTCCCATGAATCACCTCCCTAATATTCTTTAATCAATCTCTTCTAACTGCCTTACAACTCCTTATAACATTGTCATCTATGAAGCTTCTGGAGGAAGAGTGCTGCCACTTGGCCTCTGTTATTTCAGAGTTTAGTCATCCTCACTGGTGTTAGTGTGTATTCTGCTGACCTTCTTGTAGAAAACCTCACCTTCTTTTTTTCCAACCTTTCATAGAATATCCACTCCAGTTTGCACATTTATATTAACCTTTAAACTGTTTCTCTTGCTAATAGTCACTGTCATTCTACCATTTATGTCTCATTTAGCATGAACCACCTGTTTTTTCCATACTCTGGAAGCCATCGTAGAAGCAAGTTCTCAGCAACTCCTAGGGACCTTTGCAAGGTAATGTTCATTTTATTCTATGTCTTAGAGAGTACACCCAAGTAAGTAAACTCAAAGTGCAATTTACTTGGACTGATTTTTTTACTTTTTCTAGAAAAAAAAAATAATTTTCTTTCAGAGCACCAATGGAGGTAGACTTGGGTGTTTTCTACAAGCTGCTGCTGCTACCCTAGAGAGTATATTTGTATTAAATATTTCCTCTCTGGACAATTGTCTTAGACTTCCAGTTGTTCCTTTATCAAGGCTCCCATTTTAGTATGAGATATTCAATGCTGTGAATTCCTTCTACTTTGTCAGTAGGTTACTATAATTACTACTATGTTTTTCAATTGCTAGAGTTATTTCAAAATGCTATTGTGTAAATATTTGTTCCCCAAATTTTATGTGGAAATCCTAATGCCCAAGGTGGTAGTATTAGAAGGTGAGATCTCTAGAATGTTATTAGGGCATGAAAGCAGAAGTTGTAAATGGGATTAGTACCCTTATACAAGATGCCCCAGAGATAACCCTTGTACAGACACAGTGAGAAGAGGCTCTTCATGAACCAGAAAGTGGAACCTCACCACAAACTACCAGTGTCTTGATCTTGGACTTCCCAGTCTCCAGAATTGTAAGAAATAAATTTATGTTGTTTATAAGATACCCAGTGTATTATATTTTATTTTAGTAGTTCGAACAGACTAAGACACATAAGCTGTTGCTTCCTGGCAAGAAATATGCTATCACACTCCAATTGCTATTATTATCCACCCAACTTAATTTACCAAAAACGAGTCCTTTGTTGCCTTCTGACAGATGAGTAATCTAATTCCAGAATCTTGTTCAAGGTTCTTATTTCTAGACCAATCTTCATTACCAACCTCCATAGTATGGGAGATAGTCCAGAAATAGAAAGATTCAGAAGCTTAATGAGAAAAGCTGTCGGCATGTACATCAAGGGTCCATAGTGCATACTCAGTGATGAACCTATGTAGGGTATAGTGTGGGCATCATAAATGTCTACTAGAATCAGTCACTCCTCCACAAAGCTAATTCTAAAGAATTGTTCACATATGTTTCCCCTGTGTATATCAAAAGATAAATATATCAATTTTAATATATAATTAATAGATTTTTATACTAGTATTCATAATAAATTCAATAGCAGGAAGGCAAGTGTGAATTTGTTATTTGAAACAGTCCATAAAAATTCAAGTGCTCTAGAAAATAGTGTTTGTTGCAGTTTTTAAACATACATTATCCTAAAATGAGTTTTGGAAAAAGTCCTTTCCAGTAAAATCCAGTCCATATGTTTCAAAATATAGTATTAAAGATACTATAACAAGTTGATTGATTTTTAACATTTATGATGGGAAATTTCTAAAATTACATAAGATATATGAATGAGATGTAGTAGAGTCACTGTGGAGAGATGTAGAAGAGAAAAGTAAATTTGTACCACTATTATCAGACATTAAAATACTGGCCATTCTTTTTCCAAAAACTTCACTTCCTATTTCAAATTCATGGGAAAAGTGAATGAAAGAATTCCAAGATTACTGAATAAGCACGTTTAAGGAGAACATTAATCCTAGCAGTGTAATATAAAGATCATTTCCTTTTAAGTAAATAAATCTTAAATTGATATTTAAATAATAGCAATTTTTTATTTATAATGATTTGATCAGGAACGTGTGTTCAACAGTGTGCCCCAACAATACACAATCAGATAATATTTTGGTAATGACTGATATGGAAAAGTTATCAATATTCTGTTTCTGACCTCTTATCAGCATATTCTTTCCTTTTATGACAGAAAAATATATCTCTAATATCCCAACTGATATTTTATTTAAAAAGAAAGTCCTTCACTATCAGTAATATAAATGGTATGCTTATCTAGCCTAAAGTTTTATAAATCAATGTTGAAAAATTTAGAATTAAGGAGTTTTTCACTAGATTTTAAAAACAGCTTAAGAACACAAGTGAAATGGAACAATGCATAGATGAAATTTAACATGAAAAAAAATTATCAAAAGTTTAAAAAAAACTTTTCCCTAAAAATATACCTTCATGTTAGCATAATTTCAACAAATTTATTCCATCACTTTTTGCTTTATCTTTGCTTTTTTTTTCTTCCTATTTCCATAGAAATGTGCAAGTATCTCAATCTAAGTTAATTGTTGTCTCTCATTTGCTTTGTTGGTTTTCCTATTGATTTTCCATCTGGTTAAAACAGTGTTTTCCTAAACTTCAGAAGAAAGATTTATGGAAGACTTTAAACATTATTTTATTGTATTTTTAGTTGATAATTGCATATATTTATAGGGTACAATGTGATCTTTCCTTATAGGCATACATTATGGAAAGACCTAATTGAGTTATTAGATATCCTTCATCTCAAATATTTATTATTTTCTTGTGTTGAGAACATGTAACATTCTCTCATAGCTATTTTGAAATAATCAATACATTATTAACTGTAGTTATCTTGCTGCACAATATAATATCAGAACTTATTTCTCTTCTCTGGGATGTTAGCTATTGACTAACATTTTCTCCCCTTTCCTGGTTTCCTTGTCTGCTTTTACCCCCTTTCAAAAATACCCCACATTCCTGTAATTCAGTGAGTCTCCATTCAAGGAAAATAGAAAGGCACACCTTTGTTCAAAGGAGAAGAAAGAATGATCAGAGTTAGTTCATGATATATATTGGGAAAAAAAAAAACTTTAATACAGTTTACAAGGGGATGTGAAATATGTAGAAATGTAAAAGGTAAGTATTCATTACACAGGCAACCACTTTAAAAACATTAGCTTCTTACTGTTCCTGTCCATAAGTAGCAAATGATTCTGGATCATCTTCTCAATAATGCCCCCTGTAAGTTAATAGGGACACTGCTAATAATGTGCTTATAATAATTACATAAAGTAATAATAATAATTATGTTTTTAAATATATATGACTCTGTTAAGTCATCACAACAAACCTATTATTCCTATCTTATACAGAAGAAAGCTAAGACTCAAAAACAATTGTTAATTAATTTTCCCAAGTTCTGGGATTTCTAGCTCTGAAGTGTATATGTAACACCACCTTTAATCTCACAATATTTCTTCCTGTTTCTCACCCATTTACCAGTCTCAACTCTTTATCTCAGAGATCCATATGTCTTTAGTCTTTTCCCCTTCCTTCCTCTGAGATCACCTCTTATACCCACAGCTATCTGCCACCATAGGTACCACTGCCACCATAAAGCCTTTGTGGTACAGATTTCTCAGAAGGGACAAAGTACATGAAACCAACCATCATACATAAGCAACAATCTTCTCTCTTATTTGCACTACTTATTCCATTTAATAAGATAAAACAAATCCATCTTTCAAAGCAGACCTAATACTATGAGAAATTGTTAAACTGATTACAAAGAGAGGAGGTTGTAGGATCTTGCTTCTGAAGCATTTGATAAGTCACTAAATACCACCAAAGACATTATCTGTGAATTCAAAATTACATGTAAGGTGTTGGCCCAGAGGTTGTTAATGCTCATCTTTTAAAAAATGGCTATCGCAGCTGGGCATGGAAATGTCTATAATTTCAGCACTTGGGAGACTTGGGCAGGAGGATTATTTGGGTATAGGAGTTAAAGGTCAGCCTGTGCATCATAGAGAACCTTAATTCGAAAACAAAAATTTAAAAAACCCTTATTTTATTTGCTAATCAAATGGCTAAAGGCCATATATAAATCATCTTAAAATAGAATTTTTTAAATTTTGGTCCAATACTTAACTAGATAAAATAAAAGGCTAACAAAAATTTATGACAATATAGATTAGTATACTTGGATAATCAGTTTTCTAATTTTATACCTGTAATTATCATATAAATTATTTGCAAAGTGTTGTTTGAAGACTGCAAATTAAATCCTAACACAGGATTATTGTTTTCTTTTTCCTTTGTGACTGTGAAGCCCCAAAATATTAATGAATCAAATGCAGGAAAACCTAGCAAAATTCTCTCTCAAATAATATTTTAAAAGAGAAAACCATGCAGGAGAACTATAAAGTAGATCTATACTTTTCCATATTACACAGGCATTCATACATATTAAAAGACAAAAATATTCAGGTTAATTTGCAGAAAGATATTTAAGAAATGGATTTATCTTGATCATAATCTAAGTAGTTTTCTTTGTCTCTTTCAGTGATGCTATTTGAAAAGGAAACTTTTTCTTGTGTGTGCTCTGTTCTTACAGTACAGCATAGAACAAGGTCAACAGAGCACTTGCTCTTACCAAACTTGTAATGCTGAAATATTTTCTTGCCACAAATTCCACAAATATAAACTGATAATTGTCACTAATGAATATGTTTTCAAAATGTACAAAATAGACTCGTGTGCAGGTTGTTATATATGACAAGATTTTCAGATAGGGAGTAAATAAGTAAATATGGTATAGATAAATCCAGCCACATAATCCAAACAAGCAGCAACCTGATGCTATCTTTTGTTCTCTGATTTTGGTCATACTATCATTATGACTGATCACTGTAGAAAGAGAAGGAGAAACTAACAAAGAGGCAAAAAAAAAAAAGAAAAGAAAAGAAAAAAATGAGTGTAGATAGAATGATCTCTTCAAAATGCAAGATACAGGGACCTAAGAGCATAGGTTGAAGAGTTAGTCAAAGTAAGAATGGAATGAATCTTCCATGGAGAACAGACATTCTGGGGAGCTTAAGACAACTGAGCAGAGCTCTCTGCTGAGATCCTCCATGTGGAAGTATATGCATGTTCTAGAAGAAGATTGGAAAATCATGAGACATTCTTACTAGAAAAAAGATAGAAAATAAACCAAAAAGGAATTAAAATAATAAGAAAGGCATAGACTCATAGGCTAAGATTTTGTGATTTTGTAGGCAGAATTCCAAGTTTGGCTGGGTTGGCAAACGGCAGACATAGCTCAGGTGAAGTATCATGAGATTCAAGGAGGAACTGTGAAATTTGGGTGTTCTGGCATCATTAGTGGAAATGTGGCATTCCTCAAAATGATAGCTGACCAAGAAGAAATAAAAAATTTAATAGTTATGGAAGTCATTAAGAAAGAGATAGGGAAACAGTTAATTTCAAGAAAAAAATAGATTCTGTGAAAGTTTTGGTAATGTGATCTGTAGAACTATCCAAAACTGGTATTAGGTAAATCTTTCTACTTCTCATGTAAACTAAGATAGTATTAGAAGACTCCTCAGGAGTGCTGATTAGGGATGAGTGATAAAAATATTGATTGAGATAATTAACAGGGACAGACTATCCTCCTACCCAAGTCAGCTCTTGGTGACATCACCAAGAGAGAGAAAAAAGTAAAACTAAAAGGTGCAAAAAAGAGCATTCACAAAATAAAATGTGACAAAGCTGAAGAAATCTCAGAATGTTTGATGGTGGGAATTATAGGAATGATTAAAAATTGGGAAGATACTGGATAACAGAAAGCCTATAGCAGGAAATCCAAAGTGATGGGGAGAGTTATATAGGAAATCAGGTACAAAGAAGCACTAATAATTTCTTCCTTGGGGTTGATTAGTTGTCAGATCTTAATTTGCTCAAAAGACTGTTCAAATTTTGCAATTTTTTAAACCAAGCAGAAAAAGTAAAATCCTTTCCAAAAAGAGAATTCCACTGTAAAATACAGTCTTGATTGTTATTGAAAATATGTGTATTAAAGCAATTCATTGATCATTGATATATAGTATAAATATATTTCTTTCTTTTGGGCCATTTCTCTTTTACTCATACACACATGCATAATTAAACATTTTACCATCATGATTCTTGGGAGGCATTTCTGAGCATCTATAGAACTATATACCTTTTTAATTTTAGATTGCAAATTTTGTGTACTCATTAACTGATGAGAAGCATCACATTACCTTTACAAACATTACATTAAATTTATGGAGAATATATTGTGTTCTAGCTTTGATGATGCCCCTGTCAAAATGGTCTAAAACAAGGAGTGATGGTGTAGGCCTGTAATCCCAGCTACTCAGAAGGCTGAAGCAGGAGGATATCAAGTTCAAGGGCAACTTCAGCAACTTAACAAGACCTGTCTAAAAATAAGAAAAAGGAGAAAGAGATGTACATGAGTTGTTGACTTTACCTTACATACACAAGAACTTGGGTTTCAATGACCAGTCCCCCACCAACACTGCACCTCTCACACATACACATGTTTTAAAATAAAAGTAGGAATTTTATGTACATGGATTCATAGTGCCGTAATTCAATAGAACCTGATTTTTTTTTTCCTTCCTAACATTTCTTGCAAATTACCAGCTTTTTCAAAGAGCCGTAGGATATTCAGAGTTCACTTCTTAGGGATAGTGATTAGATGGCCCTGGAAATATTGATTAAATTCAGAGAAATGAACAGCAAGTGCTACAAATCAAAAACCCTCAGAAATTATTTCAGTGGCTTTTTAATATTACATTTCCAAAAGAAAAAAGTCTTGGTTTTTCATGACACATTACCAGGAAACAAGTGCCTAACTGAAACACTTGCAATCTGATCAACTTTCTGTAAATGTAAAGCCACTATAAAATATCAAAATTGCTTCAGGCTAATGCATTGTTTTACATTGTTATCAGTATTTTCTAAGAGAGAAATAAAAGGGTGGATGGTATTTATCTCTCATTCCTGGGGACAAATGTAATTCTTCCAATTCAAAAACTCAGATTTATTATAAGAAAATAATACATTCTTATCCATTATTAATAAAGTTTTGAGTCATGAGCTTAGAATTATCAAATGTCAGAGGAGTTTCAGGCTTTTGACTTCCCTCAAAAGGCTATGCAGATATTGAGGGAGCATTGATTCTTGGCCCCCCAAAATATTAAAAACCTTCCCAAAGTATGTCTTAAAGGAGAACTCTTTATGGATAGTAGAGAAGTGCCAAGAATGCTAAATCTAACACTTAATACCAATAAATCAAAGAAGAGAAATAATTGTGTCATAAAATAATCTTGGCCACCTATGTTTATGAATCCTTCTCTGTTACTCTTGGTAAAACCTGTTTCCAAAAATCATTGAAAAAATTATGATTACCAAATAACAAGAACACTGGAGTATTGTGACAGTGTTGCTTTATTTTATCATCAAGAATATTAGCAACTGGTTCTGAAATATTAATATTATAGTAATTTATTATCATTAATCACTTTATTAACCACATAATTCTTATATCAAATTATGCTATGTCCACATACAAACATACCATAAAGAATTTCACTTTTATGTGTAATTATAATGCACCAATTTACACAGATAACAATAACAGGGAAACTAGTAGAGTGAGGAAGGGGTAGTACTGAGGAATGAAATTGAGCAAATTATGTGCATGTATGAATATGTCACAACATGTCTCACTATTATGTATAATTATAATGCATCAATTAAAACCATAAAAAGAGAAATGCATGTAAGCGAAGAATAGAATTATATAAAATATTCACAGAATTTAAAATATGATCTTAACAGGTAACACATCCTTCAGAATATCATAATCAATTCCTTTGCATGTAGTAAAATATACTGCAGTATAATGTTTCACAGTTTGGATGACCCTTAAACATCCTGGAAGAGAAATAGATTTGTCATTGCAGTATTGTGTGCTTTTCTTAATGATTTGTTTTTCTTTAGCACTAACATTAGCGGGGATTTTTGTTCACTTGTTTTCATATAAAATACAAAGCTGTATAAAGGAATAGTCTATTATTTGCATAAATCATTCAGGGATGATTTTTTGAATAGCTATGTGAAACTTCTAAAACAGGTGACTAAAATCCTGTAGTACATTCCAAGTGTATGTGAATGACCTCTTATAGGACAAAGTATGTTAAATTGCAACACCAGTGTTATTCAAAGATTTACAGATGAAAATTTAGTTAATGTTCTTCATAAAAAGTTCTTCATAGATTCTTCTGAGTTAACTGAAAATCCAGTGCTCTTTTGAGAAGAATGCAAAACTTAATATAATTTTTTGAAGTGCAAATATTAAACTTCAAAAAATTTTATTTTCAATGCAGGCCACTTTCAACCCAGACCAAACCCCTGGAGTTTTAACTGAACTCCCTCCTTAAGGTACACAGAGAGACTATTTAAAAGCCCAGGTTTGAGCTAACTGGATAATGGTGTACTAGGGTAGTATAAATAATATTATCCTTACAAAAAAATCCCTCAGGAAATAAGAGAGACCACAGCTCTAAGAAAGGAAAATATAATTGAATTCATTCATTCAATGGTTTATTCATTCACTAAATGCATAGGTATTGAAAGCTTACCATGTGTCCCAGGATTCATCAATGAAAAAAACAGTCAGAGCCTGTTATTTTTTTTAGAGGATTATAAATATGCATAGAATTTGGGTTCATTTTGACAAAATCATACATGCAACAGATTTGATTTTAATCCCTACACCCAACTTTATTCCTCTCCTCCCTATCTCTATTCTCTTTCTTCTGCTCTACTGGTCATCCTTTCAATCCTTTCTTTATTTTTGATTGGTACTTTCTACATATATAAAGATTAAATTCCCTTTGGTAAATTTATATATGCGTATAGCATTATTTTATTAAAATCATTCCCTATTTCTCTCCTTTCTCATTCTTTCTCTCTCCCTCTCATTATCCTTCTTTTTACTCTACTGGTTTTCTCTATACATTAATGATGTCCTATCCCTCCCCCTCCACTGCCTTCTTTCCCTTATTTTACTCTAGCTTCCACTTCTGAGAGAAAACATTCTATCCTTGATTTCCTGAGTCTGGCTTATTTCACTTAGCATGATATTCTCCATTTCCATACATTTGCCAACCAATTCATTATTTTATTCTTCATTATGGTTGAGTAATACTTCATTCTGTATGAATACCACATTTTCTTCATCCATTCAACTATTGATGGACATCTGGATTGATCCTAGAATCTGGCTTTTGTGAATTGTGCTACTATAGACATTGAAGTGACTATACTGCTAAGTATGCCAATTTTAGTTTTTTAAAGATAAATGCCAAGGGTTGGGATAGCTGGGTCATATGACGGTTCCTTTACTAGTTTTTGGAGGACTCTCCACATTGCTTTACAGAATGCTCGAACTAATTTTCAGTTCCAATATATGAGTGTACCTTTATCCCCACATACTTGCCAGCATTTATTATTATTTGTGTCCTTGACAATCACCATTTTGACTGGAGTGAGATGAATTCTCAAGGTGTTTTTGATTTGCATTTACTTGATTGCTAGGGATATTGAACTTTTTAAAAAAATTGGTAGCCATTTGTATTTCTTCTTTTGACAAATTTCTATTTAGTTCATTTGTCCATTTATTGATTGAGGGGTTTTATTTTTTCCATTGAGTGTTTTGGGTTTTTTATATGTTCTTGATATTAATCCCCTGTCAGGGGGATTGTCAGTAGTTGGCAATTTTTTTTCTTTCTTTCTGTAGAATCACTCTTCTTGCTCCAAATTGTTTCCTTTGCTGTGCTGTAAAGTTTTAATTTGATGGCATCCCACTTATTGATTCTTCATTTTATTTTTTGAATTTTAGGGGTTTTGTCAAGGAAGTCAGTGTGTCCACCCATATGAGGGAGCATTGACCCTATTTTTTTTTTTTTTTTTTTTTGCAGTTGCAAGAATTCTTGTCTAATTCTTAAGACTTCAATCCATTTTTATTTGACTTATTTTCACAACCTGTTCTTTCATGGAGCTGACATTCTATGCAATGGCATAAATGTACTCTACCACAAAAGACTTTCGGGCAGTGAAACATCACTGCAGAGCATAATCACATACCCTGGGCAGAAAGAAGAGCATGAACATCACAAAGATGACCATCTCTTACTTATTTTTTGTCAGAACTTTCTTTGCAAGACTCTTCTTTGCTGTACACATGCAATGGGCAAACTAAGCTACAATAAAAGCCTTAACATTTCTGAACAAAGCAACTAGTAGATCATAAATTCAAACCCACTAGCTACTGGGATCTGTGTTTACCTTGCCACTGCTATGTACTTCACATCCTATAAGTGATAATGTAGTAGAAAATGGTTAACAACAGATGTCTGTAGGTGTATAAATCTATAGCTATGAATGCATATATAAATAGGTTTGTTATCAATTGTACCAAAACATAATAGATGTATGACACACAATTTACCAATAATAATAAAGTGTATAATATCTATTTTTGTCAGTTTCACATAGCCAAATAATTTCACAGAAATGGATTCCAAAATCATCAATTTCCTTTCCCTGGTTGCCTCTACTACAAGGCAGTCAACTTTGCAGCTCAGTATATGCAAATTATTACATAGCCTGTCTCCATTGTGTAAGACTGAAGAAAGGAGTACTATGATTGGCATTTCACTGCAGTAAGAGTGTCAACCACCATCTCGTACCAATGATTCTTACACTCAGTGTCTTTGGGTCACATTTTACTTCAAGCTTTTTTTTTTTTTCCAGATGTATATCAGTCTTAATTCATATTTCCCACCAGAAAGAGCAATACAAGATTTTTGATCTTGGTTTTATTGGTAATTTATTGATGTAATTGTGGAAAAGAATGTGATTTTAACATGAAAATCAGATGACAATTTTACTTTAATGAGTAAATAAGATTTACAACAATGAAGAATTATTTTTGGAACTTCAATCATCAATGACATTGGCTATTATTTTCAGAGAAGAAAATAGCATTCAAGTATTGGAGAATGTTTTCTACCTTTTGTTGTATTCACAATGTAACAAAGACTCCATATACTTGGAAGATCAATCTGCTTTATTAACATTTTCCTTCATCACATTCTAAGCAAGCAACAAGACACTTCCTTATTTTGAGCTAAAAGCACAATCTCACTGAAAGCAGAGTTGGGAAGAATGTGCAATAACACCATTATGTATCATTTCCACCACATAGACTTATATGATATGCCTAAATTACCCCAAAATTATGGATGAGAGAAGATGGCCTAAAGCAAAAAAGCAGTGAGTTTAGAATATTCATTAATATTTTTATGTAACTTTTCTAATGTAACTTCATGTTTAGTAATAGTTGATTCCTGGAAATTTAATAATCAGTCTCTTGAGCAGGTGTACATGAGCTTCAGCACAGTACTTCTTATGAGCTCCTAGTAAGCCTCCAGGACTTATGTGCCCATTACTTTTTCCTGGTTTACTAGGAACATTCCTAATAGTTCAATGTTCCAGAAAACTCTTCAGTCTCAGGAAAATAGGGAAATTTATTTACCCGAATTAGTGGACTACCCGATATAATTACATTAGCAGCCTAATTTTTAATGGATCTGTTTTTCCTCTCAATCTATAATCTAAATCATTTCCTTTGTACATAGCATCCTTTCTTTCTTCCTCCAAAGGTTGGTTGCTAGACTATTGCCATGACTCCCATCTTTATCAGATTTTGAATAGCATACATACACTATTCTTCATTTTGAATTTGTTATAATTCATGAGCAGTCTAAATTTATCAGTTTGTATTGCTGATTGGGGCCATGTCTTTGACCTTGTTAAGACCTCTTTGTTTTCCCTTATTTAATGGAGGATTCCTATAATTATTTCAAAGAGTTGCTTTGCAAATTAAATGAGATTATGATCATACAACACCCAATGTAGATGTTCAATAACTATTACAATAGTGTTCTCATGATTGATACTTCTTTGAAGTCTGGTTTATGATTTGTCCTTTCAAAACCAGCCATTTTCTTTCCCTGGTGGTCCCTGCTGAGAGATAGCCAACCCTCAAGCAAAGTTCATGTAAGTTATTACATAACCTGTCTCTATTACATATGACTGAAAAAGGATTTCTATGATTGGCACTAACTGCAGTAATGAGTGTCAATTCCAATCTTGTGCCAATGCTTCAACTGCTTCTGTATCTCTTTTCCAGCCAACCCTAAACATAGCTGATTCTTACACTCAATGTCTTTGATCCACATTTAACTTCAAGTTCCTTATCTTTCACATGATTCTCAGGCTTAATTCATATTCCCCATCAGAAAGGGCAAGATACTGTTTATTGCTAGAGTAACAAATGTTTCTCGCCTTGATACTATCATGTTGGTTGGAAATCCATGATACAGTTCAAAATGTGAGTAGGAGGGAATTTGCTTAGTTTTAAGAAATTGTGGCACTAACTCAAAAGATGATCTAAAAGAGAAGTACATGAAGTAGCTAGAGCAGAAGCAAATTTTAGCCACCACATTCTGAATTTAATAAAACTTCATTGGAACCCAGTCATGCCTGCTCATTTGCATAGGGTCAAGAACTACATTTATACTACAAGGTCAGAACTGAGTAATCTCGACAAGGACCATATATAGCCTGCAAACCATAAAATATTTAATAACTAGCTTTTTAAGGAAGTTTGGCAATACCTCTAGTGTTCAATAAAGGAATCCTTTTACATTTTCACCTCATCCAGGGAAATGGGAATAGTTTAGTCCAGAGCTATACCTAGATTTTCAAATAAGGAAGATAACTTACTCTTGGTCCTTCCTCAAATAAAGCCACATAAGGTTATTTCTGAGAATGCACATACCTAGAGTGAATGGAAACCAGTGTTGTGGGAAACAACAAATGGAACTCAAAGGGTGGGAGAAACTAAACTTTATTTTACACTGGCAGGCCCAGAGGAGATTAGCACTCCAAAATTCCGAGCCCCTCTGACCAATTTTTCATAACATTTATAGGCTATCTAGTGTCATAAATTTTCTAGTCTAAAACAGTACATAATTGGACACAAATTTTCAAAAAATCATATATGATTGTGTGTAAGGGTTTTCCAGAGGGAAGTGCTTACAAAAGCAGACTGTGATAGGGAACTGGCTCACCAGGTCTTCTGTATCTCTAGCCCTGAGCCAAGCTCTCACAGGGATTTTTACACTTCAAAGGGATGTGGTTAGTCCCAGGGAAAGTGTTTTACATTCTAAGAGGAAGGAGTAAATAGTGCTAATTAGTTTTCCTGAAACCCAGCTGGCAGGAACAGGGAGAGGAGAACTCTCACTCTCAGGGACATTGTCCTCAGTTTACTTTATATCCAGACCTGGGTCAGTTACCCACCACAACAGGACTGTGCCTACTGCTTACTTTAACAGAAACCCCTAAAACGAATCTAGAGAGAGTTCTGAGCCTACGTTGTCAGATACTGATATGTTTATTCTAAGAAGGCTGGGATTCTTTCTGGTTGTTTGGAACATCATCATAATTTTGTGAAATTATATCTCAATTCTCAGACAGTGAAAAATTAGAAAATTCTAGTGCCCTAGTCAAAATTAAATTTGCTTTTTCATGAAAAAAATAAAACTTCACATATTTTGTGTCAGAAAGAAATCATAAGTATGTAGTCTGACTTGGGATTTATATTAAAAAAAATCAAGTATACCTATTTGTAATATTATGTGCTTCATTGCAAAGTCATTTAAATCAGAATCATTTTCTTTTCAGTTCTTACATTGTTTTACTCTACAGGTTTTCATTAAAAAAAAAAAAAGCAAATCATCATGAATATTGAGTTTGTGACATCTGCTCCAACTGATATAGTAGAAAATTAGGTTAGACTGTCTGGATTCTTTTTCTTCAACAATCTTTTTAGTCTCCTTAAACAAGATACCATATTCTTGCCTGTAGCACTAGCATTAAAAGGTGTTAGGTAGAACTAGGAAGATCTTCCAATATTAGTATATTATAACCAATTCTTTAAAAAGGCATGTTATTTGTTCCTAGTTGAGTAGCTGTCCTTTAAAAATTTGCCAGTAGAAATGACAAGAATTATGGCTGGGACATAGACAACAATACACCTCTTCCCTTCATAGAGAGAGAAGAAGAAAAATACTCCAGAAGAAAAGCACAGTTTACCTTCTAAGCTAGACCTCTTCCTCGATGGCATGGCCAAGAGAAGAAATAAAAGAAAGAAGAACAAGGTGGCTGGGGTGTAGGACCAGGCCTAAAATTTCACAGAAGCAGCCATCACCATTGACTCCCATCCCAGGGCTCTACCATTCAGGGTGGTGTCTACTTACCACACACGTAGACAAACACATGCACATACACATAAAGAGTCATTCATGGTTTCAGGAAAATAAAAAGTCAGCTATAAATAGTTGTCCCACAAGTCTGTTGAAGCTCTGTGCCATAAGTATGGGCACCTTCTCATTTTTCTTCTTATTGTTTACATAGCCCAACATATTGTAAGAATGTAGCAGATACCGCTTCCATCTTGTCAATTTTGAATGAGCTATTAGTAAAATCAGTTTTAATTTATAGTAGAAGGAAGGGAGGTCCTGATGCCAGTGATGGAGAAGGTGATTCATCCATCATCCTGCACTGAGGCAGCTCTCAATCTCGTCATATTCTGACTGATGGAAATGTTCTCACTGTGTGAAAACTATTTTCATTCTTTAGTGCAAATATTGCCATCTTTACAAACAGAGCATTCTTTTATTTGTACTAAGAAAATAAACTCCTTTTACTGAAGTACTCTGGAACTTTGGTTTCAGCATTAATTTAGCACTTACTGCCCAGTGTGCAGAATGAGGCATAAACACACTTGACTATGAGTGAGAGTCAGACAAGGTTGAGGGCTGTGAGCAGACACTTGTCATAATCAACTTTTTAATTTAAATCAACTACCTCCTTTATGGTTTTCTCCCTGGGCAGATACTTTCTCTCCTTCTTCTTGAAAAAACTATATGCAAGATGACTCCCTCCAATAGGGTGTAGGTTTTTCTGAACAAAACAATAGGGATTTAAGCTTTAGTTTTTAACTACTGAGCAGAAAAACTTATAAAAAATGAGTCTTAATTTTTATTAAAATTTGCTTCATGTTTCTTAAAGTACAATGTTTATTGAAGAGAAAAAGACAATCTGACATCCTATAAAACTATTTGATTGATGTTTCCAGAATGAGTAAACAAAGAGATGGTTGTATGCATGTTATTATTCAGTAATTCATGAATTCTCCTGATGGAGATTATACTTTACCTGTACAGAAAATATAACCTGTATCAAAGTAAATAACCTAAATAGAATGATAATATTTTCAACATTGAATTGAAGTCAATTTTCTTTTTTTAAAATATTATAAAACCTTTCAAACATTGAGAAAATTATTGATAATCATGTTCAAAATGAAAAAAGTCCATGAATCAATCAGCTATGCAGATGAATTTTTGATCCTTAGGAACATAATATGTGGTTTTGATATGTCTATGTGGTGGGGTAGACAGATAAATTTCATTTTAACTTCTTAATATATAGAAAAATTTGCTTATAATTCCTTTACTAGATAAATTCCATTGAATAAGATTTTAATTTCCAGATAATTTTCATGCTGTCATTAACTACTAGCAATGTAGTCAGTAGTATCCATTGTTCACAAAAAAAGAAGGTACTGCCTCAAGGAAAGGATAATTGCTGACTTGACCTTCAAAACAGATTTCAAGAAGCTTTTGTCAGAAACAATAGTCTGCAGAGCAATATCTTCATTTGCAAGACCAGGATTTTAGTAAAATAACAAAACATTTCTTGGTTTAAAACACAAAAAAATTTAGATAAATTAACGGAAAGAACAGGAAACTCTGTAGTGGACTGCAGAGGTTTAGAGAGAAGAGAGAGAGAACCTGTACACAATAAGGAGTCTGGTTTTCATTTACCTTTCAGTGCAACATGGAAAACTTCCAGTCAAATTTAGCACCCTAGGCTAGAGGATGACTTAGCTAAGATTAGGAATTAGTGTTGAGTTTTCTTGGGAAGGTGCATCTTAGAGATTTAGAGGGAAAGACAGAATATGGGAGTTAGAGAAGGATGGGGAGCAACAACTTGTGTTACTTTGTGACACTACCTTGGCTATTGCTTCACAGTGAGCTGTTTGTTCATCAGTTTGTCTTCTCAACTCTGAGGAACAATTCTGGATAAATTCCCCTGGGAAGCCATACCACACAGGAATTCTTTACAGTTTATTTAGAGAACATGTTTATATCTGCATGTCTGTAAGAGAAGAGTTAGTCCTTGGTTAAGGTATAGCTGAATGTAGAACTGAAATAAATTCACATCATAGAACTTTGATGGTCAATCTCAAACAATAGTTGTCAGAAAGATTTTAAGAAAAAAATCTATGATCTTAAGCCAGTGAGTGAAATGAGTCAAGAGAAGATCAAGGATATAGTCAATTCTGTAAGGAGTAGAAATAGAAAAGTAAAGAGATAACAGCAATAATGTAGATACAAAATAAATTCCTGTATCAGAAATGATAATAGTATTGATGGTGACAGGTCTGCAAAGGAAGAACAAATGATACTGTAATGAGAACTCCACTTGATATTGGTATCAAGAACAGGATTACTTCAAATATTTCTTGGAATTTTGAGAATAAGTGACCAGGTAACTATTGTCCCAAGTAAGAGAATGCAGAATACCAGGAGGGCTGTTGTAAGAAAAAAAGAAGATTAAGTATATTTTAGGTCTATTGAATTTAACAAGGTGACAAAATATATTAGGCAAAAGGTCAAGCTAACTGATATGATGTCATTAGAAATCCAGAGAAAAACAGATCCTGATAGAGATCCCACCATTCACAACAGTCCACCTGAATAATAGAGGCCAACAGAGAATGATAGTGACTTGTGAAGATAAAAGTGAATGTAAAACCTGAAAGCAGTATGTTAAATAAAAATGTTCCATGGACTGGGGTTGTAGCTCAGTGGTAGAGCACTTGCTTAGCATGTGTGAGGCACTGGGTTTGATCCTCAGCACCCCATAAAGATAAATAAATAAAATAAAGGTAGTCTATCAACAACTAAAAAAGATATTTAAAAAAATATTCCAATAAACATCTTTTCTCAATTGCAATCTAACTCCCCTGCATCTCTTCTCCATATTTTAAAGAATATTTTAAATTGTTAACAGGGTTCCTAAAAAGAACCTTGCATATGCCCTAAGAATGTACATCTAAGCTGAGCTTAGTAACTAAATATTGCTTAATAATATTCGGAAAATATTACATTTATCTTGCTCTCCTTGTTATACCTTTTTATAAAAAATATTTTTATTCCCTATTTCTGCTTGAACCAGTCATGTTTTGGGATCTCTTGCATCTGGACTTTCCTGGACCTGGGAGAATTATTTGATGTTCAAGGGTGTCCCACGTTGGTTTCAAAAGTTCAGTGGGGATAAAAATGATTCAAGCACAAAAAGAGGATAATTGGTTTTAAGAATAAGACAGGAGTAAGTTGAGGTAGTTTCTTAGGAAAGCAGATGCTTTCACACAGTGACCACTGCACCTGAATAATGGGCGGTGCCTGTGAGAATGAATACAAACTGGCAGTCTGAACACCACTCTCCTTACCATTGAGAGCTGAGGGATATGGTTACTTACGTCCTTCCACCCTGCCCTAAACTCCTCCCATTACCTGGCCCTGCCCTCCAGGAGGACCCACCGAAAATAAATATCTCCTCCCATGACTTGGCTCTGCTAAACCCTATAAAATCCAGAACCTCATTAGGATCTACTGCTATTTTGACCTGGAAGATGCGTCCCTCCGGTGCTGAATTAAAGCATCACTTGTTCATGAGGTCTCCCTCCATTTTTCTTTTTCTTTTTGTATTCTCTTTCATGTGCTTTCATTTGGTTTCCTGATCAGGAAATGGGATGTTTTGGGGATTCTTTTTACCCTTCCCTGTTCCAAGGAAACTCCATTTGTCCTCTTTCTCCTTAAGAGCTCCACATCAGAGGCCACATTCTGCCATTTTGTTCTGGCATGCAATATCAGCCTTCTTATTCCTTAGAGAAGTAAGACCCCTTCCACTCTCTTGCACAGGTGCCCTGCCAGAGAGTCTTACCTTTTGACTCACCTGGATTTGGGAGTGTTCCCCCACAATTGAGATTGGAGAGAAGATATTCTCTCATTCTCCAGTGGAAATGTCTGTTGATGGAAGATGTCAGGGAATGCCCTGATAACCACTGCCACCTAGCCAAGCATTTCCAATGTGGGAGCTACACAGTCCATTCCATGGGACTCCCCTTTAGGTTGCCTCATGTCTCAACCAAAACCCAGATTCCTCCACCAATCTGGCTGCAATCTAAATGAAGCAACCTAAGTCAAAGGCCTGAATTTGGAATTCATGACTTTTGACCCCCCAGTCCTGCAAGATTTAAACAATTTCCAATGAAATGCCAAATGACCTGAGGCTCACTACCTCTTAGCTTTTTTTTTTAACCTCTACTCAAAACCTTCATTATGCCAACCTTGCTCTGTTCTACAATTAATTTTCACTAATACCCACTCCATAAGCCTCCTAGATCAGGTTCTGACCCCCATTCCCCAGTGTCAAATCATGGGGCACCACAATATCATCCATCATTGTAACTCAAAAGAGGTGGGTTGTATTCTCCTGACTTGCTTCAGTTTCTTTTCTATGGGAGCAATTTGGTGCATGGGACAGAGGAAGGTTTAAGACAACTGAAAGCAGCTGACTGGGCCCACCCCCAGAGCTCTATGAAGGTCTCAAATCCCAAATCTGACCCACATTCCTCATAACTCCAGCAATGTGTTTTGTATTAATCTCATTCTAGTATCCATGTATTTTGTTTCTCTCATAGAAGCAGCCACCCCTGCAGGTGACTTTACAACTTGTTCTTTCTGAATCAGACTTTTGCCACAGACTCCTCAATTGACCAAAAATATTCCTAAAAGGGAAACCCAAACTGCTTTCCTCATGTTGCCCCCTCTCAGCTCAAAGTAGCCAGAGTGGTCATCATCCAGTCAGTGTAGATAAGAAATGATGGGGTCAGAAAGATGGGGGCTAAATCAGGAGGAAATAGAATGTTAATTTTCAGGACACTTGCACCTCCTCCACCTGTTACCAAGGTAACCTGTCCCCAGGGAATTGTTCCTCCCTAGAAGGAGTTGTTAATGCTCCCCTGGGCTGCTCCCTTCCTGTCTGTACCCCTGAGTGGCTTCGTTTCCACACTTGGATCATTCCACATTTAGCCCACCTTTTTTCAATGGTCACATAAGGATTGGGGATGTTTTAGTTAGCTATTTCCCTGCTGTGACTAAATGATCTAACCAGCACAATTATAGAGGAAAGGTTTATTTGATGGCTCAAAGTTTCAGAGATCTTAGTCTATAAAAGGCTGGCTCCATTCCTCAGGAGACAGAACATCATGACAGAAGAGTGTGGCAGAGGGAAGCAGCTTGCATCATCAGGAAGCAGAGAGGGAGAGAGGGTCTTCACTCTCCAGATGTAAAATATACCCCAAATCCATGCCCTAATTCCAATATCCTCCAGCCATACCCTAACACTTCAGTGAATCCCATGAGGGATTTATTTACTGATTGGGTTAAGACTTTTACAACCCAATCATTTCTCCTCTGAACCTTCCTGCATTGTCTCACATGTGAGCTTTTGTAGGATACCTCACATTCAAATCATAACAGGGAATAAGAGAGAGGCAGGATGGGGGAAGGAAAGAGCATGTTAAATGTTGACTCCCATGTGCTTTCTATTCGAAGAAGTAATTTACCAGTAACCCTGCTTGGCCTCTGAGAACAGGATATGTCACTTTCCTTAGCAAACTATCTGTTTGCTTCTTACCAATGTTGGTAAGAAGAACCAAGTTTCTCTGAAGGAGGAGATTTTTATGACCTTTTCTATACTCTCAAATGACACATTTTCTTCTGTACTCCCCTCCCTACTTTCCCTGGCAGGAAAAAGATTCGAAAAACTGTCTCAGTTCATTAGAGTAAATTATTCCTTATCTGTCCTAGTTCAGGAATCCAAATTATTTTCTCTAATGGAGACTTCACCCAGACCACTAAAAGCCTTTCCTCCCACTTCAAAATATGGAGAATAATATGAAATCATGGTCCTGTGAGAATAAGGACCCAAAAGGACAACAAGAACTTGTAAGAAATTTTAAGGGCACAACTAGCTGGCAATTTTCCCCTTAAAATAAAATAGTTATCAAAAAGTTAATACCCTCCTTTCTGAGTGAGGCCTCAGCCAGAGGTCATGGAAGGAAAGACAGAAACTGCTGATACTGACCCCTAGAGGCTCTGGGATTGAGGAGCCATCCTCTAGCCAAAAAAATAGTTTTCTCAGCACAGACACCCATATTTCTGTTCTCTTTTTTTTATTTATTTATTTTTAATTAAGAGAGGAGCTTCATCTTCAAAAGTAATAGTAGGTTATTTTAATTGCAGTCATGTTATTTTTTAATGGTGAATTCACATTTGATCCTCCATGCCTAAATTATATTTTTCTGATCAGTCTTATTGTACCTAATTCTAGAGGTTTTTATACTGTTTTAGTTCAGAGACAAATTTGCAAAGGTTAGATCTCAATCTAATAAGTTTTAATAAATATCTGCAGCATTAGAGTGGAAATATACCTACAAAAGCTACAAGATCTTTGGTTTTTGTTTGTTTTGTGTATGTGTGCATAACTATATATGTCATGTCTACATATCTGTGTGTCCATATACCATGTATATGTATCAAAATTGGCATATAGATAAATGAGCGCTCATAAATTAAAATTCAAATGAAAAATGGATCCAAATACCTTTAATTCATGTGATTTTAAAAGTTCAATTTAAATTAGGTAAACAAATGAGATTAAAAGATGTCTTTAAAATTGCTAACTCATGTTTTTCTACATGGTCAAACAACTAACAAAATGTTGATGTCTACAGAATGTCTAAATCCACTGTTTCTAGGACCTTTTTTAACAAGAGATGACCAATGTTATTCTATGCACTCATCTGACATCTTGACTTTTATAGTTAAAAGTAATTAAATTAGATTTGACATATATGGGATTAATCATAAATCAGTTAGAGACATCTGATTAATTTACGAACTTAAAATGTTAGAACTTCAGCTATTAAATATAACATCAAGTATGCCACTTCTTGAATTCCTTAGGGTAATACGTTTCAGCTGTGTTCAATTCAAGTACTATAAATTACAAAGAATTTAATCTCATTAAAATGGAGTAATTTGTCTAAATTCAAAAATCTACAAGGGTTTCTTCCGAGTGTGAATTAGAAAAGGAGTCATTAGCTAAGAAAGACAAAAAGAAATTTCTAGGTATGGAGAAAAAATTAGTAGGTGGAAAAGGAAATTGTTTCACAGTAAGAAAGTCTTTGTGTGGTAATAAAGTTGTAATACATCTAAGTAAGAAATAAGAGGATCTAAAGAAGTGATAAGATCTGTGTAAATGAAGGGTAAGTTTCAGAAAGTTTGCATGTAACTAGTTGGTTTTATATAAGTAACACAATCAGTTTAAGCTATTCAAGGTTTTTCCCTAAGGTCAAATATTAATGTACTGATATAAACCAAAGTTTAATCTATGTGTTGAAATGACAAGGATTCATTAAAACATTAATTTACTCCTAACATTGTGTCTGTTAAATTTAATTTTTAGAACCACTAGTGTTGAAGGAATTAGAGTTTGTAAAACTCTGGTTAAACAGCAAGTATTACTTTATAGTATTACACTACATTACAGAGTGTAGATTTTGTTTAAAAGCTAAACTTGGTTAATATAAAAACATCAGTGTAATTGTGGCTTCTCAATATAGTAAATTTGTTCCTATCTTCCAGATATACAAGTCTTTAAAATACAAGGTTTAAAAGAACATTTTAATAAGCTGGTGTTCTCCAAACCAAGTTGTCTGTAATGGTAATTTTAGACTTAAAAATAGCAAATTTAATTGAGGGTTTATTTATATTATTTAATATTCTGTAACTGGACCTTTTATCAATAAGATATATGTAAAAGTTAAATGTATTTCTAAAAGATAAAGAGACCCTGATCTGTTTAAAGGTTAATATTGCATGTTTCAGACGTAATGTTATATTGTGTTAGCTAACATTCATATAGGATACAAAATATTTGTGAAATGATATATAAGAAAGAGGCAAAGACCAATCATGGTAGTGAACACCTGTAATCCCAGCAGCTTGGGAGTTTGAAACAGGAGGATTGAACGTTCAAAGCTAGACTCAGCAAAAGTGAGGTGTTAAGTAATCAGTGAGACCCTGTCTCTAAATAAAAATACAAAATAGAGGTAGGGATGTGGTTCTGTGGTCAAATGGCTCTGAGTTCAATGCCTGGTACCCCTCCCCCAAAACAAAGAAAGAGACAAAGATTTCTTCAAAGACAAAACATCTTACCTAAGATTTGCCAAGAGCCCCACCTCACTTTGTTTAAGACTCTGCCTCTCAACTTACTCCATGTTAAGATAATTTCAAAGTACACTAGACTTACACTCAGTTAAAGTTATGTTCAAATGATAAGTTTTGTTACATAGATTACTGTGATCTCAAAATAAATAAAAGATGTAACTTGTAAGTAAGGTTTAAAATCATAAAACTTATGTTTCTTAGTTCATAGTTATTTTACAAACTCAATGTTTTTTACTCTTGTTAATTTCATTTTGTATTTTCCTTATAAACTTTAAATGTCATCTCTTAGTGCCTTACAGAAGTACAACTTTCAATATAACAACCTGAGTTAAAATGAAATATTAGGCTATCATCTACAGACAGAATGTAAGGTTAACTTCCAGTACTGCCCCCAATTAAATAAAAGGAGTAAGTGCCTGTAAGTTATAGACATTAAAGTTAAAGCCCAATGATCTTACTCTAAGACTGGTGAGACTCACTTTCACAATGTTTAATACCAAGGCTTGGAGATTAAAGTTAAGGAAGTAAAAGAGCTGAGAAAGAAAAAATAGCCAATATTTGACTCTTTCCCTCTGGGTTAGCTTGAATCTTGGAAATAAGAGGCCTTCTCTAAGAGCTTTGCAACTCTGGGTCTCATGACTTCTGATCTGGGGATCTTTGAGACTCTGGAGAACAGAAAGCTGACCAGAGCACATGCTGCAAAAAGGAGGATCATTAGAGGAGGGAGACATCCCTCATGTTCCCAAAAGAAGTCACATCATTAAGGAGACCCTAACCCATGGTAGCAGATGTCACTAAAAGAGATAAGAGATTGCTCACAATCTCACAAAAGTGACCCACTGAGGAGACTCAGCTGACTCTTAACAATAGACAGGGACAACATCAGTTTGACCAGCTTGATATTGAAGACCTAGGCAAAACAGATATAACCAAAATACAGTCATACCTGGGCTTTTTATTTTTTTTTAAAGTAAGATATCTAGAGCATGATAACAAATTTAACAAATTTAACAAATTTAAACAAGTTTTTAAATACCACAGATAGTATTCAAAATGCACTTAAAAGGAAAGATCCTCAGAAGCTCTGCAAAAAAATAAAAAATAAAAATAAATAAAGATAAACTGAACAAAGACCTGGATATTCACCACTCATCATTAAAGTAAATGTATTGCCAAGTTTACATGTGATTTTTGCATATTCTTAATCATCTGAGAATCGTGCTTTCCCTTCCTGAGGGGAAATGCATTACTGAAGTTGATTTTGATTATTCCCCCCATCATTTCAAAAAATTGAGTGAGTCTCTCGGTGAACATATATTTCTTTTCTTTTCTTTTTCCCTCTTAAAAATTCATATGTCAATTGTACCTACTAATGGGGTTACATGATATTTCCAGTCATGCATGCAGTATGCACCCATTCCCCTTCCCCTCTATACCCTTCCCAGTCCCTCTTAATTGCTACTCTATGTTTAGGATGATAGTTTTTATTTTCATATATGAGACAGGCCATATTCTTCTTGTTCTACATTTTAAAACCTTACATTGTACATGGATATATATATGTGTGTGTGTGTGTGTGTGTATATATATATATATAATAGTTCCTTTAATGGAACCTAAATGTACATATGTGTCAGCCCCACCGTTCTGTTGCCCCCCAAATTCTGAAGCATTTTTGCCTTTGCTAGGCTTACATTTACCCCTGCCTACCAAACATTGAACTGGCCTCTGTACCTTGGTCTTCCTTACTCCTCAAATAGACATTTTACCTAACAACCAAAAGTTTTTGTATTCTGATAATGGCATACACCAGACACAAGAGAGCCCTTCAGTTTATTCCCTTACTCATAGGGTTAGAGATGTAAGCCAAAATTTGAACAGGAGCAGTGGAATTAGAAACTTCTACTAGCTACTATAAAAATTGTCAGCAGAGGTTATTGAAGATATCCAACAAGTCTCCAATTTGGTACTGAATTTACAAAATCAGTTGGATTCCCTGGCATCTGTTGTCCTGCAGAATCATTGGGGCCTAGACCGCTTTACTGCCAAATGAGGTGTCCTGTACCTCTTCCTCAGGAAGAACTTTGCTTCTATGTCAATCATTCAGGACTGGTAAGGGATGAGGTTAAATAACTACAGGCCCAATTAGAATAATGGAGATGGAAACTAGCTGATTCCTAAAAGGGTGGACTTCTTCACTTCTTCCTCTTTTAACCCCTCTAATAAAATCCTGCTTATTTTTCTTGTAGTAACCTTTTTTCCTGCTTTGTTAACTTTATACAGAAGTAACTTCTGGACAAGGTGACTCATCTAACCCAGACCACCTCCCAAGAACATGCAAAAGCTGTCCTCCTTCACTCACAATGTGACTCTCCTGAATCCCATAAAGGAAGAAATCATTCACAACAATATTCAAGTTTCCACCCTCTACACCTCCCTCATGCCACAACCTCTAGGACTGTCAAAGAGTCTAAAATGTCCTCCATCTCTGTATCCTCTTCTAGATATCTGCCAGGAGTCCCCTACTCTGCCCCTCTCCAGCAAGAAATAGCCAAATATGATGACTTTGCCCCAACTCATTATATGCCTTTCTGAGTCTGGAATGAAGGATGTGGCTATCTACCTGTCCTCTGGCCCCACACAAAACTGCTACTCTTATCTAGCCCTGCCCATCAAGAGGGCCCTCCAAAAGTAAATAGCTCCTCCCATGATCTGGTTCTGCTAAGTCCTATAAAACCCAGACCCTCGTGATAACCCACTGCCATTTTGCCCCTGAAGATGTGCCCCTCCGTTTCTGAATAAAGCATTGCTTATCCATGAGGTCACCTTCCATTTTACTTCTTGTTTTTGTATTCTCTTTCACATGCTTTCAAGAGCTGCAGGCAAGGGACAGTGACCTCACTTGTCAGTGAGGAAGGACAAATTGAGATGTATGAGACTGCCTGTCTTCTGCCGTGAGCAGTTCTTCAGTGACCATAATAGACTGAACACCTATCTCCCAAATTTCCTACATTCCTTAATTCTAATGTCTGTGTTGAGGAGGAACTCCAAAATCCACTAATATTGGGTTTCAGCTAAATGTGATGAGCTAGGTTATTATGTAAGCTTGAAAAGTAATAAAAAAATGTTAAGAAAGCATCATTTCATTTACAGTTGCACACATAGCTTATAGTCCTTTATTAAAGATGGAAAATTAAGGGAGAAACAGTTTGCCAAACAGCTTGCTTTGTACAGAGATTTCTAGACTTGGTATTTAAATTTAAATATTATTTTATAAGATGTTATTTTCCTTGAGAGGTAAACAGCATTTTATGCAAGGAAGTATATATGATTACTGTGTGAAGTATATAACTATAATAATACAAGTCTCTGACTATTATCATCCTTGCTTCTGGAAGTCATTATTTTATTTCCAATACCACCTTAAAGCTGCTAGTCACATTATGCCTTACCAAAGCTCATTCTCACTTTATACAAACTGATCAAAACCACAGCCCACAATCCTAAAATATAAAAGATGCAGAAATATGCAAAAGCACAAAAGAAGCCATACCCATTCTTGGTTCCATGTAAAGAAGCCTATACTGAAATTCTACAGTGTGAAATTACACTGTAAGACAGAAAAACCCCTTTCACTTTCTTTTAACTTGAATCTCTGAGTTCATGTCCCTTCTTAGAGAATCCATAAATATGCAAAGTACATAGGCTTTCTCTGCATTATAAAAGAATATTTCTGTGACATAATGTACCTGGTGCATTTGTGTTGCCCTTCCTGACCTCACTTGAAAATATACCTTTTAATAGTACTTTAAATCTACTTTGTTTCACATCTTAAGTATTATCATACAATGTTTCTAAAAAATTTATTAAAAATGGTCAAAAAAACTGACTTACTAAGGAATGTGTGTTTTCATTACAAGTGAAGCATGTTAGAAACCACTGATGTTTTTGAAGAAAGTATTTATCTAATATTAACAACTCAAATTCAAGACAGGGTGTAGTAAAATATTTGCTACTTATATTTAACTTCTCTTAACATTTTATACTTATATTTAACTTTTTGTAGCAGTAAAGTAGGCAAAACGTATTAAATCATTCTTTTATGTAGCACCCCACATTTCTTGATTTTATTTTTATTAAAAAGACTTTGCTAATATAAGAAGAGTTCTTCTTCTTTGCTCTGTCATGATATCTTTATGTCACATATGTTGACTTTGATATGCAAAAATCATATAATGGCATGTGGTAGCCAATGATTCCCAAAAGGCAAATTTTTTCATTAAAAATAACATCTTTTAAATAGCTTTTTATGTTTCAGGTTCCAAAGTATGTATGTATGCATGTGTGTGTGTGTGTGTGTGTGTGTGTGTGTGTGTGTGTGTATAAAATAGGTCACACTAACTAGTGGATAATAGGCAGTTATTTTCAGAGAAAAGTGATCATAATATTCAGCAATATTGTGAAACATGCGTACTGTATATCAAAGAGTTGACAAATACATATGTGATAATAGGAATGAAATCAAAGAACCTCAAGGGAAAGTAAGCTTATTCTCAACTCTTATTTGGATTTATTGATACCATATTTTCTAAAACCTCTCAGTATGACTGTAGATTGTGAATGTATAATCTAACTATGAACCATAGGACAGAGTTTGAGTCTTCTATTATTTTACAAAAACTGCATTATCTTGACACTCAAATCAGACATACATAGTCAAAGAAATAATATTGCCCTTTTTTAATTATAAATTTTTATGCAAAAATCTTTTAAAAATAGTAGTCAACTGAACCCAGAAATGTAGAATGATAATTAGGGAAATAAGAACCAAGTACATTCTAATCATAGCAATACAAGGAACATTTAAACTTTGAGTAATTTCTTTATGGAATTTCCCAAAATAAGTCATAAATATCAAAAACCAAATAATCATCTAAATGAATGCAAAAAATTTTTGGAAAGAGTTTACTAATTCATGATTTTAAAACAGAAATCTTAGTTAATAAGAAAACAATTTGTTTAACATATCATCAGATTCTGCCAAAAATTTTAAAACTAACCTCATGCATAATAGTGAAATATCAAAGACATCTCTTAAGAACAAGACAGGGTCTTTAATCCATACTAGAGAACACAGGTAATGCAATAAGACAGAAAAAGAGATGACTGAGAAAGAGAAAGAGAAAAAGAAAGAGAAAGAGATTGAGAGAGGCTTAATGTAAGGATTAGAATAAAAGAAATAAAATTGTCATTATTGTCTGTGATGTATTCTTAGAAAATCCAAATCACCTAGAAATTATTTTAACTAGCAAATCCCTTCAATTGGATAAATGGTTGAAAGTTTATTGCATAAAAATCAATCATTTTTCCTAAAATCTAGTAAGAAACATTTAGGAAAAGACAATTTCAAAGTTATTATACACCATAGAATAACTGGGAACAAAATAAACAAAAGCACAAAGGAATTTATTGGAAATTTTATGAAATGTCATGAAAAAACATTGAGGAGACTTAAAATATAGAAATTTACCATCTTAAAGAACGAGAAAATTATACAATAAAATCACCATATTCATAAAAATCAATCCTACTGAAATTTTGATTTTAAAATTTAAAAGCTGGTCTTCAAATTCATATAACTAAAATAATGAGAAAAAGAAAGGAAAGTAGACCCTACCCAGTACCAACCTTTTACTGAAAGCTTTATAAAATGCTACTAAAAGCATATGGTTTTGGAATAAGGATAAACAAATATACCAATGGGCAAAATCTAGAGCATAGAAATAGAGCCATTGATGTTTGAAAGTTTTGCATACGAAAGTAGACTTACAAATCAGAAATGCAGGGAAAGCTGGAAATAAGGGTGTTGAATCACTGCTTCACTCCATAAAAAACTGACTGTGCTTCAGCTCTGTAACATAACACATGAAGATGGTGGACTCAAGAAGTGGACTTGGTAATGTTGGCAAATAGATTTTGACTACATCTTTAAAGCCAGGGACAGTAGCACTATCATATGTCTGATGATAAATTTGTTTCTTACAGGGGGAGGGGGTGAATTTCTGAAACTGTTTTACACACATAATAGGACTGAAAAAAAATACAGATATTTTACTGTCTAGTTTTTCATTGTCAATATCCAGAAAAGGAGCCACAGATTAGTCATAGAGTAGCATTAGGGAGAACAGAATGAACTCTGCAGTGCTGAATTAGTGTCAAGAGATACAATATGAACTCTTGTTTATAACATGTGCATGAGTAAACCTCACAGAAGCCCATACTGAAGGACTCCTAAAGCAAAATATCTAGCCATTATTATTCAAAAGTTCCAGTGTCATAAAAAACAAGGAAAAAACTGAGAAATTTCCAAGGTTCCGAAAAGACAAGGCCCATATGACAACTAATATGATATTCTAAGTTGAATCTTAGCACAGACAGAGAATATTGGCAGAAAAGTAGTTGAAATATAAATAAAGTCTACAGTTTTGCTGGTAGCGTTGTAACAGTGTTAATTGCTTAGTTTTGATGAACGTACCATAATGATGGGAGGCACTCACATTAATGGGATCTGGGAAGGACGCACTGGAAAAGCCTCTGCTATCTTTACAACTTGTCTCTATATTTAAAATTATTTAAAAAGAGTTTAACCAAATAACTTAATTTCAATTTTCTGCTCATTTCAAACAAATACTAAACTATATAAAATTGACACTGGATTAATCAGTATTTTAAATTGAAAGGAAGTTATTATTCATGAACCTTGTTTTACGTAAGACTTTTATGCAGAAGCCAAGTAAGTGCCAGCAAACAAATGTTTATTTATTAAAAATTAAATGATCTGAAATAGGACTTCCCTCTAAACCTAACTTCCCATCAAGTAGGAAATGAATAACTTGACTGTAAAATTAAGAGCATGCTATATTTTCAAGAGATGCTTTTAAAACAAACTGTCAATATTTTATTTTTTTCTAATTCACTCTCTAACTAAATTATGTTCTTGCATAAAAGAAAGAAAAAATAAAAAGTATTAAATTATTCTTGTCAGTTCTTTAGTGTCAGTTCTTTGTTCTGTCCATTGACATGTTTTTTCCGGATATCTGTTAAAAGTTAATACCTGATTTTTTTCAATAAATGAGAAAAGAATTGCACAACTACTCCAAGAAAACAGTCAAAGGGAAATTCCATCTGAGTTTTTATATATTTTCTTCATTTTTTTTGTATGTGTGTATATGTGTGTGTGTGTAAGGATTTTATAATAATTATAGACATTTCATGAGCACCCAGTGAATGAATATAGGAAAAAATATTGGAATATCAATTGGCTCTTAGCCCTGCAATGTATACAAGTAAGAGCTGAACTTCATAATAATTATTGATTATTTCTGATTTAATCAACACCTTTTGTTTCTTTCACACTATTTCAGGTACTTGTGTAATCATTTTCATAATTTGTTATGAAGTAATTCTGACCCTCTAGAGCAGTCATTTGCAAACTATAACATTTAAGTAACCTGGAGGGCTTAATGAAGCAGTCTGTGAAGCCAAACCAACAGAATTCCTGATTCGGAAGATCTGAGGTGAAAAGATATTGATGCTGTGGCACCAGAAGTGCACGTTCTCTTTGTTTGTTTGTTTGTACAGGGATTGAACCCAGGGTTGCTTTAACCACTAAGCTACATCCCCAGTGCTTTTTAAATATATGTTTGTAAATTTAGAGACAGGGTCTCAGTGAGTTGCTTAGGGCCTTCCTAAGTTGCTGAGACTGTCTTTGAACATGTGATATTCCTGCCTCAGCCTCTGAGTTGCTGGAGAAGTGTACATGATTGATGCAGCTGTCACATGTTTCTGCTCCAGCTTTAAAACTGGTTGTCCATGCTAGGTGAGATGGTGCACGCCTATAATCCCAGTGTCTTGGGAGGCTGAGGCAGGAGGATCATGAGTTCAAAGCTAGGCTCAGCAAAAGTGAGCAGGAGGGTCATGAATTCAAAGCTAGGCTCAGCAAAAGTTGCACTAAGCAACTCACTAAGACCCTGTCTATAAATAAAATACAAAAAAGGGCTGGGGATGTGCCTCAGTGGTTCACTGCACCTGAATTCAACCCCCAGTACCACCCCCCAAAAAACAGTGAGTGTCCATTACACAATGCATACATGTATCAAAGCATCACATTAAAATATGTACTTTTTTAATGTTTTGTGTATACCAGTTAAAAATATGTTTATAAAAGGTGGATGTTTCAAGTTTCTTTCTTTCAGCACCCAATCAAGAAGTAAGTTCAAGTTGATACTTTGAATGTGTCTATTATAAATTAGCATTTATATTGAAAATAATGTGCTGACAAAGTTCATTTATTTTCCAAGAGTCCCAACCCAAGTTAATTATCATTTGACTGCATGGTTGTTCACCTCTAAAACAAGTCTGCATTCTACAAGTCAATATATATAGTCATTTAAATAGCCTATAAAGAAGAGAACAGGTAAGACAGTATAGGGTTCTTATGAACCCTTTCCACTGGGTGAACATATGAAACATCTGTGAACTAACAATTTCACCACAGATGTTTCTTGCTAAGTGGTACATAAGGGAAATATACACTTTTGTCTGAAGTAGCTTAACACAGAAAATGTGCCATATGGAATCTTGTATTTATATTTCTGAGTTGCAGGCACATCTATAAATGACTCTGTATCATCTCTGCTAGGTATTTGTTTTCTATATTTTGCCATCATTAGTAGTCTAGTGGCATTAATGAGGCCATCATATACATCAGCAGAGCAATGAAAATCATGTTAAAATATTCTTATTATTATTCCAACCTTTCACCAGTTGGTATTTCATGATCTAAAATCTCATCAATATTTATTTATTTATGAATTGCCTGATGATTACTACACAACATGAAATTAGCAAGTCCCATGTAGAAATGTCCTCATCTATAAAAAATGAATGTTTCTATTCACTAATCCCTTTAAAATGTGTAATATTTCAAATTATTTGCAAATGATCATAAACTCATTAAGTGACATAAAAACATTATTTCAGATGTGCATCAAGTCATTCAAATGGTTTTCTAAAATTTATTGTTGATAGCAATTATTAAACAATAGTGTCATTTATTTTTTAATTTTTTTGGTCGATTGTGCTGTGGAATTATTTTGAAGAGTTGTATTTTTCTGGGCTGGGGATGTGGCTCAGTGGTAAAGCGCTTGCCTGGCATGCATGAGGCCCTGGGTTCAAATCCCCAGCACCAAAAAAAAAAAAAAAAAAGAGTTGTATTTTTCTGTATATTTAAAATAGGTTTATAAAACCTCACATAGATGAAATTTACTGAGATTAAATCCAAATTCTTTTCAAATGATATCTTAATACTTTCTCATAACCTTTGCCACAAGTTTAAGATGAAGTTATTATCATTCCTACTTTGTATGTGGGGAAAAAGAGTTCAAAGAGATGTTTCTCTCACTAAAGTCATATAACTAATAAAGTCCATAATCTATTGAACTCAGGTTCACCTTGATTGTACTCATTGTACAAATAAGTAAAAGAAAATAGGTTTGAGATCAGTAATTTATTTTCTACAAAATAACAAAAATACAGTGTTTAACATGAAGTTGGAGATTAGAATTTAGCTTATATTCTCATAGGAAGCAGCACTTAGATTCTCCAAACTTTGTGAGCATGAGATGTCAAGAAAAATTTATGCTAGAAATGGAGAGAGGAGAACTGTGTTCTTTCTATTATAAAGTTGTCTGTTGATTGTGTACAATGTATTTAAATTTTATATCTATATATGTACATATAGGACATGTACACATGACTAAATGCAGCTTTTAACATTATCTCACATAGTTATTTTGTGGAAAGAACACTTAACATATACTTTTAAAGCGTTTTTCAAGAATGCAATATATTGTTTTAAACCATAGTCACTCTGTGTACAATACACCTATAGAACCTATTTATCCTAATTTCAAATTTTATATTCTTTGACCAAAACTTCACTACCATGCAATCAACCAGTAGGTCCACCCTGGGTAACCATCATTGTAGTCTCCACTTCAATGAGACCAACTTTTGTACATGCTACACTTGGTATCATGCATTATTTATCTTTCTGTGCCTGGCTTATTTCACTTAAATCCTCTAGTTTCATTCATGTTGTCAAAAACAGTGGAATACCTTTTATTTTATAACTATTTCTCATATTACAGAAATTAATGAGCTTCACTGTGACACTTCCATCCATACATACATACATCATGCTTTAATAACATCCGCCCTTACTACCTTCTCTTGCCCTCCATTCCCACCTCCTCCATCCATTCCCTTCCCCTCTCCTCAGTCTCTGTGTGGTTAAATAGAATTATGCATTGCAATACATTTTCTTTATCTATTTATCCATCCATAGATACTTACGTTGATTTTCTTTCATGGATATCGTGAAGAAGACTGCAGCAAACATGGGAGTGCAGATATTTCTTTGACATACTGATTTCATTTCCTTTGTACATATACTCAACAAAGAGACTGTTGGATCATGTGGTTGTTCTATTTTTAATTATTTGAGGAGAATCCATACCATTTTCTGCAATGGTTGTCCTATTTTACACACCTGCTAAGAGTATGCAAAGTGTTACCCTTTCTTCACATCCTCACTAACACTTCTTTCCCTCCCTTTTTTGGTTCATAGTTATTCTAACAGGTGTAAAGTGACATTCTTTCATGGTTTTGACTTTCATTTTCCTAATAATTGAGAAGCTTTTCATATATATATTGGCCATTTACATGTCATCTTTTGAGCAATGTCTAAAATCAACTCAAAGTAGATTGACAATTTAAAATATAATATTCCACATCACAAAACTACTAGAATATCTCCATGACTGTGGTCTAGGCAAGCATGAGTGGGATCTGACCCCAGAAGTACAGACAATAGAAGCATAAATGGACAATTGAGGCTACAACACATTAAGAGTTTTTGAATAGTAAAGAAAACAATTGATTAAAGAGACAACTTACACAATTGGAGAAAATATTTGCAATCTATACCTCTGACAAGGAGTTAATATTCAAAATATATAAAGTAATTAATTCAAATAATTCAACCAAAAAACGAGAGAAATGCTTTCTTTGACTTTCTCCTCTGATAACCTTATAATATGGACTATATTTAAATTTCCTTCTCCCTTTATTTAAAGGTAACTTCCTACATACTATGGTTTAGAGATGCTTCCCCAAAGCTCCTTTGTTAATATAGGAGATGAAATTATCAGATTAAGGGAGTCACGATCTAATTAGAAGGTTAATTCATTTGGTGGACTAATGCTATGAATGGGTTCATGGGAGGCTATTGTAGGTGGGTGGGACATGGGCATGGCTGGTGGAAATGGGTCACTGAAGGTGTGTCTTGGGGATTTTTTTTTTTTTTTTTTGGGTACTGGGATTGAATCCAGGGGCACTAACCACTGAGCAACATCCCCAGCCCTTTTTTGTATTTTATTTAGAGACAGCATATCACTGCGTTATTTAAGGCCCTGCTAAATTACTGAGGCTGGCAATCCTCCTATATCTGCCTCTCATGCACCACCACACCCACTGGGATTATGTAATTTTTTCCTGGCTCCTCATGGTCTCTCTCTGCTTTCTGAGTTATGAGCTGAGCAGTTTTTCTCCCCAGTGCCTTTCTCTCATGATGCTCCTTTATCATCTTGGGCACACAGCAATGGAGTTGGCCAGCCATAGAGTGAAACCCTTAAAACCCTGAGGCAAAATAAATATTTCTCCTGCTCTAAGATTTTCTGATTGGGTTTCTTGGTTACAACAATGAAAAGCCAACTAACATCCCACTCTTCAAGTTCTGTCTGAAATGCAATCCATTGATATTCTAACCTTTTCCCAAAATGAATAATACCCTGAAAATGATCACATTCTACAACTATTCCTGGAGTATATCAGTTCACTTTAAGTTGGTGTCGCTTTTCACTCATCTAGCTTCTGTTTGAGTATAAGCCTCCAGTTTCATCACATCTTAGACACTGCTTGCTAAAATAGATGGAAAATAGTGATATAATGTTAATTTTGGTGACAAAATAGTGTAATTAATTTGAGCTCCTTAGCTGCATCCTGAAAATCCTTAACCAACTTCTGAAATTAGCAATGAAAAATTCTGTTAAAGGCAGATTTCCCTTTCATTCTACTCAAATTTCTGTTGCTATCTGCATATTGTCCTCTTCTCATTTATTAGAACTGTGCACTCTCATCTTGAGGAAAAAAAAAAGAACAAGTGTATTCATTTAGTTGGTAGATATAACCTTGGTTTGATTCTGTTAAATTACACTCTCATGCAAAATGAAGAGAATAAATGAGACCAAGAAAATTTCTCTCCTTCCATGAACACTTGAATTTCCTAAGGGTCAACATATGCTTTACTTTATGGTCAGAGCCCACGAGTCACTGATGATTAATTCATTATGATATCATTTGTTCATTTGCTATTTTTATGCAATTGACTTAAAGTACTGTTTTTAGAACTTTTATTTGATGTTTCTGTGCCCGTGTTTTTCGTGGCGATTTACCTCTACACACAAAGTGAGTGCCATTAGAGTAGTCTGACTCTGTTCCCAATGCTTCCAGCTATCTGGAACAAATCAATTAAGATTGGATCATTCAGCTTTTAAATGCCTACCATCCTCTTCTAACTCATTCCGTCTGCCATCCCAATGTCTGCATAAAATAGGCTATGATGAACCAGGCTCTGCCTTGGAAGAACTTAGATTACATTCCCTTTAAATCAAGATCTTAGTTATGTTTTCTTTCTAAGCAATCTTTCTGAAGAGGAAATGATAAAGAACAAATCTATTCCTTGGGTAAAAATAAATGCCTAACAGCAGAAGGCAGGAACCCTCAAATTATACCTAATAATGAATGCTATCAGCAGTAAACGGCTCTTGATCAAGACTGAAGAGAGCTTGGGTGAAGAGAAGCCCTAGAAAGGAAAAAGGGAAGGATAAAAATAATTTAGGAAAATTAGTCTGCAGCTATTTCCTTCCTTCACCATTCACTTCCTCTTCAAATGAGTCTGTTTCCCACCTTCCTCTTGTTTCTTTTCTCTCTGCCTCATGTTTAAAATTCTAAAATAATGTGTCCCAAGGCAACAAAGCAGGTGGAGCTGTCAAGAGAGGAAGGGGAAAGTTGCCAAAATGCGTTGAGACAGCTAATGAGTGACAGGATGAGCAGAGACTGAGGAAATGACTTTCCTTCCAGGCTTCTTTTATTCTCATTCGATTTTTTCCCCACTAACAAGCTCTTTGCACTTTGCTCCAGCCCAGGGAACCTGAATTCTGAGAAAGCATGCTTCCCACCAGCACGTAGGCCAAAAGACTGATTTGCTTTTCTCATCCCTACAGATGATACATATATCTTTTTGCTTTATACTTTTTTGCTGTCAATATTTTTGCATGTATATGTTACTGGGAATTGAATCTTGCACATTCCTAGCCCATGTGTATGTTTTAATTATAAGTGAAAATAAAGTACATCAGGTTTTCTTACCTTAGAAATTTCCTCTGGTAAACTTGATTAATAAAACCGCAGTAGAGAATGCAGCGTATTTTTTTGGAGGAGTCAAAGGAACTAGAGCCTACAGGTACTTAAAAGAAAAGAGATCTTTATTAGAAGACGACAAATGGCTTTCTGACATTCAGAAATTCTTGTGACCATTTGGAAGTGAACAATAAATATTTAAAGCTACAAAGAATAGGATGTAAGAGAATTAGGATATTTCTTTCACACAGGCAGATCAGGTTTCTGGCTTTTAAGATTACTATACTTCTGTAAATAAATAACATTTCAGAGATAAGATTCCAAACACATGACTAAACTGTCTGGGCTGACACCTAAAATTTCTCTAAAATAAATCTACTCTGAAGCCGTAATGTTCTATGTAGTTTTTGGTGGTTACACTTTACTTAAGCATTATCTTGAACCATGAGTTACAGAGTCAGAGTTATATACACATTCCTAACAGTTTGACCAATGGAATAGCAGAAAGGAGGACACTGAGTGCCAAACAGAGAGGTGAGGATGGGTTCCATTACAGTGAGAAAAGACAATGAATCTTTAAAGAGTAGATGACTTCCCAAGTTGATTCAAAGGAAAACTTAAATGGCAGTCACTATTAAACTCCAACATCATTTCATTATGCAGAGACTAAACAGTTCAAGTTTCAAAAAATACTTGATGAAAAATTTAAAAATACCTGGTACTTTGAGATATTATAGGTATAATTATAAGAGATAATATATTTTATTGTAGCAGGTTCTTTTTTCTTTCCCCCAGGTATTCATAGAGAAAAATTCCAAAATATACTCAGGACTGTAAAAATAGTTAATAGTAAGATAAGGATCATATTTTATACTGAATCATATAATAGAGAAGTTAAAGACATTGAACATTGTGAAAGTGTCTGCCCAGCAAACTTGAATTCAGTTTGTAATTAACATTACTTTTTTATTAAAATAATGTCTTATTACAATCCATATTTATTATATTACCTGTATAGCTAGCTGGTAAAAGCTTTATAACTAATGTTTTATGTTCTAAAAAGAATATAATCTGGTTTTATAGCCTACTTGAAATCTGCGAATTTAATTGACTTCCATAGGGAATACAACAGCAACCCCATTACTCCTCAGATAATACTACTGGAAGATCCAGGTTGTAAGGGGTATACATGTATATAACTCAGGGAAGAGTTATCTTTACAGAAAAAAAGAAATACAAAACTAAGTGAAAGACTGGCACAGTGTAGACATATAGATCAATGGAACAGAATTAAGAGTTCATAAAATAAATCTATACATCTATGATCAATTGGGTTTTGAAAAGAGTGCCAAGTCCACTGAATGAGGAAGAGACTTCATAAATCAATTATTGTTAAAAATAACAGTAACTATAAAAAGCATCTAGACCAAGATTTTTTAAACTTCAGTCATTTAAGATTCATTTCCACAATTTTTCATTTCCATATGCCATGTTTTCTACAATTTCCTGGGCATTTATATTCCAGTTATTTACTTAGTAATACACATTAGTCTGGCTTGATACTATTCTTGTCTTTGATTCATATATTTGAATTGCAACGTACTATTTTTTTGTGATGCAAATTAAAACACATTTACAGGAAAAGGTTTTTGTTTGTTTGTTTTTAAAAGAAGATTCCCTCTGTGTCCAGCTACATTTGCCTCAGGTCCTATGTACTCTTGCAGTACATGCTGAATTGAAATAAGTTCTAGTGACTGGAAGAAGAAGAATTTTAATGATATAAGCCTAAGAAATCCCAGTGGTGAAAACTACATAGAAATCGTTATTTTTGAAAGCCAAACTAATTGTTTTTTTGTTTATTTGGTTTTTTTTGTTGTTGTTTGTTAAAGGGAAGTGGTAAAACAGCTATGTGTGCGTTTGTTCGATTTTTTTAGGAGGGAGTGTTTTTATTTTTGTAGATTAGAGCAATGCTTAGTGCACTCAAAAGTCATTTTAATCAAGTGGGAGAAAAAGAGTAAAATTAAGTAATGAAGAAAGCAAGCGAAGGAGTCAGACCCAGGGTTAATGAAAGACAGAAATAAGATCTTGCTTTGGTCACCCCTTCTAGGAATCTATAAAAACTTCCCTTCTCATTTCCCTAGTCAAGCTCTAGGGAAAAAGTGGTTGCTACACAAAGGCATAAACACTCCATATTTCATGTGTTAACCTACCTACATTAATTTTTGCACTTTGTTGTTTACCTCCTGGAGCACTGGTGGGTTTCATTCTCAAACTTCTGTATCATTTGGTCTCATGTCAGTACTTGGGACATGTTCACTATTATTAATACATGGCTAACAAAGTATGTATAAAAACAGTTCCTTGGAAATAAATCATTTAAACATTTAATAGTGTGGGTAAATAATACTACTATATAATAAAATGAGTAGCATTCATTAGATGGGAGCGTTCATGAGGAAAACTGACTATAGATTACAGAGGAAAAAATGAATTTTGTAATGGTTTTTGTAAACTTTCACAAGAGTACAGTCTTCTCTGTTTACAAACAATTTTATAAAACCATCACAAAATGCATGTAACTGGTTTAAATCACAGGTACAACAAGGATTACACAACTCTGAACCTCGATTCAAGAAACAATTTTTTTGTGGAGGGCATTGGAGACATTGTTTTATCCTGTCATCAGTTAAGTTTTATTTACAGTGTGATGTTTTATGTCCTTGGGACTTCTGTCAACATAAGGCTTTTAAATAAACTGGCTCTACCTTTAGAGCCAGTTTATTTCTCAAAATATTATTTTAAATAAAAATCCATCTGTCTTAGCATTTTGCCAAAACTTAAAATGATAATTTATGTTTACCATTTTTAATTGGATCTCATCCCTGCCATGATGGATTTATTTTGCCTAATAAGAGAAAGTAAACAAACAAAAAATTCCATACAGAATTACAACTTTTGTTGATTGCCAAGAAGGAAACCCCCAAGGTGCACTGATAGAAAACATTTAAAGGATAAGAACAGGTTTCTTGAAGAACTAAAGATAATTCCCAGGCCAGGAAAAAAAACATCATAAAATACTAGGAGGAAAGAAAAGTTATTTAAAACTCCCTGAGTTATAAAGTGCTTAAATGGGTATAAAATTGTACAGAAGACCAGGAATACCAATGTTTTTTTGTCTGTTACTTTTTGGTTTTGTATTTTCAAACAAAGGAGAGAAGAATCTAAGGTGGTTTAGGAGAGGGAATCCTGGACCAGGCTATTCAGGGTTTTATAGGCAATGATAAGTCAATGGCTTCCATTTCACCTGTAATGTAGAATGCAGTAACAATGCATAGGAGAGGAATGCAGAATGGGTAAGTTCTGGAGATCTAATGCACAGCACCAAAACAGCAGTATATAGTATTTTCTGGGTACTTGAAATTTGTTGGGAGACTAGATTTCAGATATTCTCATGATCCAACAAGCAAGATGGCCACTATGTAAAGTTGATGGATGTGCTTAGTCATCATTTCAAAATATATATTGGAGCATAACATTGTGTGCTTAAATATGCACAATGTTTATTTATCCATTATACCTCAATACAACTGAAAACATGAAAATCAAAAAGAAATAAAGATAAAACGGGAGGATGCCAACAAAAAATTGTTTTGGTACTTGGTGAAGAATTTATTAAAGGAACAGAATGGAAGAGGCAAAAGCAAAAGCACGAAATCATAGGAAGTCTATTAAAGTGTTTGAGAGAGAGATAGTGAAGTTCTACATTAAGAAACTGACCATGGAAATGCATAGAAATGGACGAATTAGGAATGTATCTTGGAAGTAGCTACTTTTAGCGAAGGATAATATTCAAGATGACTTCAAGTTTCTGACGACCAACTTTATGTATCATTCACTATAAAAGAGAAAAATAAGAGCAATATGCTTGTGGCTGAGAAAATCCAGAGTTTCATTTTGAACACATTAAGATCAAAATATTTGTAAAACAACCAACTTATAGGTGAGAAGTGGACAACTAGATATGTACGTCTAATATTTAAAAGGTTGTATTTATCTTGTCCTATAAAGTTACATAATGTAAATCAAAATTATATGTAAATGTTTAATAAAAATAATGAATATTTTGGATTGTATGAATTTGGAATACAACTTATTACTGACATGTGAAATAATGGGAATAAACAAGCTCATCTAAAAAGTGTATGTGGAAGAAGAAGCGAACCTGGAATTAAACACAGGGTCTCTTCAATATTTAGATTAGAAAAAGGCGAAGACCCTCCAAATTCAAAGGAACATTGAAAACATGGAAAGAAAAAGGCATTACTCAAGACACAAGTGAGAAGTATAAGCACTTAAGAGACATTCTGAGGGCCGGGATGTAGCTCAGCAGCAAAGTCCTGGGTATGAGCCCCAGTTCCAAAAAAGAAAAGACAAATAAATAAATAAATAAATAAAGGGCCCCACCCTAAAAAATAAGATTAAAAAAAAGACACATTTCAAAGAATATGAGGATTAAAAGAGATAAAACATTGAACTAATTATATAGATGAAATTAGAGACTTCAGTAATGGTAGTTTCAGTGAAGTGATTTGAGAATATGAGTTAAGGAAAGGAGACAACATATGAGCACCTGTTTTCAGATTTTATCTTTGCAAGAGGGAGAGATGTTTGGTACTAAAGTTAATATGAAAGACAATAGAGCACTTTCTGTTCTTATTGGAATGATTGGTGGACCAAGGAATTGAGGCAACAGAATCAGTGGCAAAAAATAAAGGTATACTGTCTGCAGGAAGCAATGGGTGATTTGTCTGCAGATTGACCTACCCATCGGAAAGTTCATCTTCTTGTTTCTTTGTAAAGGTAATAAATAACAAATTGGTACACAGTTTTGGTACTAGGGATTCCAAGGAAGCCTCCTATAAAGGTTTCTTCTTAATCTTCTTCATTTTTTTTTTTTTTTTAGCTTGTGGAACAAGTGAAATTATAAAATATTCATCACACAGAGAAGAACAGCAGAATCAGCAGAGAAACAACAAACTCTTCTTCAGATTTCACAGTTGGAAATCTATCAAACTGCTTAAATGTATTGCATGTCCCATTAATTCAGACAGCCAGGCAGGGTCACGTTGTAAGCAAGAGACTGCGTTTTCCCTCATGTTGAGTCTGAACAAGTTGATCTCATAGAAGTTTGAGAAGAATGATGGTCACCAGAGCCTGGGGAGAGGTTGATCACTGAACTAAGGTAGCAGCAAGAGATTCTGGTATGTAATTGCATAGTCGGGTGACCATGAAAACAAAACCAATCACTCAACCACTGAGTCACATCGCCAGTTCTTTTTTGTATTTTATTTAGAGACAGTGTCTTGATGAGTTGCTTAGAACCTTGCTAAGTTACTGAAGCCAGCTTTGAAATTGCGATCCTCCTACCTCAGCCTCCCAAACCTCTGGGATCATGGGTGTGTACCACTGTGCCCGGCTATGTAGTGTACATTTCATAAAGCTAGAAGAAAGGACTTTTCACCACAAAGAAATTATAAATGTTGCAGAAGCTAAGTATGTTTAATCTGCTTTAAACATTATACAACATATACATGTATTGAAACATTACATGGCACCCCATTAATGTGCACAAATGTTTGTACTTATGGTAGTAAAAAATAAATTTAAATTTAAGAAAGAAACTAAGTTTTAATTTTCTTCTCAGATATGCTGCCTAGTAAAATTGGAACAAAGAGATGGAGAATGAACCCAGGGAAAGAAACCATATTTAAATATGCATATTTTCATAAAACCCATAGAATAGACATTGTTTCAAGGCTTAATGATCATGTGGAAAGTAATGTTATCATAAGAACACAGATTCATTAGCTAAAATATCTGTATGATCAAGAGGAAATCATTAAAACTTTCCACGCTTCCCTTTTCTCATTTGTAAAATGTTATAGTAGTGGTACCTACCTCATATATTAACTTATTTAATATACCAAAATCATATGAGTAATTACACATTTTAAGTAGCCTGCAGTCATCCTTAATATTATCATTATTTATTTCAATATGCAATTTCTAATTTTTTAAGAGAAAATATTTAGCAAAAATTTAATTTCTCATATTAAACTCAACACTTTTTTCTCAAAGAATAACTATTCTTCATTTACAAAAAAAAATACATTATACTATAAAGGGTAGAGGTTACAGGGCCTGTTTAGTATTTAATGATAAAAATATTTCAATCACAAAATGTAGTTATTAAAATCATTACAGAAAAATATTTTCCACTAAATATCCAAGCGTAACCTCCAGCAACATGATTTGCCTGTGTGATATCCACTGCCTGCCATCTCCAAAGGAGGACCTTTCAATCTAGTCAATGCACTCACTTAATGCATCATACACACCCACCCAAAGGCCACCATATCCTAAAGACCCCTTCACTTTCTGAGTGTGTGCGTATGGGTGTGTGTGTTTCTTCTTAGCACAAACTGACTAATAGAGAAAGGAAGAGGTAAATATAGGCAGGTAAGTGACGAAGTTTTGACTTCTATAAAAGGAATGAAATAAGTGAAAAAAAAAAAGATTTGGTTTCTTATGACACTAAGTCTCAAAGTTAAAGAAGATGAAGTTGACAAGCTCACATTGCACTTCCTTTGCCTCCCTATGTCCAGAACACTCACGTGGCTAGTTTTTTTTCATCATTTAGAAGTGAACTCCAATGTCAATTTTTAAGAGAAGGACTTCTCTGGTGATTCTATATAAAAGAGTACATGACTTCTAACCTTATAACCCAGTGATAACTCTTTCACATGAAATCTTGTTTTCTTTTTTTTCTTAATCCCATCATTCAAAATTCCAATTCTTTAAAACTGTTTATTATCTTTCCACTCAGTGAGGGAAAAAAAAGTTTGATAACAAAAAATTCACCCTTCGTGGGAAAAATTTGTTGATAACAGAAAAGTCATTTATCCCACACTACAGTATATTCTTAGTGCCTGGATTATTTGTTAAATAAATATGTCACAGAAATGTCTGTGTTTCAAAGAATTCTGTTGGATTAAACCCTCACAGTAACTAGTTTTGTACCTTACAACTGTCATTGCCCACTGTCAGTACATATAACAGTTCATGTTGGTCAGCAAAGTTAACTAAGAGTATTTATTCAGGAAGAAGAGCTCAGAGACAGTCAGAGATATTAATTTCATTCTCCTTAGGCTCCTCTGGCAATTACTCAAATCTGTATCTTCTGAACTTGAGGTCTTTTCCATTACTGCTACTTCCTGAGTTTTTTTCTCTTTTCACTCCTTCCCTCTCCTATTTCAGTAAGAATCTTTATTGTTTTACAACACAGAATTTTAAGACTGCATTTCTACTTGTGG
This sequence comes from Sciurus carolinensis, assembly GCF_902686445.1. Classification (NCBI taxonomy): domain Eukaryota; kingdom Metazoa; phylum Chordata; class Mammalia; order Rodentia; family Sciuridae; genus Sciurus; species Sciurus carolinensis. Next base: position 118,454,097 of record NC_062218.1, read on the forward strand.
AGATGTGGACATGGACAAGTTTGTCTCCATGTTTTGGCAGAAAGACTTGCACATTCCTTAATAGGTAAAGAAGCTTTTCAATGACTGTGTTGTTGTTAGTTATCTTTGATGTTATCAAGATGAATGTAAATCAGAAACTGCATGAAAAGAAGAGGAATCAAATCAACAAAATACTACTTGAAACTATTTTTTTTTGTATTGTCAATGCATGTGTTAAGTTTTAATCTGTATGCTTTAACACGTCTGATTTATCACTATGACAGACTCTGCTAGTTACCTACTATGTTTCCCCTTCTTTATCAACAGTGCCTAGATATTTTTCAGGGTGGCAGCTGACATGCCCAATAGCTGTTGACCTTGTTATGTGGCAGAGTGTTGGTCAAAAAGATGAGTACATAAGTTTACTTGATCTACAGTTTCGTTTTGGGGAGCAGAGAGAAGGGACCTGGGAAGCCAATGACATCAGAGATGCCACATCAGTTTTAGACTTCTTTTCTCCAAACTACTCACCATGTGAAGAAAACACATAAGTATTTGGTTAGGCTACTGTTTTCAGGCTCTGCTACATGCATCCACAGAGCCTAATTTGTAAATTAAGTAAATTTCCATTTTTCTAAAGATCACAAAACTAAGTATTATCTACATTTTGGTCATCTGAAAATTAAAACAACAACAATAAAACATAAACTACCAAACATATTCAGCTACTAGGTCATGGAGCTATAGCGTTCATGTCTTTGGAATCCATATTCTATGCAATCATTCTGATTTTGCTGTGCTCTTATTCCTTGCCTTTACCTGACCAAATATCCCTTCTATCTTACTTCCCCTAAAGTTAACCTATACATCCTCTTCTTCCTGTCTATGCAAATCTCCTCAAGGTTACTACCTGTATTATATTAGCTTCTTCTGGCTATTCATCTGTTAATCATCAACTTTCTTTTCTACCTCATTGAAGGAAGGAATAATGTCTTTCTATGTGCCTAGGCACCTGAGCAACTAGCCAAAACACAACTGGACTAGAAATAAAAATGCAAGAATTTAAGAGTAATGCAGATTGTCCAAAAAAATCACTTTCAAATTAATCGTGATAGATACTAATTAATATTGTTGAATATTTGTATGTGCTTTTAGTGATAAATGGCATTTATTGAATGTTTGCTATGCGCAGGTTTCATAAGTAAATTATTTATTCATTCAATCTTCTAAATAAAATTATCAGTTTAAAATTATTATAATTCCACTGAGCTGCAGATACTGAGGTGATCTAGTTATAAATCCATGTTCTCAATCACAAAAATAAACTCCCTATTTCCATTGTCAAAGTATTTTACTTTCCCTTGACTTAGATAAACCCAAATTACATGGAACTTTAGTGATCAACTCTCTTCATGTGTTCTACTATCTGTACTACAAAATCTGACCTCTCTCTTCTTATTTAAAACTTGCTCTGTTGCCTATATTCCTCATCTTCGACAGATAGCTGGTTGCCAAAATTACTTTTCTACATCTTTATATTCTTATCAACAGTGACCTTACTTGGGTGACTTTCTTCATTTGCCAGAATAATTTTAAAATTCTAACAGTGGTCCTGGACTCTCATTTCTCTAACTTTAAAATCATTCTATCTTGTAACTGAGAGATCTTACTTCTGGCGTTGACCTTAAGAGTTATCCAACTTGAGAGTTTTTAACAACTTCAGTGCTTCACTTGTACCCTGTCAAGTATTTGTCAAGAATGCCCTTGAGAAAAACCCATTTATCCCCTTTCAGCTTAGATTATTATACTATTCTTTTCCTGAATTAAACCTGATATATTTTCCACAGTGTGTATAAAATAACTTTAACCTTTGTCATTTCTTTACTTTGGTCTGTGGTATTTTCTTAAAATATAACATGAATGATCTGTGGTTCTGTTATCTCTGTGGTATGTTTCTTAAGTTCTCAAAAGTGTGACGTTGGACAACTAACTTTCTAATATCTCAATTTCTTTCTTAGACTACTAATACTCACCTGGCAGAAAGATTGGATGAAATAATGCACACAAATGAACTGAAAAGTCTTTGACATTTAGCAAGTATTCTGTACGTGATTGTTCCTATTATCATGGTAAACTGATGATGTCAGAAATGTGAAATTAATGCCAAAGTCCATCATTGCAGGAGAAACAGACCACATCAAGTCTTCAAAACACCAAATCCAACAGCTGTGTAATCATGCATTAATCTAACTGAATTAGTAAAAAAAAAAAATAGATTATATTGCCAGGATCCATTTATTTTATTGGGATTGACACAACATTGATCTAAATTTAAGGGACAAAAGTGTTACCAGACTCTGCCTTATAACTATATGATTTTTGTATTTTCTAGCAACCTGTCTGACAGATATTGTTGCTTCTATTTATATGAGATTGCCAAAAGGAATTGAAGAGCTTTCAAAGTATGTGAATAGAGGACAGAATCTAAATAAAGGAATGGAAAGAGAATAAATTCATTCTATAGAATATAACTTGGGGACAATGGAAATGAAAAATTATCTGGACATCACATTGTACCCCATAAATAAATATAATTCTATGTGTCAATCAAAAAATAATTGAAAACATCTAGTACATGCAGAACCCTAGCAAAAAAAAGAGCCCAATCATATAAAGAACTTCATCCATTATGTATTATCATGGATCTGAATAATAATACACAATTTTTAGTTATGTATTATTTCATGAAGCTATTCCTTTTCAAATTATACTTTGCCTCTCAATTTGCCTATCTGCAAAGTCTCTGTGTCCAATTTTAAAACTCATAATTCCTGGAAGAATATAAGGGAATGACATGACAGTACTTTTTAAATTTTTATTTATTGATTGAACCAGGGCCTTGTGCATGATAGGCCAGCTACACCTCTCACCCCAATGTGCAGGGAAGTTTGAGATATTCTTACCATGGGGAAAGAGAATCAATCCTCTGTGAAGCTGTGGAAACTTTGTTCCACCACAAATGATCTTTGAGGGCTCATTCATCCAAGGACCAAGAGGAGCTGAATGGCAATATAAATGCATGTAGTGCATCAGGTTATGTTGTGCCGAGTTGTGAAATTATCACCTCTAACTTCTCAATTCGACTGTTTAGAATATTCTCTTTCCTCATTTGTTTTCTGCCCCAAGAGTAAATTTTCTAATGTGTTTGTTTTGTGTACTTCTACACGTAGTCTTACAAAGTTAAGTTGTTTTTATTCTTATCTTTTCAGCTCACTGGAACAATACTGTGCTACTTATTTTTCACTTTTTTGGGTGCTAAATCATCTTTTAATTTCTGTTATAAATCTTATTTGATAATTATTGTATTGTTTCATATTTTACTTATACATTTACAGGTGAAAAGAGTCAATAATTCTCTTCTTCTTATCTTTAATTAAAACTACACTGTCTTACTAAAATGTGCTTGAAAGTTTTGCTTTTACTCTTAAATAGTTTGTGTCAATAATTTAACTGTTTTTGAAGATTTGAAGAAATTTCAGTGAAGCAGTTTGCGTTCTAGATATTCATTGTCAGTAATCCTTAAATATTACTTTTATTTTTATTAGTCTACTTGTTTTTATTTCCTCCTTTTTAATTTTGGCAATTTGTATTTTTCTACAAATTCACCATTTTGCCCAATTTTCAAATTCACTTTTTATAATTATTTTATTAATCTCAATAAATTGACTTTGGGTTTACTAACCTTTACTGATCTTCAATCTCCTTTTAATACAAATTCTTTAAAATATATCAGTTTACTTCTAAATTTTTAATATAGCTTTAAGTTATTAATTTTATTAATTTCTAATTGTATAACATTGTGATTTAGATAATTCATTCTGTAAAATATTGACACTATAGATTTATTTAGTCTTTTTAGTGGCCCAATTCATGCTATAGTTGTATATATTCTTGTTTATTGATTGCAGATAGATTTATAATTAGTAGTTCAAGGTTTATTCACTAGGTTATTCATATCTCAGATACTTTGAATAACTGTTTTCTATATTGATTTATCAGTAACTGAGGGCTATGTGTTAACTTGGCTTATTTTTCTTGTGTTTTACAATCTCCCTATTGTTTTATACAGTTTGGGGACTTTGTGTTTATATGCATGACAATTACATTATCTTTCTGTATTGTTCTTTTTTAGGAGATAGCTAATTATTAACCATCTATTCCTCAGATAAGTTAAATCATTGCTTAATGCAAAATAAACCTCCATAATGTTTTTAATAAAGTTGAGACGAATTATATAATGGTTTTTAAAAATTGATAGACAAGATATTGAAGTGTTGAAGAGCTACATATGAATTGAAATTATCAATAATATGTTATTTTTCTTTTAAATTTTCTCTGATTGAATGTGTTCAAGAGGTATAAAGTCCAATTTATATTGAGGAGTAATCTACAATATTACTGAGTCTGTGTAACTAGGATTTGAATCCAGGTCTTCTAGATTCAGTTTGAAAGAGAAAAGAGGAAGGGAGAAAGAGTCAGGGTCTTATGTGTACAAAAAAGAGACCAAAGAGTGGGAAAATCAGACACGGAGAGAGCAAGGGGCAAAGAAGGATAGATTGAGTGAGAGAGAGGAGAGAGAGAGAGGGGTGTCAGTCACATTCTTTGACATATTACTATGTGCCAAGCCCTGGGATATGATCTTGCACATGCAATTTTTTTTAAAGTGCATGAACATGACACAGAGCCATTTCAAACAAACCAGAAGGAGCAACATGAAGCAGATTTTTCCCACCAGTTCATATATTTATGGCTTGTCTTCACAGTCAACTCAATTCTGAATGAACAGATGATTTTGCATAATCCACAAGTTTTAGCTATTTTTAGCAGAATCCTTTAACCACATTTTTAGTAGAAATAATGCAGCCAAAATTTGTCATTGACTGGCAGTTTTTAAAACACATTTCCATTCTAATATTCTCTTCAAACTTCATTACAGAACCATATCTAAGTATGTGAGTAATGACTGCATTTGGAAGAAATGCATTGTGGAAACAGAATTCAGATCCATTGGTTAAAAAAATGCTTAATATTTTCTAACATGATTTTTAAAAATTTACAAATCATATTGTCATAGTTCTGTAGTCTAGCTCTTTAGTCAGCTTTTCATTGCTGTGACCAAAATACCTGACAAGAATAACTTAGAGGAGGAAAAATTTATTTGGAGATCATGGTTCCTGAGGTTCAGTGCATGGTTGGCCAAGACCATGGCTCTGGGCCTGAGGTAAGGCAGAAGGTTATGGAGGAAGGACATGAGAAGAAAAACTGCTCAACTTGTGGTGGTAGGGAAAGGGAGAGAGAATCATCATAAACAGATGTAGTTCAGCTTAAGGCTTTAGTAACCCAAAGACATGACCCACTTTCCTATAGTTACCACTGAGATGTTCATTCAATTTATTAATCCAGCAAATGGATTAATCCACTGATGAGGTTACTCCTCTCAAAACTGATCATTTCAATTCTGAACATTCCTGCATTGTCTAACACATAATCTTTTCAGGGGTCATTAAAGATCCAAACTATAAAAGTGAACAACATTAAAAATGTATTTACCTTAACTGTCTACCATATTATTATACAGTGTTTTCTTTGGTGCACAGGTTCTTCATCAGGAGCCTATGAACTCTAAGTTTCCCAGTGGTATCTGTTGTTTCTGCCTCTCTCCCCAACATACCCTCTGCTTCTTCTGCTAGCACTACTTCAATTATCCTTTTATAAGGCATTCCCTACTCAGCTCTCATTTACTCTGAAGGTGAATCAGAGACTCCTATCTCAATAACAGAACATTCCATACCTCTGACCACAGTGACTGGTTCAATGATTAACACCTTAGTTAAGACAAAGCAGTGATATTTTCATGCAGTGACACAGCCAACTTTGCATGGACGTTGCTAAAAGTGTTAGTATTGCATGTGAAACTACAGGTAGCCATCTTTTCACTCTAGGGAAATAAAACATGAGAGCGGAAGCAGCATATTCCCGATGACATCATTTGAACCTCTAATTTTAACTTTGCCTAATACAAACGTTACCCCTGAACTTCTCAGGTTTTATATTATTATAAAATTAGCTTAAATTGGTTTTATTTGTCTGCATCTGGGAAATATATAACTGATAATTAGATTCCAATGAAGAGTTCCTGATTTCTAAAAATGCTAAAAGTGCCTATATGTGTATGTGTGTAACTATAAGAAAACTTAGTTACTTATTTTACTTCTTAAGAAGTAAAATCTGCTTTGATGAATGACATACTAGACCACTGCTGTTGTTAATATAATGTATTTAAAGTTTCAAAGAGGTTAAGCCAAATATTAATTAAAAATCATTAAATTACTGACATTTTTAAACTTTTTTTTGGTTGCTAATTAATGCATTAGTGTTTTTAGGAAGACAAAGATCAGGAAAATTGGCTTTTTAAACCAGTCAATATCCATGGCTGAATGAAAAATCTTTTATTGAACTTATTCTAAGAATAGGGATTCTATCACAACTTTATGAAGTTGATTCATAGTGGGTTAAATAAATTTAATTTATTTAAGATATAAAAATGAATCCCTATTAAAAAAATAAACACATGCATTGGCTCATTAAAGACTGTTTAAAAGTTTGTTAATGAGACACAATTTTTAAGAATTTAATCTGTTAATAATAACCTAAGCAAAATAAACCAGACTCAGAAAGATAAGTATGGCATGTTTTCTGTCATGAAGATCCTAGAAAACAATGTATATTTAAGGGAGACTACAAGGGAAGCAGAAGGTTCCATTTGGAGGGTGGAAATAAGGAGGATGGTATACTATCAATATAAGTTTTATGCACTTGTAAAACTGTCAAAATGAACCCCATTTTTTTATCTTTTTAATTTTTTAATTTTTTTAAATTTATTTTTTTATTATTTTTTTTACAGACTTCATTTTGATTCATTGTACACAAATGAGGTACAACTTTTTGTTTCTATGGTTGTGCACGATGTAGATTCATACAATTCATGTAATCATACATGTACATAGGGTAATGTCTGTCTCATTCCACCATTTTTCATACTCCACCCCCTCCTCCCTCTCATTTCCCTCTATGTAATCTAAAGTTCCTCCATTCTTCTCTCACCCCCACCTCTCCACTCCCATTATTTATCATTATCAACTTATCAGAGAAAATATTCAGCTTTTGGTTTTTGGGGATGGCTTATTTCACTTAGCATGATATTTTCCATTTCCATCCATTTATCTGCAAATACCATAATATTATTCTTCTTTATGGCTGAATAATATTCCATTGTGTATGTATACCACAGTTTCTTTATCCATTCATCTGTTGAAGGGCATCTAGGTTGGTTCCACAATCTAGCTATTGTGAATTGAGCTGCTATAAACATTGATGTGGCTGCATTATTGCAGTCTGCAAATTTTAAGTCCTTCGGGTGTAAACCAAGGAGTGGGATAACTGGGTCAAAAGGTAGGTCCATTCCAAGTTTTCTCCACACTGCTTTCCAGAGTGACTGCACCAATTTGCAACTCTACCAGCAACATAAAAGTGTGCCTTTTTCCCTACATCCATGCCAACATTTATTACTATTTGTGTTCTTGATAATAACAATTCTGAGTAAGATGAAATCTTAGAGTTGTTTTAATGTGCATTTCTCTAAATTACTAGAGATGTTGAACACTTTTTCATATATTTATTAATTGTCCATATGTTTTCTTCTGTAAAAGTCTGTCCAGTTCCTTGACCCATTTATTGACTGGGTTCTTTGAATTTTTGGTGTAATGTTTTATAAGTTCTTTAAAAATTTTGCAGTGCAATGAAATTAAACCTCTATCTCTCACCCTGCACAAAACTCAATTCAAAATGGAAAAAGGACTTAGGAATTAGACCAGAGACCCTGCACCAGATAGAAGACAAAGTAGACCTGAATCTTCATCATGTTGGCTCAGGATAAGACTTCCTTAACAAGACTCCCAAAGCACAAGAAATCAAAGTAAAAATCAATAAATAGGATAGATTCAAACTAATCCTTCTCAGCAAAGGATTCAATAAATAATGTAAAAAGAGAGCCTACAGAGTGGGAAAATATCTTTTCCCATTATTCTTATCACCAATATCCAATAATAATTATAATAAAAACAAAAATAAAAAAGAAACTAATACAATTGTTAAGGATGCTAAATTATACCAATCAATTTAAAAGAAGTTGGTACACACAGGATGCAATAAAACTTACACATATTATTTCTTAAAATTTTAACTAATTAATATATAAATAAATACATGAGGATTAAATGTTTGAGAAAACACATCATTTTAGAAAACAAGTATTTGAAACTTTAAGTGCCAAAGATGTGCCTCATCATTTGAAGAGTCTATGAAGCTATTTCTTTATAGAGATGTGAATGAACATAAAATAATTTTATTTTATATCAGGTTTCCAGGACAGTGATTCAAAACACAAAGCTCAAAGTAGTTAAAATATTGTATTTTATAGTCTTTATAATAAACTGTAACTGAAGTGGCCATCATTTGTTGTCTACACTGGGATAATTTAGAAAGCGAAAGGTAGTACTGATAATAATTATGTTTGGAGAACAGCTGAAGCTTCGTTACAGGCAAATTGGAGCATGTGATCACCCTAGCAACAAAAATATTAAATACTTCAAATATACTTTTTTCCCCCTAGAGAAAGAGTCTCACAGACAAAGCTTCAGAACAATCTTATAGAACAGATTCAGGATAACAAATCTCCCACTGATTGATGCCTGTGGTGCTGAACTAATTGAAAAACCATGTTGGGCTTAGGAAGAATACCCGCCATGATCAATTTTTAGTGGGAGAGATGTGGTAAAGGGTGTGGAACATTCTCTGATTTTGATGGGGAGGTATGTGGTTATATATTTTTGCATTTAATCTGCCTCCTGCTTTGTTGGTTTCTTCATCAAAGTACTAAAAACATCCTAGATAATTTTCTATTTGATTGACTATATCATTTAAATTTAAAACTACTCTATATGATGTAGAGTGTTAGTATTGTTCCCATTTTACCTGTAAGAAAACTGAAACACTGAGGCTTTCAAAACTTTCCAGGGTTATAGCATTAATAAGGAGCAGAACAGGGATCTAGACCCAGGCCAATCTGGCTCCAGATTCTGTGTATTTATGTCATATACTAGAATTCTTTGGGTAGCGCTTGAAGTATTTGGAACTCTAGGTTACTAATGCCCATAAGAAATAAAACACCTATGTTGATTACTATATGATTTTGATACATAAATTCACTCCTTTAAAACTAATGAATATCTATGACCGCAATTTTTAAAAACTGAAAGTAAATATTGAAATATGGATAAGACCAAAATATCAGAGTTCAGAGAGGAACAGGCCTTAAAATTGTACAAAACGTTATATCCATTTTGCTTAAAATTTACTGCTGTACTCACAAAACCTAGAATGAGTGCTTAATCGACGTAAAAGGAATGAAGGGGTATGTAGAGATAAATCTCTGATCTTTTTCCTCTCTATTTCAACCAATGCCCATAAAAGGCAAGTGAAATAAGGTCAAGGGAAGAATGACACTCTTCAACAAGCCCCAGGGATAATGGGCATAACAGGGGGAAATGTCATGGCTTGCCCCGGGAAGATCCTTGCCTTCAGACCTAAAATCACATAAACTCTCCGCTGCTCTTATTTTTAAATAAAAGGAATAAACTATATTTTCTAATGCCCCTTAAATTTTTATAATTTAAGTCACTATTTTATGAAAGTGACCTATTATTTCTGTGTATTCGCAGAAGATCTGTCAAAGTGAATGGTTTAGTTCTTCTGACAGTTATTTTTGTCACTTTTAGACTCTTTCTACAATCTAATTCCAGATATTTCATCAGTTTGCCCCCATAGCTGTGATATTTCTTGGTTACTTTGGATTGAGAGCATTTTATAATCCTTTCCTTATCTTTATTAAATTTTTTAAAAATGTGTATTTGGCAGAAAAATCAAAGAAATATTATGCCTAAGAGGAAGGGATTGATCTGGTTTTACTGATAATTATTTCCATGTAGGTCTATGGCTATCTCAATTACCAAGCTATGATCCAGTCTGACAAACTTAATAGAGTGAATAGAATTCAACTTACTTAGTAAGTAAATGAGAATAAGCTGAATACCCTAGGAATCATTTTCAATTCACAGAAGATATCTCATATAAAATCTATCATGATCTCAATTATCAAAAACAAAGTTGTTTATTTAGGATAAGGGTAGAGAATTTTTATGTGTCCACACTATTTGACATGCTTTAATAAATATATATTATTTTTGCAATTTAAAAATAAATTTACATTAAATAGAATACACTTTTTGCTTTTTATATTTTTATTTTTAATTGACAAATAATTTTTCATAGGACATCATGATGTTTTGATATAGGTCTACACTGTTTAATGCATATGTGAGTGTGTGTATGTGCACACTGTATCTCCTCAAACGTTCATTCATATATGTTAAAACATCTGAAATTCTATCTTCTAGGTTTTTTTTGAAATATACAATACATTATCAATATCTATAGTCACCCTATTGGTCAAAAACATGCTGGAACTTATTTCCCCTAATTGCAACTTAGTACTCGTTGACCAACCTCTCCCCATCCTTCTCACCTCTTGTGCTTATATTTAGATTCCACATATGAGTGAGATCATGGAGTAACTGTTTTTGTATGCCAGACTTATTACATTTCACATCATGATCACCAAGTTCCATCCATGCTGTCACAAATGACAGAATTTTATTTTTTCATGACTGAATAGTATTGCAGCATGTATATACACCACAACTTTCTTTACCCAGTCCTCAGGTGACAGACACTTAGGCTGATTCCATTTCTTGACTATTATTAATAATGCTTCAATAAACATTGGAAGTGTATTTTCTTTAAATGTTGCTACCAATTTAGGACTAGTAAATGCAAATTAATTGCTTAATATATTTCTCAATACAATATTCAATAAGATAGATGTATTAGTATCTTCCATTTATAGAGAGGTTAAACAGACTTAGAAAGTTTAATCATTCAAAGTAACAGTTTGTATGTGATTTCAGTAAGTATCCTATTTAATACATATATATATATGTATGTTTGACAAGGAGAAAATTTTTCCATAAGTAAAAAGATTGTGTTCGATGTAAATTAATAAGCAATTACATAAAGAATGGATGGGTAGCTGTAGAAAAACCTCTGACTTCTATTCTCTATTTCACTCAGAATCCATTAAATGACATTATTTGCATGTTTTTATTGGGGAGTTATTGGTAAATTGATCTCCGAATATATCATTCCTATTTATACACCCAAAATCAAGGGTTTTCTTATTTTCTTATTAACATGCATTATCAATCTTTTCATTCTTAAGAAACCAAAAGGTAAAAAAAAAAAAAAAAAAAACCGTCAAAGTTTAATTTTATTTATTTTATTCTTACTGAGGTCAAACATTTTCAGAGGTCTATTGGTCATTTATAATTTTTTTCTGATTTTTTTCCATTTTCAATGGAAAAAAAAGTAAAGCAGCAAGATAATGGCAGAATTTTTCTTTGTCTAATTCTGTTTGTGACATATGGCTTTGCTAAGTGAGTGGGTTAAAATATCAAAAATATTTGAAAATCTATCTTCTAGAATATGATATGAATTACTAAAATAGTGTTCCTAAAACACAGCAGCATCATATTGAACTGACTCAATTGTGATTTTTTTTAATTTGTTTTTTGTTTTTACAGACATAAAGTTAATTGTATTACTAAAAGTCAGGGTTTAAATATTTTGGTGATTATTGTTGGCTCAGTGCAGTTAACTGAAGCTTGGAGAGAAAATAATCTTAATGCAATCCAATCATTCTAGTCCAAAGTATAATTTTTATTTTTATAAAGAAATCAACACAAAGGGAATGTCTTGAATCTCCTTTTTATTTTCCTCTAAATTTTCTAAAACTTTGGTTCAGGTTCTGACCCACCCAAGGAGCAGGAGCAATATCACTGTGGAAAGGTTACTCAAGTCCTTCTGGCCAGGTCATCTAGAATGCAAAACAGGGACAGCCAGAGTTCCAGTATCAGATGACTGAAAGAAGCGAGAGAGATAACAATTGTGAAATGCTTGTCACATTAAGAATTCTCAATGAACATTGCTATTAGTAAAGTTGGAGAATCCAATTGATATTCACAGGAGGATTATAATGAATCACTTATATCCATGATAAAATATATAATGAAAGCTAGAATTTGTTGAAAGTGAAACAACATAATTTGAATTTAAATAAAAATGAACTATTAATGCTTCCCCTTTAAATCATCTTTACTCAATCCAAGTTTTTCATAGTGGCTAATTAGAAGAACAGGAACCAAGAAACATTGTAGAGGATGTATTTTGTCATTAAGTAAAATATTACAGGACCAGGATGGACTAAAGGGATTCAAAACAGAAAAAAATATTATGGTAGTTTTGTTCATTAAATGCATTTCAATTTAACCTGATTATTTTGTACAATTTTTTTAAATCAACATTATTTTACCAGTAGTAATTTAAACCTTAATAAGTTCCTATTATTTTATGTTAATATATTTGTCCCATTTTTCCAATGGCCACTTTAATACTAACATAACTGGTCACACTGAGGAAAATCATAGAATAAAAATGAGTTAAAGAGATGGAATCAGAAGACACAATTCACAATGAATGCCTTGTTTCTAATTACATAAGAAATTAAAATTATTATAATTACATAATAAATTAAAATTGTTCACCTTGAAAATCAAAAATAAAGTAAAATTATAATTATAGTTTGTTTATGGAAACAAGCTCATCACTTCTAAGAATAGACCTCCATACTTTGGTATGAGATAAAATAAAATTATACATTTTAAGAGGACCAGCAACAAATCTAACAGGGTAGAATATGCCTCATTTTTTCTTTTTCAATGAAGATCACAATTGGTATGAAAGATGGTGGAATGAGACAGACATCATTTCCCTGTGTACATGTATGATTACAAAATGGTATGAATCTACATCCTGCACAACCACAGAAACAAAAAGTTGTACCCCATTTGTGTACAATGAATCAAAATGCAGTCTGTAAAAATTTTTAAAAAATAAATTAAAAAAAATCATCACAATTGAGTCAGTTCAGTGTGATGCTGCTATGTTTTAGGAACATTATTTTAGTAATTCATATTGATCTCAGAATTGGCCATGAATTTCCTCCAGGTAAAATAGCCAGAAGCAGAAGTGGCATTCAAACTCATCTCCGCCTGAGATTAGGAGGCACTGTAATGGATAAATATATAATACATATGGGTTTCAACATCAGGCACAGCAGAGGTGAAGTGCACATCAAAATTTCATTTAATCCTAATTGTAGGCTATGTCTCTAGTCCTCTATCCTCAATCCCAGCACTGTTTCCAAGTATTTATGTTACTTTCCAGCCCATACAGATTGGAGAAAGTTCTAAATTGCCTCCTGAAAAGGGTTACTGCAGAAACTGTCTAACAAGCTGCATGGCTTCAGAGTTCTCTACCCAAGCAGAATTGACAGCAGATGTAAACCACCAGACCCTGAGAACAGACAACTGGTGGAGAAGTATTGGCTTTGCTCCAAGGCATTTTGGACAGTGGTTTTTCCTGTTAACCCCACACATTTTCCATCCCATTACCAGGTTGTACCTCATCCAATATACATAACTAGGGAAAGAGAATGTGTGGACCAACAGACAGGATTGTCAGGTTTAAAATAACTCCTTAGAGAAAAAGAAAGTTTTCTGGAGTTGTGCCTCTAATTTAGAAAACTGTAAACAGAGGCAGAGTTACTTAGTTGAGAAATTAAGAAAAAGATTATGATTTACCAAAAATTTCTTAAATTGTCCAATATATTTTCCTAGTAAAGAGAAATCAATTTGTCAATAGGCTTAAATGACACAAGTTGGCATACTCAAAGAAACTAGAAAAGATTAGTCTACTTCCAGATAAATACTGAAATTATAGGCAAAGCTTCCAAAAGAGAAGAAAAATAAATCTTACTTGAGGTAAAGATATTGTTATTTTTATACTCAAAATATAAGAATCAAATTTTTTTTTGTCTGAATTGTGTTCTGTATATTTTGCTGGGTGTTTTCGTTTGCTGTTTAAATTTTTTTTTCCTAACAATTCTACAGTCCTATAACAAGGAGATCCCTAGTTCCTCTTTCACAGTTGAGAAACATGAAGCCCAGAGAGTCTAAATAAATTTTCTAGGAATTAAATGCCAGAGATATGGCATACTTTTACTTTACCTTCCACAGTATGGTTCACAGGAGGAACAGGCCTTGAGGAGCTGCTGCTTGTGTTCCAAAAGAGTAGAAGAAAAGAGTAGTTACCATGGGAAGGTTCGCATGTAGATATATCTAATATCAGTGGGCCTTATCCAGCTAGGAAGCAAGTCCTGAAAATTGTTAATAAAGCAGTATCTACACCTAGGGAAAAAACTTCATGTTTACTATATACACTGAGGAATTTAATATTTCCATTTGAGGAACCAAGGCTTCCCTTCATTGCCACCCCCACATGCTTTTGAAATGCTGACACTAAAACCAGTAGATTCCACGGGTTGCCACATTTAACAATGCATTATAAAATGACATTTATATGCTTAAAGACTGTGTTTAATAGGAGTGTATGTTTGTATTTCTGAGACTCATGATCTGTGAGAAATCTTGTATTTTGCAGTGTACAGTCCACCAAATAAGTGGTATGAAATAGTCAAGCCCCACAGACAAATTCCTCAATTTTGCAATCCAAAACACTGACCTCACAGAAGTTCAGGATAGAATGGTGCTTTCCAAAGGGGGAGAAAAATCAAAATGGTGCTTTCCAGGCTTGCAAATCAAAATATAATAATTATTTTTTGTCTGAATTGTATTCTCCAGGGAGAATGGGGGTGGGGAAGGCAGAAGGCATGGGGAGATATTGATCAATGGATACTGTATTACAGTTAGACAGGTTCTGGTGTGCTATCACACATTTTGGTGACTATAGATAATTCTGATGTGCTATACATTTTTAAATGTAAAAGAAAGGATTTTGAATGTTTTCATCATAAACAAAGTTTTGAAAAGATAAATATGTCAATGGAATTTAAATATTAAGCAATTTAGACAGTACTGAAACATTACCTGTCACCCTGTTAATAAGCACGAGTTTTATTCTTATATATATATATTTTATTTATCTTTTATTTTTTTACAGACTGCATTTTGATTCATTGTACAAAAATGGGGTACATCATTTCATTTCTATGGTTGTACACGATGCAGATTCATTCCATTCATGTAATCATACATGTACATAGGGTAATGATGTCTGTCATATCATTTTAAAATAAAGGGTAAAAAAACTTCAATCTCCATTCCATTTCTCTTTCAGACGTTTTTCTTTTTTTAAGTCATGAATTACCACTAATTAAAAATACTAACACCTTAGGAGTAATCTTCAAATCAGAACTTTCTTTGAGATGTAGTCTCTCTTGAGTTCAGTCAAAGGCCTTCAGAAAATATCAGTATACCCTGAAATGCATGTGGCATATTTTCAAGAGTAAAGTTTCCTGGTTGTAATAACAAAAGTTGTGCATTATGAGGAAAGGCAGCCCAACATAACTACACCAGCACATCTGAGGCATGTTCTTCCCAAAGAGTGTCTAATGCCAACTACAACAATGAGCCTTGTTCTCACTTGCATCTGCTGCATATCCAAACAGATTTTCTCTTGGCCCACTTAAAGAAAAAAATCTTTTGGAAACTAAAATATTAGGAGAGTGCTTTTCAGCCTCCAGCTCTCATTCTTTCAAACATTTGATGTCACTTATCCAATTTCCTTCTATCCTGCCGAAGGCTGGGAAATTGAGCCAGATGCTGCCTCAGTGAATGAGTGACCTTGGGTTCTCTCAGTGGAGAGCATATGGAACAAGCAGTTATCACTTTGGAAGAACCAAAATGTTAAGAGTAAGGTGATGAGCTCAAAGTGAGATCTGTGATCAAACAGCTGAGCTTCAACTGCTGGGCAGGGCCTAATTAAAAAGAATCAAGGAATGTAAGTGGAAAAATATTACAGAACCAAGAATTTAGACATGAGGACAAGTTAAATGTAAAATAAATCAAGAATTGGCTACAATCCATTCTGAGCAATTTCCTCAAGCACTGACTGGGATCAGTATCTTGGGATTCTTAAGTAATTTTGGATGGCCTGACAAGTTTAGTTCTGGTTAAACACCCTCTTCCTTGGCACTTGTTTCAAAACGTTCCTGTATTTTCCTTAAGGAAACCCAAGATGTGTGTGGACCTCTCAGAGTTATCATGAGATAGCCACCGCCCACACAATTTATCTTGCCAGCTCAGGAAGCTGGTTTTGGTCATGTGGGATTTCATATGTTCTCCTTTGAGTCTTCTGGTTGTAATCATGGATTACTGAGGATTGACTCAGTGGAGTCAAAATGTGAAACGTTAGTATTCCAACAGAGATGGTAAGGAACAAGAAAGAAGAGGGTACAAACAAAGTGGTCTCATCTCTATGAAATAGTCACTGTTTCTCTGTTGGAACAGAGAGTGTCCTGGATGAAAGTACAGAATTTATAGAGTGCTCTAAATTGAGGTTTTACATTTTTCAAAAGCACCCTGATGTTTTCTAGTTTACCACTTTTTAAAAAACAAGAAGCAGATGTTTAGTATATAGTGACGCATATTTTGATTAGCTAGATTTAGTCATTCCACAATGTAAATATACTTCACAATATCAGGTTGCATATAATGTTACTGTCAATTTTTTAAATGTCAATAAAATACACAAAAAATGTTAACAATACAGGATTTCCAAGTCTCACAAATACAGTTTTCTCCCTTTTACATACATGTGATTTGGAGATGAGGGTTTGATAAATGAGGTTATGATGAAAACAAGCTTAGACTACTTTACTTACAAGTGGAAACAATGCCCTCATCCAGAGTAGGGATAACTACTTATAGGCAGTGACTTCACAATTACTTTCACCCATGTTACTAATTGTGAAGTTGACTTTTTCTAGTAATGAGTTGGAAATTTTGGCATGGAAAAATAAGTATTGTGAGGCTTCAGGTGAAATAACATCAAAGATCTCCCTTCCTCATCTTCTTTCTTTTAAATCCACCATTTCACTGTCTGCAAAGAGAATCACATGCACTGCCCTACCTACAACAATTACCTCATGGTTTCTTCTCCTTGTTCATTAGAATGACCTTTCAAAACTACTAATCCAAATCCCTCCATTATTGCCCACAGGCTTGACTGTTGGACTTATGTTTCTAAAAATCTAAAAATCTAAAATTAATCATTTTAATACTTGCTTTCCATTCACTTTAGGACAGAACCCATATTCTTTAATTTATATGACTTATCTACTATATTTGTAAAAATTATTACCCTTTGGTATGGTGGAAACAGACTATGAGTTAAGAAATGCTTAGTTCATGGCTTTAATAGGTAAATATTTGTTAAAATTTTCAATTAGGTTTAATCTTATTTTCTACATATTTTACTTGAAATAATCTTTCTCAAATATATTCCTTTATCTATGGAAATTGTGTCTTAATACTGTACTAGTCAGAGTTCCTCAGAGAAGCAAAATCAATTATAAATGTATGCACACACACATATATATACATACACACACACATACATCTGTGTATATGTCTTGTGTATGTATTTCCCTAAAAATATCCTCAAGAAAGATCTGAAATAATGTTTTACCAGCTTTCTAGGCATCTTTTATCCTTGTCAAGTACACAAATACAATTTAGCATTGGAAATGTCTAACATAATTGTTATTGTGGTGAAAAATAAAAGAGATAAAATATATGAAGCAGCTAGGGCTTGATGGGTGCCAGATTAATTTTAACTATACATGTGCTAACCTCTTCAGCTGTACCATCTGTCTTCTCTCAGTTAACACAGGTTGGGAATTTACTCCAAGTTTTTCAGGTTGAGAAATTGAGTTGTTGGTGAGTCCATTCAACCATTCTAGCTCTTACTTGCAAGATAATTTTCTTTGAACAGTTTCTTTGCTGCCCCTTCTCTCTAGAATGCCCCAAATATCTTCTTTACTTACTCAAAATCTTTGATATCTTATGGAGAGACCATTCCCCAACAGATTCATAAAATGTAGCCTTTTCTTTTTTGAGTCTATAAAACCTACTGTTTAATTTTGTTACAATACTGGTCTCATACCTGAGATAAAAGTACAGAACTCACCTAGAAAGGGTGAAAACAGAGAGAAAGAGAGAGAGAGAGAGAGAGAGAGAATTAATCATTTTAATACTTGCTTTCCATTCACTTTAGGACAGAACCCATATTCTTTAATTTATATGACTTATCTACTATATTTGTAAAAATTATTACCCTTTGGTATGGTGGAAACAGACTATGAGTTAAGAAATGCTTAGTTCATGGCTAAAGAGAGAGAGAGAAACATTAATGGAAATTGCATTACAGAAAAATGTCTGAATGGGAAGCTGAGAACCAGAGTCTATTCCAACTATGACAAGTCTGGGGTGATTTGGTGTTGATACATAAGAAAATAGCTCTTTGTGACTGATTTCTAACTGATGAAAAAGGAGATTTTCAATTCATATAAAGCAACTGAAACTTCTAAGCAAGAACAAAGTCATAAAAGTAATTTGTAGGTCACATAAACCAAATTAACTCACTCTGACATGAATTGCAAAAAGGGGCATTGTGAAATCTTCACACACAAATAGTGTTGCTTCTAGTCTCCCCTTCTGTCCTTTGTCAGGGAGGTTACAGAGAGGTTTTTCCCAAGACTGGGCACCTATAACAGAACTCCCCAAAATATGGGTACACGACATGATACTACTGGATGAGTGACAGACTTGCGAATGAGTCACAGGAGTGTGAAGATGAATTCCAGGCCTTTGTGAAAATGGCTAACAATCAATCCCTGATTTCAAGTGATTGTCATTTCTGCTTCTGCTTGGATATTCTGCATCAGAAACAGGTCTGCTTATGCATTCTTAGAAGAAAATTGGGGAGGGTACAGCAAAATCGTCTCTTTCTGGCAAGCTGATGCTCAGTAGCCTCCTTCCACAGAGTCTATGGAATACGTGAAATGACATTCCCTGGAATTCTCCAGAGTCCAAAACTTCTCAAGGACTCTTCAGTTGGGCTCTCAGAATCAGGATTGAAAATGTCAGAGCCCGAGAGAGGGTCTGAAAATGGGAATCCTCACTATGGGACAATATAGCTAGCTAGTCTGCATAGTGAATTTCTAGTCTCTTGTTTACAACTCAGGAGCAATTTAGACATTAAGAGAAGCAATATAGTTATTTCCCATTTTAACGCCTCGACTTTATACTCTATTAATTGCTGTTATTTCTTTAGAAAACCCAGTGACATGCCTATTTGTCCCATTGTTCAAATAAAAGAAACTGAGGCAGAACAAAGAAAAAGAAAAAGAAAATACTAATCTCCTTGTAGAGTCATTGTATGTACTATTGCCACCCACCATTAGACTGCATCTTGATCTTGAAGGGAAAGAATCATTTAGTAATTTGTGTGTCCTTACAGTTCCAAGCAGATTCTGTCCCATGTGCTCATACTAATAAATATATGAATGTGACTAAGTAAAACAATGAAAAATCCAAGTTTGAAAAAAAATGACAAAACCCAATTTGTTAAAAAATAAATAAGTTTGTCACTCAAGTGAAATCTATAAGTAAAAAACAATGTATTCTCAATAATATAATTAAGAAAGAAAATTAACCACATGAAATGAGAGATTATATTAGAAGACAGGGTAAACAAACTTTTTTCTTATGTTGTCTAGACACTAATGAAAGTTTTCCCAAGAACCACAAGAAAACTTTAGTAATATATAAAAAGAAGAAAAAAAATCACAGTGTCTACGAAGCTTTAAAATTATATTTAAAAATCTTTATGTTTACCAGTTTCTAAAAAGAGTTACTCTTCCTTGCTATCTCAGTGCCTCATATCCACATGTTCATATTTGGATTACAGCTCCCCTGTGAGAGGAGATAAGAGTAGAAGCAGAAGTTTAAGATTGGTAGTTATTGTTTGTACTAAATCTCAGTCTAGAAGGAATAAGAAGAGAAAATATGAATATTGGAAGTAGAAAACATTAACTGAAGTGATATACATCATTATCCCTTAAAAGTTTTCTGTCACTTCCTCAGCAAGCTTTCTTGGAGTTTGACAGTCATGAAAAGAGTTTTTAAAAAAATTCTTCATTTGGCAACAGAATAAATTCAGTGCTTGAAGTCACCAATATAAAGTAGATGGTAGAAAAGGCACTTCAGGGACTCAGTTAAATGTGTGCTTATTAAAAATTATATGAAGGATCCTGACACAGAGATACTCAGCAGGCCTCTTTAGATCAAAGCATGATAAAGAAATTTCCAGAAGTAAAGACAAATTCAGTTCAAAGTTAAAAAAAAAAGCAGAGTATAAGCATCCTATGCATTATCTGCTTAAAAAAATGAAAGTCCAAATACAGACTTCCAGTTTTTTAAATCTTCGACTTCTGTGAGATCAGGCAGCTTGTATGATACATTAATTACTCTGAGCTTTGCACAACACCTCAAGGAAGCTGATTTAATGAAACATTTTAAATGCTAAAAATTAAAAACAGTAGTATAAAATTATGAAATATCCTAAAGTTGCCTTTTCATGATCACACAGGGAAGCATACACACACATCACATACACACAAACACAAATAAAATATAAACTACATACAGAAATTGCTGGTTTTCCTTTCTAAGCCCCTGCAATCCCAGGAGTAATAATTAGATCAGTTCCATAAAGGCAAAAGTAGATTAGTATATCATCCTGTGCTTTCAAATTCTTATATGATTGTGATTTTAATTCTAGCTCAGTGCTAAAAATGTGGAGGAACCTTTATTTTCTGTTTTATTTCCACTGAATTCTATACTAACATTATAACTAGAACATACTCTAAGAGATCCTTTTCTGATTAGCATTCAATCATAGTGTTTTCTATAAATCCACAGATCAGCAGATCCATCAATCACAGACATTTCTTTTTATAGTGTATGAACTAATCCCTGTCATTTTCTTCAGCTCCTAAGCTTTTTGGGAAAGGCACATAATTTTTTGCATCTTAATAGCCACCAAGGCCCAAGTACAGTGGCAGTTTTACACATGACAAATGACTTAGATCATACTTCGAAGTATGTTTGTAAAATTGATATGCCTGAGGTCTGTATTCTGAAACAAAGCCTGATCTGGAGCAGGTGAAGTTAACTTTAGAATGCACACTGTGTACTTATCCTTTTAGGAAATACAAATTGAATTATCCTGGCCTATTCAACCTAAATACTTCTATAAAAGCAGTATCTGTTAAAGTAAAAATGGCGAGTAGTTCCATTTAGGGAGAGAAGACCTCCTATCCCAGTTGGAGATTCTTATCAATTTGGACTACAAGAAGTCCCTGGTGCTCTGTATATCATTGGTATATATAGATATAAATATATCTATATATATTTAAATATATATTTAAATATAAATAACTGCATCCTTTTCCAAAGAGAGGGTTACCCAAAAGCCTTATAGGTCATCTATTTGTTATGGGGCGCAACTTAAGAACAGACCAATCACCACTGAGAAGTCCAAATTTGAGAGTCTTTATTAAGCCCACTGGCTGACTGTCTCACACAATGCCCCAAAAAATGGCTATTGGGAGAACAGCCCCGATCATAGGGTTGTAGCTGTTCTTATATCAAAAATCACATCAATCATAAGTGTCTGTTGCTATGATTTGAAATTACAAACTAACATCATGAGATCATCAACAGAGGGGGAAGTGGGTCAAAATGACCCTTACCTAGGTACAAACTAAAGAATGGTTACTAACATCCACACAATCACCGTTCACATGGTACATTGTTTAGGAGCAATAGGAATCAAAAGAGAGCAATTTTTCCTTACATAATAATTGTCATTTTATATTGCTAACCATGTCATGTTAAGCAACTGATGATGGGCACAGAGGCAGGGTGCTCCCATGGGGGAAGCTAAGAAATTGTTGATGGGTACGTAACATGGAGTCTCAGAGCAAAGTGGAGTCTGTCCGGTCATTTTCCCCATCGTCTGGCCTATAACATTCCCATGGAGCCAGATCTGTCACCCATCATGTGTTCTCTAACAGTGATGCTTAAGTAGATTGGCCCATAAGTGTTCCATGGTGCATGTACTGCCTTCTGGTCCATCTATAAAGTATCTTGGAGAGGTGTGCACAAGTTTCAGAAACAGAATTGCATGACCAGTGTTTTCTGATGTATTCTTATTCTCTGGAGCCTGCCAAGTTGAAGAACTCACAAATATCTGGGAACAAGTGATACATTTCCTGACACTTCCTGATACATTTCCTCTGTAGTCATCAAAAATTCTAAACTTGCTGTCTTCAGAGCACTGCTGAACTGGTTTACTGAGGAATTATGTTTGCTTTCAACAAACATAATATGGAAGGCATTTTTCTTCTCTTCTTTCAACCTTGTTGTTTGGGGATCCTGTAGAAATTCATTTCTGCCAGGCACGGGCCCACCCCTATAAGCTCAGCAGCTTGGGAAGCTGAGGCAGGAGGAGCACAAGTTCTTCAAAGCCAACCTCAGCAAGAGTGAGGCACTAAACAACTCCGTGAGACCCTGTCTCTAAATAAAATGCAACATAGGACTGGGAAATGTGACTCAGTGCCCCTAAATTCAATCCCTTGTACAAAAAAATAATAATAATAAAGGAAATTCATTTCCTATTCTCCCATGGAATCCAAATTGAGTTCAATTGTTATAGCTATGTTTAGTTAATAGAATTTAGTGCACTCTCTTAAGAGCTTTTAATCTCATATGCAAGAAGAAGTTCTACATTCGTGTTTCCTCTACAGATGCTTGATTTTCTCTGTGGTTGAGGGCAGCGAGGGTGTAAAAGAGTGAACATCTCTACTTGGTTACAGACTGCTGCTCTTTGGAGGCTGCTGCCTGTTTGGTCATCACTTCTCTGAAGCCAGCATTCAAACACTCTCTTACAGGATGCACAGCTGGTTTCTCTGGAATGCCCTATACTTCCCCAGATCTGCATATTTTTTCAGACATAGGTTATCTGGATACAACTCAATCTCTTCCATTTGTACTTCCTCAATAATTGGGGATGTTTGTACCGTAAGCAGCCCTCTTGAGTGATATGCTGACAAGGTGACTCATCTTAATTATGGCTTGATGATGTTCACTGCCCAAGGAATACCCTCTCACAAGGAATATCCTATCACAACCTTGATTTCAGCAATACTGAAGCCTGAACCACAACAACCTCCTGTACCATCTTCTGCATTTTCCTTGGTACTACTTAAAGCTGGGTCAGATCTAAGCAGATTTTCAAAGCAGGATTGCATCTTAATCTTCCATTCTTATAAACTCCTCCCAAAATGTTTATAACTGACTTCCCTAAAATTTCAATTTTTCCACTTGATTTTAGAGAACCAGGTTCCCTGTTCCTGATTAGAGAACAAAGCTTCCCAGCAGTAATCTTACCGTATTCTCAAGATTCCACAAGCTCCTCCGAGTCCTCTTCTATTCATATCAAGCCCTTTCCACCAACAGAGTAGCAGAAGCGATGGAGCAGTGCTTACCTACAAGAGGGCCTTTCTCCTGTCTTTAAGAACCTGCCCAGAAGTCTCTAGCCCTATTTTTTGACTGCTGTGACTTATTTAGAGTGAAAGAAGACTTGTTTTCATATGTGAGTTCTGGTAACCAATTATAAGCATGTGGAAGAGCCTCCAAAATCTTGTCACATAGATCTTAGGCAGAAGACCACCATCCCTCATGGTCCACACCTATAATTAACCTCATTAGTAACTATCGAGTAGTTCTATTTATCTCTTCATACTGGCAGAGAACTACAGAATAGTTCCAAATTTGATTTTGAATTAAAATTTGTTTCAATGGAGAAAATGGATATATTTTGTTCCACTTAATTAAAATCTCATCAACATTGTTTCCATCTTATTAAAATTCCCTGTGCTTTATTTCCCTGAGAGCAATAGCCACAAGGGTTATTACACAGAAAATCAAGCTTGGGTCTAGAGATCATGCCGTGAATCTTAGTTCTGTCTGCCAGCGAAGCTGGTCATTTTGCTCCATTTTATTTTTAACACCTGTGAATTTCAAAGATCTTTCTGTAATAAGTTGGACTGACCCCTTCTCCCTATTATAATGGAAAAGACTCTGGTTTTCACTGCCACCATTCATCTCAGATGGCTCAGAGACACACAATGCTCCTCTGGTGGTACTTTATGATAAAAGAAATCTTGAGAATGACAAAATGTCCCCTGGAACAATAATATTTTTTCCCCAAAAAGTTTAATAAAGGTTATAAAATAAAAATCACTTTTAATTTTCAAATAATAGTAATTTCATTATGTTTGACAGAAAGAAAAGAATAGACTTCTTGAGGAGAAACTGCTTTCAAGTTATACTAATGAAAATAGGGGTCTAGAATTAGATCCTCCAAATACATAACCAATTAAACCCCTTAGTGTGTGTAAGGCACATTGTCCTTCAGATTTTGCAATAGTGTACTAATGTTTGTGTGTGTTTGTCACAAGATCCTGGTGAGCAGACTTAGCAAAGTCTGTGCTATAGGAATCCTGAGTATGCTTGACATAATACATGAACTGCCTCAGATTCCTTCCAGAAGTAATTTACTGAGGAAAAAGGATTTTTCTTTTACCATTTTGATTCCTTTCAAAATTTATTTTTAGTTGACTAAAAGTGTATATACATTTATCATGTCCAATATTAAATATATAAATTGTGAAATGACTAAACTGGGCTAATTAACATATGCATTGCCACACCTATGCAACACTTTTACAATGAGAACACTTAAATTCTGCTCTCATCAATATTCAGGAATGCAATACATTGTTCTGAATTAGAGTCAACATGTTGTACAATAGATTGCTTGAATTTATGTGTCTTATCTAACTGAAATTTTGTGTCCTTTAACCAACATCTCCTTAATTCCCTAGTCTCCCACCCCTGTTCACCTCTATCCATGCCCACCACCACCCCAGGCACTGGGAACACCATTCCACTCCCTACTCCAATGAGTTTAACATTTTTAGATTCTACGTCTAAGTTAGATCATGTGGTATTTGTTTTTCTGTGCAGGACTTAATTCCTTTAACATAATATCCTCCAGGTGCATACCTGCTGTTTCAAAAGAAAGAGATTTTTGGTGCCACAGAACATGAGAAAGATTTAAGAGGAACTTGGGAATATAGATAACAACAGACAGAAGTGTCATGTGGTGTTATAAGACAGGAAATTTTTTCACACCTTAGGCTCTCAGCTTTCCTCCCACCATATCTGACTCTTTTTAAAACACATAGGAATGGATAAGTTGGATTCCAGTTCATAATTCTTCTTTGTATAGCTCCAGAATGCACATTCAACTGTTCACTTAAACACAACAATAAGATATACAGTAAGCATCTTCTGAGTTATGGTGTATTCTCTCAGGGGAGAATGAAGAAGTAGTTAGGACTAGTCTCTAACCACCAGTCTAGGACCTACCTCCACAGGGCTGAAGGACAAAGTCTATCCTCCTTATGTGCATCCCTCATCGTCAAACACAAGAGCAGACAGTTCCCCATCCTTGAGAGATCCGTCAAGTGTCTTCCTCTCAAAGCTTACCAAAGCCATCCATTCTGGAGAAGAAAGGACTGGTCCTAACAACAGTCTCCACAGTATTAACAAAAAGATCCTTGAGAAAAAATTATATTCTCTTTAACTTACAAAATACGGTAAATAAGTCAAACAGGATACATCATTCAGAATGTAATTCACATGACAAGGAATTCTAATCCTTTTCTGTACTTCCTTCAAAACTTTTCTTTCTACTAGTTCTTTCCCCAGCACACATGAAGTCATATCTATTTTTCTCTGAGATTCCTGCCTATTTCTCTGCCTAAATCTATTTTTGTCCTCCCTTTTGTTCTTTCTATACTTCACTCTATTTTTACTATACTCTGTTCATTCAATTGAAAATCAACTACAATTCAACATCTTCTTTATTCTGGTCAAGGGTATTGTGGACCTCAGTATTATCCAATCTCAAATGTTTTCTGAACTTTATGTTTTGTAATTTTTCTATTATCAACATTTCCTAAGCCTCAGTTTCCCACATTTTTTCAACTTTTCTGCGTGTATGGTTCTAGTATTCTTGTTTGCTTTGTTCACACCAGGATCCAACAACTAGGTGTTTAATCTATTTTTGCTCTATGATTTCACCCAGGCCCAGACATTTTACTATGTGCTGATGACTTTTCTAAGTCTTTCTGGGCATAGATCATTAACACTAGGCTCACCAATCTGAGAAGTCCTAAAAGACTACATAGCAACCTGTCCAAGTTCAAAGCTACCATTGTACAGCCAAATCTTCCTTTCTTTAATATTCTTGTTCACTTTTTCATTTATTCCTTAATGCTAAATATTACCCATAAATATTTCAGAGAATGAGTTCATAATATTTAATGACACAATAGCTTGTCTAATCATGTGAACTTAAGTAATTTACAAGTTTACCCAAAACAATCAACTTATTTGAGTATATTATTTTAAACTTGCAAAACACTAACAAGGATTCTTCTTATCTGAAGTATTCATGACTTTCTTGCTTCTATACCACATCCCACTAAAAATTTATAGATAACTAGAAAAAATGATGTCCTATAATATTTCATATATAAAAAGTGAAAAAAAAATGATCACATGGTAACTTGTTTGCATCATTTGAGCTTCCAAAAGCCTTTTAGAGTCTATACCCACTTAGTTTTATTTTATCTGTGCCTGACATTGCCAGTCCTTAATATTTTTATACAAATAATAAACAGCATTAGACATTTTAAATGTATAATTTTTGGTAATAATTTTATATAAGTCTTTATTTGATAATAAAGTATTTGCTTTTAAACACCTTAATTAATACTTCCTACAGTACCAACTATGTTTATAAAAGATAACTAGTGAATAAGGAAAACATCATGATTACTGCAAAGTTGCAGGAGGCAAAATCAACCATGCGAAATCTGTAACATTCATATATGTCGTTAGTGACCTATCAGAAAAAGAAAGCAAAGAAGCTACAAAAATGTTTCATTTAACCAAGGAACCAATGATTTGTACAATGAAAACTGTAAAATGCCAATGAAAGAAAATAAAGAAGACACAAGTATATGGAAAGATGTTCTTGTGTTCATGGAGTAGAAAAACTAATATTGCTGAAATGTCCATACTACCCAAAGAAGTCTATATATTCAATGAAACTGTCAAAATGTAATCACATTATTAACAGAGGCAGAAAAAAAAACAGCTTAAAATTCATATGGAACTACAAAAGTCCCTGAATATCTGAAGCAATTTTGAACAAGAACAAAATTGGAGACATCAGCCTACCTGACTTCGAAACATACTTCCAATGCAGTATAGTAACCAAACATCATGGTGTTGGTACGACAGAAACATAGACCAGTGAAATAAAATAGAGACCCCAGAAATAAATCCATGTATCTAAATCCAACCAGTTTTCAACAAAGACAACATGGGCACACATTTTGGAAGAACTGTCTTCAATAAATGGTATTAAAAAAATGGATACCCATGAGAAAAATAATAAAACTAGAACCTTGTGTCCTTCCAATTATTAAAAAACAACTTAAAATAGATAAAAGACTTAAAAGTAAGTCCTAAAACTATGAGAGTGTTGGAAGACAACAGAGGAAAGGTTCATGACATTGGAATGGTCAATTATTTTTTAAATAAATATAATGTCAAAAATATAGGCAACAAAAACAAAAATAGACAAATGGGATAATAAACTGCTGCACAGCAAAGAAAACAATCAACAGAGTGAAAACATGAGCTACTGAAAGGGAGAAAAATTTTCAAACTTTGTATCTGGTAAGAGTTTAATATCCAGAGTATATAAGAAACTCAGTCAAATAGCAAATGAGTGGTGCATGCCTATAATCCCAGTGACTCGGGAGACTGAGGCAGAAGGATCACAAGCTTGAAACCAGTCTTAGAAATTCAACAAGGACCTAAGCAACTTAGTGAGATCCTGTGTCAAAATAAAAAACAAAAGGGCAGTGGTTAAGTGCCCCAGGGTTCAATCCCCAGGAACAAAAAAATAAAATTAAAAAATAAATAAATGAAAACAAATAGTAAGATATAGAAATTGGCAAAAGACTAAAATAGATATTTCTCAAAAAGAATACATGCTATTTTCAACAGGTATATTAAAAAAATAAATGTTCAACATCATTAATCATCAGGGAAATGTGAACCGAAACCAGTTAAATTGACTAATGTCAAAATGATAAGCAATAAATGTTGATGAGGGCATGGAAACAAAATCCTTACACACTGTGGAGAAACGTAAGTTAGTATAGCTACTGTAAAATAGAAAGACAGTTCCTCAAAAAATTAAAAATAGAATTACCATATGACCTAGAAACCCTGCTACTGAATCTGTGTGTGTGTGTGTGTGTATGTGTGTGTGTCGTATGTATGTGTGTGTGTTTTTATGAGTGTGCATGTATATGTGTGAGAGAGAGAGGGAGACAGAAATATGTCAAATAGATTTGTGCTCTCCTATATCTATTACAACACTGTTCAGAATAGCCAAGATATATAATCAATCTAAGTGTCCCTCAGTTGAATGTATGAAGAAAACATGGTATAGAAATACAATGGAATATCACTCAGCCACCAAAAAGCTTAAATCCTATCATTTGAGACAACATGAATTAATATAGAGGATATTATGTTAAGTGAAATAAGTCAGGGACAATAATGGCACCAAAATAAGTTACAAAACCTGTTATAGTTATTACAGTATTTTTATTTAGTAAGACTTTAACTATATACCACATTTCAATCCTTACATTAAACCAGTTTTGTGAATTTTGACCAGAATAAAGATAAGATTTTATGAATGAATTGGATACTCTTGCAGAATCTATTATACTTATTTCAACACTGAATATCAGACTTTAAGAAGACCCCTACCTACATTATTTCTACTTCCAACTAATATAAAGAAAATCAAGTTAATTATCAGGTAAACTGAAAACCTAGTGAGACAATTTTGTTTTTTTGCAGCAAAAAGGCCAACTGAAAAATAATATATTTATTGATGTGACATAAATGGCTTCATAATCTGAAAAGTTTTACTCATATAACATTTCTGTTCATTTGTTATGGTAAATAATCATAAACATTTTTCCAGTTAATTCCAAAACATTCACTATAGATCTATCACTCAAAATATTGATTATTCACTGTTTTAAAATTTTTGTTTCAATATTTATTCCTTTATAATGACTTTGGATTTAAAGAGTCAAAGTAATTTTTCCATAGAAATAGAAATTCAAAAATATTAAAAATATTCTGTGTTTGTTCATATAATATCTACTCCGTTTCTAAAATTAAGAATAAGTGAGTCTGTCATGGCTGAGATTTTTAAAAGATATTTCATTCCTTAAGTAAAACTTTGTGAACATAGCTATTCCATGCTGTGTGAATACATGGGCACACTACAATCTGCTGTTAGATAAAAACAGAAGCTGATTTTGGTAATGTGAATCACCATGGCAAATGTGGTATACACACAATCTATCTTCACTTTCCATGTAGACATTAAGCAGCTTATGACTGTACCATAACTCAATATGCATAAACAGTCTATTACACATCTGTGGCTGCCAAAATTTCATTTCCTACTGTCTAGACAGCCAGTCTAAACACTGTGCTCTGGGGCCTCTATAGAGCATAATTACCCCACGACTTCTTAAAACTCTTGGTAGAGCTAACTCTGCTAGTCACTCCCACTTCATTACCTTCCTATGGTTGAAGTCTAGAAAAACAATATAGGCTTCCTTAAGAGGGGAAAAAGAGGAGACTCAGTCATTCTTTAACTTGTAAAATCAATAAGGCCTTAACAACCAATCACCTACTCTCAGTCCGCAATCCTCCTGATGGCTTTTAAACTGTGTTCAGCAGACAGGCTGAGCAATTTATAGAAAGAGCAAACTGCGTTTTCCTGAAATACAGTGTGTGAAATGTTTCCTAGGAGAAAAATCCTCAGAATTAAAATGAATGCTCTCTGTAGATTATTATATTAGTCGATTTATTGACATGCCTAAACAGATGTTTTGTTAAGAAATAGAGGAAAATAAAATAACCTTGTCTTCAGTTTTAATACTATAAGGAGCAGTGAATCATGAACATTGACTCATAATCAGTTTTAAATTAAAACCAGAAGACAGAGATTAAATACAATGATAACCACAGTACTACTGAAGAGAGTCAGTCAAATTCAAGTGGGGCTTCCAGGAAGGTGCTAAAAGTAAGAATATAATTTAGCAATCAGATGTAAAAACTAACTTGGAATCAAGTCAGAGAAAGACATTGGGTCAGAAAGATCAGAAAGAATTCAGACAACAGTCACAGTCAAGAAACATTCAGAGAACAGGCAGAAGATACTTAAATAGGTGAGCAAAAAAGTTTGACACTGGGATAGCTCCCAGTGCTGTTTTAGAACATATATGGAAATTGTTTCATTTTGGCCTCGCTACAAAACTGTGATCCACTTACAGGCAGCAATATTTATTTTCCGAATCATTATTATAAATCATAGTTCCTTGAGCATAATGACATGTTTAGAACAAAGTGTGTAGAAGATATGGAATGGAAGGAGGCAGGGGTGGCAGATAAGTGACAAAATAACTCGTAATTGAGACCTGACATCATTCTTGTTAAAATTTAGAATTTACAAATAAATCCTAACCAGTATCTGAAGAGAGAATTAGGCATATAGGAGTGTATAAAAGCTGAAGAGAAACAGTCATCAACTTTTTGCTAATCATTAGCATTCCTAACACAGGCTTTGTCATGTAAAATTAGAAGAACAAAGCATATGTTGCTGACTTGAAGGTCTACACAACATACTAGCTCTTCAAAGTTATTGCATAGTTCAGTCACTAAAAGCCTTCCTTATTGGAAGATGCCGTAGTCTGTCCATGTTTATTTTCATACCAAATTCTCTCATTCAAATACAACACAACGCTATGCATTTAAAATATTAACACAAAATAAAATTAGCTAGGCTTGAAGATAATCCTCATCATCTATTTTCCCATGGAATAAAAATGTTTATTTATTTTATTCTCAGGGAATAAACATGTGCAATTATTCTTACACAATATTCTTGTGGCTTTCAATTGAAAAATCTAAAAGAATGTTTTAATTTCTGAATACCAGAGAACTAGTGATGAAAATTATCACATTACATATAAAAAATGCTATTTAAGACAGATCTCTGTGGTACTTTATTGAAATTGTCTTCATTGAAGTACAAATTACATTTTTAAAAATGTCATGGGTGTACATTTAAATGGATTTTGTCAAATGTAAACAGATGCAATCGCAGTAATAAATAATCCAAAAATATTTGTAGTTTTCAGTATATCCCTTGAATATATTTTGCTACATTTTTCATAGTGTTTCATGTTGGGGATTGCCATTATAAATGGAATTGTTTTCTCAATTTCATGTTTTGATTGTTATTTGGTAGTATGCAGAAGTACACCTTGGTATTTTACTCTCTTGCACCACAGATGCAAGCTGGAGTCTTCTTGTGCTGGTTCTTGATTGCTGCTGCAATTACCCAAGGACATTAGACTCCAGTTCCCTCACTCTTCCAAAGCAGACTCTGCCCAGTGATGCTCTCTCCAGGGAGTTTAAAACTGTCCATTCTCAGACTGTGGAGGCATCATTGATCCCTTTTCTTCTGAAATTCCAGCTTCTTGGACTGAGAAACTACTGGTTCCTCCAGTTCTACAGTCATTGTGGGATTATCCATCTTCTGATTATATAAGCCTATATTATTAGGATATATATATTATATTATTAGGATATATATAATTTATATATATATAAAATCTGTTTTTCTATTCCTTTAGATAACCCTGATTAATACTGATTAATAGAGCCCTTTTCTTAAAACCTCCTTTGTCTAATATTAATGTACAACTTTAGCATCCTTACGATTACTCTTGGCATGATGTATGCTTTTGTAGTCTTCTTTTAAAACTCATCTGTGTTGTTTTATTTGAATGTATTTTTATTGAAACCATAATTATATTTAGCTTTTACCCCTTTTTATAACTATTTTTATATTGTTGCTATTTAAGTAGAGATTATACAGTTTATATTTTAATGCCTACTAACATGTCTAGCTCTATTATATTTGAGTCTACCATCTTGCTATTAGTTTTCTGTATGTCATATTTGTTCTTTTCTTCTTACCCCTCCCTTATTTTGACTTTTGGATTACTTGCATGTCATTTAATATCTTATTAGATGTTTGCTTTTGGTTTATTAGCCATACCTCTTCCTTTAAGTACTTGATTGTGTGTTTAGAATATACCACAGGCATTATTCACTTATGGTTGGAGGTAAAATGTATGTTTATTATCTTGACCATGGTTATGGTTTCATGTTGTACACATATTTTAGTATTTCATTTATTGTTTGTCAATTATGCCTTAACAGAACTTAAAAAAAAATAACAAAACAGAAAGAAACAACATAAGGGTAATTACAAAGAGATAAAAGTCTCCTGTACAGTAAAAAGTCTTGAACTAGACAAAATTGTGTTAAGTGTAATAGGACATATATTACTGAGTAATATATTCTTGAGCTCTTCTTCTACCTGGGAAATTAAAATACATTCTCCTTCAAAAACAATGCAAGTTAAATATCTGAGACATCATAAGTAACTGTTGAGGCATTGCTGCTTCTACCCATCTTAACCACTGAGGCAACTCAGAAGAAAGATATAAGCACAATTACACAAACAAAAATCTAAGCCCCTGATTTTCAGTATCTTATTCCTAAATGTCTTGTTATAACATCAGATTATCTGTTCCTTTATTTTCCCCCTTATGTTTCTTCAATTATGCTTTAGAACATGGGTTAGCAAATATTTTCCTGTACAGAACCAGATATCCCATGCTTTCTGATCACATATAGTGTGTCTTGTATTTTTATCTATTTATGTGTCTGCATTAAATAATGCTTTGAAAATGAGAAAAAATATTCTTACCTGGAGGGCTGAACAGAATCAGGTCATAGTCTATAGTTTGCCAATCCCTATTACAGAAAAATTTGCCTCTTGACATAATTTGATATCTCAACAATTAAAACGAACCATAAGCATTCCCAGGGCAAACACATAATAATTGCATAACTGGGTACTACACATTCAGCATGCTTTCTTCTTCCTCCTCATCCAAGTATATATAGGGTGAATATTCAAAATCTTTACAGATCTATTCAACTGGCAGAGTGAAGACTGACATATTGACATGTTAGTGTTGCTGTTTTTTTTTTTTTTTTCCAGTTTCCAGACTTAGTTTATAAATATTTGTAAGTTAATGGAAGCCAAAAACATTCAGCTAAGCTTGGAAAACCAACTATGCTTTATTTGCAGATATATTTTATGCTCAATGGAAACATAGACTTCTCAAAAGTTAAATTCAATTCTTCCCAAATAAACAGTAATATATAAATATGGGACTGGGATTGTGGTTCAGTGGTAGAGTGTGTACCTCACATGTGTGAGGTGCTGGGTTCCATTCTCAGCACTGCATATAAATAAATGAATAAAATAAAGATCCATCAACAACTAAAACATTTAATATATATAATATATATAAATGTAATATATATGTGGCACAATAATGCCTTCTTAAAAATCATTTGTAATATTGTCATTAAATGCACATTTGGCAAAATTAACAAAAATACATAAAATATTTCCATAGAACATGCGTACTAAAAATATCTCATCCTTTTTCATTTTATTTGAGTAAATGTGTTAGTGTTGATATTTTTATACTTAGCAGATGTTTACTGACATTTAATTTGTCTACATAAAATACAATACCATGAAGGAGTCTATTTCATATAAAACTAAAAGGTGATGAAAGAGAAATAGACACAATAGTTAGAGACCATGAAAACTTTAGGAAGCAAACCTGACAACTTTGATAAATACATAAGAAAATGCTACTAACGCTTAGAACTAAAGGTGGAAGAAAAGGCAATGTATTAAAGATATATGAGCAAAGCTTCCAAAGTCTTAGGAGAGTCAGAGAAGAGGTATCACATGGAGGCAATTTAGTGTGCTTAATAAATTATTATGAGTCAGCTTTCTGGGCGAGTGGCATAAAATATGCCTGAGGAGATAATTGGCAATCAAACTCACACTGCTACTTGGAAAAAAGACTGAAGGAGGAAGAAATAGAAGCAAAAAGTGAAGAATCAATGTGCCCCTCTCCTCTAGGAAAGAATCGACATATTCCCTAAATGAGAGATTACAATGGTTTGGAATAGGTTAGTGTAGAGGGACGAAAAAAAGAGATAAATGAACATGGAGATGTGAGACAAAGGAAAGGTGGGTGACACAGTCTATTTGCAGTGGATGATCCCGTAGAGAGAGAGAGAAACCAATGATGCAAAAGCAAGAAGAAATAACACAAAATGCAAAGTACTTGAGAACTCAAATTGCATTTTATTTAGTATATTTTATTTATTTTTATTTTTTTAATTTTTACAGACTGCATTTTGATTCATTGTACACAAATGGGGTGCAACTTTTCATTTCTATGACTGTATACAATGTAGATTCACACTATTCATGTAATCATAAATATACATAGGGTAATACTGTCTGTCTCATTCTACTATCTTTCCATCCCCCATCCCCTCCCACCCCATTTTCCTCTATATCATCCAAAGTTCCTTCACTTTATTTAGTATATTTTAAATAATAAAATTAGGGTAACATTGCTAGTTGTTTAAACTCATGATAATTTAGAAGTGAAGTTTAGACTGCAAGCTATAAACTCATCCTTATATTAAAGTTTAAATCCATTAAAGATAAATATTTGCTACATGCCAGGCTATAAACTAGACTGAAAATATAAATATCAAAATACACAAATCTTAACATCTGTGAGATTTCAGATACTACTTATTTTCAGTGAAAATACTTAAGATTATCTTGTATTTTCCTTTATAAATTCTGTTATATCCTAACCAAGTAAAAAAATGAGATGTTTAAAAGCTGTGCATGGACTCTGACTCTTTCTCATTTTTTTCCTCTTTGTTTCCCTTCCTGAATAATTTACTGTCAAGCCATTATATGAAGCAGAGAAAAGTGTATCTGCAACAGAGGTGAACATGTTGTGGTGGCCCAGGGTAGGATGCTGAAGGCCAAACATGGTGACGAGAACATGGACTAATAGCATGGGTGGGGCTGAGCAGTTTGGCATGGGAGGTCAGAAGGGAATATTGGTCACTAGACCAGGATCGAGATATGAAGCAGCATGAGGAGGGAGTGCCATGTCCTACTGCAGAGGTTTGGAAATGAAATAAAATGAGAAACATGTCTGCCCAAGAAATAACCCTGTGTGTGGAGTCAGAGCCAAGACAGGTCAGAATGGCATCTCTTTAAGAATCAGCCCAGCATAAGCTGTCAGATTCCAATCAGGGTGAGGAGGGAGTCTATGCATGGGAGCAGAATGGTGTGGGGAAACACTTCGATAGGAGAAATCGAAGCCTAAAAAAAATAAGAAGGCACTGAGAAGGCTGCACAGCCTCAAGTAGTAGGAAATAATGCCATGAAGATGATCTAGTCCACATAGGATTCAAAGTATATCTATATAAGGAAGAATAGCCATGGAGATGGGAGACTGTTATAAACATGAGAATTCATTGATTAAGTATTTCTAA
Source organism: Sciurus carolinensis (assembly GCF_902686445.1). Classification (NCBI taxonomy): domain Eukaryota; kingdom Metazoa; phylum Chordata; class Mammalia; order Rodentia; family Sciuridae; genus Sciurus; species Sciurus carolinensis. Next base: position 118,490,078 of record NC_062218.1, read on the forward strand.
AGAGTAATGGAAACCAGGATTTTCATGATTAGAGAAAACAGAAAGAAAAAAAAAAAAACTAGAATGAACCCTGAGGTATTAAATAGAATTAGAACTATCAATGTTAATTTATTGTATTTAACTTTCATTAACAGAAATACAATGCATATGAAATTATATGTAAATGAATAAGCGTATGTGTGTGTGTGTGTGTTTCCTAGTTCTGTCTACTGAGAGGTCCTGGATGTAGCAACACGCCAAGAGTAAGGAGCACCTCTAGAATCTATATGTGGCTTCTGAATATATTCTCCTGAAAGAGGAACTAGGTTTTTTGCAGATATATGACTAGTTCCACTACTGAGGCAGACAAGGTGCAAACTGAACTTGGAACCCACTGCTGAGCCAGAAAACCAAGAGGAACTTAAAGAAAGAGACATTCCAAAGGGAGACGAAGTCTCTAGCAAGGATCTCCTACTGTTTTGGTTAGCAACCATCTGAATATCATGAAAAGTAAAAACAAAATGATCGCACTGGGGACACATTGCTGAGCCCGCCTCCGTCACACTGAGGTCGGAGGCCAGCAGCTGAGGCCGGCAGCTGAGCCCGCCAGCCTGTCCTCCTACTGCTGACGGGCACTGTACTTGCTTCCTTGCTGACTCAGCACAACCTCGCTGGGGCTCCCAGCTTCTTTGGAGGCGGTGCAGGCATTTTGAATTATTCCTGAGAGCGTGGCCATCATCATTGGAAGGGCAGCTCTCTTCCTGAGACACCTACAGGAGTCTGGAGGCCCTTTGACAGGTACCTCTATTTACTCACTTACATCCTCCACCCTTTCACCATCCTCTTGTTCACAACTAGAAATATTGGAAATGGTAATTGAACTGATCCTGTTTATTTTTAAAATGTTAAAGTCTTTATAGGGGTTATCTGGTTCAGGTCTACATTTTCTCGGTATTGGGTACTATTTGTATTGAACTCCCCTTCAAAGGAGAGGTAGTGGAAAACTGCAGGGTCATAATAAGACTGCAGTGGGGGAACCTCAGAATCTCTGATATTCACTGCTGGAGGGTAATATATAGAAACAATATGAAAAAACAGGGGAAGAAAGTGTCCCTAGCAAACTAAGATGCTATTGTGATAGACTCCAGTGACAACATGGCAGTAGAAATGACATAAAAAGAGTTTAGAATCTACATGATTAAAATGATCCATGAAGAAAAAGACGAGATAAGAGAGTAAATGCAGGCAAGGCATAACCATTCCCAGTAGACAGTTAAAAGAGCAAATGCAAGAAGCAAAAGAACACTTCAATAGAGAGATAGAGATTCTGGAAAAAAAAAAACAGAAATATTTGAAATGAAAGAAACGATAAACCAAATTAAAAACTCAATAGAAAGCATCACCAACAGAATAGACCGCATGGAAGACAGAATTTCAGACAATGAAGACAAAATATTTAATCTTGAAAATAAAGTTGAACAAACTGAGAAGATGTTAAGAAGTCATGAACGAATCTTCAAGAATTATGGGGTATCATGAAAAGACCGAATTTAAGAATTATTGGGATTGAGAAAGGCACAGAGATACAAACCAAAGGCATGAACGACCTGTTCAATGAAATAATATCAGAAAATTTCCCAAACCTGAAAAATGAAATGGAAAATCAAATACAAGAGACTTACAGAACACCAGGTGCACAAAACTACAACAGATTCACACCAATACACATTATAATGAAAATACCTCACATACAAAATAAAGATAGGATTTTAAAGACTGCAAGAGAAAAGTATCAGATTACATATAAGGGGAAACCAATACAGATATCTGCAGATTTTTCAGCCCAGACTCTAACAGCAAGAATGGCCTGGAACCATATATACAAGCTCTGAAAGAACACAGATGCCAACCAAGAATACTATACCCAGCAAAACTAACCTTTAGATTTGACAATGAAATAAAATCTTTCCATGATAAACAAAAGTTAAAAGAATTTACAAATAGCCTGCCCTACAGAACATTCTCAGCAAAATATTTCATGAGGAGGAAATGAAAAACAACAATACAAGTCAGCAAAGGGAGGAACTACCCTAAAGAAAAAGCCAATCAAAGGAGAAATCAAGTCAAGTTAAAAACCAAAAATAAGCCAAAATGACCAGGAATACAAATCATATCTCAATAATAACCTTGAATGTCAATGGCCTAAATTCAAAAGACATAGACTACCAGATTGGATTAAAAACAAAGACCCCACAATATGCTGCCTTCAAAAGACTCATCCCATAGAAAAAAACATCCACAGACTAAAGGTGAAAGGATGGGGAAAAACATACCATGCACATGGACCCAGTAAAAATGCAGGGGTCTCCATCCTCATATCAGATAAAGTGGACTTCAAACCTAGTTAGTCAGAAGGGATAAAGAGGGACATTTCATACTGCTTAAGGGAACCATAAAACAGCAAGACATAACAATTTTAAATATTTATGTCCCAAACAATGGAGCATCTATGTACATCAAACAAACCTTTCTCAATTTTAAGAATAAAGTAGACCAAAACACATTAATACTGGGGGACTTTAACACACCGCTCTCACCACTAGATAGATCCTCCAAACAAAAACTGAACAAAGAAACTATAGAACTAAATAATACAATCAATGATATAGACTTAATGGATATTTACAGAGTATTTCATACATCATCAAGCGAATATACTTTCTTCTCAGCAGCTCATGGATCCTTCTCCAAAATAGACCATATGCTATGCCACAAAGAAGCCATTAGTAAATACAAAAATAAAATAGAGATCCTACCCTGTATACTATCAGACCATAATGGAATGCAATTAGAAATGAACAATAAAATAACAAACTAAAACTACTCATACACCTGGAGACTAAATAATATGCTATTGAATGATGCAATGATAACAGGAGACAACAAGGAAGAAATAAAAAAATTCTTAGAAGTATATGAGAACAATGACAACATTCAAACTCTCTGGGACACTATGAAAGCAGTATTAAGAGGAAAGTTCATTGCATTGAGCTCATACAGTAAAAAAATAAAAAGTCAACAATTAAATGACCTAACATTACATCTCAAAGCCCTAGAAAAAGAAGAACAGGTAAACACCAAAAATAGTAGAAGACAGGAAATAATTAAGATCAGACCTTAAATCAATGAAATTGAAACAAGAGAAACAATTCAAAAAATTGACAAAACAAAAAGTTGGTTTTTTGAAAAAGTAAACAAAATTGATAAACCCCTAGCCACACTAACGAAGAGAAGGAGAGAGAAAACTCAAATTACTAGAATTCATGATGAAAAAGGAAAGATCATGACAGACACCATTGAAATACATAACATAATTAGAAGCAACTTAGAAAAATCTATACTCCAAAAAATAGAAAATATCGAAGACATTGACAAATTTTTAGACATATGTTCCTCCCAAACTGAATCAGGAAGATGTACACAATCTAAACAGATCAATTACAAGCACCAAAATAGAAGAAGCCATCAAAAGCCTACCAAACAAGAAAAGCCCAGGTTCTCACCGAATTCTTCAAGATCTTTAAGAAGAACTGATACCAATACTCCTCAAAGTATTTCAGGAAATAGAAAAGGAGGGAACCCTTCCAAATTCATTCTATGAGGCTAGTATCACTCTGATATCAAAGCCAGACAAAGACACATCAAGGAAAGAAAATGCTAGACCAATATCCCTGATGAACATAGATGCAAAAATCCTTAACAAAATACTGGCAAATCACATACAAAAATATATTAAAATGGTAGTGCACCATCATCAAGTAGGGTTTATCACAGGGATACAAGGTTGGTTCAACATCTGGAAATCAATAAATGTAATTCACCACATCAATAGACTTAAAGTTAAGAATCACATGATTATTTCAATTGATACTGAGAAAGCATTTGATAAAATACAGCACCCCTTCATGCTTAAAACACTAGAAAAAAATAGGAATAATAGGAACATACCTCAACTTTGTAAAGGCTAAGCCGACAACCAACATCATTCTTAATGGAGAAAAACTGAAAGCATTCCCTCTAAAAACTAGAACAAGACAGGGATGCCCTCTTTCACCACTTCTGTTCAACATCGTCCTTGAAAAACTTGCCAGAGCAATTAGAGCAAAAAAATTAAAGGGATACAAAGAGGAAAAGAAGAATTAAAGTTGTCACTATTTGCTGATGACATGATCCTATATTTAGAAGATCCAAAAAACTCCACTAGAAAACATCCAGAACTAATAAATGAATTCAGCAAAGTAGTAGGATATAAAATCAATACGCGTAAGTCTAATGCATTTCTATTCATAAGTGATGAATCCTCTGAAAGAGAAATTAGGAAAACCACTCCATTCACAATAGCCTCGAAAAAAATAAAATACTTGGGAATTAATCTAACAAAAGAGGTGAAAGACCTCTACAATGAACACTATAAAACATTAAAGAAAGAAATTGAAGAAAACCTTCAAAGATGGAAAGATCTCCCATGTTCTTGGATAGGCAGAATTAACATTGTCAAAATGACCATTCTACCAAAGGCACTATACAGATTCAATGCAATTCCAATTAAAATCCCAATGACATTCCTCAAAGAAATAGAGAAAGCAATCATGAACTTCATATGGAAGAACAAGAGACCTCGAATAGCCAAAACAATCCTGAATAGAAAAAGTGAAACAGAAGGTATCACAATAACAGACATTAAACTACAGAGCAAAAGTAACAAAAACAGCATGGTATTGGCACCAAAATAGACAGGCAGACCAATGGTACATAATAGAAGACACAGAGACAAAACCACATAAATACAGTCACCTCATACTAGACAAAGGAGCCAAAAACATACAATGGAGAAAAGAGACTGTTCAACAAATGGTGCTGGGAAAACTGGAAATCCATATGCAGTAAAATGAAATTAAACCTCTATCTCTCACCCTGCACAAAACTCAACTTAAAATGGATCAAAGACATAGGAATTAAACAGAGACCCTGCACCTAATAGAAGACAAAATAGGCCTGAATCTTCATCATGTTGGCTTAGGATCAGACTTCCTCAACAAGACTCCCAAAGCACAAGAAATTAAAGCAAGAATCAATAAATGGGATGTAACTCAAACTAAAAATCTTTTTCTCAGCAAAGGATACAATCAAGAATGTGAAGAGAGAGCCTACAGAGTGGGAGAAATTCTTTTCCACACACACTTCATATAGAGCACTTATCTCCAAAATTTATAAAGAATTTACAAAACTTTACACAAAAAATACAAAGAACCCAATCAATAAATGGGCAAAGGAACTGGACAGACAATTTACAGAAGAAGGCACACAGGCAATTAATAAATATATGAAAAGTGTTCAACATCTCTAGTAATTAGAGAAATGCAAATTAAAACAACTCTAAGATTTCATCTGACTCCAATTAGAATTGTTATTATCAAGAACACAAACAGTAATACATGTTGGCGTGGATGTGGGGAAAAAGGCACATTTTTACATTGCTGGTAGAGGTGCAAATTGGTACAGCCACTCTGGAAAGCAGTATGGAGAATCCTAAGAAAACTTGGAATGGACCTACCTTTTGACCCAGTTATCCCACTCCTTGGTTTATACCTAAAGGACCTAAAATCAGCAAACTACAGTAACACAGTCACATCAATGTTTATAGTAGCTCAATTCACAATAGCTAGATTGTGGAACCAACCTAGATACCCTTTAACAGATGAATGGATAAAGAAACTCTGGTAAGTATACACAATGGAAGATTATTCAGCCATAAAGAAGAATAGTATTATGGCACTTGCAAATAAATGGATGGAATTGGAGACAATCATGCTAAGTGAAATAGGCCAAGCCCAAAACACCAAAGGCCGACTGTTTTCACTGATAAGTGGAGAATGATATATAATGGGGTGGGGGCATCAGGAATTGAGAGAAGAATGGGGGAACTTTAGAATATAGAGAAGGAAATGAGAGGGAGGGGGTATGAAAAATGAAGGAATGAGACAGACTTCATTACCCTATGTACATGTATGATTACACGAATGGTATGAATCTACATTGTGTACAACCATAGAAACGAAATGATGTACCTCATTTGTGTACAATGAAACAAAATACAGTCTGTAAAAAAAATAAAAACTAAATAAAATAATAATAAAAAATGATCACATTGGATTATAAATTGTTTAACTAAATAAACAGTCATAAGCCTATGCAGATGAGCTTGAAGAGGGAAGAAATTTTATAGTTTTAAAGTATTTTCTCATAAAATTCATTTTGCTTTAAAATTAGGAAAGAGGCCATTTCAAGTGGAAAATTCAGGTAGATAATGGATAATCAAGTATCATTATTTTTATTCATAGAACAAATTAAAATTATGCATCACTTAATAGACTTAACTAAGAACAACAATATCTGTAACATTCCCGTCAAAGGTAAATAACCTGATATAATAATTATGAAACATCAGAAAACTAAAATTGATAAACATTCTAAAAAAGAGCAAACACAAAACAAATGATAAACTGGCTCATAATATTTTTCAATATTAAAAAAAATAATAATAAAAAAAAAATAAATTGAACGATCCTGAAAATCTCTTCCAAACTGATGAAGATGAGAGAAACATTAAAAAGAATTACAATGCTTAATACTGAACTGGATCTATTTTTTTTTTTTTTTTGAAACTCTTGGTGAAATTTGAATGGGGATTAGAATTAAATGGTAGTAGAGATAGTGAAGTTTCCCGATTTTTGTGCTTTTATTGTGCTTCCATGGATATTTTCAAATGTCTCAGTAAACAAATACTCTTATATAATACATATAACCTTTCTGCAAATTCTTCACAGATTCAAAATTAAAAATTGAAATTAAATAACCCTTCAAAAATGTTTTAATTTAGCTGAGCATGGAGGCACATGCCTATACTCCCAGTGGATCAGGAGGCTGGGACAGGAGGATCACAAGATCAAAGCCAGCTTCAGCAATTTAGGGAGGCCCTAAGCAACTTAGTGAGACCGTATCTCAAAATAATACTTAAAAAATGGGCTGGGGATGTAACTCAGTGGTATAGTGCCTCTGTGTTTAATCCCCAGTACAGAAAGAAGAAAAATGCTTTAATTTAAAAATAAAACAGGTTGGGTATAGTGGTACATGCCTGCAATCCCAGCTAGACTGCAGGCTGAGGTAGGAGGATCCCAAGTTCTAGGCCATTCTCCATAATTCAGTGAGACCCCATCTCAAAATTTTAAAACTCTTCTTTACTAAAGATTGTTGTTTCACAGTAATGTCTAATTAAGAAAAAGGAATATTAAATAAAAATACAACTGAGAAGAGACAAGAAGAGAATTTCAATGTATGTTACTAAGAGGAAGAAGTTGATCAGGAAAAGTTAATACAGTATGATTCCAACTATAGTACATTCTGGAAAAATGCTACTCTGAAGGCAGTAAAAGGATCAGTGGTTGCCAGCAGCAGAGGGGAGGAAGAGAGGAAAAAAGAGGCAGAACATTGAGAATATTTTAGGAAATTAAAACTACTCCGTATGATACTTTAATGGTAGAAGCATGTCATTGTACTTTTATCTGAAGCCATAGAATGTACATCACTAAGAATGATTCCTGATATAAACAATGAATTTTGAGTCAAAATGTGCAATGTAGATTCATCAGTTGTAACATATGTAGCACCTTGGTGGCAGATATTGATGGTGAGAGAAGGCTGTACATGCATTTGGAAAGGAGTTATGAAAAACCTCTGACTTCTGTTCAATTTTGCTCTAAACTCAGACATTCTCTTAGGAAAAAAAAAAGACTATTAAAAAAATTTAACAAGGAATCCAGCATGGAAATTCAATCAGGTCACCCAAACTCTATTAAATCCTGACACTTTGCCCACGTCTGCTAAAAGCTGCAAAGCCCTAACAATTTGGAGAGCACTGCCGGTGTGAGCTAGACATCTGTAGACTTAAGGAGATTCTGGAACAACTTCCTAGGAAAATTAGAAGTTCAGGATCACACTGTGAGTCAAAGGAGACTCAATTGTAACAAATAGCTTTGGGCTGGAAATGCAGCTCAGTGGTAAAGTGCTTGCCTAGCACATGGGAGATCCTAGGTTCGATTTCCAGCACTAGGAAATAAATAAATGAATGACCTTAGTGAGTTTTTGTCTTCTTTCTGTAAAAGAAAGTATCAAGTCACAATGTTTATGAAAAAGAAACACTATTGGTCATGTAAACACATTAAGAATATGAGACTACCCTTTTCAGGCAGTCTGTAAGGCAGAGAAATGAATGAGCTAAAAGCTGCCCAGAATAGAGACAGAAGCAATACCTAAGTGTGAGGTGGTGGTGAATGAGGGTGAAATGCTATGTGAGCTGTTGGAAGTTCCCTCCCTTGATACTCACTAATCTTTAATAAACTGGCCAGAAAAGCATTGATTTTGTTGAGGTAGCCTGAGCTCAGTGGGATACTAAAAGAGTCAAACACTGAAAAGAGAAAAAAAAAAGAAAGAAAGAGTCAAAGGCTGTATTGGTCTATCCTTGGGGCAGAAGTGCTGAGAGGACACTAGACCTTCCCAGAATAGGAAACTGTGGTTTAAGGTCATCTCCCCAAATCTCTTTTAATCAGTTTTTTCACTGCTATAACTAAAAGACTGGTCCAGAATAATTTTAGAGGAGGAAAAATTTATTTGGGGTCTCACGGTTTCAGAGGTCTCAATTCATCAACAGGAGGTCCCATTCCTTAGGGTTCAAGGTAAAGCAGAATATATGGAAGAAGAGTGTGGTAAAGGGAAGCAGCTCACATGATGATCATGAAGCAGAGAGAGAGAGAGAGAGACTAGGCTCAGCTCACCAAATACATAGCCCAAAGTCAGGTCCCCAATGACCCACCTATTCCAGTCACATCCTACTCACCTTCAGTTGCCACTCAGTTAATCTCTATCAGGGGATTAATTCACTAATGGGTTAAGGCTATCATAACCTAATCATTTGTCCTCTAAACCTTCTTGCATTGTCTCACACATGAGCTTTTGGGGGACACCTCACCCAAACCATAACATCTCCCAAGGTCAGGAAAGCCATAGGTGTCTTGGATCCTGAGAAAAGTAGTCCATACACATCATCACATTGTGTGTCTATACATTTTTCATTCATGACAGGTGTTAGGGGAGAAGCTGAGTAGAGTTTGCACATTTCACTTTTTCAAAAAATGCTGGAAAATTTTTGGAAATTTCCCTCATATGCAATATACGTAATGAAATAAAATTTAACATAACTATATTAACAATATACTTACATGTAAAATATATACTACCACAAGTGCATACTTTATCATTTATTTTTATATATGTACAAGCATACCCATATGTGCTGAGAAGCAAGTTATGAAATAAAATCTCATTTTATGATAAGTTAGATTCTACAATGAGGAATCAAAGGGCTCTTGGAAATGCTTCAGGAAAATGCCACATTTAAAATACATTCCCTATGGGAGTAGAAGAATAGTGGAGTGAATCAGACATTGCTACCTCATATACATATATGACTGCATAACCAATGTGATCCTATAATATGTCCAATCAGAAAACTGAGAAATTGTACTCCATTTATGTTGATCTATCAAAATGCATCAATGCATTCTACTGTCATGTATAACTAATTAGAATAAATTTTTTAAATTAAAAATAAATAAATAAATAAAATACATTCTGTGCCCTCCTTCATTATTGCCTCACAGCTATGCTCCTTCCATTAGGAATAAATGTTTAGTTCTTTGATTGAGGACCATATCAAATTGGTTGACATTTTTGTGTCATGTAACAGGAGAACTGTATTGTGGGTTTACACTGAGATACGATGTTCAGAATTGCAACTGGCAGTGGGATAGCAGGTTTCCAACTCCCATGTCTCACTCCCCCTTGAAGGGGTCTAGGATAGGAATAATCTGTATTACTTAAATTATTATAATTTTTATTGTTGTGGGACAAGTACACAAAAGTAGAGTCACATAAGTTTAATATATATGATAAGTCTACACTCAATGGTTGTTTGTGTGGCTTCTGTCACTAAGAGTAGGTTATGGAAATCAATAGGGAAAAAAACCCTTTAAAAAATACACCAGGAGGAAGTTTTACCATCCTAAGTCACTTCTGCAGATAGTTCGTTGTTGCCAATCCAATATTGTAGGTCAGGTAATGTGAGAGGTCTCTGTCCAAGAGAAGAGTTTTTGATGTAAGAACAAATTAATCAAGAGAGGAAAAAAAAAAAGGAGAAAGAAAGGAATAAAGACAGCTGAGTAAAGAAATTCTATTTTCTCTTAAAATATACAATACCTTTTACAATATTTTGAAATTATACTAGATTTTTAAAATCATAGAATCTTTCTTAATTCAATAAACTGGATATTAGATATTGATAAAAATTTTTAGACCTATTAGATATTGATAAAATTTAAAAATATGGTAGAATTATATTAATGATCAAATGCATAAGCAGTGGGTTTAGTAGTGAGTTAAATAAGATTTGCTTCAGCATATCTGATTAAATAATTGATGTGTGTGTGCGCGCGCGTGTGTGTGTGTTTGCACATATCTGTGTCTGCGTATCTGTAACATGATAACCACATTGTACATGGAGTTTTGCTTATTGGAAAAATACATCTTCGAAAACCAACTATAGATACAGAATCCTTATTTTCTATAAGAGAACAGAATCACCCCCCCAATGGAATGTGCTCCGAAATTTAATCCATTTCCTCTTCCTTCTCCTGCAGGCCTACAGAGCAATTCTCCCTGCAATTGCTCCATTGCTGATGTCTGTGTGGCAGCAAGTGACATTACAGGCCCATATGAATTCTCCTAAGGGCAGATGGATGGTTATTAAATCACTGCTGAGTCACATCTATGTTCATCTTGCAGAGATGCAGAGACAAGTATTACAGGCAGTAACTGTGTGTAAGTTGCTGGCTCTGGTTCAGTAATTCCACAGATGCCAAATCCATCTTGTTTCTTGTGGAAAACATCACAGGGTGAGGGAGAACTCGTCTGCGGCAAGTACGCATGCACATGTGCCCATCTGAAAGGTTAGCTGTAGCCCCTCCAGTCGGGAAGAACAAAATAAGATTACCAGGAAGCCTGCAGAAAATCTTAAGTCTCACTAATTTTTGCTAAGCCCTGATAATTATCTCCTATCTCCAATTTCTATGATTTTATGTGGTTTTTAAAAATTCATCCCAAATATTTGTGTTCACAAAGTATTCAACAAGCATGTCATGATTTTTAGTCAATTTTAATTACAAGGAAAATATCTGGAGAGTGTGGGTTTATACCTACCTTTCCTCTCTCATTTCTCTTGTTTTTATACCACCTCACACTCAGTGTTCCAAACAAAAATTTTCATCATATGGAGAGCAGATTAATGAATGTCAATATTATTTGACAGTTTTGCAATCACTCAAATTCTATCTGAAATGAACTTATCAAGGAATGACTCTCAAACAAATTTGATGCATACTATAGGAGGAATTCTAGTAAATAGAAAGTTCTCAACCTTATCACCTAAAATACATATACACAGATGTAAAACTCATGAGTACTCAGTACAAGTATAAAAATAGTTACATGTGTAACAATCACAAGCATTTCTGGAAACCATATGATTTCACAGGAGGTGAAGTGAATTCACAAAAAGTGTAACTCATGATTTCTGCCTCCAATGAGTTTACTGATATGTCTGTTGGTGATAGAAACGGGCCCAAATTTGGTCCTCTGGTTTTCTCAATATATGTATTACCTTTGGAAGGTTATGCATTCAGGCTTTCATTTCCAGAATTATTGCAGAATAAATAACCTGAGAACATTCTCTCTGGACAAGACCTATTTATAAATACTGTTAATGCATGACTGAACTTACATGATAGTAAAAGAAAGTCTGTAAAAGCTATGATGCTCGGATGCCTTCACTGACATTCAAATATGTCCAAATTATAGTTCTGATTTGTCTCCTTGTTCTAGGATTGCCTCTTATGTAGCAATAAACACCAAATAGAATGGATGTCAAGTTATATGATAATAATAATTAACCGGTACTATGGCCCACACTCTATGCACCATTCCTGGACTCTGTACAAGGTTGCTGATTTGCAGGAAGAAAACTGAGTATACCCTGAATGCAAGGAAGAACACCAGGCAATAACACTTTTTTAGATCTATTTCTCCACTGAGAGGTACTCTCTAGATTTGCTCATCAGTATATGCAGTCCTGCCCGATTATAGTGGGCCTGAGATCACCCAGTCAGGCCATTGTTTGAGTATACTTAGAAAAGAAGTACACATTAAAAAACGTGTTATTATGGTTTGAATGTGAGGTGTCCTTCAAAACTCTGTGTCAATGAAGGAATATTCAGAGGCAAAAATTATTAGATCATGAGAACTATAACCTGATCAGTCCATCCTAGTTGGAATAGACTCTGTGGTGACTTTAGACAGGTGGGGTGTGACTGGAGGATGTGAGTCACTGAGGTTGTGTCACCCTGGAAGGGTTCACCTTTCCTGCAGCCCCTCCCGCTCGCTCTGTCAGCTTGCTGGGGCAGCCTGGAGGTGAGCCACTTTCTCTCACTGGGCCCTTCCACCATGGTGCTCTGCCTCACCTTGGTCCAGAGCAACACAATTGACCGTGCATGAGCTGAAACTCTGAAACTCTGAAACCATGAGCCAAACTAAACTTTTCCTTCTCTAAGTTGTTCTGGTTGGGCATTTGGTTACAGCCACAAACAAAAACAAAAACAAAAACAAAAAACAAAAAACAAAACTAACATAACATCTAAATGCACTTTTATGTATAAAATGGATAATTGTGCCTCTCTCTGCCTTATTTGTTCTAAAATTTTGGCACAAAGAATATAAGACATGAGTTAGTTATTATTCTCTCCAATATGCCAACATAATGTAATGAAAAACATTTGAATTAATATGACTAGGAGCTCATCAACGAGATGATGACTGATTTGAAGCACTCTAGAAGATCTTGATATAACAGACTGTGTAAAATACCCTTTATTTACAACCCAGCCCTAGTTCTATATAATATCCCACTATAAACTGTGCCTCCAACTGGGCAGTTGCCATGTTTTAGACAGCTAGGGTGTTTTGAAGAGAATTTTCTGTTAGAGATTTCCTGAAATTCTAAATTGTGATGTTCGTAAGCTCTTCCTTGGTGGATCAACACTAGCAGTATCTAAGCCTGACTCTTTATAAAGAGTCAGTAACTAAAGTGCTGTAACTTTTTTTCAATATCTTTTAAATGATTCTTGGTAGTTTAATGGTGCTGGATTGTTAAATGCTGCCAAGAATCTCAACAAATCCTCCAAACATCTTCCAGGTAAAGTTACCTAGAACTGCTACTTCCGGTTCCCTGACTCCTGCAGTTATAATGATCTTTATTAATGTGTGGCTTTGCTCCTTATAACATTAAATTAAAAAGATGAAACTTTTAAAATGATTGATGCACATTAAATGTACCTCTACATTTCACATCTTAGAAAATTTTCCCATCACATTAAAAAACAATGAACTCTAAATATATCAACTCCTCAAGTTTGTTTCTTTTTGGGATTCTGAAATGGAAACTGCCTATTCAAAGCAATTGGCCTCTTGATCTTTGATCGATTTTCCAAGAGAGTAGGGGGAACTGAATTTATCAAATATGTACAATATCCAATGTACTGAGACTAATGCTCTGACTTTCCATTCCGACTACAAAACAAAACAAAAAAAACCATGAGTTCTCTATATTTTACTTCACAGATGAAAAAAACAAAGCTCACAGAAATTATGTAACTTGCTGACAGTCACACAGTCAGGACTCACCCATAAATTCGTACATATATAGCTATTCTCTTTCATTACAATGTGCAACATAGGTTTCATTTTTAGGTCCATCTTATAAAACATTGAAGACCATGTCAGGTGTAATATGTTACCTTTCAGGAAAAAGCTTCAGGGCATGATGGCTCCTATGGAAACATGGACCAGCAGATGAGGAGCAAATCGAAGCTAGAATGGGGTCACACATTTGGATAGACTAGGATAGGATAGGATAAGATAGGATAGGATAGGATAGGATAGGATAGAATAAGATGGGATAGGATGGGATAAGATGGGATAGGATAGGGTAGGGTAGGATAGGATAGGATAGGATAGGATAGGATAGGATAGTTCTGGTTGAGAAGTCCTTAGAAGCTGACCCCTGAGTAAACCTATCAACTCAAATCAGTCTCATTCACATGGCAGAAAATGACTTGCACTATTTAAGTGATGGCCACTAGAGCAATTACTACAGCAATTAGCAGCAAAAGACAGATTATAACTATCGATAAGCCATATCTGGACCAATACTCTTCATTTATTAGCAATTATTGAGTGCCAATTGTATGCCAAATATTACTAAGCATTGAGGACACAGATATAATTTGCTATTGCAGTTACTAGACCATCAGTAACAGGACTTTGCCACTGAGTCTTGACATCATAACAAAGTAAACTCTAAATGGAGGGAGAATCTGAAGAATCTGGACAGAAAACAAATCATAACCTAGATATAGGATCTCTGGCACCAATATCACAAGCATTGGGAATAGGTAGGATGAGTACTTGAAACAGATCTTTAAAAGTCAGGGTCAACACATGATCACCAGATTCTAGATCCTAGATCTAAACCTCACTGGAAATTCAGTAATAAACCCTTTCAATTAGATCTGTGTTCTGGCCTTTAACAGAGATTTCAAAGTCTCAGATCAAGAAGGTTCATGGTGTTTATTATCCAGTTCACAAGTTCACACTTAAACCATTATAAAACAGCACTGAATATTCACTGTTATACTCTGTTTGGATTCTTAATGTGTCTCCTATGTGACCACCGTTGTCATCAGACAAATATCATAGATTTATCTTATCAAGCTGTTCAATTTAGTCTGTTTCCTTGGTGGGGAAAGTGACAACTTCATTTTAAATCTTTTGAATATGGGTTTCATATTCAAGATTGGTCAATTATCATCATCATAATGATCAGTTGCCATTAGAAGAGTAACTTTTTGGAGCAAAGATCATCTTTATGCTTTTTAAAATAAGCATACATCAACTATATTGCTTTTGTACATGCAATTTGAAGTTATTGTATAGATCTGATTATTAATATGTGTTCTATGGATTTTTGTGACTTTAAGATCTCTTAAGTGTCCATCGAATCTCCACACAGATGTCAAAACTCAATTAGGAATTAAATTAATTCATAATCATTATCTTATTAAATGATTGAAATTTCTTTTAAGTAAGTTTATTCTTATGCTGATATTATTAGCTACTTGTCTATACACTAAGCTCCATTCACTGATTTATATGGTTTCTTTCATTTTACTTTTTTATGAACCATGTAGGTGATTTTTGCAGAAACTATCCACAAAATTCCAAACCTAAGACATATGTGCATCTACGTTTAATATTGGACTTTATTATGAAAATGAAAATTATATTGGTCAACTGAATATATGCACAGAAAGTATTCAGACCAATAGTATTCAACAAATATTTTGTACAGAGGTTCTGATAATAAACATATTATAATGCCTTGTGCATCATTCAGTCACTATCTTTCCTGCTCAAACTTGTTGCAGCACAAAAACAGGTAAAGACAATAAATTAGTGAATGTAGCTATGTACCAGTAAAAATTTATTTATAAAAGTAGTTGTCAAGGCTGTGCATGGTGGTGCAGGCCTGTAATCCCAGCAACTCCAAAGACTGAGGCAGGAGGATGGAGAGTTCAAAGCCAGTCTCAGCAAAAGCAAGGGTCTAAGCAACTCAGTGAGACCCTGCCTCTAAATAAAATATGAAATAGGACTGGGGTGTGGTTCAGTGGTCAAGTGCCCCTGAGTTCAATCCCCCATACCCCCCAAAAAAACAAGTCATCAAGAAAATTTGGCTTATGGGCCAGTTTGCTGATCTGTGATTTAGACATCATCTGCAAGGACCCTGCTGTTTATTGAACTATAAAAATTAAAATTATAGGATGTATTTGACCAGAGCTCCAAAGTTAAAGTCAAAAGTGCAATAATTCCACATATAAGACAGCCAGACAAAGCCTGGTGGCTTAATAGGGTTGGTCTGAATCAGATCTGCAGTCATCCACATTTCCTCTCTTACTCTCCCACTGCCATTCACACTCCATATCTGGGCTAACTTCAAAGAGAGAATGGGAATAAAAGAAATGGAAGAGACAAATTTTCAACACAAATATCAAAGCTTTCTACTTCGTGGGATGTAAAGGTTAATGGTGGGGAAGACATAGGTAAAATGAACCAGAATTTCCCCTGTCCTCTCTCAGGCTTCATGGTAGAAAGTTGTAACTCAATCACATTCAAGGTAAGGTAGTAAAAAGGAGGGAAGATGGTAACATCATTCCTTGGACGGATAACTCACCACCAGTAGACTGCTGAGTTCCATCCTTGAACCACAGTTAGAATGGGGAGGATTATAGTAAGGTAGTTCTTAGCAGCACATGACATAAAACACCTGCAATTGTGGCATTTTGAAAACTTCAGATCAATATTCATTACTAGTATATAGATTTCTTAAGACTTGAAACTTATTAGTAAATCTCTGGTCAAAGGAAAGAGCAAGGGACCAGTTATAATGTTCCTGAGAAGTGCAACCTAGTTCTTGGAAGCCTTGTTTCCTGCCTTCAGAAGAAGCACTGGCCATTTCTTGTGAAGTAGCCATAACATTTAAATAGGTGATCAACACTAGAAAACACCCAAAAATCTCAGTTCTACTTAGTGGACAATTCACCCAAGAGTGACCTGTAGCTGTCCACCACTGATGAGGTTGAAGGAGAACTAACATGGAAAGTTTCCTCAGTTATGAAGAAGAATTGGATGAAACTGAACCCTCCTCCCAAAGAACCTTACATACTTCCCATACCAAGATAATGGTGTGGAAAGAGTTGAGTTCTACCATCAGGAAATTGACTTGGACTACCTGGCACTTCTCATGATC
This sequence comes from Sciurus carolinensis, assembly GCF_902686445.1. Taxonomy (NCBI): domain Eukaryota; kingdom Metazoa; phylum Chordata; class Mammalia; order Rodentia; family Sciuridae; genus Sciurus; species Sciurus carolinensis. The sequence continues at coordinate 118,507,143 of NC_062218.1, forward strand.
AACACAAACTTGCTTTTAGCAAAACCAGTACTTCTCATGTTCTAATAGCTAAAAAATACTGGAAATGTGTTTATAGCAATTGATCATGAATTTCCCTTTACTCCAAGCACAAATAAAATCAAGTCTATAAGAGCAGGAAGAAGACAGTTACATTTAAATTGAATTTAAAATAAAAATTTCAAGATAAACTGTTTTTATTAAGTAAACAGTTAAAAATGCTTATATGTCACAAAATTGTTGAGAGATATGAAAGTAGTGCTTTGCCTGGAAACAGTAAAATTAAACAGATATGGCATAGAATTTACTACATATAAAATATGTATACATTACGACTAAACTACATAACCCTGACACTGATCAAAATTTTATCCATTATTTTAGGGTATTCTTGAAGAAAGGAATAAGATGGTGGTTGTATATTTGTTATACCATTTTATAATGGCTTCTAGAAAACCCAGGAACGATTCCTCTGGAAATAATTCATTAACCCGTATCACCTACACTTCAAGTAAGGGACAAGGAGACTTGGATTCTGGGTACTGCATTTTAAAACTATAATCTCAGTTTATTCTGTAGCCATTTAACAAGGCACTAATGTAATCATGCATCAAGATGATGAGTGTAGCATAACCTATTGGTTGTGCATTGTGCTAATTCACAGTGACGTGTTTCCAATTACTATGGGATCAGTTACTCAGTGTAAAGGCAGTAAAGAAATCATACTTTTAATATCATGTGACTATTAAAACACCTTGTCAAACAAAACCCTTTATCCGAAGAGCTCTGCTTTCACTAACAATATTATTTCTAAACACTGCCATCCATTGCCCTTGGAACATGACATTCAGATTACATATTGTACCCAGAAAAGGAAATGAAAGATTTTGTAACCATTTTTCCTATTTGTCAAGGAAAAAATTTAACATAAAGTGTTATCCTGAGGACATTCTGGAAAAACAAATATATTAAAGACTCAGAAGTACACAGAAATAAAAATAATATCTTACTTTTCAACATAGCTCAATACTGTATAAAACCCTGATAAGAATGAATATATGGAGATATTTGAGCACAAATATAAAATTGTTTCCTAGGGTGTGAGTAAAGAACAATAATGTTCTTTACTTCAGTATCTAGATATATCACAGTATTCTGAAATAATAGCAGAATAATATAGAAAAACAAAGCAATAAGCACAAAAAGTCTTTAACTGTAAGTGTGGATATATAATCATCATGATGATTATTAAATAGATACACAGCTATGAGCATGAGGCATTCAATGAAATGTGATAGGGTAAACATGTTTAATTCAATTTCTTTCCAAACCCACAGAAATAATACTTTTAAAGACACAAAGCAATATGGACAAAATAAACAGGAAAGAAGATGAGTAAATGAAAACCGATTAAAGATTTCAAAACTTTGGAAAAATCAAGTTAAATAGCTAGAGATAACTAAATTGTCAGAATAGAGAAAACTGTACTTCAACTGCTTGTGGAAGAGTAAGCTAAACAGAAGCAAATTCCTGGCCACAGTGCGATTCAAGGACTTGAAGCTCAAGGCCCTCTCAAAAAAGGGTTCTGACTTTGTAATAAAATCAGAATTTTCTGAAAAAATATATGCAAAAGTTGTTTAAGCTCTTAACCCAAATCCCACTGAACAGAAGACTACTTGTATTTGTTGTGGCAGGCACTGAGAAATTTGCTCTATGAAAGTTAGATCTAGTTTTCTAACTTGAGGTGAAACCAAGTATGAGGTTGCTGTACAGAAAACATGGCAATTAAGTATAATTCTAGATTATAAAGAGTGAAATCCCCGCCTTCTCTATGTAATTCCCAGAGACACTTCCTTTGTTGGAAAATTACAGATACGAATTGAAGGAATTTGGCCTGAAATGAAATAAAAATTTAAACTACTGTGATCATGTCAGGACCTGTTGGAGGATAGCTAAAGTGAGAGCATTCAGGCGCTGTACTCTAACTTGTACATTTTTGGCCAACTTCAGGTAATTATTGCCCAAATTGTATTGCCTTGCATCAGTTGGTGTTAGAATACGTGAAATCTAGGAAATAGAAGAACCTACACAGGAAAATGTTGAAGAAATTTCAAATTGCTTATATGAGAAAGCCCCAAGTTGAAGACTTGAAGAAAACCTAAAGAGAAGACCAGTCTAGAGTGCAAGAGAAAGATGGCAGCCTCCAGGAAGAACAACCCTGATGGATGACCTGATGGGTTGGTCATATTCAGAGAATATTTTTAATTTGATAATTTTTTGTTGAATTGGTGAAAAGTACATAAAAATCAAGGAATTAATAAAAGCTAATTATTCATTCCATATAAACCCTCAAATCATAGAGAATAAGCACAATGCAATATGTGTCTCAGTTATAAAATGATTATTATAAAAACAAACACACAATATAGGAGAGTTAAAGTTGTGCAAATATAGGAGAGTTAAGGTTTATTTAACTGAGAGAAATAAGTCTTCATCCTCATTTTTCATTTAGTAAGTTGATATACATGGTCTGAAATTGAAAATTCAAAAAGTGATATAAAGCATATTATTTATAAATATGAAAGGAAACACCACACATGATAAGCAAAAGAGTTGAAGTGACCAAACATGGATCATGAGACCCAGGGATCCCATAATAAGACTCTCTACAAAGATCCAAAACACCTTGGCAATTCAGAATATAGAATTCAGAAATGTTCAATTTAGAGAAGCAATGAAATGCAAAAATAATATTTATTGTATAGCACTTCCAAAGAAGTTTTAGACACCTCTATTTAATCATATTCATACTTCTGATATATGAATTTGAATGATCACAATTCATAGATTATTTTTTTAAAATCATGTATAGTCTTGGGTAATTTTAGGTAAGGTTCTGGTTACCAAATTGTTTTTTTAAAAAAATATTTTTCAAAAATTTGGAAAATTTGAATTGAATTAAGGACAGAAATTTTTTACATATTTGAAATTTTCTTACTTGAAAAATTATGTGCATGTTATTTTTTGATAACACTACATATATACATTTAAGGGCAAATAAATGGTAAACTATGACAAATGAGAATTGAAGATGGCTTGACTAGTCATTTTCAGATAAACATACAGGTTTATAAAATATAGCTGATGAATATATGCAAGAAAAGTCAGAATATGTCCTGGATTTGGTGCAAAGCAGCCAGATTTAAAAAAATGAACTAATACAATTCATGAGTATAAACAAATTCATAAAACTAAATGTATAAAACAATGAATTCAGTTTATCATCAAAGAAAATATAATGCAATATTAAATTGTTAAATTACAAGAGAGTATACTGAACTTATAAAAGAAGTCACCATGATTAATATAGAGAGAGTATTTGAATAGGTTGACAATAGTCTGAGTAGTTCTCTGCTTAATGATTTTAGTGTTTCCACATTGAGATTCTATAACATGATGGAAAGGGGTAACCTAGTAGGCCTGGGTTGCTCAAACTCTACACTCCCAAGAATGTTTTGTCAGGGCTGACCCTTGGCTGACTTCTGAGAGCTGAGCTTTGGAAGGTTTTGAAACTTTGGAAGGTTTTGCCTGACAAATGTTTTTATATGCCTGCCTACTTGGGTCATGCTGTGCCATTTTGACCAGATAGTTTATGCTAATGATATGATTTATAGTGGACACCTGCTTTTTCAAAACTCTAGGGCTCTGGCGTCTGAGTAACAGAGTAGCGGAAGATACAAGTTATATCTCATGATTGAGTGACAACCAATAAAAACCCTGGCACCAATGCTCTGGTGAAGTTTCTAGTCAACAATATCTCACTCATGTTTTCACACATCATTGCTGGAAAAATTCAGTTTCTCCTATAAGCCTGCTCTGGGAAAGGCACACAGTCCTTCACTGTGTGTCTTTTCCCTTTGTATCCTTTTATAGTTCTGAGCTATAACTATGTACATAAGAGCTTCTGAATGCTGTGGGTCCACTAGGGAAATCACTGTGGCTAAGGGTGGTCTTGGAAATATTACCCTCAATGTGAAATTTGGCACTACTTCAGTGTGCATGTGCTCCTGATGCCAGATAATTAGGTTTCTAGGACTCCTTTCTTCAGTTGACGTTGCCAGCTATTTTGTACTCTTAATTTACCATAATTTCTTTTAACTTTGGTTGTTGTGGTTTATTATTTTACATATTACTAGCCTACTTGAAGTTTAAAACTTTACCATTTGTAGAAGCAAGCAATGACTATCTCCTATCCTGATGCTGTCTAAACAGATTCATTAGTTATTTTTTCAATTGAAATTTAATTCTGAGTTTTGGTAAGTCCCATCAAGTAGTATATATCATTATCAAGGACTATCCTATTAAAATGAGACAGGGTCTGGGAGAAACTATTAATCCTTCCAGTTTATTGAGGTGACCAATCTAGCACAATTTCACTTATGCAAAAGGTAATGTAAAATTGATAGCAACCAATACCAAGAACACATATATGTTGCTTATTATCTAATTTATATAACTGTAGAGCAGACTAACCAAAATAAGTCATATGAAAGGGGCTTTATAAACACAGTGGTGCTAGTCATTGCTATTGCTATGAATTTGTAGATTTAAGGAAGTAACAACTTGGTCAATTTGTTTCTTTTACTCAAGTTTGACACTCTCTCCTCAGCTCCACAGGAAAGAGGAATCTTCTGAGATTGCTGGTGTTCGATGGAATCCCAGTGAGAAAGGGAAGGATTTTCAGAGCAATATCCTGCTTAACAAGCTAGCAATAAGGTTTCCCCAAAGTCAGGCTCCATAAATTCCTCTTGAATTTTATGTTACCAGATAGGTGGAATAGACCACATACCCAAAGGAGTTTCTAATTTGAAGAATAATTAGAGCAAATTCTTTCTGACTAATGAGACTGTTTTCAAGGGTGAGCACAAAATGTGGATAGACTACATTTTTGTGTGTAAACAAAGCGGCATCTGCAACGATCATTAACTGAACCCCCTTCTCTAATACATAATTGATGTTTTATTCATTCTGTCTCTGAGCTGTTGCTTCTGCCAAGCATGCCCTGCCCCTTGCTGTGTTGTCTGGTCCTTCTGCCTCTAGTTATAGTAACAAGAAGCAACCCTGCAGGGAGAGCATCAAGTCTTTTCCTTCCTGCTGTGTTTTCAAAAATCTGTTTCTATGAAAATGGATGTCAACTCTACAAAAAGATGACTGTAACCATAAAGAGTATACCTGAAAAATAATTTTCTAAGTAAACATGCTTTATTTTCCTAGAGAAAAAATAGGTAATGCATTGTAATTTGTAAAGGAAAGAAGCACTCTATAGCCTTTACAAATCTCCTACTCCTTTTCTGTTTACCTATGTCTCACATGCAGAAGCCTCCTGGAACTAAGAAGAGTGGAATTCAACCCACTTTCCTCAATGGGGAATCTGCAGGTACCCTTTTTATTTATTTTTATTTTTGGTACAGGTGATTGAAATTTGGGGCATTTTACTGCTGAGTTACATCTCCAGTCCTCTTTTTTTTTTTTTTTTTTTTTTTAATTTTTTAAATTTTGAAACAGCCTGGCTAAGTTGCTTAGGGTCTCTCTAAATTGCCCAATCTGGCCTCAAACTTGCAATCCTCCTGCCTTGGTCTCCCAAGTTGCTGGGATTACAGATGTATGCCCCTGTGCTAGACAGAAGACACCCTTTTAAATAGAGAAGAAAGTGTTAGCATGACTAAAAATATAGAAAGTAACAAAGTATGAATCTGTTTTTCTCCTCTTTGTATTTTCTCCTTAATTCTTCTATTTTGCATCCCTCAGGATTTAATTAAAAAAAAAAAAAAAAAGAAGGTAAGATTTTTCAGGAGATCCAAAGACTATTATTACCAAGGAAAATTCAGTAAATAAATATGATCATGAATTAATTGCATTAACAAGGACTAGCCTATTAAAATGGAGAATAACTTAAGAAAGAAAAGCAAAATCAGATATTTCCAATATGATCATAGAAAAGTATAAGAAGTATAAAAAACTTCACTAATTTTATTCATTTTCTTATTTAAATATTCTGTAATAAAACTAAGAACTCATTTTACTTCTAGGACAAATTCTCATCTTTTAATTGTCATCATATTTATTCATTGAACATTTTTTTGAGTATTGTATTCACTATGAACCAGATTCTCTTCTAGTTTCTGAGGACATGCACTTAACAAAATAGACAAAAAACCCTAATGTTGAAATTTATGTTCTAATGGAACTTAGACAACATGTATACTAATAAACACAACAGATAATTTTCTTGAATGTAGCCAGTGCTTGGGAGAGAAAGAAGGCAGGTTGGTGAGACTGGGGCAAAAGGACAGTCAGTGTAGGTAATGAACAATGGGGTCAGGAAGATGGAGGCTGATTCAAAAGGAAATAAAATACACTAAAGCACCTCCCCTTTCTCCGACCTGTTGCCAAGGTAACCTGCCTCCAGGGAATTGTTCCTCCCAGCAAGGAGTTGTTACTGAGTACACCCTGGGGAGCTCCCTTCCTGCCAGCACCTCTGGATGGCTCCTTTCCCTGCCCTTTGTTATTCCACCTTTTGGTCATGTAGGCAAGATAAGAGGAAGAGGGGTCATGAGAAGAGAGGAAATCTGAAATGTATAAAAGGGGCAGGATCCCTCACTCCCGTGGGCACCAACTTTGAACCCCCTCCTCTACGGAGGATTCTCTCTCTCTCTCTCTCTCTCTTTCTCTCTCTCTCTCTCCTCTCTCTCTCTCTCTCTCTCTCTCTCTCTCTCTCTCTCTCTCTCTGTTCTATCCTTTCAATAAAACTATTTGCACTTGACTATGTGTTTCTTCAACACCAGGGAACAGGACCCAATCCTGATTTATTTTCAACACCGGTATCATCTCCATTTCAGTTGGACAGAGTGAGCAGAAGAACCACAGGTCTGGGGACAAAGATGTAACAGGGCTGGGTTCATCGTGGCCTTTGCAGGCCATCATAACGGACTCTGGCTTTAGTCTGAATGAAACAAGGAGATAATGGGTTGTTCGGACACATGAGCAACAATGTCTTATAAGATAAATGTGACATGAGATCACAGAACTAAAGAAAATTATTTATAACCTCAATTTTTTTCTTCCCTTTCGAAACCTGAAGAATTACATTATTTAAGTGGAAAGTTCTAGAACTTAAAATACCTGGAGGTAAAAAATGGGTTCAAACGTGAAAACAAAAAGGTAAGCAAATCATTAAGAGAAATATCTTAGAATATCAAGAAATTGCTTGAGAAAATAAAATGTAAGTAGAATGATTTCATCTCTCTCTTTTTTTCCCAGAGGAGTCTCTTTTGTTGTCAGTTCCTGATTCTTACTTCAGTCCTTCCCTGGTAGCTACCATTCATCCAGGCCCCCTGACTTCAACACATTTGCCACCAGGAACATTCTGTGATTAGCCATTTCACAAAGCACATTATCCCCTCCCCTCTGTCTCAGCCCAACTCAAGAGAAAGGTTTGAAGATAAAGGAAAAGATACTGAATCTCAAAGGAAACACGGAGTTGCAAAAAGCACCCAGGAAGAATTGCAATTTCTGAGCAGCAGACCCTTGGCCCTCACCTTTGTCCAATGCCTTTGCAACAGGAGAGCAATGCATAAAAGCAGACAACACTGATTGAAAAGTGTGTAGCTCCACCTAGCTCTACCTCTAGTCCAGCCCCTAGTGACCATTCTGTATTCATACTGACACCCCACACCAAAAAATTGCTCTCTCCCTCTGAAGACAGCCCACATTGTCCCCTGACTGGTTATTCCTTGCTTTACCCTAAAAATATCTCTTGAGATTGCATGAATTCTCCCTTAAATGTGTATCTACTTCCTCAAATAAAGCTCTGTCTTTGCTTATGCTAAAATTCTCTTCCATCCTGTATGCCAAGAACCCTCTGGGTTCTCAACTGAGTTTCCCCTTATTTCTGAGAACTCCTTTGTCCATGACAAACTTACTTCATTTATTACAGTTCATTTGCTCTAAATTTTCTAAACTGCTCTTTCAAAGGCTTTACTCATTTGATTCTATAAGTGATCTGCATTTAACCTCTTCACAAATGTTTTTCAAAATAGAAGTGATCTTAGGAAAGCACAAATTATGGATGTGTAGGATAAAGTCACACATGGCAATTTTCCCTCCTTTTAAACAAAACTTTATAGTTAATAAAATTATATTAATTAAATAATTGTAAATTATTTGTTTTGCTTAATGAAAATAATTCTGAATAAGACAAAAAAAAAGGCTACAGACTGAGCAAATTCCTTGAAGCATCAGACAGCTTTCAAGTGTTATAGACAGAACTATACCTCCCCAAAATTCATGGATTAAGTCTCTAAGACCGCTCCCATATGTGACTGGATTTAGAAATTGGATTTTTAAAGAGTTCATTAAGGGCAAATGAAGTCATGGGAATGAGACCTTAATCAAAAAGGACCTGGTGACCTGTTATAGAAAGAGATATTGGGAGCAGTGGAGTGTACAAAGTCATGTGAGGTCACAGTGAAAAGGTGTTATCTGTCAACCAAGAGAAGAGGCTCAGGAGGAACTGAAACAGCTGGTCTGATAAAACATGGAACCTAGATGGATGAGTTCTTTTTCTCATGAATTCAAAGAATTAAATCCCCATAGACACAAGGGTGAGAGCAAAGTAACAGGATTTATTACAGTAATAAAAGAAGAGTTCCAGAAGAGGGAGGGTCCCAAGAGAGTGTTCCCAGTGGGTATGTATTGTCTGGGGATTTTTATGGCCTCCATCTGTCCCTGTAGGTGACTGGTGGGATGACATGTAAATGCAGGATTCAGAAAGGGGCCATCAACTTTCTCTATTTTGTCTTCTTCAGCACATCTAAAGAAAAGTAATTTCTAAGCCTTTATTAGCACAAGGTGGGAGTGAGGGTTTATTGGCACAAGAGAAAGTACTTGGGGTAAGGATAGAGTTTGTGGTTGGCCGTCACTAGGGATAAGGATAATTAAGAAAGAACTGTTGTGGTTGAGCTGTCTGGGTCAGTGACAAGAAGTTCCCCAGGAGAGGATGGCATGGTCTCATTCCCTTCTTCCCTTCTCCTCCGAGGCCTTTGTCATATCTGCCCATGAGTGGTCTACCTTTCTGCCTCACTGGAACCTTGACTTCAGACTTCCAGCCTCCACAACTGTGAAAAATACATGTTCTGTTTAACCCCAGAAGCACATAGTCTATGGCATTTCATTACAGCAACCTGAGCCCACTAATGCGAAGACTTTGAATACAGCAAGGACTTAAGTAAACAAGTATAGATCACATGACATGGGAGAGAGCTGGAGAGAGGGGAGTGGCTTGCCTTAACTGTGGAAAGACAGGTGGTTAGATCATGAAGATGATCATTAGGCCTTAAGCTAAAACCTTAGAGAGAAGTCAGAGCTAAAACAGGATTAGGAAATGCACATAAGTTATTTGCAACTCATGAATTGAGTTTATGCCCCCTCAAATTTTATACATTAAAACCCTATGGCCAGATTGGATGGTGTTAAGAAGTGAGACTCTGAGAAATAATTTGGTTTAATTAGGTCATGAGACTAGAGCCCTCACGATGGGATTAATTTCCTTACAAGAAGAGGACAACAGTACAGCTTGTGCTGTGGGCCAGGTAAGGAAGCAGTGTGGACACTCACCAGACCCTGGATCTGCCACTGCCTTGACCTTGGACATACTCCTTCAAAATGTGGAGAAATCATTTGTTATTAAAGCCACCCAGTATGGTGTTTTTGTTATATGAGCCTAAACTAAGTCACGACTATTTCTAAAATTCTGCAAAAGCAGTTATATTTTAGATAGTTAAGATAGTTTTTCATGAGCCATGCTCAAGTACATAAGAAAATACATTCAAGTGAAATTTAACTCTGCATCATAAATGCAGATTCTCCCATTAGTTATGAAGTATGAGTCATAGTTAATATCTTTGAATTTCAGTTTCTTCATGTACACTAGTTTTCATAAAGGTCTCATTCTACTCAAATTTTAACTGTGTTTATTTGTCCATGACAAATAAGTAAATTAGTACATCTAGTACAGAACATGTAGGTTACTTAATATTTTATGGAATTTACAATTTGAATACAGGCTTAAAGAGCACTCAGACAAGGAAAAAGACATTGGACTCTCTTGATCCATCTCTCTCATTTTACAGGCATTAGAAGTGAAGCTGATGGAGATGAAAGGTCAATGGACTCCTTTAAGGTGGCATGGCAGTGCCGTGGTTAGAACGTAGGGCATACCCTTCCAACAGCATTGCTATGCTCATCTCCACACATATTCCAACAATTACTACTGCTAAATGTTGAGTATCACATATTAGAGCTTCAGTTTTAGAAATTGTGTACTCTGTTTATTTTACAGGTGAGGGAATTGAGACCCAAATTCTTAATTGATGAGACACAATATCATAGATCCTCCTCTTTGTATGTATAGAGAAAGCTGTAAATGAGGTATCCTGACTTATAGTTAGCTAACATTCTGCCCTATGCCCAAACTAGTAGTAAACTAAGGACAGGGTGATCAGAGAAGACAATAGAAGATGTACTATCTACAGAAAAATTAAAGTCAATTATACAAACTAAAATTTGGTCCCTTTTTAAGTATCCCCATGTATCAGTAATTTTAAATAATTTCAGTGATAAAGTACTTTTAAAAATTATACAATATCCTAAACAACTTCTGAGGACACTATTTAATTTTAATAACATATACAAATTCAAATTAGTGCATATTTTCATTTATCCTTTAGTAAACATCATCTTTCATATGGAAGTAAATGTGAAGAATTCCCTGTTATGTAGTTATACAATGAGTCTCTGATACACCTGAACTCATTTATGGATCAAAACTAATTTAGACTATATTCAGCTATTAGGATAGTAAAAACATATTTTGTTTAACAATTTGCCTATAAAAGAGAATTTGAGAACATTCAAACCTGATTTTAAATTGGTATTCATTATATAATAATAAAGTCCTACTTGAGAAGGAAATTCAGTAACCATTTCAGCAGATATTTTGAGGGGGATTTTACCACATAATATTAAAAAAAACTTAAAAGACTTCATTAAAATAACTCACTTTTTCTTCTGTTTTCCATAATAGCATGAAGTAGAAATTGTGGTGGTTAGTCCAAAATTGAGCTGGAAGGCCAAATCTAACCACGTTTCTCATTTCCTCTACTGTTGATGTTCTATTAAAAGGTAATGTAAAAAGCGCGGCGGGTCGCTTGGTCTCGGAACGGCGGCACCAGAGCTCCGGGTGGCTGCCCAGAGGAGGAAGAGGAGCACAGTGGGTGGCTTGAACTTGGAGTGACTGCACCAGGGCTACAGGCAGCTGTCGGGAGGAGGAGGTGCGCAGTGAGTTGCTTGGACTCATAGCAACCGCACCAGAACTCCGGGCGGCTGCCTGGAGGAAGAGGCATGCGGCCGGTCACTGGAGCTCGGAGCAACTGTATGGGGCTCCAGGTGGATGCTCAGAGGAGGGGTTGCACAGCCAGGCGATTAGGTGCAGAGCAGGGTTCCAGGACCTAGGCAGCTTCTTAGTGGAAGAGTCACACAGAGACAAACTGAGGGGTGGAGCGAAGGTTCCAGGACTGCAGGCAGCTTCTCTGAGGAGGGGCAGTCTAAGGAGACTCTTCTGCAGAGGGCGAGGCTCCCAGGCTCATGAGGTAGGTCCGGGCCCCTGGGAACATTGCAGAGGAAGGCTGCCCAGCCCAGGCAGTAGTTGTGGATTGAGGGGAACCTCTAGGAGGGGAACTAACCAGCGAGACCTCCAACCCGGGTGAGTCTTCCCTGCCGGGTAAGGTTTTCCCACAGGACGGTAAAACCAGAGACACAGGCCCAAACAGGCCTTGCCTCAGTCCGCAGCCTAGTTCCCCTTTGGATGACCATTGGTCAAAAAGTGGAGGCACCTCTGCCCACTAGCAGGGAATATACCCCACCTGAAGGCCACCACCCCTAGAGAGGCAGCTTCCTTGTGGAGCACTGTATTATCAACTTCCTCCAAGACGGCAGGCTACTGAAGACTAAGAGGGGATATACTAGCAATCTTCAGGGACATTATAAGTCAATAGAGGAAATCTACAATTTCTCAGTGGTCCACTGATACCTGAACAATATGAGAAAATAAGGGAAGAAAATGGCCCAAACAAATATAGATGTTACATCAATAAAATCCAATGACAGCATGGCAGAAGAAATGACAGAAAGGGAGTACATAATTAAAATGATCAGGGGAACAAACAAAGAGATGAAAGAACAAATGTAGGCATTGAATGATGAGATGAAAGAGCAAATGCAGGCATTAAATGATTGCACCAATCGACAGTTAAAAGAGCAAATACAGGAAGCAAAAAATCATTTCAATAAAGAGAGATACTGAAAAAAACCAAAGAGAAATACTTGAAATGAAGGAAACAATAAACCAAATTAAGAACTCCACAGAAAGCATAACCAATAGGATAGAACACCTGGAAGACAGAAACTCAGATATTGAAGAAAAAATATTTAACCTTGAAAACAAAGTTGACCAAACAGAGAAGATGATAAGAAATCATGAACAGAATCTCCAAGAACTATGGGAAATCATGAAAAGGCCAAATTTGAGAATTATTGGGATTGAGGAAGGCTTAGAGAAACAAATCAAAGGAATGAACAATCTATTCAATGAAATAATATCAGAAAATTTCCCAAATCTGAAGAATGAAATGGAAAATCAAGTTCAAGAGTCTTATAGGACTCCAAATACACAAAATTACAACAGACCCACACCAAGGCACATTATAATGAAAATAACTAACATACAAAATAAAGACAGAATTTTAAAGGCTGTGAGAGAAAAGAACCAAATTACATTCAGGGGGAAACCAATACGGATATCAGCAGATTTTTTAATCCAGACCCTAAAAGCTAGAAGGGCCTGGAACAACATTTTTCAAGCTCTGAAAGAAAATGGATGCCAACCAAGAATCTTATACCCAGCAAAACTTACCTTCAAATTTGATGATGAAATAAAATCCTTCCATGATAATCAAAAGCTAAGAGAATTTACAAAAAGAAAGCCAGCATTACAGAACATTCTCAGCAAAATATTCCATGAGGAAGAGATGAAAAACAAAGAAGCAAATCAGCAAAGGGAGGAACTATCCTAAAGGAATTGTCAAATAAAGGAGGAACCAAATCATGTCAAAATAAATAAATAAATAAATAAATAAATAAATAAATAAAATGAGCCAAATGACCAGGAATACAAATCATATCTCAATAATAACCCTGAATATTAATGGCCTGAACTTAGCAATCAAAAGACATAGACTGGCAGATTGGATTAAAAAGAAAGATCCAACAATATGTTGCCTACAAGAGACTCAATCATAGAAAGAGATACCCATAGACTAAAGGTTAAAGGATGGGGAAAAACATACCATGCACATGGAATCAGCAAAAAAGCTGAAGTATCCATCCTCATTTCAGATAATGTGCACTTCAAGCCAAAGTTAGTCAGAAGGGATAAAGAAGGACATTTCATATTGCTTAAGGGAACCATAAGTCAGCATGATATAATGATCATAAATATCTATGCCCCAAACAGTGGCACATCCATGTATGTCAAACAAATCCTTCTCAATTTCAGAAACCAAATAGACCAATAACACAATAATACTAGGTGATTTTAACACACCTCTCTCACCACTGGACAGATCTTCCAAACAAAAAATTGAACAAAGAAACCATAGATCTCAAAAACACAATCAATAATTTAGACTTAATGGACATTTATAGAATATATCATCCAACAAAGAGGGAATACACTTTCTTCTCAGCAGCACATGGATCCTTCTCTAAAATAGACCATATATTATGCCACAAAGCTAAAGTTAGCAAATACAAGAAGATAGAGACACTACCTTGTATTCTATCGGATCATAAAGGATTGAAACTAGAAATAAATGAAAGAGTAAAAAACAGAAACTACTCCAACACCTGGAGATTAAACAATATGCTATTATATGATGAATGGATAACAGAAGATATTAGGAAGGAAATCAAAAAATTCTTAGAGGTGAATGAGAACAAAGAAACATCATATCAAAATCTCTGGGACACTATGAAAGCAGTACTTAGAGGAAGATTTATTTCATGGAGTGCATTCAATGAAAGAAGTAAAACGCAACAAATAAACGACCTAACACTACAGCTCAAAGCCCTAGAAAAAGAAGAACAGACCAACACCAAAAGTAGTAGAAGACAGGAAATAGTTAAACTCAGAGCTGAAATCAACGAAATTGAAACAAACAAACAAAAAAAAATACAAAAAATTGACAAAATAAATCGTTGGTTCTTCGAAAAAATAAACAAAATTGATAAACCCTTAGCACACTAACAAAGAGAAGACGAGAGAAAACCCAAATCACTAAAATTCGGAATGAACAAGGAAATATCACAACAGACACAAATGAAATACAAAACATAATTAGAAGCTATTTTGAAAATCTATACTCCAACAAGATAGAAAATTTTGAAGACATCAACAGGTTTCTAGAGACATATGAATTGACTAAACTGAACGAGGAGGACATACACAATTTAAATAGACCAATTTCAAGTAATGAAATAGAAGAAGTCATCAAAAGCCTACTAACAAAGAAAAGTCCAGGATCAGATGGCTTCTCAGCCGAGTTCTACAAAACCTTTAAAGAAGAGCTCATTCCAATACTTTTCAAAGTATTCCATAAAATAGAAGAGGAGGGAACCCTCCCAAACTCATTCTATGAAGCCAGTATTACCCTGATACCTAAACCAGACAGAGACACATCGAGGAAAGAAAATTTCAGACCAATATCCTTAATGAACATCGACGCAAAAATTCTAAACAAAATTTTAGTAAATCACATACAAAAACATATTAAATAGATAGTGCACCATGATCAAGTGGGTTTCATCCCAGGGATGCAAGGTTGGTTCAACATCAGGAAATCAATAAATATAATTTACCATATCAATAGTCTTAAAATCAAGAATCACATGATTATTTCAATAGAGGCAGAAAAAGTATTAGATAAAATACAGCATCCCTTCATGCTCAAAATACTAGAAAAAATAGGGATAGTGGGAACATTCCTTAACATTGTAAAGGCCATCTATGCTAAGCCCATGGCTAATATCATTCTAAATGGTGAAAAACTGAAAGCCTTCCCCCTAAAAACTGGAACAAGGCAGGGATGACCTCTTTCACCACTTCTATTAAATATCGTCCTTGAAACTCTAGCCAGAGCAATTAGACAGGCCAAAGAAATTTAAGGGATACAAATAGGAAAAGAAGAACTCAAACTATCCCTATTTGCTGATGATATGATTATATACTTAGAGGAACCAGGAAATTCCACCAGAAAACTTTTAGAACTCATAAGTGAATTCATTAAAGTAGCGGGATATAAGATCAATGCTCATAAATCTAATGCATTTTTATACATAAGTGATGAATCTCTGGAAAGAAAAATTAGGAAAACTACCCCATTCACAGTAGCATCGAAAAAAATAAAATACTTGGGAATCAATCTCACAAAAGAGGTGAAAGACCTCTACAATGAGAAGTACAGAACACTAAAGAAAGAAATTAGAGAAAACCTTAGAAGATGGAAAGATCTTCCATGTTCTTGGATAGGCAGAATTAATATTGTCAAAATGGCCATACTACCAAAAGTGCTATACAGATTCAGTGCAATTCCAATTAAAATCCCAATTACGTACCTTACAGAAATAGAGCAAGCAATCATGAAATTCATCTGGAAGAATAAAAAACCTAGAATAGCTAAAGCAATCCTTCACAGGAAAAATGAAGCTGGGGGTATTGCAATACCAGAACTTCAACTATACTACAAAGCAATAGTAACAAAAACGGCTTGGTATTGGCACCAAAATAGACAGGTAGATCAATGGACAGAAACCCAAATAAATACAATTTTTTCATACTAGACAAAGGTGCCAAAAATATGCAATGGAGAAAAGATAGCCTCTTCAACAAATGGTGCTGGGAAAATTGGAAATCCATATGCAACAGAATGAAACTAAACCCATATCTCTCACCGTGCACGAAACTAAACCCATATCTCTCACCTTGCACGAAACTAAACTCAGAATGGATTAAGGACCTTGGAATCAGACCAGAGACCCTGCAGATTATAAAAGAAAAAGTAGGTCCAGATCTTCAACATGTTGGCTTAGGACCAGACTTCCTCAACAGGACTCCCATAGCACAAGAAATAAAAGCAAGAATCAATAACTGGGATAGATTCAAACTAAAAAGCTTTCTCTCAGCAAAGGAAACCATCAGCAATGCAAAGAAAGAAACTACAGAATGGGAGAATATCTTTGCCAATCATACTTCAGATAGAGCACTAATCTCCAGAATCTATAAAGAACTCAAAAAACTCAACACCAAGAATACAAATAACCCAATCAACAAATGGGCTAAGGAAAGGAACAGACACTTCACAGAAGAAGATCTACACAAGTAATCAACAAACATATGAAAAAATGTTCAACATCTCTAGCAATAGGAGAAATGCAAATCAAAACCACCCTAAAATTCCATCTCACCCCAATTAGAATGGCGATTATCAAGAATACAAGCAACAACAGGTGTTGGTGAGGATGTGGGGAAAAAGGAACACTCATACATTGCTGGTGGGGCTGCAAATTAGTTTAGCCACTCTAGAAAGCAGTGTGGAGACTCCTTAGAAAACTTGGAATGGAACCACCATTTGACCCAGCTATCCCACTCCTTGGCCTATACCCAAAGGACTTAAAATCAGCATATTACAGAGATACAGCCACAGCAATTTTCATAGCTGCTCAATTCACAATAGCCAGAGTGTGGAACCAACCTAGATGCCCTTCAATTGATGAATGGATAAAGAAACTGAGGTGTTTTTATATATATAATGGAATATTACTCGGCCATGAAGAATGATAAAATTATGGCATTTGCAGGCAAATGGATGAAATTGGAGACTATCATGCTAAGTGAGATAAGCCAATCTGAAAAAACCAAAGGACCAATGATATCGCTAATAAGTGGATGATGACACATAATGGGGGGTGGGAGGGGTTAGTGTTAGGGTTAGAGTTAGGGTTAGGGAGTGGGGCAAGAATGGAGGAAGAAAGTACTGTATATAGGGAAAAGAGGGGTGGAAAGGTTGGGGGATGAGGAAAAATAACAGAATGAATCTATGTAAATTTCCCCTATGTAAATTTATGATTACACAAATGGTATGCCTTGACTTCATATACAGAGAAACAACATGTATCCCATTTGTTTACAATAAAAAAAAAAAAAAGGTAATATAAAGTAACTCTGTCTCTCTCTCAAATACACATGCACGCACACACACACACACACACACACATGCACATAGTGTTTCATATCATTTGACAAAATTGGGGGTTTTATTTTAGTATTAGTAACTCAATTAAACTCTATAACTACTTATTTAATTATTCCAACAGTATTTTTAATTATCACATATTAAAATTTCATAATTTTGAATCTTGATTTTCTTAACAGCCCAACTACCTTGTCTTAAAAAAAAAAAATCTATTGTTATTTTCAATATTTGTACCAATGAAAACTCTCAAATTCATTCACAGTGGACAATCCAGAAGGGCCTTTCTTTTTATAAACCTAAATACCCTGGATTCTGAAGAGTCCATAAATGCTCTGATAAAAGGGTCTTATGATTTGGATCAGGAATGCCCCTCCAAAAGCTCATGTGTTGAAAGCATGATCCCCAATGCAGCAAGGTTTAGAGGTGGAGCTTTTAGGAAAAAATTGTAACCTCGAGGGCTCATCAATGGATCAATCCATTTCATGTATTAATAATCTGAATGGGCTACTGGGTGGTAATTGCCGGCATGTGGGGCATGACTGGAGGAAGCATGTCACTGAGGGCATTTCCTTTCCGATCTTATCTGTCCCCGGCCCATTTCAGGCCCTCTCATTTTTTCTGAGAGGAAATTCAGAGCTCTCATTAGGTTTTCAAAGAGGCTGGCCATCTAGATAAGCAGAGAATATAAATCCTCTTAAGTACCATTAATTCCTGAGTTCCAAGAGCAAAGAAAGTTTGATTTGCTAAATCAGGGTGATTAATACATTAGTATTTTAATAATAGTTTCTCTACTGAAAGTTTAAAATAGCTCAGAAATGAGTGTACTACATTTAAAAAGTATGAATTTCCTAAAGAAAACAGCAAGGAACAAAACTTTCTTTAAGTCAAAACATTGTGTCAATGTTTCAGGGTTAGGACATGTTTGATACATAGAGATAACCAGACAGATAGGCATGAATGCAAAAGCTGTGTTGTAAAATAATTCCAGATTTACATTAATCTCCTACAGAATACTGAAGAGAATTAAGGAAGCTTGAGCTATTTTTGTCATGCAAGAGCTGTCATTAACCCCTGAGATGTTGACTGACTCTTAGGTTCTTTGTGCAATCACCCTCCTACTGCCAGGTAGAATGTGTGTTCTAGAGGGAGTGACGGCTGAGAGAGTCAGTGCAAAGCTGCTTGAATTAAAAATAAAACGCTGAACTGTTTTTAAAAATTGGAGTTAGTCTTCTTGTTTTGATAATGTGCTATTGTCATTTGGCACCAGGGTGAGTTTGTTTAGTGTCTATTTACCACTGGAAGTTTTAAGGAAGAAAGAGAAAATAAAAAAAAAGAAAAAAGCATTACCATTTCCATTGTTTATTAAACAAAGCAAAACTAAATCACCACAACTATGTAATGATTAATTTAATTATGATTTAATTTGTCAAGCAGCAGATTCATACCAACCATGGAAAATTTAAAACGTTGTCCTAAATGCTAGATTCACTTGAAATTAATTACTATAAATTCTAATTCAACAATTTAAAGACCTACCAGTTCAAGGCAACAAGGAGTTAAAAACATCTGTTATTTGAAAATTGTTGGGTTAAACAAGCGAAACAATGCAAAAATATGATATCATCTATTCCCTCCTAAAGATTGTTTTGTGAGGGAAATGGATGAGAAGTTAATAGTAATTTTAGCAAAAATACAGAAACAAATTCAGAAAAATTTATTTTCTTTTGCTTTCAGAGGTTAACTTTTCATCATATCTATTTTTTAAGAAATAAGATATGATTCCACCAGCACCACCTTTACTTCCTCCAACTCAATCACTTCTCCAAATCACCATCCTGACTTTGTGTCTTTCTGTAAATGCATATATATATATATATATATATATATATATATATTTATAAACACACACATATGTATGTATATTTAAAACTGCACAAAGCAAATATATATATATAGAGAGAGAGATATAGATATATAGATATAAAAGATGTAGCTCCACTTAACTTTCTATGGAAAGAATTCTTGCTTGTTTCCTCCTTAATCATGTATCATTTATTAAATTTTCAGTGTTTGTTAAAATTGTCTATTTTGGAAAGTAGTGAATATTGTGTGTGAATAATTGTTATGGAGAAAAGATAATCCATGTAAAATGGGCAAAACCCTGCAGGAAGCTATCCATGATGTTTCCTATGAGAACAGAGGTACTTTTAGCCATTAACCAGGAATATCTGGCCTCAAGAACTCAGATTTGGATGACTAAGTTCAAATACAAGCATCAGATGTGGGAGTGACCCGCTAGAGCCCAGTGGCTTGCTTACCTCCACCCCCTATCCTGTTTTCCAAGGAAGAAGGTCCTACCAGTACACTTTTATCTGTATCCACTATAAATAATGCAAGCATGAGCTCCTTTCTTTGTTAGAGCCAGACACTTCTGGATGGCTCAATGGATCACACCCCTGCTTTTAAGATAATTTTTTCTTCTGTCTTTGTTTCTGATAAATAAATCTAATAGCTTTTACTTCACAGCTGGCCCATCCCTCTGACAAGAACCATTTCTGTTTCCAATGCTGGAAGTGTGGCGAGAAAACACCTCTGAAGTAATTAACAAAATGATTGACTAGGTCTTTCCTTTCCAAATTCAAACTGAAATTGTGGAGCTGGGGTTGTAGCTCAGTGGTAGAGCACTTGCCTAGCACCTGTGAGGCACAGGGTTTGATCCTCAGCACCACATAAATATAAGTAAGTAAATAAATAAATAAATAAATAAATAAATAAATAAATGTAATAAGCATATTTTAAAAACCCTGTAATTGTGGAAATATGCTTATTTTACATTGTCAAATTTGTAATTCCTTAATTTATTTTAAAATATTGATTTTATTTCTTAAATCCAGGAGATTTATGTCCTTTTCTGACAAACTATATAACCCAAATCTCTATTAATTAATTTGTATTTGAATTTATCTTATGTTTTTTGTTAATTATTTTTATTAAGTTTTCAACTAATCTTCCTTAATCTATTGATTTTCTAATTAGTCTCTTTTGAATAAAGCCCCATTATTTCAACAGCTATAGATTTTCTCTTTTTAAATTGTTAATTGACCTGTGATCCCTATAAATTTGTCAGTGGCTTTGTAATTTGAGCTTAATGCCACCTTCATTTACGTTTTACAATTTTTCAACTTACAATTAGGTTATGCTGTCTTTTGTGTCCTTAGATATTTGCCACATCAATTATCAGGAAAGACTGATCTACAAAGCTATTGATAGAAGAGCAATTATATTAGAAGGGATTCCTGAAATCAAAATCCTGTTACAATTCTTTTTGTTCATTAGCAGATAACTACATGAAATGTTATATTGTGAAATACCAAGATGACCTTAGTAGTTTCCTCAGCTTGGGTAAAATTCAGACAGCTATCTCCCTGACATCAGGCCCCTATTCTCCCTTTTCTTAGAGCCTTTACTTTTGAAAAATTATTTTAAATTTTTTCAATGCCTTTTTGAAGTGCATAACCTCTTTAACAACCTATTACTATCTTTGGGATCAAAGGATTTCTTATTCAAGTACTTGGAAAACTTCTCTGGGAAACTTAATTGTCCTGGAAGTTACGCCTGATGTATTTCAGTCTCCTGAAGAAGATGGGAGCATCTAACTTTGGTGAGACCTTGCTCAGGCCTTCATGATCATACCTGAAAGTTTCTTTTTCCTTTGGGTTAGGACACTTAGCAAACAGGTGACCTCAGATGCCCCACTGCACTCCAGCTCCTAGGAAATCTCCAGCCTTTGTTTCAGTATAGCTTAGTCTTTCTCCCTTGGTAACAGTCTTCAGTAGTCTTCCCCTTCTGTTTAACTTTGCAGAATGTCATTTTGTTTGACAATATCTTCTCTGATACATTCTCAAAACTGCAAATTATCATAGAATGAATACTTAGTTAGCCATAATTTCCTCTATTAAAAATTGGGCAACTTGTGAGAAGGCTACTATTTTTTTAAGACAGTCAAGAAACTAAAAAATTAATAAATCTTCATTATTAATATATTTACTGCTGATCCTTAAAAGATACATTGTACTTTGAGTGGTAAACTCAAATCACAGTGTTTTATTCTTAAAAATAAAGATTGGCTTTATATTCCTTTTATCTCTGCAGTGCCTAACACAGTACCTCTGACTCAAAAATTACTATATCTGAAAAACAGTTAAGACAATCACAAGTTACACAGATTTCAATGTATCTACTTATATTTCAAAAAGCACAATACAAAAAATGAAAATAACTGAAATGTTCAATTGTAGAGAGTTGGTTGAGAACATGATAGTAGCATGCATGAAATATGAGAAGGTACAAAATACATATCAATATAGGTGATTGTAGAAGGATGTCCAATTTAGACCTGGAGTAGAATATATATAAAATACACTGATAGTCTGTTAATACTGGAGAAGGAAAGCTCGTGAAGAAATTGACCTTGACAGAGGGCCAACATGAAGGGAACAAACATGGAACAATTAAGATACAGGTTTTTATTTTATTTTGGTTTTGCAGGTTTTATTAACTTCCCCCACATCTTTTGGAGAGCACACACATTCCTTGTTTTGTGATCCTCCTTATTCAAAGATAGCAATGTTGCCTCTTTCTGACCATTTTTCTGCAAACACATTTCCTCCAAATTTGCCTTTTTCATTTTTAAATTGTGAATGTATTGGGTCTTTCTGGATATTTCAGGATAATTTTCCCATCTTATGGTTTTTCTTAGAGCCTTTACTTTTGAAAAATTATTTTAAATTCTTTCAATGCCCTTTTGAAGTACATAACCTCTTTAACAACCTATTGCTAACTTTGGGATCAAAGGATTTCTTATTCAAGTACTTGGAAAACTTCTCTGGATCATGTAGTGTCACAGGTTCTAGGTATTGTATGAGTGCTTACAGTATCTTCACAAATAACAGGGAAAAAAGTGGGAGAGGAGATAGAAAAACAAAAATGTAACTAAGTCTATCTAATTGTGACAGAGATAGGGAAATTATACTGTTTATTTATTTCTATATATATTTGGGAATTTCATAATAAATGTTAAAAAATTCATTGCAAATAAATGTGAATGTTTCATGTACAACCTATATTCCCAATATTCTTTTTTAAAAAAATATGCTTGTGTTGAGTATATAGAAAGATCTACAATATGATATTTTGTACTTATCCACTAATTTATGGACATTTATAAACAACTACTTTCTTTGTTTGTCTTACTTATTTATAGTTTATGACTAGTCCAACATAAAAATGTCTAATTGGAATAATTAGATTTAATGATAAAGATGAGAGCCAGCAATATTAACAGCTTCCTATCTTCCAAAGTTCAGAAAAGAACAAGATAACATCAAGTTCACAACTGATCTCAAAGGCTGAAGCAGAAACTTCCTACATTTTTCATATGACCCTTATGGCAATCTCATTTTAAGTTAATATGATTGTCCCCATAATCAGTTGCATGCAGTGAAGAAACAATGGGTTAGAATTTAAATCCACATCTGTCTGATTTTGAATCCAGTTGATTTCTGAAATATCATACCAACCCTACTCTTTTTGCCTTGTACCCAGAACAAACAGGCTCACACATAGATTTAACAGAATGAGTTCAATTAACTTTTTCTGCTATTTGTTAATTTGAAGAACTGGGTCACTTCCCTTTGAATCCAGCTTGCACTATGGTTCTCAATAATGAGAATTGTCATCTATCTGAGAAATAAGTACCATTTTGATGACATTTCCATACGCAATCCTACTATTCTAGAGCACTTGTGGTCTTGGGGTTGCTGTTAATTCCCTCATCCCTGCTGAGACCCTGGCTGCAAACTGTCTAGCTGTAGGCTCTCAGAGGGGTGGACTGCACAATTCCTTCTCTTCTTCACACAACATCACACTTGGTTCCAAACGACCCACTCACTACCCATCCCCACACACTCTTCTTTTGGATTCAGGTCATCTGGGTCATGTTTCATTTGTTATCATGATGCTGAGTAGAATAAATCATGAGGACTTCATCTAAATAAAAGAAAGTGAATACTTCATAATAAGCACAGTATTATTTACAGAAAGAGGACAGACTGCTTCTACTTACTTTCAGTGCAACCGGCCATCCTGCTTTTTAAAAGGAACACGCATCCAAGATTTCTGTGAAGTGACCCTTTCAAATACCAATACCTTTGCTAAATTGAATCTGTGAAAATAATGGCAAGGACCAGATAGTGGAAATCCGCCTTAAGCTCTCTCCACTAAAACTTAAACTTTTAAAAACTGAATGCTAAAAAGGTGTTTGTGTCCTCTGGTTTGAGGATTTGTTACAGAATTAATGTATTCTGTCCTTGATGTATCTTGAATAACAAATTCATACTATTTGAAATCCAAGTTCTTAATAAGACCGATGTCTTTCATACAGATCATGCAACAAAAAGAGAACATAACCTTAGCAAGAAATATGTTTTGTACACAGAAACTTCCAACCTATTTTTCCCTAAGTTCTGTTTTTCCTTTGACCATCAGACTATTCCTTTTGCCCACACAACTCCTTTGCAACCAGAATTCCAGTCTGATGGTTTCTGATGAGAACTACCAAAGTAAATCCCCAGTGGATCCACCTACTTCTATTCTTCTTTGAACCACCTTGCACAGTAAAGTCAAACTGGTCTTCCAAAAGCAAATATGCCTATAAACTTTCCATTAACTATGAGATGTGGTGTCAGGCATGAAGCATGATATTTGTGTTCCTTTATGATTTTAGCTTTGCCAATTTTTAACCTCACCTCCCAGACCCATAACCTCTGCTCTGCATTAAATGATTGAAAATCACTTGTATTTTCCTGAAGAAAATCTAGGTTCTGTCTCAAATATCAGAAATGACTCCCTTTCATCCACAGTTTTGCAGGGTTCTTCCTGCAAAATGGAAAAATGATCTGTTTTACTTCACAGCAGTTGTTGGCAGTCTCTCCAGACAATATTCCATGCTGACTCTCCTAAACCCTCTGCCTTAGTGACCCCTCTAGAGGCCTTCTTTATTATCCCACTCTTGCTCCTCTAGTGTGTCACCTCTCTCTGAACTTGACCCTTTCTTTCTTTTCTTTTTCTTTTTCTTTTTTTTTTAACAAATGCCATTCCAAGATAAAAACCATGATTTAGGTTAAAAAAGATAGAGATTCACAAAAAACAGTCATCATGTGCTCTTTAAAGACTCTCTACCTGTTAACATTATTTGGGTATAGTCCTACAATGCATTGAATTCTCAGTGCAGATATTGTTTTCTCTGAGAATCCTTCCTTAATATTTTTAGGTGGAAGAAAGTTCTTCCTTCTTCTGTTCTTATAGCATCATTTTCATACTTGTGTAATTTCATGTTTTCTTGTCTTACTTCACTTCTCTCTGAGCACCAAATAATCAAAGGCAGTCTTTTACATCCAGTCCCAAAAATTGGAATTAAGAATGTAACTGGTACTTGCTAAAATTCTTTGAATTAACTTGAAAAACAATCTTGGTCATCTCCTACTCACCACTGTATTCACTCCAACTCTTTAATTAGTGATACCGTTGGTTTCCACGTGATGAACTATATTAGAATATTGTATATAAAGAAACATTTCTGGAACCTGAGAGGAAGGCAAGGTGTAGTGAATATTTGTTTCAAAAAAGACAAAAAGAGATGACTTCAGTAATGGCACCATGCATAGAAAATATTATGTAAGAATGATGATAGCTACACTTTTTTTAATATGTTTTGATTAGTTATACATGACAGTAGAATGCATTTTGATACAATGTACACAAATGAGCACAACTTTTTATTCCTCTGGCTATACATGGTTCAGAGTCATACCAGTAATCTGAACACACATGTATATAGGCATGTATAGAGGGTAATAGCGTCTGTCTCATTCTATAGTCCTTCCCGTCTTCACCCCTCCCCTCGCTCCTCTTTGCACAATCCAAAGTTTCTTCATTCTTCCCTACACCTCACCCTCTACTACGGATCAGCATTTGCTTATCAAAGAAAACAGTTGGCCTTTGGTGTTTGGAGATTGGCTTATTTCACTTAGCATAATATTCTCTAGTTTCATCCATTTACCTGCAAATGACATAATTTCACTCTTCTTTAAAGCTGAGTAGTATTCCATTGTCTATAAGTACTGTATTTTCTTTATTCATTCATCTGTTCAAGGGCATCTAGGTTGGTTCCATGGTTTAGTTATTGTGAGTTGAGCTGCTATAAACATTTATGTGACCATGTCACTGTAGTATGCTGATTTTAAGTCCTTTGGGTATAAACCGAGGAGTGGGATAGCTGGGTCAAATTGTGTTCCATTCCAAGTTTTCTGAGGAATCTCCATACTGCTTTTCAGAGTGGTTGCACCAATTTGCAGTCTCACCAGCAATGTATGAGTGTATCTTTTCTCCCACATCCTCACCAACACTTATTGTTGCTTGTATTCTTGATAATTTCCATTCTGACTGGAATGAGATGAAATCTTAGATTAGTTTTGATTTGCATTTCTCTAATCACTAGAGATGTTGAATATTTTTTCATATGTTTGTTGATCAATTGTATTTCTTCTTCTGTGAAGTGTCTGTTCTGTTCCTTAGCCCATTTCTTGATTGGGTTATTTGATCTTTTGGTGTTAAGTTTTTTGAGACATCTACACTCTTTTACGAAGGAAGCTGCCCAAACATGGCACAAACAATACAAATACATATGAAGTGTTAGATTGAACTACACACAACTAACTGATCTTATAAATACAGAGCTCTGAACTAACACATTATATCATTGCGTACTGTATTTTTTAACATGTACAACTTTTCTTTCCTAAAATGTATACACTGCTAATGTGAAGAACAAAATATTGGCAGACTAAGTGAGCAATTTTAAAATCATTAAACTCTAGTTGAAGAATTTTTGTCTCCTGTGGAATTCATGAAGTAAAGCTGATCACTTATTAAGAGGAAAAAAATTCATGAAAAGAAATATGTCACAGGAACACATCATAAAAGTTTGAGACTACCTAGGGGTTGCTAATACCACCTGCACTACCTTGTTTTCAGTCATCTTATATTACAAAGAATAACAATGTTGAAATTATCAGTGTTCTGTAAAAAGAAGGGTTTAACTTAGGATTCAGACTCTGGTTTGAGTTTAATGAAATCAATGATTTCTGATCTATCTATAGCTATTCAGGCCATTAGACTAAACTTTTAGAAGTATTGTATTTTCTATGGTTTGGGACAAATGTACAATGAATTAAAATCAAGAATGAATCCTAATGTAAACTATGGCAAGTATAGAACTTTTAGAAATTTCATAGGTTAGGGTTATCAAAAACTATAATCCAAAATCTGCCAAGGGAGAACGCCTTTGGTAAACACCCCAGGTTTCCACTTAGAACTCTGAATTGCTGCTGTTTAGAAGGAAGGAAGACCTGAACATAGATCTATCATAACAAATAACTTGAATTCAACTTGATATAAGTTCATTATCAAAGTCAATTCAGGTAATATATCATGCCAGAAAGCAACTAGAATTCCAGAGTTGTTAAGATCTCTATCAGACTTCATAAAAATGCCTGGCAATATACCAAATGAATATCAGATAATCAGATAATCAAAAAAGAAAAGATCAAGTGACCAAAACCAAAGTGGGGAAAAGAAATAGTAGAGACAGACCCAAAGGTGATCTAGGTGTTAGAGCTCTTACACATAGACTTTAAATAACTATGGTTGATATATACTTAAAAAAATGAAAATATTTAAATTGAACTTGAGAACTGAATCTATTTTAAAGCATAACATGGAAATAAAAATATTACATAAAAATTAAGATACCAAAAACTTTATTTTATAGGATGCTAGACCTAGTGGATAATAGGAGGTAACAGGGAAGACAATTCAGTAGAAAATATTCTAATTGATGCACTGAAAGTCATAGTGAATGGAAAATATATAACATGCATAAGAGACATGAGATAATAAAAAACCTAAGTGCAGATTTAGTAGAAAAAAAGAGATGGAGTGGGGAGAAGGATTTGAAGATACTGGTTAAAATTTTCAAGGGTAATGAAAAATGTAAATTCACAGATGTAAGTCTCTCTTGAAATTAAGAAGGATAAATACAAAGAAAACCATCCCTGGACACAAAATAATAAGACTTTTAAAATCTAAATATAGGAAAAATGTCATCAGAAACAGCCAAAAGAAAAAAAGAAAACATCTACACTGTATTGCTAAAAAAGCAAGAATTGACAGTTCTTCTTTCAAGAGAAACAATGGCAGCCAGAAGACAATCAAATGACATTCTTAAAGTGCTAAAAGAAAATAACTGTCAACCTAGAAATCTGAATTCAGCAAAATTGGGCATGGAAATAAAGATAATTTGAGTTTTAAGAAAAAAGAAATAGAATTTCACATTAATAGGTCAACACTTAAAAATATCTAGAGTAGATTTCGAGTCAGAAGAAAAGTAAATGAAAACAAAACCAAAATTGCAAGTAATAGTGAACAAGGGTAGAAAGCACATCCTTGTCTAAAATAGTAAATAAGGAGAGTGGGAAGCCCTCAGATCAACCCTGCTGTCCCTTCTTCCTTATTTGTAACTCTCAAGAGTAACTAGGATATGCAGGAAATGCAGCAACCTGAAATAGGAAGGACCCGGCTGGGAGAGCTTCGATTCCTTCTTGCTCCACCCCCACCAAGAATCCAGTATGTCCTTCAAAGTGTAATTCCAGGAAGTCAAGCAGGCCTTGGGTACAAAACCCAGAGCTGGCTGCCTTCCAGGGTTCTTCAGCTGCAGTGCAAGTAGGGCCTGTGCAAGTGAGACTAACCACCCCAGCAGGCTTTCCCGAGACTTAAGAAACCAGCTCCTGAGGAGTCCATGACTTCCATTTTGCCTTGCCCCAGTCATGTAACCTGCTCTGCGTATACCAGTGACCATGATGACATTGACAATGATGTTGAATTTAGTGATTTAAAATTTGAACTATAACACTCAATTCGACTTCAGAATTAAAAGAAGACAAATTATACAGGAAGTTGTAAAAGTACTGCATTGTATTGGATTGTATCAAACCATGTTATAATCTCCTAGGTTAACTGTTGAAGCTAACAAAAGAGTATTTTTCAAAAATCAAATAAAGGACAAAAATGGAATGATTAACAACAACCTGTATTGATTCAAAAGTGAGAAAGGAAAGAAATAAATTACTTGGCAGTAAAGACTGTATCAGTGAATTTTTAAATTTTTTTTTATTTTTACAGACTGCATTTTGATTTATTGTACACAAATGGGGTACATCTAATGACTTTTTAAACAATAGGTTTAAACCCAAATATAGCATCACTTTGGTTATTAAAGGTCAAAAGAGTTCCAATTATTTAGTAGTTGACTATCAAAGTGAATATGGACGTCCTCTATGAACTAGTAATTACACTCCTAGATATATAGCTCACAGAAGTGCAAATGTACCCATCTCAAAATTCAAATGAAAACCTTTATAAAAGCATTACTTGCAACTGTTAAAAACTGGAAAAAAATTCAAATGTCCATCAATAGTAAAATAGGTAAATTGTGTAATATCTGTTGAATTAATTATTATGTAGCAAAGAAAATTATGTAACTATTATAGGAGTCACAGAATTGAATTATATCAACAAAATGCTAAAAAAAAAAGGCAGACTTAAAAGTGAACATAATTCATGATTTAAACTAAAGTTTAAAAAGAAAAAAACTGATAGATGGCTTTCAACTGATGATATTGGTTAACCCTGGAGAATATAAGGAGGTATAAATTGAAAAAGATTTCATGAGATTTCTTGATGCTGGTAATGTTCTATATTCTGATCTGAGTAGTAGCCTTGTTGGTATGTGGTAAAAATCTATTGAGTTATATATTCATGCTTTGTGTACTGTTCTGAATGCAATTGTACATGAATTAATAAATTCATGTGTAAGGTAAATAGGTAGTAAGAAACTCTCTATGTAAAATGAATTTTAACATGTAGGATTTGGAGAATTAAAGAAAATGAGTTATGAAAGCTTTTATCCAGTATGCAAACTTCCTTATTAAGGCAGTATTATTTTCTTGTGATCAAAATTTTTAGATAATACAGTTTTCCAGAATAGTCTTAACCAAGAAAAATGAATGTGTAAATAACTCTTTTCATATATTACTTTAGTAAATACTTATCTCTTTTGTGTGTAACTCTAGGTGCTTCAAAAAATGTAAAATTATAAGTGATACAGTAACATTGCAGTGTGAAAAGGTCATGAGAGAAAAATGTGTTTCTAAATTAATTTTCCATTCTAGTCTAGCTTATCAAGCATCTACTCCAAAGATGACACATTCTATTATTCCAGGACATTATACCCAAAGTGATCAACACATTTATTTTAGTTGTTCTTTAGTTATAAAGTCACTTTTAGAGATTTACAAAAAATGTAAAATTCAAACTCCATTTTCTGTGCTTCAAATATATTTTACTAGAACAAACCTATCATGATTCATTCTGTTAATAATATTTGAGAAGAACAAATAAAACCAAAAATGTGTAGCTTAGAGCCCACCTGACAGGACAAATATTCTAGAACACTCTTCATGAGCTCCTTAATAAGATTTTATCTCAAACTTCAGGGTCAGGTGTGCATTTAAGTTTAAAACTAACACCTGGATGACTATTCGATGGCAGCCTGCAGGCTCTCTCAGGATGAGCCACAGTCATTGAGGTTGTACTTCAGTGCACCATATTTTACAGCATGTTATAGTTCAAAGCATCTCAGGGAGACATTAAGTCACTTGCTCCACTGTTAATAAAGAGAAAAGGTATATATGTTCTGTCTCTTAACAATACCCTTTCTAAATTTCAAGATCACCTTTTAGCCCTTACTGAGGCTGAAAGTGCTGCTACATCTGCTATTAAATCCGCCAAATCATATAATGCATTTCTTTAAGGAGCCAGAAAAGCACTATGGGTTTGCAGAGAGAATATGTGCTGCCTTGAAATCTAAAATATGCTAGAAATGATTCCAAATTCTGGCCAAAGGATTCCTGAAGTGAGTTGAAATCTAGAAATAGGTATTTATTAAACAATGAGGATTAATTTGGAAAAGAAGCTCTATCTGACTCAGAAAAGCATATGCTCTCACAATTCACCCTTATACTCTGCAATAGTTGATACATTTCATATATTAAGTTACTGGCATCTTGTTTCCAAAAAATTAGTTGAGCAGTGTTGGTTGAAGGTCTCATCTGTACTGCCTTCAGGTTGTTGGGTCATTCAAAGAACTCACAAATGCAAAAACAGTAAAAGCACTGAGGAACAATCAGATTTGGTATATTCAACATAGAACCAAACAGCAGGCAAAGGACAATAAGAAAAAGTTACTTAAGGAGTATTCTAGGCAAGATAAAGAACATAACCAAAGACCCAAATACAAAATAGAAACAAAAGCAAACTCCTGTTATGTTTGGGAGATAGTGAGGTAAAAGACTGTGGGTGTGGAAATTATATGTTTGGGACATAAGAAAATATTGAAAGGAGAAAGATTTATGAAATATAAAGAAAAGTCAGGATATAATGAAAGCATTGATGTGCAGGGGATGGCAAGTCCTGAGTGCCAGAAGGAGTATTATGAACTCACCATGAACTCATTCCTTTGGACGAGTCTGGTAGCAAAGTATAAACAGATTCCAAAGAGATAGAAAATGTCTGAAATAGATGAGCTAGCTAGAACATTTGCAGTTTACCAGACATGTGTTCTAGAATACTATTAACAAGTATGAAGAAAATAAACCTGTTAAAATTTCACAACAAACTGTGTTAATAGATGAAAGTATAGATCCTATCTATGAGAGATATTTATATTTAGTATATTTATATATATTGATTTATGCATATCAATAGGACATTTCAAGGAAAATACTGAGAATCTAAAAGTCTTAATTCTCCGTCACTTGATATAAGCTTATTTGGAGTGAGCTATTGCAAAGTCACATTTTTAGCTTTTTCTCACAAAGAAATAATACATAATAGCAAATAATATTTATTTAGCTCTTATCATGTGCCTGTCAATGTGCTAAGCATTTAAATAATTCATTTGATACACTCCTCACAAACTTTCTTCCATCTATAATCTATATTTATTCCTATGTCATTATAAAATAGAAGTAAAAAAAAAATCATCTACCTACCATGGTCATTATGTTACTAAGTAACAAAACCTAAAGCAACACAACCAGGTCTCTGTTGACAAAGCCATGACCTTAGGTATACACACTACCTGGCAACCATATTCTGTAGCATTCTTTGCTTATACAGTTGAAAGATCACATTACAGGAGTTAACATAACTGGTTTTTAAAGTTTGTTCTGTCATTAACTGCTTCTATGAACTTGGACAAGTAAATTAATCTTGATGGCTTACTATATTCCCATGTGTAAAATGAAAAGATTGGGATTATCTGATTCCTTTAAACAATATAATTATATGACTAAATGGTATTTACCATGTTACTGTTTTCAGAGGTAAAATAATTCATAATTTGCACTTGGTCTGGCTTTAATATTCATATTGATAATGATTCTTCATTATCTTCATAGTCTTGGAGTTAAGGATTCTGGTCACTTACAGTCTCAACTTCTAATACTCAGTTTTATACCTGGTAATACATACTTTTATTTTTTAAGCACTTTTATTTATTTTGTTTCCTGCTTTGTTTTATGACAGATTTTGTGAGGTAGAAGAACTTTGCATTTCTACTCTCAGTGTTAATATTCAATCGTGTTATCACTGAAGCCAGTGATATTATAACAGTTCATCCATTTAATGCACAAACACATTTAGAAAAGACATACTTAGCATGGATTGTGCTGACACTTTACAATTAAATTTCTGTTTCTTCCAGAAAATTATAATGATGAGAATAGTGCATATGGAGATTGGAGAAGAGTTTAAATTATGGTTTTTAATTTTAAAATCAGAGATATGTATGTACACTCACATATATAAAAGATATTTTTGCTACTCCACATCTGGTAGTAGTCTGAGTCACAACTTGCACTTGCTTCAGCTTGGCAGGAACTGTTTTCTTAAAATGTTAAGCATAATTTCCATGAATCTGTTCCAAAAGCTAGTATCAAATCCACTTACATAAATTAACTGATGTATAAATAAATTACTAAGATTAAAGTAAATCTCATGGCATTATAGTTAATTATAATAAAAATAAAAAATGATGTGTTTTATATGTACTGCCATTCTTTTTAAGAAGAAAGCAAAACAAAAAAAAAAATACATTGAAATTTGGTTGAATTTTTCCTAAAATGTCAGGAATAAGTTTGTTCTTACTAAAACATGAATATCCAATTTTAATTATGATATATCACAAATATGGAGTTCTTTCTCCCAACATAGATTGTTGCAATATTTCAAAATCAACATTTTTAAAACATGAGATGAGGACCAGGGATGTAGTTCAGTGGTAGAATGTTTTTCCTGCACGCACAAGGCCCTGGGTTCAATCCCCATTACCACTAAAAACAAAAACAAAAACAAAAACAAAAAAGTGGTTGCAAAATGACATCAAGTTAAGCATTTACTGTATTTGCATTAATTCAACTCTTCTTTCAACAGATATGAGTAAGGTAAAAATATTAATTTAAATAGTTGAAACAATATCTCTCTTGCACAAGCTTAACCTTGATGTAGACACCATTTTTTTTTTCTTTCTCCAAAAGAGTCTCCACCACTTTGTGCACGTTACTATCATCAGCTTACTGTATTTAATGCAATCCTAGTGGTTAAAGGTACATATTTATAACTTGTGCTTATAACATGTGCCCAAGGAGTAGCCAAATGACTTCTACATATTTTCAAACAAAACAAAATGAATATTCAAAAAATTGGTCTTATAAGAGTACCAAAAATATATGTCCCAAACATAGTGCTTTCTCAAAGAATTTTCACTGATAAATTTGCTAATATGTCATTTTAAATTTGTTTTTGTTGATTGCACTCACTTTAGAACAAAATGTAAAATTGTCATATTATTCAATTTTGAAGACACTATGTATTTTTTAAAGATTTTATTTATTTTTATTTTTACAGACTGCCTTTTGATTCATTGTACATAAATGGGGGTACACCTTTTCTTTTCTATGGTTGTACACGATGTAGAATCACATCATTTGTACAATCATACATCTACATATGTTAATGATAGCTGTCTTATTCCACCATTTTTCATACCCCTGCCCTTCCCCCCCTCATTTCCCTCTACATAATCCAAAGTTCCTCCATTCTTCTCTTACTGCCCCTCCCCCCGTTATGAATCATCATCCACTTATCAGGAAAACATCCGTCCTTTGGTTTTTTGGGATTGTCTTATTTCATTAGCATGATATTCTCCAACTCCATCTATTTACCTGCAAATGCCATAATTTCATTCTTCTTTATGGCTGAATAAAGTAGTCCATTGTGTGTATATACCACAGTTTCTTTATCCATTGGTCTATTGAAGGGCATCTAGGTTGGTTCCACAAAATCTAGTTATTGTGAATTGAGCTACTGTAAACATTGATGTGACTGTGTTACTGTAGTATGCTGATTTTAAATTCTTTGGGTATAAACCAAGGAGTGGATAACTGGTCAAATGGTGGGTCCTTTCCAAATTTTCTGAGGAATCTCTATACTGCTTTCCAGAGTGGCGGCACCAATTTGCAACTCATTTTACTTGACACATCATAAGGCATTCTGAGCATCCATTGCCATTAATGGTATCTCCTCTCATTCTTTCCTTCAGTACCACATAACTAAGATAACCTTTCTAATAAATTCTGAAGAGAGACAATGTCTATAGATCTGAAGTCATGAATTCTCCAGGTTACAGATCAAATATATATACATATTATTATATTATTATATAATATAATATAATTAATATAATAATATAATATATAATAATATAATTAATATATTAATTATATAATTATATATTAATTATACATATAATTATATATTAATATATTAATATATAATAAAATATATAATTAATATAATATAATATAATAATATTAATATAATATATATTATATTAATTATATATATTATATATATTTTTTATATATATAATATATATATATAATTTTTTCATTTATCTTGAAGAATTAAAAAAATATAATTTTGAGGCAAAAATCATAGTCCCTTTGTTTTCATACAAGTGCCCAGCCTGGGTATGCCAGAGGACACCTTATGTGTACTGAGTATTAAAGTACGTGTCCTGTATTTAGACTTTTGGGAGGTGTTTGGAAGGCTGCTGGATGCAAGAAAGCATCACTAGCTCTGATAAGCATAACGTTTGCCAGGTCATGTGATTGGAAATAACAGACTCTCCTGTTCTTTCACCTGTAGAAACCTGGACAACAGGTTTCTCCATGTTTGTCCACTACTTTCACACTCAGTCCATTCCTCATCTTTGCTCGTATGTATAACTATCTGAAAATAAACCAGTCAAAAATCAAAACTCTTCTAAATAATTCAAGGATCAAAGGGACATCAAAACCAATTAGAAGTTGCTTCAAATTAACAAAAATAAAACTCTTATTTATCAAAACATAAGAACACTTTGCTCCATGTATTTATTGAGAATGCCCGAGAATTACTTAGCAATTATAGGCAATAGATACCTCTGGAGGCAGAGAAAGAACTTAAATTTGAGAATTTTAATACTCCCAAACCTTGTGAATTCTAATCTCTTATGTACTCCAAAAGACTTCTGAGACAAAGTTTATGATTTCTAAAAATGGTCAAAATTTGGGGATAAGGCAAGGCAGTTAGAGAAGATGGAGTAAATTATGGGAAGCAGATTGTTTTTATACTGAGTGGAGGGCTCAAATCAAGCCAAGAAAAATATTATTAAACATATGTGTATACACGATAACATGTAAAAGTTTATGTTTATATTTTACTACTAATATTACTGAAGCATGGGATATAATATTTAAATATAGTAATCTATAGCATTGTGCTTTCAGTTATATAAAAATCAGAGCTTTACATGTATTTTTAATTTCATCATTAAGAAGGTGTTTTGTTAAGAAAGAAGGATCAAACATATATTATTAACTGTGTTAGCTAATTCTGTATATTTCGGATATTTAGATATTTGAAATGTGGGTCTCCATTTACACTCTTGTTGCATATCTTGAAAATATGAGTGACAGTCCTGCTTTTCTTATGGTATATTTTGGAAAAAAGTCTATTATTCAGAAAGAATATAAATATGTGTCTTTGATATGGTTCTCAGACTGTATTTTAACGGAAGTTGAAAATGGTCTCAGCCACCACCATTATTATCAGAATACAACTAGAAATACAAAATCAGCAGTAGGTATAATAAAGGAGAAACAGAAGTCAGCATTTGGTTTCTATTTCTAAGTTTCTATCTTAGATTTATTCATATGAATAGATTTTCCTCGTAATTATGAATCCAGGAGGATTTGTTTTAGAATTTAAATCTATATTTTTTGAAAGAAGATTTATATGAATGAAAACTAACATAAAAAGCAAATAGGCTTTATAGATTACTAAAATCAGATCTTCAAAATATGCATTCCCCACCAATACCAATTTAATTCAAAATGTAATATTTCAAAGAAGCAGCTATAATGATAGAGTGATTTTAGTATAATTGTAATATTGATAATTTTTGAGGAAGCCTTAGTCACACTTGATAAGACTCTTTATGAATAAAGTGTGTAGTAAGAACTTCATAAATAAATGTGTCTATAAAAATAAAGCCATAAAATTCCTCTCCTTTAAATCAGAATGGGCCCATGTGCCTGAACCGTATGCCTCAATGCCATACAGTATAGCTTTCCTAAGCCTCACATGGAAATGTTGTCTATCCCAATAGCTGTTTGATCAGCACTACTTAGAACGCCAGACACCTATGGCAAAGATGCCAGGATGCCAGCACCCACATCCACTAGAGAAAAGTTGAAGAGGTCTGCAGCAAACTCTGCATATGTTCAACAATATTGATCTTAGAAACTTCAACTAAACTCACAATGGAGAGAGGAAACTTTGCAAATCAACTTGAGTGGAACACAACCAGTCATAGATATAATGCAAAAACACATTTGGTGTCCTTTCACTAGCACTTATTTGAGGTGTATAAATTTGACTCAGAATTGACAAGATATATAAACATCAGCCTAGGGATTTGCTTAATCATAATTCCTTTGTGAAACACAAACTACTTTTTATTTTGGCCATAAATGGATGACAAGTTTTCAATCACTACTTCATAAATAATACTTTTTCTCTTTAAAATGTTTTGGCCAAACTGGAAGCAGTTTGCTATGTAACTGTAACACCCTCAAAATAACATAAGATCTGGAGAGTGCAACATGAATGATGCATACAGATAATACTCTTCTGTTGGGGTATTTATAGAGAAAGTCTGCAGTTTGGAAATAAAGACAGTTTGGAAAATAATGGCTACTCACTTTAGGAGAGATTGTTTTCTACCAATATATTTATATGAAATTCTACAAAATGAATATGACCAATTTATAACTATATATAGCAAATGGAAAAAACTACATGAACAAAGTCACTTGCAGAATATTTCTCCTGTTTGAAATGGCAAAAAACAACATGAAGTTCAATGTAAACATCCCATAATTCTGGAGAATCTGATCCAGTTTGATTTAATATTTAGCAAGTGTTTGTTTTCTTTCCTACCAGTTTCCTAAGGCTGAAGAAAAATAAGTGATATGCTTTTGTAACTGTGAACAGTTCATTCTGTCGACAGTAGATTCATGCTTGTGTTCCTGTAAATTACTTATCGGCTCTTTAATCTTGACATAGTTTGGATAAAGAAATAACGAATGACTATAATTTTGTGTTTGCCATTGTTGTTGGTTATAACATTTGCTTCCTTTAAAAAAATGAGGCAGAGAATGCATTTGTATACTTAGATAAGAGTACACAAATATCTTTTAAAAACAAAACAATCTTGCTTTGAATTTATGTTCTGATGTAGCAGAAATAAAAAGGACAAATATCACCTACAAATGGCAGCTCAGGCCACCCTCATGAACTGCTGCCTGAGGAGAGTCTGTGCCATCATCATGAAAGATGCAGGGACACAATGAAAAGATCCCTGGCAGAGAGATTAATAACATTGCCACAGACAACCTCCTGACCAAGGAACAGACTGAAGCCTGACATAGGGTACCACAACTGATGCTGTCAGCCATTCTCTAAGAGGAAAATATTGCAGAGAAAATTACTGAAGTTATCCCAAAATAGATGGGGGGTGATATAAAAAAAAATTAGTAAGCAGAGAAGATGTAGTACCATGCAGAGGAAATATCTTTATGGATGTGGAGTATGTGTGTGTATCTTTGTCTCTGTGTGTGCTTGGTTTGTGTGCACCTAAGCATCAGTTGTGTGTTAGGTACATATTTTCTGTGAATTATCTACCCTAACATGGAAAACACATTGGGAATGTGTGTGTATCGGATGTGTTGCCTTTTTATTTTTCCAGTAACATCAAGTTAATTCTAATGTTTACGCGTGTGTGTTCAAAGGTGTGTTGTCCTTATCCCCACCTGTCCCACCAGTCCTTGTCCTTGGGTTGGCTTTCCTACCTGCAGTCTGCCTCATCCTTCTCCTGCCTGGTCCCTAGATGTCCCTTAGGTCCTGCCCGCTCACACACCATTAGGCCAGGGTGGGGTTAAGGTTGGGACCTAGTCAAACAGTTGATGAATTTCCTCCCCTTCTTCTATAATTTAATAAAGACATTGTTTTTTTAAAAAAAAAAAAAAAAAAAAAAAAAAAAAAACACCAAAAAAAAAAAAAGTGTGTTGCCCTTGCAAAGTGTAGGACAGTAAAGCACTATGTCTCTCAAATGCCCTTTTCTATTCCCAAAACTGAGCCAAGTCTAGGGAACAGTGACAGTGGGCCTGGCATGGAATGCCCAGATAAACATTATCTTCAAGGACACTGAGCCTCTCTCTCCTCATGCTACACGCTAGGGTACAGAAAGCTGTCTGTAGAAACTGCTTTCTTGCACGTTCACCAAGAGAGTTGTTCTTTGAAATGCTGGTCATGCAATGAAACAGAGCAAGCTAATGATGTCACTTCTTATGTAGCCTTGCCTGTAAAAACTGTCTCCGTGAGACAACTGGCGTGGAATAGAGCACCATGGAAAGGGTAAGTGCTACTCCTTCTGCTGGCTGCCCTCCTGGTGAAGCACAATGAGGAAAAGAGGCACTAGTTGTCTAGTCTGGTCACAAGACCTTCCCTGTAAGCAAGTTTCAATAAACCTTATGTCTCCAAGCTGTTTTGGGGTATTTTCTTGCATCTCTCAGCAACATATCCCACTAGCACGACTGGGCAATGGATCCAACTGAGGGTATTTATTCTTTGGAAATGAATTTCTTTCAAGACTTGTTTATACAGAAAATAAGAATCTCCTTATGTATTCTGAAGTCAATGTACATATTGGCTGACCTTTTATCTTTTATAGCCAATATGATTATGCATTATCTCTACAAGCAGCTGTGATTTTTCCCCTTGAATTTGATCCATTTCTATTTTAAAAATAAAATTGAAAGCATTTTGTTGAGGAATTTTGGGGGGAGTGGGGCTGACATTTTCTTGGAATGGACATGAATGAATTTTCTTCAAAGTGTATGTCGTTAATGTATGTGAAGAAAAGACCTAAATCAAAGCATTTCTTACAAGTAAAAAAAAAGGAAAAAAAAAAGAAAAGAAAAGAAAGAAAGAGAATTCTGTGTGGTTGTAGAATTTAGAAGGCACAAACTGGGTCAGAGCTGCATACTAGATGTTATGAGGTCTCCCCAAAATCTCACGTACGAGACCAAGAAATTTCGAAGGTGAAATGATTAGTGATTAGATCATGATACTTGTAATCTAACCTGTAGATTAATCCACTGATATGGATTAACTGGGTGGTAACTGTAGGAGGTATCGGGTGCCTGGAGGAAGTAGCTCAATGGGGATCTGCCTTTGGGATATGTAATTTGTCCCTGAGGAGCAAATCTCTCTCTCTGCTTCTTGGTTGTCATGTTCTGAGCTGCTTTTCTCCTTCAAGCCCTTTGACCATAATTTTCTGCCTCACCTCAGGTCCAGACCTATAGAGTTGGCCAACCATGGACTAACTCCCTGAACTTTCTTGCATTGGATCATACATGGGATTTTGGTGGATGCCACATATCCCCCATTTTCTTTCTTTCTCTGTTGTGCATTATAATCATACATAATTGTATAATTGATTATACTATTCATAAGTGCATATAATTTGAACAATCTCATTCATTACCTCTACTCATTCATTTCCCTCCCCTCCACTTCCCCCCAAGTCTATATGTTCTACTCTACTGATCTCCCTCTATTATTATCATTTTTAATTAGTGCATTGAAATTTTAAACATAAATCAGATTTATTGTGGTATATTTGTACATGAACATAATATAATTTGGTAGAATTAATTCCCTAGTACTTGTCTTCTATTTTTGTGAGCTACCCCTAACCCTTCTCTCTCTTCTACATATGAGAGGAAACATTCAAGTTTTGACTTTCTGAATTTGGCTTATTTTATTTAGCATGTTCTCCAGTTCCATCCATTTACAAGAAAATGATGTAATTTCATTCTTCTTTATAGCTGAGTATGTGTGCATGTTAACAGGAATGTAGGCTGGTTCCATAAATTAGCTATTGTGAATTGCACTGTTAAAACATTAGTATGCATATATCACTATATGTTTTAATCAGTTTTTTCGCTGCTGGGACTAAAAGACCTGACAAGAACAATTGTAGAGGAGGAAAAGTTTATTTGGGGGCTCACTGTGAGACTGGGGCTAAATATAGGTAGCTCATTATCAAAGAAAAGGAAATGGGTAGATAGCATTTCCCCATCATCTGGTTGCTAACACCTGTAGGAAGGGGAAGGATCCCACTTTCCAACACAAACCATCACCCCCTGGATAGCTCTTTGTTTGCAAGATCAGAAGAAACTGGAGACCTATAAAAACACAAGACACTCCTACTCCCAGTTAGGGTCCCCAGTTCCTCTCCAGAGGAGTCTCGCTCTCTCTCTTTCTTTCTCTCTCTCTCTCCCCGTCCCTCTCTGTTGTCTCTTAAATAAAGTTTGCTTTCTTCTCTTGCCTCAGGGTTACTCAGGTGTTTAATCTTCAACATTGGGGAAAGAGGACCCTATCCTGATTTTCAAGACCAGTATCAATCGTTTCAGAGGTCTTGGTTCATAGACAGCAGGCTCCACTCTTTGGGGTTTGAGGTGAGGCAGAACATGTTAGCGGAAGAGTGTGTCAGAGGGAAGTGGCTCTCATGATGATCAGAAGCAGAGAGAAACTCCACTCACCAGATATGAAATATTTATCCCAAAGGCACATCTCCAGTGATCCACCTCCTCCAATCCCACCTTATCTGTCTTCAGTTACCAATTAATCCCATCAGGTAATTAATTCACTAATTGGATTATGACTCTTGCAACCCAATCATTTCTCCTCTAAGCCTTCTTGCATTGTCGTACATATGATCTTTTGAGGGACACCTCACATCCAAACCATAACACTATAGTATGCTGATTTTAGTTCTTTTGGATAAATAACAAGGAGTGGGATAGCTGAATCATAGGGCGGTTCCATTTTTACTCTGTTGAGGTATCTGCATATTAATATTCAAAGTGGTTTTACCAATCTCCAG
The DNA here is from genome assembly GCF_902686445.1 of Sciurus carolinensis. Classification (NCBI taxonomy): domain Eukaryota; kingdom Metazoa; phylum Chordata; class Mammalia; order Rodentia; family Sciuridae; genus Sciurus; species Sciurus carolinensis. The sequence continues at coordinate 118,548,360 of NC_062218.1, forward strand.
TCTCATCAACAATGTGTGAATGTACCTTTTCTCCCACATCTTTGGCACAAATATAGTCATTTGTATTCTTGATGATTGCCATTCTAACAGGTGAGATGTTGATTTACATGTCCCTGATTACTAAGGATGGTGAACATTTTTTTCATACACTTTTTTTGCCTTTTGTTTGTCTTCTTTTGAGAAATGTCTCTTTTGGTCTTTTTTTTTTTTTGTCCATCTCTTGTTTGGGTTATTTGTTTTATTTGTTTCTTGGTTGGTGTTAAGCTTTAGACCTCTTTATATATTCTGAAAAACCCCTATCAGAAGAGTAACTGGTAGATAAGATTTTCTCTGATTCTGTAGACTCTCATGTTTGTTTCCTTTGCACTGCAGACGCTTTTTAATTTTATACCGCCCCACTTAATTGCATCTTGATTTTGTTTCTTGAGCTTTAGAGTCTTATTAAGGAATTTAGTGCCTGCATTAATATCTTGGAGCATTGACCCTATGTTTTCTTTTAGCAATTTCAGTGTTTCTGGTCTAATTGTTAGGTCTCTGAGATGAAGGTGGTCACTATGTACTAGTAAAGGGAACAATCCAACAAAAATACATGTGGACAGTAAATATTTATGCCCCAAATGCCAGTGCACCCATTTACATAAACACTTCTTGATAATAAGTCTCAGAACCAGTACAATAATAGTGGGTGATTTCAACACATCCTTCTCACTAATAGATCATCCAGATTCCTCACCTAGATAATACTATAAATCAAATGAACCAAATAGACATCTATAGAATGTTTCATCCAACAACAGCTGAATTCACTTTATTCTCCATAGCATGTGGAATCTTCTCCAAACTAAATCATATTTTAGGTCACAAAACAAGTCTTAGCAAACACAAAATAATCAATATTATATTTTACATCTTATGAGATCATAATGGAATAAATTAGAAATCAGCAAGAAAAATCACAGAAACTACATAAACCCATGTTGATTGAACAACATACTTTGAACAAGAAATGGATCATAAAGAAATGAAAGGAAAAATTTTTAAAAATTCTTAGATCCAAACCAGATGTTGATACAATGTATCAATATCTCTGGAACACTATGCAGGCAGTTCTAAGAGGAAGGTTTATACATTAAGTGTCTACATTTCAAAAAAAGAAATAGTCCAAATAAACAATCTAAGATTATGTTCTCAAGGCCCTAAAAAAAGCAGGAACAAATTCCCAAACCAGGAAAAAATTGAGATCAGAGGTGAAATTAATTATATAAAAAATGAAGGAATAAAACAAACTATCAATATAATAAAGAGTTGATTCTGTGAAAAAATTAACAAAATAGATGCACACCCTGATACTTTAAAAGTGAACTCTTTCACATCTTTTAGAGACACTCAAAGAGGCTTTATGTTTGAAATATATGTTTACAGAGAATGAAAGGATAGCAAAAGAAGGATAAGAAGATAACATATCCAGAGTATAATGTTTAGTTCACTCTCTTCTATATTAATCTGAATTTACCATAGAACTGCATGATTATAAAAAAGGGAGATATTAATTTAATGCATTGTCAATGGTTCTGAATAAAGTTCTATTCTGTGGCCATTCGTGCCAGTGGACTACAAGAAGACAAAATTAGAGTTGATCTTTTAGTTGACTTCGTTCAGTGCTGTGGGCAGGAAATAATCCTCCCATTCACATTCTGATCTTAATCATCAGACCTATGCAAAAATCATATAGATAGATTGAACCTAGATTTGTAGGAAAAAATGAGTCTAGGACACTATTAAATTACATTATATTATAAATTTAAACTTTCATAGGTTTTTATTGGACTATTTTGAAGTCTTGCAGATTTAGAACAAATTCTCCCAATTCTGGTACTATTGAAATTTTGGGTTATATTATTTGTCCAAGTATTTGACCATATTTATTTTGTGACATTTTACTGTATGTTGTATGATGTTTAGCAGCATCCCTGACCTTTATGTACTAAAAAACAGTAGCACCCCAAGACATGACAATCAAAATGTCTCCAGACCTTGCCAAATTTCCCACACACATGATGAAATACTCCTGATTGAGAAAAATTGGCTTAAATAAGGTAAATTAATCCCCAACACAAATATTTTTCAAACAAATTTTACCAAAGCAATAAATTTTATTATTTATTGTCCCAAGGTAAAAAAGTGATATCTTTATTTTATATTGATTAATTATAATTATATATAATAAGGGATTCATTGTTACATATTTGTACAAGCATACAATGTAACATTATGATTTGGTAAAAATAATATCTTTAAAATAATTATAAGTAGTTGTGTCAAATTTTCAATTGTGCAATTAAATTTGAGGTGTTTTCATATACCTTAAAGTAATTGATACATACAAATTCTCATATAGTAGTTTGTAAGTCAATATTTATGACAGAGTATCTTTAAAACTGTTTGAATAATAACTATGGTGGACTTCTGCCTAAGAAGTCACCATCTGTTCACACTCAAAATTCATTACAGTCTGTGTTACAAATATGTAGTGATGATAAATAAAATATAAAAGGAGAGGTCCAAAAGCATACAGCTAATATTAAACATAAGAGGCAAATTTTCATAGTTTCCAATGACAGGAGAAACTTAAAACAGAATAGGAGCTGTAGTCACAGATATCATCACGCTTGCTGGAATGCAGGTGCAGAAGCAGGAAAGAATGATTGAAAGGTGAAAGTGATAAGAGAGACTGGGACTACGATCCCTGAGAGAAGTCAGCAGTCATATTAGTGTCCTCCTGTTCAACGAAGGTTAAAAAAAAGTAAAGATTGCGAAACTCTGCCTGGGGCTTCAGTTTATATATAGAAAGAAACTTCCTCCCTTGCATTTCAGATTTTCCTTATGAGATTATTTTACTCTTTCCTGAAGTTTATCCTGCAGAAAAGAGATTCCTAGTTGGAGTGCGACTCCTGGCCTACACAGTGAGGTGTTGATATCCTCAGCCCTTAGTGTAGTTGGTGGAGTCTAGGATGACTGAAGTCACTGCTCTGATCTCTGCCCATGAGCATGCTCAGCACACTAAAAATATTGTGATTGTCTATGTGTGCTGTGATTGGAAAATGTTTCAGCGTCAAAGTATTAGTGCTTCCCTTCGTAAGTCTCTCTATCTCTTTGTTAGGACTGCCACAACAAAACCCCCACACTTAGTAACTTAGCAGAAATTTATTTTCCCATAGTTTTTGAGTCTAGAAGTTCAAGATCAAGGTTTTAGCAATTTTGGTTTCTTCTGAGGTCACTCTCCTTAGCTAGAACGTGTTTCTCTTTTCCCTGTGTTCCCTTATGCACTTTTCTGAGTGCATATCCTTGGTGTCCCTTTGTGTGTGCCAGTTTTCATTTTTTATAAGTACATCAGTCAGATTGAATTAGGGTTCATCCTAATAGCTTCGTTTTTATTCATCATAAGATAAGGGGAAAAAAAAAAAACCAAGAAATAAGCACTGAGGAAAAAATTTTTAAATGTGAGTTACTGAAAGAAGTTAAGGTTCATATATGTAAGACTTCCAAAAGAGAAAAAAAAAAAGATCATGGTGAAAGGCAATATTTGAATAATGACCAAAATTTTCTGAAATTAATGAGAAAAATCTCAAATACCTGATTTTAGAATTATTGGGCAAAATAAATATAAACAAAACTAAACCAAAACCATTTGTAGTAAAGCTACATAAACACAAAACATAAAATATTATACATAGTCAAAATATTTTTAAAAATCAGCTACAATGAACATCAAAACTAATTTAGTTTATACAAAACATATTGAGAGCCAGAGGATGATACTATTTATATGCCCCACATTCTCTTGGTAGAGGGTGAAAGGTAGGGAGATTGCTAATGCAGAAGCTTATATTCCCAAAAATATCCTTCAAAAATGTGAGTGAAATGTTGAAATGTTTTAGAATTAGATGGAGGTTGTGACTGCACACCACTTTGACTGTATTAAGTGCTGCCAAATTGTTCACTGATGTTTAATTTTGTTATGTTAATTTTATCACAATCGAAGAAAAGAAGGCAAGTGAGTTAATTTTCCTACAAACAAAATTGAAAAGAATTCATCATTAACCAATGCACATTAAAACCTGGTGATTATCTCAACAGATTAAGTAATATCATTCCTAAAAATTCAGCAATGATTCATGATACAATCTTCTAGTACACTAGAAGAAAACCTCCCTAATGAACAGTAGCATCATACTGAGTGGTGAAAATGTTCTGAGTTTGATAAGGACACATCATTATAGTAGAAGTCATAATCAAAGAAATGAGAAAGCAGAATGTTACCATGGTTGTTCACAGACACTTGGATGGATTTTTTAAATCTTGAAAGCAAGTGTAAAGTAACAATCACTAGAAGAATTTAAGAAGATTTTAGATCTCTAAAACAAATAATTAGTAAAATTTGTAACTTTATATTCACTTTTGAAGCTACACAATTCAAAAAATGATTGAGCACATTAGACATAAAGGACTCAATGATTAATGGAGGGAAATGATAGTTAAATCTCTTCTGGTCATCACAAAAAATGCCCACAAATAAAAAGACTTCAGAAGCAATGTTTTTATTTTCTAGGGCAAATTAATAAGTACATAAAGTTATTTAAGAGGAGGTTAAACTCTTATTGGTATTGAAAGAGAGGGAAGGGGCACAATCCCAGTGATGCTGAGGCAGAAGGATCTCGAGTTCAAAGTCAGCCTCAGCAACTTAGACCCTAAAGTAACTTAGCACAACCCTGCCTGTAAATAAAATATAAAAAAAAAAAAAGGTTGGGAATGTGGCTCAGTGTTTAAGCCCCTCTGAACTCAATCCCCAATACCAAAAATAAAAAAAATAAAATAAAAATTGAGAGAGAGAGAGAGAGAGAGAGGCTATTGATACTAGGGTGGAATTTTTCTGTAAAATGTGAACATTTACAAAATTACATATAAAAATTAAAGATATAATTTTAACAAAGAGGCATGATTATTTTGAAAACATATGAAATATAAAAGCATATGTTTTATGTTCCTTTAATTATTCTCGATAAATGACTATAGATGTTCAAACTTGTGTCAACTTCAAGATGATATCTCTTAGGCATTAGAAAATCTTTTAATCATTAAAGAATTATAGAAAATTTATTTAATACAGTTAAAGAAATGTTTTAAGCAAAAATGTATTTAAATATTAAAACGGAAGGCGTTTATCCAAAACAACTCCATGTATTGGGAGTGAGGAGTTAATAAAAATAAGTACAACCAGACATCCACTGTCATGCGCTCACTTCTCCATTCCCTCTCTGTGGAATTTCACGGTGAAGAAATAATCCTATACTAATGCTTCTTTAAGATTTTATAAAGGAATTTGGAACCAGAAAAATTTCTTCATTAGGATAACAGGAAATGGGGTTCTTAGGACCTCTCTAAATTTCCCCTTTCTCTAAAATCACTTGGAGAGACACAAACTATGGCCTAACATGAACGCATGATGTTGTAAGTCAAAACAGGTGCACATAAGAAAAAAACTAACCACATAAAGGGAAAAAAGTAAGGTAGATACGCCACATACAATGCAAAATATTTATTTTAAAATCATCAAGAGTTCTTAATAAATATACTCAATTATATGAAGGAAGATATATTATGATATAATGGTGATATGCAAAAACCACGTCTCATTTAGAATAATAAATATAAGGGAATCTGGAAGTATGACAATGAGCTTCAGAGTCACACTGTACTCCAAGGTAGACCAGATGAGATGGGGAATGGGTATCAAATGAGATCAATTGCAGTGTTTACTACAAATAAAAACATCAGTTGGAGATTGGATACATATTTTTGTTATAGTCATATGCTACAATAACCTATAGCATAGGAATACACTATACCTTCACAAATCAAATGGGTAAATATCAGGACTAGAATGCTAGAATAAAGAAAATTAGAAGATTCAATATGATTCCATTTTTATGAAGTTCCAAACCACACAAAGCCAAACAATTTTCTGTTGGACAACCATATGTGGTGAAAGTATCTAAAAATATAAAAAGGGTTGAGGATACAGCACAGTAGTAGAATACCCCTGGGTTCAATTTTTAGGGCCAAAACAAAACTAAAGACTTCTTTGGATAAAAGTATCTAAAAAATATTGTATAATGGGCTCAGTGAGTAAACTCTGTAGGAAGAAAGAATGGAATCTGGAATAAGACTTTGAAATTTTCAAAGATTGAGGGTAGTTGTCTATTTTATCAGGTGGGTAGTGAGTTAATGTTCCTTATTTACTTATTTTTATTTTTATTTTTTAGTTTTAGATGGACAGAATTTTATTTATGTATTTTTATGTGGTGCTGAGGATCGAAACCAGGGCCTCATGCATGCCAGGCAAGAGCTCTACCACAAAGCCCCAGCACCAGCTCAATGTTCCTTATTATGTTTTATTTATTTATTTATTTATTATATTTTTTAATTTTTTTTTTGGAATTACATACAAATTCCATTTTATTGTTTATTGTGCTTTCTTTTTTTAAATTTTTTTTAAATTTTATTTATTATTTTTTTTTATTGTAAACAAATGGGATACATGTTTTTTCTCTGTCTGTACATGGCGTAAAGGCATACCATTTGTGTAATCATAAATTTACATAGGGTAATGTTGTTTGATTCATTCTACCATTTTTTCCCTTCCCCCCCTCCCCTCCCACCCTTCCCCTCCATCTATACAGTCCTTCCTTCCTCCATTCCTGCTCCCCTCCCTAAACCCAACTCCAACCCCAACACTAACCCTTCCCACCCCCCATTATGTGTCATCATCCACTTATTAGCGATATCATTCTTCCTTTGTTTTTTTGAGATTGGCTTATCTCACTTAGCATGATATTCTCCAGTTTCCTCCATTTGCCTGCAAATGCCATAATTTTATCGTTCTTTATGGCTGAGTAATATTCCATTGTATATATACCACATTTTCTTTATCCATTCATCAATTGAAGGACATCTAGGTTGGTTCCACAATCTGGCTATTGTGAACTGAGCAGCTATGAACATTGATGTGGCTGTATCTCTGTAATATGCTGATTTTAAGTCCTTTGGGTATAGGCCAAGGAGTGGGATAGCTGGGTCAAATGGTGTTTCCATTCCAAGTTTTCTAAGGAATCTCCACACTGCTTTCCAGAGTGGCTGCACTAATTTGCAGCCCCACCAGCAATGTAAGAGTGTACCTTTCTCCCACATCCTCGCCAACACCTGTTGTTGCTTGTATTCTTGATAATCGCCATTCTAATTGGGGTGAGATGGAATCTTAGGGTGGTTTGATTTGCATTTCTCTTATTACTAGAGATGTTGAACATTTTTCCATATGTTTGTTGATTGCTTGTAGATCTTCTTCTGTGAAGTGTCTATTCATTTCCTTAGCCCATTTGTCAGTTGGATTATTTACATTCTTGGTGTAGAGTTTTTTGAGTTCTTTATAGATTCTGGAGATTAGTGCTCTATCTGAAGTATGATTGGCAAAGATATTCTCGCATTCTGTAGTTTCTTTCTTCGCATTGCTGATAGTTTCCTTTGCTGAGAGAAAGCTTTTTAGTTTGAATCTATCCCAGTTATTAATTCTTGCTTTTATTTCTTGTGCTATGGGAGTCCTGTTGAGGAAGTCTGGTCCTAAGCCGACATGTTGGAGCTCTGGACCTACTTTTTCTTCTATAAGATGCAAGGTCTCTGGTCTGATTCTGAGATCCTTAATCCATTTTGAGTTTAGTTTCATGCATGGTGAGAGATATGGGTTTAGTTTCATTCTGTTGCATATGGATTTCCAATTCTCCCAGCACCATTTGTTGAAGAGGCTATCTTTTCTCCATTGCATATTTTTGGCCCCTTTGTCTAGTATGAGAAAATTGTATTTATTTGGGTTTGTGTCCGTGTCCTCTATTCTGTACCATTGATCCACCTTTCTATTTTGGTACCAATACCATGCCGTTTTTGTTACTATTGCTTTGTAGTAGAGTTGAAGATCTGGTATTGCAATACCCCCTGCTTCACTCTTTCTGCCAAGGATTGCTTTAGCTATTCTGGGTTTTTTATTCTTCCAGATGAATTTCATAATTGCTTGCTCTATTTCTGTAAGGTACATCATTGGGATTTTAATTGGAATTGCATTGAATCTGTATAGCACTTTTGGTAGTATGGCCATTTTGACAATATTAATTCTTCCTATCCAAGAACATGGGAGATCTTTCCATCTTCTAAGGTTTTCTTGAATTTCTTTCTTTAGTGTTCTGTAGTTCTCATTGTAGAGGTCTTTCACCTCTTTTGTGAGATTGATTTCCAAATACTTTATTTTTTTCGAAGCTATTGTGAATGGGATAGTTTTCCTAATTTCTCTTTCTGAAGATTCATCGCTTATATATAAAAATGCCTTAGATTTATGTGCATTGATCTTATATCCCGCTACTTTACTGAATTCACTTATGAGACCTAAAAGTTTTCTGGTGGAATTTCCTGGTTCCTCTAAGTATACCATCATATCATCAGCAAATAGGGATAGTTTGAGTTCTTCTTTTCCTATTTGTATCCCTTTAATTTCTTTGGTCTGTCTAATTGCTCTGGCTAGAGTTTCAAGGACCATACTGAATAGAAATGGTGAAAGAGGGCATCCCTGCCTTGTTCCAGTTTTTAGAGGGAATGCTTTCAGTTTTTCACCATTTAGAATGATATTAGCCATGGGTTTAGCGTAGATGGCCTTTACAATGTTAAGGAATGTTCCCACTATCCCTATTTTTTCTAGTGTTTTGAGCATGAAGCGGTGCTGTATTTTATCAAATGCTTTTTCTGCATCTATTGAAATAATCATGTGATTCTTGACTTTAAGTCTATTGATATGGTGAATGACATTTATTGATTTCCTGATGTTGAACCAACCTTGCATCTCTGGGATGAAACCCACTTGATCATGGTGCACTATCTTTTTAATATGTTTTTGTATAGTTAAACTGAGAGCTGAAATCAACGAAATTGAAACGAAAGAAACAATACAAAAAATTGACAAAATAAATAGTTGGTTCTTCGAAAAAATAAACAAAATTGATAAACCTTTAGCCACACTAACAAAGAGAAGACGAGAGAAAACCCAAATCACTAAAATTCGGAATGAACAAGGAAATATCACAACAGACACGACTGAAATACAAAACATAATTAGAAGCTATTTTGAAAATCTATACTCCAACAAAATAGAAAATTTCGAAGACATCAACAGGTTTCTAGAGACATATGAATTGCCTAAACTGAACGAGGAGGACATACACAATTGAAATAGACCAATTTCAAGTAATGAAATAGAAGAAGTCATCAAAAGCCTTCCAACAAAGAAAAGTCCAGGACCAGATGGGTTCTCAGCTGAGTTCTACAAAACTTTTAAAGAAGAACTCATTCCAATACTTCTCAAAGTATTCCAGAAAATAGAAGAGGAGGGAACTCTCCCAAACTCATTCTATGAAGCCAATATTACCCTGATTCCTAAACCAGACAGAGACACATCGAGGAAAGAAAATTTCAGACCAATATCCTTAATGAACATCGATGCAAAAATTCTAAACAAAATTTTAGCAAATCGCATATATTTTTTAATTTTTACAGACACATTTTGATTCATTGTACATAAATGGGGTACAACTTTTCATTTCTATGATTGTACACAATGTAGATTCACACCATTCGTGTAATCATACATATATATAGGATAATACTGTCTGTTTCATACTACTGTTTTTCCATCCCCACCCCTCCCACCCCTTTTTCCTCTACACCATCCAAACTTCCTTCATTCTTTTCTTCCCCCCACATTTCCCCCCTCGTTATATATTGTCATGTACTTATCAGAGAAAACATTCAGCCTTTGGTTTATTGGACTTGGCCTATTTCACTTAGCATGATATTTTCCAACTTCATCCATTTACCAGCAAATGCCATAATTTTATTCTTCTTTATGGCTGAGTAATATCCCATTGTATATATATACCACAGTTTCTTTATCCATTCATCAACTGAAGGGCATCTAGTTTGGTTCCACAATCTAGCTATTGTGAATTGAGCTGCTATTAACATTGATGTGGCTGCATCACTGTAGTATGCTGATTTTAAGTCCTTTGGGTATAAACGGAGGAGTGGGATAGGTGGGTCAAATGGTGGTTCCATTCCAAGCTTTCTGAGGAATCTCCATACTGCTTTCCAGAGTGACTGTACCAATTTACAACTCCACCAGCAATGTATGAGTGTACCTTTTTCCCCACATCCATGCCAACACTTATTATTGCTTATGTTCTTGATAATAGCCATTCTAACTGGACTTATTATGTTTACATATTGAATTAATATTATAAATGTTATTTTTCTGTTTTCAATTTTTATACAAATAATTATAAAAACAAAAGCAAAAAATTATGTGTAATCATAACTAGAAGAAAATTCATAGGTAGATATTTGAAATCATTGGGGGAGAGAGATGCAGAGAGAACACTCTAATGCTAGGACTCAAGGACTGACGAATCAGTGAATAAACAGGACATCAGCAGCAGATAGGGAAAGCGTACATTTGGAAAAGAGAACAGCTACCTAGGGAGCAGGAAGGAAACTGATGTCCTTACTCTAGGGTGGGATGGAGCCAAAGATGTGAAGTGAACCTAAAATTATAGGTGTCAGCACAAAGGGATTTGAGTGTCCAGTCAATTAGTTTATGGGGTTTGTTTTTGTTTTATGTGAAGCAGTATTAGGAATCTTTTAAAGATTTTAAAAGAAATGGTGCATTCCTAATAAATTTGAAAGATAAATTTTGCTCTCCTGTGGAGGATGACTTGAAAAAACAGATAAGGAAGAGGAAAATGATTAAGGGTTCTGAAATTATCTAACCAAACTTAACTGTTACTTTTGGCATTAAATGCAAGTGGTGTTTTCTCATATTTATGCTTAGACCTTGTATAGAAAATGCATTTATACAATGTGGCTTGCTGCACATCCTTGCTTCATGACAAGAAGGTTTTCCTCAGCATTTTAAATGCTTATAGTTCAAAATGTTTACTGTAGTAAACAAACCTAAACAAATATTGTTGGTTTCCGTCCCCAGAAAGCACAGAGTGAAATTGCTATGAGAAAATAAAATAAAAAGTCTACAGAGAAAAAATGTGGTGGGTGGGGAAAGAGAAAGAGAACAAAAGAGAACACAAGGAGAACGGTGTGCTGGGAACCAGGAAATCTGGTTCAGAGAGGCTGGCTGGCCTTAAGCAAAGCACTTAACCTTTCCTGCCTTCAGTTTCTTCATTTATAAAAAAGGGAGTTCAGCCAAATGACCTGAGTTCCCTACAGATACATAAATGGGTGGCATGATTCTATTACATTTTATGAGTCTATTACAGAGGTTACAAAGCCATTCTTAGAGAGCTTTCTTTGTGCTGCAGATATTGAAGCAAGAATTCAAAAATGCTAAACTATACTAAACAACTACACGCATGCACACACACACAAACCGCTATACAGGAAGATACAATTTCAACTTAATTTCAGAGTTTTATATTTTTCAGGGGCTTAACTTGGATTCAGACACAAAATGAAAATGTTAATGACAGTGCTTCAGCCTCCTGGCAAATTTGTATGATTTTCCTGATAGAGAGCAAGAAGAGAAATTCAATCACCTGCCCAGCTCTGCTCATCATTGCATGTTGTTTGTGAGGCCAAAATCCTTTGCTGTTAAAAATGATAGTATTCATAACACAAGATTTTAATTCTACAAAGATTTGCCTCTGTAAGGTAGCCAATGCCTTGATCCTTAATAACTATTTCAAAAAAAACAACCACTTTACAAAGCAGCAGGATGATTAGAAGATTTAATGATCAAGAGCATTCAAATAAATCAAAATAAATGCCATTAATAGACTTATAATGGATAGAGTTCAAATTGGAGTAATTAGAATTGTATAGGCTATGGAAATAAGAATTCCATTAATGGGAAATCTTCATCTATTAGATCAATGCATTTTTAAATTTCAATTTCAACACTAAAGCAGAAAAATCGGTTGATTGATCTAACATGTTTTTGTTTATATATTTTGTCTCCTTACTGTAGTTAAGTTCTTGTTTCTACAGTATTTTGCTAATAAAATTAAATAGCTATTATTTAATTGCTAGTAAAGTAAAAGTGGTATGGTTTAAAATATCTAATATTTTGGGGAGTTTATTTGTATTTGAAATTTTGCTAGAGAATATAGTGCATTTTTATAATTAATCCTCAAAAATAATAAGAAAGATTCTGTCCTTGACCAAACCAGTCAGGCTCCACTGAGACCTTTCTTAACTAGGCCTCTATCTTTACCAAAGAAGACGAACTAACACTAATGTAAGTTATAGCATCACAAGGCCACATCCCTAGGATGGCCCTATCCTCATTTAAAATGCCTGCAAAGAAAACTCAAGAATCCTCAAAGAATTTGGTTTGTTCCAGCAAGTACCTGAAGATAGAGTCCCGTCTCCCTATCCTGGTGGGACAGTAGGTTAAGGAACCAAGAGGCAGCTGCACATGGATCAATCCCCCTTCCTGTTCTTTTTAATTTTTCTGTTCACCATTCTTTTTACACCCCTGCCTATTTCCTATTCCCTCATCCTACCTTTAAAATATGCGATCGACTCTGCCCAAATTGAAGCTAAAACTCTTCCTTAATGTGGTATTATATTACTGATGAAGAATAAGATAAAGAATAATTTAGTAAGATGACAATGTTAGTAAGTAGCACAGTCAAAATTTTAATTCAGGCCTGTTTACCAATCATTTTGTTATTTTGTCTCCACAATATGAATGAAGATGTTCAAGTTTTCTTAAAAATAGAACATCAATAATATCTTGAAGGGAATTACTAACAAAATTGATAACCACAAGTAACTTTTTCTATAGAGTTTCAATTAGATGTTAATAAAGTTTTCCACCAGAAGATACACACAGAAACAAAAAAGGTTCAAAGATCAAGGAGACTGAAGGTTTAACAAAATCCCTGAGATTATTGGCCATGTGACTTGACCAAGTTGCTTAATATTCTGCGCCGTGGTTTCTTTGGTTGCATGATGAACACTGTGGTGGACAGAATACCGAGATGGCTTCTAGTGTTTCCAGACCCCAGTGTATATGTGCTGATTCCCCTGTTTTGATTATGGGTGGAACCTATAAATATGATGGAATATCATCCTACAACTAGGTTCCATTACGTTGTAAAGATGATGATATCATGAAGATATAATTAAAGTCCCTAATCTGTTCAATTTGAATTAGTAAATGAGGATATTATCCTAAGTAAGCTGTTAAGCTCTTAAAGAGAGTTTAATAGGGCAAAAGCATATGCCCTTGCTGGCCTTGAAGAAGTAAATTTTTATGTTGTGAGAGGACCTCTTGCAGTTGAGAGTAACTTCCATCAGATACTCAAGAAAACAAGGACCTCAATTTCGCAACCACAAGGAAATTCCTCTGCCAACACCCTGAATCAGCTCACTAGAGGACAGAGGATGCCTAGCATCAAAAGGGATCATGGCCTTGGCTCACAACTTGATTTAAGCCTGATCAGTTCCTGAGAACAGAAATTGGCTAACTCATATGCAATCTCAATCTCCTTTGATGACTGAATCACTCCTTTGGGACCCATCAAAGTACTATAAATGCACCCCCCAGAATATAAATCATTAGTTCTTTTAAAACATTTTAGTTTATCTCTTAAGATCAAATGATAAGTTCCTACTTTTATGATTACCATTTCTTTTATTATTTTCTAGACTGTTTAAGTAAAAATACACCTTTATTATTGTCTTAAATTTCTGATTTTCTTTTTTCCTTTTTGTTTCTTTCCAATTTTTAATCCCAAATCCAATTTCTAAATATTGAGTAAATTCTTATATCTTTATAAAACTATAGTCACTGGAAGGATTTTCTCTTTTGGGGGGCTGCTATTTCAATCAGAATTTCTCATCCAGAAGTAAAATAATACTTGTCCCAAACAATAAATATGTTATTTTCTGGTGACTTAAATAATAATTATATTAACTTATTCCACAATTTCTAAAATAGATTTTGGTTTAGTAGTTGAACAATTGAACCTAGATTCTTCCCAATTACTGTTCTGCCATTATCAGTGCTGATGGTGGTTCTCCTTAGCACAAAATGGTTATTATAGCACTAACCAGCATATTCTTAAAGAACAGCACAGAAGCAGGAAGAAACTGGGTGATGTCATACAGGGTCTTTATCTAATGTGGTCCTTCCTTTCATTAATAAGTTAAAATTTGATTGTTTCAAAAGTTCTTTAGTAAAACTCCCTATTTAGATAAAATATGGTTCCATGACTCTTGACAAAGAAGACTAAAAATTGCTATAAGTTGGTACATACCAATAAAACTTATTCCCTGTTGTCAGACATGTTGCCAATGAAATACACTGAAATGTCTCAAGGTGGGAGGATGGAGAAACGGATATTGACTGGACTAGCAGTAACAACTACCACAGCCGGAATATTTCTTCAGTGTTGTGAAAGCTAGGGTTGATTTTAGTCAACATTTGTTTTACACTAGAGCTTGAGACAAATCCCTTAAAATCTTATGATTATATATTGAGGAATAGCTTTATTGGGAAAAGGAGAAACTTGAAGAGCTGTGAGTTTGTAAGGGCAGGCAAGTACCCTCTATCTTCCAATTATTCCACAAAGAGATATGCTGGGCACTGGGTGATTTGTTGGCACAAACTGCTATTTTCTTTCAATGATGGAATCCTATTACTTCATCAACCTTCATCCTTATACCCACTTAATGAAAGCACAGATTCCATTCAAGATTTGGGTCCAATTTTTTATAGGAGTTTCATGGAAATTATAGCTGTTCAGCACCTACAGAAAATGGGCCCTACGAGTAGTTGCAATTTCATTAAGAAGGGAAGTTTACTGCCCCAGTGAAACTTGGGTTGGATTCCATTGTGTTGGGTATAGCCCTTGCTCAGGCAAAAGTTGAGGGGAACTTTTTTAAAGCTGGTTTACTTTCTGGGCATTACAGACTGAAAACACGAAATCATTTGCAGAAAATTCTTCTGCAAGGTCTCATGAAATATAAATTTTCCTACATGAAAATTGACTTGTCTAGATGCTGAATGGGAGGAAATAGTATTATTTTCAAACCTTATCCTAATCTCTCATTTTGTTTCAATTTGGGATTCAGCTAATTAGAGTTAATATTAGTTCAGACTCTTTAAAGAGAAAACTGCAGGTTGGTAATTTAAACAACAAGCATTTATTACAATTCTGGAAACTGTCAAATTCAAGATCAGGGTGCTTGCTCATCAGTTAAGTTCCTGGTGAGATGGCTCTTCCTGGATTATAGATTGCTGCCTTCTTGATGTATTCTTACATGATGGAGAGAAAGGTCGTCTCTTTTGTGTCTTTTCTTATAAGGTCTGTTATTCCATTCATTAAGGCTCTGCCTTGATGATCTAATTAACTCCCAAAGGCTCCTCCTCCAACTAACATTGCATCAGAGAACAGGGCTTTAACATATGATTTAGTGTGGGGGGATACAAACATTCAGCCCAGGGAAGGTTTTATCATTCTCCTTAAGGGTGCCAGATTGTCTGTTTTTGTTCTGTTGTTTTTCCTTTGCATAATAAGCTTTGTGGAGGTAGCAGAGTTGAATTTGTCACTACGGTGACCTCTAAGGGAAAGGGAAGGTAGGTAAAGTCAGTGGTTTCTCTTTTGGCCCCTTCACATATGTCCTGCCATTGTACCACTAAGTTCAAGGCAGTAAAATGACTGCAATTTATTGTTTCTTCTTGCTTTTCATGTAATTCCAAGTATCTTAATGTTGTGAAAAGACAGAAGGGCTCAGAGTCATAGTCAATCACTCAAAGAACCCTCTCAATATATCAATCAGTAGGAATCACTGCTTTCATCTACCTCAAAGTACAGCTATTCATGACCTCAGGACCTGATACTGACACAGAAAACGAATCCTGAAGTCGTGACTAGTGCTGGTGGCGTCAAACATTGATGTCTCTTCTGGCTCTGTTGATCAGAGATCATGACTTCTATCCCCCTTAGGTATTATCCATGATGATGTGATGCCAGCCACTGAAAAGATGTCTCAGGTTTATGTTGCTGTAACAGAATACCTAACATTAGGTAATATGTAAAGAGATTTATTTTGCTCATGATGTGGGTGGCTGGAAAGTCGAAATAGTATGCTGCTGATATCTAGTGACAATCCCTCTGGCTGAATGACAGCAGGTTTGATGACATTTGATGGTAGGAACACAGGCATAAGTGGTAGTGGGCATGTTGGCTGGACCACGCATGCAAGAGAATGAAAGCAAAAGAGAAAGCCAAGGACAAACCCACTTTAGAACAACTCATTCTCTGGGTAACCAATTCCATCCCATAAGAAACCCATTCCAGAGAAGCAGATCTTAATCCTTCTGAGCAAGGGTAAAGGTCCTTTGACCTATTTGTCTTCCCTAACGCCCCATCACTTCAAAATAAGTACATTGGGTACTTAACCTTCAGAACAAGTAACTTTGAAGGACAAACTACATCTAAACCATGGCAAATGTCTACGACTACATTGAGACTACAAATGTCAAAATGCAGGTGCTAATTCCTACACAAAAGTCAATGAATCCACTTGCTCTTGGATTATGTACATTGATTTTACAAATTCCTTTCATGAATTAAGCCCTAATCCTTTCTTATGTTTCTTATCCTTTTGTTTTTCCCTATAATTCTCTCTCTTTAGGAATTTTTTTCCATGTTAAACAGGAAGATAATTTGTGGGAAATGTCCTTTACTATGATTATAATATACTCTATATCACTGACATAAGAGTTTGAATTAACTTCTATAATAATTAATTCTTTATTAGAAGACTCCTTCTTTTACATCAACAGAAACATTCCTGTCCTAAACCAGTCTCCCAGATAAGCCTGAAAGCTGGAATGAATACAGTGTAAACTCAAGCTAGTGACCTCCCCTCTTCATTAGAGTCACAGCATTAGAAACCATAATCTTTATCCCTTTGCAGTATTTGTGATTTTAATCAGATTCCCCATGTTGATTGTCAGTAAAGATGCTTAAAAAGTAAATAGGTCCAAGTGTCTATTTGGAAGAACATCATTGTGCAAATATTCTTTCATGTATATTTTCTGCTTTGCTCAAAAGTTTTTAAAGAACATTTCCTATTTCTACAGTTTTAAGTATACAAAAATAAAAGTGCAATGATGAAATAAGAATAACAAGGAAAAGAATTTTTGCAAGATAGGCAGTTTGATGACAGCTGCTGAGACAAGGGAGGAAGTTGAATACTGGAACTGAACAGGGATTCAAGTGAGATCTGAGCAGGTATTTGTGGTCAAATGATAGAAATGTCCCTCTGTATTCCCCTACAACTCCTTTCCCATCTCCATAACCTGTCTGCACTCTTTTCAGACCAAAGTCCTTATGTTTTGTATGCAGTAACTTCATTCTTTCCTGTGGTTCTAGCAAAAGACTTTTATCAGTAAGAACTCTGAAACTATATTTCCAATGAAGACAAGGTAGTATTCCAAACTCCTGTGAGATGGTACTTCAATATCATCTTCTGGAACAAAATGTTCAAGGAAGCACAAGAATAACAGAAACAGAATGGCAGACTGATCTGAGTTTTCAGTTCTCCACTGAAATTCTGTTTGCCCTAGGCAATTTGAAAAACATTAAGAAAGAAAATGAGGGAAAGAGACTCAACCAATGAAATGTAAATGGAAAGAAAATCACAAGGAGCTGGAGCAAAAAGAAATCTTAGCACTTCAAGAGCATTGCATTAATGTCCTCAACTCTCACGCTGACCTACATTCTTTGCCATATGGCTTGGCAGTTCCACCTCCCATGAAGAAGGCAGGGCATATTTCACCAGCATTTGCTTTTGAGTTTGCCACTCTTATGCTTTGGTGAATGGAATATTACAGAAGTAACACATCAAAGCTTTAAACTTTTATGCTATTGTGTCTCTTTCATATTTAATAACATGAGACTATGCCTGGTGTAGTGTGCAGGAGAATTAGAGATACGTGAAGCAGAGGAATTCACAGGCGTGTCTGGTCTAGGTCAGCTGACCCTTAGCTGGCCTACAGATCTAAACCAAGCTAAGTAAATGCATAAAACTAACTACTATTACAGTGTGACAAATGTTAGAGATTTTTTTTGTGTGTGTGGACATAAATTAACTAACATTGAGTCCAACAACTTCAACTCCTTCAGTTATAGAAGAGAAAATTGTTCCCCCAAAGTGGAACTCCTGACTCACCTTAGTGGCAAGGTGTTATGCCCTGAAACAGAACTGTGAATACCTGGGGTTTGTTCTAGGCTCAGATACTTACCAACTACATGAGGCTTGGAAAATCAATGAGTTTCCCTGAATCAAAATGCATTATTGTTATTAAATGGGAATAATGCACACTATTTATAAATAACTATAAACTGTGTTGCTCTAAAGAAGATAATCAATATGAAAAAATGCAGAAAGATGCTAATATGTGGTTAGTACTCAATAAATAGCAAATATATTATCAAATCTTTATTGACAGCATGCCATTTTATCTCTATTAATCCTGTTCATATCTATCTATTAATAAGGTTCTCATTTGCTCAGTAATGCTTAACTATTACATTCTTACTCAGAACCAGAGTCAGACCCTGGGTACATTTAAAGGATGAGAAAATTTAGGCTAACGGAACTTAAGTGATTACTGAAGCAACTTAACACCACAGCACTTGGCATGCTTTCTGTTAATCAGTAGGTGGCCTACTGATTGTAGCTCAGGAAAACTATTAACCATTGTTAGTGAAATAAATTTCTATTTCACCTAGAAATACATTACAAAGTAACTTAAATTAGAATGTTTGTTTTAAACCTTTGGGCTGAGAATTTATTAGAAATACCTTTGTTTTTTGCTATCCAAGGTGTCATGATATATACATTACACCATCTGCTGTTAATAGTCACCCGATTCTCTTTCTGTTCCACCTGCTTTTGCGGATGACTACCCTCCTATAGAGGTGTTCCCAAAGGCACAAAATGCCTTACAGATGTTCCACATGGCCTATATTTTGATTCAACTACATCAAGCACAACTTCCTAACTCATTAGGAAAAATGTATTTAGATTTAACTTTTGAAATGAGAATTGCCCATTTTTGAAGTATCCTATATGACCTTTTGAAACGAAGTCCATCAAGATATGCACCTGCAAATTTGGGAAAAAAAAACATGGTAAGAGAAAAATCAGTTTTAATTTATACCAATGAATATTGTTTGAAGAAAAATGGGATCAGTGCTTCAAATTATTGGGAATGCTCATTAGCAATACAAAATCTTGCCTTGAGTGAAACTTAAGAGAAAGTCACAAAAGATCGACAATTATATGAGGGTACACATATTCTCTAATCTTTTCTCGTCTTTAAGAGTATTGAATTAAAATTCCTTCACTGGTTTCCTAATTGCAATGTGATTTTACCTTTGAGAGGAGCTTTCTCTGAGATGAAATCTCATTCAATTTCTTAGAATCTTCAGGCATTTTAGTTAATCCAGATTAAAGTAAATCAATCGGAATTCCAGAAGATTAAATAGTATACTTTATTTCCACCTCAGAATTTCTTTCCCAATAAAATGTATTTGGCGGATTCTATTAGCCGGTCTCAAAACTTATAATATTGCCAAGAAAATGAGAGACAATACTAGAGGGAGATGGTAGAATCCTGGTAGCAACTGAGGCGACTCTCCTCTCAGCTAGGTTTCATTGCAATTATATCCATTAAACGGAGTCACAAGTTTCAGGACACAAAGAAATGAAGGAGCAAGCAGTGAGGACTTTAATGCCTAAGAAAGATTTGCAGGTCCACATCACTGTCTAATTTTAAATAAAGATCTTCAACTCATAATTTGTGAACAGAAATGTGCTGTGGATAAGAACCTTGCAAATGTTTCATATTCTTCCCTTTGTTGAAAATGTATAATTCATATTTTGGGAAGAATCTCTTAGCTAAATTATTTCTAAATTGTTTAATAGTAATAGCTAATAGGCTTAGTAATAATAAATAACCAGATAAGTGCTAAATACTTATTTAGAAAATAAAGAATCAGGGCACTAACAGGAATATTAACTCAAAGGTCTGATTTAAAAAGTCAATACATGATATTTTCAGCAAAAAAAATATTGAGGTATAGTGTAGAAGAGAAAGGTGGTGTGTGAGTAGTATCCTATTTGCATTCTGCTTTGGATAAACTCTAGGGAGAGCTTATGACTTACCCCCCTATCTTCATTTCAAACAGTTTTACGATGACTGTGTCAAATTTAAATTATAGTTCACGTTCACACACACGCACACACACACACACACACACACAAAAATTGTTTCAAATAGAACTCATCCATGGGTAGTGTAATACAAAATCGATACTCTGCATTTCCAGGTGCAGTCATTTCTCCCCACCTCCCAATCACTTGTCAATCTGTGCTCCACCCGCCTCTTCCGTTTCAGGAATTTCTGACCTGCTACAGCCATTTCCTGCTTGCCACGTTAAGTCCTAACATGCTAACTAGCTATTGGTTCACCAGACAGCTTGCAAGTATTCTCCTCCCTATTGGTTCCTTCCAGCCCGTGAGATTCCAATATCTGGGCGAAGCGTTCACGCCATCTTTCTCTTTTCCTTTCTTTTCACCCCCCAGCGGTTGCACTAGTCGTCTGCATAATAAAGTCTCTTGCGTGAGGCCTTGTGTTCGTGGTGGATTTTTCTGGGAGCTATTGTCAGCCCCAACTGAGTCGGGGAGCAGCAGAGCGGCAGTTCGGTGGGAGGGGGCTGGAACTGCCGAGTCCCAAGCTGAGCTGCATTTTTCCTTACAGGTAGTAAAATGAGTTTTCTTCTTGTTATTTTTAATTCCTACTCAAGCAATTTTCATTTAATTTAGGGTTAAAGAAGAGAAAAGGGTAAGGCAAGAGTTTTCATATCTTTTAAGTGAGTTTCTGCTTAAAAATAATACAGGATAGGATCTACCCCAAAACATCTACTGTAGTAGACAAAAAGTTGATGTCAATATGTATGCAATGATCTGATGTTTTGAAATATCAGCAGAGACTCTCTTAATTTTTCTGTAAAATCTTGATCTCTTTCACATTTAAACACCTGAGTGGTGGATGTTTATTACTTTAGGTAAATGATTTTACTGCCATAACAGAGAAAAGCAATTTGAGATTCTAAAGACAAAACTCCAGAGTCTGAATAGATTTGGAAGACTGAGAGTAAAGCTTCCTAAGTGTATGCCCCGAACCATGACAGCCAAAGATTTAAAGGTGGGGATGGAGTGTTTAAAGGCAGCAAAGATTCATAGTGGAGTGGAAATAAGGGGAAAAAATAGAACCTACAGTTTGCTGAGAAAATTGAACTCTGGGCCCTTCCCCAATATGCTGAATAATTGAAAGGCACCTAAAACCTAGTTTGGGGATGGTAATAGATGCATCTGGAGATCACTAACTTTATATCTGATTACCTTTTAAAGGCAGACATCAAAAGAGAAAGCGTTCTAAGAAACCACTTTTCCTAATACCCCTTGAGATTGAGACCTATATGTGTGAAATAGAAGAATATAGGCCAGGCCCGACTGTCAGCCTGAACTACTTCAGAAGCAGGTTTCAGCCAGGGAGGCCACAGCTAGTATAAAGCAAGGAGTAGGGGGAATGAGCCATTTGCAGCTCTTATCAAGCTTCTTGGCAACTGGTCTGCAATTGACAGTCACCACTTGGTGTGGGGGTGGAAGGATAATTTAATGAGAAAGGAGAAGCAGGCAGAATCTTCAGACTTTAAGGGGAAAATTTACATTTTAAAGGGATTGGTAGGGCAACAAGTACGCAATTGAAATACTGGAAGCACTACCAGGCAGGTCTTTTATGCCTCCCCTGAGGACCATATGGAGGTGCAAATGTGCCTGGCAACCAGAATGCTCTGGTTTTCCTTGTGCTAAGTATGGGCAAGAGCAGGGGGTTCACTGTTCCAAAGAAGATGCTAAAATAAATATGCTTGGTTGCCTCTCATAAAGCACAGCCATGAGAACTGACCTGCAGAACCTGATAAAAGTTTGGGGAACAAAAAGTAAACTTTAGATTTTTCAATCTGTAGTTTACAAATATGAGTAGTCCTCCCTTCTTTGCAGGGAAGTGTTCTAAGACTCCCAAGAAGGTCAGAAACTGAGGACAGTACTAAACCCTATATAGACTTTCTATTACAAATACAGCCAAGTCTAACAGATCTGGTAACCAAGAGGGCTTTGAAGTGATTGTGCAGGTAAAGTATAGAGTGTGGATATTTTGAACAAAATTATGATTTACCTCACAGGTGGGATGGAGTGGAAATAGTTTAAGATTGCATCATGCTATTCAGAATGGTATGAAATTTAAAATTTATGAGTTATTTATTTCAGTAATTTTCCATGTAATATTTGCATCCCTGGTTGCAGGTGAGGGCAGTGTGGAGAGGGCCACCACAGTGTTTTCATATTAAAAAAAACAAAACAAAACAATGACTAAGTGCATATTAAATGCCAACAATAAAACTAAATGTGACTTCTCTACAAATATTAGACAGCCTGCATTATTTCTATCATAGAGAAAAAGTGGGGAAGAATGTTTAATAAATGGTCAAAGAATTTGACAGCTCAGAACCACCTCATATTAGGAGCCATTTTTGAAATGCACTTTAAGAGGGATTTGCCTACAGATTGATATTGCAAAAAAATTAGAGAAGTACAAAGAAAAACTACCCCAACAGAATTAAACACACAATGAAAACCTTATGCAATATCATTATAGTAATGGGAGAGATCGAATGTACATCTGTTAAAATACAGGACAAGTTTTAAGCAGGGGAATAAGATAGTGGAAAAGTACTGGAGGGCTTTAGAGCTAGTGGAAATGTACCTGAAGGCTGTAGGGATGTTCTGTGCGATGAAGTCATCAGAGTTTTCTAATTGGTACTTGTGAAAGTTCAGCTTTTACCTTTCTTCAGAGACTGGGAGGAGGAAGGCACTATCATTCTTGATGACTACATTCAGCAGGTAGCTTCTAGGTCCAAGGGGACTTTCTTATGTTGTATAACTTGCAAGAGGCTGGAAGAAGATTTAAGTATCAAAGGAGCAAAGAAAATATCTACAGCAATTTATCTAAAGTAAATGCTTTAGGGGAAATGTACGTTTATAGTGCACCAATAAAAATATGGGGGAAAAAAAAGAAAAGGGAAATAAGGGGATTTTTTCAGGAAGAAATCTGGTTAGAGTTTAGACAAGCTGATAGGAACATTAGGGCTGCCTTGATCAGTATTAGAACTGGGTTCAAAAGGATTTGGAGCTGTGTTCCCCTCAGGGTACAGCCATGAGGAAGTTAGAATCCAGATTGTGTAGCATTTTATTCAGTTATGGGGAATATTAGAAAAAGAGTTATGCTTCAGTTTCTACCTGCATTCTTTTCACTTTGGAATACTTACTAATAAAGATTGAACAATATTTGTATCCAGACAAAATAAAGCAAAGTGTTAAATTGTAATGTTTACCATTTCTATGAAGTAAATATTTCCACTATACCAGGTCAGTTTCCACACTGACCTCAGGTTGTCAACTGATCACACTGAAATATAAAACTAGAAAGAAGAGTTCATAATTTACTCTTCCAAGGTAGAATCAGTCAAGTCAAACATACCATTAACATAGACATACACACTAGCCAAAAAACAGGGAGTGCAGACTCCTGGAAATAAAAATAATGTATGTTCAAGATCAGTTCCTAATTAATGAGACTTCAGAGAAATTAATAAAGACAAGTTTCAAGATAAATAGCTCAAGTATTTATAACATGGACTTATTGAATTTTAACATCTTAGGAACTGTAGCTAGCTTAATTCTCATTGTGGAGGTTGGTTGAAGAACCCTATACTCTGAGCTTCACATAACTTGTAAATTGTCAATCTGAAAGTGGACCAGAAAAGAGATTGCTTCCCAAGTGCTCTCTCTCTTTACTGTGCTCTTTAGTTTCATCTTTGTGTTAAGAGGCAACCATGAACTCTACTAAAAACGACATTCATAAATCTTCCAAAGACCCATGTCCTTAAGAATATTTTTCATTATTTTACTCCAGAAGGTTAGTGCCTCCTTCAAGGGACAACATTTAACCCAGGTAGCTGAAAAATAATGTGAACATTTACCCATGAGGGGTGTTGTTACTTCATTTGCAACCCTTGCACACTAGTGGGTAATATTCTGATATGGTTCAACGTACAAAGTAGGAGTGAATTTTTTTTTTTAATTCAAAAGGGGTAGGGGTTGATGATATAGCTCATCAATAGAGTGTGTGCTTAGCAAGCAAGAGTCCCTAGAGTTGATCCCCAGAGCTCCAAAACAAGCAAACAAGCAAATAAACAAATAAATAAATAAATTTGAAAGGAAAAATGCATAGGAGATTTCAACAGTTTGATGTCCTATTGTAATAGGTGGAAAAAAAATATAAGTGTAAAATGGGAAGAAAGAAGAAAATAATGATTCCTGGAAACAATAATCAGCAGGTTTATGTATCTTTATGTCCTTACTTTCCAGCATGTTAGTTAACTCAGAGCAGGTGCTTGATGCTAGTTTAAACAGAGGAAAGAGAATTGGAAAGAGAGATGAAAAGAAGGGTAGAAGGAAAGGAGAATAAAATAGAAGGGAAAGGCCAGGAGGGAGAAAGAAATATCTGGTGGGTCACACTCAAAAAACTACAGAAGGCCTGATAGGGGAAAGAGAAGACCAGATCTGTAGGGAAATATGGCCTTACTTCAATATCACCTAAGTCATATCTTCTACAGTTTCCCTAGAAATAAGTGAACTTTATTTATAATTACCTGCCAAAACATCAAATTTATGCCGTGCCCATTTATTGGACATACTTATCCATAGTGTAGGATCTTTACATCTGACAAAAGTGATGAAATATGTACATTTGTATTTTAAATTGAATACACACAGTACAAGTGTTAAGTGAGATTGTTTTATGCAAAGCACATAGTCAGAAGGAGTCAAAAGTGCGAGAAAATGCTCTCTCTTCTTTCAGTCAAGTCAGTGAGTTCCCTCCTGGAGAGGGAAGTTCATGGCAGCATCACTGTTGTAGATTAACAACAGCTTCTCTGCTGAGACCACTAATAAAACAATATTTTTCTGGCTTTTAATAAAATACCATTCCACCAGGAATGTTATAATCTTCCAGTGCAGTACTTTTGTAGTTAATTGTCTCCCATTTGCATAATTTTCATTTGTTATTCAGACAATAATGCCCTTTGAAATATGCTTAGGTAACAGTGTAGACAGGATGTAATGCATTTTTGTTGAGTTTTTTTAAAACCAAGTAATTATCAAGAATTAAATACTTATCTGATAATAAGTATCAATTGACTACAAACTGGTATTTTTATTATGAGCAATTTCATTACAAAGGAATATAAGGCCACCCGAGATCTCTATACAAGGTAATGCTATTAGTTGTTAAGTTTTCTATGGCTCTAAGTAAACAAACCATGTTGTACTACAATTGTAATCATCAAGGTCAGCTGGTCATCAAATTGGAAAAATTTATTTGCAGAAGCAGAATACAATTCTGATTCTGAAAATTGTAGGTGCAAATGTAATTTGTTCCTTAGTTTAAAATCAGTAAAACTTATAGACTTTTTATGTTTTTTCCCCCTTCTTTATTTTTTCTTATCCATTCAGAAGAAAAATTATTATTGTCAGTAGGCACTAAGCACCTCAGGAAAAACAGAATCCCTTGACAGAATGTGCTTCTGCCGGATAAGGGAGGATGATGGACTAAAGTCATTTGAGGGTGAAGTTTCAAAGTAAACTAGAGAAAGATACCCAAGATATATTGGATGAACTGCTCTTGAAGATAAGGTCAGCCTTGAGCCTTAGAGGAATGAGACCTTATGGAAGCAGTGGGCAATGTGATTTGCAGAATTTATCAACTCCCACCTTAGGAATCCCAAATGCACCATCAAAACAATAAAATATTTTTATTATATTAAAATTTAATTAAATAAAATTTCTGAGGTATTGGCTGCTCATAGGGAGAAACCATGTTTAAACATTTGTGCATGTGATGGTCAGCAGGTCACCCAACCTACTGGGAAAGGAACGGTTACTCTGGTGCAGGATTTTAGAGGAGCATTTCCTTGCAGATATTGACCATTTAGGTTATGGACCAGGAGAACTGAGAGATTACTAATAGAGGAATGTTGTAGTCCATTTGGGCTATTGTAGCCAAGTGCCATAGACTGTGTGTCTTTTCAACAACAGAAATTTGTTTCTTACAGTTCTGGAGGCTGAGAAGTCTGACTTTAAGGTGCTGGCACATTTGGTTTCTATAGAGGGGTCCCTTTCTGGCTCACATACAGTGACTTCTTGCTGTATTCTCACATGGTAGAAAATAAAGTGCATCTTTTTGGGACCTCTTTTATAAGGTCACTGGCCCCATTCAGGTGGACTCCATAATCTAATCATTCCCGAAATACCCCACATCTACATTACATTGAGAATTGAATTTCAGGGTAGAAATTTTTGAGGGGACCCAAATATTTGGTCTATAGCAAGGAGATTAGTGGGAATCTACAAATTTCAGCATTATATTATCAGTGCCTTGTGATTTAACATAAGTCCCTGGGCATGTTTAATTCTATGGGTGTTCATTCCTTCCAATAGACACTTCAAGATTTTTTGACTCAATCCTCCTACCCTTTAGTTTTTTGAGTTTGGCTTATCTCACTTAGCATGATATTCTCCAATTTCATCCATTTGCCTGCAAATGCCATAATTTTATCATTCTTCATTGCGGAGTAATATTCCATTGTATATATATGCCACCATGTACAAATAGAGAAACAACATGTATCCCATTTAAAAAAATAAAAAATAAAAAAAAATCCTCCTACCCTCTGATATACTTTTAATAATGCAATATTTCATCTAGCTATCCAGTTCTAATTTTTAAAGACTATACCTTTATGTAATATGTCACCTCATATTTTGAGTACAACTTGCACTATGACACAGATTTTGGGGAATAACAAGTGATCCTCCTGTAGGTTGCATGTTTTCCCTATTTCAGTTTCTCTCCCTGTTGAGTTTCCTAATCAATACTCTTCATCCTGTGAAACATAACCTAAACAAAGGAAATGATTTGCAACTTAACTCATGAACAAGAAATATGCTTCAACAAGTGGATATTTGCAGCCCCCTTTTCCTCTCCACATTTACCCTCATCTCATGGAAGATTTTGGTTAGTATTGTTCTCTCCTTGTCTGCTTATTATGAAATTAAGATAATGAAGGTAGTACTGAGGGGTGGATGAGGGGACAAAAGTATGAATACTTATATAATACTTATCTCTCACACACACACACACACACACATACACATCTTGAATGCATTTATCTCATCTGACTAAGATAGTAACACTCAAAGGGATCTTGCACATCACAGGTGCTGAGAGGTGGATTTGAATAAATGAACAACTGACTGTCCAACCTGGAAGTAGTTCTACTTAGGAAAGGTTCTTTATGTGATTGATATCTCTTCTGTCTTTTCTGGCTCATTAGTACTACATCTCATTGTGTAGTCAGCCATGGATATCATGATGTATCAGAGCTGGAAAGGAAATTTTAATGAATCACATTCTTTTAGACTCACAGATGTTCATTACACACATTCTGGTGGTGTCACTCGGAATGGTAGTCTGTTCAAAACTAATTCACTAAATTTTTCAGTACCTGATATGCATGGATAGTAAATTTCTTAACATCCTTTTGAAAAGTAGATAAGGTATGAATACATCTGAAACATGCTTTAAATTTTAGGAAATTCCAGGCCTGTAGGGCTACTAGATAAGCAAATAGGATTATAATGCAGTAATAAGTACCATGTTAAGGTTAAACGTTTGTGGCATTAGTTATGGGATCAACACAGGATGACAGATCATGGAAGAGCGAATGACAACAGGTGAGTAACTGTGAGCCTATCAAGGAGGAGAGAAAGGGTATTCCAGGCAGTGGCTGTTTAGCATAATTATAAATGGAACAGGCTATAAACTTATAAGTGGTTTAGGAGAATATGGTCTTAGTACTGTAGTTCAATTACTACAGTTTCTAAGCAGATGCATTTTCCTCTTAGCATTCACTTATTTAGTCTATTTATGCCTTAGAAAGTAAGAGGGTAAAAGAGAGCATTTAGCAGCATGTAAGCACAAAATAAATTGTATTATATATACAAAATTATGCTAATGCATTCAGGAGACTGTAATTATTTTGATTTTTCTATAGTGAAAATGTTTTAAGTTAGGTGATGATACTCAAGATTGGTTAGAATTCAAAGAAATTTTTGGTAAAATTTAACAGTTGCAAGTTGAGATTTCTGGAGGCAGACACTGAAGGATAGTTTGTTTAAAATGAAAATAATAGGTCAAAACTTATAAAAGGAAGGGGAAGAAAATAGGATAGAGTAGAGAAAAAAAAATTGACCTGTGAGGCAAGGTTGGCAAAGGTTGAGCCTTCATGCAGGAAGGAGAACCTTATTGCAGAGACTAGACTGGACAGATCTGATACTCTGCCTCACTCAGTCACCAAATATGGATTGCCTCAGGAAGGTAAGTCCTGGAACAAGTAAGGAATCCACAGCTGACTTATGTCACTGGAATCTTTCTCCTGACTAAGCTCTTGGCAGCTGGACAATCTCTTCACATGTCCAGCACGGGTGAGTGAAAGGGTTTCCATCAGAGGGGTGCCAGCTGTAAATTAATCACTAAGAAACTTAATAGAAAAAAGCACAGGAGACAATTATCTCTTTTGAATCAGGGGACATGAGGGATTGAACCATGCTAAGAACTGACTCTAACAAGAAATGGAGCCCATGCTTAGTTTATTTATCGTGGTAAAAATCAAATGGGAACCTCTAGGAGCTTTTCTATGAGAAACAGGATGGGGTGGAGTTAAGGAAGTCATTTTGCTCTAGTGAGTCATGTGACACATCTAGGACACATAAATTCCAGCGGTGAGCCACTCTGCATGAAAACTACATACTTCAGGCCACCTGAAACAATCTCTCATGACTGCCAGTTCCTGAAAGCCAGATTTCCATGACGGATGGATCAACCACGCCTGATTTTATTTGGTAGTCACAGATGGCGTCCCACACTGGACTGCAGGGGTAATATGCACACATGCATTACTGGTCTATCACGCTAGTGTTTGCCAATAGAATGTCCTTTTGTCCTTGTTATTGTTTGGTATGAGATATCCCCAGAAAGCTCATGTGTGAGACAATGCAGGAATGTTCAGAGGTAAAATTATTAGATTATGAGAGGTTCTGAGTAGATTAATACATGTGATGAATTAATAATTTGAATGTATTAATGGGTAGTAACTGGGGGCATGTAGAGTGTGACTGGAGGAAGCAGATCATGGGGAAGTGCTCTTGTAAACTATATTATCCCTGATTCCTTGCACTAGAGATCTCTCTTCTTTCTGACCACACCATGAGGGAGCTGCTTTTCTCTGACCTGTCCCGCTGCCCTGTTGCTCAGAGCTCAGAATCAGAGCTGACCATAGAATGAACCTCTGAAACCATGAGCAAAAATAAACTTTTCTACCTCTAAATTGTTCCTGTTGTATATTGGTCAGAACAATGCAATGCTGACTAATACTGTCCTTTTGGGAAAGTCGATCTTTTTCAGTTCTCTTTCTGTTCATCTTGGCAATTGACTCTGACTCAGTGGGCAATGAAAATCCCCAGTGTGAGTCTTCTGTTCCTTTTTAAATGAGGAATTGTTAAAATAGCAAACTCCAAAAACGACAGTGATGATATTAGATTTGCCTTAAGAAAGATCAATTTGGCAATAATGAGCAAACTGGTTGAGAATGAGACAGACTGCTAATTAGTTGATGCTTGGACAAGATGAATAACAAGGCAAAGGAAAAGTATTTAGAGAGAGTGAACAATATTAAAGCTACAGTTATGGGTTAGTAATACCATTTAAGAACAAATCGGATGTAGGGCAGAGTATGTGGTCTGGGATATGGTTGGTGTAAGGCTGGTGGCATTTATTTCCCACCAGAGTAGCTCTGATAGGATAATATCAGCTACTACTTACTAAGTGCTTATTTGTGCCAGTCACTTTTTCAATCAGTTCACATACATTGCCCTTTCTTGTCAATAACCACTAGTCATCATCTCTTCTACCTTGCTGTCAAGAATCCTGGCTTTATTTAGAAATGAGTTGCTCACATATCTTCAGGAAGCTTCCCTATCCCCAAAGGGTAAGTGTTCATTAGTGTATGTCAATCTTTACAATCCCATTTCCCATATCTGTTTGTTTGACATGTGACAAAATAAATAAATAAATAAATAATAAAGAGTAAAAGAAGTCAGGGACTTTGGGGTTTGTTTATCTAATAATTTTTAAAAAGTGTGAACTGAGATTGGGACATGCTTATTTCTGATATTGGAAACTATCAATGTGAGGCCCCAAAATATGGCATGAACACATATTTTTTAAAATTCAAATTTATATATTTATGTATTTATTGAGTTAAGTGGTTTGATAAAATTTTAGAATTTATTTTTTGGAAATGTTCTGCTATTCTGCAGCATATATGCAATGTAGGATGCTTAAATCTACTTAATTAACATAGTTATCAATTTTGTGGTGAGAATACTTCCTATCCACTCTTCTTTACTCAAGAATATGTTCTCAATTAATATAGTTAACACATTGTACAATAGATTGTTTGAATTTATTCCTCCTATCTAAAGATCTATTATTTTTGTGACTAAGAAAAAGTCAGTCAAAAGATTTGAGGGCCCCCAAATCTTGATGCCACTGAAATAACCAACTCTGGATACCTGCCTTACAGTTTCCTATTATATGAGGTAGTACAATTTTGTCATTGTTTTAGCTAATTTTCTTTTATATAGCTATATGCAGGTAAAGAAGTCTGAGAAGAGATGTTTGGTACAATGATCAGTGTATGGAGAAGATTTGAGAAGGAGTAAGGGAAGAATCCCCAGGCTCCCCATGTCCACAAGGAAGAACAGAAGTTTATCTCACAGACTTGGAAGTCATGTCTGTGGTAATTTTAAAATCTTCAATGTCAGCATTTGGGAAAACGGTCTGCTCTTTTTCATAGTTTTTTGAGACCTGACCTCAGACTTTCACAATCTCAAGTTTTCTCCTCATATGTAAGACATCTTTCATTTTATGAGATTTCAGCATCACAGCTTTTTATTTTCCTCACATCCTTAAATATTTCACTGGTTCCACTTACCAGAGACGATAAAGAATGTCATTAGTTCTAAATGGTTGTTACTGGCTGTTAAAGAAGTGACAACAGAAATCCAGCCTTTCATTAGTGACCGGTGTGCAATTTTTTGGCATTCAACAGAATCCTGTGTTCTGTGGATCAAAGGCCTGTGAATGACTTTTTGTAGCTACAGAATTTTCAAGGACAGTGTTCTTTTGAACAGAAAACTCTGCCACCAAGTTCTTCCCTGATGTCTTTTGGTTTTCACAGTCTCATTAGTGACTCAGGTGAAACTATTAATCAGGATGTGATGAAGTCATTTATATGTTTCCCTCATTCAATTAAAATAACTAATTAATTACCTTCAGGTGATGCATTCTTTTCATGTTTTTATCTTTAAAGTAATTGTCTACTAAAGGCAAAATAATCCCAATGGGTAAATAAGACTGGAAAAAAGAAAAAGTAAAGAAAAGAAAGAAATTTGAGAAAGTTAAACAAATTGTAATGTGAACAAAATCTCATCTTCCTGAGTTTATTATTCAGATTTCAATTGGGTGATAAAATGTAGAGAACAATGATATTAATACAATCCCTTAGCATGATGCCATATATCCCAAAATGAAATGGCCCAATTTGTCTCCTTGGTGTTTGAATTCCATGTGTTTTTACCTTCTCAGAGATCCTCAAACATTTGCTCTCTTACATTTTTTTTATTAACTAATACAACCTACATTCAAGAAGAAGCAGGATCTTCCCCTCATTAAAAAAAAAATTTTTTGACCTCCATGTTATCATTGTACCCATTGTCTATTCCCAACTCATTGTACATCTTAGCAAAACTAGGATCACTTCCTGTTATTTTCTAAATTTACTCCAATCAAACTTTCACCCTCTCTGTACTAGTGAGATATCCTGCTGTTATAGTTTGGATCTAGAATGTCTCCCAAGTTCATGTGTTGAAGACTTCATCCCTAATACAGGGATGTCCAGAGGTAGAGCTTTTAGGATATGACTGAATAATGCTGACTCTGACTTCATCAATGCATTAGTTCATTTTATGAGTTAATAATTTGAATGAATTATTAGGTACAACCCAATTAGAGGAAGTGGGTCACAGGGGAATGTGCCCTAAAGGGGCACAAAATATGAACAAAATCTCATCTTTCCCTTCATCTTTCCCTCCCTCCCTTCCTCCTGCCCCCCTCTTTTTTCCTTCCTTCCTTTCTTTCTTTCTTTCCTGTCTCTGCTTCCTGGCTTCCATGACCTGAGAAGTTTTCCTCCACCACTCCTTTCCATCAGGATGTTCTGCCTCCCCTTAGGCCCAAAGCAATGGTGTTGGCTGACCATGCACTCAAATCTCTGAAACAATGAGTCAAAATAAACTTTTTCCCTTAAAGTTGTTAATGCCAGGTATTTTGGTCACAGTAATGGAAAGCTGACTAAAAACCTTACCAAAGTTCTCAAAAATATTGGACACTGCTCTTTCCTTAAGTGCATCTTTCAAATCCTTTCAGCATATTTGGTTACCTTTTCCCCTAAAACCCTCTCCTGGTGTCTAGGACCTCACACATTTCTGATAGAGTTTTGATTCCTAGCTACTTCATTTAGTTTCCATTGTGGATTACTTTGCTTGTACAAAACCACTAAATTTCTTGAGTTTCCTCATCTTCCTTCGTGTTTTTTTTTCTTTTCAGGTGTTCTTTTTTTTAAGACAATATATTTAGTTATAAGATGTATTCCATGATTTTAATAACTATACCTGCATATTCAAATTTGACCTAAAACTCCAGACTAATTTTTCCAATGCCCTGTTTGATATTTGCCACAGTATTTTAATAAGCACTTTCAAATTAACACAATTTAGCTATGTATAGCCAATTATTTTTTCCATTGTTTTATTGGTGCATAATAGTTGTCCATAATTATGGGACATGAACACAATATTATTTGGACAATATTATTCCTCAGTTGTCCATAATTATGGGATATGAACACAATATTATTTGGACAATATTATTCCTCAGTAACTCCCCTTTTCCTCTCTCCTTCTCTTCCCTTGGTCTCTTTCCTGTACTCTATTTATCTGCTTTCAGTCTACATGAGATACCCCACACTTCCTTTTTTTTTTTTTTTTTTTTTCCTCATTAGCTTCCACCTATGAGAGAAAACATATGACCCTTACTTTCTGAGTTTGGTTTATTTTGCTTAACATAATGTTTTCAAGTTCCACCCATTTCCTGGAAACAACATAATTTCATTCTTTATGACAAAATAAAATTACATTGTGGTTTTATACCACATTTACTTTATCCATTCATCTGTAGATTGACACCTAGACTGATTCCACAGTTTGGTTACAGTGAATTGTGCAGCCGTAAACATGGGTATGCATGGGTATGTAAACATGGGTATGATGATCTATTCTTTAGGTTAATTACTGAGGAGTGCTATAGCTGGGTCATATATCTAGTTCTTTGAGGAAACTTTATACTGATCTTCATGGTGGTTTTACTAATTTACATTTCCATCAACAGTGTAAATATATTTCTTTTTCTCCACATCTTCTCTAGCATAATAAATTGTTTGTGTTCTTGATGTCTACAATTCTGATTGGTGTGAGATAAGATCTCAGTGTAGTTTTGATTTGCATTTCCCTAGTCGCTAATGATATTGAACAATTTTTTTGTATATTTGTTGGTCATTTGATTTCTTCTTTTGAGAAGTGTTTTTTTAGTTCATTTTTTTCCCATTTATTAAATAGGTTATTTTGTTTTCTTATGTGTGTGTCTTCAGTTTTTTGAGTTCTTTGTATATTCTAGATATTAATCCTCTTTTAGAAGAATAGCTGGGAAAGATTTTCTCCTGTTCTATAGGTTCTCTCTTTAAATATTTAATTGTTTCCTTTGCTATGCAGAAGTTTTTTGATTCGATACTGTTCCTTTATTCATTCTTAATATTATTTTCTGATCAATATGAGCTCTATTGAGAAAATTGTTGCCTGTGCCTGTGTTTTATAGTGTCAACCCTATGTTTTCTTCCAGGACTTGCATAGTTTCTGGTCTAATTTCTTGGTCTTTTATCCATGTTTGAGTTGATTTTTATGCAGGGTGAGAGTTATGGGTCTATTCTCATTCCTCTACATATGAATAGCCAGTTTTTTCAAACACCATTAGTTAAAAAGGCTGTCTTTTCTATAATTATGTTTTCGAAGTCTTTGTCAAGGATCAAATGACTGTACACATGGGGGTTTGTTTTTGTATCTTCTTTTCTGTACCATTGGTCTATATATCTGTTTTTATATCAGTGCCATTCAGTTTTTGTTACCATAGCTCTATAGTATAATTTGAAACCAGGTATTGTGATGTCTCCAGTATTGCTATTTTGGCTTAGAATTACTGTGACTCTTCTGGGACTTTTATTCTTTAATGAATTTTAGAATTTTTTTTCTCATTCTGTGAAGAATATCACTGGTATTTTAATGGGAATTGCATTGAATCTGTATATTACTGTTGGTAGTATGCCCTTTTAACGATATTAATTCTGCCTATTTACGAACATGAGAGGTCTATCCATCTTCTTGTGTCTTCTTTGATTTCTTTCATTAATGTTCTATATTGGAGTATACATTTTCAAAATTGTCCCTAATGATCTGCTGGATTTCTGAGTTGTGTGTGGTGAATTCTCCTTTTTTAATCTCTAATTTTATTAATTTGGATTTTCTTTCTTTTGCTTTTGTTTAGTTTGGCTAAGGGAGGCTTCTTTAGGTTGTTTATTTGAGATCTTTCTGATTTTCTTATGTAGGCACTCATAGCTAAAACTTTCCTCTTAGAACTACCTTCATAGTGTTCCAGAGAGTCTGGCATGTTACATCATTATTCTCACTTGAGTATAAGAATTTTTAAATTTCTCCTAATTTCTTCCATCACAAATTCAAAATTGAAAGATGTGTTGTTCAATGTCCATGTGTATATATAGTTTTTATAGGATTGTTTCTTGGTATCGATTTCTAATTTCATTCTATTCTAAACTGATAAGATACAAGGGAATGTGTCAATATTTTTGTTTGCTAAAAGTTGCTTTGTGGTCTATTTTGGAGAAGGTTCCATGAACCACTGAGAAAAAAGGGTATTATTAGGCTGTTTTGGGATGAAATATTCTATAGATGTCTGTTAAGTCCATTTGATTTACATTATTTTTAAGTCCAATGAATCTTTATTGAGTTTATCTGGACAATCTCTCTATTATAATAAAATTATATTGGAATCACCACTATTATCGTACTGGGGACTGAGTCTAATTTGAGTAGTGTCTCTCTTGTGTAATCAGGTGTGCCAACATTTAGGGCATAAATATTTAGTATCATTAAATCTTATTGTTAGATTTTCCCTTTTACCAGTATGAAGTGAATTTTTTCCTCTTCTGATCAATTTTGACATGAAATTGGTTTTATCAGATGAGAGTAGCTACCCTGCTCATTTCTGGACTCTATTCACATGATATATCAATTTCAATCTTTTCATGTTCAGTCTGTGACTGTCTTTGCTTGCAAGGTGAATTTCTTATTAAAAAATTTATATTGTTTTAAAATCCATTCTGCCAGCCATTTATACTCAATTTTACTATAGAGAAATGTTTATTAGTTCCTGAAATTTTATTTATTGATAGTGTGCAATTTGGTTCTATTTCTCAATTATTTAGCTAATTTTCAAATGAGATTAGTTCATTTGTGAACTCTGGAGCTTTTTATTTTGGTTTCTTCTGTGTGAAGTATTTCTTCAAGTAAGTTCTTTAATGTCAGCATAGTAGTGAGGAATTCTTTTAGTTTCTGCTCATCTTGGAAGGTATTTATTTCCCTTTTAGTTTGAAGGATAACTTTGCTGGATATAGCAATCCAGTTGGTTGACAGTTATTTTCTTTCAGGACTTGGAACATATCATTCCAAGCCCTCCTAGCTTTGTGCCGAGAAATTGGATGTGATTCTCATTGAACTGCTTCTAAATGTGACCTCATGTTTTTCTTTTGAGACATAATTTGATTCTTCTTCTGTATGTTAGGAATTTTAATTATAATGTGCTCTGGACAAACTTATTTCTTGTCCATTTGGTGTTCTGAATGCATCCTGTATCTGGATAGTATCTCATTCTCAAAGTTTTGAATTTTTTTTCTGTTATTATTTCTCTGAAGAGTTTAGCCATTCCATCAGTCTGTACCTGCCTGCATCTCACAACCATCTTCAATTCCAATGATTCTTAAATTTGGTCTCTTAATGTTATCCCAGAGTTTTTATACATTCTGATCATGGTTATTTATTTTCTTTTCTTTAATATGATTTGTTCAAGGCCACTGGGTCCTCTAGTTCTGAAATTCTGTCTTCAGCATGGTCTACTCAGACAGACTTTCAACTGAACATCACTCTGCTGCCCACAAATGCAGCCTTCTCAGGCTTAGTCCCTGAATGTATTGACACCCACCTATTTAGATTTTAAAGCCCTCTTGATCTGGTCATATGAACCACCAGACTAAAAAGGAAAAGCAAGGTGGATGCTCCTTCAGATATCTGACTTGAATCACTGTGCCTGTTTCACTAATGTTTTCCTAGGTACTCCCTCAACCACAGGCTAGGTGCTTGTTGGGGCACTATGATAATGTTTGTTATAATCTCCTGGGCTCCTGCAGCTGTAAGCTGCAGCATGGCTACCTCAAGATGAATCCTGCCTCAGGTTCTATTGCCCAGTTGAGACATACCAACATTTTTCAAATACCAGTTCACTGTGTGACCACTAGAACCGCTTTGTTCAGACTGCTTTTCTGATATATAGAGGGTTTTTTGTTTGCTTTTTTGTTTTTTTTTTTTTGTTTTTTTTTGCATTTATACTAATAGAGCCATCATTGCTCACTCATATTACTTACGCTACTTATCTAACCTTCCTGCCTCATCTTGTCCCACAATAGTTTTTACTTACTTAAAAAATAATATCATTGATTTTAAGGTCTTTGGGTATAAACTAAGGAGTGGAGTAACTGGGTCAAATGGTGGTTCCCTTCCAAGTTTTCTAAGGAATCTTTATACTGCTTTCCATATTAGTTGCACTCTTTTGCATTCCCACCAGCAATGTATGAGTATACCTTTACCCCACATCCTCACCAACATCTATTGTTGCTTATATTCTTGATAATTGCCATTCTGGCTAGAGTGAGATAAAATCTTAGAGTAGTGTAGATCTGCATTCTCTAATTGCAAGAGATGTTGAACATTTTTTCATGTTTGTTGATTGATTGTATTTCTTCTTCTGTAAAGTGTCTGTTCAGTTCCTTAGCCCATTTCTTGGTTGGATTATTTGTGGTTTTTTGCTGTTAAATTTTTTGAGTTCTTTATATATTCTAGAGATGAATGCTTTATCTGAGGTGCATGTGGTAGAGATTTTCTCCTAATCTGTAGACTCTCTCTTCACATTATAGATTGTTTCTTTTGCTGAAAAGAAGCTTTTTAGTTTGAATCCATCCCATTTAATGATTCTTGTTTTAACTTTTTGCACTTTAGGGGTTTTGTTAAGGAAGTGCGATCCTAGACTGATATGGTAAAGATTTGGACCTCCTTTTTCTTCTAATAGGTGTAGGGTCTCTGTTCTAGTGCCTAAGTCTGATACATTTTGAATTGAGTTTCATGCAGGGTAAGAGATAAAGTTTTAATTTCATTTTGTTACATGTGGCTATCCAGTTTTCCCATCACTATTTGTTGAATAGACTATCTTTTCTGTATTGAATATTTTTGGCACCTTTGTCTTGTATGAAATAACTGTATTTATGTGGATTTGTCTCTGTGTCTTCTATTCTGTACCATTGGTCTGTGTGTCTGTTCTGGTGCCAATACCATGATGTTTTGGTACTATTGCTCTGTAGTATAGTTGAATGTCTGGTATTGTGATGCCTCCAACTTCACTTTTCTTGCTAAGGATGGCTATGGTTATCCTGTCTCTTATTTTTCCAAATGAATTTTATGTTTCTTTTTTCTAGGTCTATAAAGAATGTTATTGGAACTTTAATAGGAATTGCATTAAATTTCTATAACAGTTTTAGTAATATGGCCATTTTGACAATATTAAATCAGCATACAATAGGTACGCAGCCACATCAATGTTTATAGCAACTCAACTCACAATAGCTAAACTATAGAACCAACCTAGTGTCCTTCAACACATGAATGGATAAAGAAAATGTGATATATATAATATATGTGATATATGTATATATACATATATATATATACACATATATGTGATATATGTATAAACACACACACACACACACATACAAAGGAATAATACTCAGCTTATGGCATTTGCTGATAAATGGAGTTGGAGAGTATCATGCTGAGCAAAATAAGCCAAATCTAAATAACCAAAGACCCAAATTTTTTCTGATATGCAGATGCTAATTCACAAAAAGGGTGGGGCTAGTGAAGAAGAGAGTTACTTTATATTGGGTAGAGGGGTGCGAAGGAAGGGGACAGGGTGTGGGGGTAGGAAGGATAGTAGAATGAAACACACATTATTGCTTGCATGTATACATGACTGCATGACCAATGTAGTCCTACAATATGTATAATTAGAAAAATGAGAAATTACACTTCATTTATGTATGACTTATCAAAATGTATAAATGCCTTATACTGTCATGTACAACTAATTAGAACAAATAAAAAAGTTTTAAAAAAAGCAATTACAATGAAATATAACTTACATTAAAAAACACAAGTTTTCAGTTAATATCTTTGTCAAATTGCACATTCATATTATAATCATATCAATCAAGCCATGAAATGTTTCCATTATCCCCCAAATTTCTACTGAAACACTTTTCAGTTTTATTCTTCCTTACCTTTGATATGGCATCAATTAATGTTTTTTGTTATTATATGTACATGTACTGTACTTATGTGCTCTTCATTGTTTTAGATAGATCAGCATAGTGTTTTGAGGTTCATTAATATTGCTTTTAAGTAGTTTGATTCATTTTATTGCTGAGTAGTATACCATTATTTGAATATCTCACAATCTGTTTATTCAGTTATCTAGTAAGGAATCATTGGATTGTTTATAGTTTGAGGCTACTACAAATAAAGATACTATCAACATTCGTGTGCAACCTTTTTCCAGGACATAGTTATCTGGGGTAAGTAACTGATATTGGAATTACTGTGTCTCATGCTGACAACATATATTCTGTGGGTGTACATTAAACACTCGAAAGCAACGTATGAGGTTTCCACTTTCATATTCTCAAAAATTCTTATAATTTTCAGTCTTTTAAAAAATGTAACTGTTTCAGTGATGCATAGAGTATCTTACTGAGTTTTAATGTGAATTTCACTAATGACTGATGGTATTGAGAAAATTTTCTTCTATTTAGTGGCTACTAGTATCTTTTTTATATTAATATTAGTTACACATTTTGAGCAAGAGGTTCTTACTAATATTGAGTTCAATGAATTCTTAATATATTTGAAATTTTTAAAATGATGTATGTATTCTGAAAAAGCCATCCTTTTGTAACTTCCTTTTTCATTTGCTTAACTGTTTTTGAAGAAGAAAAATTCATCATTTTGATAACATTTAAACTGTCATTTTTTCCTTTTTTTTTGCTAAAATTATCCCTAAATATTTCAAGGTTTTTAAAGTTCCTTTTATAAGTCAGATGTGTTGGTACATGCCTGTAATCCCCGCGACTTGGGAGACAGGAAGGTCACAAGTTCAAGGCCAGTCACAGCAAGTTAGTGAAACCCTGTCTCAAAATGAAAAATAAAAAGTACTGGGGATGCAGCTCAGTGTTAAAGCACCCCTGGGTTCAATCCCCCATGCCAAAAAAAAAAAAAAAAAAAAAAAAAAAAAAAGAAAGAAAGAAAAAAGAAAAAAAAGAGGCTCTTATAGAAGACAGTGCTCTTTTAAATTACATTTATTGTTTTAATTGTTCATTGCTAAAATATATGGGTTTTTTGAATGTTGATTTTGCAAAATTTATTCCATAATTCTACTAACATCTTATAATTTTGTCCTGATTTTCTAGATGATCATTGTTTTTAAAGAGATGCACTTTTTTTCTTTCCAGTTTGCATGTCTCATTTTTCTCATATTATTCCATTGAGTTTAGGATTTTTTGCATAATATTGGATAAACTTAATGAAAGTGGGTGTTCTGTGTTGATCCCAATATTAGAAGAAAAGAACAAAATCTTTCTACATTAAGAATAGTGACATATTCCCCATAAACACACCTTTTTCAAATTGAGAAAGTTCCTTTTTATTCCTAATTTATCAATTTTTTTTTATCAAAAATACATATTGAGGGAGAAGGGCTTGGAGTAACAACTGACTAAATTATATTATTATATTGTGTACATGCATGAATATGTAATAACAAATCCCATCATTATGTATAGCTATAAAGCATTAATAAAAATGTGGGAATAAAAAAGTATAGATATTGAACATTTTCAAGAATATTTATGCATATAATGACATGATCATAATTTCTTCTCCCTTTTACTGTGAGTATAGTTGATTGAATTATTTTTTTAAATTTGTTCTAGTTAGTTATACGTAACAGTAGAATGTACTTTGGCACATCATACATAAATAGAGTATAATTTCTTATTCTTCTGGTTGAATATAATGTAGAATACCTCCAGTCATTAATGTCTGGTTCATTCTAATCTCCTTCCTACCCACATACACACAGCTCTCCCCTCTACCTAATCCAAAGTAACTATTCTTTCCTAGCCCAACCCTCTGCCTTATTATGAATTAGCATCCATATATCAGAGAAAACATTTAGCCTTTGGTTTGTAGGGATTGACCTATTTTGCTTAGCATGATATTCAACAGCTGCATCTATATACCAGCAATTGACAGTATTTCATTCTTCTTTAAGTCTGAGTAATATTTCATTGTGTATATATGACACTTTATTTATTCATTCATCTGTTGAAGGCATCTAGTTTGGTTCCATAGTTTAGCTATTGTGAATTGAGCTGCTATAAACATTGATGTGGCTGGGTCAGTGTAGTATGTTGATTTTAAGTCATTTGAGTATAAACCAAAAAATGGGATAGCTGGGTCAAATGGTGGTTCCATTCCAACATTTCTGAAGAATCTCCACAACTGCTTTCCATAGTGGTTGTACCTATCTGCAGTCCCACCAGCAATGTATGAATGTACATTTTTCCCCACATCCTTGCCAAAATTTTTGATATTTGTATTCTTGATAATACCCATTCTAACTGGAGTGAGATGAAATCTTACAGTAGTTTTGACTTGCATTTCTCTAATTGCAAGAGATGATGAACATTTTTTTCATATATTTGTTGATTGATTATATTTCTTCTTCTGTGAAGTGTCTGTTGAGTTCCTTAATCCATTTCTTGATTGGGCTATTTGCTTTTGTGGTGTTAAGTTTTTTTTAATTCTTTATATGTCCTGAGATTAGTGCTCTGAGGTGCATGCGATAAACATTTTTTCCCATTCTATAGACTCTCTCTTCACATTATTATTTCCTTTGTGGAGAATTAATTTTTAGTTTGAATCCATATATTTATTGATTCTTAATTTTACTTCTTGTGCTTTTGGAGTCTTATTAAGGAAGTCTGATCTTAAGCCCACATGATGAAAATTTGAGTCTACTTTTTCTTTTATTAGGTACAAGATCTCTGTTCTAGTGCCTAAGTCTTTGATGTACTTTGAGTTGATTTTTGTGCAGTGTGAGAGATATGGGTTTAATTTCATTTCGTTACATGTGAATTTCCAGTTTTCCCAGTACCATTTGTTGAATAGGCTATCTTTTCTCCAATGTATGTTTTTGGTGCCTTTTTCAAGTATGAGATAACTGTATTTATATGGGTTTGTCTCTGTGTCTTCTATTCTGTACCATTGGTCTACATGTCTGTTTTGGTGTCAATACCATGCTGTTTTTGTTACTACTTCTCTGTAGTGTAGCTTAAGGTCTGGTATTGTGGTGCCTCCTACTTCACTTTTTTTGCTAAGGATTACCTTGACTGTTCTGGGATTCTAATTTTCCAAATGAATTTCATGATTGCTTTTTCTAGTTCCATGAAGAATGTTATTGAGATTTTAATAGGAATTGCATTGGATCTGTATAACACTTTTGGTAGTATGGCCATTTTGACAATATTAATTCTGCCTATCTAGGAGCATTGGTGGGGGGGTCTTTCCAACTTCTATGGTCGCCTTTATTTTCTTTCTTTAGTGGTCTGTAGTTTTCATTGTAGAGTTCTTTAACCTCTTTGATTAGGTTGATTCCCAAGTTTGTTTGTTTTTTTTTTTTTTTTTTTGAGGCTAATATGAATGGGGTAGTTTTCTTAATTTATCTTTTATTAGATTCATCACTGAAGTTTAGGAACATGTTTGATTTCTGGGTGTTGATTTTGTATTCTGCTACTTTGCTGAATTAACTTACTAGTTCTAGAAGTTTTCAGTGGAGCTTTTTGGATATTCTAAATATAGAATCACATCATCACCAAATAATTATAATTTGAGTTCTTTTCCTATTCATATCCCTTTAATTTCTTTCTCCAGTATAATTTCTCTGGCTAGAGTTTCAAGGACTCTGTTCAATAGAAGTGGTGAAAGAGGGCATCCTTGTTTTGGTTCAGTTTTTAGAGGGAATGTTTGCAATTCTTCACCATATAGAATGATGTTGGCCTTGGGTTTAGCATATATAGCTTTTACAATGTTGAGGTATGTTCCTACTATCCCTAGTTTGTCCAGCGTTTTGAACATGAAGAGGTGCTGTATTTTATCAACTGATTTTTCTGTATCTAATGAGGCGATCATATGATTCTTGTTTCTAAGTCTGTTGAAATGTTGAATTGCACATATCGATTTCCATATGTTGAGCCAACCTTGCATCCCTGGAATGAACCCTACTTGATCATGGAGCACTATAGTTTAAATGTGTTTTTGTACGTGATTTGCCAGAATTTTATTGAAAATTTTACATCTATGTTCATCAGGAATATTGGTCTGAAGTTTTCTTTCTTTGATGTGTCTTTGTCTGGTTTTGGTATCAGGGTGATATTAGCGTCATAGAATGAGTTTGGAAGGATTCCCTCCTTTTCTATTTCATGGAATAATTTGAGAACTATTGGTATTAATTCTTCTTTGATGGTCTTGTAGAACTTGGCTGAGAATCTGTCTAGTCCTGGGCTTTTCTTGATTGGTAGGCTTTTGATGGCATCTTACATTTCATTGCTAGATATTGAACTGTTTAAATTGTATATGTCCTCCTAATTCAATATGGGTAGTTCATATATCTCTAGACATTTGTTGATGTCTATTTTTCTATTTTATTGGAGTATAAATTTTGAAAATAGTTTCTAATAATCTTCTGTATTTCAGTATTATATTATTTCATTTTTTTTTTCAGGAAACTTTTTTTTTTAAATTTTTTTTATTATTGTATATGAATGGGATACATGTTGTTTCTCTATTTGTACATAGAGTCAAGGCATACCATTTGTGTAATCATACGTTTACATAGGGCAATGATGTTTGATTATTTTTTTTCCTTCCCCCCCACCCCTACCACCCCTCTTTTCCCTCTATACAGTCCTTCTTTCCTTCATTCTTACCGCTCTCCTTATCCCTACCCCTAAAACTAACCCTAAACCTAATGCTAACCCCTCCAACCCCCCATTATATGCCCTCATCCGCTTATCAGTGAGATCATTCGTCTTTTGGTTTTTTGAGATTGGCTTATCTCACTTAGCATGATATTCTCCAATTTCATCCATTTGCCTGCAAATGCCATAATTTTATCATTCTTCATTGCGGCGTAATATTCCATTGTATATATATGCCACAGTTTC
This sequence comes from Sciurus carolinensis, assembly GCF_902686445.1. Lineage (NCBI taxonomy): Eukaryota > Metazoa > Chordata > Mammalia > Rodentia > Sciuridae > Sciurus > Sciurus carolinensis. Next base: position 118,592,639 of record NC_062218.1, read on the forward strand.
TTTATCCATTCATCAACTGAAGGGCATCTAGGTTGGTTCCACAATCTGGCTATGGTGAATTGAGCAGCAATGAACATTGATGTGGCTGTATCTCTGTAGTATGCTGATTTTAAGTCCTTTGGGTATAGGCCAAGGAGTGGGATAGCTGGGTCAAATGTTTTTCCATTCCAAGCTTTCTGAGGAATCTCCACACTGCTTTCCAGAGTGGCTGCACTAATTTGCAACCCCACCAGCAATGTATGAGTGTTCCTTTTTCACCACATCCTCGCCAACACCTATTATTGCTTATATTCTTGATAATCGCCATTCTAATTGGGGTGAGATGAAATCTTAGGGTAGTTTTGATTTGCATTTCCCTTATTACTAGGGATGTTGAACATTTTTTCATATATCTGTTGATTGCTTGTACATCTTCTTCTGTGAAGTGTCTGTTCATTTCCTTAGCCCATTTGTTGATTGGATTATTTGTATTCTTCGTGTAAGTTTTTTGAGTTCTTTATAGATTCTGGAAATTAGCGCTCTATCTGAAGTATGGTTGGCAAAGATATTCTCCCACTCTGTAGGCTCTCTCTTCACATTTCTGATAGTTTCCTTTGCTGAGAGAAAGCTTTTTAGTTTGAATCTATCCCAGTTGTTGATTCTTGCTTTTATTTCTTGTGCTATGGGAGTCCTGTTAAGGAAGTCTGATCCTAAGCCAACAAGTTGAAGATTTGGACCTACTTTTTCTTCTATAAGATGCAGGATCTCTGGTCTGATTCCGAGGTCCTTGATCCATTTTGAGTTGAGTTTTGTGTAGGGTGAGGGATAGGGGTTTCATTTCATTCTGTTGCATATGGTTTTCCAGTTTTCCCAGCACCATTTGTTGAAGAGGCTATCTTTTCTCCATTGCATATTGTTGGAACCTTTGTCTAGTATGAGAAAATTGTATTTATTTGGGTTTGTGTTCATGTCCTCTATTCTGTACCATTGATCTACCTATCTATTTTGGTACCAATACCATGCCGTTTTTGTTACTATTGCTTTGTAGTAGAGTTGAAGATCTGATATTGCAATACCCCCTGCTTTGCTCTTGCTACTGAGGATTGCTTTAGCTATTCTAGGTTTTTTATTCTTCCAGATGAATTTCATAATTGCTTGCTCTATTTCTGTAAGGTACATCATTGGGATTTTAATTGGAATTGCATTGAATCTGTATAGCACTTTAGGTAGTATAGCCATTTTGACAATATTAATTCTGCCTATCCAGGAACATGGGAGATCTTTCCATCTTCTAAGGTTTTCTTTAACTTCTTTATTTAGTGTTCTGTAGTTCTCATTGTAGAGGTCTTTCACCTCTTTTGTGAGATTGATTCCCAAGTATTTTATTTCTTTTGATGCTATTGTGAATGGGGTAGTTTTCCTAATTTCTCTTTCTGAAGATTCATCACTTATGTATAAAAATGCATTGGATTTATGAGCATTGATCTTGTAACCTGCTACTTTACTGAATTCACTTATGAATTCTAAAAGTTTCCTGGTGGAATTTCCAGGTTGCTCTAAATATATAATCATGTCATCAGCGAACAGGGATAGTTTGAGTTCTTCTTTTCCTATTCGTATCCCTTTAATTTCTTTGGTTTGTCTAATTGCTCTGGCAAGCGTCTCAAGGATGATGTTGAATAGAAGTGGTGAAAGAGGGCATCCCTGCCTTGTTCCAGTTTTTAGAGGGAATGCTTTCAGTTTTTCACCATTTAGAATGATATTAGCCATGAGCTTAGTGTAGATGGCCTTTATAATGTTAAAGAAAGTTCCCACTACCCCGATTTTTTCTAGTGTTTTGAGCATGAAGGGATGCTGTATTTTATCGAATGCTTTTTCTGCATCTATTGAAATAATCATGTGATTCTTAACTTTAAGTCTGTTGATATGGTGAATGACATTTATTGATTTCTGAATGTTGAACTAACCTTGCATCCCTGGGATAAAATCCACTTGATCGTGGTGCACTATCTTTTTAATATATATTTGTATGTGATTTGCTAAAATTTTGTTGAGAATTTTTGCGTCGATGTTCATTAAGAATATTGGTCTGAAATTTTCTTTCCTCGATGTGTCTCTGTCTGGTTTAGGTATCAGGGTGATATTGGCTTCATAGAACGAATTTGGGAGGGTTCCCTCCTCTTCTATTTCATGGAATAGTTTGAGGATTATTGGAATGAGCTCTTCTTTAAAGGTTTTGTAGAACTCGGCTGAGAACCCATCTGGTCCTGGACTTTTCTTTGTTGGTAGGCTTTTGATGACCTCTTCTATTTCATTGCTTGAGATTGGTTTATTTAAGTTGTGTATGTCCTCCTCGTTCAGTTTAGGTAATTCATATATCTCTAGAAATTTGTTGATGTCTTTGAGGTTTTCTGTTTTATTGGAGTATAGATTTTCGAAATAGCTTCTAATTATGTTTTCTATTTCACTCGTGTCTGTTGTGATGTTTCCTTGTTCATTCCGAATTTTAGTAATTTGAGTTTTCTCCCTCTTTCTCTTTGTTAGTGTGGCTAAGGGTTTATCAATTTTATTTATTTTTTCAAAGAACCAACTATTTATTTTGTTAATTTTTCCAATTGTTTCTTTTCTTTCAATTTCGTTGATTTCGGCTCTGATTTTAACTATTTCCTGTCTTCTACTACTTTTGGTATTGGTCTGCTCTTCTTTTTCTAGTGCTTTGAGCTGTAGTGTTAAGTCGTTTATTTATTGATTTCTACTTCTTTTTTTGAATGCGCCCCATGAAATAAATCTTCCTCTAAGTACTGCTTTCATAGTGTCCCAGAGATTTTGATATGATGTGTCTTTGTTGTCATTTACTTCTAAGAATTTTTTTATTTCCCTCCTGATGTCTTCTGTTATCCATTCATCATATAATAGTGTATTATTTAATCTCCAGGTATTGGAGAAGTTTCTCTTTTTTATTCTGTCATTTATTTCTAATTTCAATCCATTATGATCTGATAGAGTACAAGGTAGTATCTTTATCTTCTTGTATTTCTAACAGTAGCTTTGTGGCATAAAATATGGTCTATTTTAGAAAAGGATCCTTGTGCTGCTGAGAAGAAAGTGTATTCGTTCTTTGTTGGATGGTATATTCTATATATGTCCGTTAAGTCTAAATTGTTGATTGTGTTGTTGAGATCTATAGTTTCTTTATTCAATTTTTGTTTGGACGATCTATCCAGTGGTGAGAGAGGTGTGTTAAAATCGCCTAGTATTATTGTGTTGTGGTCTATTTGATTTCTGGAATTGAGAAGGATTTGTTTGACGTACGTGGATGAGCCAATGTTCGGGGCATAGATATTTATGATTGTTATGTCTTGCTGATTTATGCTTCCCTTAAGCAGCATGTAATGTCCTTCTTTATCCCTTCTGACTAGTTTTGGTTTGAAGTCCACATTATCTGAAATGAGGATACATACTCCAGCTTTTTTGCTGTGTCCGTGTGCATGGTATGTTTTTCCCCATCCTTTCATCTTTAGTCTATGGGTGTCTCTCTCTATGAGATGAGTCTCTTGCAGGCAGCATATTGTTGGATTTTTCTTTTTAATCCAATCTGCCAGTCTGTGTCTTTTGATTGATGAATTCAGGCCATTAACATTCAGGGTTATTATTGTGATATGATTTGTATTCCCAGTCAATTGACTCATATTTGTTTTTGACATGATTTGGTTTCTCCTTTATTTGGCTATTCCTTTAGGCTAGCGCCTCCTGTTGCTGATTTGCATCGTTGTTTTTCATCTCCTCCTCATGGAATATTTTGCTGAGAATGTTCTGTAATGCTGGCTTTCTTTTTGTAAATTCCTTTAGCTTTTGTTTATCATGGAAGGATCTTATTTCATCATCAAATTTGAAGGTAAGTTTTGCTGGGTATAAGATTCTTGGTTGGCATCCGTTTTCTTTCAGGGCTTGGTATATGTTGTTCCAGGTCCTTCTAGCTTTTAGGGTCTGGATTGAAAAATCTACTGATATTCTTATTGGTTTCCCCCTGAATGTAATTTGGTTCTTTTCTCTCACGGCCTTTAAAATTCTGTCTTTATTTTGTATGTTAGGTATTTTCATAATAATGTGCCTTGGTGTGTGTCTGCTGTAATTTTGTATGTTTGGAGTTCTATAAGCCTCTTGTTCTTGGTTTTCCATTTCATTCTTCAGATTTGGGAAATTTTCTGATATTATTTCATTGAATAGATTGTTCATTCCTTTGGTTTGTTTCTCTAAGCCTTCCTCAATCCCAATAATTCTTAAATTTGGCCTTTTCATGATATCCCATAATTCTTGTAGACTCTGTTCATGATTTCTTACCATCTTTTCTGTTTGGCCAACTTCGTTTTCAAGGTGAAATATTTTGTCTTCAATGTCTGAGGTTCTCTCCTCCAGGTGTTCTATCCTATTGGTTATGCTTTCTATGGAGTTTTTAACTTGGTTTATTGTTTCCTTCATTTCAAGTATTTCAGTTTGCTTTTTTTTCAGTATCTCTAACTCTTTATTGAAATGATCTCTTGCTTCCCGTATTTGGTCTTTTAACTGTTGATTGGTGCGATCATTTAATGCCTGCATTTGCTCTTTCATCTCCTCATTTGCTTCCCTGATCATTTTAATTACGTACATTCTGAACTCCCTTTCTGACATTTCTTCTGCTGTGCTGTCATTGGGTTTTATTGATGTAGTATCTAGGTTTGTTTGGGACATTTTCTTCCCTTGTTTTCTCATATTGGTCAGCTGTCAGTGGGACCCTGAGATATTGCAGATTTCCGCTATTGGCTTATAGTATCCCGGTAGATTTCCAGTGTATCACCTCCCAGCCTTCAGTAGCCTGATGTCTTGGAGGAATTTGATAATGCAGTGCATCCGAAGAAAACTGCCCCTAGCCCCCTACTGGTTCCAGGGCTTGGAGCTGGCTCTGTGGGGAAAGGCTCTCACTGGCGGCCTACACCATGCAGCTGGCTGTGTGGGAGGAGCCCACTGCCGGAGTGTGGAAGGCTACCTGGGGAAGACTCTAGCTGCCCTGCCCTGCTCTGATAAGCCACCCCTATCTGTGCCTGCCACCCAGGCCGAGTTTTACCCGGTGGGCAGACTCACCCGTGGCTCTATTTCAGTCCGAGTCTCTCAATGCCTCCCCTTCTTAACTCCTGGGTTCTGGAGCGACTGGGGATGCAGTCACCCTCTAGGCCACCATCTTGGATCGCCCCGTGGAAAGAGCCTGCGGCCGGAGTGGGCAGAGCCGCCTGAAGAGGTCTCTGGCTGCCCTGCCCTGATCCCAGAGGCTGCTTGCGGATCGAAGCTCTCCGTTGGTTTGGGCACTTGTGGCTGGCTCTATGTAGAAAGCCTCTCACTGGGCGGTCTGCTCTGTGAAGCTAACCTTGAAAGGCACCTCCCACCGCAGGGGTCCAGGTTGCTTGGGGAAGTCTCTGGCTGCCCTATCCTGGTCCCTGAAGCTGCTTGCGTGCCAGAGTACGCTGCGCTGCGCTGGCTCCGGGACTTGGAGCTTGTTCTGGTCAGAAAGGCTCTCACTAGCGGGCCAGTTCCGTTCCGAGAACCTGGAGAAGCTGGCTGTGTGGGCGGGGCCCACCGCCGGAGTGCGCAGGGCTGCCTGTGGAAGACTCTAGCTGCCCTGCCCGGCTCCGATAAGCCACCTCTATCTGGGCCTGCCACCTGGGCCGAGCTTTACCCAGTGGGCAGACTCACCTGTGGCTCTATTTCAGTCCGAGTCTCTCAATGCCTCCCCTTCTTAACTCCTGGATTCTGGAGCGACTGGGGGTGCAGTCTCCCTCTAGGCCGCCATCTTGGATCGCTCCTTATTTCATTTTTTATCACATATTTTAGTAATTTGATTTCTCTCTCTCTCTCTTCATTATCATGGCTAGGGGTTTATCAATTTTATTGTTTTTTCAAAGAATCAACTTTGTTTTGTCAATTTTTTCAATTGTTTCTTGTGTTTCAATTCCATTGATTTCAGCTCTGAAATCAATTTAATTAAATTAATCCATTTAATTATTTCTTTTGATGTGGATTTGTTCCTCTTTTTCTAGGGTTTTGAGATGTAACTTTACGTCATTTATTTGTTGACTTTTTATTATTTTAATGAGTGAACTCAATGCAATAAACTTTCCTCTTAGTATTGACTTCATAGTGTCCCAGAGATTTTGATATGTTGTGTCTGTATTCTGATTTACATTTACATATTTTTTATCTCATCCTTGATTTCTTTTGCTAACTATTCATCATTTAATAGTGCATTATTTAATCTCCAGGTGTTAGAGTAGCTTTATTTTTTATTTTATTGTTGATTTCTAATTTTATTACATTATGATCTGATAGAATGTAGGGTATTATCTCCATTTTTTTATATTTACTAAGAGTTGCTTTGTAGCATAAGACTATTTTAGAGAAGGATCCATGTGCTTCCAAGAACATTGTGTACTTGCTCCTTGATAAATGAAATATTCTATATATCTGTTAAGTCTAAATTATTGATTGTATTATTTAGTTCTACTGTTTCTTTATTTAGTTTTTGTTTGAAAGATCTGTCTTGAAGTGAGACAGTTTTGTTAAATCCACCCAGTATTATTGTGTTGTGGTCAATTTGATTCTTGAAATTAAGAAGTGTTTGATGTATGCAGATCCTCTATTGTTGGGGCATAAATATTTATGATTCTTATGTCCTGTTAATATATAATTCCCTTAAGCAGGGTGAACTGTCTGCCCTTCCTTGTCCCTACTGATTAACTTTGTCTTGAAGTCCTTTTTATCTTATATGAGGATGGAACTCCTGCTTGTTTATACAATCCATATGAATGATATATTTTTTCTCATCCTTTCCTCTTCTGTCTGTGGATGCCTGCCTATGAGGTGTGTCTCTTGGAAAGACATTGATTTTTTAATATTAAATGATCTGTGTATATGTGAACTCCAAGACTTTATGTTTTGTTTATAACATATTGTGATCTTTAAGTAATATTTTGTTAAGGATTTGTGTTGGTAAGAGCATGAGAGATATTGCTTTATAATTTCTGTCAATGTCTCTGTCTAGCTTTGTTTTCACAGAAAATGAGGTACTAAGTCTCCCCTCCTCTATTCTCTGAAATAGTTTTTCTTAATTCAAAATTATTTTATCATCAAATTTTTAGTAGAACACAATAGTGAAGACATCTGGACTTGGAGATTTATCAGAAAGTTTAAATTTATGAACTAAATTGCTTTAATACAAAGAGGTCTCTTCAGTTTTCTATTCTTATTAGTTTGGGTAATATCTTTCAAAATTTGTTGAATCCAGTTTTCTCACTTCTACCTATGTGTCTTATAGGAACTTTGTCCTGATGCAATTCCTAAGAGTCATTTGAGGCACAATTTGTATAAAGTTGCTATTAAAAACCATTTGGAAATGACGGAAAATTTTTTTGTCAATAAAGCCACTGATCAGGCCATAATGAAAAATGATGACCTCATAATAAGCACTCCAAAATTAATGTAATGTAGAGTTATGGAGAAAAATCCTAGGAAATCCACCACATACCATCTATTCTTAAAATCATGTAGTCTAGGATATGTGTGCTTATTAGACTTTTTTAAAGTATTAAGATGCAGTAAATAGATTGAGCAAAGTTAGTGAAAAAATAATGACTTTATTGCAGACTAGATTATGTCCCCTGGGATAATTACACATCATAAGATTTAAGGTAAAAATAACATAAAATACTTCAATAAATTAAAGTCCTCATGTAACATGACCAACAGTCTAAGACATCAGCATTAGAGATAATTTTCTTCTTCTCAAGATGAGGAATGGGGAATTAATCATAAATTATTTTGAGATGATGTTCTTAAAACTAAAATATTATTGGCTAGGCAATAAGTCCCATTTTCAGAACTGAAATTATTTCTGCTAGTTTGAAGAAGTGATATGTGTACCTTTGAATCTGGGTAACCACTAAGGAATCATTTCCACAATATGCCTCCAATCATTGTGAAATTAGGTAGAAGGTACCTCAAACAGCTGTTCTGTTACTTCTTTGGTTATACATTCATTCATTTGTCTTCTTTTATGGGCCATCTGCTGATTGTTCTCTTTGCAAAGACTGTATTCTCATGCTGACAGGTGAATTCTATAGATTTTAGTTATGTTGTGCTAGTTGAAATTTTGATTAAAGGCAAGTATCCTACGCCTTTAATCATTTTTTTCTCTAGAATTTGAACTATAACTGTGAATCCAATTTGTTTAATTTTTTCAATTTTTTCCATATTTTCTGAAGCTCTGTTATTAAATACACAGAGGTTTAGAATTTATTTTTTCCAAACTAACATTTTTTATTATTTTTAAAAAATTTTTTATTAAAATATTTTTACAGACATTTTGATTCATTGTACACAAATGGGGTACAACTTTTCATTTCTATGGTTGTGCACAATGTATATTCCTGCTATTCATGTAATCATACATATATATAGGGTAATACTGTCTGTTTCATTCTACTGTTTTTCCATCCCCACCCCCTTCCACCCCTTTTTCCTCTACACCATTCAAAGTTTCTTCATTCTTCTCTTCCTCCCATCATCTCCCTCCTTGTTACGTAGTGTCATGCACTTATCAGAGAAAACATTTGGCCTGTGGCTTTCGGGGCTTGGCCTATTTCACTTAGCATGATATTTTCCAACTTCATCCATTTACCAGCAAAGCCATAATTTTATTCTTCTTTATGGCTGAGTAATATTCCATTGTGTATATATACCACAGTTTATTTATCCATTTGTCAATTGAAGGGCATCTAGGTTGATTCCACTATCTAGCTATTGTGAATTGAGCTGCTTTAACATTGATGTGGCTGCATCACTGTAGTATGCTGATTTTAAGTCCTTTGGATATAAAGTTTATAAAAAAACTTTAAAAACTTTACACCCTAAATACAAAGAACCCAATCAATAAATGGGTTCAGGAAATGGGCAGACACTTCACAGAAGAAGATATACAGGTGATCAACAAATATATGAAAAAGTGCTCATCATCCCTAGTAATTAGAGAAATGCAAATTAAAACCACCCTAAGATTTCGTCTAACTCCAATTAGAATGGCTATAATCAAGAACATAAGCAATAATAAGTGTTGGCATGGATGTGGGGAAAAAGGCACACTCATACATTGCTGGTGGAGTTGCAAATTGGTACAGCCACTCTGGAAAGCAGTATGGAGATTCCTCATAAAGCTTGGAATGGACACATCATTTGACCCAGCTATCCCACTCCTCGGTTTATAACCAAATTAACATTTTTAAAACCTTGAAATTAATCTTCAACTCTCTTTTTCTTGTCTTGGATTTTTTTTTCAGCTTGATATTATCATCTTTTCATAGTGGAGTTCTATTCATCTTTCAAGTTAGAGCTTAAATATTGGTTTTTTGGTTTTTTTTTTTTTTGACCCCTCTTTGGTCACTCTAGGCACAATGAATTATTCCTTCCTTAGAGTTACCAATGTATTAATCAACCAGAGCTGCCATAATGAAATACTATATATTGGGTGATTTAAATAACAAAAATGGATTTCTCATAGTGCTGAAAGATGGAAGTTTCTGTTCAGTGTGTCAACAAGGTTGGGTCCTGGTGAGGGTTCTCTTCTTTGCTTGGCGACAGTTACCTTCTCCCTGTGTGCTAACATAGCAAAGACTGAATGAGAGGAAACTCTGGTGTCTTTTGTCTTAGAAAAGCACTAATCTCATTTTGAAGGTGCAACTCCCATGACCTCATCTAATTCTAATTATCTACTCAAAGTTCCATCTCCAAATACCATATTATCTGGGTTTGAACTTGTCCAAACCCCAATAATAGTCCATGCATAGTCATACGTTTTTCTATATGAGGACATACCACATGGAGTTAGTGTAATTAGTGTACATATGTAACCTCTATTTGTCTAAGACTTATTTGCTAAATTTTGAATGAATCCATGCCATAGTTGATGTGACAGGGCAAGGTAAATTTGCAAGTCCTGTTTTTTATATGCTGGTAACCTGTCAAAATCAAGATTCTGATAATGATGAATTAGTTATGATTAGGCAGACTATTTTGCACTCATAGAAAATTATACTTGCGCTTCATAGAACTTTTTACCAGTATAAAGATTTAGGTTTATAATTCATGCCTTAATGATTTTTACTTTAGTTCCACAAGGACACAGATTATATATGTTCTATCTACATATCTCTCTTTTGCTTGGAGCAATGTCTTGTACTAAGAAGGCATTCGATAATTTTTTATAAAATTATAGGCATGCATATATTGAGCTTGCAGCTCTAGAAAACACAAAGCTAAGAAATATTGGAAAATTTCAAACATCAAATATTCATCAAAGAAGAAAAGTATTTTAGGTCGATTAGTTTGAATACTGACTGTCAGAGTATTTCTTTTTAAAGCAATGTTAGAAGTAACACTTAGAAAACAGCCATCTTTCTCTGAGACAAATGTAGATTTTGAGGCTAAACTCTAGTCTTTGTGAGAACTAACTGCAATTATTAACATGATGATACAACTTGATATTTAAGCCCAGAATTCCAAAAGTCAGAATTTAGTTGCACACCAGTGCATGAAATGAAAAGATTTAGATTTGTGGTTCAGAGGTAGAACACTTACCTAGCATATGTGAGGCACTGAGTTTAATTCTCAGCACTGCATATAAGTAAGTAAATAAATTAATTAATTAAATAAAGGTTCATCAACAACTAAAAAATACTAAAAATAAAATAAATGTGAAAATGATAAGCACGGTATTTTCTGAAACAAATGGCAACTTAGTCTACAGTGAGAAAAAAAAGAAGTAGCACTGTGAAGGAGTATTACAGAACACAAACTCAGAAATGTGTACATAAAATGGGCACTAACTAACAACTGAATGACTAGGATGCTAAATTGTGTGTAAGATTGTTACTTATATTTATATGTTAGGTTAAGTATTTTATATTTCATATATTTTAAGTATAAAAGAAACATTTAAATGAATTAACATCAAAGACTTGGTAAACTTCTTGATAATAATGAAAATCAACCAAGCAGAACTGTCCATACATCTCTGCTGTCTCTTAGTCAGAACTTTCCTTCAGCTGCTTATAATTACTACTGTGTGATACTGACTCCCATGCAGAACATATTTGGTGGAAGAAACTGGGACTCATAAACTAAAACTGAGATTTGGCTTAAACTATGATATAAACCCAAATTTTCCTTGGCAAAAGGACAGTGATAAATACAATAAGTGTTCAGGGCCTTAGCACATTGATGACTCAATGAGCTAATTTAAATAGGGATGACTCACATTCCAGTAAATCTTCATTACTCTGAGCAAATCAGGTTGTAACCTTTCAGTGTTCTTAGAAGAAATTAGTTATTGATCATAAACAAGAGTCATGGTATTTGATACAAAGGTAATGAAATGAGAAACAGAGAAATATCCTTCATGTTAAAGGCAGTTACCACTACCATGGACTTTATTTTGAAGTAATTCAAATCTACTTTAATGGGATTTTCTCCCACAAGAAATACTTGCCAACCCTTGAAATTTACTATGTTCATTTCCTGTAATGTATGGCAGGAATTATTTTTGAGAGCAGTGGCAGTAAGCCCGCAGAGCATTCTTCAGTTTTAGACTTATAACCTTCTTGTTCAAATTTCTTTTTCAGGGTATGATTAAACAGAATAAGAGCATATATATGAATTTGTGATTAATCATTAATTTTTGGTAGGCATTTTTTCCTATGCAGTCCCTGAAAATAATCTTCAGACATGTAATTTTAGATGTATCAGCAATTTCTTTTTAAAAAATACTGAGCAAAATGTGTTGTTTACCTTTCTCTAAACTTGAAATTTATAGTTTGTTTTGTCTTTTTATTAAATTTCTTTTGGGATTCATATTCTATATTAAGTCATAATAAACATTTCAGTATTAATACAGAGGCATTTTATAATAACTTATTGTTTTGAATTTTTAGTTGTAGATGAACATAATACCTTTATTTTATTTATTTATTTTCATGGGGTGCTGAGGATCTAACCCAGTGCCTCACACATGTTAGGCAATTATTCTACCACTGAGCTACAACCCCAGCCCCTAATAACTTATTTTGATAATTACTATAAAAATGGCTTAGTATTGTCTGACTTTTGAATGAAATTCTTTCTTTCTCTAACAGATATTATGAGTATATGAAAATCCTAAATAAATATTCTCAGTAGTAAAGAATAATTATAGTTAATTTATAAGTTTCCCTTTAATTAAGTTGCACATTGTCAGTTTAAAAAGTAATTTATATTTTAAGCAGAAAAACACCCATGTGCAAATATGATATGATTGAGCTTACATTTTTCTTGTTAAATTAAAATGCAGAAATATCATTGATATGTTAAATATTTATAAATATTAAATCTGTTTAAGCTAAAAAAATCCCAGAAATGGTTAAATAATTATTTCTTTGCAAGCCTTCTAAACTATACATATTACTAAAATTAGCACATTTATTTGCCATGGCATATACTTATCTCTTCTTTAACCATACATACATTTGTATAGTAAATACTGTATTTCAACATTTACATATTTTACTAAATGATATATTTTACTAAATGATAATAAGAAATTGTAGTAATATAATTTTATCAGAATGAAGTAAACAAGATTAATCAAGCTGATATAACGTTAGTACAACTGATCAAGATAAAGAAGAGAAAGCCCAAATTATAAATATTAGAAAAGAGGACAGAAATAAGGATATTTTGTAGAATGTTTGTACTTAAAAAAATTAACACTGTTATAATCAACTTTATGCCAATATAGTTGATAACATAAATTAAATGGAAAAATTTGTAGAAAACAACTTGACAAAACTGACATAAGATATTGAAAAATTTAATATTCTTTTAAATATTATAGAAATTGAACTAAGTTTCAAAAATCTTACTACAAGCCTCCACTGGTTCCATTAATGAATTCTATCAAAACATAAAAGATAATTAATACAACTTTTACAAAAAAAAAAAAAACTTTCAAAGATAGAGGCAGAGGAAATATTCCCCTTTATTTAAAATAGGAAGCCATTATAACTATAATACTGAAATTTGAGATTATATAAATTTGAAAGAAATATTTAGATGCAGATTGAATCCACCAACACCAGGAAGATATCACTGGAATAAAATTGATTTAACATTTGAAAAAGCAGCCAGTGTAATAAAATATGTTAATGGAATAAAGGAGAAAATGTGTTTATTTTAATAGTTTCTGAAAAAGAATTCAATAAATGTAGATTTAAAAAAAGTGATAAGAGGGAACTCATTCAGACCACATAAAGTCATATAAAAATAACAGGTAAGACCATTTGTATGATGAAATGTTGCAGTTTTCCCTTTAAAGGTCAGAAACACACTGTATGTCCTTATCCTCTAGGTTCCAGACAATTATATAAAACAATAAAAATTAAATAAATAACAAATACAGAGATCAGAAAGGAAGGAAAAAGCAAACTATTTGTAAATTTCTATTGTGTAAAGTGTCATACTAATATTCAGGGCAACTATTTCAATTGATAAGTAACAAGGTTTCCAGATATAAAATCCATACATAATAATCAACTGCATTTGTATTTATTGCAGAGGACAATTGGAAAATTAAAAATCTAAAACTCTATTTGAAATAATGTCAAACTATGTAATATATTTGAAATAAATTTATCTAAAATGCAGGATCTTTGCATTTAAACAGGCAAAACAATTAAATAAAACAATACAAGATGAGGAGATACACCCTTTTCACACATTAGAAGATCCAATATTGTTAAAAATACAAATTATTCCCAAAATTGACCTAAGATACTATATAGCCTCAGCTAGCATTCTAATCTGCTACTTTGTAATATTAGCAAACTGATCCTCGAATTGACATAGAAATTCAGAGTATGATAGCTTAATCAAACCAGAAAACAAAAAGTGTTTACACCACTTGTATTTGAAGTTTAACATAGCGTCAAGTATTCAAGGCAATGAGATTTTGACCTAAAGAGAGCAAAAAGATCAATGGAATAAATGAACTAATATTTGTCAAGATTACTCTGCCAAAGTAATTCAACAGACAAAGTAAAATCTTTAAAACAAATGACATGGAAGCAACTAAACATCAATTTTGGAGGAGTTGGGACAAAAAAATTTCTTACTACAACCTCTCTTCAAATGCAAAACTATAAATCAGGAATTGTTCTGTCCCAAATATAACAGCTAAAATTGAATTTTATAGGTGAAACCATAGGAGAATCTTTGTGATATGGAAGTAGATGAATATATCTTTGACACAACAGAGAGGAAAATAATTCTAAAAGGTAGAAAATAATAAATTAAGGTCAATTTTTGCAAATCTTTTAAGTAAAGGACATTACGAAGAAAGTAATCACAAATTAGGAGAAAATACAGCAAATGTTATCTGACCAAGGACTTGTATCCAGAATATAGCAAATAATTTTACAAAACAATAATTAAAAATTTTAATAAGTAATGGAAAAAATAATAGCTCACAAGGGAAGGAATATAAAATAGTAATAAATAAGCCCATGAAAACTTACTTAACATTTTTAGTGTTCATGGAAATTCAAATTAAATTCACAGGAAATACTATGTATTCACTAAAATGGTTGGATTACACTTAAAATATATTGGAACCTTAAATTCTCAATTATTGACAAGAATGTGAACTCTCATCATTTCCAGTGGAAATGTAAAACAATGTAGGAAGTTTGAAAAAACCCAGTTCCCTACAAAGTTATTGATATACCAAACTTATTATGATCCCCAAATTTTACACCTAAGTATTTATGATGAGAAATAAAAACATGTTCACAAAAAGACTTGTACAGAATATACACAGTAATACTCATAGCCAGACTCTAGAAACAATCTAAATGTCTATCAGCAGAAGGTAAATAAACAAATTGATTGCTGTGTAGTCATATAATGGAATACCGTTCAGCAATAGAAATAATAATAATAATATGGTGGTATCTCATAGACAAGTGAAGAAAATCTTTTAAGATGAGAAGATATGACCTATTTTGCCAAATTATATGGTAACCTAAGTGAGATGAGAATGAGAAATGATCTGTGTTTGTTTTTGATTTTGCAGTGCTGGGAAATCAAACCCAGAGTCTCATGAACACTAGGCAAACACTTTATCTCTGAGTCACATCCCCACCATGACCACTTTTTTTGTTTTCCAAGTTTTTATTCTAATGGAAATAATTCAGCAGATAACAAAAGCAAAATAATAGTATAAGATAGGGAATAGTTATTGGAGTGATGTCCTTGAGTATATGAAACAAAACATCTGTAGTACATAAGTAGAGGAATTAGTTTTAGACACAAACACAGGTGTGTCATCTATGGTAATGATGAGATAGTGGATCATGTCATGTGTTATAATGGTTAAACAAGGACTGAGATGATGTGGAAGCTTTCTCTGATATCTTCAATATGCACAATGAAGAAGGAAGAAATGTTATCTGCCAGGAGAATGGCAGAAGACATATCAGTGATTTAGCAGAAAGGAGGATATGTAAGATGAGGCAAGAGAAAAGAATGGTAAGATGTCTGCAGAGCATTAAAGGCTCATATGCTTTTATTGTTCGTGACTGTCAGGTGATGGAAAAGGATGCTTATGTGTTCTTTCCAGTCCTATCCAATTTTGTAGTTATTTGTGTAGGTATTTGAAGAGCTAGATTTAACTACAACTTTCTTTTAGCTCCGCTATGTAAGGAAGCAAGAGAAGGATAAGAACTTGTACCTTCACTAATATGTGTGCTTATAACTAAGACAATAATTTAAGCTATGCTAAGGGGTGGAAAAGCAGCTATTAAATGCAAGCTTTAGGAGTAGTAGTCTTTCAGGAACACTTCAGGTTATTTAAGAGCTAGAAAGCAAGGAAATGTTTAGAGAAGAGTGTATGTATTGTAGTGTTAATGTACCATGAATTCCAAAGAAAACATTGGAAGGGCTTTGGAAATGAAGAAAGGATTTAAGAAAGCTAGAAAGTGGGAGGTACAAAGGATGATCACTGTAAGACTGCTATGATTGCAAGTCTGAGGTTCCTAGTGGTGCCTATATAAAAAGGAAAGGGAAGGGAAGGGAAGGTTTGATGAAGGGAGTTGTTCTGGATTTAAGTCAAATAGAGATAGTGAAGCCATGATGTAGGGGACAGCAAGAAATGGGTTCTGTTGTACCATCTTGAACTTCATTGACTGAGGAAAGGACATCTGGGAACTCAGATCTTACTACACGAAGACCTCTTTGTGGTTAGAGTGATAAAGGTAGAAAGCCTAAAGAGCTGTGACCTAAGATCAGTGTGTATGTTTATTCTTGATTTCTCTGGACAAAGGGGAAAATTTTAAATAAAAAAAAGTGAAACAGATTTTTTTATGTATTCTATGTAAAGAATAGTCGTAACAGCTTAGTTGCCAAACTCAAAAAAAAAAAAAATTCACACCACAGGGCTTCTTGGTAAGTCAATCTTCATAAAGCTCCATTTTACATGTTAAAACTTCACCTAGAGAATTTCCAAACCAGGACAATAGAATGAGAAAAGTATGTTCTTCTATTTTAATCCTTAGCCTTTAACAAACACTTAGATTTATTATCTTTTATATTTGGTGATGAAAATGATGTGTTTAAAGGGTTTAATTATTTCCTTTTTACAGATTTCAACTATCAAACAACACACTTGTGTTTATCATTTAATTAGAGATGCTGGGCAAAGAAGAAATGCTTTTCATCTCAGAAGCAGACATTTGAGGAGTATTTTTGTCAAGAGTGCTCTCAAAAGCATCCCTTGTCTTTGGCTACTGCAGTCATCCAAAATATACTTGCCACTGTGAAAGTACCATAGAAGCAAAAGTATCACACACACCGCCCCCCCCTCCAAAAAAAAAAAAAAAAAAGAAGAAGAAGAAAGGAAAGAAAAAAAGAAATAAAGAAAAAGTGAGACTAGCTACTTAAGGAACAAGAAAATAGAGAGCTTACTTGGAAAGTCATTCAACAAGAGCCTGTGCTGATTTTCATGCCCCAAACTCTGCCTTTGAGAGGCCAGGGTGATGAGTGTGAGCAAACATTATTATACGGGCAGCCAGATGGATGTTCAAATTATATCCTTTGGCTCCAGGCAGTTTTCATGATAAGTTGGATCTGCAATGTTTTCTCACTTGACTGGTGCCTTAATGTCCAGAGAATGAAATTCAAATTCATGACCAGCCATTGATCATCAAACCAAGCATAGAACTGTCTTGAATTAATATATGCTATAAATTAAATATGATTTTGAAAATTTCACTAATTATGAGACAAATCTTTAATTTGGCAAATTTGACATTTGTTCTGTTAATTTGGGGATTTTTTTGTGGAGGAGAGATGTGCACATGGCTCTATTTGATAATATTTTATTTTTCTTTATCATGGTTTATTATTAATGTCAGTACTCTGATCTCGGATGAAACATGAATGTTCACAAGTGCTTCTCCTGTTTCTGGATGGGATAAACCAGACTGAACAAAATCAATGCCAGACCGAATAAAAATCAGTAAAACAATGTGTAATACAGTATGTACCACCAGGAGAATTTCCTTTTGTATTTGTTTTTAAAAATCTATTTAATAAGCCTTAATTATGCCAATTTCTTCTTATTTTGTTCTCATGGAAACTAACCACTGAGTCTTTTCTATAAGAATTATTCATACATTTGAAAATTTTTTGTCAGTTTTCCCCAAACTTGCACCTTTTCCAAGTTAATTCATGTCCATTTCTTTTTATATTGGTCTTATTATCTCTGTATGTTTCTACTATATAATTAAGGAAACTATAATTTCTTAGTGTGAAGACTTCATGAGTTTAAAGAAAACTAAATAGAAGTTAGAAATATATGGACCTCTTCTAGTATTTATCATCCTGCTCATAAGAATCTCCATTCTTAAAATATGATCAATACCAGATGTGCTTCCCATATGGATATATTTTTCTTGATACTCATAACTCAAAATTTCTTTTCCGTGTACCAGTAGTGATGAAAAAGTTAAATATAACAAAACTGTATTCTTGAGGTCAGTAATAAGCTTTGCTAGGAAAGCTGGAAGAATCTCTGGGACCATGGACACTTGCAGGTTGAAATGTCCTCCTTTTCCTCAGCTAATCTCATAGCATTCTGTTGCTCACACCCTAGTGATAAGTCCTATGCAGGTCTGAGAAGAGCATTATCAACTGACACTTGCAAGCTCACCACAGGTAGAGAAAATGGAGGAAGACCTTACCACACTTGAGTCATTTGAGCACTACACAAACCAGCCCAACACCTGGGAATAAAAGAAGAGAATAAACTGGGTTGGAAAGGTAGACTCACAGAAGATAGCACTATAGAAGGGACTTGGAAGGAAAACAAGGCAACATGGTTGAGTTCATCAGGGTTGCTCCAACACAGAAACTTGATTGCTAATTCAATATGATTGCCTGGCAAAAGGGTCATTAACACCTACCCCATTCATACTTTTCCAAGTTTTTGCCCAAATAAATCACACAACCTTTCATTTGACATCCTAAGCAGTAAGCTTGATGTATGACCCTTACTGCTTTCTTTACCAGGTGTCCTTGGGACCTTTTAATATCCAGACAAGCACCACTAACAACAGTCCCACAGAGGACATCAGTCCCTGAAAGATAATGAGCCCAACCATCAATTACTGGGTGCTTTCTGTTGCTTCTTCTTGTTTTGACTTTTATAATAAATTGGTCTTGGTTGCTTCTTTTTTGGTTAAACAATACAGTTTCAGCTTCAGATTTGGCAGCAGCATAATGCTTCCTGGAAGTCTATCCTTTCTCTCTTCCAAAGCAGGTGCAATACAAGTCATCCCAGGGTAGCTCATAAATACCCCTTGAATTAAATCTGTAGGCATTTGGGAAGTCTAGGGAATCTGAAAGTAATTCCTCATCATATGATAGTTCCAGATCAGTATCATGCTTCCACACATGCCAGATAGAATACAGACCATCATCTTGATCACCACTGGAGACTATTTTAGTGGCACTGTCTCTGAGAAGCTAACTTCCTACCAACACATATTTGAGTGTAAAGTGTATAAAATTGCCTTTTGACTGACTACTATGTATTTTTACTGAAATGAGGATAGTAATTTTCATGTTATTTTGGGATTCCACCTCTTAAAATAAATTTCTTTGCCATTTTTTATTTCTTTTACGTTTTCTTCCATTTTATTAGCCCAAACTTTGCTTATCTCTTTGTTGCTTGCTCCTCATATCTCTGCCTTCTAAATGTCAAAGTATATCAAGACTCCAGCTTTATGCTGCCTTCTTTCAAGATGATCTCATCAAGTCACATGGCTCCATCTACACGCTGATGCTTCACAAATGTGTATCTACATCTTGAATCCTATTTGGAATTCTACCTGACTGTCTTGATATGTCCACTTGGAAAATCAAAATTCATCTCAGGCCTAACATATGCTAAACTGGTTCCTGATTCCCCTTCTAAAACCTGTTGCTCCATGTATTTCTGCCTTACCCATCTGAATAAAGAGTGACTTTATTGTTCTCTTTGTTCAAAGAAACAACAACAACAATTCCTTGAAATTAATCTTAAAACCTCTATTTCTCTCATAGTCTATGACCTATAAATCTCTTAAAAAAAAAAAAAAAAGCTTTTGGCCAAACTTTAAAAATCTGTCTGACCCCAGTATTTCTCATCACCTCCACAGTGATCCACCTTAGTCTAAGGCAACATTGTCTTATCTTTGGGATCATTGAAATAATCAACTAAACTATCTTTTGGCTTCCAAAGTTGCCTTTGGTTTTGTCTACACATTAGACTGATCCTTTAGTAAACCCAATCATCCTTCTCCTTAGATATTGCCACACATCAGGTATAGTCCCATAACAATTTCTTGTTTATTTATAATAAAGTCCAAAGTTTGAGTATCACTCTACTATTCTCTAAAAATCTTACCCCTCTCTACTCCACAGTCTACCTGATCTTCCCAGCTCTTTCCTCACACACTGGACTCTAAGTTAAATGACTTTTACTCAGGAGTTTTTAATGTGCTCCTGACTCAGGCCTTCACCCAGGTCCTTTCCTTTCCTGACTTTCTCTTCTCACCGATCACACAGACATGTTCCCAAAATTCCACTGGGTCTCTGTTCAAATGTCACCTATCAAAGATGCCACACCTAACTGCTTTACATAGAAAAGCATTTTCAAACCCTCACTTTCCCAAACTGTATCATTTCCTGTTCTCATTGTATTGTTGTATTTTGCTTTGAATTTCTCATTAATTTTGAACATATTCTGTATTTCTTGTTAAATTTGTATTCTCTTATCTCATCTAACTACTCCAATTAGAATGCAAGCTTTGTTGTTTTTCATGCATCTTTCTATCCCAGTTCATATAATGACGACTTGTCATGAAAGACTCTGATAAAATATTTTAATATCTATTAATTAATTTTATGAGAATATTAGTATCATTGCTTAGACTTCTAACAGTTTTTGGTATAATTAATTCACTTTTAACATAGTCAAGCATATTGTATTCACTCAAGAGGCTTATATCCCATCTAATTACTAGAATTGCATAAATACTTGGTGATATATTTTTTTCAACTCTCAGAAAGCATCATGACTTTCGTCATTAACATCAACAGAATACAAGACAATTCTTTAAATGTATTGGCTTCTTTTCTTGGATAAAATATAAGAACAACAACAACAAATCAACCAAGATTAATGATCAGATGAACTATTTTACAAGACGGCATAGTTTATTCATAGAAAGTAGTAATGTGCTGATTTAATTGGAGAAAAAAAACACAAAATAAAACATCAACAATAAAATCATCACCCTTACTTCCACAACTTCTGAGGAGTTTTTTAGGAGAGATGGGAAATAAATGTTTCCTTTTTAAATTAATTGTTTTAAATTGAGTGCATTTTAATTATATATAATAGTGACACACTAGGACCTATTTCTACATGAGTATAATTTTTACTGCCATTCTACTAAATGCCTAAAGAATTTCATTGATTCAAATAAAGCTCTCTTTGTTTAAAGTTGTAATGAGAAGGACAGTATATATGAGATTTTATTTAAGGAAACATAGTTTCCTTGATGTTATGAGAGAATTTTTAATGTTAAACTATTGAAGGTTAGAAAGTGCCAGTAATTGTATGGTAAACTCAAGTCAGAAAAAGAGAAGAATGGTCCTAAAGTATGATGTGCAGAGGAGATGGCTGTAATTTGGATGGGAAGGGAAAAGAAAAGGAGTAGCATGTGACCAAAGAGACATCCCACAATGGTACAGTGCAAAATGTGAAATTGTAGTTACCATTAGCTAAAGTACAAATTAAAATTAGTGCTGACAATTGAGATAGGTTATAATTTACTCTTTTGTCTCAGTAAAATATGCTAGATGCAGAAAAGCATGCGTTATTTGTGCTTTGGTGAGAAGAGAAGAGGGGTGGTACTCAGTGTGTCTAGAGTCAGTAAGTAGAAGGGCGTCAGGACTCACAGGTGAGATACAAAACTGAGAGATCAGTGGAAGCAAGACGGGGAATTCTGGTAAGGGTCAAAGAATAAATTTAGAGATTTGGGAACTCCATAGTAGTGAAATATTGGCTTATACAGACAGCAGGCTTTTAAATTCACTCATCTACTTAATCCAAGTTTTGACCTTGCAAAAACAAGAAACATCAACCAGAGTGCATTAGCCCAAGCTCACAAAATCTCTCTCACTAAACAGCATGCACAGTACTTCATTATTATGCTCCTGGCTTTTATTTAATTTCTTGAGACTTTATCTTCCTTTTTACATTGAATTGTATAGCTTAACATTTTTCAATTTTGCCCTGATTTTCAAGAAGCTCTGAGTTAAATTTTATGCTTAAATAATACAAATATATTAACACTGGCAGTAAAAACATTTGCCTCCTCTCAGTTCTTTGTTTACAATATTTATGTCTGTATCAATGAACTGATTGCAAAAAATATCTTTGTATTAAGCTTTCTCAAATCCTTTTTTAAGGAAGAGTCAAATAAGAATTTCAAACTACGTATCACTTGATGGTCAGTCTGGAAAAGACTCTACAAGTGTCCCCAGTTGGGGGAAAATCAACAGAGGGATTATTTTAAATGACATCCCACTTCATGTGGTGACATTAGATTTCATTGTTAATTTAGGAATGGAATCACATCCCCCAAAGCTATCCTAAGTTCTCTAAGAAAATGTTTATACTTTCTGCCAGCTAAATTCAAGAGCCTCCAGAGAAACAGTTTGTGCATGAGTGGGCTCTGCTATCAACCATTGGTCTTTTCATGCTGTATTTTAATTGCCAGCTTCCTTGTCCTTTTCCCAATTACATTCTAGGTTCCCTGAAGGCATGTTCTTAATCTTTTTCTTCATTGAACCCCTCTTCACCAGACAAATTTTGTAACATAATATTTGTTGAATGAGAAAAAGAGAATAGTTAATGGGAAAATATTAAATCGGACCTATCCTAAATTTAAGAATTATAAGTTTCCAGGAAGAAGGGATGCTGACTTGGAAGTTCTGATTTTAACAGACTTGAGGAAGTTAAAATTTCCTTCAGGTTGAAATAATTTGCTTCCAGAAGAGGTTGAGGAGAAATTCCTTGGGACTTCCCTCAGTAATTTAATATGCAGGCTATCTCAGTCAGTATTCCCAAGAGTTAATATGGATTGATCTTTTCTGCTTTGAAACACCTAAATCTAAAAATGCTTACACACACACACACACACACACACACACACACACACACACACACAAACACACACACACACAAATGAAAGCTCTTTCTCAAATCTCAGGTGAAAGTTATTTTTTTTTTCTTTCTCTCTCCTGCTTTTTCCTTTGTTCTAATTATTTCAATTCTCTGTGTAAAACTGCATTATTTTATTCAGAAACATATGTGAGCATCCAGTTTATATCACATATGCTGGAGAAAATAGATATGCAAAGGAAAATCTAGTGACAAGGGTAGTTCCACTTAAACTTGCCTCTTGATCTCCTTTCAAGTGGCCTTATGTTTTGAAGAAATGACATTAAACTTTCTTTCTCCATTATTTATTTATTCACTTTTGGTAGTGAGGGAGAGGAGGAATTTCTGTTGGAGAGAATTGAAGGTTTTAATTTCTTATACATCTCTTAATTGTTCATGATAATAAAAATTTTATAACTACATACATAGTCACTATTTGGGAGGATTAATATTCTAAATATGCAAATAGAATCTTCTAGTTTTTGAAATTCAAATTGTGTTTTTTTTTTCTTTAAAAAGGTTGTTAGGCTACCTAAATGGACATTTTTATCTGTCCTACATTAATTAGGAGGTATATTCTCTTGTTGAAAGTGTTGGATTTTTAAGGGAGGCAATTTTGTGACTAAACCCAGTGATCATAAATTCTCACACAGAAAAACACATCTCACATTTTATACTCTAATTAAACAACTGTTTTCTCTCAAAAGCATGGTTTCATTCCAGAGAAAGAATTTTAATGGTTCTTTAAAAGAAAGCCTCAACATTAACAGAAACCACAAAGTAAGTGTGATTTAACAAACACGGTAGTTTACAATGGTTTGTGAGCATAATTAAGGAGCATGTCTTGTTTTTAAATATATTTATTTTCCGTCCTCATGTTTCCTAAGCTAATGCCTACATCTGCACCTTTAGAAAATAATAATTACTGTACCAGCAGGCACATTCCAAGTGAAATCTATTGCCTCTAAAATTTAGGCTTTTCGGTTTTTTTTTAGTTTCATTTCCAAATTCTGAGCAGAATTTTCTGATATGAAAAAGAGACTTTTCACACACTGTTTCCATTACTACCAAAGAACAATAACAAAAATTTGAAATCTGCAGCATTTTTAAATGCCGTAACAATGGCCACGTGCATTCTTAAAGAAAGACAAGAACTCAGCCCTCCACATTTCAGTGTGCACAGTGTTCAGGGAATCCATCTGTGGTCTGCATGGTATTGATTCTAAGGGCAAAAAATAAACAACCTAAATATCCATAAGTGAGATATCAGTAATTAAATTCTTGTAGAGCATTACCATGAAATACAAATAAAAATTTATAAGATACAGAGAGAATTCTCTCCACATTTACATCTTCTCAATACTTCTAGAGACAGTCATGCATATAGATAGATATAGATTAAAATGGAAAGATCTCTAAGACTCATTTTTTAAAACAAATTCATGTGGTAAAGCATTATATCAATTTTGATGCCAGGCACAGAAAAACAAACATTGTATGATTTCAATTATGTGTGGAATCTGAAAAAAATTAATCTAATAGAAGTTGAGAGGAGACAGATGGTTACTAAAAGCTGTGGCGATTAGAAAGAAGACAGGGTAGCAAGAAGTTGTCAGTGGGTACAATACTGCAGTTAGCACTCTGATGTTCTGTGGCACAGTAGGGTGAATATAGTTAAGAATAACACATTTTATAACTCAAAATAGTTGCAAGGGAGGACTTTTAATGTACTGACCATAAAAGAATGATAAAAGTTTTAAGGCGATATACATGCTAAGTATCCTGAGTTAATCATTTTTAATGTAAACATTAATCAAAACACTACATTGTACCCCATAACTATATATATTTATTATGTGCCAATCAAAACTTAAGTTAATAACAAAGTCAGAAAACAAAACAAGTTTGCAAGGCTAAGGTTCTTACTTACCTACATTGTCAAAAGACAAGCCAGATAATGGAATAGAACCAAATTGTTCCAAGATGACTTGTTACATCCAAAAAACAGCTAGTGGACAGTTAGCTAAAATTTTTAAATTGAAATGTCCCTTTAAAGGTCTTAAGACAATAAAATTTCCAGATAAAAGTATTCTTTATTTTTTAAAAAATATGATGCTGTAAATATAAAGTGCATATATTTTCAACTATATATCAATACTACCTTTCTGTTGACATTTAAATTTATGTAAAAAATATGTACTTCTGGAGAAAGGGTGTGTGAATGGTGGCAAATGAGAACTTTTTTCTGGTATGTATTATTTTTAATCTTGTAATAATGAATTAGACATTTTTAAAACAAATCAAAACTTTAATTTAAAATTATTTAAGATGTGATGTAACTTCTTACTTCATGCTGAAGGTCCTTGTCCTCAATTTCTATATATTTTAATTCAAAATATTAAAGTGTTTCTTTGAGGCATGATAAAATATTTCGTATTTCCTTTTTGTGAATCCTCTATATAAAATGAAGTTAATGCATTAAATGCAATTCAGTCTCATTTTCATATTTCACAAAGCAATTTACTCTGTATTTTATTTACATTAACCTATAGCAACAACAAATTATTCAGAGAAAAAAATATATCAAGTTAACAAATTATGGATTCGTTGTGCATATTGGTCAATACAAAAATAAACACTTTTGAAATAGTTAGATACTGTTCCAAATACATCATACAGTATCCAAAAAGAAATTAAAGTGAGGTTACCCCACATAACTCCAAGCTTTGGAAATGTTTATTTACATCATTTTAACCCACTAATTTAACTAATTCCAGGATAAGGAATTCAAAAGTCTTGATTGAAAAGACTTCCGTGTCTTCAATTCAGTAACCTTCCGCCTCTCTAATGAAACACACTGTTCTTTTTCACCTCTAAATTTCAAATAATTTCAAATAGATTTAGCTTTAATTATATATCTTTGTAAATAGCATAACACCAAAGAATGCCTCTTGGTGTGGTTAAGAAAGTGAATATAATTGCAGGAAACTTCATTTTTCATGGGAACCTATGACTTGCTCTTACATGTTTAATTTTAGGGGTGTATTCGTTTCCTTAACCAGAGCCTGGGCAATACCTGGATCTTTTCATGATCTCTGAACAACAGCAAATTCTCTCATTAACTATGCCCAAACCTAAAAATATGAGTAATGTATTCAAAGACTCAATCAAAATTTGACCTCAAAATTAAGTACCTATTGAGTGAAAATTTTGTTAGACAAATTTTGTATTTCTTTTCTCTAAATAAAAAGCAAGTGATAAAACCTCCTACCAAAGTTCACACAAGTTATTTATCTACAACTAGTATTTACCAATACTTAACAACTTCATAATGATAGAATATAAAAGACCATAAAGACACAATTTCCTTTAACCATTCCTTTAAGTACACTGTGCCTTCTGATGCAAATCAGTCAGTGAGATCAACTCACAGCAGAAGTCAAAATTGATCCTCCAACTTACCCTTCTTGGGTGATAACAAGGAAGAGACATGAGTACAGTAGAATCTGCAAAGATTAAATGCATGGTATGACTCCATTGCATTATTTAACTCTTTTAAGATAGGAGTTAAAAATTGCATTTTCTCATGTTTGCATATAATTTAATGTCTATTATCCTCCACTTGACCTAGGGCGTGATGAATTGTGCTGCATTTTAAAAATATTGTAGCAGAATTGATAGTTTTATATACACTATCATTCATTCCAGGCAGCTTCTTGGTATCATAATGCCAAATTTATTCAATGTGGCTATGTGCCCAGTTAAAAGACTACTTCTGGGTGTGACTCTGTGTGTGTGTGTGTGTGTGTGTGTGTGTGTGTTGCTGCAGATGGAACCCACGGCCTTGCCTCCCATGCGGTTGGCAAAAGTTCTACCATGACTTACATTTCCAGCCTAAAAAGATTGTATTTCTTAGCCTTCCTAATGCTGTGTAGCCAGTCTGAACAATGATGAATATACCAAAATATTGTGTGAAAAATTTGTAATAATTTTATTAAAAAAGGGGAGATGAACTTTCACGTCACCTTGTTGCCTGGAACAGGACTGTGATATCTGATGTTTTAGGAACTGTTTTGCACGATAACGAAAAAAGGTCATATTTTAAGGATTTCAGAGTGAAGAATTGGAAGAAATCTGATTCCTGATGATTTTTATGGAATTCCAATGCAGAGCTAAAGAGACTGTTGTCATTGTGGGTTTTCTGATCCTTATAGGGAAACAGTTTAAGACAAATTAGCTTAAATACATTAATATAGGCTTATTGTTTTATGAGTTGTTCAAGTCTTCATGACTTCATATATGCCTACTGAATAAATTTTTAAAAGCTTCACTGATAATTATATAACCAAATAGTACTGCTAAAGCCATATTTAACTTTCTAGTTGGAATTATACTGTCTTCATTTTGATCCCTTTTTGTTATGGTTTTCATTAAGTCAGATATACTGATAGTCTGTTGTATTGTGAAACTTTCTGAATCACTTTGTTTTAGAGGTCCAAGTAAACTCTTTATGTTTTTTGGTGGTGGGGGTGGTGGAAGGGAAAGTGAATCTCAGTCTTTTTGGAAGCTAAACCCACCTACATATGTTTTATCAGATAGATATCATTACTTACGTCATTTTTATATACTTACTGTTTTTACTCTTCATACTGTTTTTATGTGTTTTATGGAAAGTTGACTTAACCTGTTCATAATTTTCAAATAATTTACACTGAAACAATCAGCATGAATTTTAAAAGAATTCAAATGAATCCAGGAATCCATACTTCCATGCTTAACATCCCACAGGAACATACAACTTGATTTCCAGTTACATTATTTTCATATAGTATGTCTTAATTTTCAAGGAGTTTAAATCATGCATGACAAACTAATTTTCTTCATTATGTTACAGGCTATTCTAAATACCAAGAGACATTTCAGAGAACAAACAAATTTAAGTGTGCAGAACAATATAATGGGAATTGGGTTTCAGATCATGGTTTAGGAATAAGCCTAATGACCTATTATTTTAGTTGTTTAAAGTAATTTGTTAGAACTGCACACTGCTTACTGGATCCAGTTGATGAGTCATAAGTAAACATGAACATTTTGTAGCCTCTCCCGAAGCCTTAGTTGATTGAAACCTCCATTTTTGTTCCAGTTTGATTTCCTAATTATTTTAAGTATAATTATGGATGTTCTCAAAAAACTTTTGGGTGGGCAAAATGAGGACTCATAAGATATGATTAATGACCTACATGTTTTTTAGCTTATTTTATTATTTTTCTAAAGCAGTTTTCTTTTTAGGAAAAGAGAAATTCTTCCTGATACAGCACCTAAGCTTTCTGTTTCACTGCAATGTTCCTTCTTATGAACACTAATTTCTGGTAATACAGTAATAATATTAAAATAGCCCTTGACAAGAAAGTCAATGAAAAATATATCATTTTTCTCACTTTAGAAAATAGCATGATTTTTATACTAAAAATAAAAGTGAGAATTCAGTCTTCTGATAGTTCTAAGTTAATATAATAAAAACTTCCTTAAGAAATATAGGACACATCTTCCAGATAATGGAAACCAAATTAAATGAACAACTACAAATAATACAAACAACACATTTATTTAGAAAAATAAACTGAAAATGCTGTTTGCTTGTCTGGTACATTTTCCCATGAAGCATAGATAAATGGTTATAAAAAACTGTTATATGTCAAATACAAATTACAAGTGACTTTAATTAAGTAAGAGAACAAATAGATGTTCAACAGAAAGGTTTAGTGTGCAGTTCACTGTACTAGACTTCTTGGCTGTGAATGATATAAAATGATATTCATTAAAATTTTTTTTAACTTTTTCATTCATTTGTCCACACTGATTTTTTCATTAATATTCTTTAGATTTAAAAACAAAAATCTGAGACA
Organism: Sciurus carolinensis; assembly: GCF_902686445.1. Taxonomy (NCBI): domain Eukaryota; kingdom Metazoa; phylum Chordata; class Mammalia; order Rodentia; family Sciuridae; genus Sciurus; species Sciurus carolinensis. Next base: position 118,621,403 of record NC_062218.1, read on the forward strand.
GTTACATTTCTTTAGATAACTGAATTTTATAGGAGAAAGAGAAACCAATGTCTTGAGAATTCTCAAGATTTTCTTTTTTGGACTCCTGCAAGAAACAACTTGCTCTGGTCTCAAAACTCATAGGCCCATCTGTGCAAATAAACAACATACATCATTACCCTGAATGGAAGGGACAGTGCAAATATTCGGGTGCATGGAGAAGCGATCAGTAAGAACTGACCTCCCCTCTCTCTTAACCAATGTGGGGTGAAGATCAAATGTGGAAACTCTGCAAGCAATTGGTAACAATGCTGTTATTCCATTATGGCTTTGAGGGTGTATACAAGATGGCAAACATCCTCTTTTCTGCAAACAGCAACCTTCTGTTCTAACACCTTGCAATGCCGCAGTGTTCCTGCTTGTTCAGTTCTATTTTTGTCTACGTATTTTGAAATGATGAGTAATTTTGACACAAGATACCTTCTATCTCTGTCCATTTACCTTCCAAAATGATAAATCAATTTGCAATTTTCTAGATTAATTGTTGCATTTTAAACTTGAGGGGCTCATAGTCAGGAATATTTTATTTCCATGGTAAAATGAGTTTTGTTTGGTTTTTATTTATTCATTGGCTTTTTACTTAGTCCTTTTCATCTATATATTTTATCTTCTTGGTAATTTGTGAGTGAAGAGATTTAAGGCTGTGGTTTTTCCCCAGGGCTCTGCTCACAGATGTCAGACTAGAGGCAGATGATTTTATGTGATTCTACAGTGATCATTTGTGCTCCAAAGTTGGGGAATTTGCTCCTCTGGGATGATCAGATTCCTGGTTACTTTACAATTAGTTCGGGCCTCAAGAAGTCATAATGATGAATCTGCAGTGAGAAAAATGAATCGACATGCCTCCAAATAAAGGTATTCCTTCCAACCTGAAGGAGCTGTCAGAAGAAAACAAAAGATAAATGGTCAGTTTAAAGTATAAGCATAATATTAAAAATTACATTAAGATTAGTGCAAATTAGGCAATCATTTGTAAATGATGTATATAATTTTAAACTATTTAAGTTATCAAGTATTTATTTAAAATATCTAAACACATTTTAAATATTCCATGTAAATCTCTTATGTAAAAGCTTTATTTTATAATTTAGTCAGATCCAGGTGCACTATGGCACATGTGTAATCACAGAAAGTCCAAAGGCTGAAGTAAGAAGATCACAAGTTCAAGACCAGGCTCAGTTCTTAGTAAGGCCTGTCTCAAAATAAAATATAAAAAGGGGTTAGTATGCAGTTCAGTAATAAAACCCCTGAAGGATTCTGTCCCCATAACTAAGAAGAGGAAGAAGGGGAAGGGAAAAAGTAAGGGGAAGGGGAAGAAGTAGGGGGAGAGGGATGGGGAGAGGAGGGGAGGGGAGGGGGAGGGAGAAGGGGAAGAGGAGGAGGAGGAGGAAGAGAAGGGGAATAAGAAATCAAAATTTAGCAGAATGTTTACAATTAAAAGCTCTCTTATCACTAACAATGTTTAGAACTTCAGATAAATTTATTCACTTATAAAGGTATAAAGTTCTAACATATTTCTCAAATTCACAGATGATAAACTTTTCATATATAGCACCATCAAAAAGTAATTTAAGAAATATTTTCCATTGAAATGGAGACTTCATTTAAAATAACATACCCATGTTTATTGCAGTATAGTTCACAGTAGCCGGAATGTGGAAACAACCAACCTATATGACTAACTACAGATGGAGGGATAAAGAAAATACAGTATATATATATATACATACATATATATATGTATGTATGTATGTGTGTATATATATAGTATATACATATCACAAACAACGCACACACAACCCAAGGGCTTGAAAGTAGTAGAAGAGGAATTATTAGGGACTAGAGATGAGAGAGAAGAGAGTGGAAAATTAGTGGGCAAACATGGTCAATACATAATATATGCATGTATGGAGTTATAATGGTGAATCTGATTAATTTGTATAATTAATATCAGTTAATAATTATAATAGAAACAGTTTGCAATGTAAGAATAATGCAATCTTTCATTGCCTTAATAATATGTTTAAATATATTGTCAAGATTGCCAAAAAGACAGCCTTTTCCATCATGGAGCTGAGAACTAACCCTCCTTTTCTTCATAAATGTTCACAATACTTTTAAATTAGCATTTTGAGATCATTCATATCCACACTTCTAATTAATGAATAATATGGGGAAAAACATAGGGAAATGAAACTATCTGTAGTTCTGACAATGCCCCTCAACAGTAAGCATGTTTACCACCACTTAATGTGGAATTGTTTATCATCTTCTGTGATGTAACAGAGAATACTTATAATTTCTTACATTTGATGCACAAAACTTTAAAAATAAACTTCGTATATTGATTAATTAATTATTTTAAAGCTAAGATAGAGTAGTGCTTTTAAGAGTATTTTTGTTACTTGACAATCCTTCTGAGAACCCCTTACTTTTGCCCTTTCCTTTGAGTAAACAAACTCCACAGAGCATGTTGCTTTCTCCAGTAAAGACACACACAGACAAGAGAGTAATGAGTTCTGTTTCTGTGAGAAGTACTTTAGTTACCATTCTGTTATACTGATATTTTTATTGTTATCCTACTACCACACTTGGTATGAAATCATTTAAATAAATAACCAAAAAGGAAAAACAGAAAGAATAACCTCTTCCAACTTCAAGATTCAAACTAGAAAAATCACAAAACACAATAAATCAAGGCATGTTTAAGGCTTACTCTAGCTCAACACTGATGGTATTCTAAGGAAGACCCTGAAGTAGTAGACAAACTTTCATTATGGAGTACCGGAACAAGATTCAAGAGTGAGTCTGTACAGAGGAGTGGAGAAGCCTGGCTTGAGCATTGCAGCTGCCAGTACCATTTGTGTGTCATCTGAGCATTTAAACTTCCAAGTATTAAAGGAAACCAGCACTGAAACTGTTACAAATTAATAAAAATCAGTCCTACAATAATATTTAGATTTATTATTTAATGAAAACAGTATGAAAAATATACTGATATATATATATACATAATCATATATTTTATATATATATATATATATATATAGAGAGAGAGAGAGAGAGAGAGAGAGAGAGAGAGACAGAGAGAGAGAGAGAGAGAGAGAGAGACAAAGAAAGAGAGGTGGGTCCATAATTCATGCATTCTGAAAAAAATTAAATGTGCTAATTATATTTTCATGACTATAATTTAGGAGTCTTTAGCACCCTTTATACTTATTTAATACAGTTTAGTAAAATTGTTAAATCAACATGTCATTTGTTTATTTATTCATTTAAAAATATTTGTCACCTATTGCATGCCAGATACTGATCTAGAAACCATGGATACAAGAAAGTGACCTTCTGCCTTCCAAAGAGGTTACTATCTGAAGGTAAGAAGACATGCAAACATTCATGGTAAATGTAATACATTGTGCTATAAGTAAATTTTAAATAAAGAACAAACATCAGAGTAATAAGCCTATGTAAAGCATTTGAATTGAGACTTGAGGGATGGGTTGGGGTTTGCAAAAATAAACTGCTACTAGTTTTGAAATAAGAATATATCAAGCAGAAGCAAGGCAGGACTTGGTATCTTCAATATTGTGCAGCACAAATTTAAGAGAGAAAAGACTGAAGTTTATAGAGGTTAACGGAGGCCAGGGTGTCATTAATATGCCAATCATAACAGGAAATACTGAATTCTGATGATTGAGAGTGCTGGGGGAAATGTGGGAAGTATGATGGAAGGAGAGGAAGGACACATGACAGGGCTTTTATGTAAAGAAGTGATGAAGATGCCAGTTTAAAGCAATAACTATTGCAGTTACAAGACTTTCTTAAGGACAAGTTGAAGATGGTAGTGCATTTTCTCTTAATAACTTGCCTACTCAAGATAAGAGTAAACATTTATTATAAGGAGTTCCCAGTTCCACCATGTTTTTAGGCACCTCATGGAAGTAGATATTTGCTTCTTGGCTGTCAGTGATCACACATGGATAGGAGAAAATAAAATCATCTGTTTCTGCTGATTGGATCATAAGATTGGGAATTATAGAAATATATTTAAGCCTTACTGAATTTTGAAGGTTTATTACAGGTATTAACACCTATCACTGGGTAGTACCAGATGTCACATTCAACCCATTAGTCAGGCTCAGATATCTTTCCCACTAATGAAAATCCCCAAATAACTTTTCATGTATAATTTTTTAATTTAATAGTTTTATGAACTTTCATTATTGTATGTTTTAAATTATAAACATTTAAATAATCACTTTTTGGGGATTTGTGTACCTCAAATATGAAGTCACAAAAACAGCATTAGCATTCTAGATTTTAAATAAGTTTATTCATCATGAACATAATGAAAAATAAATTACCTGCACCAGGGTCTCATATGAACGAAAATGAACTGAAGTACCCAACATGGAAATGCTTTCTGACCCATTCTTTAGATCAATGGGTTAATTGCTGCATTCTCTTCATAAAAGTACTGCTTAAAAGCAATTAAGATTTTCTTCACATTTTGAATGGACTAGGTCAAAATTTTCAAGCACATTAAGGGTCACCTTTTGTAATTTCTTGTAGATTTTGCTAGATCCAAAGGTGATATGAAAAATCTGAATAATGCTAGATAATTTAAGACTGGGAGTCAGTAAATGTCAAGTTAATTAATTTATAAAAGTAGCATTGTAAGTGACTGAGAGCATTTCTGAGCAGTAAATGCAGCATAATTTTAAAATGTCAAAGACAGCAAGAAATACTAGGAGTGAGCTGAAAATAATGCAAAAAATGTTTATCTAAACAAAAATGTGTCATAATTCTATATTTCTGCATACCTTGGCATAGTTTTTATAATTCTATTATAACCTATGTTTATATGTTTGAATTATATAAATTTGTTTATGAATTATGTTATAATATATATTAAAATAAATAAATATTATATATGCATGAATGATTTTAAATATCTTTCTCTGTGAGGCAAGATGTTATATGTCTATTGCATTATAAAATAATAACAATGAAGAGACCAAAATCATTTTTAAAAAAACTTTTATTTTCTATAATATTTTGTTTGTTTATTGTGGTGCCAGATCAAACTCAGGGCCTCACACATGCTAGGCCAATGCTCTATCACTGAGTTACATCCCAGCCCAGTCAGAACTGTTAAACTAACAGCAAAGTTTTCACATAAAAATGAATAGAATGCCTACTATAAGCTAGGAATTGTACCAAGTACATAAAACATAATGGTTAAAAAATGGATTTCTAGTGATTATAAATACTGAACTACATACTTCATTCATGTTTTCTATTAACCTATGAAAAAGTATCAATGAATAGCTACTTTCCCCAATCCACCCCACAACCCATTTCATTTGACCCTGTAAATTCAGAGATCAATGCTAGTGACATAAATGGCGTGGCTCAAAAACACTAAAATATTTATGACCTGATCCTTTATCAAACAAGTGTGTCAAACCTGGGTTTAATTTATTAGGAGCCAGACGCAGTGGCAAACATCTGTAATCCCAGAGTCTCTGTAGACTGAGGCAGGAGGATCTCAAGTTCAAAGTCAGTCTCAGCAACTCAGCAAGGCACTTAGCAACTCGGCAAGACCCTGTCTCTAATTAAAATATAACTTAAAGTACTTGTACCAGAAAGAAGCTGGAATAACAATCAAATTATTTTCAAATTATCTACTAGGAAGGAACAAACAGAAATGTATGAAACAGGAAATGATACAGCTAAAATTTGATCAAAAAATAATTCTAATAAAAAAAAAGCAAGAACATAAAAATTAATATTAATGGAAAGAGAGCTATCAAAATAATCCTACAGATGCTAAAAATATATTAAGGTAGTATTACAATTGTATACAACACATGTGACAGCTTACATAGTATGGTCTACATTAGAGAAGGATCCAGTTGCTGCTGAGAAGAAAGTGTATTCCATCATTGATGGATGAAATATTCTATATGTGCCTGTTAAGTCTAAATTATCAATTGTATTTTTTACTTCTATCGCTTCTTAATTTAGTTTTTGTTTGAAAGATCTATCCAGTGGTGACAGTGGCAAGTTAGTTTACCAATATTATTGTGTCATGGTCTATTTGATTCTTGAAATTGAGAGGGGTTTGTTTGATACACAGATGGTCCATTTGGGGCATAAACATTTATGATTGTTATGTCCTGTTGATATATAATTCCCTTAAGCAGTATGAAATGAACTTCTTTGTCCCTTCAGATTAACTTTGCTTTAAAGTCCACTTTATCTGCTATGAGGATAGAAACCCCTGCTTATTTACACAATACATGTGAGTGATATGTTTTTTCCCATCCTTTCACCATCAGTCTGTGGATATCATTGCCTATGAGGTGAGTCTCTTGGAGACAGCATATTGTTGGGTCTTGGTTTTTAATCCAATCTGTGCCTGGGTCTTTTGATTGATGAATTTTGGCCATTAATGGTCAAGGTTATTATTGAGATATAATTTGTATTTCCTGTCATTTGGATTTATTTCTTGCTTTTAATTTGAATTAGTTTCTCCTTTGATTGACTATTCCTTTAGTGTAGTTCCTTTCTTTTCTGGTTTTCACTTTTTGTTCTTTTTCATTTCAACTTCATAGAATATGTTATTGAGAATATTCGATAGTGTAGGTTTTCTAGTTGCAAATTCTTTTAACTTTTGTTTATTATGGAAGGTTTTTATTTCTTCTTCAAATCTGAAGCTTAATATTGCTGGATATAAGATTCTTGGTTAGCATCCATTCTCTTTCAGAGCTTGGTATATGTTACTCCAGGACTTCCTAGATTTGAAAGTTTGAGTTGAAAAACCAGCTGAAATAAAGAATTAGTTCTCCCTATACATAATCTGATATTTTCCTCTAAAAGCCTTTAAAATGCTATCCTTACTCTGTACGTTAAGCATTTTCATTATAATGTACCTAACTGTGGATCTGTTGTAATTTTGTACATTTGGGATCCTGTAAGTCTCTTGTATTTTATTTTCCATTTCATTCTTTAGGTTTGGGAAATTTTCTGATATTGTTTCATTGTAAAGATTGTGCATTCCTTTGGTTTGTATCTCTGCACCTTCATCTATCCCAATAAATCTTAAATTTGGTCTTTTCATGTTATGCCATAGTTCTTGGAAGTTTCATTCATGGTTTCATAACACCTCTCCAAGGTCAAATCTATTTTTAAGATTATATATCTTATCTTCATTGTTATTTGGTTATATTTTGATATGTATACTTTGAAAACATTTTCTCCAATTTTGTACAATCTTCACTCTGTTCATTGTTTCCTAGATATTCTAACATGTAACAATTTACAAATTTGAATGCTTTTTTAAATTATATTTTGTAAGTTTTATTGCTGATATTGAAGACTACTACTGAATCTCCAAATATTTTTATATCTAGGTAATTTCTTTCTCTTTCTTAGTTCGTAAAAGGGCTTTGTTGATTTTTTATTACTTAGATAAATAATTATACTATTTATAATTATTGAAAAATTTAACTGTCCTTTTCAGAATTTATGAATTTTGCAGGGAACTTTGCAGAGGAGGTTGCGCAACACACCGCCTGGTTTTGGAGCGATCTGCCAGGGCTTCGGCGGCTGCCAGAGAAAGAGTGGGGCAGCGAGTTGTTTGGACTCAGCAACCACCTGAGCAATGGGGAGGGGGCTGTCCAGAGGAGGTGGAGGTACACAGTGAGTGGCTTGGTCTCCAAGCGCCCACACAGAACACCGGGTTACTGCCTGGAAGAAGAGACGAGCGACGGGTCACTGGGGCTTGGAACATATGTACAAGGCTCCAAGTGACTGCTCAGAGGGCGGGTCGCATAGCCAGGCAATTAGGTGCATAGCACGGTCTGGTCCAGGGACCTAGACCTTTTCTTGAGTGAACTACACAGAGACAAGCTGAGGGGCGGAGCAAAGGTTACAGGACTGCGGGCAGCTTCTCTAAGAAGGGACAACCTAAGGAGACTCATCTATGAAGGGAGAGGCTCCCAGGCCCAGGAGGTAGGTCCGGGCCCCTGGGAAGGCTGCCCTGCCCAGGCGGCAAGACACCCCTCCCCTCGCTGGAACAGTGAACTCGGAAAGCGGGGAACTTTGCAGAGGAGGCCGAGCAGCACACAGCTTGGTTTTTTGGAGCAATCTGCCGGGTCTCCAGGGGCTGCCAGAGAAAGAGTTGGGCGGCGAGCTATTTGGACTCAGCAACTGCCTGAACAACGGGGAGGGGGCTGTCCTGAGGAGGTGGAGGTGCGCAGGGAGTGGCTTGGTCTCCAAGCGCCCACACAGAACACCGGGTGGCTGCCTGGAGGAAGAGACGAGTGACGGGTCACTGGGGCTTGGAGCATATGTACGAGGCTCCAAGTGACTGCTCAGAGGAGGGGTCACATAGCCAGGAGATTAGGTGCAAAGCACGGTCCGAGCCGGGGATCTAAGCACCTTTTCTTGAAAGAGCTACACAGAGACAAGCTGAGGGGTGGAGCGAAGGTTCCAGGACTGTGGGCAGCTTCTCTGAGGAGGGGCTACCTAAGGAGACTCGTCTGTGAAGGGCAGGGCGCCCAGGCCCAGGAGGTAGGTCCAGGCCCCTGGAAACGTTGCCTGGGAAGGCTGCCCTGCCCAGGTGGTAGGTGTGGACTGAGGGGAACCTCTAGGAGGGGAACTGACTAGCAAGACCTCCCCACCAGGTGAGTCTTCCCCGCTGGGTGAGGTTTTCCCACAAGGACGGTAAAACCAGAGACACAGGCCCAAACAGGCATTGCCTCAGCCTGCAGTCTAGTTCCCCTTTGGATGACCATTGGTCAACAAGTAGAGGCACCTCTGCCCTCTAGCAGGGAATATACCCCACCTGAAGACCACCACCCCTAGAGAGACAGCTATCTAGGGGAACACCGCAGTATCAACTTCCTCTAAGACTTCAGGCTACTGAAGGTGAGAGGGGATACACTAGCAATCTTCAGGGACATTATAAGTCAATAGAGGAAATCTGCAACATCTCTGCAGTCCACTGACACCTGAATGACATGAGAAAACAAGGGAAGAAAATGCCTCAAACAAATCTGGATGTTATATCAATAAAATCCAATGACAGCATGGCAGAAGAAATGTCAGAAAGGGAGTTCAGAATGTACATAATCAACATGATAAGGGAAGCAAACGATGAAATGAAAGAACAAATGCAGGCATTGAATGAACGCACCAATAGACAGTTAAAAGAGCAAATACAGGAAGCAAAAGACCATTTCAATAAAGAGTTAGAGATATTGAAAAAAAACCAAACAGAAATCCTTGAAATGAAGGAAACAATAAACCAAATTAAGAACTCCATAGAAAGCACAACCAATAGGATAGAACACCTGGAAGACAGAACCTCAGATATTGAAGACAAAATATTTAACCTCGAAAACAAAGTCGAACAAACAGAGAAGATGGTAAGAAATCATGAACAGAATCTCCAAGAACTATGGGATATCATGAAAAGGCCAAATCTGAGAATTATTGGGATTGAGGAAGGCTCAGAGAAACAAACCAAAGGAATGAACAACCTATTCAATGAGATAATTTCAGATAATTTCCCAAATCTGAAGAATGAAATGGAAAATCAAGTTCAAGAGGCTTATAGGACTCCAAATACAACAGACCCACACCAAGGCACATTATAATGAAAATACCTAACATACAAAATAAAGACAGAATCTTAAAGGCTGTGAGAGAAAAGAACCAAATTACATTCAGGGGGAAACCAATACGGATATCAGCAGATTTTTCAATCCAGACCTTAAAAGCTAGAAGGGCCTGGAATAACATTTTTCAAGCCCTAAAAGAAAATGGATGCCAACCAAGAATCTTACACCCAGCAAAACTTATCTTCAGATTTGACAATGAAATAAAATCCTTCCATGATAAACAAAAGCTAAAAGAATATACAAAAAGAAAGCCAGCATTACAGAACATTCTCAGCAAAATATTCCATGAAGAAGATATGAAAAACAAAGAAGCAAATCAGCAAAGGGAGGAGATATCCTAAAGGAAATCTCAAATAAAGAGGAACGAAGTCGTGTCAAAAATAAGCAAATAAATGAATAAAATGAGTCAAATGACCGGGAATACAAATCGTATCTCAATAATAACCCTGAATATTAATGGCCTGAATTCATCAATCAAAAGACATAGACTGGCAGATTGGATAAAAAAGAAAGATCCAACAATATGTTGCCTGCAAGAGACTCATCTCTTAGAAAGAGATACCCAAAGACTAAAGGTGAAAGGATGGGGAAAAATTTACCATGCACATGGACCCAGCAAAAAAGCTGGGGTATCCATCCTCATTTCAGATAAAGTGAACATCAAGCCAAAGTTAATCAGAAGGGATAAAGAAGGACATTTCATAATGCTTAAGGGAACCATAAATCAGCAAGACATAACAATCATAAATATCTATGCCCCAAACAGTGGCTCACCCATGTATGTCAAACAAATCCTTCTCAATCTCAGAAACCAAATAGACCACAATACAATAATAGTAGGTGATTTTAACACACCTCTCTCACCACTGGACAGATCTTCCAAACAAAAATTGAACAAAGAAACCATAGATCTCAATAACACAATCAATAATTTAGACTTAACAGACATTTATAGAATATACCATCCAACCAAGAGTGAATACACTTCTCAGCAGCACATGGATCCTTCTCTAAAATAGACCATATATTATGCCACAAAGCTAATGTTAGCAAATACAAGAAGATAGAGACACTTCCTTGTATTTTATCAGATCACAATGGATTGAAACTAGAAATAAATGAAAGAGTAAAAAACAGAAATTACTCCAACACCTGGAGATTAAACAATATGCTATTATATGAGGAATGGATAACAGAAGATATTAGGAAGGAAATTAAAAAATTCTTAGAGGTAAATGAGAACAAAGAAACATCATATCAAAATCTCTGGGACACTATGAAAGCGGTACTTAGAGGAAAATTTATTTCATGGAGCGCATTCAATAAAAGAAGTAAAACTCAACAAATAAACAACCTAACACTACAGCTCAAAGCCCTAGAAAAAGAAGAACAGACCAACACCAAAAGTAGTAGAAGACAGGAAATAGTTAAACTCAGAGCTGAAATCAATGAAATTGACAAAATAAATAGTTGGTTCTTCGAAAAAATAAACAAAATTGATAAACCTTTAGCCACACTAACAAAGAGAAGACGAGAGAAAACCCAAATCACCAAAATTCGGAATGAACAAGGAAATATCACAACAGACACGATTGAAATACAAAACATAATTAGAAACTATTTTGAGAATCTATATTCCAACAAAATGGAAAATTTCGAAGATATCAACAAGTTTCTAGAGACCTATGAATTGCCTAAACTAAACGAGGAGGACATACACAATTTAAATAGACCAATTTCAAGTAATGAAATAGAAGAAGTCATCAAAAGTCTACCAACAAAGAAAAGTCCAGGACCTGATGCTTTCTCAGTCAAGTTCTACAAAACCTTTAAAGAAGAGCTCATTCCAATACTCTTCAAAGTATTCCATGAAATAGAAGAGGAGGGAAACCTCCCAAACTCATTCTACGAAGCCAATATCACCCTGATACCTAAACCAGACAGAGACACATCGAGGAAAGAAAATTTCAGACCAATATCCTTAATGAACATAGATGCAAAAATTCTCAACAAAATTTTAGCAAATCACATACAAAAACATATGAAAAAGATAGTGCACCATGATCAAGTGGGTTTCATCCCAGGGATGCAAGGTTGGTTCAACATCAGGAATCAATAAATGTAATTCACCATATCAATAGACTTAAAGTCAAGAATCACATGATTATTTCAATAGATGCAGAAAAAGCATTTGATAAAATACAGCACCCCTTCATGCTCAAAACACTAGAAAAAATAGGGATAGTGGGAACATTCCTTAACATTGTAAAGGCCATCTATGCTAAGCCCATGGCTAATATCATTCTTAATGGTGAAAAACTGAAAGCATTCCCCCTAAAATCTGGAACAAGGCAGGGATGCCCTCTCTCACCACTCCTATTCAATATCGTCCTTCAAACTCTAGCCAGAGCAATTAGACAGACCAAAGAAATTAAAGGGATATGAATAGGAAAAGAAGAACTCAAACTATCCCTATTTGCTGATGATATGATTATATACTTAGAGGAACCAGGAAATTCCACCAGAAAACTCTTAGAACTCATAAGTGAATTCAGTAAAGTAGCAGGATACAAGATCAATGCTCATAAAGTCAATGCATTTTTATACATAAGTGATGAATCTTCAGAAAGAGAAGTTAGGAAAACTACCCCATTCACAATAGCCTCGAAAAAAATAAAATACTTGGGAATCAATCTCACAAAAGAGGTGAAAGACCTCTACAATGAGAACTACAGAACACTAAAGAAAGAAATTAAAGAACACCTTAGAAGATGGAAAGATCTCCCATGTTCCTGGATAGGCAGAATTAATATTGTCAAAATGGCCATACTACCAAAAGTGCTATACAGATTCAATGCAATTCCAATTAAAATCCCAATGATGTACCTTACAGAAGTAGAACAAGCAATCATGAAATTCATCTGGAAGAATAAGAAACCCAGAATTGCTAAAGCAATCCTTCGCAGGAAAAATGAAGCAGGGGGTATTGCAATACCTGAACTTCAACTGTACTACAAAGCAATAGTAACAAAAACAGCATGGTATTGGTACCAAAATAGACAGGTAGATCAATGGTACAGAATAGAGGACACGGACACAAACCCAAATAAATATAATTTCCTCATACTAGACAAAGGGGCCAAAAATATGCAATGGAGAAAAGATAGCCTCTTCAATAAATGGTGCTGGGAAAATTGGAAATCCATATGCAACAGAATGAAACTAAACCCATATCTCTCACCGTGCACAAAACTAAACTCAAAATGGATTAAGGACCTCGGAATCAGACCAGAGACCCTGCATCTTATAGAAGAAAAAGTAGGTCCAGATCTTCAACATGTCGGCTTAGGACCAGACTTTCTCAACAGGACTCCCATAGCACAAGAAATAAAAGCAAGAATCAACAACTGGGATAGATTCAAACTAAAAAGCTTTCTCTCAGCAAAGGAAACTATCAGCAATGTAAAGAAAGAGCCTACAGAGTGGGAGAAAATCTTTGCCAATCATACTTCAGATAGAGCACTAATCTCCAGAATCTATAAAGAACTCAAAAAACTCAACACCAAGACTACAAATAACCCAATTGACAAATGGGCTAAGGAAATGAACAGACACTTCACAGAAAAAGACCTACAATCAACAAACATATGGAAAAATGTTCAACATCTCTAGTAATAAGAGAAATGCAAATCAAAACCACCCTAAGCTTCCATCTCACCCCAATCAGAATGGCGATTATCAAGAACACAAGCAACAACAGGTGTTGGCATGAATGTGGGGAACAAGGTACACTCATACATTGCTGGTGGGGTTGCAAATTAGTGTAGCCACTCTGGAAGGCAGTATGGAGATTCCTTAGAAAGCTTGGAATGGAACTACCATTTGACCCAGCTATCCCACTCCTTGGCCTATACCCAAAGGACTTCAAATCAGCACACTATAGAGATACAGCCACATCAATGTTCATTGCTGCTCAATTCACCATAGCCAGATTGTGGAACCAACCTAGATGCCCTTCAGTTGATGAATGGATAAAGAAACTGTGGCATATATATCCAATGGAATATTACTCAGCCATAAAGAATGATAAAATTATGGCATTTGCAGGCAAATGGACGAAATTGGAGAATATCATGCTATGTGAGATAAGCCAATCTCAAAAAACCAAAGGAAGAATGATCTCGCTGATAAGTGGATGATGATACATAATGGGGCGTGGGAGGGGTTAGTTTTAGGGTTAGAGTGAGGGTTAGGGAGGGGGGCAAGAATGGGGGAAGGAAGGACTGTATAGAGGGAAAAGAGGGATGGGAGGGGTGGGGGGAAGGGAAAAAAATAACAGAATGAATCAACCAACATCACCCTATGTAAATTTATGATTACACAAATGGTCTGCCTTTACGCCATGTACAAATAGAGGAACAACATGTATCCCATTTGTTTACAATAAAAATAAATAAATAAATAAATAAATAAAAAGAATTTATGACTTTTTACTCTTGCTTTATCTCATTGTTCAGTAGTGATAAGAAATATCCCTTAAATCATTCATTACATCATGATGCCTTATTTTAGTGAGAAAGTTTTGATTACCTTTCATTTTCTTCATTGGTATTCTATTGGTTGTGTAAATGTTTCTTGAAACAAATTTAGTAATTTATATATTCTATAAATTAACCATTTTATCTACATTTATACATGGAAGTCTTTTCAATGTTCTCCTTTCTGATATTTTAAAGTCATTCATTTTTTCCCTAATGTTTTCTTTCTAATCTTCCATGTAAAAATTCTATTTTAACACTATTTTCAAGATAGAAGATAAATTTAAAAATCAAATTTTCCATGTTTCATAAGTTTATTCGCTCCTATTAACTTTTTCTTACTGGTATTTCTTATCTATTTTCTTTGAGAGCATTTTATGTTTCTTTTTTCAGTTTCTTGAGTTGAATGCTTATTTCTCATTTTGAATTTTATTGCCTCATAAATCAGAGACTGTGCATACTTGGTTATCCATTTCCAAATATTTGTATTTCCTAATGAAAATTAAGGCATAGTGAAATATTTTCTCTTTTTCTATAAAAGGAGAAATGATCTTGAGTTAATTTTCAATCTCTTGTTTCCATGGAAACTTGAAACTTGATCTAGTAAAAGTTAACCATATTACTAGGCAACACTGCTTATGATAAAAATAAATCCTGAATAGTAAAGTGATCTGGTCAGGGAGGATGGTGAATATGCATAAATTTCCACAAGCTATCCTGAGTGCTTCATATTCTTGTAACTGACCATGATCTTTACTTATGAGCTGTTATAATAATACCCTCAGTACTTGATCATAGTAAGCATAAGTCAAGTTAACTCTCTTACTTACCCATGGTTATCTTCTCTCCTATCTGTTGCTTTGCAGGGTGAGAAAAAGGCCCTAGTCTAATACACCACATGGAAACTGTTATGGAAGACATACATCTATTACTGTTGTACTCACATGCTGTTTATTGTGTTGTGCTCCTCTAAAGAAGACATTGTAATGTGTGACCTGCTGTGGTCATTTGAAATTGTTCATTTCAGCATATAACTACTGAAAGTGGGAGTTATATATGTGAAGATTCATTTTCATTTTTTAAAATGTTGCTGTTTTCATATTCTTTCATGTGCCGGGTTGTCAGGACAGTGTAGGTGTAGTCTGTGCAGCTTCTAACCTCTGTACATAGCTTGAAGATATAACTGCACCTCTGCACCTCAGCATGGTACTACTGATTATCCTACCATGGTTATGGTGTGCCTGTGACAAGGTAGTTTTATTAGAGACAGAATTTTGAATAAGTAGACTAAATACCACCCTTTAGGAATAATTAATAAAGATAATGACTTCTTAGCAGAGGGAGTTGGGCAAAGAGTTTCTTTGATACCCAGACAAAAGGTTTCAAAGAGCTGTCTAGGATTAAAATCAATGTACTTAAATGGGAAATAGTCAACCATTTGGAGACAAAAAAAAAAAAAAGAGTAGGGGAAGCAATCCAGGGAGAGATTAAAAAGACCTACATGAGATACTTATTTTACTTATGATATGGATATATGTAGAACTCAAACATACAATTAAATTAGGAAGGATGCCAGTTATGGATTTAATCCATTGTATTTAATTCTTATTAAGTAGCTACTTTATGAAAACATTTCATTCCATGCAAAATATGTGAAACATTATGAATACTGAGAAAATCACTTTGAAAATGATTATTTTAAAAGGAGGAATTTTATGTTGCTAATTCTAGCATCATGTTCTAAATTGATATAAATTTCTTCTCATAAATTAACTTTGTCATTTAAATGAAGTGAGATTCTCTTGGTTGCCCAAGTTTTCATGAGTCAAAGGGCATTCAGGAATTACCTGTGAATTCTGTATCCATGAGCAAGACACGTGGAATAAACTTCAGGTTAGTATTTGATATATCAATGACAATCAATAATCATGACTGTTGAACAAAGTAAAGGTTTAGAGATATTTAAATCTTTTAAGTTCAGTCATTTTCTAAAATAATTATCTAACTCCTTGAAATATCATGAACCTTAGAGTTTTCCTTTTCATCTAAATTAGTAAACCAGGCAGTTGCATTCAGTAACATTAGTCCCACATTACCAAGACCAATGAGGAAATTTGCAAAACCCAGTGAAAAATGAAAGATAGGGACTTGGTTCAAGAACAGGAAGAAAGTTTTTGCTTTCTCATCAAATCAGTCTAGCTTTCATTCACAATTTATTGCCATTGACTCTGGCACAAAGGTACTTGCAGAATGAAGGCAGACCCCACAATCCCTACAACCCTGCCCTGCATCCTGAACAAGTCACACGGTTGTTAGTGCTTTGCTCCCCACTAAAATAGGACAGCAGTGACTTCTGGGTGTGGGAGGGAAGTAAGAGGCCAGGATCTCATCCAGGTGGGTGTTATGTGTGGAACAATGCCCAAGAAGAGGGAGGCACCAAACTCCTTGCAGGGATCTCTAGGGTCTCATCAGATTCCACTTAACAAAACATACATTTAAAAATACCAAGACAGCAATGTAGAGCATTAAACCCCAAGTGGGGAGAGGGGTAGTACTGAGGAAGGTGCTTTTAAGGATAGGGACCAGTAAGACGACAATAGTCACATGCCTATGGAGCTGAAAGTTTGCCCAAGAAGACTATTTCATCTGTCCTAATTCAAGACTTTACAGTGAAATCAAGAACAACACCCACCACATATCCATTGCCTACTACTATGCTTTATTGTGTTTGTTTTTTCATTCAAATATAACTTCAGAAAAAATGTAAAAGATGGGTATAAGAAATGTCTTAAGACATTTGTAATTCAAATCATTTTTTTTTTACTTTTACAAGTACACTACAAATGCCCACATATTGAATATTTATGTTCTTATATAGAAAACTGAAATACTTATTTCTGCAAACTCTGTCCTCTATAACAAAGGACATGACTTGTAATGTTCATCCTCTATATATAAATATCTGAAAAATAATTTAATGAAGTTCCTTAAGAAAATTTTCTATGTATGTAAAGGAAGACATAAAAGTTTTGTTGTCTATTATAATCTGCATTTATGCAGCAAAAACTATGGATTATATTACTTTTTAAAATTGTGTCTCTTTTGTAGCCTACATTTGTTGAAGGGATCCAGAAGATGCTACCCCCAAAACAGGGTTCTTTTGCATGCTGAGTATGTTAAGCTGAAGGAATTTGAGAAAGAAGCAAAAGATCTCTCAGACCTCTCCTGTCCCTTCTCTTTGAAGAAGTTCACAAATCCCTCATGTGAGAGGTGACCTCCCTATACTCTGAGGGGAAGAGTATTTATCTCTGGAGACAAAGGGTCACACAGAAGAAGTTGAACAAATAGGTTCTGCTGATTCCTCTAGTGTAGTACAAGATCATACTATCTACTTCTTCACCAAATTTAGCATAATAAGTTCATTTTTCTCAGGTATTCATTTCCTGATGATAGTTGAGTCACACAAAACTCATACTAAATGAACTTATATGTGTTTCCCTTGTTAATCTATATTTTGTTATAAGAGCCTCAGTCAGGAACTTAGGAAAGTAAGAGAAAAGAATTTTCCCTCTATGATGTGTCCATGAAAAGTATCATCTGCTTGGAAAAAGTGTGTTGTTCAATTATTTTGAAAATTAATTTATTTTAGTTGAAAATAGTTTGGTGACATAACTTTTAATAATGATGAGAAATCATATTTTAATAAAAATACCAATTGTAGTAGTGAAGTTATAATGATGTGGTAACTTTTCAAGATACTTACAATTATTTTACTGTATCTACCATAATAAAAGTCTTAAAAAACTTGTCTTAGGGCTGGGAATGTAGCTCAGTGGTAGAGTACTTGCCCAGCATGCATGAAGCCCTGGATTTTTATTCCCAGAACCACCAAAATAAAAAATATGTAGATGTATGTATTAAGAATCATATATTAGAAGCCTAGCTCTGACCTATTTGAGGATATCTTGTCAATCATTTGAAAAAAAATTATTACACATAAATTTTGGGATTAAATATCAAAGTCAGATTTTCCCATAGAAAAGGAGTAAATAATTTGAAAAAAAAGTCATCTTTTTAGTTTGAATGAAAAACGTCATGCCAAGTGAAATAAGTCAATCCCAAAAAAACCAAAGGCCGAATGTGTTCCCTGATAAGTAGATGATGATACATAACGGGAGTAGGGAGTGGGGGTAAGAGAAAAATGGAGGAACTTTAGATTATGTAAAGGGAAATGAGAGAAGGGTGGGGGCAGGGGTAAGAAAGATGGTGAAATGAGACAGACATCATTACCCTATGTACATGTATGATTACATAAATGGTATGAATCTACATAGTGTACAACCATAGAAATGAAATGTATCCCATTTGTGTATAGTGAATCAAAAATCAGTCTGTAAAAAAATATATATAAATATGTGTGTGTGTATATATATATATATTCCTCCTGTAATCTGTCTGGTGTTAGTCTTACAGACTTATTTTGTATCTTCCTCATTCCAAATTTTAAGATTTAGGATTCCAAACTCCTTGTTTTTCTTTAAAAATAAAATAAAATAATGCTTTTCCTTAAAAAAAAAAAAAAGGCATCCTTTTTTCCTCCCTTTTTTTGATTCCAAATTGAGAACGTTACCTTGAAGATTACTTTCTAAGATCAGTGGAGTAAGAGATGAATGGGATTGAGGGGGAGGGAAGAGGGATGGGATAAGGAAGAAGAGTGTAATGAATCTGACCCAACCTTTCTCTGTACTTAAATCAATATACCACAGTGAATCTCACCATCATGTACATCCACAAGATATTAATTTAAAAAAAAATAAAAAAAATACTGAAAGTAAATAGCAGAAAGATCAGTGGAGTAGAAGGAAGACAAATAAGAAGAGGGAAGAGAGGAGGGACAGGAAAAATACTGGAGACTGAATTGGAGCAAATTATATTCCATGCTTTTATAATTATGTCAAAATAAATCCTAATGTTATGTGTAACTAAAAATAAATAAGTAAATAATAATACCTTCTAGAACTCTTTTTTTTTTTGGCTGGTTGGGGAGGGGGGTGCATGCATATAGGGAATTGAACTTGGAGACATTTCACCACTGAGCCACATCCCCAACCCTATTTTGTATTTTATTTATTTAGAGACAGTGTTTCACTGAGTTGCTTAACACCTCACTTTTGCTGATGCTGGCTTGGAACTCACGATATATCTGACTCAGACTCCCAAGCTACTGGGATCACAGCCCCACCAAGCCCGGGAAGAATTATTTTTATAGTGTTTATATGGGCACAAATTAACCAATAAATTAGTCAAGACCACTCACAACTTCTCATAAAATTAAGTATAAATTCCAATTACACAATGTATGTCCACAAAAATATGTAGTATCTGTACGTTTAACTTACATGCAGTTCTGTAGTATTTCCTTGTCATGAGATAATACTGAACATTTTACATGCATTGATTCACTAGCAAATTCTTACACAAATTCTGGATACAGATTCTGATGTGTTGTGATAGTTTTAGAGTTTAGGGCTAAAAACCAGTTTCCATCTCCCAATCCTTCCAAGAGTCTAGATGAGATAGTTTTGAGACTCAGCTTTACCCACTGTAAAAGTAAAATTAAAAATGGGACAGATGTTAATTTCCACCTACTGGAGTTAATGAAGAAAGAAATTGAGAACACAGATAAAAATGAATTTGCAACATTCATGCATTTCCTTTACACAAAAAGACAGGAATATTGAACAAATATAATTGTTTTTTAGGTACTTCTGTAGGGGTACTGAACAATCTCCTTGACAACTTGATTGTTATAAAAGATACCAAACCCACTGAGAGCTGGACAGCAGCTTTTGTGCCTCCAGTATCCAATTGCTTTCAGGGAAGGAGGTCCTAGTAGCAGATTTGTCAAGGAATAAAATCAGAATCGAAGTAGCTATCTTGCTCTTTTCTTTCTGATATTAACAATAAAAGCAATTGTCATATTTTTGTAGCCAAAAGTTTTAATATTTAGTTATTTTAGGGAATAAAAAGTGTAAAAGGAATCTATTTTAAATGCTAAAGAAGCCAATCAAGAAAGTTCCAGGAATATTTTTTTCATGAACACTGAAAAGCATATTAAATGAGGATATTTAATTCATCAATGAAGGAAGTGGGTATTGGGTTATATAAAATGTAGGTGTGTATGAGGCTTTCTTGATCCTCACTAATGGTATTGAGGAGATAGATTTTTGGGGGTATTTTTTTTTTTTTTAATTTTCCTCTCTTGAGAAAGTTCTGCTTTCAGGAAATTTTTTTTTTTTTTAATCAAGGAAGGTGAAGCAGCAATATTATTCATGCTAATGACTGCAATTTTTTTTCTGAAAAGCCAAAGGCATTTTTGAAAATCCCTTCTTCCCAAATCCCTATTCGTCAGTTCCTCCTTTTAATCTCCTTTTTATTCACTTATGTGCTCTTTAGTGAAACAGTTGCAGACAGATTATAATGCACTGTGAGATAAATGACTGATATCTATTCCTCCTTTTGGCAAAACTTCTTTGTGCAACTGCTTAAACCCTGCTGAATCTGATGTTAACATGTACATATTCAATTGAGTTCTATTGTAAATAAGTAAGGCACACTAGGAGCATGGTGTAATTATTTTTTAATGGTGGAATTAGAGTACCTTCAATCAGAACAAAATTACCATGCTAACCTTCTCCCTCCTCATTGTTTAAGCATGTATGCTAGATCACATCCATTTTCTCTTTCATTTATTACATGAAACAAGCGAAATCCTTTCATGTTTTCTAACCATTAAATGCATTAGACAAGCAATCAAATGTTGCTTTCACCTTTGTGAATGGCATTTCTTTCTTCCTTGGGTTTTTAAATAAACAGCTGGAAAACATGTGAATCAGCAAGCTGGACTTCAGGCGTTGCAATTTCACTGACTTCATGAAATCAGGTTAGCTAGTGTGCTCTCTCCAGGCACCAGCAGAGTTAGAAGATAAGCCCAGTTTAGTCAACTACTACTAACCTGATGAATAAAGTTAGGTTATGGTCTGGAAAAAGAATCAGGGTTTTTCCTGTGTTATGGAGGTCTCTAAATCTACTGGACTTGGAAAAATATCTAGTTGTCTATGCCAGAGATCATTTTTAGACTCCCTTTCCTTTGAGATATATTGCATTGAAAGAAAATAAAATATATTCTACTTTAATTTTATTTTTCTTCTTCCAAAATGTGTTCTTCTTTAAACAAAGATGACTAAATAACATTACTCATGGATAGGAAAAGAGTTTGCTTCAGTGACAATAGTGGTCTTTTTTCCCTTGCAAAATCAAACATGAATAAAATGTAATAGGATGTTTTTTACTTGAGAAGCTTAAAATATGAAACAAGTTGAATTGATATGTACCTAGGGTACCTTTTACTAAACCTGAGTGAGCTAATTCTCTAACACCCATCCTTCAGTGTTGCCACCATTGGGATGGAGAGAATTTATCTGTACGTGTACACCCATCTTGCATTAAAAAAGCAGGTTACACCATAGATAACTGAAGGAGAAGCAGACTTCATTGCCATTAAACTTGGAATTAATCAGAGGTCTGAATTTCCTCACATTTGCCAGGATACTTCTCAAATGCATTCCAACAACCTATTACTTTAGCTACCAAAAAAGCAAACTACGCTATCAAAGTGCTATACTTCCACGTTCAGAATTAAATAACTTCACTAATGATGAAAGCAAAAGTAGTCTCATTATTAAGATCTCAATGCACTTCTTATTCTAATATATTCTACTTTAATAGTTGCTCTTTACTTCTGTGACAAATGTGCAAACAAACACTTGTAATTTCCACATTTTCAATTTTTCATTATCAATAGTCTTCTCACTTCAGTAGAGCAACAGAATTCAGTGGCTTCTGGATATGGATTCAGAAGAATAGAAGCTTCATAAGGCACTGAGATATAAAAAAAAAAAAAAAGAATTCACAAGAACTGGTTTTAAGGTTTTGTCTTGTATTATTATTTCCTAATCCTGTAGCTAGTCTAAATATTGAACTTATCTTGTTCTCAGGTCCTCATATGTTAAACAGATGTGCAGGTAATAATACACAGAAAAATGCTCCATAATAAACTATAAATGACAGAACTAGTAAAAACAGGAAGTAGAGGCACGAAGTAAGAAGTAGGAGATGAACATATCCACACTAAATTCAGGTCTTGCCTGAGAGCATAAAGTGGCTAAATAATTTCAAACATGAAGCTAATAACAAACAAATTATGTTTCAATTTTATTTCCAAAATAATATGTAATACTATTTAATATTGTAATATTTTCAAAATAAATGTTAAATATTGCAGTTATAAGTTCTTTAATCTTATTGATAAATGTTAACAAGAAGTGCCCAATATATAGCAGACACTCAGTAAATATGTCAAATGAATATGCTGAATAATAATAATAATTTATTTGTTTTCTTTATAGTAAAGGTGTTGAACTTGATCAGACATTAAAGAGTAAAGATTATTTAAATCAAGTGCTTTATTTTAATAAAGAAACAGAGTCCCTAAGAGTTAGGAAACTCTCCTAATACCGCAGCTCAGGCAATGTTCTTATTCCTTTCCAGTAAAACACATGATAAATATTCTCAAAGGGCAATTTTCTAATAATCTAAAACAATCATGGCTAAGAAATTATCTATTAAGTAGTTTTCTTGTATAGGAATCTCTATTCAATAGCCAATAAAACAGAATACATAGGTAGTAATCAAACTTAAAAACAAAACAACAACAACAACAACAACAAAAAACTGAGTTTGAAACCAGAGTTACGGCCCCAACCCATTTTATGTTTTATTTTGAGACAGAATCTCACTAAGTTACTAGACTGGCCTTGAAGTCATGATCCTCCTGCTTCAGCCTCCAGAGTATCTGGGAATACAGACATGTGCCACCTTGACCAACTAAACATTGTAAATGATAATGTTTATAATTAAGGAGAAGAATGGTTGGCCTTTGTCGGCGATTGTCAATCCATCCTTGGGTTGACAGTTGGAAATTCCTGGAAATAATTTTGGTTGTCACAACTGGTGCTACTTGCATCTACTAGGTAGGAGCCAGAAATACTGCTAAATATGCTATAAAGCACAGGACAGATCTCTTTCTCTAACAAGTAATTATTCAAACCAAAACACCGATAGTGCCAAGGATGAGAAACACTGGACTGTATTTTAATGAGAAGATTTACTTAGAAGTTATTGAACTATATGTGGTTTATTATTTATGCAAAATTGCCCATTTCCTGAATTTAACTCAAGTCATTTAAGGTCCCGAACAAAACGGTTTAGGTGGTGTTATTTTGTTTTATACAACACTACCCTTCTGCATCTATCTTGCAATTGCTGCTGTAGCATATGCCTCTCATTACTAATAATAACTTAATAAAATAGAGGAATGCTTTTTGACCATTGGTGCATATGTAGTTTAGAATTGGCTATAATTTTGATCCTACTTGCATATTTTGATATATCTTTAAAAAGTTAGTGCAACTGTCGATGAGGAATTAGAACTATCCCTGTCATCTCTATATTGTGAAGTAAATTATTTTAAAACTGCAAAACTGTGTTAAATAAATTTTAAAAGAGAACAGAGCATCATGAATTACTTCAAGAATTTTGAAACCTTATTTATTTATGCTCTTAATAATAGTAGTTTAGATAACTAAAATGCAAATTGCAATTTTTAGAGCAGACAGTAATTTTTTTTATTTCATTCCTTTCATAAAGTTATGAGCTCTGTTTTTAGTCTGACCAATAAAACCTATGTTTCTCTATAATGTTTCAATACTGAGTTAAACCTTGAATTTGAACAGTGTTAGCAGTCCAGTTGCAAAAACATTTATTGAAAATATACATATGAGCCATGAACTGTTCAGGGCACTTGGTAAACAAAGGTGAACAAGATATTCTAGGGCCAAATGATTTCTGAGAAGAAATATAACAATAATTACCTCTGCCAGAGGGAATTAGAAAAGACTGCAAAGCTCAGCTTCCTTCTGAAGGATGAATAGAATTTCAAAACAGGGGAAATCTTTCAAGGAAAGCAGAAACAGAGTAAGGAAAATATAAAGTCTAGGAATGGCAAGATATCAACGCAGCTAGGGCTCAGCCTCCAGAGAGCAGCAATAGTGGGAGACAGGGAGGTTGGAACTGCATATTTGAGATACTGGTGACCCTGCAAGAGTCAGGACATCACCATGTAGAGAATGGAGAACAGACAGTTTTGTTTTGTTATGTTACCTGAAAAGTAATCTGGTAAGATTTGAAATTTAGAAAGACATCTCTGTGAGATTGTGAAAAATGAAATGCAAAAGGGCAAACTGGGGGATAGCAGTTAGAAGGCTACTACTATGGTATTTCATCTATAAGAGAATAAAATTTTGACTTGAGAATGGCAGCAGGAACTTGAGCAATCTGTAGGGTGTAGAATGGACAAAACTCGAGAAATAATTACAGTAGAAAGTGAGAGTGTGACAGGGATTTTCCACTATAGTTTCTGGTTTGGTGACTTTGATGGATAGTGATGACAATTATTTGAAGTAAAACAGAGGACATGGAGGAGATATGGAGGAAATACATTGTCATCAGTATAGTATATTGTGCTAAAAACCTAAGCAACACGTATCACAAAAATTTATTTATTAAGTGCAAACTATAGAAATGTTGGTAAAAATGGGAAATTTGACCTCTTAAATTACAAGCTATCTAAAAGAAACTCTACTTGTCAATATTATTTCAATTAGTAAAAGAGGATTTACTTGGGAATCATTTGTCTTCATTTTAGGTAGTGTCATGCCTTATTGAGTAAAGTCAGAGAATATTCAGGGAATTGATGCCTAAAAAACCCTAGCTTGGATCATTGAAGGGAAGATAACACTTGACCAATGCACTAGAAGTCTTTGAGGTTGTTCATAAATTTGGTGACTGGCTCTGTGAGGTCATGTATCTTTTACAAAATTTGATCAAAGCTATAGATCTGAACCCTTGTAAACATACAGATTTACATATACACAATGCTCTGCTTGTGGTTTCAAAATGACCCATCTATTAAATACCTTTGCATCGCATATACCACAACTTAAGCCATATGTGTACAGGTGAACCAATTTAGTTATAAAATTATCAACTAGTTTTAGAGATTATAGGGAATGTTTTCCCTTCCAAGTATACTTATGGAGGTCAGGATTTTACAATTCATCAATATGGACATTTGGGCTAGACAATTCTTTTTAGAGGTGAGGGAGCAGGTCTGGGCCTATGAATTGGAATCGTGTAATGATTGGAAGAATGCTATTGGCAGCCCCCTTGCAACAGTGACAAATATCTGTGAATGTTGTCAAATCTCTTCTTGGAGTCAATAATACCCCATTGGAGAATCATTAATTAAGGTAATTATTTTTATATTTATAAAACTCTCATTAAAAAAAAGTTATGAGAATTTTTTTTTACAACAAAATCAGTTAACAGTTAAGATCATAGTTTAGGTATCCTGTTTTTAGAACAACTCATCTTTTACCCTGTGTCCCTATATTTTTATAGGGGCAAAAAGTATGCCCCTTCCAATGACCGCTGAGAATCACACAATTTAATCCTTAAATCATAGCACTGTTTTTTATGTGCTTACTTCTCTCTGATTCTTTTTAAACTAAACTCATCAAACATTCAGACTTAAGTAATGGGAAAATAGATATTTCTTCTTCCCTCTATTTTTTTTTCTTAATTTTATCCCTAAGAAATTCATCAACTCCATCATGTGTGATGACACAAGCTCATACTCTCACCAGCTCATTAGATTTAAGCAGGAAGATTGCAAATTCCAGGCCAGCCTTGGCAGTTTAGTGAGAACTTGTCTCAGACTGAAAGAAAAAGGGATGTGGATGTAGCTCAGTGATAGAGTGCCCCTGGGTTCAATTCCCAGTACCAAAAAGAAAGAAAGAAGTGGAGGGGACAGGTAAGAAGGAAAAAGAAAGTTAAAAAAATACATCAACTCAAAAATAAATGAAATATTACAAAAACTAGTTAGTAGTTGAACATACTACCATCTGTGGTATGAGTAAGTCTGTTCTTACGGAAAATGTTAATTTATCTCATTCTGTAATAGGAAATCTGCAGGCTCTGAGATATATTGGCATTCGGTACAAAAACCTGTTAATACCCACACATACAGATGCTTACAATTCAATATAAAGGCTGTTTTACTCTTTGTTATTTCTTATATCCACCATTGCTCCAAAAACAATGACTTGGTATTTTTTCTTTATTCTCATTTGTCTTTCTTTCTCTTCCTTCCTTCCTTCCTTCCTTCCTTCCTTCCTTCCTTCCTTCCTTCCTTCCTTCCTTCTTTTTCTTCCTTTCCTTTCCCCATATACTAGACACCAGGTTTGTTCCCTGTATTCATTGCCTGGTCTCCTGATAATATTCCCCACTATTCTAGGGGACACTTTCTCCCATGTGTTGTGGGTGATCTGAAAGCGAGATAGCACTTTTTTTTTTTTCAATAGAAACCTGATTTTTAGCTAAGTAGCTGACTATGCAGAATAAATGATATCTTAAAGTTAGGTATGGCCTTGTGGCAAAGTTAAAAAAGGATTGAAAACTTTTTTTTAGAGAAAATTGGCCAAGAACCTGGGTTCACATTTTTCTTCCTTTCCTCCAACCTGCTGTATAAATGTAAATTTGATGCCTGGAGTTCTCTCCACTATTTTAGTCAGTTAGTGTGAATCTGCTATGTCAGGCAAGACCAAGGGGAAATTTTAAGGGAAACTCAGTCCTTGAGGTCTTTGTAAACCAGAGCTTCCGTATCATTCCTGATACATATCAAGATTTGTATAAAAGAGTTAAACTGTATCTTCCCTGTTTCTACTCACTGTGATCTGGGGACTCCATTACCCATATGGGAACTTAATCTTAACTAATACTAGTAAGAATCCACCCTCTATCCAGGATATAGCCTGTGGTTGAAGTCTAAGCCACCCATCTGATTACACTCATTTAGTTCACAGGTTGGCACTCATTATACCACTATCTTATATAAAGTAGAATATACTCACCACTACCTCAAAAGTCTTTCCTGTTCTACCAGAAAAAAAAAAAATTAGGCAATCAGGAATTAAAACGCTGTAATTCTAAAATCAAAAATCTGTATGGTATTATATATTAATTATGAAAGTCCACTTGATTCTCTGTCTTAGACATAGGGTTTCAAACCAAAATAACTGTACTAAGAAACTTCAAAAAATTCGCTCTGTTGATGTTAATTTCAGGATGAGTTGTGAGAGAATTAAATAAGAAATGTTTTATTAATAATTTAAGTTTGTAAAATGCTTCATATTTATTTATTTTTCCCTGGGGAAGAGTCTTCAAATGATATCATTGAGATAATTAAAAAATGTTAAAATTTCTATGCATTTCATTTAATTATTTTATGGTGAGGCACTTTCTCCATATTTCCTATTTATAGTATCACACATCTGAGAAATATTATATTAAGGCACACACACAAAAAAAACCTGAGTTATAATGGGGTCAACCTTATTTAATATATATCAAATATTACACTAAAACCTATTCCATATTCTACTTAAAAGACTTTTAAAATAATGATGCTAACTTTTAAAATGCAGGTAAGACCAAGAAATAATCAAAGACTCATTATTCAACATATCCAAAATTATGTCATAAAAAATTATTGTCCTGAACATACTGATAAAGAGTAAGTTTCAGGTCATTTTTAAAGTACATAATTAGACATTAGACAATATGCATTTATTCATTGTGATAGATGAGAAACTTGGCTCACTTTGAATTCCTACCACCTCTACTAGATTCAGTATAATTGGAACTCATTTAAAAATAAATTGTGCATGGATGAGGTTCACATCATGATGTTATTGGATGCATAATAGTAGAACAGGTACTGTAGTGAAGCACATCAACATATATATCATCTCACATAGTTACACTATTGTGTATGACAAAAGCAGTAGAAATCTACTTAACTAAAATTCCTAAAGCAATATCTAATTTATTAATTTTAGTCTTCCTGTACATTAGGTTTCTAAACTCTTCAACCTTATATATCAACCAACTTTATCTATTGGCAGACAGTGCCTCAATTTCTCTCCCCACTTCCCCACCAGTGATAATCACAGTTTCATTGTCTATGTGTGTGCATTACACACACACACACACACACACACACACCCATGCATACACACATTTTCCATATAAGTGAGATCACAATGTTTTCCCTGTTTTGTGGTTTTGTGGCTTATTTCACTTAGCAGAATGTGCTTCATATATGTATATATATTATATATATATATATAATATATATAATTCAGTCTTAAGATGAAACACATTTTTCTTGAGAACCAGTGTGACCTTGCAGTCTGCAGATTATAGTCTTCAGGTTAGTTTTACATTCTGCTTGTTCATTGAAACTCCAATCATGCTTCACTTTACCTCCTTTGAATATTTTATACATATATCAATTTCTATATAGCCATTTTTATATCTTTATTGCTTTGTCTTTCTTTTATGTGATTTCCTCAAGCCTATAAAAGTGTCTCTGGTTGGATTTTCTATCATTTTTATGATATTTTTGTAATACTTTTATCTCATCCCATCAATCTCCTTTTAAAAGAAAGTCAATTTTTTATAATGTCTTTAAAACTTAAAAAATTGTTTTTCTGAATTCTTGCCCCCTCAGACACAAACAGGTAATTCTTACATGTTTTTTATGCATCTTTCCTTCTTTGTAGAAGGAAAGGCATATAACCTTCTTTGTAGGTTATGTGCCCCTTTGCTTATGTGTTGTGTTTAAATGACAACACAAATACTGTCAAATGTGCAAATAATAAGTGCCTTCTCAGCTGTTTACTTTTGCTGCATACCCACCTCCATCCCCACACTTCCATATGTCAGCCTTTAAGTTGGTCAGTTGGTGTAGTTCATTGAAAATCCCCTTGAGATCCATGTACTTTGAAATACAAAATGCCCTACACTCTCTGGCATTAGGTGGTTCTATGCATTTCAAAAGAGAAACAGGAAAAGAGAGCAAAGAAGAGGGAGGAAGGAATGAAGGAAGGAAGGAAGGAAGGAAGGAAGGAAGGAAGGAAGGAAGGAAGGAAGGAAGGAAGGAAGGGAGGAAAGAAGGGAGGGAAATTAAATATAGTAAGCAGTGTTTTGTTTTTGGAAGACTAGGTATATGTTGGAAGAAGAAGAGTTGGATTTCAGTGAATAAAGTTGGGTAAAATTGTCAGTGCCTTCAGATTTTATCCACGGAATAATGATTAGAGGAAAATGGATAACATAGTTTATAGACACTAACGAACTGAGGGAAACAAGGCTAACCTCACTTCTTAGAGAGTCCTTGTTAATTCTTCAATCTATCACCTTGTCATCAGAGCTTCAACTGTGGCCCTTCAAGCATACATACAGAATACATTGAAGCCCATACAGAAGAATCCTATGACATCTTCAAGCTAGTTTTGTTCTAGCATACCATAATATGAAATTTGTTCAATTCCATTATTTAATTAGTTTCATAGTAATACTTAAACAAGTTAAGTCTACCTATCAACACCACAATGGCAGGCAATATCTGAGTAGGGAAAGCAATCCGTCGAAACTCTTGTTGGATTACTTCCTTACTCCTAAATATAATTTGCCAAATATAGGTCCCTTTCTAATATTCTTTGAGCTTCATACAGTCCTAAGAAAACAAATTACAAGAAATGCAACTTGCAAATATTCTGATTGCAAACATTTCAATTCTTCAAAATAGTTTTGAAAAACTTTTTTTTTCTGGTAATATCCTGCTCATATTCAGGTGAATATGGTGAAAAATTATTCTTTTCTTCATATCTGTAGACCAGGATTATGTGTTCTTGAGTATAAGATTTTCACTTCAGTTTCTCCACATGCTCAGTTAGAGACAAAACCAGAAGTCAGTATATCCCATTTTTTTTCTATTACCTAATAACTGATATTTCCTAAGGATTGAACAATGAAGAAAACAGTGCCTAAAGTACCATATGGGAACTACAGCATGAGAAATGTTCTAAGGATTAAATTGAATAGTAATTGATATTAAGGAAAGGACTAACAAATTATAATACCTAGCTCTGATTCTTTAAAACATTTTCTAGAATTATTTTGTATGATGTTACCATTCTATAGAGATACATCTGAACTCAGTGGAAACAAAAATATGGGGGCATGCACTGTAATAATACTGAGTGGAGACCACGTATTGTGTGATTTCATGTACATGATATGATCAAAGAAGACAAATCTATAGAGACCAAAAGTAAATTCCTGGATGATTCGGGTTGGGAGTAAGGGGATGGAAATTGACTTTTAATGGACATTACAATTTATATCAGGAATGGCCCCCAAAGACTCATATGTGCCCAGTTTAGAAATATTCAGAGGTGGGGCTTTGGGGAAGTTATTGAATCCTGAGGGCACTAATTTCATCAGCAGATTAATCCATTGATATATTTATAATTTGAATGGACTATTGGGAGGTGGTGAGAATTGTAGACGGTGAAACCTAATTGGATGGATGTGTCCTTGGGGGGGTGCCCTTGTAGACTATATCTCGCCCCAGCCCCTTCCCTCTTCCGGGTCCAGGCTGCAGAGAGCTGAGCAGCGTTCTTTTGTCGTACCTTTCCACCGTGGCACTCTATTGCACCTCAGACCCAAGGCAATGGAGACGATGACCATGTACTGAGAGCTCTAGAACTGTGAGCCAAAGGATGTTTTCCTCCTCTTAAGTTGTTTTTCTCAAGCATTTGTCACAGAAATGAAAAACTGACTAAAGCAATGGGTATGGGATTCCTCTTGGGGGCAACAGAATGTTCTAAAACTAAATTATGGTTTTGGTTATATAATTTGGGGTACATGAAGAAACACTGATTGGCTACTATAAAATGGTGAATTTTATGATATCAGAAACATGTATGAATAAAATTTTGTTTTGTTTTGTTTTGTTTTAAATTAGGGTAGGAGCCAGGCCTGTAATCCTGGCTCCTTGGGAAAATGAGGCCAGAGGATCTCAAATTCGAGCAAGTAAGTGAGGCCCTTGACAACCTAGCAAGATCCTGTCTCAAAAAATAAATGAGCCAAGGATGTAGTTTAGTTATAAAGCACCCCTGGGTTCAATTCTCAGTACAAAAAAAAAGTGTGTGGAAAGAATTGTGTTACTCTAAGTTGTGAATTTTTTTTTAGTGCAAAAGATGTATTTGGAAGCAGTAACATAAATTAACTTGAGATATGCTAGCATGAAATTTTCATTTCAAGTCTATATTGAAGTATGCCATATTTACTCTTGTATTTTTTTTTTTTTAATTGTAACTTTTTTTGGCGGTGCTGGGGATGGACCCAGGGCCTTATGCTTACAAGACAAGCACTCTATGAACTAAGCTATATCCCCACCCCTAATAGTAACTTTTTGCTGACTATTTCCATCTTGAAACAGCCTAACATTTCTGGTGTGTTTTTAACTTTCCTTGGGATTTGGCCATAGTGAAATAGTACTTTAAACTTTATGAAATAAAAGCAAGTTCTGATTTTCCAGGGAAGTAAGATCACTGAATTTAGAACTCTGAACAAACAAACCTGCACACTGGAGTACCTGGGGACACACGATGCTACCTTTGCAACCATTTTCCTATGTCATTTCTGATATTGCATTGCCCCAAAGATAGGATTTGCACATAAAATTGATTGTAAAGAATCATGAGGACTGGGAAATTCACCTTTATATTGGAGAATATAATCGTCAGGGAACTTTGTGAAGGTCTGAACTTTGGGCACAAGCAAACATGTTGTCTACCCTCATGAAGCCATGTGGCATCAACCAGTCCACCGAGTCTCCTAAGATCCTACAGTCTGGACAGAGATGTGTTGTGTATTATTAAGAGCTCCTAAAGACAGGAGTACCTACAGTCTAGCCCCAACAAGTGAAAGACAGATGTTTAACACTTCTGAAATATTTTCTAATAATTCTATGTTCTTTGTTCATGTGTTCCCAAAATTTGAACAGATATGAACTGAATAACTTGAGAAAAAAAAGGGCACATAAGCATTTTTGTCCTATCAGTGTTTTTAACTTTACATTTCAGAACATCTACTTCCTTTTAGTATCCCCATACCTAGAATAAAACAAATACTGATATTCTATCTTCAGGTAGTCACCATTTAATGGAAAATATAAAAATTAAGCATTTTTAAATAAGTTTAGTTGAAGCAGTCTACTTGTCAGAATTTACTACTAGCTAAAAGTATATGAAAGTCATTTTAAAAACTAAAAATTTACTTGAATTTTTTAAAAAATAAGGAGTATAATTGGAGGAACTGTTATATATAGCTAAATCTTTAAAGTAGACTCATTTCTTCAAGTTTTCAATAAACATCTATTATATAATCAGTTCTAAAATTAGCAGCTTAAAATATTGTGGAGGAAATAAAAACTTTTGTGCTATTTTAAGGATTACAATCTCTAGGAGATAAATGAATTGAAAGATCAATGAGAGCTAATTAGCTTGAAGAAGAATGTATGGAAAAAGAGGGACTCAGTTGATTTTAAAATTGGTTTAAAATAAAGGTCATGACTTAGATAATGAAAATGTAGCCAACAAAGAGAGAAGACATTTGCAATGTATATGTCATGCAAAATGCTCATGTAAAATATATTACAACTTCTATGTATCAGTGAAATTAGCAGATGTACAGTTCACAAAGGAGGAAACTAAAATGAGTGATAGGCATGATTTTTATAATGTTCAACATCCTTAAGCAGAAGAAAAATGTTAATAAACATTATATGGGACAATATATTCTTTAGAATAGATAAAAAAAGACTAACAATGCAAAGCTTTTGGAAGAATGTGATGCATACAAATACATACTGCTGGTGTAAGTCTAAATTTATATAAATACTTCGGAAAACTTTAAAGTATCTACTCAAACTGAACATATAAACACACAAAACTCATCTATTCAATTTTTAGGTGTAGATGTAATAAGTAGATTTACAGAGTACAAGTAATAAAACATTTATGGCATCATTGTTCATTATAGCTTCTGACTACACATTCCACTATTAACTATGCCTATCAACCCTGGAATGGATAAATTATGGTACAATTCCATAATAGTAGTGCATAGCATTAAGAATAACAATCAGAAAACCATATGAAACAAAACAAGTGAATCTGGCAAGCATAGCGTCAGTTGAAAGAAGTTAATAATGAAAGATTAAGTACTTAACATCCTATGGATCTGAAGTAAAAAATGGACAAGACTAATCTGTGCTTTCAGAAATCAAGAAAACAGTTACCTGAGTGTGAGAGATAGCGACTTAAAAGAAGCATATGCGGTTTTGTAAGTGCTGGCAATTATTTATTCCTGGATCTCAATGCCAATTATGCAGTATGTTCACAGTAGATTCATTGAGCTTGTAAATAGATTGGTGGACACTAATGTAGTTGCATATGGTGATTCAATAAATATTTTAAAATGTGTAAAAGTTGGAGGTTTAGAAAAAAATGAAGGAATTAACTCCATATTTAGAGATCATATTTTACAGCTAAATGTTTTCTGAAAAAATTGATTTCTTAAATAAAAATATAAAGAAGAAAGGCAGAACTTTAAGAACGCTAAAAAATTTCCCCATAGTTGGATATTTTTCACAGTTTGTATAATACGATCTGCTTAGGCTGATCTATTCTAAACAACTTTTCACCACTATGACAGTTCAAAATCAACAATTCTTATTTGTATATGTACATTCTTTTTAGAGGTCATTTAAATCTTTAAAGACAGACAAAGATGTGTTCAATTTCATTTCAGAGTTCAAGATGGCGGACTAGAGGGCGGCTGCATTTCATGTTGCTCCAGGACTCAAGATTCAAAAGAAGAGATAGTGACTTAGGACCAATTCAAAGCCGCCGGGTGAGTTTCTCCCATAGGGGAGGCGTCCCGGATGGGGCAGTAGCCCCAGAACGCAGAGAACTTTGTGAAGTAGAGTGACTCCGCGAGACGCCCCTCCCCCGCCGGAGAGGTCCGGGCCCCTGGGAACGTTGCCTGCGAAGGCTGCCCTGCCCAGGCGGCAAGACACACCTCCCACCCGCTGGAGCAGTGAACTCGGAAAGTGGGGAACTTTGCAAAGGAGGTTGCGCAACACACCGCTTGGTTTTGAAGCGATCTGCCAGGGCTCCAGCGGCTGCCAGAGAAAGAGTGGGGCGGCGAGTTGTTTGGATCCAGCAACCACCTGAGCAACGGGGAGGGGGTTGTCCAGAGGAGGTGGAGGTACGCAGTGAGTGACTTGGTCTCCAAGCGCCCACACAGAACACCGGGTGGCTGCCTGGAGGAAGAGACGAGCGACGGGTCACTGGGGCTTGGAGCATATGTACGAGGCTCCAAGTGACTGGTCAGAGGGCGGGTCGCATAGCCAGGCGATTAGGCGCATAGCACGGTCCAGTCCAGGGACCTAGGCACCTTTTCTTGAATGAACTACACAGAGACAAGCTGAGGGGTGAAGTGAAGGTTCCAGGACTGAGGGCAGCTTCTCTAAGAAGGGACAACCTAAGGAGACTCATCTACAAAGGGTGAGGCTCCCAGGCCCAGGAGGTAGGTCTGGGCCCCTGGGACAGCTGCCTTGCCCAGGCAGCAAGACACACCTCCCCCCGCTGGAACAGTGAGCTCGGAAAGTGGGGAACCTTGCAGAGGAGGCTGAGCAGCACACCGCTTGGTTTTTTGGTTTTTTGGAGCGATCTGCCAGGGCTCCGGGGCCTGCCAGAGAAAGAGTTGGGCGGCGAGCTATTTGGATTCAGCAACCGCCTGAACAACGGGGAGGGGGCTGTCCTGAGGAGGTGGAGGTGCGCAGTGAGTGGCTTGGTCTCCAAGCGCCCACACAGAACACCGGGTGGCTGCCTGGAGGAAGAGACGAGTGACGGGTCACTGGGGCTTGGAGCATACGTACGAGGCTCCAAGTGACTGCTCAGAGGAGGGGTCACATAGCCAGGAGATTAGGTGCAAAGCACGGTCCGAGCCGGGGATCTAAGCACCTTTTCTTGAAAGAGCTACACAGAGACCAGCTGAGGGGCGGAGCGAAGGTTCCAGGACTGAGGGTAGCTTCTCTGAGGAGGGGCCACCTAAGGAGACTCGTCTGCGAAGGGCAGGGTTCCCAAGCCCAGGAGGTAGGTTCAGGCCCCTGGAAACGTTGCCTGGGAAGGCTGCCCTGCCCAGGCGGTAGTTGTGGACTGAGGGGAACCTCTAGGAGGGGAACGGACAAGCGAGACCTCCCCACCAGGTGGGTCTTTCCCGCCGAGTGAGGTTTTCCCACAAGGAGGGTAAAACCAGAGACACAGGCCCAAACAGGCCTTGCCTCAGCCCGCAGTTTAGTTCCCCTTTGGATGACCATTGGTCAACAAGTAGAGGCACCTCTGCCCTCTAGCAGGGAATATACACCACCTGAAGACCACCACCCCTAGAGAGGCAGCTACCTAGGAGAACACCGAAGTATCAACTTCCTCTAAGACTTCAGGCTACTGAAGGATAAGAGGGGATACACTAGCAATCTTCAGGGACATTATAAGTCAATAGAGGAAATCTGCAACATCTCAGCAGTCCACTGACACCTGAATGACATGAGAAAACAAGGGAAGAAAATGCCTCAAACAAATCTGGATGTTATATCAATAAAATCCAATGACAGCATGGCAGAAGAAATGTCAGAAAGGGAGTTCAGAATGTACATAATCAACATGATAAGGGAAGCAAACGATGAAATGAAAGAGCAAATGCAGGCATTGAATGAACACACCAATAGACAGTTAAAAGAGCAAATACAGGAAGCAAAAGACCATTTCAATAAAGAGTTAGAGATATTGAAAAAAAACCAAACAGAAATCCTTGAAATGAAGGAAACAATAAACCAAATTAAGAACTCCATAGAAAGCATAACCAATAGGATAGAACAGCTGGAAGACAGAACCTCAGATATTGAAGACAAAATATTTAACCTCGAAAACAAAGTCGAACAAACAGAGAAGATGGTAAGAAATCATGAACAGAATCTCCAAGAACTATGGGATATCATGAAAAGGCCAAATTTGAGAATTATTGAGATTGAGGAAGGCTTAGAGAAACAAACCAAAGGAATGAACAACCTATTCAATGAGATAATTTCAGAAATTTCCCAAATCTGAAGAACGAAATGGAAAATCAAGTTCAAGAGGCTTATAGGACTCCAAATACACAAAATTACAACAGACCCACACCAAGGCACATTATAATGAAAATACCTAACATACAAAATAAAGACAGAATCTTAAAGGCTGTGAGAGAAAAGAACCAAATTACATTCAGGGGGAAACCAATACGGATATCAGCAGATTTTTCAATCCAGACCTTAAAAGCTAGAAGGGCCTGGAATAACATTTTTCAAGCCCTAAAAGAAAATGGATGCCAACCAAGAATCTTATACCCAGCAAAACTTACCTTCAGATTTGACGATGAAAGAAAATCCTTCCATGATAAACAAAAGCTAAAAGAATATACAAAAAGAAAGCCAGCATTACAGAACATTCTCAGCAAAATATTCCATGAAGAAGATATGAAAAACAAAGAAGCAAGTCAGCAAAGGGAAGAGATATCCTAAAGGAAATCTCAAATAAAGAGGAACAAAGTCGTGTCAAAAATAAGCAAATAAATGAATAAAATGAGTCAAATGCCCGGGAATACAAATCATATCTCAATAATAACCCTGAATATTAACGGCCTGAATTCATCAATCAAAAGACATAGACTGGCAGATTAGATAAAAAAGAAAGATCCAACAATATGTTGCCTGCAAGAGACTCATCTCTTAGAAAGAGATACCCAAAGACTAAAGGTGAAAGGATGGAAAAAACTTACCATGCACATGGACCCAGCAAAAAAGCTGGGGTATCCATCCTCATTTCAGATAATGTGGACTTCAAGCCAAAGTTAATCAGAAGGGATAAAGAAGGACATTTCATAATGCTTAAGGGAACCATAAATCAGCAAGACATAACAATCATAAATATCTATGCCCCAAACAGTGGCTCACCCATGTATGTCAAACAAATCCTTCTCAATCTCAGAAACCAAATAGACCACAATACAATAATAGTAGGTGATTTTAACACACCTCTCTCACCACTGGACAGATCTTCCAAACAAAAATTGAACAAAGAAACCATAGATCTCAATAACACAATCAATAATTTAGACTTAACAGACATTTATAGAATATACCATCCAACCAAGAGTGAATACACTTTCTTCTCAGCAGCACATGGATCCTTCTCTAAAATAGACCATATATTATGCCACAAAGCTAATGTTAGCAAATACAAGAAGATAGAGACACTTCCTTGTATTTTATCAGACCATAATGGATTGAAACTGGAAATAAATGAAAGAGTAAAAAACAGAAATTACTCCAACACCTGGAGATTATACAATATGCTATTATATGAGGAATGGATAACAGAAGATATTAGGAAGGAAATTAAAAAATTCTTAGAGGTAAATGAGAACAAAGAAACATCGTATCAAAATCTCTGGGACACTATGAAAGCGGTACTTAGAGGAAGATTTATTTCATGGAGCACTTTTAATGAAAGAAGTAAAACTCAAAAAATAAACGACCTAACACTACAGCTCAAAGCCCTAGAAAAAGAAGAACAGACAAACACCAAAAGTAATAGAAGACAGGAAATAGTTAAACTCAGAGCTGAAATCAACGAAATTGAAATGAAAGAAACAATACAAAAAATTGACAAAATAAACAGTTGGTTCCTCGAAAAAATAAACAAAATTGATAAACCTTTAGCCACACTAACAAAGAGAAGACGGAGAAAACCAAATTACCAAAATTCGGAATGAACAAGGAAATATCACAACAGACACGATAGAAACACAAAACATAATTAGAAGCTATTTTGAAAATCTATATTCCAACAAAATAGAAAATTTCAAAGATATCAACAAGTTTCTAGAGACCTATGAATTGCCTAAACTAAACGAGGAGGACATACACATTTTAAATAGACCAATTTCAAGTAATGAAATAGAAGAAGTCATCAAAAGCCTACCAACAAAGAAAAGTCCAGGACCTGATGCTTTCTCAGCCGAGTTCTACAAAACCTATAAAGAAGAGCTCATTCCAATACTTCTCAAACTATTCCATGAAATAGAAGAGGAGGGAACCCTACCAAACTCGTTCTATGAAGCCAATATCACCCTGATACCTAAACCAGACACAGACACATCGAGGAAAGAAAATTTCAGACCAATAACCTTAATGAACATCAATGCAAAAATTCTCAACAAAATTTTAGCAAATCGCATACAAAAATGTATTAAAAAGATAGTGCATCATGATCAAGTCGTTTCATGCCAGGGATGCAAGATTGGTTCAACATCAGGAAATCAATAAATGTAATTCACCATATCAACAGACTTAAAGTCAAGAATCACATGATTATTTCAATAGATGCAGAAAAAGCATTTGATAAAATACAGCACCCCTTCATGCTCAAAACACTAGAAAAAATAGGGATAGTGGGAACATTCCTAAACATTATAAAGGCCATCTATGCTAAGCCCATGGCTAATATTATTCTTAATGGTGAAAAACTGAAAGCATTCCCCCTAAAATCTGGAACAAGGCAGGGATGCCCTCTCTCACCACTCCTATTCAATATCGTCCTTGAAATTCTAGCCAGAGCAATTAGACAGACCAAAGAAATTAAAGGGATACGAATTGGAAAAGAAGAACTCAAACTATCCCTATTTGCTGATGATATGATTATATACTTAGAGGAACCAGGAAATTCCACCAGAAAACTCTTAGAACTCATAAGTGAATTCAGTAAAGTAGCAGGATACAAGATCAATGCTCATAAATCCAATGCATTTTTATACATAAGTGATGAATCTTCAGAAAGAGAAGTTAGGAAAACTACCCCATTCACAATAGCCTCGAAAAAAATAAAATACTTGGGAATCAATCTCACAAAAGAGGTGAAAGACCTCTACAATGAGAACTACAGAACACTAAAGAAAGAAATTAAAGAACACCTTAGAAGATGGAAAGATCTCCCATGTTCCTGGATAGGCAGAATTAATATCGTCAAAATGGCCATACTACCAAAAGTGCTCTACAGATTCAATGCAATTCCAATTAAAATCCCAACGATGTACCTTACAGAAGTAGAACAAGCAATCATGAAATCATCTGGAAGAATAAGAAACCCAGAATTGCTAAAGCAATCCTTCGCAGGAAAAATGAAGCAGGGGGTATTGCAATACCTGAACTTCAACTGTACTACAAAGCAATAGTAACAAAAACAGCATGGTATTGGTACCAAAATAGACAGGTAGATCAATGGTACAGAATAGAGGACACGGACACAAACCCTAATAAATATAATTTCCTCATACTAGACAAAGGGGCCAAAAATATGCAATGGAGAAAAGATAGCCTCTCCAATAAATGGTGCTGGGAAAATTGGAAATCCATATGCAACAGAATGAAACTAAACCCATATCTCTCACCGTGCACAAAACTAAACTCAAAATGGATTAAGGACCTCGGAATCAGACCAGAGACCCTGCATCTTACAGAAGAAAAAGTAGGTCCAGATCTTCAACATGTCGGCTTAGGACCAGACTTTCTCAACAGGACTCCCATAGCACAAGAAATAAAAGCAAGAATCAACAACTGGGATAGATTCAAACTAAAAAGCTTTCTCTCAGCAAAGGAAACTATCAGCAATGTGCAGAAAGAGCCTACAGAGTGGGAGAAAATCTTTGCCAATCATACTTCAGATAGAGCACTAATCTCCAGAATCTATAAAGAACTCAAAAAACTCAACACCAAGACTACAAATAACCCAATCGACAAATGGTCTAAGGAAATGAACAGACACTTCATAGAAGAAGACCTACAAATAATCAACAAACATATGGAAAAATGTTCAACATCTCTAGTAATAAGAGAAATGCAAATCAAAACCACCCTAAGATTCCATCTCACCCCAATCAGAATTGCGATTACCAAGAACACAAGCAACAACAGGTGTTGGCGAGGATGTGGGGAGAAAGGTACACTCTTACATTGCTGGTGGGGTTGCAAATTAGTGCAACCACTCTGGAAGGCAGTATGGAGATTCCTTAGAAAGCTTGGAATGGAACTACCATTTGACCCAGCTATCCCACTCCTTGGCCTATACCCAAAGGACTTCAAATCAGCATACTACGGAGATATAGCCACATCAATGTTCATTGCTGCTCAATTCACCATAGCCAGATTGTGGAACCAACCTAGATGCCCTTCAGTTGATGAATGGATAAAGAAACTGTGGCATATATATACAATGGAATATTACTCAGCCATAAAGAAGGATAAAATTATGGCATTTGCAAGCAAATGGACGAAATTGGAGAATATCATGCTGAGTGAGATAAGCCAATCTCAAAAAACCAAAGGAAGAATGATCTCGCTGATAAGTGGATGATGATACATTATGGGGTGTGGGAGGGGTTAATTTTAGGGTTAGAGTGAGGGTTAGGGAGGGGGGCAAGAATGGGGGAAGGAAGGACTGTATAGAGGGAAAAGAGGGATGGGAGGGGTGGGGGGAAGGGGAAAAAATAACAGAATGAATCAACCAACATCACCCTATGTAAACGTATGATTACACAAATGGTATGCCTTTACTCTATGTACAAACAGAGAAAGAACAAGTATCCCATTTGTTCACAATAAAAAAAAAAAATAAATAAAGATAGTACAAATTCAGCATCTTAAAAAAAAATTTCATTTCAGTCTATTTGGTTATATTTTCACTCTTGGGACATTAGTAAAGTCATGTGTGATATCTAAGGGAAATATTTTACAGATTATTTGCTTAAGTAGATGACCGTGCAAGGGTTTATGGCCTATTCTTGATATTTTGATATTTCATTATAGAACCATTAATTTGTCTTCCCTTTACAATTCTATGAATAGTCATGACTATATTCTAAAACCAATATGTTGGACTTAATATAACAGAGGATATCATTCAAACCTAGAGCAAAGGTAAAGAATAAGACATTCAAGAGTAGATGTAGATCTATAGACATGCAGATCTATAGACTTATGCCCTCAGGGTTATTCCTCAAAAAGTAGAAATGACCAGGGTCACCAACACCTGGCAAATGATGCTAGTTTGTTTAGAGTTTTACTTTGTACTATGATAAAGGAAGTAAATGAATTTAAATACCAAAGAAGCTTTAAATGTTCATGCATAGCAAGAAGTATTAATTATTAGTTTTTAAATTTTTCTTGATGTTAGTAAAGAGATAATTTTGATAGGTAATTAACATTGATTCTCATAAGTAATTAAATGTTTAACAGTGTCTGAAATGTATTATGTGTATTATTTTGAACTCTATTGTCAACACTGAAGCAAAATTCAACCATTTCCTTAATTAATCAAGGAATTTTAAGATCTTCATCATTGTATCTTATACATGGGAAAAGGCCACTTCTACATTATGAAAACTATTTTAAAAATCTTCTAAAGTTAAGTTTTAAATTTTTTAAAGGCATGGATGTTCATGACTAAGTAACTGAAATTCCTTTTCAGGGCAGACTTCTTCACTGAGGAGAAACTGCAAGGAGTAGAACACAAATATCTAAATGTAGCAGAGCATGGATTAAAAACAAGAGTTTAGAAAAGAGACGGTGCAGTTAAGAGCAAAGAAGAAAATTAATTCCAGAAGGTTTCATGGAGGTACAAGGTCATCATTTTATTTAAATTTCATAAAGAAAACAAACAAGGGAATTCAAGAACCATATAGATTTGAAATTATCTCT
The DNA here is from genome assembly GCF_902686445.1 of Sciurus carolinensis. Lineage (NCBI taxonomy): Eukaryota > Metazoa > Chordata > Mammalia > Rodentia > Sciuridae > Sciurus > Sciurus carolinensis. The sequence continues at coordinate 118,663,618 of NC_062218.1, forward strand.
ATCCTCTAATCTATTCCAATCAGTAAAATGATTTCCCATGAATAGTGGGAAAAAATGACTTTAAAGTTACTGTGAGAGAAGGAGAATTGTATCTTGGAATAAAAGTCCACCAGCTAAAGAATTATATAGATGAAAATGAAAGTCTGACCTCTCAAAACAAGCCATAAATTGACCAAACAAAATAGGATGATAAACATTTATAAATGACTTAATAGATATTAGAAAATAATTCAGAATCAACAAAAATAAATGTCAAATGAACAATAATCTAGAAGGACAAATAAATTTTAAAAAATGTGTAACAGATAGCAGGTGAAAAGCAGGAAATCTTTTTAATCAAAACAAAATGGATGGGGCTGGGGTTGTAGCTCAGTGGTAGAGGCTTGCCTAGCATGTGTGCAGCACTGGGTTTGATCCTCAGAACCACCTAAAAGTAGGTGAATGAAATAAAGGCATTGTATCTATCTACAACTAAAAATACTTTTAAAAAATGGAAAACCAATACGAAAAGAACATGACAAAAAGTAATTTAAATATAGATTAGAAATAAAGATCTGACATGTAAAATAGAAGTTTCTAAAAGAGTAAATTCAAGCAATGGTTCTAAACATTTTTAAAACATATTAAATTATTTTTGAAATTAAACAAGGAAGAAGAGGATGTCAAAAGCCACACATCCAAGGAACAAACCACATACAGGAAATATCAATTCATAACTACCAAACTACATGTGTATTTTATTAACTGAATTTTAAGGTTTTAGGGTTTTTTTGAAATATAAAGATAGTCATTATTTAATTTGAAAAATAGAGTATATAAAATAGACTATTAGTGAAGATCTTTCTGAAAATATTTTGAAATATTTGGATTATGTATATGAATATGCACATACACACTAATATCTTTATCTCTATGTCTATAACATCATAACAGAACTCAGATAAATAAAAACAAATATTTTTTTTTTAGAAATTTATGTACAGATTGCTTTGAAAGCAAAATCCACCACTGTTACTATGCTCAAGAAATATGCACATAAAAAAAAGGCTGAATGTTTTCCCTGATGAATGGATGATGATATATATATATATAAAATATATATAATATATATAAAATATATAATATATATAAAATATATAATATATATAATATATATAAAATATATAATATATATAATATATATAAAATATATATAAAATATATAAAATATATAATATATAAAATATATATAATTTATATAAAATATATAAAATATATTATGTAAAAAATTAAATTATATAAAATATATATAATATGTATAAAATATTATATATATATAATATATATATAAAATATATATATATAAAATGGGAATGGGGTGGAGGTAAGAGAAGAATGGAGGAACTTTAGATTACGTAGAGGGAAATGAGAGGGAGGAGGGGGGCAGGGGTGTGAAAGATGGTGGAATGAGACAGACATCAATACCCTATGTGCATGTATGATTACATGAATGGTATGAATCTACATCATGCACAACCATAGAAACAAAAAGTTGTACCCCATTTGTGCACAATGAATCAACATGCAGTCTGTTACACACACACACACACACACACAAATGCTGGCATTGATAAACAAAAATAGAAGTGAAGTATTATAATTATGCCATCTTATAAAGAGATTAAGAAAGAGTTAAAGAATTAAAGGCACTAGTAAAACCAAAAAGTGGTGCAGGGGATATAGTTTACTGGTAGAGCACTCACCTAGCACATGTAAGGCACAGGGTTTGATCCGCAGCACCACAGGATGAATAAATAAATAAATTAATTAATTAATTAATAAAAAGATATTGTGTCTACCTACAACTAAAAATAAAAAAGTTAAAAAAGAAAGAAAATCAGAGTGGTTTTCATTTTGTTAATGTTATAATTGTCAGACAAGAACTAAGCATTAATAATGCTTATGTGGCCAGTAAAAAATCAGCAGTGTTCATAAAACAGACAGTACTAGGGTGCAAGGAGAAAAAGACAGTTAACATATTTAGAGTAGAAGACTTTAATATATTTCTCTAGGGATGATGAAGCATTAAATACACACACTCATATAGAACAATATAAAAGAATCAATAAGATCATTAACAAAGTTCATATAGACATATGAAATTCCAAATCCTGATAGTAGAGCATATAGCTTCTTTCAAGGGCACATTCCACAAAAATAACCATCTAAATTCACAGGTAGGCTAAATTACAAAAATAGAAATAATGAAAATACCCTTGTTGACAATGATATAATGATACCAGAAAGTATAACAAAACCTTAAATGGTACTTCTACTTTAAGATTAAAAATAAATGTTGCGGTGGAATTTCCTGGTTCCTCTAAGTATATAATCATATCATCAGCAAATAGGGATAGTTTGAGTTCTTCTTTTCCTATTCATATCCCTTTAATTTCTTTGGTCTGTCTAATTGCTCTGGCTAGAGTTTCAAGGACGATATTGAATAGGAGTGGTGAAAGAGGGCATCCCTGCCTTGTTCCAAATTTTAGGGGGAATGCTTTCAGTTTTTCACCATTTAGAATGATATTACCCATGGGCTTAGCATAGATGGCCTTTACAATGTTAAGGAATGTTCCCACTATCCCTATTTTTTCTAGTGTTTTGAGCATGAAGGGGTGCTGTATTTTATCAAATGCTTTTTTCTGCATCTATTGAAATAATCATGTGATTCTTGACTTTAAGTCTGTTGATATGGTGAATTACATTTATTGATTTCCTGATGTTGAACCAACCTTGCATCCCTGGGATGAAACCCACTTGATCATGGTGCACTATCTTTTTAATATGTTACTTTTAGAACTCATAAGTGAATTCAGTAAAGTAGTGGGATATAAGATCAATGCTCATAAATCTAATGCATTTTTATACATAAATGATGAATCTTCAGAAAGAGAAGTTAGGAAAACTACCCCATTCACAATAGCCTCGAAAAAAATAAAATACTTGGGAATCAATCTCACAAAAGAGGTGAAAGACCTCTACAATGAGAACTACAGAACACTAAAGAAAGAAATTAAAGAACACCTTAGAAGATGGAAAGATCTCCCATGTTCTTGGATAGGCAGAATTAATATTGTCAAAATGGCCATACTACCAAAAGTGCTATACAGATTCAATTCAATTCCAATTAAAATCCCAATGACGTACCTTACAGAAATAGAACAAGCAATCATGAAATTCATCTGGAAGAATAAGAAACCCAGAATAGCTAAAGCAATCCTTCACAGGAAAAATGAAGCTGGGGGTATCGTAATACCAGAACTTCAACTGTACTACAAAGCAATAGTAACAAAAACGGCATGGTATTGGTACCAAAATAGACAGGTAGATCAATGGTACAGAATAGAGGACACGGACACAAACCCAAAAAAATACAATTTTCTCATACTGGACAAAGGTGCCAAAAATATGCAATGGAGAAAAGATAGCCTCTTCAACAAATGGTGCTGGGATAATTGGAAATCCTTATGCAACAGAATGAAAATAAACCCATATCTCTCACCGTGCACAAAACTAAACTCAAAATGGATTAAGGACCTCGGAATCAGACCAGAGACCCTGCATCTTACAGAAGAAAAAGTAGGTCCAGATCTTCAACATGTCGGCTTAGGACCAGACTTTCTCAACAGGACTCCCATAGCACAAGAAATAAAAGCAAGAATCAACAACTGGGATAGATTCAAACTAAAAAGCTTTCTCTCAGCAAAGGAAACTATCAGCAATGCGAAGAAAGAGCCTACAGAGTAGGAGAAAATCTTTGCCAATCATACTTCAGATAGAGCACTAATCTCCAGAATCTATAAAGAACTCAAAAAACTCAACACCAAGATTACAAATAACCCAATCGACAAATGGTCTAAGGAAATGAACAGACACTTCATAGAAGAAGACCTACAAGCAATCAACAAACATATGGAAAAATGTTCAACATCTCTAGTAATAAGAGAAATGCAAATCAAAACCACCCTAATATTCCATCTCATCCCAATTAGAATGGCGATTATCAAGAATACAAGCAACAACAGGTGTTGGCAAGGATGTGGGGAAAAAGGTACACTCATACATTGCTGGTGGGGTTGCAAAGCAATATGGAGACTCCTTAGAAAACTTGGAATGGAACCACCATTTGACCTAGCTATCCCACTCCTTGGCCTATACCCAAAGGACTTAAAATCAGCATACTACAGAGATACAGCCACATCAACATTCACTGCTGCTCAATTCACCATAGCCAAATTGTGGAACCAACCTAGATGCCCTTCAGGTGATGAATGGATAAAGAAACTGTGGCATATATATACAATGGAATATTACTCAGCCATAAAGAATGATAAAATTATGGCATTTGCAGGCAAATGGATGAAATTGGAGAATATCATGCTAAGTGAGATAAGCCAATCTCAAAACACCAAAAGACGAATGATCTCACTGATAAGCGGATGATGACACATAATGGGGCATGGGAGGGGTTAGTGTTTGGGTTAGATTTAGGGTTAGGGAGGGGCCAAGAATGGGGGAAGGAAGGACTGTATAGAGGGAAAAGAGTGGTGGGAGGGGTGGGGGGAAGGGAAAAAATAACAGAATGAATCAACCAACATTACCCTATGTAAATTTATGATTACACAAATAGTATGCCTTTACTCCATGTACAAATAGAGGAACAGCATGTATCCCATTTGTTTACAATAAAAAAAAAGAGCACGAATTCATGGGAAATAAATAAATAAATAAATAAATGTTGCAAAGTAAATTTTGGTTCAAAGGAAAAATGCAAAGTAGTTACAGATTTAATTGTTGAACCAGAATTTATCAAATATTACTACAATAGTTACTAGTGATACATTATCTTTAAATGTCTGCATCATAAATAATGGGTACAAATAAATAAGATCAGTGACCAATTCAAAAGTAAAAATAAAGAATCTTGGCTGAACAGATACAGAGAATAAAATCAGTCAATATCATGCTAATGACATATATTTAAAAAGTAATACCTTAAAAATCTAACTTTTTGAAAGAAAATTTATAAATAGGTGGTTTGACAATCTACCAGCTAAACTATTCCAAAAAATGGTGAAAACTTCAATATTCAAAATAAACATTAAGAGTCAGTAAACTGGAGGAAGTTTTTGAAATAGTAATCCTTTGAGTAACTCTACAAATACATTTGAAATCTACTCAAAATGGATAATGTTATCAATAAGTAGTGGACATGCCTGTAATCCCAGACACTCAGGAGGCTGAACCAGAAGGATCTCAATATTAAAGCAGCCTCAGCAACTTAGAAAGTCCCTAAGTAACTCAGTGAGACCGTGTCTCAAAATAAAAGATAAAAAAAATTCTGGGGATGTGGCTGAGTAGTGGTTAAGCACCCCTGGGTTCAATCCAGGGTTACAAAAAAAAAAAAATTGTATCTATGTGTATTTTTACAAAACTATAACAATAAAATAGTAATTTCTTACAATTAAATGAAATATGAAAAATGAACCTATAAACCTATTTCCAGGATTTTCTAAAATTATTGGAAACTTATGTCTAGTAAAATATATCCCAAAGATAGCTGCAGAAAATTTTAAAAGTTTTTAGCATGCACATCGTTAATTAAATTTTACAATTGTTCTTCTGAGTCTGTTGTATATGCAATATGGAATAAAGCAAACGATACTGTATATATAATTTTTGATTCTATTACTTTTAGGTTCTCTCAAGAACAGACATCACATATGTCTGAAAAAGTGGATACAGATAAAAGGTAAAAAGAGAAACTAGTTAAAAACCTTATAGAGTTGAACATAATTGGAAGTATCCATATGAACACAATAGTTCTCTCTCTCTCTCTCTCTCTTTGGTGCTGGGGATTGATCTCAGGGCTGTGTACCTGCTAGGCAAACTCCCTACCATTGAATTATACCCCTCTTCAAACAAGACAGAATTTTAAAAGTCTTGCTTTTGTCAACCTAAAAATGTGTAAAATCAATAGCTACTCTAGTAGCAATTAGAACCTTACTTGTGAGTCTTTTCTCTCCAAATACCATTTCTCACCCAAACAACCTGAATTTCCTGTGAAATTGATGATTACAGGTCTGAGGCAGAAATAATACCATTTGAGCCTGTAACAATTTGTCATGCCATTTATCAAGGAAGCTATAAAGTGCTACCAGGCCAGATGCAGTGGCACACACCAGTAATCCCAGAAAATTGGGAGGGTGAGGCAAGAGGATCACAAGTTCAAGTCCAACCTGGGCAATTTAAAGAGATCCTATATCAAAATATATAAAGGGCTTGGGATATAGGTCAGTGGTAGAAGAACCCTAGATTCAATCTCCAGAACCAAAACCAAAGATAAATCAAATGATAACAAACTTGTATCAAAAGAATTTATTATCCGTAAGAATCTCCAGTTGGTAAATGATGGAATCATTAGACCATCAATAAAAATAATAACTATAATGGATTAAAATAAATCAAATATATGTAAGTCTATAAGTTAATAATAATAATGAAACAAACAATAAAACAATACTACTCTTAGAGAATACCAGGGGGAAAACTTATTTTGCTAAGTAGTTAAATAAAGGGAAAAAAACAAGCATTCATGCCATTTCTATATGAACTGTACCCTTGGGGAATGAAATAGAAGGGAAAGTTTCTCTTTTTAGTAGTATTTCATCAACTTAACAAAAATAAACTATTGAATCATATTGTGAATATTTTGCAATACTTAAGTAACTAATAGATATAAGCACTTATTCATGATTGCTAAAGAGAGAGAACCGGATGTTTTCATTATATGCCTCTTGTAAATACAGTCTATGAGATACACTCTGAGGCAGTTTTGCCAGGAGGGGAAAAAAATAACCTGAATCTAGTAAAGCTTCTCTTTCTAAATACCAGTTAACCAGGGATAGAATTTTGTTAAACTATACCTTGGGGTATAATCAGCATAATTCAGGCAATGGAAAATGCTATATATAAACCAATGCAGTTTAAGAAAAGAAAACACAATAAATACAGGAAGAAAAATGAGGAACTGTACACATAGATTTTTTTTTAAAAATTTAAACTTAAAAACATTAAAACAACAGAGATGAAAAAGACTTGAGCATTGATTTTTATGTCTAATAAAGTAATATCACATAACTAAGACAATTGGAAAGGTCCACATGTAATTGATATTTGACATTATTAAGAAATTATTATTAATTTCTTCAGAAAATGTGACCTTGGACTCCCTTCAAAATAGATTTTGAAACAAGGGTTGTAAGGCAAGCAACTTGTTTGGGAGATAATTTCCGAACATTAATATGAAAGTGAGGAAGTACAACAGGGAAAGGAAAAATACTCCCAAAATATTCATTGTCAATCACTGAGTTACTGGAGATCAATCCTGCTCCAGTGGTTGTCACAGCCCAGAGATGTTTTAACTGGGGGGATGAAACTGGGGTATTTGTCCACCAACTTCCTCTCTGTTATTGGTTGAAGGCTACTTCCAGGGGTCTTAACTCTCCAACACTTCTGGCTTAATCCACACACAGGACTAATGTGTGTGGATTAAGGCAAAAGAAAGTCCCAGGTAACTCAACAAGATGCTTTGGCTTTAAAGGTAAATGCTGAGGAATATGGAGGAAACAGTGCAAGCTGTCCTACAGCGTTTTAAGATGTAGGGGTCATGAAGAATAAAACCAAAACCAAGATTTTTTGGTTATAGGTATACCTACAAAAACAGGTAAAATTGTATTCTATCTGGGATCTGCTTTCAAGTCATAGAAGGGGAAGGGAGAAGATGCAAGTCCAGGTAAGTGCAGTCAACAGTTAAAAATGGCTTAACAGGGGATAGGTATGGCAGTTATATCATGTTACCCTATTTTCATTCACATTTGAAACTTTTTAATATAAAATTTAAAACAAATGTTCCATTTGCCATAACCTACCTAACAAAATATTATCTTTTATTCATTGAATACAATTTAATAGTTAACCAAGAAAACCGATATGCTGGAAGCAAAACTTCAGTAGTTTTCCTGCATATACTAAGGAGGAAACCTGGGTTCAGATAAATGAAACAGTATGAGGGTTAGGGAAAGGTGAGACATTTAAAGGAGGTAAGTCTCATTTAAAAGTCTTAATATTTCCTCTATGCCCTCTCCCCTCCAACCCTCCTCCAAAACAGGTGGAGAGTACATATATAGTTATAAATGCCTCCATCCAGCCAAGTAAGTTATTCTCACACTCTAGTTCATTGACAAGAAAACATATTGAGAATTACTTTTCTGTAGGTATCTGAGTCATTAACTAACTATTGATATCAGAGCTGAAATCTACTGGCCAGTATCACTCCTCTAACATGTTAAGTAGCAAGCCTGGTAGAAGAGTCATATATGAAACTTATTTGTGACTGAACTCGCCCACATTTTTTTGTGATGTCCCCAAATAACAACACCACAGTTATTTCCTAAGATAACAAAATGATTAAACTATAGGAGACACAAATTACAGAATATCATTGCTGAAGTTACTTAATATTACATATAAAATCACTTCCAATCAAGAGTGATGGTGTACACCTGTAATCCCAGGGACCCAGGAAGGTTGAAGCAGGAGGATTGCCAGCCTCAGCAACTTTGTGAAATAATCCCAAAATTAAAAATAAATAAATAAATAAATAAATAAATAAATATGAAAAAGAAAAGGAAAGGAAAGGAAAGAAAAAGAGATAGAGATGTGACTCAGTGATTAAATGCCCCTGGGTTCAATACCTAGTACCAAAGAAGAAAAAACAAAAAAAAAACAAAAAAACACACACACCCCCAAAACAAAAAAAACAAGAAACAAACAAACAAAAAAAATCCAACTTACTATTACTCTATTAGAAATAAATAAAGCAGGCTAACTAAATCCAAAACAATGGCAAATTAAATTTTTTTTTTCTTCAATAAAAATCAAGTTCCGGGCTGGGGCTATAGCTTAGTTGGTAGAGTGCTGGTCTCACAAGCACAAGGCCCTGGGTTCAATCCCTAGCACCGCAAAAAAAAAAAAAAAAAAAAAAAAAAAAAAAAAAATCAAGTTCCTGGAAACAAGCTGCAGTGAATGCATAAATATTTCCCTAGGAAATGTTTCAAAACAATAGAATATGTGTAATGACAAATGCAACAATATTCCAAAAGATATTCAGGACATAGCAAAATTAAAGTATATTACACAGGAAATCACAAATATTTCAACAATATATGTATACATGTAGTTTCTTTTCCCTTCTCAACAAAAAGATTTAAATATTAATACTGAACAACATTAAATCCAAAATTTCATATATGCAAAATTGAAACACATACAACAGATGATTTTATACATGTTACGTTATAACTAAAAGACAAACCTCGGTTAAATAGTATCCTGATAAAATGATGTTTTATTTTATATAACCAGGATGATCAAGATCAGAATAAATAAACACAATGAGTTGCATACAATAAATGTTTCAAATATTAAGTACATTGTTAAAATCTGATGATCTTTGCAACATCAAAATTGAAACTTCCTGAGCCAAAGTCAATCTATGTGCTGACAGACTAGTCAACATATGATTCTCGTTATTGTTTTGAATTTATGTTCTAGTGTGTCTCTTTTCCATAGAGCTTATAGAAACATCCTAAGTACAAAGAGTCAAATGTTATATGCACACACACAAAAGCAACAGCTAGCATTATATGTTCATAATAAGTTGCCAGTATACCTTTAATGGAACTTAAATATTTTGGCTTCCTGTAGGTTTTTTTTTTTTTTTTCCCCCTTGCACCCAAAGGACAGCATGTAGAAAATAGAAAGTAAAGAAAATTAAATTAGACTGTAGATCATTTAAGTGTTTCAACTGAGGTCTTGAAGTACATTGCCTATGAGACAACACTTGAAGAAATTATCAGTACAGACCAGAAAGATATTTTCAATTAACAAAAATCTATACACACTAAAACCCAATTGGATTTCTCTGGAAATGGGACATGATACAGTAAAGCCTTTGTCACATGTAACCCCAGGTGGAATTATCACTTTTGTTCTAGTAAGTAGTTTCAAAATTAGTCAGTAATTGGTTCTGACTCTGGAAAGAAAAACATGGGGATATTTCTTTTCATCTAAAGAAGTATGAAACATTTGCTTAAATTTCCCATTTTATATTTCTAAACCAATGGCATAGAAATGATGCCTCTGAACTTTTCACAATAGGCCCCTATTTGTTAGAGAGTATGATATGCAATCTCCCATTATGGAGTTGTTCAACAATATATGCACATTTTGCTTACAAAACTATACCATAAAGAAATGACAATAACAAAACACAGGGAAGAAAATTATCATTTGAAATTTTATTATATAAGCATATGTTTAAATGAAATCAGACAATGAATAAATTCTTAAAAATTGTGTGTTATTTTTAGTCAAATATATATGTTTCCAGAACGAGCCTATAAATATATCAATTTCAAATGAGTTCATTACAATGAATTCTAATCCAGTACAACTGGTATCCTTATAAAAAAGTAGAAATTAGAAAATCAACATGCACACAAGAGAACACCACATGAAAATGAAGGAACAGTGAATAAGAGTTCCCCTTTCTCTACATTCTCCTCAGCATTTATTTATTTTTTTTATGTAAGTCATACTAACCAGGGTGAGATGATATCATACTGTAATTTTAATTTATATTTTCCTGATAGCTAATTATAATGAAATTTTTTTCATATATTTATTGGTTATTTGTATCTAGTCTTTTGAGAAATTTCTATTCAGATCATCTGCCCATTTTAAATTGGATTATTTTAGGGCTTTTGAGTTCCTTATATATTTTACACATCAATCTTTTCTTAGATGAAAATGAAATATTTTCTCCCATTCTGTGGGTTGTCTCTTTACACTGGATTTTTTCCTTTGCTGTGCAAAAGCTTTTTAATTTTATGTAATCCCATTTGAAGATGTTTGCTTTTGTTTCTTGTGTTTGGGGTATCATATTCCCAAAAAACCATTGTCTATATTTAGTGTCTTAAAGTGTTTCCCTTATGTTTTCTTTGAGTAATTGCATAGTTTCAGGTCTTACATTTATGTCTTTAACACATTTTAAGTTGTTTTGTATAGGGTGAGATATAGAGTTCAAGTTTCAATAGTTGGCATTTGAACATTCATTTTTGCCAGCATCATTCACATCAACAAATTGAAACATAAAAATCACATGATAATCTCAATAGATGCAGAAAAAAATGATAAAATTAAATATCCCTTCATGATAAATCCCTGAGTGAATTAGTATGGAAAGATAGTACCTCAATGTGATCACAACTAAGTGATAAACTTGGCCAATATGGTACCAATTGGGGAAAAGCTAAAAGAGTTTCCTCTAAGACTTGGAATAAGATAAGGTGTCCACTCTCCTCAATTTTATTCAATATTATACTGGCATTTTTAGTCAGAGCAATAAGCAAAAGAAAGAAACAAAATGTATACAAACAAGAAGGAAGGAATTTAAATTATCCCTGTTTGCAGATGATATGCTATGATTCTATTATTCCTTAGTTTTATATGTTTCTTTTCTGCTCAGAATCCTTTATTACATTTAGCACTGTGTCTTCTTAGCTACTCTTGTACAGTTTCACAGATGGTCCTTAGTTTTGGTAACCTTAACTTTTTGTGGAATGATGATCAGATTTTCTGTAGGATGCTCTATTACTGGCATTTTTCTGATATTTTTCTCAAACTGGACTATGATCATGGGTTTGAGGGACAAGGAACAGCATTTTAACTTTTAAGGAGGTTTATATTATATTTGATAAAAGTTAAATAAAAAGCAAAGAGTTAATGCACATGAGGCCCAGAGCACAAAGCCTAGCCACAGTAAGCCTTGATAAATATTTGCTGTTATTAATTTCATTTACTATAAAAATATATATTCATATACAAATATCACATTTGACATTGCAGAAAATTTGCTTACCATGTTTTTATAACAAATATAAACCATTTCCACTATTTTTACATCAAATTTGATTCCAGATGAGGGTTATTTAATGCAAAATCACAAGTATCAACAGTAAAAGTTACTAGAATAATCTGTAAATGAAGGTTTACTGAACAATAAAGTTACTAACAAAAGTTATATTAAAATATAGTTTTACATTCTGACTTTATATGTAATTACCTCCTCTCCATTTATCTAGTAAGTCTTCAATTAATGGTAAAGTTCTACTCTAATGCAGTTGTTAAGAGATAATAGAATAATTACAGCTCCTTTTCCCTATTTAAATCCTGCACTGCAAATATCATTTTCATTTGTATATATGACTCATTAAAATTTTCAAAAATCAAAGCAACAAGAAACTCATATTTCCAATTAGACATCATCAACTTACCAAATCTAAGATCTTAATTTCTCTGGTATCATTCTGTAATTGTTACTTTATTATTTAATCTTAAATGAGAAGTTTTATGATATACTTTAAGAATATTTATGTTAGTAGTTTGTATGATCATTCATATGATGATAATTAATGAAATAAACTATAAACCTCAGTGTTATTTCATTTTTACTATATAGCAAAAGAAAAAAATAAAACTAGGATCCAGTTTTCACCCACAGCCAACTTTTTCTATTGAGTTTTTAATTGCAATGAATTGTGAGGAAATTGAAATTCAACAGATTTTTATGAAAACTTGACTACTTAATTTTTAGAATTAACAACATTTTTTTCAACTCTTCTAGTTGGAAGGAAGGAACACAGGTTTAGAATATGTTGATTGCAAACTGCACAAAAAAGTATCAGGAAATTAACTCAATAGAGACAGAAATGACTGCCTATAGCCCATTATCATAATACATATTTCCTCACTTTTTTCTTTCTTCCTACCAGTTTTAAAATAAAAAATGGAAATTCTAATATAAATTCAATAGTTAATATTTGTTAAAGAAAATTGCTGTACTTTTTGCCTTTTATGTCATTTAAGGTCTAGAACAAGCTTATTAACTCTATTTTGCAAGCAAGCAAACAGAGATAAAGAAGTAATGAGTTTCTCAGACAGTAGTAGCCTCAGGGTTTCCCCTGAAGTAGTTTCTCCCTGGATGGATATTTCATTCTCAATTCATACAGCATATCAAACAAAAAATATTCTTTTCTCCTTTATAATTCATGACTTGTGATTACTGAAGCAGAACATTTTGACTCACATAATTTGATCCTGACCTTAATCTTTTCATCACCAGAGGAATAAAGCTAGTAATAAATAAGAGTAAAGATCTTATTAATACTGTTTCTCTCCTGAGGAAGATCCTCTTCTAATTTTTGTTTGAGTTTTACTTCTGACAGGAAGATGAAAATATAAGATTGTTTCTAAAATATTCTACCTAATAAACATGAACCATATGTAAGAATATGTATAATTAAATAAATAAGTAACTTTTCTACTTAAATAGGTAAATAAGAATGCATTAGTTATAAGAATTAAATAAGGTAATGCATGAGAAAGTACTTGGTACAGAGATTGGCATATAGTAAGTACAAAAAGTTTCCTAGTTTTCTATTATCCCCATCATCATTATCACATCCCCATGCTAACCTGAATTCTGAAACAATGAAAATTTTAGTATATTTATGTAATATGAACATAAGACTCCTAAGACTCTTGTATTTAATTAAAAATATTTAAATAAATAGAAACAAAGCTGAAGTCTTTCTGGTCTACCTCATCAAATGAGGGTATTTTCTTTCTGCTCTTGCTTCAGTTATCTACCTATCTTTCTCCTAACAATGTTAACACCTGTTACTTATAAGGAAAGTTTTAATCTCCTAAGAATTTATTTTCAACCATAAAACTGAAGAAATTATAGTTTCAGAGATAAGGATCTAATCATCAGATTCAAAGGTCACCTCTTATTCTGTATGTTCCTGAACTTTTTTGGAGATTTTATTACTTTGACTTGCTTTTCCCTGAAATTCTTGGCCTAAAACTGTCCAAATCCACCCTCACACTAGACTGACTTCTTACAAATGCCCTTTTATCACATGCTTCCTGTGCTTAAAACCATTAATTTTCCTTATTTATTCATAGGAAAATGATAAAAGTCCATAATGTGGCATCCAGCTTTATCCATAATCTCATCTTCATGTATCTTTAGGATTCTCTCTGAACGAGAGATTGTCAGTCTGACACTATGATCAGATCTTTTAACCAACATTTTCCCTGTTCTCTCCAGGGGGGAAAAATTACTATAATCGTTTGGATCTCAGAAGATCCCCAAAGACTCATGTGTTTAAAGCTCAGTCCCTGGTAGTGGCTCTCTTGGTAATTGGTGGAAACTTTAGGACATTGGGCCTAATTGGAGGAAGTAGATCACTGAAAGTGTGAGGGTATATTTTGCTCCTGCCGCTGTCCCCCATCCCTTTATCCCTCTTTCCCTCCTTTCTCTCTCTCCTCCATGTCCTTCTAACCAACCATGAGATGAGCAGTTTCACTCTGCCACACACCCCACCACAGGCCCACAACAGGTCCAGAATCAAAGCATCCGAGAGACTATGAACTGAAAGCCCAGCAAACATGTGTCAAAATCTTTTCTTCTATAAATTGATAATCTCAGTTATTTTGTCATAGCAATGGGAAGCTAACACAATTACCCAAAATTGGAACTTGCACTTTTCCTTTTCTTTCATTTTTTGCCTGCTATTTTCTACTATTTTGAGCTAAACAAAATACCTATGCAATGGATATTTCCCTTACTTTGAGACAAATTCACCTGAAAAATTCACAGCTAGACAGATACTTGTAACCAAATACCATTCTTTAACCTTCTGAACTGAATAAAAGAGAAAGAAAAACTTCATGATGCAGCTGATAGTTCTATCCTACCAGGAACACAGTCTGGGAATGTAGAAGTTGCTAACTGTTGGGCTCACAAATAGGTGTCACTTCCTATGGGAAGTTTTTAAATGAGATTTTGGTTTAGTTTTTCTTCTGGATTTCACTAAATCAGTTTGACCTTATCATGAACAAGTCCATCAGTAGCAAGTGGGAAAAATGTTTTTGATACACAAATGATAGGAATCCCATCACCCTCCTGAAATGCCTATCAAAAACAAACATAGATTATGAAGCAAGATTTTCTGTTATTCTGTTATTTCCAGTCTTTGATCAGCTCCACATAACTTCCATTACTATCTAGATAGTATCCCTTTATGGCTTTCAAGGTTGAAATCTTGAATATTTATAGCTTATTTCACATCAGTCTTCTCTTACCTAATGACCAAAAAATTTTATTTTCCTATAGTAACTCAATTCTTTTTTGGTGTTTGATTTCTTCAACAAGTCTTCTTATAATAACAAACATCTAAGAAACATCTAAGTGAGAAATGACTCTGATAGCCAGGTGTGGTGGCACACACCTGTAATCCCAGTGGCTTGTGAGTCTGAGGCAGGAGGATCACAAATTCAAAGCCAGCTTCAGCAATTTAGTAAGGCCCTAAGCAACTCAGTGAGACCCTATCTCTAAATAAAATACAAAAAAGACTGGTGATGCGGCTCAGTGGTTAAGTGCCCTGGGTTCAATCCCCAATACCAAAAGAAAAGAGAAAAAAGAAAAAGCAAAAAGAAATGACTGTGATACTGGGACAATGTCATAGTATTAGCATTCTGTGTCAAAAGAATTATGTTAAAACATTCTAAAGTTTTTTAGAAGAATTCAGTTTTTCCTGACAGTGAATAATTTCAAAGATAAAGGAGAAAATATTTAATGAGCTAAATAAAGAGGTAAGATAACAAATGTTGTGTGTCATACAATTCTGAGGAATCAAACTTAAGTGCATACTCCACAGGTAAACATTAAAAATAAATAAATAAAGCCTGCCTCCAAGTCTATGCTAATGTAAGTCAGAAAATCTTTCTAACTGCCTCCTAAAAAGATGTCCCGATGGTGAAGATATTCATATAATTCTGTTCATTTGATACTACCTAATTTTGTTTTAAAAACACTGTCCACATTCACAAGGTAAGAAAATGTATGTTTACATTTGAGGTAATAGAATTCTTTTTTTGAAGTTTACTTAATTTTCTTGCTTTTATGGATTCAGAGAAGCAAGACTTCTGAAAATTTATCAGTAGGAAACACAATTTTAAAACGTAAAGGTAAAGTAGGAAAAATGTAATCAAATAAAGTGACAGATTTAAAGTATGGGTAGCTTTGAATTGTATAGTTTATAATTATGATTACATTATTTTGGAATTAATAATTTGCCTACTGTGCTCTTACATTGAGTTTTGAAAAAGAAATCCAATAATTGATGCTGAATATATTTTTCCAAGAAGTTCTTTTACCAGTCAACTTGTTTCAAACTACCACAAAATTTTTAACTCAACAAAACCATGACATGGAGTGTTTTCCTGTGTAAAGGTACCAGTAAATGAAAAAAGATTCAGACCCAAGTTGATTCATGTGTATTTTCCCTGGCTTTGAGCATTTAAATTTTCATTTTACCATGGGGTGGAAAAGTTGGTTAGGAAAGGAAATTTCTCATTGATTTTTTTTCTCTCAGCAGAGTCTATAAAAGTCTATAGAAAAAAATGTTGATTGAAAATTAGGCCTTGTGATATTTCCAGATAGATATTAGTCTCAAGGGCATTTCCACTGTCTGTTTCCCACAAACACAGAATACTCTGAAGGGAAACTGCATATATAGCTTCCTTTTAATTTTTGGTAATGTCATACAGGGCTTTTTTCACCTACTCTTGTAGTTTGAAAGTGAAATTTCATAATAGCATAAATAACTATGTTTTGCATATTAATTATTGTGCATTATAAGTGAAATTAGTAGTATTCTTAGTTTTCAATACTAAAGTGGAAAATAACTAAGGAAAATACACATAGGTTGACAATCTTAAACAAATGCTCGGATTGCACTGACTATAAATTCTCCAATTGTTTTATTGTTCACTTCATTTTCTACATCTCACATATAATAATTGAAATTCAGGTTCAAGTCTTGGGTCAAAAATAACTGTGAAAAGAGTCTTTTTTGTAAAGATTAAAGAGAGTATAGTTCATAGTCAATTGGCAGTTAATTGCAAGATGATATTTCTTTGATGTATTCAGAATAGATACCTCATGAATGATTCTATCATCAAGTACGAAATCAATGCCCCTTGTGTTTCTATTGCTTCAAATGTCAGACAGAAAAACAATGTGTACATTTTTGTACATAACCATCAAAGGTTGTAAAACAAAAAGTTAAAAGGCTTGTACCCGGCTTTTCTATAATATTCTGGAAATATTCTATACAACATGTTTTATAGCTCAGGTGCCATCAGCCTTTTCCTCAAGAACATTTAGAAAATAATTATGTGACAATTATTCAACCCCCATTAACAAATGTCCTATTAAATATAATTTCAGTCTTTCTTTTCATTTGAATCGTTTAGTTAATTCTGTAAATTCTTGATTTACTGATTTAGAAACAAAGTATATTCACAAATATCTCTAAGTTAATGTCCATATTTTGTGTTGCTGTAACAGAATACCTGGCAGGAGATAACATATAAAGAAAAGAGGTTTATTCGTTTAGTGATTTTGATGGCTAAAAAGTTCCAGCAGCATGGCACCACCATCTTGAGGCACCTCAGCATAATGGAGAGTAGGGAAAGCCCAGGTTGACCCTTTTATAAGAATCTGCTTTGAGGTTGCAAATATAATTCAGTGAAAGAGTGTTTTCTCAACATGTGCAAGGTCTTAAGTCTTATCTCCAGTACAACAAAGAAAAACAAAAATCACTTTCATGCAAACTAGTTTGGTCCTAAGAACATTACATTAATCCCTTCTAAGGGTGGTGCCCCATAGACTAATCTTCCAGTAGGTCCCAGTTCTTAAAGATTTACCACCTCACAGTGAGGAACAAATTTCTAACTTAAGAACCTTTGGGGGATAAACCACAAAGAAACTATAGCTATTTGCCACAGTGCTGTTCTGAAGTTTAAATTAGCAAATATAAACATGGACATGGATTTCTCAATGCAGAAAACAATTACCAATTACTCTTAGAAATATTATTCTATTACTCTTAGAAATATTCTATTACTCTTAGAATTATTCTATATATAAAATACTTGCAATAAATGAAATATGGACTTTAATTGATTTAAAAATATTTAGATATTTTGGTGTTTTACTTAGTAAATGATATCATAACTTATAGCATTGAGCTTTTAATTTTAACTAATAAATTACAAATTTTCAGTCCAGAACTGGAAAAAAGTACTCCTCCTACCAGGAGCAGAGAAAAATTGACAAATTGCAAACTGAATATTTTTCTTAAAGTTTCTCTAAAAAAACTGAAGTATCAAGACAAACAACTAACCTGAAATCTAGATGACACAGGCACCTTCAGAAAGAATTGGGGCTTTGCCCAACTGGTACAGATCCTGTGAAGATAAGCTGGTACTAACATTGAGCTAATGTTGAGCTAATTCTGTTTAACAAATTCCTGAAGGCAGAATGTGGGTGGCTTAACATGACGGTAGAAGTTCCTGGGGCTACAGACATAGGAGTTCTATCTCTCTATCAGGTTTTTCCTACAGAACTCACCAAGGAAGCTCAGGGAGACCACAGGAAGCTCCAGAGTCATGGTACTGGCTGTGGGAGAGGGAAGCACTGGCTAAGAAAATACCAGGCCTAGATGATGTCACTGGCCAATTCCATCAAACATTCAATGGACAAATACCAATTCTATATAATACTCTCAAAAAAATTGAAAGAGTAGCATTTCCAAATCTCATTTTATGAAACCAATTTTATCCTAGTACCAGAACTAAATAAATGCTACTCTGGCTGCAGACCTGCCAAAAGCAAAACTTCTCAACAAAATGCGATCAAATCCATAAACATAAAAATGATAATACATCATGATCAACTGAGGTCTATTTCAAATGTAAGACAGAATTAACATTTAAAAATTAATCAATATTTACTATATTAACATACTAAACAAGAAAAACTGCATTAAATATAGATGCAGAAATATATGAAAAGATTGAACATCTATTTATGAAAATAACCTTGCAAAGTACAAGCAGAAAATCTAATAACTAGCATTAACTAAAATGCTATAGCTAACATTATACATGATGGTAAGACATCAACACATTTCTCTCAAATATTGGAAGCAAGGCATAAGTGTGTTATTTCATTGCTCCTATTTTTCATCATACTAGAAGTCCTAAATGGTGTAAGAGAGCAAAAGAGAAAATAACAAAAACATAGAGATTAGAATGGAAGTCATGAAACTTGCTATTTGAAAATGACACAATGTTTTTGTAAAATATCCAAAACAATCAACACAAATCTGTGAGGATTCATTTATGAGCTTAGCATGTTTTCAGGATACAAAGTTATTTAACAAAACTATAAATTCAATGTTATTCAATCAAAATCATACCAGAAGTAAAAGAGAAACTGAAAGACTATAAAATTCATCCAGAAATGCAAAAAAAAAAAAAAAATCTAGATTATTTGAAACATCCAAAAAAAAGTACAAAGTTAAGGACTAGTTCTTTCTTATTTGAAGAGTTATCATAAGATCACAATAGTCAAAACAGTACAGTGTCTGTGCAAAGACAGAGAAATGCATGGATAGAAGAGAAGAGATAGTACAGACATAGACGCACATGTGGACAGTTGAGCTTTCTATACTGGTACATCTTTACAATAAACAATGCTGACACAGTTGAACATCAGAACAAACAAATGATATATAATATCATACAAAAGAATAACTCATATACAAGAGTAGCTCAAATGTATGACAGACCTAATTGTAAGGCCTAAAACTATAAAATTTCTGGAATAAAAGTTAGGAAGAAACTTTATAGCCTTGGGTTAGGGGAGGATCTCTTAGCTATATACTAATGCCATAATTCATAAGAAAACAAGTTGATAAATTTGATCTAATAAAAATTTTAAAATTCAGCTTATAGAAAGACATTTAAAAATTCTTTTAAATGAGAGAATTATTCAAGATAAGCCTCAAACTGTGAGACTTTAACACATTCCTTTCAGAATAGGACAGATAAAGTAGGAAAATTATAATGCATATTTAAAATATTTAATATCATCAATCAGTGTACAGGGAAAGAGACAACTTTACCTTCCAATGGATTAAGTGTATTGTTGCACTTACTTTCAAGAAACTTTTTAAAAATGTCATATAATTTTTCACAAAAATACAATAAACCTTGGAATAGAAATTTATATATAACATATTTTTTGATAATTTGGAAAATAAATATGCGAAATTTTTAAAATAATTGATGGCAAAAATAATTTTTTTAGAAAATAAGAAAAATCCTCATAAAATTATTTAAAATAAAAATAAAATGTACAGGGCTAGTAGTGTAACTCAGTGTTAGGTTATTTGCTTAGCATGCATAAGGCCTTGGATTCAAGCAATGGTTGGTCATGGAGTATTTTGTTTAGGGAGTAAGGGTGGTTCAGTAAAGGATAAAAAGAGACAATACTAAGGGTGTATTCTTTTGAAAAGAGATTCCCAGAGCCACCACCACCATCATCACCACCACCATCATCATCATCCTTATAATCATAATCAGACTATCTAAAAGTTAAGTAAAATTAGAATCATTCATTATGTTACCAATAAAGCACAACAAAATTTGTACTTGAGTGAAAAATTTGTGACCACAAAAATCCTTAATTCTAAAAAGACAAAGATAAATGAAAATAATCATTGGAAAAAGTCACCAAATACACTAAGAACACAAATAGGAAATAAGTAATGGTAAAATCTGAGATTAATCAAATTGAAAACCTCATTCATGCTGCTTCTCCCACCCCTAGAATAACTGAATTCAAATATTGCTTCTTTGAAAACACCAATAAAACAGAAGGATATTTAAATCTTAAATCTATAAGATGGTTCAGACTTGGAATAAGGAAAGACAATCTGCAAATTTGGGAGAGATTAAAAGTAGTTTAAGAGACTAAAACCTGTAAATCCCTGGCAAATAATAAAGTAAAATAAAAACCCTGAGTAAATATATTTCATATATATCTGATATATATAATGAAAAAATTGTATATATATACACACATATATATATTCCCCAAATTGAAATTAAAAAAATAGGTAGAACATATGATTAAGTCAATTAATGTAGAAAAATAAGAAAGATGGATAAAAATTTTCCATTAAAGAGCACCAAACTAGGGAAACAATTAAGAAGATAATTGGAAATAATCAAGAAAATTGAGATAACTAGGAGAGAACAACGTAAGTGAGGTAAGAGAGGATTATAGATCTTCAAACTTCAAGCAATGGTTGGTCATGGAGTATTTTGTTTTAGGGAGTAAGGGTGGTTCAGTAAAGTATAGAAAGAGACAATACTAAGGGCGTATTCTTTTGAAAAGAAATGAAAATCTAAATCAAAGACACACATATCTCAGACTGAAAGATATTCTAATAGTAATTCAGTACTGTCACCTATGTGCAATTTGACACCTGTACATTAATCACACTTACGTGGTTTTAAGAAAACAGAAAGCATATCTGGATGTTATGCAATATTATGAATGGATCTGAAAAATGGTAAGCAACTCATAAACAATGTTAAGCCACACTCCAGGAAGAACAGAAACAAAAGCATCTCCGATTATATATCTGGGGAAAGCACTGGACCTTCTGTACTGCATTCTTCTCCGGGAATGAATTAAGTTCCTGTTTTCTGCAGCACAGATTTTAAGGAGAGAGATTCTGAGAGAATTGGATCAGGTTTCTGAGTTGGCCAGGAGAAGAAATTACATAAACAGCCTGTTGGACCTTAACCAATCAAGGGATATTATTTTCTCAAATCAAAACTTGGTTCCATGGCAACTATACAGGTAAACCACTTGCTGGAAAGGCAAAAAACACAGGTATCCATGCCATACTGTCCATTATTTCCTGAAAAGTGCTGTCCAACCTACTTCAACAAAACCAGAATTGAGAATCCATGCCCGCCACAAAGTAGCCTGTTTCATTGTTAGACAGCTCTGTTATACATATGTCTCTTAAAAATCTAGTCAATTTTACTTTCTTTATAGCTTTCTTCTTAAACTTTGAATTCTACCCCATGGAGTTCTTCAAATCAATAGTTCTCCTTTCCCCATGTCACATATTTAAAAGCAATTTCAAACAATTCAACCAGTTATTGATTTCCACCTAGTAACCCATACATGTAATTTATGTATCTATGCCTTGTCTACAATGAATTCAGGGAAACTTTGTAAAAGTGCCTTGAAAATGTATTTTGCTATGATGCAAAAGATAAGGCTGATATGGACATTACCTCTTAAAGAATCCTTTCTAGGCTCTGGCAATTACTGCTTCCTCTTCTATATTTTATTTCCATAAGTCATTCATTTAATAATATATTGTAGATCTTTGATGTTATTGACTGCAAACACACTGGCAATGAGTTTGTGGATTTGATGTTCTGCTTAGACATTAAGAACCAAAATCATGTTGCCATCTCATAGATGTAGAAGAAGCCTTTGATAAAATCCAACATCAATTCATGTTAAAAATAACGAAGTAGCTAAGGATAGAAAGAATTTACCTCAACATTGTAATGGCCATTTATGAAAAACTCATACTAAATGGAGAAAAACATAAAAGCATTTCCCCTAAAATCAGAAACAAGATAGTCTCAGTACTCACTACTCCTATTCAGTATAGTCCTCGAAACATTAGTTAGTGTGATCGGGTGAGAAAAGAAAATTAAAGGGATACAAATAGGAAAAGAAGAAGTCAAATTATCTCTGTTTGCTGATCCTATATCTAGAAGACCCAAAAATTCCACCAGAAGACTTCTAGAGCTTATAAATGAGTATAGTAAAGTAGCAGAATACAAGATCCACACCCCAAAATCAACAACATTCCTATACTCCAGCAGCAATTCAACTGAAGAAGAAATCAGAAAAACCACCCCATTCACAATAACCTCAAAAAATAAATAACTAAATACTTGGGAATTAATCTAACTAAGGATTTTAAAGAGCTCTATAGTGAAATTACAGCACACTAAAAAAAGAAATTGAAGACCTTAGAAAATGGAAAGATATCCCATGTTCTTGGGTAGGCAGAATCAATACTGTCAAAATGGTCACACTACCCAAAGCATAACACAGATTCAATGCAATCCCCATCAAAATACCAATGACATTCATTGTAGACTTAGAAAAAAATTATTAAATTCATTTGGAATTGGCAATACTAAACAAGAAAAGCAAAGCAGGAGACATCACAATCCCTAATCTGAAATTATTCTACGGAGCTATAGTCACAAAAACTGTATGCATCAAAATAGACATGACAACCAATGGAACAGAATAGAAGACACAAAGACAAATTCACATACCTATAGCCATCTGATATTTGACAAGGCACCCAAAATATATCTCAATAAAAGACAGACTTTGCAATAAGTGGTGATAGGGAAACAGGATAGTTATGTGTGGAATAATGAAATTAGTCTCCTCTCTCTCATCTGCCCAAAACTCAAATAAAAATGGATCAAAGACTTACAAATTAGACAAGAAATTTAATAACTGCTAGAATAAAACATAAGATCAACACCCCATTATATAGGTGCTGTCATCAACTTCCTTAACAAGACCCTCAAAGTACAAGAATAAAACCAGGAATCAATAAGTGGGATGCCATCAAACTAAAAAGCTTCTGTATAGCAAAGGAAAAAGGAATGTGAAGAGAACCTACAGAACAAGAGAAAATCTTGGTCAGCTACTCCTCTGATAGGGGATTAATATTCAGAATATGTAAAAGCTCCAAAAACATAACACAAAACAACCAAATAACCCAATCAATAAATGGGCTAAAGAACTAAATGAAAACTTCTCAAAATAAAAAATAAATGAACAACAAATAAAGGAAAAAAATGTTCAACATGTCTAGGAATCAGGGAAATGCAAATCAAAACAATACCAAGATTTCATTTCCCTCCAGTCAGAATGGCAGTGATCAAGAATACAAACAACAGTAAGTGCTGGCAAGATTGTAGGGAGAAAGGAAGATTGGTACATTGTTGGTGGGACTGCAGACTAGTAAAAACACTCTGGAAATCAGTATGGAGAACCCTCCAAAAAACAGGGTGAAGTTTTCCCAAAAGATCTAAAATCAACACACTACAGTGATACAGCCACTTAATGTTTATAGCAGCATAATTCACAACTGCTGAATTATGTAATCAACTCAGATGCCCATCAATAAATGAATGGATTAAGAAATTGTTTTATATATAATTTTTTAATTTTTATATATATTTTATGTATGTATGTATATATATATTTATAAAATATATATTATAAAATTGGCCCACCCCTTAAATATTAATTAATATTTAATTATTCATATCACTTTTCAGGATGTACCTTCCTTTTGCGAGGGCAGCTTTCAATGCTTCTCTCCTCCAACCCTACACACTCCTTCGGATACTCCACTCCTCGCCCCAAAATTTTACATTCCTGGTATATTGTCACCCTTCCTCACTAGGTGCCCAGTCTCAAATGTAAACTAATCTGTGCTATATGTGGTATCATTTTTTATTCGATGTAGTTATGATACACCACCAGGATACACCTTGACATAATCTCAAAAACATGGAACCTGGCCTGCTTTGCTTCTATCTCCTGCACTTCCCACCTGCCCTGGTCTTATTCCTCCACTCCCGTGATCCTTCTTCAATCCATTTATAGTTTACTTTACTAAAAAAATTAGGGTCCTGTGGATACATGATGTACTTGTGGTATTTTAATAAACCTAGCTTGTTCTCATCCAGACCTTCAAGCTGTTTCCACAGTTCCATTTCAGTTAGCTTTTAATTTTCTCTGGTGTACTCATCAACCTAGATGACCAGATAACTGAGAACAGGTAATCTAACATATTTCTCCAACACTAAAAGCCATGATGGAGTAAAAGTATGTCTAATGGATAGTTATTCATCAGCTCTTCATGAACATGTCCAAGATCTATTGATCTGAACTCCAAATTACCTTCAGCAGGGAGTACACTGTTCCATGAAACTTACAGGAAAAATACTAGTTGGATAAAAAAGTATGCTCTAAAGAATCTAACTTGCAAACCCTATGATGCACTGAGTCTTTGCATATTTTAATTCTCAGGCATTCATTTTTCTTCAGCAGTTTCAGTAACTAGTCAAAAAATATTCTATTTTAAAAGAGAAAACTGTTCTTCCAGATAAGTGTTACTGAATCTTACTATTTGACATGTGTGACATGTTAAGGATTTGCTATAGTACTGCCCCTTGGTAGTGGCATATACAATGGAAATATCTGGAATATTTTTTTCAACAGAATAAATAAAAACTGATTAAGGTATAAAATAAAGTTAAACTTGAACAATTGCTGAAACAAAATATAACTCTCTGATTCCATTTCTATCATTTCCCTTAAATAAAAGTGTGTTTCCATGTTAACATTTCTAGATTGATTCACATCTCATTTATCTTCCTGACATGCTATGAATTAATCAAATGTCACTTGAACCCTCAAATTTTAGTTCAATTATTATATAAGAATTTCCAGATTTTCACTTTAGACAATGTCTTGTAAATATTTCATAAGATCTTGCATTCTTTCCCCATAGCATCATTAAAGTTTTATATTAAATAACTGTCTTTATTGATGTCCATTTCCCTTACACATTGATAGATAGCTTGTAGCTCATTATTATAGTCTCTGTCAAACTCTAGACACATGTAAAGAATTAGAAGACTGAATGAATGCATGAAAAATAAGTTATACATGGCAGGATAAAGGGTATAAGAGAAAGATGTGGTATATTAATGTTAATTTGTTAAAACTAAAACAAATACTGATTCTTAGAGAAGAATTACCAGTATTTGGTCCAAGAAGTTTAATTTTATGCTGTCTTGGATGTTTTAAATTTGTTAGCCTTACTCCAATCTGAAAAGGCCATGAAACTTATTTGACCGAATTAAAAATTATTGCAAAAATGTAATTGAGTTTATTTTAATATTTTGCTTTATTAAGGGAAATATTATTGATTAATACATAAAGATTCTGTCTATCCTAAATATTTAATTATTTAATAAAATATTTGCCAAAGAATCTCCATATAGAGAACTGGTATCAAGAGACCCATTCATTTCTTAAAATTATTAGATAGCATATGGAAAACATATCATAGCAATGAATGATAAATCAAATGAATTTGTATAATTAAATAAGATGTAATTGTTTTAAAGGTGGGAAATTAATTACACCAACTGTAGATTTTCTACAGTTTTTCTGTAGATTTTTTATTTTTGTAAAAAATTTGTAATTTTTTAATCTACATGTGTGTGTGTATATATATATATATATATATATATATATATATATATCAGGGATTGAACCCAGGGGTGCTTAACCACTAAGACACACCTCTAGACCTTGTATGTATTGCTTAAATTTTGAGACAAGTTCTCACTACATTGTTTAGAGCCTCACTAATTTGGCTTTGAACTTGTGATCCTCCTTCCTCAGCCTCCTAAGCTGCTAAGGGCATCTGCCATTGCACCCGGCTAGATTTTCTGATTCCTAAGTGCACATATATAGCTGTTTTTTATAACCCTAATAATCCAAAGAGAGTACGAATAATAAATATTACTTTAGGAAGTGTTGTTTAAACTAAATTCTTTCCCTTCTTCCCTCCATACCTCCCTCTCTCCTTTCATCTTTCCTTTCTTTTCCATTCCGTTCCATTTCATTGATAAAAGAGTAAATGCTTAGGCTACAGAAAGCCTACATATATGTTTCGCTATATTTTTGACTATAGCATTATTTTCAATCTAAAATCAGATTATGTATCTGCAGGCACTTCTCATGGGTGCAGGATGTCACTAGGGCAGTGTTTTTAGTTAACAAGTGATGCTGCTCCTTTTTGGGGGGCATATCTCCCTTTGGCTGTCGTACAACATTTTGAGAATCACTGATCTGATCATATCTACAGAAGGGGTGCATTTCCAAAAAGATAAAGTTATCTATGTGAAATATATCCTGATTAAAAATTCAGCCCTCATGTTCACTGAAATCTGATTAATGGCATTGGTTCTTAGCAGACTAAAAGTTAAAGTGGTAAATTTATTGAACAGATTAATTAACACAACACACTCACAACTTGAATGTTAAACTGTGCTAAGAATAATTCTCTACTAGCCCAGGAAAGAAAAATGGTTAATGTGGACTACAGATATCTCTGTACACCCACACACATGGCCAATTTCTAAACATAAATATGCCTTTTTTATGTTTGGAATTTTTGATATGCATTTAATTTTGAAAATGTCTTCTCCATAGTGATAGCAAGTTTCAAATAAACCAAAGCTTTTTCTTTAACAGTCAATAAAGAAAGTAATCTTCTGGCAATACTGGTAGAATACATTAAGTCAAATAGAACTGGCTATTAAAAAATAATCTTTAAAAAATTTCCACCCAAATTTCAAAGAAAAGCTTGCTTTTATATCACCCAGAAGAAATGTGGTTTTATTCAGTAACCATGTTGGGCAATAGTTTAAGTCAAAATCATTTCTCCCATGGCTCCAGGTGAAGAGGAAATAATTTACTTTCATTTATCCTGTAATCTGGTAATATTAAGCTTATACTCCCATATGTCCCCTGTTGAAAATGGTTATTTCTGCAGATTGATTTTTCTATTACAATGTTTTTCAAACTGGCTACCTATTGAAGACCTCCAGGAGCTGTTAAAAATACCACCATCAGAGTCTTACTCTGGACAAATGAAACCAAATTTCTGTAACTAGAAACAGAACAGTTATTGTTTATAAAACTTTACAAGAAATTTTAAGACAGTGAATGTTGCAAACTATTAATTCAGAGTTTCAATTTAAAGTAATTACTAAATAATTTTTAAAAACCTGACAAAAATTGAGAAGATTCTAGATTTAATTCCCAATTTGTCAAGAAATCCTATTTAAAATACACTTCACCCAAATGTATTTCTGAATTCCCATTGTGCTCCAAACATCTTTCTTCAGAATGAAATGTATTTTTCAGGAAATTAGTTTAAACTTCATAGGAGAATTATTCCCAAATCCAAATCACACTTCACCAAAACAGAAGCAGGATTTGGAAGCAGATTTACTTTGCACATTAGAAGCACAGGGAGAGAGGTATGATTAGAAAAACATCCTAAAAAATTTCCAGCTAAAAGTACATAATTGAAAAGAACATGATGAGAAAATATGGAGGCAGCTCAAAGAGTACCAACTTCCAAACATCTCAGAAAAGAGAAAAATGCTCTATGTTAAATGCTAAGACTCTGAGGTTCTGAATCAAAGTCCTCAGTGCTGTTTGAAGCCTCAAAATATTCTGGCATGGATTTGTATGCATCTCCTATAAAGTGAATTAGATTGTAGGACATCAACAAACAAAATATAATTAATTTTTCTGTGCAGGTTCAAACCTAGTTTAGACCTAGTCCTACTCCCTCTGGCAGTTTCCATCCTTTAAATATACAGAGGCCACATATAGAAGCAAAGTGCAGCTTTGAGAGAAAAGATAAGTAGAATTCAGATTATGAAAGAAAGACAGCATTTAGAAGAAAATTATGCAAGCAATAATGATGCAAATAAAAAGTATAAGCTAAATTGTCCATGTTAAAATGAGCTAGAAGGAAAATATACTAAACTCTATCTTAAATACATGAATGGGCAATTTATGCTTAAAATTTTAATAGAAAACATGATTCAAAATATCAGTATCTCAAAGATAAAATCATAAAATAAGAAAGGCTATGAAAGGGGAAACTGAATAAAACAAATAGAGGAGTATGTTACACTATTAATGAATTAAGTAAATACATTAATGAATTAGTAATACTAATTGATTAGCAAATACATTGTATGCAGAAATGAACTGAGAAAAATGATATGCAGACACATAAGAAAGATAATGCATTCAAAAAGAGGACAAAGAATGAACCAAAGTGATTAACTCAAATAATGAAAAGACTATGGGCATGAAATTTAGGTAAAGATATCCCGCCAAAGGATAAACAGAATCCTTGAAAGTACAAATTCAATCAATGGCTCTAAATGATTTGAGACACAGAAAATTTTTCTGAATAAAAGAAAAATAAACTAAACACAAAACAGGTATATTTTCTGGAGGCAAAATATGATACAAAATCATCAGCAATGAAACATATCTTGATTAAAGCAATTGAATTTCAGGAATAAATTAGAAAAATCACAATCGGGAAAATAGGAAATGTCAGGCTGTCTTCACAGAACTCCACTATAATATTCAAATGCGGAAGATTTTAGAGCAAAAACTCTGAAATTCTGGAGGGAAAGAAAATGTGGTCCAACATAGTTATTCCAACTAAGATGACATTTACAATATAATCTAAAATCCTCAATATTAAATCCTCAAATATGAAAACATAAACAACATCAACAAAAAAGCTAGAAAATATTGCACTGATGAGACTTGGAGAAAATAGTCAAACAAAAATTTCTCAAAATTGGATTTACTAAGCCAGATATAATAGAAACCCTAAACTTATTTAAACAGACTAAAATGGGATAACTGAGAAAATAGGATTATAGGAGGTAAATGTAAAATATATGATAAGAAAAGTATTAAAAGAAGAAACTAAAGAGGAAAATTATATGGTAGACTGAATAATGGCACTAAAAATGTTCTAATCTTAGGAATTATAAATATTTTACTATAAAAGGCAATAGATAAAATCAGAATAAAATCTGTGATCAAATTAAGAATTTTGAGTAGGGGAGAGTTTCCTGGATTATCCAGGTGGAGTCAATGTAATCACAAAGGTTCTCATCAGAGGAGGGCAAGTCAAAGAAAAAATTGTAATGCTGGAAGCAGAAGTTGGAGAGATGCATTGCTGGCTCTTGCAAGGGAATCCTTAGCTGAGGAATGCAGGTAACCTCTAGAAGTCAAAACAGGAAAGGACATGGAAAACCTAAACAGACCCATAGCTACAATGAGGTAGAAGCAGAAATAAAAAGTCTTTTAACAAAGAAAAGCTCAAGACCAGATAGATGCTTAGCTGAATTTTACCAGAACTTAAAAGAAGGGTTAATTCCAATGTTTCTCAAATTACTCCATGAAATAGAAAAAGATGAAACACTTAGAAATTAATTCTATGAAGTCAATATCACCTTTATACCAATATCAGGAAGGGACCACATCAAGGAAAGAAACTTTAGATCAATATACCTGACGAAGTTAGAAGAAAAATTCTTATTAAATATTAGCAATCATATTCATCAATATATTAAGAAGATTGTACATCATGACCAAATTGGTTTTACCCAGGGTTGGAAATGTTCAAATCAATAAACGTTATTTATCACATGAATAGAATCAAGGAAAAAAATCACATAGGCTTCTTGATAGATGCAGAGAAGGCCTTTGACAAAATTTAGCATCCATTCATGATAAAAACACTGAGAATCTAGGGATAGAAGGAACTAACCTCAACATCATAAAGGCTATACACAACAAGTCCAAAGCCACCATCATAGTGAATAGGAAAAAAATGAAAGCATTTCCTTTAAGATCCATAACAAATTGAGTGTGGTGGCACACACCTATAATTCCCAGTTGCTCAGAAGGCAGAAGCAGGAGGATTGCAGGTTCAAAGTCAGCCTCAGCAATTTAGCAAGGTCTTCAGTAACTTATCAAGACCCTGTCTAAAAATAAATAAATAAAAAGGGTTGTGGATGTGGATTGGTGCTAAGCCACCCAAGTTCAATCAACCAAACAACAACAACAAACAAGAACAAAACCAAAAACAACAACAAAAAAGCAAAGTCAGTAACACGTCAGAGATGTCACTCTCAACACTCCTATTCGGTGTAGTAATGACCAGAGCAATTAAACAGGGAAAGAAAATAAAAGAGAGAAAAATAGGAAAGGAAGAAGTAAAATCACCACTGCTTACAGATAACATGATCCTATACTTAGAAGATTTAAAAAAAGAAAGAAGAAAAAACTCCACCAATGTACTACTAGAGCTAATAAACAAGTTAAGCAAAGTAGCAGATATAATATCAACATTAAAAATCTATACACAAATAATGAACTGCTGAGAAAGAAAACTTGGAAAATAACCCCATTCAAATAGCCTCAAAAATTAAAATATCTAGGACTAAATCTAACCAAGGAGGTAAAAGACCTCTACATAAAAACTGTAGAACATGGAAGAAAATAATTGAAGAAGACACAAGGAAATAGAAAGACATCCAAGGTCATGGATAGGCAGAGATAATACTATTAAAATGACTATATCACCAAAAACAATGTACAGATTCAATGTAATCCCCATGAAAATATCAATTATATTCTTCACAGATATATATATATATATATATATATAAAAAGGACAGTCCTAAAATTCATTTGGAAGAATAAAAGACCAGGAATAATGAAGGCAATTCTAAGCCAAAACAGCAATGCTGGAGGTATCACAATGTAGTAATGGAAACTGCATGAACCAGCATAAATACAGACAAATAGACCGATGGAACAGAATAGAAGATACAAAGATACATCACACAGATACGGTCATTTGATCCTTGACAAAGGTGTCAAAAACTATTTTGTACAAAAAATAACCTTTTAACAAACAATGCTGGGAAAATTGCATATTCATCTGTAGAAGAATTAAACTAGATCCTTGTCTTTCACTCTGTACAAATGTCAACAGAAAATGAATTAAAGACGTAGGAATTATACCCGAAACTCCTAAAAGAAAATTTGCACTCCAACATATAAGCTCAGGAAACAACTTTCTCAGTAAGAGCCCCAAAGTTCAGGAGATAATACCAAGAACTAATAAATGGAATGGTATCAAGTTAAAAAGCTTCTGCACAGAAAAGGAAATGATTAAGAATAAGATATGAGAACCTACAGAATGGGAGAAAATCTTTGCTAGCTATTCTTCTGAAAGAGGATTAATATGCAGAATAGGTAAAGAACTCAAAAAACTTAACCCCAGAAAAACAAATAATCCAATTAATAAATGGTGAAAATGAACTTAACAGAAATTTCTTAAAAGAAGAAATTCAAATGGCCACCAAATACATGAAAAAAGTTTCAATATCTTTAGTAATTAGGGAAATGCAATCAAAACTGCACTGAGATATCAACTCATACCAGACAGAATGGCAGTCATCAAGAATGCAAACAATAATAAATAATAATAATTATTTATATTATAATAAATGCTGGAAAGGATTTGGAGAAAAAGTAACACTTTCACACTCTTGGTGGTATTGTAAATTAATACAACCACTATTTAAATCAATATGGCATTTCCTCAAAAGATTAAGAATGGAACCACCACTACTACTCAGTATTTATCTAAATAATGTAAAAAGTCAGCATGCCATATCAATTCATGCATATCCATGTTTATAGTGGCATAATCCACAATAGCCAAACTATGGTACCAGCCTAGGTGACTGTCAGTGAATAAATGGATAAAGAAAATGTGATATATAAATATATATATATATATATATATATAATGCAATATATACATATGTATTATTCAATGGAGTTTTACTCAGCCATAACAAAGAATGAAATTATATCATTTGCAGGAAAATGGAAATTGAGATTATTACATTAAGTAAAATACACCAAATTCTAAAAGTCAAGGGTCACATGTTTTCTTTCATATTTGGAAACTAAAGGGGAAAATAGAAAAGAAAAATGGGGGATCTTATAAAAATCAAAGGTAGATCAGTAGAATAGGGAAAATGCATCAGGGGTAGGGAAATACTGAGGAATGATGTTAGGCAAATTATATTGATTGTTATATGTACAAATATGTAACAAAGAATCCTACCATTATGCACAATTATAATACACCAAAAATATGGAAAAAAAGAACATCTGTGTGAATTTATTTACAAGTTTCATTTGTATGTAGACTTATTTTTTAACCAGATAACAAATTACAAAAACCAGAAAGCAAAATTTAGGTAAATTTGATCATAAAAGTTTTATTAATTTCAAAGAAAAAATTAAAACTTTACTTTGGAGAAACCTGACAAAGACCATATGTCTATGTGAGATACCCAGAGAATAGATTACTAAGAAAAGACATGGAAAATGAGTCAGGGTACAATTTCTGCCTATATGAAAATAGCATCTCACTTGAAGAAAAATGAAGACATAAGACTCTGAAGTGTACAGTGACATTGTTAATGTTTGGGGAGTAATATCTACTAAGCATTATGCAACCTTTCAATAAGCCAAAACTTTAAATGTTGAATAATTTTCTGTAGTTCTAGAAGTAATAATATAACCATTTATTTATTTTAGATCAAGAGGCTGAATGTCTGAGTTAATTCATTTATCACATTGATTTTAAAATGTTTAAGTTTTCTAGTAATTTATTTAAGGCTTACTGGAAAAGCATTTCCAGAACTGTACCTCCCCCAAACTGTTAGAAATTGTATGATTTTTAGGAGGATAAAAGTAGGAAACATTCAATATATTTTTAAACATAATCAAGACACTATTGCTTTAGTAAACTGAAAACTACTTATAATAAGTTTTTCATGACAAGTGAAACAATAAAACTTCCATGCTTCCATGGCCAAAACAGAAAATAAATAAATAAATAAATAAATAAATAAATAAATAAATAGACTTCTTGGAAAGTAGTTCCTATAATAAGCTTAAATGTATGATTACTGACATAAATACAAAGTAAACTAGACCAATGTGGTGAGGCAATCAAGTGGATTATAAATTAATTGTTAACTTGGTTTTTGTCCCAACTTTACCCCTCAGCCCCTCAGTATACAATTCCTTCATCTCATATTTTTCCCAAGCTCTGGTAGCCTCTTATTTTATTCTCTATTTTGAGATTAACTTTTTAGTTCACATATAATTAACAACATGCAGTATTTTCTTATTGTGCCTGCCTTACTTCACTAAACATGAATTCTATCTCTGTTGCTACAAATAAGAGAATTTCATTATTTTCATGGATTTATATTGTGTGTTTGTATGTGTGTGTGTGTGTGTGTACATACACACACCACATTTCCTTTCTCCATTTACTCATTAACAGACACCTGTGTTGATTCAATTTCTTGACTACTGTGAATAGTGCTGTAATAAACACAAGAGTGCAAATGTCTCTTCCATATACTGATTTTGATTCTTTTGGATAAATGCCTATAGTGGGATTGCTTGGTTTTATGGTGGTTTTATTTCTAGTTTTTTATTTTTAGAAAGATTCACACTGTTTTCCACAATAGTTCAACTTGCTCTCACAGTTCAGTGAGACAGTGAAAAGTAAAGCATTCTCTCTGATAACTGTGTAAGGGTTTGTGATCTGCAGTTTTAGTCTTTTTTTCATAGTAAGTTTTTAAATTTAATTTTTATTGGGCATAAAAAAATTTACACATTAATGAGTACATATTTAGATACATGTCACTTTGGGAGGCTAGATTTATATTAATATTATAATATTACTAATTTTTATAAAGATACTCAAGGCAATACATAATACCTTTCTTTCTTTTTAGAAAGAATACATAATTCTTTCTAAAGAAAGAATCTTTTAGATAAGTGTTCTATTAAAGTGCTTTTTATTGGAAAATTATTTAATATAGTAATTTAGTTTTCAATGTCTTTTCTTAGTTTCTTATGTGAGGTTGGTCTCCCCAAATTATGTCTGCCTCATTACACTACTT
This sequence comes from Sciurus carolinensis, assembly GCF_902686445.1. Classification (NCBI taxonomy): domain Eukaryota; kingdom Metazoa; phylum Chordata; class Mammalia; order Rodentia; family Sciuridae; genus Sciurus; species Sciurus carolinensis. The sequence goes on from NC_062218.1 coordinate 118,698,478, forward strand.
GTATTACTTACTTCTATTTATTTCTATTTATATCTATCCTCTCTAAGCATGAATCATGTCTTATTGGTCTTTCTATTCTTTGCTAGGACAGAAAACTATTCAATTTTTTACATAAGTAATAATTTTTATGTAGCAAATTAGTAAAGTTGCACAAAAATTCAAGGAACCAGATCTCCGTATAAAAATTAGTATTTGATCCAGCCAGTGCCTTTTTACATGAGCTTGGCTTGTCTCAGCAGGGTGGCCGTGTCTCTCTGCTCATTGCTGTTTGCTAAATAGTCCATTGCAAAAAAAGAAATGTCTGCTAAAAGCTGTAATTACTGACACTGAACACAGATCACTCAGTCACCCTCTGATGAGGTCAAATCAAGTTGGCACACAGATGCAACTACCAAAATAACAGGCCAAATTTTCAGCTCTGTGCTTAAGCAGTAAAATCTAAAGTCATCTGTGACCCTGTAAACTTTAAAGATGTTTTGGTTTCAGTTCAGAAAGTAAAGGTTGCTACTAGTTTGAAATGCATTCTAAGATATTCAAAACCATTCCCTCATTTTCACTGAGATGACTGCTACCCCTATTCTGATCACTTAGCAAAGTTTACGTCATCATTATGACTGAAAGTGAAGGAATGAATTATTTCTAAATAAGGTATTTTTGAAAGTATTGTAAAGTTCTCATATTGAGGTTGAAAACACCAGAGTCTAAGGTCTTCTTCAATTTCGTTTTTAGTGTTCTGTAATTTTCATTGTAGAGGTCTTTCAGCTCTTTTGTTAGATTGATTCCCAAGGTTTTTTGTTTTGTTTTGTTTTGTTTTGTTTGTTTTGTTTTGTTTTTTTCAAGCCATTGTGAATGGGGTAGTTTTCCTTATTTCCCTTTCAGTAGATTCTTCACTGATGTATAGGAATGCGTTTGAATTATGGGTTTTGATTTTATAAGCTGCTACTTTGCTAAATTAATTTATGAGTTTAGAAGTTCTCAGGTGAAACTTTTTGGCTTTCTAAATATAGAATTATGTCACTGGGAAATAGTGGTAGTTTGAGTTATTCTTTTCCTATTCATATCCCTTTCATTTCTTTCTCCTGTATAATTGCTCTGGCTGGAGTTTCAAGGACAAAGTGGTGAAAGGGGGCATCCTTGTCTTGGTCCAGTTTTTAGAGGGAATGCTTTCACTTCTCCACCGGTTAGAATGATGTTGGCTTTGGGTTAGCACATTTTGCTTCTATGATGTTGAGGTATGTTCTTACTATCCCTAGCTTTTCTAGTGTTTTGAACATGAAGGGGTGCTGTATTTTGTCAAATGCTTTTGCCGCATCTATTGAGATGATCATATAATTCTTGTTTTTAAGTCTATTGATATGAGGAATTACATTTATTGATTTCCAAATGTTGAACAGGTCTTGCATCCCTGGGATGAACCCCACTTGATCATGGTGCACTATTTTTTAATGTTTACCAGAATTTTATTAAGAATTTTTGTTCTATGTTTATGAGAGATATTGGTCTGAAATTTTCTTTCTTTGATGTGTCTTTGTCTGGTTTTGGTATCAGGGTGATATTAACATCTAAACCAAAAATTTGTGCTCTTTACTTTAGCTTATCAAATGACCGACTTGTGCCTGAACTAAAGAAACCCTGATCAGCTCTTCCACTCTCCAATCTCACAGGTAATTGAATTTTTCAGCCCTCTTCTGCATTTTCTGTCTGTGAGATTTCAGATGTAATTTTTATCACCTTCTTCTCTCTTGCCACATCAACAGATTTTTCAGGGGGTTCTTCCACTTCGCCAAGCATCTTTATGGACTTTGGTTCCACTTCCTCTGTTTGACCTTCCAGTACATCTTTTCCATTCGCCTCCTCTTGAGCATGCTCTTCAAGAAATGTCTGGAGCCTGTTGTGATTGTTTTATTCTCCTGGTCTCCAAACCAGGAACAAGACATTCTTGCTTTAGTTCAGCAAGCTTCAGCTTTTGGAGTCCCACCAGTTCTGTTACCAGCTCGATACCCTTCCAGTTCACCAGTTAGTTACAGCTTTATAAGATAAAAAGTTTTGGAAATTGATGGCAAAACTGAAATTTGAAAGAAAAACGTGACAGAATTTCATTCATTTCCCCAAAGAGTATTTGCTAAGCTAAGTGTAAACATTGCTTTTAATTTAAACAACCTGACAATGTATTAATGATTTATATAAATATGAAATATAAAAACTCGAGAAAAATCTCTGTGACATCATTTTAAATCTGGGAAGATGGATAGCTCATATTAATAATATCACAGCAGACACAAATATAAATGAAAGGACTATAATTCCACTAGCAGAGACATGCTAGGTACTTTCATATACTCCTTTGTTAAAAAAAAAAAAAGTATAAATTCAGAAAAAACAATTTTAAAAGCAGTCCTTTCTCCAAATACCAAATGAGGTCAACCAATATTTCCTGGGTACTGGTATAGGAATTTTCAACTGAATAAAATCCAAGGTTCATAGTAATCATACTATCATTCATGTTTAAAAAGAGCTGCTGCAAAATAAAACAAAAAATGTCTCATAATTTCTGGAGATGATTATAATTATTAGACCAAGTGCTTTCTTTCCCATCCTGCAACTGCTTACCTCAAGCCACCTTTGCCAGGGAAGCCAAGATGTCTACCAGTGCTGGACTCTATCCCAGATAAACCAGGCCCTGGATATGAGTATTCCTCTGCCTAAGAGTAAGCAATATGTGTAAGAGGGTATGTGCAGGAAGTGCAGGGCTTTTGTCCCCTACAAATAGGACCACTGTTTTTATTTGGAGATTATAATCAGTGATGCATTAACAAATAATGCTAAAACTGCTTATAATTATATTGCCTTGAACTTCCCTTTAGTTCCTCACTTAGAAAAATACACATGATTTTGCATTATCATAAAGTAATCAGTTTTTATTTAGTGGTAACACTATATGACAAACAGATTTGGATAAACAACAGAAAAATCACTCAGCATAAAAAATGCACATAAGAATCTAGTTTTTCCCAACTCTTATCCCCATTAAGTAGAATTGTGGGTAAACAGCTCACACTAGTTAAAAATTACACTGTTTCTCTTTTAAAAAGTGTTGTAAGTTAACGTTAACATAATTTGTCTTCTTACTGAAGAGGGTATAAAAGAAGAAATGAAAATTGCTTGAATAAAAGATAAGACTGTCATGCCAAATTTTAAATTTTCTTTTAAATTGGTACTTAGCATTTCCACTGAATTGTGCTCATTATCATTGGTATCCAGAATACTATCACCATTAAATTATGCAATATTAGCTAACAGTCTGAAGGGTGGATTCTCATTTTATTTTATATTTACATCACAGTGTTGCTCATAGTATATCATTTCACAATTATTTCACTAATACCTACTTCAGTCCAGAGAGTGCTTGTAGAAGTCTCTAAATTAGATAAACCAAGATTTAGGACATCACTGTCAGAAGAAGTGTGAGACTTTTAGATAAGCATGTTTAAAGATTTTTGGATGTTTTTTCTGGACATGGGTATGGTTTGGAGAAGTTTTACTTTAAGTATCTTGATTTGTGGAGAGATAAAATCTTCATCCAGAATTAAGAAAATGTATCTGGGGATGTAGCTCAGTGGTAGAGTGCTTGCCCAGCTCTGGGTTTGATTCCTAGCATCACACACACATACACACACACACACACACACAGAAAAGAAGAATTAAGGACATTTACCTGTAGTACTGCTATTCAGGAACCTGAGAAAGCTGATTCCTTGATTCTAGAATTTGGATGCTAGCCTGCATAGCAAGCACTCTACCAGTGATCTACATCTCCAGGCCCTTTGTGTCTGTAAGTCTATTAAAACAATGTTTTTGAAATCACTTTTTAAAAACAAGGCAAGTTAGGATATGTCAATAAGAGGCAATAATAGAATATTTATTAAATCATAGTTCAGCATATTATTTATAAGTAACCATGAGAATAGAAGACATTTTTGTCATGCTGACACATCTAATTTGTACTTTAGAGTTTTTCACATACATTTTTCAAACATTCAATTCTCTCATTAGACAAATGTTTATGTAATAATAGTAGTAATAATAATAATGGATAGTGCCCATCCTATTCCTGACACACTCAGCACTATACATACGATTTATTTAATCCTTACAAATAACCATTATGAAATTGCCAGCATTCATATTTATAGATGGGTAAACTGAGGCACAAGTGGTTATACTTCATACATCATGTTTTACACAATAAATATATACAATTTTATTGACTATACAAATTTTTTAAAAGAAAATGAAATCCTTTTAAAGAAAACTGTGTATCTATGTTATGACTACATAGCACTCTGAGGTTCACAAAAAATCTCTAATTATAAAAAGGTACTATCAAAATTAAATATATCAGGAGGGAGGGATTAAAAGAAGAAAATCAGACAACTTTATTAATGAATTAGTAGAATTTACTCCCTCTCTACATTTATAATTGTAAATGAGATAATATAAACTGAAATAAAATAAATATAACTTTTAAATATATGTTCACATATTTAAAATATAATAATAAAACATTTTACTTGACAAAGGGCTCCACTTTTTTTTTCAAAGGGACATATTGAATGCATTGTAAATAAATCATTTAAAAAATTACCTCATAGGGTGCTTTTTAACTATCTCAGGAAAACTGTGGTAAGACTGGGTAATCAGATCAGACTTAAATGATTCTGTGGTAATTACAATTTGAAAGTTTTAGATGTTTCCCACTTGTGTAACAACAAAGTTGTTGGGGAGATAATTTGTAAAAGAACAGGACATAAAAGTCTGATGTTCATGATTATAGACTTTCTCGACTTGTTTCATGAAAAATTTCAATAATTTTTAGTAGTATGGGTAGAGGTACAAGTTCTGTAATGAAAAGAATAGTGTAATGAAACAGTGGGATCAAATTTGATTATGAACCTATGTTAATATGATGCAGTATTTTAAATAGGTGGGCACTCAAGCAGAATTGGGTCTAATTTTCATAGCACAATGAAAATTTCCAGCCTTCTCTTATTGTGGAAATTAAGAATGTACACACATATTGTGTTTCAATGCACCAGAGCAGAAAGAGTCCTACTAAAGGAGCAGATAAATGCCAACTGCATTTTACCTGTCTCTTCTGTCAGTGATGCAACTTCAAAGATGTGCTGGAGAATTTTGAACAACTTGTTTTCCAAAGGGGTGGGGAAGCTGTGATTTGTAATCTTTGCCAGATTCCAGGGCTGTAAATATTCCCACCAAGGTTGAATGCAAACTGTCAACATGACATCACTGAATGTAGAATTGACAGAAGGTGTGCACAATTGGCTTATGAGAGTTGGTTCAAGCTAGATTCTGCATATCAGTGTCACAGCAGCTAATCCCAGATTCCATTTTTGGTAGCCTTATTGAACTATAATTGACATAATAAATGCACATATTTAATGTACAATCTGATAAATACCTTCATTTCTTGGCTATGAAGCCAGAACAACAATGCAGACAATGAATATATCTAGCACTTCAGAAAATTGTTGGTATTTATTCTTTTTTTCCAAAGTTTCAGCATAACTGAAATACTCCCCCAATCATTATGTTCAGGACTTCTTACACAGATTAGCAGTATTTGAAGAACAAGGAAATTACTGATCCAATAGTTTTTGTCCCTATATTCCAGAATTTATAGCACACAGTCTACTATGGTCTTTCAAATGCATATTATCTACCACCCACATAGATATCCATATTCTCAAGGAAAATATTCTATCAAATTTGTGCTCAAGATCTGTTGTTGAATTATGAAGCATATTTTTTAAAAGACTACTGCTTCCTTAATGAATCCTCCATCTGCTATTATTTTTATTTATTTATTTTTATGTGGTACTGAGGATCAAATCATGTCTTCATATGCTGGGCAAGCACTCTACTACTGAGCCACAATCCCAATGCCATAAAGCATATTTTTAACTCTGCTTTCTTGCAAGTGGTATAACAAAACAACTAAAGGCAACATTTTAACATGCAGTTGAAGGGCACACATTTAGAGCTACACTGTTCCATATAATTTGTGCTTTAATCTTGCCCCTAAACACTAATGGAAAATAAAAAGATTAACTCTAATCCTCACATGAATGGTTTTCAGTAGACTAAACACATGGATAAGTAAGTCTGAAAGAAATGTTAAAGAGCAAAGGATTCTCAGCCGAACATGATGAATCAAGCTTCAATGAATATGGCAATAAGAAGTATTTTGGTAAATAAAAATTCTGTTTTTCATATATATGAAGTATAATTTTGACTACCTGATAAATCCAATAGACATGTATTTCATACCTTTATTCATCCCTTCTTAAAATCAACATGTCCGTTGTTTCCAAAATATACTGCTTATTCAAACTAGTTCCTCAATTTTTTCCTACTATATGTTGTACTATATGTTGGTTACTTGTACTTTACTTCCTTGCTAAGTTCCTATGCTGGTCTTTGAGGAGTTAATCATTCTCAAGGATACATCTTTGGTTTATTGCTCTTCCCTTCATGAAACTTCACTGGTTGATTTTATCCACTGTTGTAGAATAACCTCTATGCAGACATATAAATCTGTGACTTCAGTGCAGAAATTTCCCCAAGGTTCAGATTCATTTATCTAACTTTTAGTTAGATGAACAATAGATATTCAATATGTCCTTCTTGGTCACTTAGGAATGAAAATGTTTGAACATTTTCACTCTAAGATCTATTTGTGCCTCTTGTATTTCTGCCTCAGTTGTACCATGGTTAATCTTCTTATCTTATGAGCCTGAGAATTTATTCTATAGAGAAGAAGAAATTCTGTAGAGATCTTCCAAGATTATTTATCAAGTCTCTATACCATTCTTCTGCACTAAAATATAAACACTAGTAGGCATTAAAATAGTATTTTTTATGTGTTGAAAAGTGGTAAAATAATTCCTAACAATAAAACATTACATACATCATTGGAAATATTACTCAAAATATATAAAAGGAATACAAAACTCTTCTGTTTGTTATCTCATATAGGGGATTATATGTCTTTCCTTTCACTTCCTTGGCAGTTTTGAGATACTCTGAAAAGCCCATTTGAATCTACTAAGCAAAATTTGAAAGCCACTTAACTTCAGAATGAAGTTCATTCTTTGGCATGGAAACCCCCCCCTTGACATCTCCTCCTCTTTCCCTCACCCTTCACATCCCAGCAATATCAAACAGATGGCAATTTCCTCGGGTACCACACTGTTTGTCATTCCCTATCTTCGATTATGCTCCTCCTTTGTGAAGAGTGCCTTCAGTCTCCCCACTAAAGATTGTCAGGCCATTTATAATCCAGTTTTATGAATTATATCAGTTGGCATTTCACTTATTACTTTAGCCAAATGTCCATGTGTGAACAAAATAAATATAATACTTGCCCTCATGGAGTTCATAAACTTGGGGAGGAGTGGGAAAAAAGACAAATAGGGAAAAAATACACAAAGCCAAGTAGACAGAGAATTGCTTGAATCATCTGTTATTAGTGCCACGCTGGCCATCTAATGGACACTCAAAAAACATAAGTGAGTGCCTTTTACAATGCCATGTACAATGCCAAGTGCTTTCATATATCTGCTGATTTTAATTTTCAAAATTATGTTCAGGAGCAAGTATTTTTCTTCATTTTTTTGTTAGACAAGAAGACAAAGACTTAGATAATCTGACAAATTTACTGAAGTCCATACAGGCAGAGAGGATCATAATCTGAATAAAAATATTAAAATGTCTGATTTCAGAAGCTGTCCATGTTCATAATAGCATTGGCTTTCTGGAGTTATAAAGAAACAATATTAAATCCCTCTTTATCTAAAGTCAATTCACATGTTTAAATTTTTTATTCTGAGATGGTTTTGCTAAATCCTAGCAAGCTTAGAGCACGTTTTACAATGTAGTACTTTAGAATTCAAAGGATTTAATCATGAATGGTGAATCTGCAAAATATGCTATCAGAGCCCCACTGGTTTCAGCAATGGGAAGGAACAGCTTCTTGCAGCATCTGTTAGAATGAAATGGCTTAGGGAAGGTAGGCAGAATGCTTAAATGGTGTGCCAAACACCTGGTATTTAAGGCATTCATTGCCATATAAGAGCCAAATGAAAGTGTCAGTTATTTACTTTGAAAATGCTTATAGCAAGGCATTAAGATTCTCAAATAATTAATGCGAGTTTCAAATATATATGTACCATATGTTTAGTAGAAATATGTGGTTGCTACAAAAACATAGTGGAAATAAATAGAGTAAACAATGTCAAAAATTGCACACTTGAGAGCCTGGACTGCAGGTTACTGCTGTCCAGATGCAGAAAAACATCCCATCCAGTTTGACAGACAGGTAAAGCATTTCCCTGTGAGTCTGAATGAATGCTCCTCTTGAACCTGCCAACATAAATTCCCAAGAGAAAACAAAACCAGCACAACTCAAATAGATATTTGACTCCAAATCATCTCCTTTAATTGATTGCTAAACTAGTGAAACCATGTGGGAATTTAGTATGATTTGGATAGGTCTGATTTGTTTATCAACAGGATTAATATCCCTTTAGTATTATATTCTTATTTCATTAAAACTTAATAACTTAAAAAAGAAAAACACCTCCTAGCTGGAAAACAGAGGAAAATCATTCGATGCCTTTGTGTCTCATGTTTTATTTTTATTTATGTTTCATTTTTAATATGCAAAATGCTTTCAAGATTCTTCATGAAAAATATTTTGAAAATAAGATTCTTATTGTTACTATCTCACACTGTGGTATCATGTTTACTTATGATGCTTTATGTAAGAACAGCAAATATTGTTTTACTTGTTCAATATGATTTCTAACTGATTAACTTACGATTTCAAATCATAATAAATATTTGAAAAAGTTATCTCAGCTTCTATACATAACTATGTCATGTTTTGAAATTTATTGATGTGAATAATTTAACCAAACAACAGCACATGTAATTCTGTATTATAATTTATTCATTATTCACACTGATTTGTCTTTTTTTTTTTTTTTTTGTGGTGCTGGGGATTGAACCCAGGGCCTTGCGTGAGGCAAACACTCTACCAACTGAGTTATATCCCCAACCTGGACTTGTCATTTTTAATAGTTACCCGATATTATTTTGAATAGATATTCTATAGTTTACTTAATCTTGCTTTTAAATATTTAGATTATCTTTGTGTTGTTTTTCTGTTTCATTAACATTTGTTTGCCAAATTATTAAGAAACTTCAGGAATTAAATATATTTAAAAGTATGACTATAAAAACAACTTACAGAAAATTGTATTAGTCAACTTTCTTCATTTCTTTATATCCATATTTTAGCATGAATAAAAATCTGAAGTCTTAATTTTATATGGTTCCATGAAACAGGCAATAATAATGATTTTTAAAACAATGTTTCTTAAATCTATTACATATCTTTGTGGCAATTCTGCAAGACAAATATTATTATCATTTTATAGATAAATAGATTATTCATATTGTGCAAATAATATTATCCTGGCTTTTAACTGGGAGTCTACAGAGTGGTATGGATGAGAGGTTTAAAGAAAAAGTGCAGTGCAAGTTTGTGGGGAGGAGACTGAATTATGTCTTGGGCCCACTGGGTTTATGTTGCCTGCAGGATCACAAACAGTTACATAATACAGATGAACAGGTAGATTTGGAACTTGGATTAAAATATTCTCTGAGGACATTGGTTTCAGAGTCCTAAACTTTAAATGCACTTGAAACCATGGAATGTAGAAAGATTATCCCAGTAAAGTATACAACATGTGAAAAGAGTGAGTCAAGCACAGAATGTTAGAGGAGATGTACACCTGGAAAGAAAAAGAGAAACTCAGGAAGAAAAAAGATTAAAAATGATAGAGGAAATACTAGAGGAGAAAGTCTTAGAAATCAAGAAGGAGACAATTTGAAGGGCAGGACATTGATCAATCCCCATATGGTTGCCATTGGCAATCTTGGGTATGAGGTCTCAGTGATGTTCTGAGACTAAAGAGAAACTATAATGGGTTGAGCAGTTGCTTGACTCAATGGGAAGAACTGTTTGGAACAAATGTGGAATATGGAAAACATATTTCACTACTCTCCTGTAAACTAAAGCAAAAAATTTTTACCTGGGTGAGTTAAAGGACCAGGCAATTTGTCACAGAAATTTTCAAAGGAACTTCTCAGGATATACAGCCCAGGACTCAGACCATTTGGATGAGAACTTGACAAAGAATATTTCCTCACCATCAAAAGTGAACTCATCTGACAGAATGAGCAACAGATATGGCCTGTCCATTATCCTATATCCAAAATGAATAAAATCCACAATGAGCGTCTTTTGTTGTATATCTTATCTGCACAGTTAAAATAATAAAAATATATTAAATAATGAGCATTAAATAAATTAAACCAAGACTTCATGTACAGAGAAACAACACATATCCCATTTGTTTACAATAAAAATAAATTCAAAAAAATTAATTAATTAATTAAAAAAAAAACAATATAAAAGACTCAAAATGGTAAGTAAAGATGATGTCAACTGTCTTTTCCTACTGGCATGCCATTTCTGTTTTCCAACAGCCAGGAGACAAAAAGCAGGATTTTGGTTTTAAACAATTTACAATTATTAACATGATTCTCATATATCTATTTTAAAAATCAAAAACTGTAGGGCATTGAGAAGAGCTTTGCAGACGTCTCCATCTCCACACTTCCTCATCTTGTGACCTTTAAGCAGATCAGCCCTAATATTCATCCCCAGCTGCACAGCCACAGAAAGCTCAGAAAGGAATAGTGCAATTGGGATTTCTTGACACCCACAGATAATTACTACTACTCTGAATATCCAAAGGAGATAATTCTTTGTTCTGAATTTCTTTTGTTTAGCAAAAAGGAACTATTTACATCCAAACTTTCTTTATGCTTTGTAGTCAAATTATTATCAGAACTACCAAAATCACATGAAGCCTGTGGCATCCTCTCATTCATTATCCACAATACTTAGTTGTGTAAAAAATAACTTTGATTGCATAAAACGAACAAATTTAGTGCCAAGTACAAAGACATGTTTAGCATAATAATCTCTCTTTCTCAAGACAGTTCCAAAACATTGGTATTGCTAGATTTCATCCACAATTAGAGACTCAAGAAAGATGTGCAACGGGTGTGCCCTCCCTTGGGTGATAAGGATTTCTGTTTTCTCGATGTCATATTCATTCACTTATTTATGAATTCATCCAAGAAAAAATATCAGAAAACCACTTTTCTTCAATTTATTTTCAGAGACCAAACCAATTTATTTTCAGAGACATTGAGCACATAGAAATGTGGAAATAATTGCTGCACTGAAGTTTTTCACAGTAGAGCAGGGAAAGTTCTGTAAATTGTTGACACTATGGCCTGAGATTCCACAGTATGAACGCAGGTGTGTGCTACGTAGACTGCTGGTGCCATGTGTCAGGGTGTGTTGGAGGAGGCTCCCAGAAGTCCTGATTACAGGCAGTGCTGCAGATTGGGTAGCAGTACTGCCAAGCTTTTAGTGCACCTAGTACCAAGAGTACTTTTGGTTGAAACGTATACCCTTCTGTGATGAAGACACAGTAAGGTTAAAAGGGAAAGATTTAAAGAATGGATATCTCCTCCCCTGAAATCATGTCCTCTCCTCTAATCCTAGTGACTCAGGAGACTAAAGCAAGAGGATTGCAAGTTCAAGGCCTCCTGGGCAACTTAACAGGACCCTGTCTCAAAATAAAAAATCAAAAGGGCTGGGGATGTAGCTCAGTGGTAAAGCACACCTGGGTTGAAAACAAAAGAAAAAAGTAAAAAAGACCATATTTTTAGGTATGAGATATTATGCCCCTTCACTGAGTGCATGATACATTTAAAAAGCACAGTATTAGCTATTTTATGTCATGACTCCTTGTTTTCATTACAGAGTTGTATGAAATAGAGCACAGTAACATTAAAATTTTGTAAAGATGACCTAGAAGTCAAGACAAATTTCCCAGAAGGGAGACATTTGGCACAAGTAGAAGGGATTTATTCAACAGACCAGTCAGAATAATGGCAACGAAATGCTCATTATAGATATTAGACTAGCCTAGGGAATCAAGCAATGTTTTAATAAGAGGTGCTGATTTTAATCACCCTCTTTAGCAAAATAAAATATATTTGATCCTTTTTACATACTTGAAAAAATTGATAACACTTCATTGAGGTTTTTATTTTTTATTATTGATGCAGCATGACTTAATTCATTTATTTTTTTTAAGATTTCCCATCTGTTGGTGCTATAAACCTCTGAGTGAACTTGGGGATTTTTGAATTATATTGTTTTACAGAAAATAAGCAAAGAAAACAGTTAATTCCATTTATATTTTTGTGCTAAGACTTTTTACTGGAATCATCTGCTTACTCCCAGGGAAAACTGAGAGGAAATTCAATATTGGTTCAGGCATATAATCTCCTCTGTCCCTTTAAGCTTATAATGTGCACCTAATAAACTGTGCTGATATTATAAAATCCTAATCGAATATTGAATGAAGAATTGAAAGTTGAAGTCATCTTGCAAGAGGAAATGAGTGGCCAAGAAAGGAGAAGTCTTTTTCCTAGGTGTTATTTTAATGCATTTGACCAGACATAAGAGAAACAATTCAAATGAATTCAAGTAACAATATTGTTCTTTATCCACAAAACCAGAACTCCCTGCTGTAATGGGCAATGTCTTCCTGTTGTCTAGTCCCTAAGCAGAAAACTAGATGTCATCAAGACTGCTTTTTCTCCTTAACTCTAGCATACATTTTTGTAAAAAGTTCCATAGGTTCAACTGTTTTAATATATCTCTTTCATCTGATCCCTCCTCCCACCTACATCCTTATTATATCTTTTGTGTTATCAGCAAATAGACGCCCTTCCCAAAATTAAAGCCTGATCCTATTAAAAAGTCGAATCATACCAATCACTGCACTTACCAGGGTGGATATTTCAGACTTCAATATAGTTGGTTTTAATATAACCAAAGATTTTTCTTTTCCTCTGGCACAGATATTAGCATAAATTACTGGTATTGATAACAGAGGAATTGTCAAATTTGATTTATTAAATATATAAAATATGACTTGCATTCAGTATATAGTTTATATGATAATTATTCTATTAAGGTTATTTGACTGTTTCTTTTTGCAACTATGCCTTGAAATCTTGCTTAAATTATTAAATTACTCATAGAGAATACAAGGTTTTCTCCCTCTATTCCTTAGCAGAAGTAGTATAAAAAGACTGAGAGATTAACTTTATTTTATGTTTCATAAAATATTTCCTTGATTTTAATAGTGCAAATCAAGGTATAATGAGGTTATTCAGTAAAGCAAAGAAAAATTGAGTACCTACTGTATGCCATGTACTGATATGGGTGCTAGGCACTATCAATCAATTTCTCTAAGTTAAATATATCATTGTATTAAAAATACAAATTTTTAGAATCTGTGTCCTTAGAATAGAATCTGTGTCCTATGAAGACTTTTGTAGGATAAACTATGAAGATAGTATTATTGCAAAAAATGACAATTCAAAATGTGTTTTATATAGTATCATATATTGTATCCCATTCATATTCAGTGATCAGTCACTCCTTTTAGTGATATATGTATACACACACATACACACATGTGCACATCACTAATGTATATATAGTTTTAGTTATACATAGGACTCCCATAGCACAAGAAATAAAAGCAAGAATTAATAACTGGGATAGATTCAAACTAAAAAGCTTTCTCTCAGCAAAGGAAACTATCAGCAATGCGAAGAAAGAGCCTACAGAGTGGGAGAAAATCTTTGCCAATCATACTTCAGATAGAGCGCTAATCTCCAGAATCTATAAAGAACTCAAAAAACTCTACACCAAGAATGCAAATAATCCAACCGACAAATGGGCTAAGGAAATGAATAGACACTTCACAGAAGAAGATCTACAAGCAATCAACAAACATGTGGAAAAATGTTCAACATCTCTAGTAATAAGAGAAATGCAAATCAAAACCACCCTAAGATTCCATCTCACCCCAATTAGAATAGCGATTATCAAGAATACAAGCAACAACAGGTGTTGGCGAGGATGTGGGGAGAAAGGTACACTCTTACATTGCTGGTGGGGCTGCAAATTAGTGCAGCCACTCTAGAAAGCAGTGTGGAGACTCCTTAGAAAACTTGGAATGGAACCACCATTTGACCCAGCTATCCCACTCCTTGGCCTATACCCAAAGGACTTAAAATCAGCATATTACAGAGATACAGCCACATCAATGTTCATAGCTGCTCAGTTCACAATAGCCAGATTGTGGAACCAACCTAGATGTCCTTCAATTGATGAATGGATAAAGAAAATGTGGTATATATATACAATGGAATATTACTCAGCCATAAAGAATGATAAAATTATGGCATTTGCAGGCAAATGGATGAAACTGGAGAATATCATGCTAAGTGAGATAAGCCAATCTCAAAAAACCAAAGGACGAATGATATCACTAATAAGTGGATGATGACACATAATGGGGGGTGGGAGGGGTTAGTGTTAGGGTTAGAGTTAGGGTTATGGAGGGGGGCAAGAATGGAGGAAGGAAGAACTGTACAGAGGGAAAAGAGGGGTGGGAGGGGTGGGGGGGAAGGGGAAAAAATAACAGAATGAATCAAACAACATTACCCTATGTAAATTTATGATTACACAAATGGTATGCCTTTACGCCATGTACAGAGACACAACATGTATCCCATTTGTTTACAATAATAAAAATAAAAAAACAAAAAAAATTTTAAAAACTATATATAAAATATAGACACTTAATATTATATATATTCTAGGTATAAAAATTAAAAAATGAAGCTATACATGAGATATTATTTCTTATTGTCTATATCTATCCATCAGGAAAGAAAATTTCCCCAAAAACTTTGCTGCTATTACTCGTGTCTTATGAATAGGAAAAAGCTTAGAACAGTGGAGGAGTAACTCACTTAATAAGATCTCACAGTGAACGAGTGATAAAGTATGGTGATGAAATAAGTTTGACTGTTAAGTTTGTGATCTTAGCCATTTTGAAAAACTGTCAGAGATTAGAAAAATTTGAGTTGAGTAGACAACTAGACTTTTCTGGACTTTTCTTCAATTCATTTACCAGAGTTTCTGGTAAATGTGGTTCTGTTTGTTTCTGGGTTTTTTTTTTTTTTTTTTGCATTTGAAATCTCCAATAACTTGAGTTAGAAAAAAAATAAATAAATAAAACCCTCAAATATTTTAAGTGCCTGAAAGATTCAATGCATAAAATAACATTTTCTACAAAACCTGGACCTTTGTAAGCATTCAGTAAACTAACCACTGTTACTGTGGCTGCAAACTTTATCTTGATAACATATCATATTAAAATTCAACATAAGCCTGGTGCAATGGCACACATCCCAATCCCAGGGACTGGGGAGGCTGAAGCAGGAGGATAACAAGTCCAAAGCCAGTCTCAGCAACTTAGCAAGGCCCTAAGCAACTTAGCGAGAACTCATCTCTAAATAAAATATAAAAAAAGGGCTGGGGATGTGGCTTAGTGGTTAAGTGCTCCTAAGCATTCAATCCCCAGTACCAAAAAAAAAAAGAAAAAAAAAATTCAACAAAACGTCTTTTGCTAGTACTTACGCATTTGAAATTGCCATCTTGTTCACAAACAAAATGTTTAACCCTCAACAACATTTAATAACATTGTTCTCTCTTTCTTTCACACCCTAGGACATCTTTTTCTATAAGAATACTAACACTTGTTATCACTTCCAATATTACCTACCACCTGACCAGCACCATTGTTTTTTCCATCTGAATTACTGCAATAACCATCTAATTGCATATGCATCTTGTATTCTTGTTCTCCATAGTTCTCAACACAGAAACCAGAGAAATAGCTAAAATGTAAGTTAGTTCATGCTGGTCTTTTATTCAAACCATGTCTTAAAAAGTCCCCTATTATCTTGCTTTCTGTCATTATTTGTCATTATTTGAACTTCATTGAACTCCTCCTTCCTTCAGCTCTCAGAGGCGCTTCCTCCTTAAGAATCCCACATATGCTTCACCCTCTAACCCAAAGCTGTCAATGCATATGATTGCATGCCTTAGTTTTACATCTACGCCCATGTTTTAGCTTGAAAATATGTTTATTGCTGAGGTTATATTTATTGCAGCCCTATTTAAATCTTCTTCTTAACCTATCATTCTAGATTCCTCTTACCCCGTTCTATACATCTTCTTTTCACAAAGAATTTATTAACTTATAACATGCTATATGATGTAATTATGTAATATGCTTATTGTACAATTGTGTATATCCTCCCATCTGGTATATAAGTTTCATCAAGCCTAGAAATGTCTGCCTGTTTGTTTCCTGATATATTTTCTATGTCTAGAAAAATGTGTTATTTAATAGTCACTCAATAAAGTCTGATTTAATAAATGAATTGCTAAGTAAATTTGACATATTTTTATTCAAAAATTATTTACTGAGGACCTACTTATATACATAATTCAGAAAAGAAATGAAGATTTTGATGAAAAAGAGCACAGATAAAATGTTTCCATATGATGATGGTCACCAACATAATCTCTTTCAATTAGTGATGAAATTATGGAATGCCCTAATACATTAACTTCCAATTAATTGCTGTGATTCTCTAAGATATGGGGGACCTCTTTTTCCATACTGACAAACTCTAAAGAAAAGTGCATTTGAAATCTCTCTCTCTCTCTCTCTCTCTTACTACAAAATGTTTACTTGCACTTCACTTAAGTAAAGAAATGATGGAGGGAAAATCTTTAAACCCCATCACAAAATTTTTCAAGTTATGCTTTAAGAAAACATTAGCCTTTAACATAGAAAAATAAACATAAAAGTATAATAAAATTGTAGATAATGCAGACATTTCTGTCATTTGGAGCCAATTACTCAAAAACTTTCTTATTTTCCAAATTCCCATTGCTTGATAATTCCTGATCAAAAAGTGAGAAAGAGGCTGGGTACAATGACCCACGCCTGTAATCCCAGGGACTCAGAAGGCTGAAGCAGAGGATCATGAGTTCAAAGCCAGTCCCCCAAAAGGCAAGGCACTAAGCAACTCAGTGAGACACTCTCTCTAAATAAAGTACAAAAAATAGGGCTGGGAATGTGGCTAAGTGGTTGAGTGCTCCTGAGTTCAATCTCCAGTAACCGTCCCCGCTTCACACAAAAAAGTGAGAAAGAAAAATATTTCTATATACATTAATGAATTCAGAAAAACAAAATTGGTAGAGATTGAGACCAATTATATGAATTTTGGAACCATTGGTAATGTGTCAATGAATAAGAGCTTTATTATCAATCTCTCACAAGTCAAGAACATGTCAGAGGCTTGGAGGATTTAATTTCTTATGTGTGTAGAAGCTTTAGGAGTTTTTATTTCACTTTGGAACAGATGAAGAAGATGGTAATGGATCAAAAAGAAACTTAATGAATTAACATTTTTTGCTAGGAAAATAATGGGATAATGATAAAGGAAAGAAAATAAGAATAATGGAAATTAAAAAGAGAGAGAGGAAATGAGGGAAATAAATGGAAGTAGAAAATCTGCCATATGCTGGTAGGACACCTTCCAAGACCTGGAGGCCCCATCTGATGAATTTGGAGAGAAAAGACAACAGCATTATTCTCACAGGCTATTGAGAATTGCTTATTTATGCCTCAGTCAGCAAAATGAAATACCAATACAATGAAATATAAGTACTTTTTACTTTGGGTCTGTATCTAATCAAGTAATTGATAAAACCTTTTACCACATGTAGGGCTCTGTAGAAGGTTTTTGATTTTGCTATTGTTGTTTTTTATTATTTTTTAGTCAACATATTCCATGTGTGCTTCCAAATGAAGACCAAATTTGAAAATATTTTGTTTTACATGAATTTTATACAATTTCCAAGAATTTAAAATCAATTACAATCATGCATACAATTCTCAACATAAATTCACATGGGAGACCAAATAATTTTTAAAATTAACTTACTTGTATCTAAAATGTGCCCCAAAATAATAAAATTTGTGTCCTTAATCTCTATTATTAGAACTTTTGCATATACAGAAAATTGAAACTATTAAAATTTCTTTTCTTATAACTGCCATGCTACTTGCCAGTCTCACCCAGAATTGGGAACATCATTTTATAAGACAGTAACTGGCTGTTTTGGTTGTTATATAACATGTCTCAAATCATAGTACTTTTGATTTCATGTACATATAAATTTCAAATCCAAAATGTTGTCATATATACTCTTTCTCTCCTTCTATGATAATAAAACAGAAAATGTTAAAAAAAACCTGTGATATTGTGACTGTATAATTGAAAATTATCCTGACGGTGTTATTTTTTTGTGCAATGTTTAATTATGTTTAGTAAACCAATACAAATCTCAGAGTAAAATATTTCCTGCAATCCATCTGACATCACATATGGTCAAAACAACAATCCTGTGTCATCTATCTGTAATAATGTGATCATCTGTCACCTTTACCATTATAATTCTGGTGTATTAAACTTACTGGGTCTTAAATAACAAAATTCAACACTACTATGAAGATACAGATTTTTTTTTTTTTATCTTGTATCGGTATCTTACGTCCCAAGAAAAGTATATAGTTACTGCATTTCATTTGAGGATTAAAATTATAATATGACTAAAACAGCAACAAAAATCTTTAAAATATTTTACATAATTTTATCAAAATTTACATTGAAAATTGCAAACCATGGCACATTCACTGAATTGCAATTATCATCATATTGCAATAATATTTGTCCTCTCTTCTCCTC
The DNA here is from genome assembly GCF_902686445.1 of Sciurus carolinensis. Lineage (NCBI taxonomy): Eukaryota > Metazoa > Chordata > Mammalia > Rodentia > Sciuridae > Sciurus > Sciurus carolinensis. Next base: position 118,717,405 of record NC_062218.1, read on the forward strand.
AGCTGCAGTATCTCAGATTGCTAACTTTAATCTAAAATTGTATGCTCCTTCTTTGTGATTCTCTTCAGAATCCCAATAACTTTTCAAACACACTTGTATTAGTGGTTCAAACCATAGTACTGTTTATGACTGTTTATTGTCTTCTTAGTTTTCCCCCATTTCCCATCCTTTAGGGCTAGGATTAGATTAATTTCTGAGGTAATGTGTATTGCCTATCAAAAGCTAAAACCCTTAATAGCCCTGATTATATTCTAGGTCTACTATGTACACTGTGTAATCAGGGCAAGGTGACAGACTCTCTCCTTCCTCCCAGGGTAAAACGTGGATGGTAACTAAACATTGTAGCTCCCTCTATTTCCAGTGAAACAGTTTAGGGACAGTGAAAAAGTTTAGGGACAAGGATTAGACACAATGCTGGTCAAAGAGAAGTCAGAAGAAAATGTGGAAAAGGTTTATTGAGACTTGACTGTTTTCTTCTTTATATTACTTAGCAGCTGAAGTCATATGTTTCTTGGTATAAAAGGTAATTGATTTTCCTTATGTTTAAACCTAATTCATTGGAGTTTTCTGATACTGGAAGTCAAACCTGTGTCCTATATGACATAGATTTTCCCACTGTATTAAGCAGGCCCTCAACTATATTAAATGAATGATAAACTTTAGGTTTCACTAACCATTAGGCAGAAAAACTAGCAAATATTAGGCAGAAAAACTAGCAAAAATATTATCTTATATACCAGAGAGGCACATTATAGGATTTCTGAGATAGCACATATACAATACAAACTTCTAATAATCAAAGTTTGAACAAGTGAAGTGTGTTATAAAGATGACAGATAAAATCCATAAGACATTTACCTTCTGTCATAATAACAATGCATTTCTAGACTGACAAAGGAAAAATGCAAAGTTTTTCACTGCTATTACTCTATTTTTTTTTCTTTTTTTAGTTTTGAATGTAAGGCACATGTTCAATATATAAAGCAAACCTCACATACTTATTTCTATTTTGTTTGGGCTATTACAGGATAAATGCTCTAAAGTTATTCATAAAGTTTTCTTCCTGACATTAAAATTTAATTAATATGCTCATCATTCTGATTAGTATGATTTATTTCAAATCCTGGTTTATAAAGAGCACAGTGCTATGGAGGGCACCAGATGGATATTGCTCAAGTTCTTCACAAAGGAAATATTGCATGAGGTTCTTATTAGGACTTTCTCCTTTTAAGTCAAATGTCATCATCTCTCTAGATTATTGCCAGGCAGGAAGAAAGTGCCTGCATATGTGATAGACAGACTTTCAATTTTGTTTGTAGCCAATAGGTAAGTAGAAAATTGAAAATACACAGGTGTAGGAAACAGCTTTGTGGTTTCTATGCAAATCTCTTCTGCTTGAGTTTATTAATCAAATCATTATTTTTATCAGGTTACTCATGAGTTTCCTCAGAGGTTTTTAAAACAAATGATCAAGGATAACTAGGAAAAAATAAGGAATAATGACTTCACCAGAAATGAAATACACACGAATATAATATTTCACTTCAGAAACATTTTCCTCTGGCCAAAAATATATATAAGAATCTGTCACTAGTTATAGCTCCTGATTTTACATGAAAAGTGCAAAATAAATAAATAATTGAAGCCCAAACTGTTCAAGTCTTTTGAACCATTAATCCTATAAATAGACAGATATTCTAAGTTCTTAATATAGGAAAGTTCTTCGTAATATAGTCATCAAAACATTACAATAATAAAACACTACAACAGGAAAACAATTGTCAGAATCTGGGTGAAATGTTTACAACAACTACTGTTAATCACTGAAAATTCACGGAGTAAATTATCCATCTCCTTCACCTTCAGCTCTCAGCACATTGCCTGGTACACAGTAAACGCTCAGAAATTATGATTCATTCACTCACATGTACTTTCAACATACTCATTAAAACACTATTAAGTTTTGCATGCACTCTGGGAATAATGCTAGCCTCTGATGATACAGGAAGAATATACTGTGCTCTCTTTTCAAGGAGTTATATAAAACTGGTGATACAGTTGGGATATGAAAGAAGAAAATCATGTACATGGGATGATGACATTCTAAAGTGCTGCAAGGTCTGACAGTAGCTTACTGAGTAGGTAAAGAACATGGTAATTGCCAAGGGAAATATATAGAAAGGTAAGTTGGAATAAAGAAAAAAAAGGTCGAATTTCATTCAGTTGTAAGAACAGGAGTAAGTCAGTGATGCTGTCACCAAGTAAAGGAAGGTGAGAGAATTAGAAATAGGCTGGATAAAGGACCCCAATAAATACTTGTTGAATGTATGTAGCAAGGACTTGGGAGAAGATTATTGGGGAAATGTTTCTAGACTTTTCCATTTGTCATATACTATGTTTAATTTGTGATGCAGATGCAGGTGAGTCATATTGGAGGCTGTACTTTTTATTGCTTCTAAGGCCTAAAAGCCAATCTGATGTTCAAAATTTCATGGAGAGTGATCCTCATAGTGTATGGCTAGCTGAAGGGAGATAGAGGAGATGGCTCCTGTATCTACTTTCTAGAGAGAAGAGCTACAGGAATAACGCTGTGACCCCTTCGAATGTTTCTGTATTTTTCCTCTTTACTCTTAAACTGAAAAGAGATTGGAGGGAGAAACAGGAGCAAACTTCAAAAAGGAGTGTGTCTTGGAGCTTTTTCCAACCTAAATAACAAAAGAAACCTACCAGATAGTTAATTTATTTTGATTTTCATGCACACTACCACTGCATTTACCTGTTTTTCTTTGATTAATTTTTAAGATGATTATAAGAATATTATAGCATAAAATAATGTGGTATTAGATTAGATTAGCAGATTATATTGACAAGGTTCTGTTAACATAAAGTATTCTTAAATAGAGGTCATATTAACACATTAAATTAAGAATTATGATAAATAATATATTTTATTTTAATTTTAGCATCTGAATTAATATTGGAAATGTTTATTTATAGCTAATGTAGAGCCCAGTTATGTCCTAAAAGATACATGTGCAAGTATCTACATATTTTTAATTTAGTAGTAACAGATATAAATGTGAAACATTAACATCAAAATAGCTTCCATGGGCTCTTCTGAAGTACCTTGTGCCACTAATAATGAAGATCTATAGTTATCATAAAGTATGGCATGCATCAGTTCGAAATTATAAAAATGTTACTGCATTAGATCAGACCCAGGCAATCAATACAATTTCTTTATCCTTTTAACATAAATCAATTGTGGAAAAAAGGTGTTATGATAAAAATTACTTAAATATTTAATTATTTATTTAGTTTTAATTATATATTTTACATTATGTACTTCTATGTTTGATTTTGGTAGAATTTTTAAGAAATTGCTTAGAATTCGATATAAAAATAACACATGAACTTCTATTGTCACTTCTTTTCAGCTGCTTACTATTGTTATTTATAGACATATCTAGCATAAAAAAGACATTATTTATCTGTAAAAAAAGACAAGTCAAAAGAATTTTTCTTTTTTTTTTGTTTTCTAATTATAAAATACTACTTATGTAAATTGAGACTCAAGGAAAGTTCATAGGTCTTGGAAGTGAGCACTTTACTCTTGTTTTTTTTTTTTTTTAAACAGGACCAATATATTGACTATTTCTTATAAAGGCAACATAGTGTAAAATTTATTATTTGGAATTTGATATAGGAGAAATGTTTGGAAAAGAGTAGCTTCTTAAAATCAAGCTACATTCAAAATGCTATATTTATCATAGTATTATATATTAAGCACTATACTTTTTAAAGTATCCACACTGTATGAACCCAAACTGATTAATTTCAAAATGATATCACATAGGAAAAATGAAAGGTATAAAACCAATAACAAAAACAATTGGTCAGAAGATTAAACTACTGAGCAAAAATGTCAGGTTCTTACTCTGACCCACTAAGGGCTTTGGAAACTTGGGCAACTTACTGCCTTTTAGATTTAGATTCCTCATCCATGACAGGAATGGTTTAATTCTAGAGTTTTAGATCATATCTTCAAATTTTTTCAAATATTTTAAATTTTTACTTCATATAGTATTAATTTTACAATTTTCTAAAACAAAGAGCTACAAAGATAATGAAAAGTAACGTTGGCATTTTATATTTACCATTTCTTATTTTAGAAAAAAGTTCTCTTGTGTACCTGAGAACCTTCCTAAATTGATCAGGATATTCCTCCTTTAGTTCATGAAAGGAAGTTAAAAGTCTTGGTTATGCACTAATTATAGATGTATGTGCCACACTAGGTTACAAGAACATATTTTCAAAAGAATGAAAATAGATTCCACATAATAAGTGAGAGTATGAAGTGTTTTATTTTCTGTGTCTGGTTATTTACACCTAACATAATGTACTCCAGTTTTCCCCATATTGTCACAAATTGCAATGTCTGTTCCTCTCTTAAGGTTGAATAATATCCTGGTGTGTGTGTGTGTGTGTGTGTGTGTGTGTGTGTGTGTGTGTGTGTTCAGTAGTGTCTCTATATATTGGTTATTTTTAATAATACAGCAATGAAGGTGGGAGTGCAGGTTTGATTCGAAGGTACTGATTTCATTCCTTTGAGTATCTGCCTGTGAGAAGGAGTGCTAGATCCTATTGTGGTCCTAGTTTTAATTTTTTGAAGAATCTCTATGCTGCATCACATAATGCCTATACCAATCTACATTCTCACCAAGGGTATAAAGGGCTTCTTTTTCTCTATACCCTCACCAACAATTATCAGTGGTCTTTCTGACAATAGCATTCTAACAGGTATGAAATGATATCTCATTTCTCTGATGGTTTATTTAGTGATAATTAGTGATGTTAAACTCCTTTCTTCTATTTGTTGGTCATTTACAGGTTTTCTTTGGAAAAGTGTCCACTCAGATCTTTTCTTTCTTTTTAAATTGGGTCACATGTGAGTTTTTTGATATTGAGATGTGTGAATCTCTAATGGATTTTGGATATTAACCCATTGTCAAATACATGCTTCAAAATCATTGTCTTCCAATCCACAGGTTAGCATCAGTCAGTTTTAAACCTGATGGCCAATTGTCTGCAATTCAAGAGAAGTGTATCCACAGGACTATACAAACCAATCTCCAATCTAGTTCTCTTCAGTAATAAATACCCTTATGCTGGACCTTTGTATAAATCTCAAATTCTTGTAAGCTTAATCAAGATAGAAAAGTAGTTCTAATCAGGCATGCTAAAACCATATCAAATAGAAAGTTAGATACTCCATATTTTTTTACCCATTTATTCAGTCTTCATTCTACCAATATTTGACCACTAACAAATGAAAAAAAAAAAAAAAAGACATGATTACTACTCTCCATTTGTCTGTTGACAGGACTCACACAAAAACAAGAGGAAAAAATAAAATAATTATAGTTTGGCAGGCAGAATAATGACTTCGACACAGCAACCTCCAGAAACTGTGAATATGTTTTCATATGACAAAAGGTGAATTAAGATTGCAGGTGAAATAAGAGTTGCTAATCTACTGACATTGAGATGATGAAATTTTTCCAGATTATTCATGTGGGTTCAATACAATCTTAAGTGTCCTTAAACATTGAAGAGGGAGACAGAAGAGTCAGAGTTAGAGAGATGCAAAGTGAGAAAGACTCAAATGGACATTGCTGGCTTTGAAGATGGGGGAAGAGGCCAAAAGCCAAGGAAAAAGAAAGCTACCTAGAGAAGCAAAAAAAAAAAAAAAAAAAAAAAAGAAAGGAAATAGATTATTTTCTAGAGCCTCCAGAAAGGAACACAGCCCTGCTGACTCCTTGATTTTAGTACACTTAACATTTCAGACTCTGTGTACTAGAACAATAACATAATATACATTCATGTTGCTTTATGCCACTAATTTTGGAATAATGTGCTGCAGGAGGGATAGATAACCACAGTAGTAATAAGTATTGAAGACATTTTTTCTCATAATGAAATAGAAAGTGCTAGGAGAACGGTGGTGAACGGCTCTTCACACCATGGTTCAGGCAAGATGGCTAACTAGGTATTGCAACATATTTTCAGTTTTAATGCTTTCAGGAAGTCAATATGCATTCCTGGTGTTTACATACCCTCATAGTTGGTACTTTTTACACTGCCTATTTTTGGCAGAGTAATTAAAGCCTATGAGATTTTTCAGTAACCAAAAATTGTGATTTCCTTTTTCTTCTCCCAAATAATAAACTTGATAAAAACCTTTGAAAATTAAAGTAAATAAACTTATTGACCTGCTTACAAAATGTATGATTATGCTTACTTCATTCATCGTAATTTAGTGTCCATATAAAATACATTACATTTAAAAAATATCTGCACTTAGAGAATATTTCAATGTAGTTCTGATTATGAAATGTACACAATTATAAAAACATTATAGATAATTGTCAATCAAACCAGTCAATTTTAGACAGATAAAAAAATGCTAGTCTCCTATCTAAACTTTAACAACAAACAAATTCTATTTAAAATAGGATATGGTGGTATTTTAACAATGTATGAAGTTATATAGTAAGAGTCTCTGAAGGTAAGAGTATAGTCCATGAGAGTCTTCACCCCTCTCCATCACCTTCATGTTATACAAAGATCTAACTTCTTTTTCCCTATCAGCCCGTTTCTCAGTTGCAACTGAATTATTAAATCCCTTCTAATGTCTATTGGCACGCTGGAAAAAAATGTAAGTTGCATTTTCTTTGCTTTGAGCCAGTGGTGAGTGCACCCAAATCACTTCTCTACTGGTCTCTAATACATTTATTTCACAACAAATTCCATGTGAGTTGTTTTCTTCCTCTGGAATAATAGGTGAAAGATGCTATAATGCAACAGAATACCAGACTAGAGTTAAACATTTTGAATTCTTGTAGTCATAAGACATCTGAAGACCTTAGGGAAATTTTCTATATTTCTTAGTGTCTAAGTTCTTCATGTTTAATGGAAAATTCAATCCAAATAATCTCTAAACTCTAAAACACCTATTTCTATACCTTTTAAAGGTCATAATAATACTGGGTCTTGCTTAGAAATTGAGCCTAGCAGAAACACTCACCTTTGAGACTTCCTATATCTCCATCTTTGTCAGAACAGATCAAAACTACCTGGAATTTGGAGGAGGGATGAACCACTGAGGTCTATACTGATCTGGGTATACATGTACATGATATTCCAGTGTCACATCTCCTCAATAATTCACCAAGTTTTATTTATTCTATTTACTTTTATACTGTTCTTTTGTTTAAAAATTTTTAAATGCTACAGTCTATTTGAAAGAATCTCCTGAAAGTATAACTGTATAAGGGAAATGTAAGTCATAAGACTTCCTTCCAAAATACAGATTGCAAGAACCTCATTGGGAGACAGCATTATTTGTAGGACCCTGTCTGGAGGGACCAAGTTATTCAGGTTCAGTGATCATGGCAGAACACTATCCTTATTTGGAGAAGGATATGATATTTCTAAATTGGTTTTGTTTCAAGAAGTACAAACATTTTCCCCCTGGTACTGGGGATTGAATCCAGGGGTGTTTTACCACTGACCTATACTCCAAGCTATTTTTATTTTTTTATTTTGAGACGGGGTCTCACTAAAATTCTGAGGCTACCCTTGTATTTGTGATCCTCCTGCTTCAATCTCCTGAGTTGCTGGGATTACAGGGGTGCTCCACTGTGTCCAGTAAAAAATACAAACATTTTTACAAGTGAAAGCCATTTTATATATATATATATATATATATATATATATATAAAATATATAATAATATATATATAATATATATATGTATGTATGTATCAACTTGTAACAGATCACTGTGAATGTAAAAACAAACCTTCACCATAATAAGTCTGTTTAAATCAGTTCATTGTCTGGTTTTGAAATACCATGCTAAGATCAAAGGATTTTATTTGGGGTTTTTGTGTTGATAAAAATTATTTGTTTTCTATGTATTTATCTCAGAAAGAGACCATCATAGATAGGTCTGAATACAATTACAAGTATTTTTTTAAAACAATTGTCAAAAAGTAAAAATAAATTCAGGAACTATTTTGAACAGATAAAATACATTCCCCATTGCAAAAGAGCCCTGCAAGTATTGGCATCATTTGTAGCTGATCAGTTAATAATGGCTGGAGGATACCATTATAACCAAATGCCAATTTAAGCTAACTATGTTTGAGATTGCCCAGTCACTTTAATTCTATTTCCCCAAATTCTTAAATTGAAACTGCATATGCATATAGTTTAATTCTGGTGTCTTTTTATCTCTAGGTTTGGGTTTTGAAAAAGACACACTTAATACAAACCACAATAATCTTTCTCCTAGTGCTTATAGTACTGGAAAATTGGTCCTTGTATCACATAAAATTGCAAGAATCTCCTTTATGCTTACCCTATTATTTCCCATGTAATAGCAATATTGTTAGCTTTTCCTGATGGAAGTTTATCAGAACACTGACACGTTCAAGCAAAGATGCCTTGAGATAATTTCATGTAAGGTATCCTAAGGACATCATTTCTGGACAATTAAGAGTCTGTCATGTACAATTAGAACAAACAAAATAAAAACAAATTTTAAAAAAACGATCCAACCATGAGCTCGATATGGCTATTATAAAAGAGAACAATTCTTTCAATGGAAGAAAAGCACGTAATCACCCTTCTATTGAAAACTTGAGATAAACAATTGATATCTATGTCTAAAATACTTGATTGGAATTTTCTAATCTTTTGATAAGCTAATTACCAAAATAGGGGCTTTCCCACATCCTAAGATTAAAAGCAAGTAATAATGAACAACACTGACTACATTATTATTATTATTATTTTTTAATAGTAAAGACATGACTGGGAAAGTAGAAACTATAATGCTGGCAGTTACTAAATTCAAGAGATTTTACTGGGGGGTGAGGTTGCATCTACTGTGATCAGAAACTGATAAATCGGGTGATTATCATCTGATGCATTAAAAAATCAGGGCACATTGTTTTAAACAAAAATATAGAATATTTTCATGAACACAAAAACTTGTACTTTTTTTTCTTAGAAACTAAAAACTGAACAGCACCAGTTAGGAAAAATACTCCAGTTTCATTGAGCCATTGGTCTAAAGTCTATCACATGGATATGAGCCTAGAATATCTTTCCAACAGCCAAGCCTAACTCAGACAACAGAACAGCCCCTTGTTCTTCAGAATCCTTGATAATTTTATACCTTGTTTCCCTGTAGGTTTGAACTAAAGGAACTGCTTTTTTTTCTGATGAAATTATTTTCTTTATTTTTTCTTCATTTCATTTTCTCCCTACCAAAGGTCATGCCTAACTCATGAGTCCTACAGAACAAATTCTCATTCGTGAGGCTAAATGGAAGTTTTCCTAGAGCTATTTCACAAATATCCTAAGAAAATTGCTTGTAGTCCTTAAGAAACATTTATTTAAAATAAATAACAAAATAAGACAGGCAGATTAGAAGGTTCTTTCTGCTCTAAAGTTGTATCTACTTTTAAATCAATGAAATATTCAGATTGCTGAAAACTATAGACATGTGCCATATGATAGTTTCAATGAACAGATCTTCTGTAGAGAGAAGCTTTCTTTTCTTAAAGAGTTGAAAGACCTTTGTGAAAATATTTATGAAGCTCTTAGACAATGCCTCCCGTATGGGCCAACATCCTCCTCTAGCCTGGGACTTTTACATGACAGAACTATAATGAGAAGACAGCAGATTTTGGAAGAGATCAGAATATAATCATGCTCAGCTCTGTCACTTAATAGCTGGAAGACACAGAGCAAGCAAGAAGAGGAGTTACATCTACCTGGGTGGTGAGAAACATGACCTTAGCATCCCTCAAACTCTTATAAACATAATGATTTTCTTCTGGCTAGCCTCTGATCTCTCTTTCCCTGGAGCATTTACTTTAGAAAATTTTCAATTGCAAATTTTCTCTGCTCCTTGACATTTAATTTTCTTAATTTAGGAGCCATTCTTTTGACATAGTCCTAAAGAGAGTGGTACATGTAACAATATCTCACAGTGAAACCCACTGTTATACATGACTGCAATGTACCAATAAAAACAGTTTGAAAAAAAAAAAAAAGAGAGAGAGAGAGAGAGAATGTGAAAAAACAGCTTGTTAGAAAAAGTGGATTTTCTGTTTTGAAATAAACAATGACATATAGAGATCTCTGTTGGAATATTTGATTTGGGGGATGGGTGGGTTACAGTATATTCTAATTATTTTTTCTCTATATACAAAAATAAACAAATAAGGATAATTGCCATAGGGTCAGAGAAGACTATGAATTGCTTACAGTTGCAGCTATTCTTAGTATTTATTATGGAATTTGAATTTTTAATGATCACCATGTTCTCATTAACTTATATCCTGAATGTCCAAATATGACCCCTCTTACTTTAGCCAAACAGTATTAAAAACAAAAGTATAGAGAAAATTTTAAGTTTGCTAAAGCTAGTGTGGAAAAGATAAGCTGAATATAAATAAAAACAATTTAGTAGAAAATGTAATTTGGAAGAAGCTACAAAAATATTATATTTTTGGAAAACTGAAAAGTGATTTTCACTACCTTAAAATAAAAATGAAAAATATAAATAGATACTTAAAATTTGTTTAAAGTACATCTAGAATATGCTAAGAAATATATTTATTATAACTAATCAACATGATTTAAAGTAATTAGAGTTTAGGGAAATAATGAAAACTATGAAATTCCAGGAAATCATGAAAAATACAAAATTTCTACCAATGTCAGGAAATTATATTTGTTACATTAGCATAACCACACCATCAGCAAATCTGACTAAAAGCTGTTAATGAATTATTTTCAGTTACACTAAAATGTCTTCATAATCAGAAGTAAAGCATATTGATACCTAACAATAGTTTTGAAATGCATAAAATTCAATTTTGCTCTTAATAACAATTCAATATTAAATTTTACTTTCCTGTTTTTGAAAAAATATTGAGTCTTTGAATTATAAAATAAGGAAGAAGATAGAAGTCATATATTCCCCACTTTAAATTGACCCTCAATAGATCTCTAATTCAAGAATTCAGCAATAAAGGAAACACCATTTTTAATCACCACATAAATTTTAAAATAAATACTTCTAAGTCATTCTCATCTCTCACACATATGATGAAATAAGGTATCTTTGTAAGTACTGATTTCATGCTATTTCTATTAGAATAAAATAATATCAGATGTACCAGTCTCTGTATAGTATCAATGAATCCTAATCCTGCTGATATACTAGAATTTTCTAGGTAATTTTAAGCCTACTAGTGAATTAGGTTGGGTAATAGGTCGGGTAAAGAGATTCTGATTTAATTGTTCCAGAATGAAGCTCAGGATTTACAGCCTCCTGGGTAAATCTGATGTTTACACAGGACTCAAATCCACATTGGTATATATGGGAAAGGAAAGAAAAAAGGATCATAAGATCTGAAATATTCCTGAATACAGTGGTGCACTGGTGTCTCTACTATAAAATGCTAGGAATTTTTAGAACTTATAGTCTCAAATTGGCTCATCTCTCCATCTGGAAACTAAAGTTATGTTCTCTTTGATGCAATTAGCACCACAATTTTATAGAAACCTTACATCCCTTCAGATTTGCAGATTTTCCTAGGCCAGAAAAAGAGGGGAGAGAAGAACTTCCATGGAGTCATTTTCCACATTCATAGAAGCCTGCCCCGCCCCATCATTGCCCATTTCCAAGACCCAAGATTAGATAGGAATTTTGCTTCCCACATTACTGTCTGCATATGATCTACACATGTCCTTACCCTTCTTCACGACTTTCAAGTGTTGATTCCCATATTCCTTCTTTAAGAAACCACTTCTCTATGGGGTTTAGAAAGGAGTTTAAAAGGCAGTGATCTTTTGGGAGAAAGGTGTTTTTATATTAACTTCTGTGTTTAAATTTTGACAGCAAAGGGAAAAATAACAATTGTGTTTGACTACTTAAGTTGGACTGCATCATCAATACCTGATCCATTTTAGAAAAATCCCTAAAATAGCTTGAGGTAGTACATGCTGCCAAATCCAATTCCAGCTCCCTGTTCTTTAAAGGATTAGTGCATATCAAGTAATCAGGAGCTATTTATATTGACCTTAGGCTACAAGAAATCCAGAACAGCTTCCTTCATTTCATGCAATGGGAAATTTATGAGTACTGACCTTTATAACTCTAAGCTAAGTAAATGTCACAATTTTAAACTATTAATAAGGAAATCTTAGGCAGGAAACTACAGACACAAAAATAGTCTTTTCAAATCTCACCGCAATCTCCTCAAACATTGTAAGGAAAAATGCATTAAATAAAAGCAATAGAAAATTATAGAAGACCAGGAAATTGTAATCAATAAAGCACTTTACACCTGATTGTTTCTTCAATGAATTTAGTCTCTCTCTATAAATATTTATAAAATTTATATAATAACTATGTAATCATTTATATAGTTATATATGTATATAATTTATATAACATGAATAATATATATAATAATTTATAGAATAAGTTATAGAATAATATATATAATTTAGCCTTTATATATCTATCTATATACATATAATATATGGAAGAGAGAGAGAGAGAGAAAGAGAGAGATGGCTGCTGTATCCTTGTAATTTCATCAAACAGAAGAATGAATTCCCCATATTCCATATGCATGATCCAGATAGGCACTGTACATGAAATAAAACAGGAAACTTAGAAAATAAAGTTGATGTAAATGCTGAATATAACCATGCAAAAACTCTTAGAATTTCCTTAAAGGGCCGAAAATTCTTATAACTTTGTGCACGTTTATGTTTATTCCAGTAAGTACATAAGTTTGGCATAATTTAACAGGATACCTCTAGTACAAGTCTAGCTATAAATTCTATTTACTTTTTCTATTTTTATCTTTGAATCTAATGTGGAAACCCATGTCAATAGGAAGTACTGTTTTGTGTCCCATCTACATCACAAGAGATTTGGATAGAGTTTAGGATAAGATGGGTCTTAAATGAGTGCAATTTAATGAATAAATATAAACCTAATTGAAAGTTTCAGTATTATGAGAACATTTATACATCAGATCTGTCTCTGAAATCCTTCTTATCAGTTCAATTCATCTCTGGAAGGAAAGAGCAGATTTTTCTACACATTGTTAGTCAAAGTATGGTTTATCTTCAAATTTAAAAGAAAAAACAAGAAAAATAAATGTTTTTATTTAAAGTGATAAAAATGTATCTAAGCTTTCATAATTTAATTAAATGGTATAACCTCCATTTACTCCATTGAACTTGGACCAACTTTTAAGTATAAAATTTTAATTCCTGTACTTTTTATTCCTCTACCTAAGTTTTTATTTGACAATTTTTGTTTTAGATATACATGACAGTATGTATTTTGACATATACATACATGGAGTATAACATTCTAATTAGATCAAATTCTTGTAGCTGTATGTGATATGAAGATTCACTGACATGTAAATGCCAAATATTTGTGTTAATACGAATACATAATATATATGAACTTAAGAAAGTTATGTCTTATTTATTCAACTATCTTGAGCTCAAATCCTCCCACCGCAGTCTCCTTAAGATGCTTGGGATTATAAGCATGTATAAGATGTAAATAAAATGTATTTTGGAATATGTATACATTCAAGGACTAGGTTGAGCTACTTAGCATTTGTATTACCTCATATACTTATCATGTTTTTGGGTGACAGTTTATTTCATAATTTCAATTATTTTAACTTCCCTTCTTTTTGCTGAGCACTTTTTGCATGTGTTTGCACTGTATTAACACAAATTTTCTTGCTTATTTCATCTGTGCCAAGATTCTGATACATTAATATGTAGTGATCCATCTCTTATAAAGAATTGCTTGCTTTAAGTTAACACAAATACATTTTAATCAAGTGAAAGAACACATTTCTGTGCATAGATACACACAAGTTCATTTAAATTGTAAGGAGTTCTGTTTACAACTTATAAAAGGAAAAAATTGATTTGATTGTTATGTCCTTTTAACTCTAATATTCTGTGTGATAAATGTCTTCAATAATACTGATAATTTAAGAGAAGATACATGATTTTTAAAAAAATTTAAATGTATTTAATTATTTGTTGGTTATATTTTCTATATATGTATTTGGATTTTGTTTTGTGAATCCATGTACCTGTATTGCGCCCTCTTCATAACTGATTTTTTTAAGTTATGAAAGGATTCAGATACATGGTAGAGATGCACAGAGTAAGATTTACAAAACCATAACATGATTTCAGGCTAGAGCCCTATGTCCAAGACTAGGTGGGGCAATCTAAAATGAGCAAGGCAAGACTGAGGTGTCAGTAAGTAGACTATTTGGATGGAGCAATTTTATTAGTATTGACTGGAATGCCCTAAAACAAGGCTTGGAAAGGATTTTGTTAAAACTGACAAGTGCAGAGTTAAGAATTTTAAGTAGCGGAAAATCCTAAACCATCACATCTTCTGGATTGTGATTAAATGATGAAAGGAAATTTTCTCTATTAGAAATCAGCAGAATGGAGCAGAGGATACTCAAGCAAGAGGTCCAGTGACCAGGAAAGTGGCAAATGCAAACATCAGAAGTGCCAGGACAGAAGCCAGGAGGGTTTGTTTTAATATAAATTTACTGTAATAACAGATAAGTCCATTTAGAAACAGAAGTCTCTGAAAATACAGAATTTCATTATTGTATTTTAAATAATAAGCAAAATATAGTCATTATCTGATGCAACTGTGACGTTTTTTAAAAGGAAGTCAAACAAATCCAAATACTCTATCATAAAGGGTGGTTTTGAATTAATAGAAAATAACAGAACCAGATGACATTTAAGACTATTGTTGTCAATATTGTTGCCTTACATAAAAGTGTTAAGTTCCTGTGACTACAGGATTTGGGTTCTCAATCCTTCTGCAAGGCACCTCCCTGAAATATGTATTCAAATATGTTACGAACTTTGATTAGATCTAAGCAATAGTTCATGCTTTGTCAGAATTTTTAAACATCACTGATAAACATAGACATTCTATGAAATAAAACTTGATTTAATCTCTTATTTGAACAAGCATTTTTTAGAAGTTGTATAGATGTCTAGTGGTATTAGAAATTAATTAGTTTGACAAATTATTCTCTAAAGAAATTCACTCATGTGTTGTTATTGTATATTATCATAAGCAATTAAAACTAAGCTACTCTTGTCAAAACACTAATAAACTGTGCTAGTTGTCGTAGTCACCTCCAATTTCTATCATGTTCATTTCCTGACTTGCTAATTCACAAAATTTAATAAATCAAACATAAGATTTGTACGTGTGAACTGGCAAGTTTCTAAAAATAATCATTAGGTTTGCTTGATAATAGTAACTACTAAAACATCTAAATGAAAAAATAACTTTTTAAATGAGAAGATTAATATATCATTAACATTAACCTAGGCAAATACAAAACAACCCACCAGATTAACAAGGAACATGAGTAATTTGGCAAGAAGTTTCCCAAATTAAAAATAATGATCTACATTTGTTAATGGTTTTACTATTAGTAAAACACTTTCACAGTCATTAAGTAATTAGGGCCTCCTAACAAGCTGGTGGGCGGTACCCTTCAGAGGAGGAATGCAGGGGAAAATAGGGGACTGAGTAGTGGGGGATAGAAAATTATTATCAATGTTAATGATAATGTAAGAAATAAAGTGTGAAATCATGCAATTTGGGAACAAGTGCAGGACCAAGACCTAATAAAGGAGTAGCTAAAATAGAATAGAGAAATAGACGTTCTTTTTTTTTTTTTTTTTTTTTGGAAGCAGGGGACATGAGCTGGAAAAAATGTGATTTTGAGCAAACAAATGTATTGCTGACCTAAACTATGTGTGTAACCCACTGTGCGTCAACAGAAGAGCTTTCATTCCATGTAAGTTACATAATGTAATTTAAGATAAATAGTAATTAGCTATCCTACTACACATATCCTAATTAGATTCAGTGCAGAGGACCCTATGAGAGTTTCTGACATACATAAAGAACAAGGTAGAATAATTTGGTGATTTTGTGCATCCAATAACTCTGAAGGCTGAAGAGCTGTTAAATCCTGAAGCTGCTTTTGTATATTGCCTCATCTATTTTACAATTCAGCATTGATGCCCAGGAAAGAACTCAAGTGTGTGTCCTGGTGCCTTAGCAGTTTGATCAGGGTTTGTGCAATTACAGACAACACCCTTACACTGATTTCACTCTCCGTGTCCCTTACTTTATAGTGCAGGATTAGACAAGCTCAGAATACATACATAATGACTCGACAGTTCCATTACTTTGAAAACAAACAAACAGACAAACAAACAGGACAAAATAGCACCATTATCTTCATTTTACTCTGTTTATTTTTTGCAATACCTGGGATTGAATTCAGGGCCTTACATATACCAGACAACTGCTCTACCACTAAGTTACATCTCTAGCCCTATTTTCATTTTAAAGTAAACCTCAGGCCTGGTGAAGTAATTTGCTCAGGAATACTTGAGAATTAATAAAATTAAAACTCGAACCCAGATTTCCTGGTTTTAAATGGATGTTTTATACTAATGTACTGTCTTCTACATTAATATTACATATACCTCATAATTTTCTTCATCGATGAACTAAATTTCAGTATTAGGGCTATACATTTCTTTTAGTATTCTAGATAGATGAATATACATCTTCAAATTAGTTTCATGCATCCTCTGGGGGACAATTATTCATAGAGTAACCTAAATTACTGTAAAGTTACTTATTTAGAAATTTGACAAAGGGGAATTCAGTATGAAAGTTTGAATTTTTAAAAAAATCTAAGTTGGTAACTCTTCTCAGACAGAATTTAAATTTTGAAGTTTAAGGCTATAAAAAAGCCAACCCTCACCATAACAGATGTCAATTTCCCCACTCAGCTTTTAACAGGGCTGTCGTCAGGTTTGTTTCTTTTCTCTGCATCTCTGTTCAAAATAAGATGGCATCTTAATTCATGGCAAGATTCAAGGAACATCAAGTGCTTTGAAAAGGAAAGGAAGTCTATGAAAGTCTACAAAATAGTTATATTATTCATTGAACAAAACAAAACCAAAAATACCTCATTGGAAATGATGGTAGGCAAGCCTTGGGCTCACTCCAGTGCAGATCTCCTGTTTCTGGGCAAACTGGGACTACAGGCAAGGTTGTGTGACAAGTTTTAATTGATAAAGAATGGAGGGGCTGAGATAGATTTCTGCAGTCACCCCTTCTGTGTTTTGGTAGTCCTGGAAAAGGAATGTGCATCCACAAAATCAACACACCCTGCAGTGCTAAATGACTACTTGAGAGAGTCACTTAGATACAGAGTGAACTTTAGGGAAGCAAGAAACAACTCATGCCTCTGAGATGTGGTGGCTATTTGCTACTGTAGTGTGAGGCTTAGTCTTCTTGGACTAATACAGAAATACTCTTAGGTTTTCTTATTATACATCTTTCAATGATTTTCTCAGGCAAGTTCAAAAAATGATAACCATCATTTCTATAGATTTCCTGTGTACAATTCAAGGTTGATACTTTAATCAGTTCTGGAAAGTGGTAAAGAATGTGGGCTATAAGGAAAGGCTCCTGCCTCACAGCCCTGGCTTGGCTACTTATGGAATCATAAGGTCTTGGCAGTCAGTTTCCAGTGTCATAGTTTTCTCATTTGTAAAATATAGGTAATAATGTTGAACAAGAAATGATTTTATAAGAAAAATAATGTATGCAAACACTGAGAAGAGTGTTTGGCATAAAGTAAACCTTTGATAAGGTTAGATATCATGTTTTAGCACTTTGAACCCCAACAAATAGTAGGCACACATTGATTCATTTAACTGGTCTCAAATCCCTGTTAGTGCTTAGAAGAGTTGACAATTACTTTATCAATTTGTGGAAAATCACAGATATTATCTAAGACCAAAAGGATGAAATACTTTTATTAGGGATGTTTCTAAGGCACTGGTTCTTTAAAGTTTCCATAGAGTGAACCCACTGCTATTTTAGTTCTCGGGATCAATGTTAAATAGATGAAATTCACAAATGAAATACCAGTGAGTGAGAGTGTCACATTCAGGGTCAATGGCAAGAATACTAGAGAATAGAATTTCTTAGAGAAAAGATCCAAAATAATAGTGTTTGAACTTGTAGGGGGGAAAAAAGCTGAAAGGTGAAGTGATTGGTATAATACATGAGAAAATGAGGCTTGTATTATTCAGGAGCTCATTCATTTTAGACGGTAACTAAATTGCCTGAAATCCCTTTCATGTTCTGCAAAGATCAAATACATTAAGAATGTCAAAACAACATTAGATAACCCTTTTCAAGCGTCAAAATAACTTCTCAGAATAAAGGAAGGATTTGCAAAGTTCAGGGCTATGAAGAACACAATTAAATGGTGATGTTTTGGGATGAAAAAACTCGAGAGTCATATAATTCCAAATGTCAACCCTGTACCTAATAAGCAGCTGATTTCAGCAAAATACAAAAATGGAGGTGCTGGATTTCTACCCTTGTAAACCAAGATAAAAACACTTAATTTATACATTATTATTAGAGTACTTGTAATATGCACAATGTTTCAGAGAGAAGTTAATCTATTAATCTACCTATTTTGTTCACTCTACAAGGTACAAACAATATTTCCTTCTTATTTCCCTTTGGACTTCAGATAATGCTATGCCCCATGTGGATTTAACTTCATTTCAAAGAGGGGGCTACTTGCAAAGCCTCTTTATGTTCTACTTTTTTTTCTCACCAAAGATGAGAATGATAAATCTAGGGGATTCAAAAGAAATGACACTCTACATAATTACTGCTCCACAAAGATGTAACTAACTGCAATTTTATGTTCAACACCTCTGAGTGTCCTAACAGTAGCATGTCTATCATTATTTCAGAATCATGCAGCTGGATTCCAAAGCTACAAAATGTTTACTCTAAAAACATAATTATAGTGTCATAGCTACCCATTGACCAGAAAATGTCATGTGATTTTGTGATAATGTCTAGTAATTGTCAGACTCCATGCACTTTACCTAATTATGCGATATGACATTTTAAAGAACTTTATTGCTCATAAATCATTTCCTCATTTAGAAAACAGGCATTTTATCAATGTAGTCTTTTGCTATAATTTTGAGTGTACATTTTAGAAAAATTTTCTACCAACAGAAAATGAGGAGAAAGAAACCAAATCTTCAAGATAATTATAAGAGTAAGCATTGGATTATCACATATAGTCTATGGGGGAAAAATCAGGCAAGGAGTGATTCATGACTTGATTATAACATTCCTAGTGCAATTATGTGCAGAACTACTCAGATTTTTCTTCACACTGCACCCAGAAAGATCTATAATTAGGATCTACAGATTAAAGGTCTCATATAGTTTCAGAGACTGGGTGGCTGTTGTTTAGTCATGCTAAAAGCAATTACAGATCTGTCTAAAGAAGGTCACATAAAATACTGTGACTTATTCCTGTATTCATTAAATAATAATGATGCAGTTATAATTCAAACAAAAATTTTTAAGTTAATTAAAACTCTTCTACGAAAAGATTCATTTTTTCCCAGGATATTATTAAATTAATAAGGGGAAGTATGAATACTATATCATATTGGAAGTGTGGACAATTTTTCTTTTTGCATGCCTTTGTATTCAGTGAAGATATTTTTATATTTAGCCTTAAGCATGATGTAAAAGTATTTGTTTTATTTCTCTTTATAACCTCTTATAAATTTTGGAATATAGATAAGAATTTTGATCAATGTTTTTACCTTTCATTGGTAAAGATACAATAACCTCCAAAAATGGAAAAATAATGTCTAAACTAAAAAGACAAAAATCTTTCCTATTCTAACTTAAATAATGAGTGCCATGCCTGTTGAAATACAACTTATTTTTAAACTATGAATGAATATTATCATAAGCAGTGTATCACCATATTACATTTCATAGGATCATCACTATCAAAAGAGTATGGGCACTATCTCTGTGGCATATCATTAAGAAGTACTTGCATTTTACAGAAGGTTTTTCAGTTTTGGTTCTTCAGCAGGAAAGATATTATGTTTTATGATTATTTGAAGGAAAATGTGGAGTTCTTGCTCTCAAAATTTAAATTTGAAAGCATGTTGGCTGATCATAAAAACTATGCTGCCATCTATGACATTTTAATTATGGTTTCCAAGGAAAATATAACGATGCTGTATATTAATTACTATCCATATTTCATAAGTTTACTTAAAATATAATCAAGCTTCAGTAAATGTTGCAAAATCATCAGTTGGTCAAAAAGACAAAATGGTATGATATGACCTATAGATTAATAAAATAATCTGGAGTACAAAAGTCTCAATATTTTTGTATTGTAACTTTTAGAGTGGATTATAAATAAATAAACCCTATGAAGGAGCAAAACCAACAATTTATAACATTTTGGGGTTGAGAGTCAACTCAACTTCTAGGCCACTGATTAGTTATAAATTTGTTGAATTAAAAATGAGTGAAATTTTGGTATAGGTCACCAATCAAAAAGAAAAATATGGTCTTTCAGGAGGAAACTTTGTATACACTTTGAGGAAGAGAGATGGATTTGAACCTCTGAGATTTTTTTCTAGACATATGACTCAATGTTCCGCTTTAATCAGTTTGGAATGTTTCAACTTATTCGACTTGCTTTATTACAAGCAAATTATCTACTCTGTTGATGATTAGTGATTGTAAGATTGCTCTACTTTGGGATCCAGCTTGGTTTCCAGACCTCAGCAAGGGTCAAGGTCTCAAACTTTATGGTGGTTATTAATTCATAGTAAATTACTAAGGAAGGAAGATGAACTAAAAGAAGAAAAGTTTATGTCTCCTATGATTGCTCATAATCTTGAATGGTTTAGCACTTGATGGACATATGAAGGGGAGTAATTGTTTAAAACAAGAAACATAATAAAATCCTGAATTCTATCAAGACTGAATGCATGAAGTAAAAAGTATATTATTTTGATGTTTAGCAAGTCAATCATTCATTTGCCTATGTAATATATTTTAAATTATTGATTATACAGTTAATATATTTTAGATTATGGCTTTTCTTGATTATTGTTCTTACGATTTAAAACTTTCTGAAACATTGTATTATTCTGCTTGCATTATCTTCATGTCCAAGGCATGAACATAAAACAGCAGGCTGAGTAGAAGTTTAGCATTCTGCTTTTAACTTATTTGATCATGTCTTTAAAAGTCTATTTTATTTTCATATTCCATCCAAAAAGAATTATCATCTTTTATCCAAAATGAACTATCATCTCTTAATAGAAAGTTTTTAAAACAGTATACCAAATTACCATGATATAGCTGAGAAAAGACAACAAAGAAAGGTTTATAGACTCCCTCTCTGTAGCATCAAAAATTAAAGTTTTAAAATCAAGAGTTGAATATTCAAAAGGATAAGCTTACACAATATTTAGCTTACACAATGAACAAATTTCCATCAGCAATTCTCTCTACTCTGGAACAAGTTATTTTCAGGCACCATTCTTCACCATAACTTTAAGGGAAATGAACACATTCTACTACTGGGACAAAACATCTTCTCAGTTAAATCAATGCTATTGGGAATCAAACTTGGTTCCTGGGTAGGCAAGTTTGCTAAGTTGTCAAATGAGACCGAAGAAAAGAACTTTTATATGATTATAGAAGAAAAACATGCCCTCTTTTACTCTATGGAAAAGCACAGAGACATCTTTCAACTGTGAAGAAAAATAGCTTCAGGCCAAGGCTGAGCACATCCTATTACCAGAAACATCTATATTTTTCCTTTGATTATCCTGTGAATGTTGGTTCTTTCAGGGAGGCAGAGAACTTGCTGGTGCAGGAGGCAAAATATTCCACATCTGCCACTTACTGGTTTTCAGTGTATCCTGGAAGAATGCTGAGTGTGAGGAGAGTTTATTGGGCCTGGCAATATGGAGAACGTTCAACAGGTAGGTCCTAAAATACCACGATGGACGTGGACAATATGCGAATGTGTAGAAGCATTTATGACATGGATTACATTTAATTTAGAAAACTCTGACATACACTCACTGAGATCTTCTCCAAATCCTGATAGAGTTGCTACCCACTGTGATGAATATTAACATGGAATTAAATGAACCAATACTTCATTTTAATTCTGAGGAACATTTGGTTTTGTCATTATTTACTATTATTTTATTGACATTCATTTCCACAGACCAAAATATTTTATTACACATATAGCTGAACATTTAATGAATAATTGTATAGCATAGAAAATAAACTTTTGATATTATCCTCAGCATTTAATAATGCAAAACTAGTGACAAACATCTTTAGAAAAATTAATAAAATAGTCCTTCTGTATTAAAATTTCTTATTAAAAAGCATTAGATCAAAGTTAAGAGTATGACATGTTTTTAATGCATAGATGAGTTAGGCATGAATAAAATGGATCATGCTGTGAGTTTATTACTAAATCAAAATATTTGAAATTCCATCTCTCATTATAAATCAAAATATTTGAAATCTGAAGGTCACAGTTTGTCATAGGTCAAGTGCAAAAACAACACATTCAAATGCTTCATTGTTCTGCAGTTTTTGATGATGTTCATTTAAAATAATGTTAACTCAGGACATAAGCAATGCACTGAATACTTACCAGGTGGATTTTTTGCCACTTTGTTGAATGCAGGATTAGTTTATTTGGGCTTTTTATTGCTTGAGTAGAAAGTGCTCATTACTTATTATTTTATGCTTATAATATAGAAAATAAAAATAAAACCAAAAAGTTTTTTAAATGGCATACATCACACTGTTGTAGTGGTTGATTTCCTCAAGATGGTCTTCTGTGGTTTTGGTGCAGTGGGAGGAGGCACAGTTGCAGGTCTGAGAGGGGGGAAGCTGTTACTGTGGCTTATTCCTAGTCCCCCATTTTCTAGGGGGAAAGGAGGGAGGTGGGGTGGAGGAGGGAGGGGAGGGCCTTGGAGAGGAATCTTTCCTGGTGGGTGGAGAGGTTCATTGTGTAAGTGGATCTCCCTGTTTTTTATGTTATACCGAATATCACAGTCAGGACAATAGCCATGGTACTGCACTTTTTCATTAAACCGTACTCGTTCCCGGGGCCCTGCCTGGGGACACCTGTCTTTTTCAGGTCTGTGCATCAGAGGCTGCACTGGAGCCTTGTCCAAGTTACTATTGGGTATGCAGCAGATATCTCCATTTGGAATTTTCTTGGGTCCACCTGGTAAGCCTCCATTCCGCAGAAGGGTGCCATTGGTCTTGACAGGATTGACAGTTGGCACCACCCTTTGAGGGTCTTCACACTTCACAGGTGTCAACCGTGGAGGAGGTGGTGGAGGGTTTGGCTTTCTCAGGACGGTGAGGATAGCAGATGGGTGTGCTGGAGGTTTAATGAGTGGTGCATTAGCCTGCACTTTGATCTTCTCTATGCTGGAGGCTGTGGTGCCACTGGAGCTACTATTCAGCGTGTCTGTTTTGGAGCTGTCGGTCATCTCATCCTCCAGCTGTAGGTCAGAGGTCAGGGTATCAATCTGGTCAACCACCTGGTAGAAAGGACAAGATAATTGTGTTGAAGAATGATTCAAAACAAAAGATGCTATAAACATTTTCTTTTTTTTCTGTCTAGCTTTCATCTGCTTTGGGAGCACTGACTGATACTGAACTGTGCATTCCATCGCTGCTTCAAATTTTCAGTCAATAAATTTACAGAACAGCTACTATTCTGCAAAGTGCTAACTGGTTGATAGCACAATTTCAAATGCCTAGAATATAATACACTATTTATGTGCACATTCTATTCCTGGTTCTGATACACCCACCAAAGAGAATCCTGATGTAAAAATGTAACTGCTTTGTAAAACTAAGAGAATATAACTTCTCTTCTGCTTAGCACATAGAAAGCTAGAGGAGAAGTTTTTTCAATGTGGAAAGTGAGGAAAAGCCAAATAATGTGCAAAATGTTAATACTGTTTTGTTCCTGAAACATGATTGACCTTGTTAGGCAGTGCTGAGTCAGCTCCAGAAGGTCAATTGCTCTCACTCCTAAAAATATCCCCATCTTCCACCCTAATAAATTTCCCTTCTTTTCTGTTCTCAAATCTCTGGGTCTTCTTTTTGACCACATTATTGCAAGTCTGCTTTCTGCCCCAAGGTGTTTACACACATTAATATTTCTTCTTGAAATGCTCTGGCCTCTCTTCTACATCAAATTAAGTATTTCAAATACTTAGAATTTTAGTTCAGGAGTCATTCATGAATGACTTCTCAATCCTGCTGCAATTATAGGTCAAGCTAATATGTTAACTATCCCCAAGCAATCTTATTTGTTTCTTTGGAAGCTTTCACATCATTTTAATGATGTGTTGAGCAGTAGTGTGAATACTGAAATATTTCCCACATAGTCCCTAATCTCAGTGAGAGAAGGGTCCTTGATTGGTTTTGCTGTTATATTCTGATGACCTGATATAGTAACTGGTATTTATTAGGGGCACAGAAAATATTTGTTAGGTAAATACCTTGTGGATCCTTTCTGCAGTTAAAGTGTGAACATAAGCATTTTCTTTCTTATTTGACTCTTGGGAGTTGTTATTACTTTAAAACTTACACAATTATTCCATGGATATGTAAAGACTGGAGTGGGAAGGTATGTCTAACAAATTTGAAGTAGTGAAACTGTCACGGCTCATGGGCACTGGGTACCAGTTCACCTGGAGATGTATCTACCCCATGTTTTTTTTTTTTTTTATCTTATTAAATATTTACAGCAAAGGGAAGAAAACTCATTTGCTGTGAGGGAAGTGGAGCTGATTTTCAGAGCTGATAAAATACTCCCTAGAGTCTTGATGATGTGATAGGCCCTGCCTCTTTTTAGTCCCTGCATTGTTATTTCCCAAGAGTCTATTAAATGCCAAGAGAAGAAAACACAAAAAGGAAACAATGCCATCATGAAGCAGGGCACATAGTGGAAGCGCCTGACTCTAACTAAATCCTCAAACAAGTAACAGTAAAAGTGTAATTTCCCCAAGTGCTTGAAAGCATATGCAGCATTAAAGAGGAGCACAGGACCCCATGAGAAAGGTGGATGAAGTCCTCCTGGAAGGTGAGCTGCTGTTAACTGGCAGGAGAGCAGTGGTTCAAGTATCAGCTCAGGAAAGAGCATGATCAAGTTCCCAAGAAGAAGAGGGTGCCTGAGGGAGGGTTATTTAAAGATTCTATAGGATGAAGAGCACCATAAAATAGGATGGTGGAGAGTGGGGTTGCAGCGGGACACTGAGAGCCCTTGTAGTGCTGTGATCAAGTTCCACTTAATTGAAAAAGAGTTCCAAAAGTGAGACAATGAGTTTGTTTATGGGAACCTTGATTGATACATATATATACGTGCATGTATGTATACATAAAGCTGATGTGTCCTCCACTTAAATTATGCAGAATTTCAAACAGGAAAATATAAACAAATCCTCACCCAAGACATACCACAATGCAAACACAGAACACTGAAAAACAATGACAATTGTTTTTTGGAGGGTGGGGCTACTGGGGATGGAACTCAGGGGCACTCAACCACTGAGTCACATCCCTGGACCTATTTTGTATTTTATTTAGAGATAGTGTCTCACTGAGTTGCTAAGTGCCCCACTTTTGCTGAGGCTGACTTTGGACTCACAATCTTCCTCCTTCAGCCTCCTGAGTTGCTGGGATTACAGGCGTGCGCCACCACGCCCAGCAATAAAATTTTTACAAGAAAAAGGAACATGAAATACTCAAATAGTTATGGAGTAACAAAAATTAGGTAAACAGGAGATGTTTACAAAATTAATAGGCACCTCAAGAAAACTTAGAAATAACATTTCATACTGAATAAAAATGAATGTAATTTTATATAGTTTGACTTTTATGCACAAATGAGAGAGAAATAGACATTTTCAGACAATAAAGACTAAGGGAGTATGCTTCTTACAGCTCAGTATTGAAGTAACAACAACAAAAAAGAAAATTCATTGAAAATTAAGAAAAAAAATTCAGAAGAGACTGGAATATAAGAAGTACAGATGAACACAAAAATTGGTAAATGAGTCAAAAATACATCAGTTACAAAACAATAATTAATGACAAATTTACAACAAGATTCAAAAAAATGTAAAAACTAAAATACTTGGGAAAATAACATGTCTAATTGTAGGACAATCAAGGTCAAAGCATGTCAAGGCCTCATTGTACTCTTTCTAGTGTGGGGGAAAAATCACTAGTTCATCTTGATTGAACTCAGAGCATATTAAGTCAAGGATGCATGCATAAAAATTTAGGGCATCTACTGAAATGATAGACTTAAAATTATAACTTCTAAAATAATATAAAGAAAAAAATTAGTACACAAAATTCAATAAATCTTTAAAAGGCAGAAAATAAGAAATGAATGAAAATAACATAGTAAATAAAATCACTGCATATGAGAATACAAATAACTTCAACATATTTGTAATCATAACAAATACAAATAAAGTAATTTATATTAAAAAGTGATTTCTGTTAAAGAAAAAAAAAAAAAAAAAAAACAAAGTGAAAGAAGTAAGACATATCAGGCAAATAACTAAATGAATACTGATGCCAGGAATTGAACCCAGAGGCACTTTACCACTGAGCCACATCCTCAGACCTTTTTTATATTTTATTTAAAGATGGGGTCTAGCTCAGTTGCTTAAGGCCTTGCTTAGTTGCTGACACTGCCTTTGAACTGGATATCTTTCTGCCTCAGCCTCCAGAGGCACTGGGATGATAGGCGCACACTACTGCACCTTAAGACTAAGTCTTAAGAAGAAAAACAGTATAGTGTCAACACCAATTTAGGTGAGTAAAGGCATGAAACAAAACTGAAGGTTCATGTTCATGTAAGCACACACACATACATACAAGAAAATTGGGAAAAAGTTATGAACAACTAACTCACATAAGATGAACACCATATTTCCAAAGAACATAAGAATATTCTCAATGTCACTAGTACTTGAGGACACACAAACTTAAGGAAAATGAGAAGGCATTCAAATAGTTAAAATCAAAGAGGTGAGCTCTTGTGTATCAGCAGGGATGCATCTCAAAAATCTGATACGGAATAGTTTTAAAAGCTGTAAAAACACGTATTTGGTATCCATATACTGTTTATTTAGAAACACAGGTAATTTAGTTTATATAATATGAAAATAAATAATACACAAGGAGGAAGAGGAA
Source organism: Sciurus carolinensis (assembly GCF_902686445.1). Taxonomy (NCBI): domain Eukaryota; kingdom Metazoa; phylum Chordata; class Mammalia; order Rodentia; family Sciuridae; genus Sciurus; species Sciurus carolinensis. The sequence continues at coordinate 118,744,763 of NC_062218.1, forward strand.
TGGATACTGGGAGCCATCAACAACTACATAACAAAAGTATTTGATTTTCAAAAATTTGATATAAAGTAATTATGATAAAATGTTAACATTTATTCAAAGTTATCTTTGCTTTATCAATTTATTTTCGATAATATGCATATCATTTTGTAATAAAAATTGGTTAGAAATAAAGTTTATTGTGTATATTTAAGGTATATACATGATGTTATAAGGTATACATGGATTATCATATATCGCATAGTGGAAAAAGTCAATGTATGCATCCTCTCATGTATTACACATTTTGCTCCCCTGTGGCAAGCACAGCTACAATCTACTCATTTAGCAAAGAATCCTGGTTGCAATACACTATTATTAACTATAGTCCTCATGCTGTACATTACAATTTTGATGTGTTCATCTTACATATCTACTACTTTGTATCCTTTGACTTCCACCTGTCCCTTACCTTCCCATTCCCCTGTTCCTGGTAAAAATGTTTTACACCCTATCTCTATATATTTGACTTTAAAAATTAATTCTATGAGTATTTTTCTTTCTGTGTCTGGTTTCTTTCACTTAGCATCATATCTTCTATTTTCATTCATATTTTGGCAAATGGCAGCCTTTTTTAAAGGCTGGATAATAAATACTTGATACAAGTCAAAAATAAGAAAGAAATTTTAAAAAGTAGTTTCTTCAGAGGTCATGTGGAAAACATATTGAAAGCTGTTGAAGTTTATTTGTTTGGCTAATTAGGTTTCATTATAGACAAGTGATCAAGAATAAATTACCTAAAAAATCCACTGTATTTTAATAATAGCATATCTCTGTCTCTTTACTTAAGCTAATTCAAACTATCATGTTATAACTGAAGGAATAGTCACAATAGGAATTGTGGAATTAAAGAGAAAACAAAGTGAAAGAAAGTAGGACTGGTGGGGGAGAGATTATTTTGTAGATTTTTAGAGGCCAGAAGATAGCATGGCATGAGTCATCAGTCTGAGAACATCCACACCTATACATCAAGAACCAAGGACAAATGTATATCTTAAACTTGAAAGTGGGTTAGCTGTCCAAGTAATTACAGCTGCTCAGGTCTGTGGAGGACTTTGCAAATGGGAATAAAACAGAAAAAATAATTATGGGTGCTGTGCTTGGCAAGTCCCAGAAATTTCTCTTTTTTTGTGTGTGTGGAATATTTTATTATTATTATTCTTTTTAGTTATATATGACATTAGGATACATTTTGATATAATCACAAAAGCATTATTATAATTTGCTGTAATAGAGTTCCCAGCACTTTCCTCCTATCCCTTCTTCCTCCCTCTGCTCTTCTCCCTCTAATCTACTGATTTTTCTGTATTTTTTTATAGTTTTTTTAAAATTAGTATCTTCAAAGAAGTTATGGATGGACTGGGGAATAATTAAGAATAATGATAATTGTGACTTAGGAATGACATGAGCTTGAAACTTTCATATCTGGGAAAATATACCTATTTTTATTAAAGAGAACAGGTTTACAAGAAATTAAGTGATTATGTAATATAACTTATTTGAGGGAATGAAAATTCAGTATATATTACTTACATACATCTTAAACTGTAAAGAATAAAAAATAAATATAATATAGGGATGTTGTCAGAATAGGATTCAGGAAAAATAGATTTACCTAAATTTAAAAAAATAACAAAAACCAAAATAGGATCTCTTTCTGCTGTGCTCCCACTGTGCCTTAATGTACTGGAATTGTCTGTTTATCTCTATTCACCTCAGATCAGTAAGGTCTTTCTATCCGTTATCTCTAACAGAGAACACAGTGGTTGCCTAGCCTCAATATTCAATAGAAATTTGCTTAGTGAAGGAATTGAATAGATGTAAACTCAAGAAAAGTGAATTATTTCCATTCTTCCCCAACTTTCCAGACTTTGGTCTGATTTACAAGGTCTTCAACCCTGCCAAACCCCTATGGTCCAGAAAGACACATAGGAAAAGGAAAGAAAGAAAGAAAGAAAGGAAGGAAGGAAGGAAGGAACGAAGGAAGGAAGGAAGGAAGGGAGGAAGGAAAGAAGAAAGAAAGAAAGAAAGAAAGAAAGAAAGAAAGAAAGAAAGAAAGAAAGAAAGAAAGAAAGAAAGAAAGAAAGAGAGAGAAAGAAAGAAAGAGGTAATAACTTGGTGAGACTAGGTTACCTCTTCCTGTGTTCCCTGAATCTTAAACCCTTACAACAAAGCTTGGTATAAAGTATGTTTCATTCCAACTCCTCAACAACAAAGAGAGCTTTCAATGTATATTTTTAAATATTTGTATTACTCCAAATGTATTGATAATTTTCCTAAATCCTACTTATGTAATTTAAAAAACACAACATAGAGTTCAATTACCTAGAAACAAGATTAAAAAAAAAAAAAGGCTTCTTTCAATTTGAGTGAATCTTTCTCATCAACAATTCTCATCAACAATTCTCAGACACAAAATTTCAATTACAAAATTAATGGAGGAGAAGGAGGAATTTAACTTCAACTGAATCCATTATAAGAAAATATATTCATTTTTCTAAGATCTTTAAGATTGACCTATGAAAACAACCACATGTTAAGTAGGTGGTATCAACGGTAAATAAATAAAAAGAGAAATGGTTGGGAGCCAAAGGAACTTCTATCAAGAGTGAGATAGTTTTAAAAGCACCCGCTCCCTCCCTGCCCAACACACACACACACACACACACACACACACACACAATCTGATCATGCTCAGTAGCTGCACTCAAATGCTGACTGACAGAACTTTGTTCAAGGGAGGTACAATACACAGGGTAGCAACTGACAGACCCTTGTCAGTTTCTTCCCTGGGGGGAACAAATATCAGTTTGACAGAGTAGATTCAGAAAGTAGTGCAGTTAGCAGTGAGGATATTCTATCATTAAGACAGCTGGGCCAATTTATCCAGGACTCATGTTCATAACTCACATATTTTATTTTCACTTTGACAGTAAATCAAATTTTTAAAAATATCCATCTACCTCAATGATCTACTGACATAGTTAAAATAAATCATTCTTCATCATATAGCATATAACTTTGTGCTCTGTTGCTAGAATACAGTAGACTTCAAATACGGCATGTGAATTAAAATGTATTGATATATCCTATAATTTTCTTGTGAATGATTACATTACATTGAATTGTACCTATGTTAGAAAAAAACTTAATAAATGAAAACATGTGAATTATACCACAATTTGGTTAACTGTTTTGACATTTATTTGTGTAAAAGAATCTATAAGGATCTTAAAAAGCACAGTGACCTTTGCACTTCCCAACCTCTGAGAAGGCTCAGCAACAAGTATGGAAAAATTGCTCAGGTGGTTAATATAAATGCTTACTTCTGAAGGAATAACTAGACTTGCCTTGGAATACTAGAGCCACCTCTGGATTTCTAGAGCAACCATTAGTTCCCTGATATCATTGTTAATTAGTGATGAGCCCAATAAGCCTCTGGGATAGTTCTGTACTTTTCCTAAGTTCTCTTTATCGATAACCTAGCCCAACTAAATATGTTTCTCTTTACAATATGAAACAGCAAATAACATAACGAACTAACTAATTAACTAACTAACATGTGTTAGTTAGCTGTTCATCATTATGACCAAAATACCTGACAAGAACAACTTGGAGGAAGAAAAGTTTATTTTGAGCTCACAGTTTCAGAGGTTCAGTTCACAACTGACCAACTCCATTGCTCTGGGTCTGAGGTGAGGCAGAACATCATAGCAGAAGGGTGTGATGGAGGAAAGCTGTTGAGCTCAGAGAAGTAGGAAGCAGAGAGAGAGGGAGGAGCCTGGGACAAGAAAGATATAATTCCCAAGGCCATAATTACCAGCCAGCAGTCCATTCCAATTAATAATCTATCAAATAGATTAAGGTTGCAGCTCTTACAATCGATTCATTTCACTTCTGAACATTCCTGCATTCCATAACATATTGAGCATTTAGTGGAACATTAAATATCCAAACCACAACAATAACAATAATTGCATTATCTGACCCTTACATATTCTCCTTATCCTTGATATGTTTGGAAGAGTGTATGACGTAGATAATGGAAGTAAGTAATCCAGGGTAAATTAGGTCATATTCTAAACTGTCAGAAACTTAGGCTCTAACTTTCTGCTTTGCTAGACTTAGGATCTGGCCTCTGTTTTCATGTTCAAACTCATGGGTTTTTCATTCGTTTGTTTGTTTGTTTTTTTCTTTCTAGTTTTACATGACTATAGAGTCTATTTTAACATATTTATACAAATGAAATATCCTAATTAAAATCCCAACCTTGTGAATGTACATGATGTTGAAATCACTGTGGTGTACATAGAGAAGTTATGTCAGATTCATTCTACTGTCTTTCTTATTCCCACCCCTCTCCCTTCCCTTCATTCTCCTTTGTCTAATCCAATGAACTTCTACTCCACCCCCCTACAACCCTCCATCCCTATTGGTTGTATGCTAGCATCTGTATATCACTCGAACTTTGGCTTTTTGGGATTGGCTTACAAAATTCATGGTTTTATCTGCACATATGCATTTCAAAAAGTGAAGGATGGAAAAGGTGGGGAAGGCAAGCCTGCTCCTTTTTAATGAGGTATCTAAGGAGCAATGCATTCCTTTGCTCATATCACACCAACCCAAATTAAATCACCTAGAACTAAGGAATCTGAGAATCAGAGACTATTATCTGAATTTTGGCGTGCTGGGTGAAAAGCTATCATTCTACAAAAGGAGAAAGAAAGGATATTTCAAAAAGGAATGAGCAACTTCTGAAAGACTAAAACAAAACACACACTCCTTCACACACATACACACACACACACACACACATCTAGTCATTCTTATTTGGAAGTATATTTAGAGGATATGAACTTATTTAAAACTTTTGCTAAAAATATTTTTTCATCTTTTCTTTTGACATAGTATATTTTTATGAGTTACTATCTTGCTTTCTTTTAAAATATGTATATAAATGGCAACTTATACTTTTTCTCTGGAAGTGAGCTAGATTTACAAATAAATTTAAAAAATCATCATTCATAGTTAAGCTTACTGGAGGAATAGTTAAGAATACTTTTTTGCCAAAATCATGCTAAAACTAATAAAATTTGTCTTACTTTGATATTCAATTGGATTCAATAAATACTTTTAGTATTTAAATTTAAATTTTACTATTTAAAATTGTGTTAAACATTGAGGATAAAAAAAGAAGGTTTCTAGCTTAAAGGTTTCTAGCTTAATAGAAACTTATTATATGTATTTAATGACTTTCTCCTGAAATCATCATTTTACATATGCATAAAAAACTAAAAAAAGTAATAACTTCAGAAAACTTTTTCAGAGTGGGATATGAATTAACCAGATATTTTTCTAGATATGTGAATAGATTAACTAAAAGGGTGGAAAAAGCATTGATGAAGTCCTAGAAGGATTCCAAGTGTGAAAGTGGAATAAGGGGTGGAGGAGACATAACCCAAAAGTTAGAGTGGGACATTGTGCCATTGCTCAGGAGAATAGACTGTGTCCCCCAGCCCCACATTTTCATGTGCACTTACACTGGTAACCAGAAATAACTCATATCCTAAAGAAAAACTGGGATTCTTGCTGCAAAGAAACTGAACATGTCTTTGGAAAAGAAGACAGCTCTGTGTATGGCTTATAGAAAATAAGATAAAGACATCCTTTATTGATTTTCCAATGAGGTTGATGAGAATGGATCAGAGCTGCCAGCTTGTTTTCTCTATGATCCCTAATGTCTTGCACACCCATCTGACATATTTAGACCCTCCAATCAGCATCCTCCCTTGCCCCATGCATATAGAATGACTCTAAAACACCTATATATAAGAATGTAATATGACTGAGGATCCTGTGCTACTTAAGCAAGAATACAAAATAGAAAGACCAAATGAATGATCAGATCAATATTTAAGATAAACCTGACATTATTAGTGAATTAAAGAGAACTGTTTAGTAAATTTAATTAATTATTTAGAGAAATTTGAGAACATACTGCAGCTACAAAAAAAGAACACACTGTTAAATTTTAAAAAGCAGTCAGAAAAGTGAAAAGTGTTTGGAGTATAAAATGCAAATGTTAAATTAAGAGAAAAGATTGTTAGGAAGTCTTAAATAAAAATAAAATCTAAGCCAGGCACGGTGGCACATGCCTGTAATCCCAGCAGTTCAGGAGGCTGAGGCAGGAGAATCACAAGATCAAAGTCTGCCTCAGCAAAAGTGAAACACTAAGCAACTCGGAGACCTAGTTTCCAGACAAAATACACAATAGCTGGTGATGTGGCTTAGTGGTACAGTGCCTCTGAGTTCAATCGCTGGTACACACCCCTCCCAAAAAATGAATAATACCTAAAGATATTCTCAACCATAAGGTATTTTAGAAAGTTAAAATACAAGAGAAAAGTTAAAGGAAAAAAAAAATCATCACCCAAAACAGCAACAAAACAAAAGCATGTAGCTTTAATGACTGATTAAGGTGTTCCAGAAACAGAAAGAGACAAAATGTGAATTAACAATAATCAAAGAAATAATAGGAAAATATCTACAGTTAGTTGAGAATAGAAATATAGAAATGGAGTTTCAGGTGGAAATGACTATATGTTTATCAGAATAAATGAAAAGGAAAAAAATTTCAAGCACTCACCAAACATAAGATACCCAGAAAAGAATGGGAATAAAATGGTAACCACAGTTTCTTCAGGAAGAATGGATGATGAAAGGCCTTTTATCAGTAGCTTCAAAAGTTTACAGACAAAATACTTTGAACCCCAATTCTATACCTGGTTAAATTAACAATTTGTTTCAAGAGCAAACAAATATTTTTACATACGCAAAACAAAGACAATTTACTTCCCTTGCATCCAGTCTTTAAAAGTTCATTAAATACATGTTCTTTTATAGTAAAAGTAGAATCTGAGAAATAAGGAACACATAGGGTATAAGAAATAGATTACCCAGAAGTGTAAAAATGCAATGAGAACTGTATCATGGTCCTAGTAAGCAATTATTCTAAACTAAAATATAAATTCAGACTCCAAGGATAATTAATAAAGGAATATACTCAACAGATTCTATAACTGGAAAGTTGTCATGCCTGGGTATCAAGGTGAAAACAGAACCACTGCAGTTAATGTTATGTAAGAGAATTCATTTGAAGCTTGAATTCTCTTTTGAGAGGCTGGTTCAAGTTTAGATACATAGTTTTAAATTTTCTTCTCATTGTTTATTTAATTTTTGTTTCAAACATGGTAGTTACTGATTTTCTCCTCCTCATTAGGCAAAAGTCAAATAAAACAAAACAAAAACAACCCAAAACCAAAACCCCTAATGCTTTATTTTCCTTAAAGTTGAGTAAAATGAAAATGTTAAAGGTTTTTTGAAAAAGTGCTTCAGCATATGGAACAGAGTTTACACTAAGGAAACAAAAACATTTGGAAAGAATTCTCCTCCTGGAATAGACCTAACATAGGATGGAGATGATAAATTAGGTGAATTTTATTTTCCTTAAGACTTTTAGAACTTGATTAGGAGGTAAGGGTGCATGTGCATATATTATTAGCCTGATAAGAGTTAAAATTATAGCACCTAAAAAAATCAAAGGAAAAGGTAAACTATATAGGGGTCTTCTTCATGCAAACTAATAATCCCATATGGCATGATTTGTGCAGTGTTAAGAGATATGCAAGTACCAGAGAGCAGGGAAAGAGGTGATTTTTTTTTTTTTCTTTCCAAGCAGGTCAGTCAGGTCTTTTCTGTTCAGAAAGAGTTTAGAACTAGGTGATATCTGAAAAATGTCTTGAATGATAAAATAAAGTTTGGAGGAAGAGACCTTTTTTAGCAGAGGCAATAGCCCATTTAGTGACATTGAGGTATTGACTATAATATTTTTATGTGTTAAAAAGTAGGGGATGACATATTAATAAGAGACAAAGCTGGAACGGTAGATGAGGGTCAGGTTGCAAGGGCTGCTGTAAGCCATTTTCTGGAGTTTACTATTGATTGCAGTTTTAAAGATCAGTCTCCCAGAGATTCAGATTTTCAACTCCTTGGAAACAATGCAGGAAGTGCTTTGACATAGTAGATAGATGCAGATGTTTTTAGTGGGTTTGTCTAATTATTCTTTAGCTTTAGCATGTATACTATATAGAAAGCACAGGTCTAAATATAAACTTCAACTCTAGATATGTTTTGCCTAAAAACATCAATGAACCCTAACAACCTTGGAAAACTACAAGTTTCAACAGTTTATGTTGCTTGTAAGACCAAAATGATCTAAAAATTTTAGCTCTAAATTTGTAAAACCAAGATGTTTAAGTGTTTTTTAAGACCCATAATATAAACACAAAAGTACCTGGTTTCATTTAATTCATTTTCTCATACAACCATAAACATTTTGAGTTGTTCCTGAAGAAAGAAGAAATCTCCTAAATTATCATACACAGTTTCTAATTGTCACGTGCCCAAATGTTTACTTTCCAGTGTAAGAAAATATAAAATAAATACTAAGAAATAAAGAAGATTTAAAGCAGAGTTCAGTTCCATAGTTAAAATATGCTACAAGTTATGAACTTTTCATGTAATTCCCACATTACCTGTCTCTGTTTTAGTAAGTGAGCTATTTACAATTGTTCTTCTCTATATAACAAACATTACCCACAGATTGTAATGACTGAAACAGCATTACTAACTTTAATTTCTGTTTTCCTAAGATTTCTTGTTATTTTATCAGGCAGCATGCCTCTGCTGAGGCTTCCTGTAAAGTGTGAAAGAAGCATCCTTCATCATAATTGCTTTAGCAGCCTAATAGATGCAAAGACTCATCTACTTGCACTTTATGAATATACACTTCAAAATGATTCCATTATGTTCATCATGTGCAGAAGGAGGCTGCAACTCAAAGTAATGGAACTGTAAAACTTAACACAATCTTACAGTTCTCACCCTTCACATCTTTTTGCATTTGTAAAAGTGTAAATAAAAAAAGAAAAAAGTCCCAGGCTATCTATTATTTCCTAATCAATGTTAAAATAGCTTTGTAAAGTATTCTTTCAGCATCCCCAGTAAAGTAGGAATAACAAAATTCCTCTGTATCCAATTTACTCTTTCTCCCATTCAATCTATTCTCTGCATTGCAGTTAGAACATTCTTTTAAAATATGTATTTCTTATATACATATTTCTATATATGTATTATTAACAAAATCTTTAAGATGCTTCCCATTGCTCTTAAGATGAAGACCAGGTACTTAACAAGACTGCAATACTCACGGGAGTCAAGCCAGGTTATTCACACCAGGTACTCCTGTGCTCCTCATTCTCACTCTGCTCCTCATTTCTCCTAGTCCTTAGATGATATTAATTCCTGCCTGTGGGTCCTTGTGTAAGTCATTCTACACATCAGCCTAGTTATGCCTTTCTGCTAACACATACACACACACACACACACACACACTCCTGCCCTTTAAGACTTAGCTTCCATCTGGGCAAATTTCCTGGTCTCCCTCAGTCCTCTTACACTACCCTAGAGCTCCTGTGTGTGTTTCCTACCATGTCCCATTCTATAATTAGGTTTAATTAGCCTCTTAAAATTTGTCTCCTTGGCAAGATCAGAACCTTGTAGTCAGGAATATCTGGAATAGGAATACATACTGAGGGAATAAATGAATTGAAGCAAAAATAATGAAAATAATGCAATAAAGTATTTTTTACAAGAGATCCATTACTTAGAGTTCTGTATAAGCCTATAACCTTTGGAAGTAATGAATTTGGACTGTAAATAAACTAAATGTATAACATTTCTAATCTCTCCTTTCATATACACACACACACACACACCTTTAAAACGTACATCTTTTCTGGAAATAGCTCTTTTGGAGGGAAGATGTTGGAATGATATATCAAACTTGCAAGATTACTACAGCATTTATCTATAAATATCAAAAGAAATATTTATATTTACATTAAAATGATATTTTGACATTTTTACTTTCCCCAACTTAGTTATTGAGCTAAATGTTTAGTACACAATGTAACGAAGAAGAAATTGAGTAAATCACCCTATTATGTAATTTACCTTAGAATCTATGTAGAATATTAAATTACTTGTCATAAAGATCAAAAACCTATTTATCCTCTTCTTGATAGCTCAAGCTCATAATTACACTGTAGAAATAATAGCTTTCCTCAAAAATTCAAAGTAATATTACTAGAGAATTTGATTTTAATAACATTGTGAGACTGGAAGTTGGGACAGTTGGATGCAACTTTATTTTGAACTCTCACTAGTTGTGTGATGACAGAACTGGGTCTTTAGTAGCGTTACTTCCCAACTTTATTAACTTAGAAAGAGAAGAGAGAGAGAGAAAAGGTCTGTGATATTTAGACTTCGAAGGATCATAAAAAAATATATATATATATATATATTTTATATATATATATATATATTTATATATATATATATACATATATATATGGTAGAGCACTTTGGCACCATAAAACACAAAGTAAAAGAAGTTTAAAAAAATAAACCAAGAGTTCCAGTAGTAGAAACTCATTCCATGTGGCAGTGTAGGGGGCATGGTGTGTGTGTGTACATGGGCACATTTGGGGGAGATTTAGTTAATGAAGAACAAGCTAGGAAAAGAGGATAACATGTATAAAGACAGAAAGGAAAAGAGATGTTGGAGGAGATGCAAAGTGCCTGTCCTATCACTATCCTAATGGGTTTGGCCTTGACCCCAATGTCATAGGCAGCCAAAAAAGGTTTAAACAAAAAGTGATGTCAGCATCTAGGATTCTGCAGAGCCTTGAGGAAGTGGAAAGGCATTGCCCTAAAGTAAGTCATTAAAAAAAGATTATTCTTGTCACAAGCAAACCTGGGGAAAATTATGGAAAATGATGCAAATAAGGAGGCTGTATTATATTATTTTTGCATTAGTGAGAGCATTTGAAAATCTCTATAGCCCAACTTTAGAATATCTTTCTCAACTTGAAAATACCTATTTTATTCAATTATGATGGTAGTGTCTTATCGTGAATGCACCTGAGGACATTATCCTTGGTTAATGAAAATATGCAAGCACTCTGATATTCCTTTCTGTGCTTGAGTTCTAGCATTCTTAATGGTGTAAGGGGAGTTACATTTTAAAATATAATTCATATCTGATTTAATGAACCAGAATATATGAGATGAAGGAAGAAAGAGAAAGAGGGAATTTAAAATTTGAAATTCTTTTAGAATAGACTTTCCAAGCATCTGTCTTTACTGTCATGGGGTTCCAGAGATATTTTATAGAAATAAATTACACATAATTTGAAAAACAATGGAAGTCCTCATCACAAAGCCAACAGCCATTTAAATCTGCTAGGAGATTTGAAAATTGATCTTTCATAGATTTTATTCTGTTGATAAATCCCTGAAAGACTTGAACATGCATTTGTTTCTTTCTGCGGACAGAATATTTACAGCAAAATCTATTCCTGTACTTTAGTTTTAACAAACGGTATTGTGAGATACTATAAATATGTATGTCCTATACATGGAATTGGGAGAAGCAAAATGTGGAGTACATTTCTAACCCTTTAAGAATGTTAAGGCAATGAACATATAAAAAGTGTAAAACATCCTATCTGTGAATCTGCATTATTCGCTTATTTCTGCATATTTAAGATATAAAATACTGCTTTCACTATTTGTGATACATCCAATATATTACATACTTGGCTTATAATCTCAATGGAATAGTTGCATATTTTACATAACATAAGCACACCTAAAACTGTGTAATTTTACAGTTAAACTTTTGGTAGTCATATGAAAAAATCATCATTTATTTTCATAATTATACTTGTATGGTAAAAAAAAAGAAAAGAAAAAGAAAATATTGAAGCCCTCTAGTGGCCAAAATTCTATATAGTTCTATTGTATTTACCAAATTCTCTATGAATTCCTAGTTTATAAAACATAATTAGCATACTGATTATGTTGTTTCTGTAAAACCCCAACATACTGTTTCTTCTTTCAAAATAAGACTTTCTCTTTTGCTGAGGTAAACTTTAACTTGAAAGAAAAGGGACAATTGTGGCATTTATAATAATATTACTAAGAGGAATTTTTAAAAATATAACACATTATAGAAAATTATAAATATGGGAAAATGTTTTGAAATTTTAAAATTTCATATTTTGAATATTGGGCATGTGAATTTTAAAACACATGGATTTCATATTTGGAAACCAAGAATTAGAGGATATGAAAAAATATTGTGTTATTTCTAATATGAATGCATTCAAACAAGACTCTTTAGAAGGTTAATGCTAAACATTTGCATAATAAGGAATTCCAATAAAGTAATAAGCCATTTTCAAATATACCACCGGCTGACAGATCCAAAAGGGGGAGGCAGATGAACATGCTGCCTTGAAGAGGGATGGGTAACAGGGACATGGAATGGGCTTCTTCTGCCCTTTTGAAAAGAAAGAGAAGCCAGCAAGACAGAAAGAGAGATTTTTGTGTTAAAATTACAGATTTTTTACAAATAGAAGCGATGATTGTGCAGGTTTAGACAAGTCTCCTGTCAGTTCCCACAACTCCATTCTCAGGTCTCTGGTTTAATAGACTGTCATGACATGAAGTCACCACAGCATTATTTGTTATTTTGTACATTTGTAAACAATACCTGGGAAAATCTTTCTCAAGATTAAAACACCTGCATTAGTCTTTCCTAAGCAAAAAATTAACATAAGGCATAGCATTTGCCATGGGGTCACTTTGTCTCTTAAACCTTTTTTCTCAATCCTTCATTGTTTCATCACATGTAGGAAGATGGGCTCAAATGGACATTTTTCTCAGGCCCATGACTTGAGCATGTGGGATAAGGAACTGTCCAGTTCTTCACACATTTACTATTTTAATCAACATACAGCTGAATATAATTCATTTTGAGTTAATTATATATAATATAATATTAAATGAAAATTTTAAATAATTACTTTTAATACTTAAAAGTAGATTAGTTCTGTAGCATAAGTGTTCATTATTGGTAAGTAAAATTTATTATTCAGTGCACCTCAAAATAGGTCACAATGCACCAGGTATCAAACCATCCTGCTGAAGGACTTTCTTTTTTGTTTTTGTTTTTTTTCTCTTCTTGAGGGGGTACCAAGAACTAAACCACTGAACCACATCCCCAACTCCTTTTTATGTTTTATTTTGAGACAAGTTCTCAATAAGTTGCTTGGGGCCTTGCTAAGTTGCTGAAGCTGGCTTCAAACTTGTGATCCTCCTGTCTCAGCCTCTTGAGCCACTGGATTACAGGCATGTGCTTATTGAAGGACTTTCTATTACAAGTCGTTTTAAAGAATTGCTTAGCAAATAGTGTTAGCATGCTAAGGGATAGATTAGACTATACTGTGAAAAGCAACAGAGTAATATCCAGCTCCCAACAACACATAAACTGATGCACCACACAGAGACAGGAAGATGTATTTCAAAGAGGCAAGAGCTTAGAAGAGGAAAGTTTGAATGCCAAAAAGTCACCAAGTCTGATTTTTCCAAAAATGCTTTTCTTTCTAAGCTCATTTCCTAACTTTAAATGGTCCACTGAGCTAACTAAAGAACAAAACTATTTAAGATAGCAAGGTGAGGAGTGGAATCTCTAGAAAGAATGAAAAATGAAAAACTGGGGAATAGGAGCCAGCAATCAAAGTAGAAAGTGTGCACTGAAGGAACCTGAAAAGGGAACTACTTTTAAATTTTTTTAACATAAGTATTCTGTTAGATTTTTTTTTCAATCTTTTTTAACAGCACAAATACATTAGTAGACTCATAAGAAGTGAGACCATAGTGAAAACTTTAGGAAATTGATGATGAAGTAAAGTAGAATTTCCTTCCTCAATAATGTTTGAAGTAAACAACATGAACAAATGTTATCAAAATGTTTACAATGAGTCAAAATGCAGTCTGTAGAAAATTAAAAAATAAATTACTAATTTTAAAAAATGTAAAACCAAAAAGGCACAATCCAATATCTTATATTGAAATATGACCAGATTAAAAAAAAAAAAAAAAGGTTTCACCTAAGCTCTCAGTACAGGTCCTAGAATCACTTTAATACCTCAGAATGGTATCAGTGAGATAATAAAGGCTCTACATTTTTATAAGTAATGCCAAGGATGAAAAAAAAAAAAAAAAATAGCAAGGACTTTGTGTGGACCGCCAGACAGCAGAAGAGAGGCTGGTGAAAGAAGAGAGGTGAGCAATAGCTGGAACAACTGAGGCAGAAGTCACACTGCACAGTAGGGATAATACACCACAGAGCAAAAATTCCCAATGCCCATGATAAACCTGAATGCAGCAGCACCAAGAGCTAGGAAGGAACATTTACCTGTCCTACAAAGGATTCCCCTTGGCCCTCACCTGTTCCATAGTCCTCAGGCTCCCAAGGCTAGAACTTGAAATAAGCCCCTTCACACTAGGGTTTCTCTGGGAAGGTAACTCAGTCTTAGATATGATAGAAACAAGTTAAGGGAAAGTCTCTATCACTTCTTCTGGAAGTTCTTAGCAGAGCTATTTATGTTAAAAAATTAGTAGGAAGAAAAGAATCGATAAGGTGACTCGACACTATGGTGGCTAGTGAGGTGAGAAAAGAAACAGAGGAAGACATAGTGCCCTTTTAATAACATATACAACAAAAAAACAAAATAGAAGAAGAATTGTAGAGCCAAAAAGACTGACTTCTAAAACATTACTATTCCCAAACTAATAAATAAAATGCAGCCAGCAACACAGAGAATAGACATGACCTGAAACTTTATTATTAACACAAAGGAAGATGGGACATAATCACAGTAACTAAGGAAAGGAAAAACCCAGAGATTCAGAAAGGTATGCCCTTAGCATTTTAAAAGTCTGGGGTAAGAGTAGAATACTATACCTCCAAATATTAAATAAGGGTCCTTGCAAGCTAATAAACTATTTTTAAAATATTTAAAAATAAACCTTGATAAAAAGACCTGCAAGCAAGTTTGCAATACAGAATATGGGACAACTTGGCATTCCATGTCAGAGTGCAACAATGAACAAAGATTAACTCCTGACCCCCCAAGTCCTGGACCATCACTCTCATTTTCCCATCCCAGAATTACCCTACAAGGGGAACAGGTACCTCAAATGTCCATATGCAGATACACCAGCCTGGTCTTCTAAGCTGTTTACATAGTTCCTGCAAACAGTGAACCCTTGGCCAGTCCTTGGGTCTGAAGATAGGTATACCAGTGGATTGATTTGCTCTAACACAAATGTATGAATGTATGATAATAAGCTGCTACAAGTTCTTCAATGTGTTTGCAGCCAAGGGTTGGGGAATCCAGGGTTCCCGATTACTAAAGTATGATTTAGATGGGAAATACACAACTGCATGGGCATGGCCACTTTCCCCCACATAGCAGCAGGAGGAGGCAGCGTGGGGTACTCTAAATCACAGTATCCAAGGCAAAGGTCTCTCTTGCTTAAGGAACTACTGACTGCAGAAATTGGAGAGCAAATAACAGGCATGGGTGAAATACAAAGTTAAGATACTCCTTTTCATAATAAACAGACCCCACTGTTACGGCACAAAAATATGTATCCAAGAGGACAATTTCTGTAAAAGGAGGAAACTACTAAATTGGTCTTATTTAAATTACAAAATGTGCTGCAGTAAAATCTGTTGGTGAGCAATCACCACTAAGAAATACCTGTGCTTGAAGATAGGCATCCAAGCAGAAGAAGCAGTTAGGTGAAAGGGAGGAAAGTCAGGCTGCCCACAGATTTTCCCAGAACATCAATGACAGAGAGAGAACGGCAGTGGATACAAAGTTCTGAGGGAGAGAAAATGTGACCCAAAGATGTCATGCCCAACTGAGCAACTGTGAAGTACAAAGACAACAGACATAACAGACTCAAGTTGCAAGGAATCAAGAAGATATCAAGCTCCAAACTTACCCACCCAGAAGATGAAAGAAAATGCTATGATGAAAGGATTAGATAAATATTCAATGTCCAAATCCACATGTTCTGCAGAAAATATATTATTTTAGACTAATTTAAAATCGCCAAGTTATCCTTCAAGTGTAGAGACAACTGACAGAAACTCTCAAGGCTCTGGGATACACAAACGGCAAGATCTCTCAAACATTCCTTTAGAAACCAGAAAAAAAAAAAAGGCGGGGGGGGGGACTTCACAACATTTTCTCATCAATATGGCATCATATCAGACACAGAAAAGATTTCAAATCCCACTTTTGCTTTGCATGTGCCATAAACACTAATTATCATCAGGTTGAGATTCAAAGACTAAGGGGCTTAGCTTTTTCTGTGTGGCTTAAATAGGAAAAAGAAAATTCTCTAGAAAAAACTGACAAACAAAAACTTGGGTTAAATCTGGACCACTGGTACCATGTGCCTATTATATTTCTGTACTTTTCTGTATGTTTAAAAAATGTTCATAATTAATAATGTTAGAAAAACATAAAGCCTGAAAAATGTAATATCTTGCTTTACAATGTAGAAGTTTTGAATATGTTAATTGAGTAATATGTAAAGTTATTAAAATGCATATTCTCTACTAAGAAAACAAATAGAAAGGGCACTGGTGGCTCATTTTCCCTACAATGACGTCTGTCAATAAAAGAAATCAGAGTTGCAAAATACATTGCCACAAAATCACATTATTTAAAATGGGTTGATAACAACAAAACTGTTCATAAGAAATGCAATTACAAATTTAAAAACAGATATAATAATAAATTTGTTTGGGGACCAGAAGATAGAAAATTGAGACGTTTATTATAAAATGCATATTTTGCCTAAAGCCATGAGTACATTTTATACTTTGATTACACCAGCTTCTTCGGTACAGGATGAGTTTGGTAATGAAACACTCATCTGCGCCCCAGGCTCCCTCTCAATGTGAGGAAGCCATCTGAGCCAGAGGAAAGAAGAACCTGGCTGAAGAAGGTGGGCATTGGGCAGCAGCTTCCATCCTGAGATTCTTGGTTGAGGGACATGGGTGTTATCTCCACTTTCCTAGTGACCAGTTCAGTAGCTAGAATACAAAGGTGCATCAGCTGTGACACCTGTTACCTCTTCAGACATCAAACCATCTGGCTTAGTGGTCTGTTCTCAAACTTTTGCAAGTTAAACCATCCTTCCATCCAATGTCACTATCTCTTTTTGACCCAAGAATGTCAACCCAGTCAAGTTGCTGTTCAAGCACAAATACAACAGACAAAATAGTTTCTTACCTAAGATATTCAACACACTCCCAAATTCACCAACTCAGAGGGTGAAAAGAAAAGCTCTGTTAAAAGGATGAGGTTACTATGGCATTTTGTTATTGCCAAATTATCCCTCAAGTTTACGTACAGCTGACCGAAACCCCCAACAATCTAAGAACACACAGACTACAACTTCCATTCAACATTCTTTAAAAATAACATAATTGACAATGAAATATAGCCAACAAAGAAATAATATCAAAATAATAATGGTGTTTGAAAAGCTCTAGTACTAGGACCTGCATTAAATGAGTTCACTTTTGAACTTTCACTTTGTGGGGCCAGTGCTTATGGTACTTGTGTACATCCAATTAATTCTTTAGGTCTTTTCAAAGTATGGCTCACAAAAGATTTTTTTCATTCACCATATAACTGCTAAGACCTTAAAGGAACTTCCTACTTTCCAGAGAAAGGGAAAGAGAAAGGAAGCCCAGGTTGAACTTCCCAAAATCTCCTGATTCTGATTAGAGATAGCAAAATAACAAATTGCAAGAACTATGATTACTTTGACTTGTAGAAGAACAAGGCAAATAATTTAATTTAGACTATGTTTCTGGATTTCAACCAACAAAGGATTAACTTTCAAATAATCATTGTACCTTCAAATAATTACAAAATGGGAGCAGATTTACTCTTGGCTTTTTGTTATTGGAGTGCTTTATAGATTTTGAATCAGAGTTCTATATGCATATGTATTATTATTGCCAAACTTCCTCTTGACAATGTGATTGGAAATAACATGGGACGAAAAAGAAAAATAACAAACTTTCAGAATTGAGTACAGAGAGCTTTAGAATTGATCTAATTCTTGTACTGCTTTGAAAAATTCAGTGCTTTCTTGGCAAAGTGGAATTGTGGACCCAGGTATTTCTTATTTGCCTCTTTCTCCCCTAGAGCTGTCCAACCTCATCAGGTACTGGTTCCATGAACAACTACACTTTAGAGCATGTCTTGGATCACACATGGGAAACTATTCAACAACTGCAGAAATATCCACATTCTATGAATCTCAGTGTGTCTGGAAGACACATATTGGGAAGATAGACATATCACACGAGAATTACATACTTATGGACTTCTCAGCACAATGTTAGCAAAGCCATTCATTGTGAATCATATATTGTTGCGGGGAGAAATGTGCAAGAAAATCTGGAGTTGAATTTGTAGAGTGATAAATGGAATTTAAGTCTATTAATATTTCATTTTCATATATGGGTCCAGTATGTAGAGCTTTCTGAGAATAAGCAATAAACAGATCATCAGTGTTCCCAGAAGATACCCAAAAAACAATACTATCCTAGCATTATATCAGCTTCATGAAGGTAGGAAAGCAGTCCTATTGGTATGCTAATTGCCTCCCCATAGGGAGGAAAATCAAATTCTTAATATAGTCCATTCTTAATGCTGAAATCTTGTGGACAAAAGAATAAAAAATGGAAGACTGGGATGATGGGTGAGGGGAAATGTATTAACACTCCTAAAGCTTCCTTGCAAATGGAGTCACATTTTTTATTCACATCCTCCTTTCTTCTACTTGTGAGAAGGTAAAATTAATAGAGCTTGAAAAGATCTATAAGTAAAGTTCTCCCTTTTTCCTTCCTCTCAGGAGGAACACCTATAACAGATGAGCTTGTTCAGCTCCAGGGCAGGGAGAGCATCTTCCAGTCTTCACTTTGTGGGACTGAGCAGGCCACTCTGGGATTCAGCTCAGACGGTGGTGTTCAGGTAAGCGTTCAACAGGGAGTTTTCCAGGGGGGTGGGAAAATCCCAATTGGGTCATTTTTCAATTTCTGTGGTGCAATTACTCCCTATCAGACTGATTTGAAGGTACCAACAACAAGATGGTAGTGAACTCGGAGCTGGAAAAACAGGTGAAGAGTCAGCGCTGCCTATGCACTGGAGCACACCATTGCGTGAGAGGTCACTCCTCAAGCTGCCTTTCATCAGAAACCTTGGTGTCATTTTACTTCGATCCACTTACACTGAAGTTTATTCTCAATTGATTTGAAACCAGAAATGGCAAGAGGGGTGCAAATTATTTTTTCTCTATCAAAACATCAAAACATATGGAGACCATTTTTAATTTACCTTGATACATTTTGATCAAAATAGTAACTTAACTATACTAAAAACAAAGCAAATGATAATGCTTAAGTTTGATTCTGTGATGGTATAGGAATACTTCCATTTAACCAAAATTACATGGTGTACTACCTCCTTTTGAACAACTTAGGTGCTTTATATTTAAAATAAATCATTGGCTACTTCAAAGATAAACCTAGACATCTATCATTTTAAAGCCCCAAGGAATAAAAATATTAAGCTCTTTTATTTAATAACTTCAAATATGGTTACACAAAACATTTGAAAGTATTTTTCTTTTTGAAGGGGGCTTCATTAAAAAAAAAGAAAAAAAGATCTTACTTTCTGCTCATACAGGTAGTAATCTCATAATAAATATAGGTTGAATAAAATAAATCCTCAAGTAGTTTAATGTACAAGGGTTGACGACAACATATCAGTTATGTATGATATTAAGTCAACAATTATCTAAATTGGTCATATGCGTTTTTAATGAATAAAAATGTGTCAATTTGTAAAAATAGTAACAGGTGACATTGGCAAGGCATATGTAAACTATGTCAACTGAAATATGCTCTTCTCGTGCCTTACTGTAGTCACAATTATTACACTGGATTTTAGATGTTGGTATTTATATTCACAATGATATTCCTCTTATTCTGGTATGCTTTCATAAGCACTTTAGCAAACTTTTCTTTGAAGAGTGATTGCTACTGTTAGAAAGTTGATTTTCTTTCAAGCTTCAATGTGGCACAAGGGATTATAGCAAAAAAACAACAGTTTTTCACATAATAGCTAACATCCTTCGTACATCTATTGTGAAATGTAGTGCTATTAGAAGTGAAAAGACAACTGAGCCCAAGACA
This sequence comes from Sciurus carolinensis, assembly GCF_902686445.1. Taxonomy (NCBI): domain Eukaryota; kingdom Metazoa; phylum Chordata; class Mammalia; order Rodentia; family Sciuridae; genus Sciurus; species Sciurus carolinensis. Next base: position 118,765,065 of record NC_062218.1, read on the forward strand.
GCAAAGCTATAACTTAAAATTTGTGACACAATTGAACTCTGCTCAGTTGATTTCTTCTCCTTGGTGACAGTGTAATTGCAGAACCGCAGTTAGCACCAATTAAGTACAATAGAACCTGTTATAAGTAAGCAGGGTCCAAGAGATTCATTCATGCAAGAAGTGGTGATGATATTTAGAGAATAACAAAATGAACCAAATAAGCCTAAGCAGGTAGGTTGTGCAGAGTTTTATGGGTCTGGCTTTGTGTTCCAAATCCAAATCCCAGTTGGAATTTTGCCCCACCTGGTGGCAACTGTCTGCTCTGTTTTAGCTGTTGAAGGGAAAAAAGCTCAGGTTCTGAGACTAGCTGGGGTTTCCTGAACAGTGATAGTGATGGAAGAAACCTCCTGGTTTGCTGTCTTAGTACCCATGTCCAAGGAGTTAGGAAGGATTTATACCAAGGCTTATGAGTACCTCTCCTCAACCTATCTGGAGTGCAGGTCTAACTTATCTCATATTACTATCCTCCTCTGATCACCTTCACTTGAAAGTGTGGGTTAGGTTGAGGATGAAAACCAATTATCAACCATTGTTATCAAAATTTGCATTACCAGGGACTCAGGATACTACATGATTTTGTGTTTGAACTCAGGGATTTAATTAGACAATCCCATAGACCATTTTCTTGAGTTTCGAGATTGCAGTTAAATAAAGGACTATTAAGGGAAAATAAAAGCACTGAATTGGGTTCTCAAACATCACTAAACTACTTCTACTCTTGGGCTTATCTTCCATCTTTTATACAAAAGCTTCTATGTATGTCTGAAATAAATAGGTCCACCCCTTTCTACTTGATCTGTCCACTAACCTGTTTAGTATATTAAAACTCTCTTTTTTTAAAAAAAGTCAAATAACAAACTAAAGAAAATTCATCTATTCAAAATTCCTATCAAAATTATAAATTTTATGTTCTTTGTACAAAATTTTATGGCTTACTATCAACAATCCAGCATAACAACCCCTAGAGAAACTGAGCATTCAAGTAAATAAGGGTTCACATTATTCATTTATTAAGTATTCCTCATTCCTCCAGACCAGAATTGACATAGACAATAATAAGCAACATGATAGGAGAACAGAGATCAGAAACATTACATGATTTATCTTTTTCTCTTAAATGACTAGCATTCTGTCAGGTGGTATGTAATCACTGATTAGGATTGGGGTGCATGAGATAAAGAATAGATACATGTACACTTCAACAGTTATTGTTTATGTCTTGAGATATGTGTATGTGTTATGTTTTTGATAATTCTCTCTTCTTCAGTCCTTTTTTTGACCCTTTCTGAAAATTCACTGTGCTTGGGTAATGAGTGTTCCAAGTCTATACTACAAAATTATCATCTTCTGATCCTCCTATTTTTTTTTTTGTTCTACTGTGTAAATTTTTTCTTCCAACCTTTTCATTGAAGTTTTGAATATGATCATAAAGTATTTATATATGGGAATCCTTTTTCTTTTATTACATATTTCTTAGAATCATATTCTTTTATAATGAAACAGTATATTCTTTCTCCCTCTGAAGTTATCACAATATTGAGATTCATCTTTTCTCTCCTCTGTATTTCTCCTAAATTCTTCTCCCTATTTCTTCCCTCCTATGCAGTGAGGATGGAAGATAAATTAAAAAGGTTTTCTTTAAGATTTACCTCTGAACTTAATTTTTGCCTGAGGCGATACTTCTCATCAATCAAGTTCAATAAAAACTTTTCTAAGGTAACAGTTTTATGTTTCAAGCAGTTTGTTACATAATGGGAAAAAAAAGAAAACAAAAACAAACAAACAAAAAAAAAAAAAAAAAAAAAAAAAAGCCAACAATTTCTCTCTTCTGATGAGTCCACTGTCTAGTTTTCCACGTAAAGAGCAGAGGTTGAGGTGGGGATTGAAGTGAAACATTAGAATTAGATTCAACACTCAAGGAGTTTAAATGAGTTAGAAGTTTCGTTTTTCTGGTCTAAAGTAGGTAATTAGTGCATGTGAAAGGTGGGTCTTTCACCTTCTTGTCCTAGATGTCTACATTCCATCATGTCTGCCTTTGAAGTAGGAGAAATGGGGAAGAGACAGTGGATCAAAACTACCTCCCCTACAGATATTTCCAGAAGTTGTGCATCTCTATAACCTTCCCTGGCTAGATCTGCACTACAGGAAATATCTGTTAGTTATGCAAGAATTCGGAAAGTGTCAGCTTCTCAGAAAGAGTGACCATCTGTCCAGTTAACATGCAGGTGTTCTTTTATTGAGGAAGGAAAAGGAATTTGTTAAGGGACAATGAACAAACTATTCCAGTCTTGTTGAGGAGTTTCGATTTATCCAGACAGTGTGGAGGGACCATTGAAGGGGTTTAAACCAAGGTATTATTCTCTGTAGAAAGGTCACTGTGCTGCAATGTAAAGGGTAAAACAATATTTGATGAGGTCTGAGGCAGACAATCTTGAGAAGCACAGAAGTATGAAAAGTATAATGTGTTAGGACTATCCATAAGGAGCTGGGGAGCTTGCATCAGCACCAGGGATATTTAAGAACTGCACTGATTATTTTTTTATTGTAAGGATTGCACACTTGATTTATAATAATTTATAAAGTATATTAATTTAGGCATGAGTTAAATACATTGTATTCTCATCTATAGATTTATTTCCTAAACATGATAGTATTTTTTGTCTAATTTCTAGAGAATGCTTTGGTTCTCTAAGGATATATTTTGTGACTTAAAAAATTAATAACAAAGAAACATACACAGTGAAAATTTCAATATTACAAATAAATATACCAATATTAAACTTATAAGTTACTTTTATGAATTAAAAGTATAATGTTTCTTACTTTTTTTTCTTTTTTAGCATAAATACATTTTGGTGTTTAAAGTTAAAAAAAAGAAAAGAAACATTGTAATGTATATGGTAAAAATGTACTGAAAAAAATCTAAATTCTTCAATTGCCTTTTAATTTTTACTGAAGTATTATACAAATACACAGATGAGAATAAAAATCCTGGGTATATCTCAATTAGACTTTTCAAAATCCACACTTCCACGTGATTAAGACAAACATCAAGAATCTGAATATTAACAGCAACCCAAAAAATCTCTTGTGCCATTTCTTCTTTCTCCCAGGTATGACTTTTTTCCTGACTTCTAATAGCATGAGTTTTGCCTATCCTTGATCTTCATAAAAATAGATCAATATCTGATATATTCTCTTGTGTCTAGTTTCTTTGACTAAATATTAGATGACTGAGGTATCTCTATATTGTTGCCTATGTAGGTTTATTTTCAACAATCTTTTTGTGTTAGATTTGTTAGATTTACTGAATTGTTGAGAAAATGGTACAGAGTTACTATATCCCATGCTGTTTCTCCTATTATTAACTTTTTACATTAGTATGATCTATTATCAATTAATGAATGAATCTTGATATAATGTTTTTAACTAATGCCCATAATTTATTGAGATTTCCTCGGTTTTCCCCTCTTGTCTTTTTACTCTTCCAGGGTCTTATTCAAGACACAACATCACATGGAGTCATCATGGCTCCTTAGGTTCTTTGGTTGTCATAAATTTTCAGACTTCATCTTTATCATAACCTGAATAGTTTTGAGGATTATTGGTTGAGTATTTGCTGGAAGACCACTCAGTTGGGAATTGCCTGATGTTTTCCTCTTGGTTACACTAAAGAAATGTGTTATTGGGAAAAAGACATGAGAGATAAGATGACATTCTCAATACAGATTCAAAAGGTTTAATATCAACATGACCTATCACTGTCTATGTTAAGTTGGATCACCTGTCTTCAAGTATGACTGGTCAGGATTCTCCAATATACTTATTCTTTCCCCTCCTTTCTTTCATAACTATACTCTTTGGAAGAAAGTAACATTAAACTGGAAAATTACAGGCTTACATGACTCCAAACACAACATTATGACTGCTAGAGTATACGGACATCAACATAAGATGATGTTTGCCACAGGGTTCAATTACTGATATCTGTGTAAGGATCACAAGTTCAAACTCAGCCTTGGCAACTTAGCAAGGTCCTAAGTAATCAGTTGAGACCCTGTCTCTAAACAAAATAATGTGGATGTGGCTCAGTGATTAAGCACCCCTGGATTCACTCCCCAGGACCAAAAATATAAAAAATAAAAATAAAAATAATATCCATGTAAAATACCAACCCAGAAAACATAGACACCATTGCAAATACTTTTTTTCGCAGAAACATCTAAATTGACTGTCAAGTGGTTAAAGTGATCTTTATATCAATAAGCATGTGTAGGAATAATTTTATACTGACAATACACAAAGTAAAAGAATTAAAAAGCATGAAAATAATTCAGGTATAAAAATTACTTGACAATCTTGATTAGTCAAGTTGGGATGCTTTATCTCTTTCCTTTCCCCTTTGCATGAGTAGGCTTAGTTTCAGGGTTTCTAAAGAATATTTTTAAACTGATACATGATATAATATTAAGAGCTGATATCATAAAAACAGAAGAATGCTGAGAGTTTATTCTTAGAATGAGTAGCATAGATTATACAATTTAATTTATTATGGAGCTCCTTATAAAGAATATAATCAATGAACAAGTTGTTATCATTCTTTTAACTCATAAGAAGATAAATATAATTTCAGTGGCAAAAATGACTGAAAACATTACTTAATTATTTCTCTAGTTTAATATGTAATATATTTTATTAATCTAACAATCCAGAAAATAACATGGTATATTTTCCCTATATTATGTTGCAGATTAATTTACTCTCACTTTTATTATGTGAATCAGTAATCTAAACTAGCTTCCAAATGGTCATAGGATAAAATTGAACATATACTCATTTTATGCTTAAATCTAATTATCATCCTTCCATTTGAAATGAAGTGAACATAAGAAGCTGGATAACCCATCACTCCTGTATAGACAGTAACAGTAGAAATGACAATGATACTCAAAAACTGATTTAGCTGACTTCTTTCCATTCCTGAGACAAAGAGACTCTTTTTCAAATATACATATTAAGTATATATATTAAAATATGTTTTATATATATATATATTTATTTATTTATTTATTTATACATGGACACAATGCCTTTTTTTATGTGGTGCTGAGGCTCAAACCCAGTGCCTCACAAGTGCTCGGCGAGCACTCTACCACTAGCTACAACTCCACAAAACGACTCTTGATCAGCACACTAACAATGAATCATGTGGGCTGCCCTGACTAACACACCACAAATATGAAATAAATGTAAATCAGCAAGAAGTACACTGAACTCATCCTAGAAAAACTCATACTACTGAAGTTCCATTACCAGGACTCTGCCTTCCCATTCCAAAACAGCCAGCTTGTAAATATTTACCAGGCCAGCACTGACCAACTCCATAGTTGACCCTCCCCCATGCCCGTCATTACAAACACCCTCTCTCAGGAAGAAAACTTTTATATTATGTTTAACACATTATGAATGTAAGGAAAGGTTGTGGAGCACACTGGTGCTAGACCCAACTGGATTTGACCTTATTATGCCACTAGCTATACTGAGAATATAATTAATCTCACCAAGGCTTACATTCTTTTTTACTAAAAAGAAAAGCAGAAATATCCTATATTACAAAGTTGTTTTGAAAAGTGGGGTGAGATAACAAACTTGAAATTACCACAAACACTAAGTAAATTAACTGTTATTTGTAGTGCGTAACTACATTTAGCAATATATCACCACTGAAACATAAAAATCAGTATGTAAAAGCCCATAGGGAATATAAGGTAGACCAATCTTTACTTGTATACTTACAATGAATATTAGTATATTAAAGCTCAAAGAAGAGATGCTCTATAAATGAGGAAGCTAAATAAATATACCTATCAGTGTTCCTAAAATTTCTTATAATTTCCTTGATCTTCCAATTTCAATTCATTGCTAAGTCATCCCTTTCCAAAATGTTCTAACGGTGTAAGTGTTCTCAGTTTTATCTCAGTAGCATAGTTAAACATGCATTTATTGCTGTTTTATTTATCTGATCACCCATAAATCAGTTCTAAATACTTCTTTCCCCAAAATTATGTGAAATTGTTTATAAATAAATCACATTATTTATAAATACTATTTTTTGTACAGTAGTTTAGGAAATTGTGTTAAGATGAAACATGACAATCAGATACATTTACAAAGGTCTGCAACATACTTGAGGCTGCATATAATTTTAAAAGATTAAAGATTAAAGATTTGTATAAAGGGTTCAAAGGCTAGCCAAAAACAGTGTGATATAAAAAGTTGTAAGTAACTCTTTTAAGACTGGAGTTAATAAAGAAATAAGCTCAAAAGTACTATAATGGATTCAAGAAAGTAGAGACAGAAAAGAAATTGTTCAAATGAAATATATCAAGTCATAGACCAAAACTAAATACACTTATATTTTGATATAAATAAGGAATTCTCTATACAAATAATAATTCCTTGGCAGAGACTGTATCTACCAACCAAATATAAGATGATTTCATTTATGAAATCTCCTTTCTCTGAAATTTCTTCAAAACTTAAGCAGATTTTTATGTATCTGAAATATTTTAATTGTCATCTACTTGAAAGGAAGAAGGAAGATTGGAAGATACCATAAGACCTTCATTTGTTCTACGAATATATGATTAAAGATGAAATACATATTAGGTAACAATTGGATAATTATAAGGCAACGTTCACAAATACAGTCCATTATTTCCAGCTTAAAATTTCTCATTCTCTGCCTTTTCTTTCATTGCCTTATTTTACTTCTTAGTCTTAGATTTCCTTTTGAGGATGCTGGACTTATTTATAATTTACTTAATTTCAGAAAGTATTTAATCCAACTTTTATTCCTGTTCATGCCCATTCTACACAATTTCCAATAGTTAAAGATTCCTTATGGAGCAGAATCTGGAATCACTTCATCCACCTTCCTTTTCTCTGTAGTCTAGATTCCCTGAAAAACTGCAAAACAAAATGTAATGCCTGTGTGGCTAAGGGTTTATCAATTTTGTTTACTTTTTCAAAGAACAAACTATTTATTTTGTTAATTTTTCCAATTGTTTCTTTTCTTTCAATTTCGTTGATTTTGGCTCTGATTTTAACTATTTCCTGTCTTCTACTACTTTTGGTGTTGGTCTGCTCTTCTTTTTCTAGGACTTTGAGCTGTAGTGTTAAGTCGTTTATTTGTTGATTTCTACTTCTCTTGTTGAATGCACCCCATGAAATAAATCTTCCTCTAAGTACTGCTTTCATAGTGTCCCAGAGATTTTGATATGATGTGTCTTTGTTCTCGTTTACTTCTAAGAATTTTTTTATTTCCCTCCTGATGTCTTCTGTTATCCATTCATCATATAATAGTGTATTATTTAATCTCCAGGTATTGGAGAAGTTTCTGTTTTTTATTCTGTCATTTATTTCTAATTTCAATCCATTATGATCTGATAGAGTACAAGGTAGTATCTCTATCTTCTTGTATTTGCTAACAGTAGCTTTGTGGCATAAAATATGGTCTATTTTAGAGAAGGATCCATGTGCTGCTGAGAAGAAAGTGTATTCGTTCTTTGTTGGATGGTATATTCTATATATGTCGGTTAAGTCTAAATTGTTGATTGTGTTATTGAGATCTATAGTTTCTTTATTCAATTTTTGTTTGAAAGATCTATCCAGTGGTGAGAGAGGCGTGTTAAAATCGCCTAGTATTATTGTGTTGTGGTCTATTTGATTTCTGGAATTGAGAAGGATTTGTTTGATGTACATGGATGAGCCAATGTTTGGGGCATAGATATTTATGATTGTTATATCTTGCTGATTTATGATTCCCTTAAGCAGTATGTAATGTCCTTCTTTATCCCTTCTGACTAGTTTTGGTTTGAAGTCCACATTATCTGAAATGAGGATGGATACTCCAGCTTTTTTGCTGTGTCCGTGTGCATGGTATGCAGATTTTCAAAATAGCTTCTAATTATGTTTTGTATTTCACTCGTGTCTGTTGTGATATTTCCTTGTTCATTCTGAATTTTTGTAATTTGAGTTTTCTCCCTCTTTCTCTTAATCTTCATATTACAGTACTTATTCCCCTCCTACTTACATTTAAGATCTCACAATCTCATCTATAATATTGCTGGAAATGCATTCATTAATTTTCTTCTTTAAGACCCAGGTCAGGATCTCAGTATCTCTTCTCCACTATACAGCCTCTGGCCAGCAGGCCCAGACTTACTCTCTTTCCCTTATAATCTATCTGACATCTCATAGCTGTGTTAGTCAGTTTTTGTCACTGTGATGAAAACACCTGACAATAACAACTTAGAGGAGGATTTAGTTTGGGTTCATGGCATCAGAGTTTCAGTTCATGGTTGGCTGACTTCATCTCTCTGGATCAGAGGAGAGGCAGAGCATTCTAACAGAGGGGCATGTCCAAGGAAAGCTGTTCACCTCACGGAGGCCAAAAGGCCGGGGTAGGGGTGTGTGGCAGGGAAGATAAAATTTTCCAGGACAAAATCCCAGTGTTCCACTTCCTTCAGTCACATTCCACCTGCCTACAACTACCACCCAGTTAGGCCATTCAAATTAGGATGAATGGATTAGGTAATAGCTGTCATAACCAGTCATTTTACCTCTGAATATTCCTGCACTAACACAAGAGCTTCATATCCAAACCATAATAATAGCCAAGTTTTTCTCAACTTACTAAAGCAGTGCTCTTCCTACATCTGTGTCTAACTCTGACACATTTGGTTGTACTTTAAAAAAAGTCATGTCAGGCATGGTGGCACATGCCTGTAATCCCAGCAACTTGGGAGTCTGAGACAGGAAGATAATGAGTTTAAAGCCAGCCTCAACAACTTAGCGAGGCTCTAAGCAACTCAGTGAGACCTTGTCTCTAAATAAAATACAAAAAAGGCCTGAGGATGTGCCTCGGTGGTTAAGTGCCCCTGGGTTTGCCCCAATACCAAAAAAAAAAAAAAAAAATCAATCTAACAAAAAAGGTGAAAGACTCTACAATGAAAACTGCAGAACACTAAAGACAGAAATTAAAGAATATCTTAGAAGATGGAAAGTTTCCCCATGTTTTTGGATAGGCAGAATTAATATTGTCAAAATGGCCATACTAGCAAAAGCACTATACAGATTTAATGCAATTTCTAACAAAATTCCAATGGCCTTATAGAAATAGGATAAAAAAAAAACCATGAAATTCATTTGGAAAAATAAGAGACCCAGAATAGCCAAAATAATCCTTAGTGAGAAAAGTGAAGCAGGAGGCATCACAATACCAGACCTTCAATTATACTACAGAACTATAGTAACAAAAATGGCATGGTACTGGCACCAAAACAGACAGGAAAACCAATGGAATAGAATAGAGGATGCAGAGACAAACTCACATAAACACAGTTACCTCATACTACTTAAAGGCACCATAAACATACATTGGAGAAAAGATAGCCTGTTCAACAAATAGTGCTAGGAAAATTGGAAATCTGTATATAGCAAAATGAAATTAAATCACTATCTCTCACCCTGCAAAAAACTAAACTCAAAGTTGATCAAAGACCTACACATTAGACTAGAAACCCTACACCTACTAGAAGAAATGTAAAGCCAATACTACATCATGTTGGTTTGGGAACCGAGTTCCTCAGCAAGACTCTTAAAGCTCAAGAACTAAAATCAAAAATCAATAAATCAGATGGTATCAGACTAAAAAACTTCTTCACAGCAAAAGAAACAGTCAAGAACATGAAGAGAGAGCCTATGATGGGAGAAAATCTTTGCCACCTGCCCCTCAGAAAGAGCATAATCTCCAGGATATATCAAGAACACAAAAAAAACTTAACACCAAAAAAACAAATAACCCAGTCCAGAAATGGACAAAGGAACTGAACAGACACTTCACAGAAGAAGAAACCAGAATGGTCAACAAATATATGAAAAAATGTTCAACATCTCTAGCAATTAGAGAAATGCAAATTAAAACTACACTGAGATTTCGTCTCACTCCAAAAATCAAGAATACAAGTAACAATAAATGTTGGCAAAGATGTGGTGAAAAGGGTATTTATACATTGCTGATGGGACTGCAAATTGGTGCAACCACTCTGGAAAGTGGAGATTCCTAAGAAAACTTGGAATGGAACCACCATTTAATCTGGTCATCCCACTCCTCTATATACACCCAAAGGACTTAAAATCAGCATACAACAGTAATACAGCCACATCAATGTTTATAGTAGCTCAGTTCACAATAGCTAAGCTATGGAACCAACCTAGGTGTCCAGATTAGTTGATAGAGAAAATGTGGAGTGTATATACACACTATGGAATATTACTCAGCCATAAAAAAGAATGAAATTATGGCATTTGCCAGTAAATGGGTAGAACTGAAGACTCTCATGCTCCATAAAATAAGCCAATCCCCAAAAAACAAAGTTGAATGTTCTCTCTGATATGTGGATGCTAACACACAAGGGAAGAAAGGGGAACATAGAATTTCAGTAGAGTAGACAAAGGGGAATGAAGGAAAGGGGTTGGGAGCAGGAATAGGAAAGACAGTGAAATGAATCTGACTTAACTTTCCTATGTATGAATACAAATACACCACAATCTCTACATCATGTACAATCACAAGACTGGGATCCCAATTAGAATAAGATGTACTCCATGTTTGTACAAATACATTGAAATATACCCTACTATCATATATAACCAAAAAGAACAAATTAAAAAATGCAAAAAAAGAAGTGAAATATCAGGAAATTTAAGACTAACAAAAATATTACTCATCAAGGAGAAATGTCAAAAATAATAAAATATTCTAGCAGGGTCTCTGTAAAACAAAATGCATGTATTTCATACTCTGTACTTTTATTCCAGCACACATTAGAATGTATTCTCTGTGATGCTGTAATACACTGGTTGAATACTTAAGATGACATAAAAAGACAAAGGAAAGAGTATTTTTCTCAATTTTTGAAATATTTACTGGTTTAGTAAATAGAGGATTCATGTCTTGTCTCCATAATAGATCATAAACAGAGCCAAGTAATCTGCAATTTTAAAGAGAATAAAAAAGATATAGGAGTCAGAGTAGTTGAAAAATATCCAACCCTCTCCAGATATGACAAGACATACAAATGTTGGCAAAGCATAGAGTCAGAAGAGAGCCACAGGGATAAATATTTGATTTAATCAACAGCTGGCTTTAGATGAATTGGTCGCACAGATGAATCTTTCGATTGTAAATGAAAGTTGGGTAAGAAGGCTTTCTATCAAAGTTCTCATTCCAAGTTATTTAAATTCCCATATGGTGGATGAATTTCACAATATAAACCAACTGAAGTACATAATCCAGGAACAATATTTCACTCTATGAATACCCTCAATGACAGAGTTCTGTCTGAGACGTAGAGGCATCATCCATTACTTCAAGAAAGGATCTGAAACGCCCTTCTGAGTGTCAGGTCAAAGGCAGAATCAAGACTATGCATCACAGAAAATGAGGCCCAGCCTCCATCTCAAAGTTTATGGAACATTTTGTCTCAAGGCAACATGAAATGAATATACAAATGTGATTTGGTTTTCTGTCAACTTGGGTATAAAGGCAATGGCTGATGGAGATTCTGCAAAGCCCTGCTTGCACTTCAGTGTGTTGACCAGCACTGTTTAGCTGCCATGTACATCTTTGAATTCCAACAGGCTCTTTCATTAAGAATATAAACAAAATTTAACACCATTTGCTATAATATAAGCATCTGACATTTTCCAAGTTTCTTGTTCTTCATATACTTGGGCATTTCCTTTTGCTTTTTTCCCTTCAGCAGTCCTATTAAAAGTTATTAAATTTTTCAGAGCACGGATATTTTTACACATTGAAGTAAAATAATAAAAATAATAGCTGGCATTTATTGAATGCTCACCCTGTGTCTGGAATTAAACTGGTAACTTGATAGACACTATCTCAATTAATCTTCATTATTAAGGTAGTTATCATCTTTCCTGTTTGCCAGAAGTGGAAACTGAAGATTAGAGAAGTCTGGCAACTAGTCCAAGTACTCGAACAATGATCGGAAGATAACGAAGGAATGGGTCAGGAGCCAGGTTTCTGAGAACAACCCAGGGAGCTCTGTGGTCTCAGCTACAAAGCATTAGCCCCAAGGCTACCCTGAACCCCGTAGTTCATCCAGGGGTACTAAAGCACTACCTAGAGAAGAGACCACCCACAGCTTACGACAAAGGCTCATTAATGCGTTTTATATTCTGGGGACACAATCTTCAACAGTATTTTGATATATACATATTTAACATGACACTTTCATAATTTGTTTTCCTTTTAAGCCTCTTTTAGTTGTAGATGGACACAATACCTTTATTGTATTTATTTAGTTTTAGGTGGTACTGAGGATTGAACCCAGTGCCTCACAGGTGCTGAGCTACAACACCAGCCCACTTTCATTGTTTTAATAGTTAAAAAGGATAAATAACTACACATATGCTTGACAATTAACTTCTAAAGACTGGCAATATTTTGACCAAAAAATGTAAATCTTTTCTCTTTTTTTAACATATTTCCATTTGTCAGCAACACAAAGTCCAAACACCCAGTCACTTGAATATAACCTGAACATAACCAATTGCAGGTAATTATTTTGAGTACAGGTCCTGATGTATAACCATACAAGGGACAGAAAGTTTGAATGGACTGGAGATTGAGCATGCTCTTTTCAGATGTCTCAAATTTACAAATGATAAGCTAATGAAGAAGAAGGAAATTCTGCATGCAATGTATGCACCCAACTTGGTTTGAAAGTGACAATTACAGACTTTGAAAACAACCCATGTCTTCTTGTTTTAGATCACTTTAATATAAGTCAACATTTGAATTCTTATTTCATTTAGAAAATAAAAAAAATCACTCCTATCAATTATCTTAAGTATCTTCTTTGTCTTTGAAATGAATTTCATTGTAACTACAATAATTTAAGATGCAAACTATCCATTTTTTCACATTACAAATATTTGTTGATATGCAGAAAGATTGTGTTAGGTGCTGAGAGATAAGAATCAGCACCTACCATGGTACTGACACCAACAAGTATCTTAGAGAAACAGAACTGAAGACAGAGTTATAAAATAATATGCTCTTTGGATAAAAATAGAAACACGGTGAGAATGCAAAGGTAGGAAGCTTTTAGTGTGTCTAGGGAGGAGAGGGGAGTAATATGAGAAGAAACAGATGATGTTCACTGAGCTTCAGCCGATGATAGCTAGTTGCTTGGAATTCTGGCCAGGAGGCCTGTTCTGTCCGATGAACCACTATTCAACCAGTATGATAGATCTCAGCGTGTCTGAAGTTAGCAAGTGTTTTTCGTGGTTGGAGAATGAACTGTAAAGATGCAGAGAAGGCAGGGAATCATACTGGACAGGTGAATAATTAAGGATTTATATTACTCTCAGGAGTTTGTAATTTTTTTTTGTAAATCAGTTGTTTTCAGGTTGCATTCTGTTCTGTTTTGCAGATGCAATGAGGTACCACAGGCTACTCAGCAAGCTATCATGGGAAAATCCTGAAACAATCCACTCCTTTTATGCCCCTGTCTCAGACATTGAACTTCAAATCTAGTCAACGCCACATTGTTATTATGTGTAATATTATTTGAAAGAGATTTTTTTGCTCTAAAAGCAGGTTTTCAAAACATGGTCACAGGAAATAGTGCTTTTGTTTATAGCTGTATAGCCTATTATTTTGTATAGGCTCTTTTTATATCTGCTTCTCTCGGATATTAATGATGTCAGTATCCACATCTTCATTCTTTTCTCTCAGTACCTAACACAATTTTTCTGCCCACAGTTGGTCATTAACCAATATTTATAACATGAATAAATGAATAACTTATGACAAAGTCAGATTTTCAGGTAAAAAGATAAAAAAAAAATCAGTCTGGTATCTGATGGGGCTGATTAGTAAGGACAGTGCCCCCATCATCCAGGATAAGTGGCAACAGCCTGAAGGGAATGAGGAATAAAAGAATGAAGAAACAGCAGAGAAGCTAGGGAGGTAGGACTGGATAGCACTTGGTGATCCATTCGATGTGTTGTATGAGGAGAAAAAGCAGCTTAGGGAGGCTCCTGAATTTCTGTCTCGAATAACCATCCAGCCCTCAAAAGTGCTCAACTTGAGGTGGTTAGGGGTAGGAAGGACCAGATGGACTGTTTTCTACATACTGTATTTAAAATCCCAGGGACATCCAGGTATATACGTCCAACCCATACACAGATACCAACCTTAAGGTCGGGGCTAAAATCCAACCCACAAACTCTGGTTAATATTCTATTTAGCTTAGAGTTGGAAGGTGAAGCTGGATATGCATGACCTGTCCTTGGTGTGTTATTTTCTTTGAGAAAACAGTGACATTTTCTTATACTTGTCATTTTCCTTTGGAGCAAGGAAAGCCAGCTCTCACAGAAGAAAGCCCAAGGTGTTCTACATGGCTAAGGGCAGGTGAACAGACATCTTTCTTTTCTTTCGGAGGCATGGATCGTGTTCTCATGCAGAACACTACTTGAGACCCATTTGTGCCTCAGTCCGACTTCATGCCAGTCATTGTGACACTGTGATAATGCTACCTATGTGTGGGGTTTTCCGTCTAAGACTGGATACCTTAGTGGAAGAAAAATGAAGACGAGAACATTTTCTTCCCTTTCCTATATCCCCTCAACTTCTTAGAAACTACATAGCACTCACATATTTTCATCGCTGCTCATGTTTATCTAACAGTACTATATTTCTTTTATTTTATGGTTTGTCTGCCTCCCCCATGAACTGGTCAGCTCCATCAGACCAGGTATTATAACCCCTTCACTATCTATTCTCCAGCAGTTTCACATTGACTTGTACATAGTCCTTAAGTGACATGCACTCAATAAATGAATTGAAAAGGGTTTTCTTGTTATTGTTTTGTTTTGTTTTTCATGTACAGAAGGCAGGTCATATTCTACTCTTGGATCGGCATAATGTTGAACCAGGTGGAAGGTTTGTTTAGCTTGTCACCCTCACTGTGCTTGTTCCTTGCTATTCTTTTGCTCCTGTCCCACCCACCCCAAGCCATACTCTGCTCCTCTGGCTGCCACAGCCTAGGCCTTACAATGGCCTCTTTTTACAAGTTTTAGGCAATGGATATTCTCTCACTCATTGCCTCCAGCTCTGCGGGAAGTCAGCCAAGCCACTGAGAGTCAATTCACAGACAGCCCATTCACAAAATGGCAAAGGGAAAACTACCTTACCTGCTCTTCATCGACTTCAAGGGTTAAAGTCCCTACTCGTTCAGGGGTGAGAGACTCAGAAAGAGGAGGAGTAGAGAAGAAGTGGCTTTTGTGTTGCTTGAGTTTTTTTCAAGAGTAATGAGATCATTCATCCTCACTGACTTTTAATAAGAATGAAAGAGTTGGACACATGTTACCTTGTTAACAAAGCAGCAGTAAAACGTATGATCCACTTCTGACTCTACACCCAGGGCTTCTTCACTCATGAGCACATGCAACCATCCAGAATGTAATCCTGGTTCCATTCCTACCCATGCATAAATAATTAAGGTGTACGTAAAGCACCATCTTTCCTAAGACCATACTGTCATAAAGTCTGCTATTTTGCTAATGGTGAATTGCAAAGCTACTGTGAGGCATGAGAACAACGACCTCTGTCAAGCCCTACGTGTCCCTGTCTCGTGTTTTCCTTCCATATGGTAGCAAACGTGTGAATGCAATCAATGTAAAAATCCTTGTAGTTTTTTTTAACATATCACAAACTTGAATTCTGTGACACAAATCTAAAATGACAATGAGATTATCTTCTTTTCTGTCCTTGAAGCAAGGAAGAGAGAGAAAAGTTGCCATTATTTGGGGGCTTGGATTTTGAGCACATAAAAATAATTTTCTATACCATTTTTCATAAGCTTAGTAGTCTAGTCAATCAAATTAAAGAAGAAAATAAAATGTGATATATATGAATGCATCATGAAATTAAAATAAAATATTTTCTATTTTAATAATCTTCTTGCCATTAAATCAACTATAACTAAGGTTTGTTTGTTTTTAAAAATTATGGAATTTAAAAACCTATAATAATTAAAAGACAAAAGAATTTTAAATAATAATTCATTAATTAAATCCAAGGTAATAATTAAGTATCTAATATTGGTTCATAAGTAACTATTACATATAATATGGCTAGCCAAAATAATTTACTAACTAATGGAAAGTGTCATTCAATTTCTTGTTCTGAGCTAGAGAGAAGCACAGATGCTGAATTAAGTCACTAGATTCTGAAGTTTGAAATGAAATCTGTTGTTTTCCTATAATAGTTAAAATAAAAGTTGCAATGACTTCAGAATGCATAGAAGTTAATTATATAGCTAAGATCTGGGCTTGAATTCTGTGAAATATGTGCCTCAACTCCTCTAAAATAACATTTTCATGAGTATTTGCCACTGATCAGATAATCCATTATGTTGGGATTAGTATTATGAACTAACTAGTGAGAATGTCTGTCCCTTCTTAATCAGATAACAGAAAAACAGAGGTAGAAACGTTTCTAAGGTAATCATCATTTCCCAGCAGGGTGTATATATTGGTGTATGTGGGTTGAGGCATATGGGCATGCGTGTATGTTAGTGTGTGCATAGCATATATGTTGACAAGCACATGTCCTTCTGTGAATGTGTGTGTGTGTGTGTGTGTGTGTGTGAGAGAGAGAGAGAGAGAGAGAGAGAGAGAAAGAGGGAGGGAAAGAGAGAGAGAGGACCAAAAGACTGTATGGAACCAGAATGCAGATGGTCTGGTTGCAAATTCCAGAACAACTTGGAGAAGGAGTTAAAACACTCAGGGAACCCTGCTTTATGTGGAATTATAATGGAATCTCAGAAAACTATTAGACTTAAATGAGGAAATACAAAGAAATTTCAGAAGAGTGCCTGGTTCACAATGCTGCTATTTATTTATTACCATTATTGAAATTATTGTAGGCTTTATATGTCATGAATTATCCTAAAATAAAAATAATGGGTCAAATAAGATGTTCTGGAAGCTTTTGGACATACTTCCACTTTAATGTAGTATATTACTCACAACTTTGTGAACAACCCTGGTGAAATACCTTCCCATGATGCCATTTCTACATTTTAAAGGGGGTAGTGTGATGTCTGATGATGCCAGAAGACTTCAAGAAGAATTAATGAATCTGGCTAAAATCTCTACCAAGGCAGATGACACAATATTATTGCAGTGTCTCAATATTTCTTTGCCTTTATGTGTTACTTTGCTTGTCTCTCAAAGCAACCAACAAGGAAACTGTTAAATCAGAGTTCTTCTTCAGAGAGACCTTAAACTTGTGTAGGAGAGAGTAAGTTGAGAAGCAGCAAAATCTAGGAAGACACAAAGAGGAAGTAGAGCTATCAAAAATAAAAATATAATAATACAAATGGCAAATTACTTTCATTTCAAATTATTTTCTTTCATGCTCACAAAAAATGGATCCAATAAGTCACCTCATACTAGATAAAGGAGCCAAAAATATACAATGGAGAAAAGATAGCCTGTTCAACAAATGGTGCGGCGAAACTGGAAATCCATATGCAGTAAAATGAAATTAAACCTCTACCTCTCACCCTGCATAAAACTCAACTCAAAATGGATCAAAGACATAGGAATTAGACCAGAGACCCTGCACCTAATAGAAGACAAAGTAGGCCTGAATCTATGTTGGCTTAGGATCAGACTTCCTCAATAAGACTCACAAAGCACAAGAAATCAAAGCAAAAATCAATAAGTGGGATGGACTCAAACTAAAAAGCTTTTTCTCAGCAAAGGATACAATCAAGAATGTGAAGAGAGAGCCTAGAGAGTGGGAGAAAATCTTTTCCACATGCACTTCAGATAGAGCACTTATCTCCAAAATGTATAAGGAACTTACAAAACTTACACCAAAATACAAAGAACCCAATCAATAAATGGGCCAAGGACCTGGACAGACACTTTACAGAAGACGACACACAGGTAATTAATAAATATAAAAAAGTGTTCAACATCTCTAGTAATTAGAGAAATGCAAATTAAAACAACTCTAAGATTTCATCTTACTCCAATTAGAATGGGTTTTATCAAAAACACAAACAATAATAGATGTTGGCGTGGATATGGGGAAAAAGGCACACTTTTACATTGCTGGTGGAGTTGCAAATTAGTGCAGCCACTCTGGAAAGCATGGAGAATGGAGAATCTCAGAATGGAGAATCCTCAGAAAACTTGGAATGGACCCACCTTTTGACCCAGTTAACCCACTCCTCGGTTTATACCCAAAGGACCTAAAATCAGCAAACTACAGTAACACAGCCACATAAATGTTTATAGCAGCTCAGTTCACAATAGCTAGATTGTGGAACCAACCTAGATGCCCTTCGACAAATGAATGGATAAAGAAACTCTGGTATATATACACAATGGATACTATTCAGCCATAAAGAAGAATATATTATGACATTTGCAAATAAATGAATGGAATTGGAGATATCATGCTAAGTGAAATAAGCCAAGCCCAAAAAACCAAACGTCAAATGTTTTCCCTGATAAGTGGAGGATGATATATAATGGGGTTGGGGGTGGGGAATGAGAGAATAATGGGGAAACTTTAGAAATGTAGAAGAAAATGAGAGGGATGGGGGGTATGAAAAATGGTGGAATGAGACAGACATCATTGCCCTATATGTATGATTACACGAATGGTATGAATCTGCATTGTGTACAACCATAGAAATGAAATTATATACCCCATTTGTGTACAATAAATCAAAATGCAGTCTGTAAAAAATTAAAAGCTAAATAAAAATAATAAAAAATGGAGTATCCAAGGTTATATTATATATTTACATATTTAATTAGGGCTCTTAATATGTCCAGAGTTAACAACCTTAAAACATCAACTCTTACTTTGCTGGTGATATAAAGATGAGTATGTCCTTTTAAATTCAGTAAATATCCTGTGTAGACTTATGTTTTAAATAAATTTTCTTTATGGCTTAATTATTGTCACATTCTTCTTTATGATAGTAATTAATTCCAAGGATTAAAATATTTTATTTCTGAGTTCTATTTAGAAAAAATATATCTCAACAACCAAGGGATGCGGGAGATTTCAATTTCTCAACTTACCATGCTAAATAGACTAAATAACCTAAACTTCTCTCAAAACAGATTGCCATAGCACATACCTGTAATTCCAGAGGCTCAGGATGCTGAGGTAGGAGGATTGCAAGTTCAAAGACAGCCTCAGCAATAGCGAGGTGTTGAGCTACTCAGTGAGACACTGTCGCAAAATAAAAAATAAAAAAAAAGACTGGGATATGACTCTGTGGTTGAGCATCCCTGGGTTCAATCCTTAGCATCAAAAAAACCCAAAAAACAAACAAAAAAAAGGAAATAGACTGTCCAGAGGCCAAAAATAGAAACATCTGTCAAGAAGCTGGTGCTGAAGTTGGTCTGGGGAGGAAGGTGATAGCTTAGGTAATGTAGCTGTTTGTGGTTTGACACTCACAGGGACTGGAGATAATGAGGGGTTCTGATACCTGCATCAGAGGGAAGTCTAGAGGAGCAGTACCGTCTGTGAAAGGCTAGGCAGAAAATATACACACATTCAAAGCAGAAGACAGGGGAGTTTTCCTGTTCTCTATGTATATGAAACTCTAAAACCTTACCTTGGTTTAAGGATCCAATACATAAAACCTATACATCTTGGCAAACCTAAGTCAGGAAATCATGAAGCTTGTCTGTCAGCAGACAAGTGATAACACAGGAACATTTGGCAGAAAGAGAGGAAAGCCAGACTGTAGGTGGCTTTAAAGATTAGGAAATCTTAAAATAAAAAGTGACAAAATGTATAAGTAAGCAATCTACTATGAGTGTGAGTTAGCACTCAGAATAAGTATAGGAATAGAAAACCAAGAACTTAGATAATAAAAGACATAAACTATAAATAGTATGCTTAAAGTGACTACAGACATAATTTTTATAAAAAGATGTATATATAGATGTAAGTGAACACATCACATTCAGTACAGCTGAAGAAGAAAACATTAAACTAGATTACATACAAAGGAAATGCAGTAGAAAAATATAAAGTTGCTGAAAATATTTAAAATTGGTTAGGGGACTGTGTGTAAGCTTGTTGTCATTAGAATAAAAACCCAAAATAATCAACTCAATAAAGGAAAAGGTTGATTTTGTTTCACAGTTTTGGAGATTTCAGTCTTGCTCATGGTGGCCTAGAAGGAAAGAAAAGAGGGGGTTGGAATTGCAATATCCTCTTCAAGGGCACACCCCAGTGACCTCACTTCCTTCCACGAGATCACATCCATTTCTTAAAGGTTTCACCATGTTCTGCCATCTTGACCAACCATTTAACAGATGGGTCTTTGGTGATGGGGAACACTTATCCAATCATTGCAGAGAAGTAGAGAATAGAATAAGAGGAATGATAGAAAGGATGAAAATAAAGATAATCAACTATGTTAGTATTTATGGAAATGACTGCAAATATTATAAATTTGGTGAATATCATAAATTCTTAGAAGAAAAATGAGAGTATGATTAAAAAAATTCACAGCTTCTACCATAAGAATAATCAAAGAAAACAAAACATTTGAAAGCAACCAGAAGAAAAGACAGATTCACTACCAAAGAGTAAAATTATGGTGGCAACTGATTTCTAAAACAACAGTAGAATATCAAAGATAATGGATAATACTTTAAAAAGATTAAGTGCAAATAACTACCTAGAATCCTATGCTCAGTATTGTCATCATCTATATTGAAAAGTAAAATTAATGAATATACTAATTTATTACTAAAAACAAGGAGAGTCTTCTGCTACTGATCATAACTAAAATAAGTAAGAGATACACTTGAAGAATATAGAAAATGAGACCAGAGAGGCAAGCAAAGACATTGGAAAGCATGCTACTAATAAGCATTGTTAGTATAAAACAATAGTCATTATAATTAATACTTTATAATGCATAAATCAAGATGACTCTAAAATATTGTACAGCACATTAGTGAACAGAATGAAAGTTACACATCAAATTAGGTACAGGTGAAGAGGAAAACACTGAATTAGAGATCAAGTTTGACATCCTTTTATTGTTTAAGAGGTATTGGAAACACTTAACTACAGATGTTAAAATTTGCATTTTGGAAATATGCACTTGCAGAAATTATGATGAAATATTCTTCAGGTAACTTATTCTGGAAATGTACATCTGCTTATTACAAACAAGTTAAGGGAATTCAATAATGAAAATCAAAGGTACCTCTACCTTAAAGCTGCTTAACTTTGAAAGGCAAAGACATATACAATCTCATACAACAAAATAAATCAAAAAATCCACCTTATCCCAGAGAAATCTAATCTTTCTTACTTACATTTTTTCCTTCCTCCACTACAGCCTTAGGAGGGAATAAAGAGTTACAATAAACATACTTGCTTCCTAAACTCTAAAAATCACTGTGCAGGGCTTTGCCAAAAACACATAACATAAACAGAATCCATTATTCAACATATGCTCGGAGGGCTTCTACCAAGTGTCCTGCAAACTGCCAATACATGTGCTTTACATTAAGTCCACCCAACCAGTCTCCCTTAATACCTAAGAACAACTGTCTGGAAAACAAAATGTGTAACCAGAAAACTGTTTACATGGTTTTCATGCATGTTGCTTTCTTAAAAAGAATAAATAAATAAATAAATATATAAATAAATAACATCTTGTTCCCTTACTGTTAGCACATCAGTTTCTGAATACAAAAAGAAAAAAATGTGAAAACATAAGGACCACAAATTTAAAAAAAGAAAGAAAGAAAGAAAGAAAATCAAAGCTTTCAGGCTTGGCATTCAACCATCCAAGGAACAATCAATCTTCACATGTGAGAAACATAAATTCACAAGATAACCAGAGCTATTGAAGAAGTGATTATAGGATCTATGTTGCTATTGAAAGAAAAAATATTCCAAGTAGAATAAGGGCAACAGAAAAGAACATGATTGAGAAGAATAATTACACAAAGAATAGATCAAAACATATTACTTAAAATAAAACAAAACACTATTTTGTTCTGTTAAAAAGAACCAAAAATTGGGAGAGAGAATGAATTAGTGAGCTTTTGACAAGTCTTTCTTTAACAGAAAGTCGTTGAGTCTGTAAGAAGTGGACTGACATCTAAGGCTGTTAAGCATCCATGCTATTCAGAATATTCCTGGGAAGAATAACTTGGAGGTACATCAGAGTCCAATCATACCTTTTGTAAAGCATCAGTGTGGCTGTCTTTCTGCTTTCATGTATGGCCAGCCAGTATAACAGTTAAATAATCTATCATACTTCACTACGTTTTCTTTCACAGTGCTTGAAGCCAGCAGTGAACAATGATACATTCAGGAACATTATTTTTGAACAGGTATGAGGTGCATGGGATCACTCTTTTTTTCCATCTGTCCATGGCAAGTTCCCAGTACTGCACATCAAAGATTATAAAAATGTGTCATCCCACATCACATTGGAAACCCTTACAGCTTGCGGTTCCAACTTACTATATGATGTTAAAGAACCTTATAAGGTGATATTATTGTAACTGCCTAAGAATTAAGCTGTGACATCTAGCATGGCTCTACAGAATTTGTCAGCATGTGGTAAATAATCTACTTTTTGCACAATGAGCACAGAGTGAAAGGATCATCTATGGATCATATATGACTAACATTCAGAAAAATCAAGTACAAGGCATCTCTCAGGCATTTGAGACCTATATGATTTGGGGATAATCCTATTTGACTCTGTTCCCTTATCTTCAAAATGAGAAAAATAATAAAATCACTGCCCCACATATCTCACAAAGCAGAATTAGGTGAAAATCAAAGGACAGAACATAATGAAATTAGTTTATTGACTAAAAAGAGGTATTTTACTTACTCCCCCAGAGTACAATTAGTGAATTTCTTCTACTTTTTGCAGGTACTCATTTATACATGATTCTAATAAAATGATGCAACATTGAAATAAAATGATTCAAACATTCTATTTGAAGAAACAAACTCCATAAAGTTCAGAAAAATAATTTATTTTAAAAATTAGCTATTAAGATTATTGTATCCAGGGGAAATAACATCAGCTCAGAATTCTAACACATAAAACTTTGTATTTTGTTGCCAATTTATTTCCAATTTTAGTTGTTTAAAAACAACTTTGATCTTTATTCCACAAATTATGCAGAGAGGGAACATACACAATTATGATGGATAACAAAAGTATGAACTCAATTTTCAGTCCTTAATTCTTATCACTAACCTATATCCAAGTATTTTAATCTGTGGGACCATGATCCAGTTGCTTTGTCCTTTTTTAACAGTTTTATTGAGGAAAAAATTCAACCATTTAAGTGCACAATTTTTAGTCAGTGATGCTTAATAAATTTACAGACTTATGCAACCATTCTGTAATTCAGCTTTAGATCCATGTCATCACCCCCCAAAATCTTAAGGTTGTTTGTACTCGATCCCTAGCGTAACTCTTAGTCATAAGCAATAGGATAATCTGCTTTCTGACTCCAAATATCTGCCTTTTCCAGAATGTTTCTATAAATGGAATCATACACTATATGGTCTTTTGCATCTGATTTTTTATTAGCACAGTATTTTTGAGATTCATTCATGTAGTAGCATGTGTTGGTAACTGGTTATTTTTATTGCTAAGCCATATTTTATGGATATGTCATCTTTGTTTATTCTACGGTCAGTTGATGGACATTTAGATTGTTCTCATTCTTTTGGCGATTTTGACTAATGCTTCTATGTGCATCATAATTGAGTTTTATGGGTGTGTACATGCATAGAGTGCTTATTCAGCCTTGGGGAAACTGGTTCAGGTTGAGCACCCCTAATTTGAAAATACACTCAAAATGCTCCAAAATCTGAAACTTCTTGATAGTCAACAAAAATTTTCACAAAGTTTTAGATTTTGGAGAAGTTCCAATTTCAGATTTTCAGGTTAGAGGTGCTGAAAACTTATGTAAATATTCCAAGAGAAAAAAAAAAACTCCAAAACTGGAACACAAATAGTCTAAGGGATACTCAAAGTATACTAAAATGTGCAAAGCATAAATTCAGATTCTCTAGGTGTCAATTTTTGTTCTAAGTTTCAGGAAAAGAGAGACAGAACTGCAGAACTACAAAGAACACTCAGATTCTGGAGTTGGGTTCTTTGAGACTCCAATATTTTAATAATTCTAAAATAGACAAGTCATTAACTTCTTCGGTTTACTCTACTGAAGAATGAGGCTAATAACAATGATCGCCTTTTCAGTTTGTCAGGAGTGTTGGATAATGCAGCACCATGTCCTCAGGAGGTTAACTATTATCATAACTATGTACCAGATCATCACGGAAATAAAAGAGTAGTAATGCTAATAAAACAAGATGCTAAAAATATTTCTGAATTGATGTTTCCATTAAGGGATGCAAATTTCATTCTTCATTAATACAGTAGATTATCAAACACAAGCAACACCTGTTTTTATATGGAGAGTAACAAAATACTTATCTTCCAATCTGGCCACTACCACAGTCATAAGTGGAGAAGTAATGCTAATAGCCTCTGACTGCAAGATAGAACATCACTGGGTACGGAGACAAAAAGCAAATTAAATCTCTATCATTGGGTTCCATTCTTCCTGCTATCACATCCTCATGAATGTGACATTAGACACACGACAGTAGAAAGGGAACAAAAAATAAATACAGCAATTTGTAGCTTATCTAGCTTCATTTATTTATTCAACAAATATGGACTGTACATTATGGTCCAGGAGCATATCTTAATCCTTCAAAAAAGAGTAACTTTTTTAATCTTCACAACAATTGTGTGAATTAGTATCTATTCATCATCTACACTTTGAAATGAGTTAACAGGCAGCGAGACAGTGAGCGATCTGACCAGTGTCACAACTACTAAATGTAGAGCTAATTTTCAAACCAGACAACCTGGCTCCAGGGTTTCCTTTCATATCACATGTTAGACAAATTCTCTTGGCAGAATTGAAATATCTAAATGAAGTAAAACATATTTTTGGAAAAGAAAAGTGGAGGCTGGGGGTGTAACTCAGTCATAAAGTGTTAGCTTAGCATGCACAAGACCCTTTACAAAGAAAAAAAAAAAAGGGTGGGGGGAAGCATGATCAATTTTATTCTATGAACAGACCAATTTCCTTTATTAATATTATTTGATTTACTTTAAGCCTCAAGAAAATATTTCTTTCAAAGAGGAATGAAATAAGCATGTCTAAATTGTAATTTGCTTTCTGTTTCATGTTAAATTCTCTTATCCTTGTTTGTTTATTTCTGCCATACTGAAAAATTGAAAAAGAAGGAACTGAGTGATACACCCAAAGTATACAGCTAGTAAAAAGTGAAAGTGGGTTTCAAAAACAGCATTTTAAACCCACAATCCATACGCTGATGATTGCACTAAACTGCTTCTCACTGCCTCCCAGGAAATCAGGTCACTTACAAGAGAATCTTTAGCAAGAATGAATTAGGACATAGAAAATAATTACATAAAACTACCAAGAAACATCAAGGCATGATAGATATGATTTATGCATCACAATTTGTCTGTTACCAGTTATTCTGCTCTAACAAAACTGGCCACTTTTATGTGTCTCTTTTTGTCTTCACTGAGGAGTCTTGATTGGGACATTTTTTTTTCCTGTCTATCCTAAAATAACTGCAGTGACAGCATATATTCACATGGTGGTATATCCTGTAAACAGGTGACAATAAATGCATCTGTAATCCAAGGACTAATTCATGTTATCTTTCACTTTTCTATGGAAGGATTATTCCCACATTATTTCCTAACCCTAAGATATAAAATATTTTGTCTTTGTAAGTGCACAGTATTCATTTTTTATTGTTCTTTCTCCCTACTGCATACTTTTCAATGTGCTAACATTAAGTTTCTGCAAATCAAATTCTATTTTGACACATAGCCTTTTAAAGAAGAACAAAGAGGAAACCATGCAGAAAGTGCTAGATGTAAAGAGTGTGAGAAGTTGCTAAAATACGGAATACTGGCTTTTAAAAAATGCATACTTGTCATACTTTGCTCTCAGATGACAATATCAGAATAATGAGTAAGGCATTTCTTCTGCTCTCTATAGCCTTTCTGTCTCTTGGGAACAACCCTAGAGCTTCCAAAGGTAGAAAAAGAACAAGCTGAGCTATAGAATTTCTTTCCTTCAATCCATACACACTTATTGTGCTGTTAACTTTTCTAGATCTTGAGAACTCAGAAATAAAAGAGGTAGATAAGACCCCCATACTCTTAGGCAGGGCTTACATTTGACAGGTAGAGAGAGAGAAAACACAGAACAAAACAAACACACAATGGAGGTGTCCTGGAGTGGTAAGTGCCATGAAGATACTATAGGTAGAATGTGGGATGCTTAGAAAGCTAACCATGAGATGGGAGGGACAGACATGATCAGGTAAAGCTCAGGTCAGGTGGTCAGCACAGGTACCTGGAAGAAGGTAGCACATGAAATGAGATTAAAAGAGCAGAAAGGGCCACCCATGTACGTACTGTGCTTATACTTAGTAAGCAAAGGAACTAAAGAGATCAGAGTGGCTTAGTCAAGAAGCTGACAACCAAGGCAATGTAATGACAGAGCCTGGTGGTCTGGGAACCACAGGATTCTTGAACACAGGATGGCATGGATCCTTTTACATTGAAAACAACAATCATTTTTGTTGTGAGTTGTTGAGGGCCATCTTGGACAAGATGGCGCCTGGCAGTGAGCCAAAGGGCACTGGCTACCAAAATAAGGAAGTACCCAAAAGGTTGCTTGCTTACTAGTTCCTTGGAGACTTATGACGTGTTAACGCCATGCTCTAGGATTGGCTATCTAATATCATGCCGCGCGTGGACAGCTCGTGATTCATATAGTGCTATGCTGACATTCCTCTGCATGCTCTCCTGTGTGAGAGAAAGCTTTGCTATAATTGGCTGATAAGCTAGGAGCCTGGGGGAGGAGAGAGGGAGAGGGTAGAAGAAGGGAGATAGTGGCAGAACAAAGGAGGCAGAAAAACAGGGAGGACGCAATAAATCTCTTCAACTAAAGATTGGTGGTGTCTCCTTTCTCCGTGCCGGTTCTGCTGGATGGAACAGTGAGTAGGAAAATAAATTATGGAAAAGCAAGAGACCTATGTAAGGGCAGTGTCCTTGCAAGATGAGGGTGGCTGGTGTGCAGTAGTGAAGATGGTGAAAGGAAGGATCCAGGACATATTTTGGAAACAATTTGACAAGACATTCTTTAGTATTGGATGTGGAGAATGAGTAAAAGGGAGAAAGAAGAACTGTAATCAGAGTTTTGGCCCAAGCAACGCATCACATGATGAAGTAATTTACAGACACAGAGGAAATACAGGGAGAAATAGCATTGTGGGGATGGATATTGATTCTAAAGTTCTTCATTTTTTTTGTCAGAGAGGATGTGGGTCTCACTGTTACCCAGGCTGGTCTCAAACTCCTGAGCTATCCTCTTGTCTAAACCTCCCAAGGGCTGATACTACAGACTCAGGCCACTGTGCCCTCCTAAAGATCTAATTTGACATGTGTCTTTTAAGATGCCTATTAAACATCAATGGCGATGTTGAATGGGCTAAAGACATAAATTTGGTTGTTTACATGTAGTTGGTGTTTAAAGCTATGAGATTAATGAAATCAACAAGAAGAAGCAAGATGGTGTGTTAGTTAGCTTTTTGTCACTGTGACCAAAATACTTGACGCAAACAACTTGGAGGAGGAAAGGTTTATTTTGTCCCAAAATTTCAGAGACTTCCATCCATGATCAGCTGATACCATTGCTTTGATCATGAGGGAAGACATGATATCACAGCAGAGAAAGGCTGCTCAGTCCACGGCAGCGAGAAGCACAGAGAGAAAGAGAGGAAGGAGCCAGGTACAAGGTATAGTCACCAAGGGTCAGTGCCTAGTGACTTACTTGGTAGAGTCATGACCTATCTGCTCCCAGTAATCCATTTAAATTATTAATCCATCAAATGGATCGATTCACTGTCAAGGTCAGTGCCTTCATGATACAATCACATTCCCAAAGCCCCACCCCTGGAACTAAATTTAAACATAAACTTTTGGAAGATATTCCAGGTCTAAACCATAACGGGTGAGAAGTGTAGAAAGATGAGTGGGTGGGGAAGCAAGGTACAGAGGAGGGAAAGGATAGGAAGGGACAATGCCTCAACATTTAAAGGTTAAGGAAACAAGAATTCATCCAAAAGCACTAACTAATGAGAAGTGGCCAGTAAGATAGAAAGGAAAATGTGCATCTAATGCACAGAACCATGACAGATAACATTTTAACGACAATAATCAAAACATAGAGCTCTTCACCATTTTTCTTACACATCATTGCTGTTATAGCAGTTTCACTGACCGACGACACGGGTCAAACAGAGTTACTCCTTTGTTGATTATGACTGGGTATAAAGTATAGTTCTCTGGAATAACTTTCAGAGTTGTTTTGATTTGATAACAAAATCAAGCCACCCCAAATAATAAGCATATTATTTTCTGCAGGTTATCAATTTCAGACGTGCCCATCTGAGGAGAATTGCAATCTAACCATGAAGCTGATTGCTGATCTGCCTGGTTAACCACTGTAACTGCTGGCCTTGCTGTCACTCTGTTCCATAATTCCTCATGGTTATCATAGTCAAGGTCACTCTTTGTGACAAATAATTTAGGATTCATTTAATTCACTGCTTTATTAGGAAATATCACAATCTTGCAGAAGTTATGGTGTCCGTTTCTCAAATTCTTCTTTTCATTTCACTAAACAAGCCACTTTGCCGTGGCTTGCTGATTCATTATGCATTTCTTCTTCAGACCTTCAGATAATGAGGAATATTTATTTTACTTTTAACACCTCTATATTATCATATGTTTTTATTTGATGAACGTCAATTTGTTAACTTTCATTCTTTGATTTACTTCCAACTCAAACAGAAAAATAATTTTGTGAATAATCATTTCCTCTTGTATCATATGTTTCTATTGCTGATATGTTTTACTCTTCTACCATATCATGAGCATATCAAGGGCAGACCTGTGCCTTACTTTTTTATTATTATTTTTTGATTTATTGTATACAAATGATATACTGTGATGGGCTGACGGATCTGGCTCCATGAGAATGTTATAGGCCAGACTACAAGGGAAATGACTAAACAGACTCCATTTTGCTCTGAGACTCCACCTTATATAGGAATTAAGCTTCTCCCATGGGACACACTGCCTCTGTACCCATCAACAATTGCTTAGCTTCTTCCATGGGATCACCCCGCCTCTGCCCATCATCAGTTACTTAGAATGGCATGTTTAGCAATACCAAATGACAATTCTTATGTGATAAAAAATTGTTCTCTTTTGATTCTATTTCTCCTAAACAATGCACCATGTGAACAGTGACATCAACAATGATTGTGTGGATATTAGTAACCATTCTTTAATTTGTACCTAGGTAAGGGTCGTTTTGACCCACTTCCCCTCTGCTGATGATTTCATGATGTTAGTTTGTAATTTTGAATCATAGCAACAGACACTTACGATTGATGTGATTTTTGGTATAAGAACCCCTCAACACTATGGTCAGGGCTATTCTCCCAATAGCCATTTTTTGGGGCATTGTGTGAGAGTCAGCCGGCCAGCTTAATAAAGACTCTCAAATTTGGACTTCTCAGTGGTGATCAGTCTGTTCTTAAGTTGTGCCCCATAACAATACAGCTTTCATTTCTCTGGTTGTACACCATTTGTGTAGTCATACACGTACATAAGGTAATGATGTTTGTCTCATTCCACCATCTTTCCTTCCCCTGCCCCCTCCCCGCCCCTCATTTCCCTGTACACAATCCATCCTTCTTCCATTCTTCCCTTACTCTCTCCAACCCCATTATGTATCATCATTCACTTATCAGAGAAAACATTCAGCCTTTGGTTTTTTGCGATTGACTTATTTCACTTAGCTATTCTCCAACTCCACCTATTTACCTGCAAATGTCATAATTTTATTCCTCTTTATGACTGAATAGTATTCCATTGTGTATATATACCACAGTTTGTTTATCCATTCATCTATTGAAGGGCATCTAGGTTGGTTCCACATTCTAGCTATTGTGAATTGAGCTGCTATAAACATTGATGTGGCTGTGTCACTATAGTATGCTGATTTTAAGTACTTTGGGTGTAGACCAAAGAAGTGGGATAGCTGGGTCAGATGGTGGTTCCATTTCAACTTTTCTAAGGAATCTCCATACTGCTTTCCAGAGTGGCTGCACCAATCTGCAATCCCACCAGCAATGTATGAGTGTACCTTTTCTCCACATCCTTACCAATACCTATTGTTGCTTGTATTCTCCATAATAACCATTCTAATTGAGGTGAGATGAAATCTTAGGGTACTTTTGATTTGCATTTCTCTTATTACTAGAGATGATAACTCATTTCTAGCATAGTGATTAGTACAAAGTGCATGTTCTATCAAGTATTGAATCAATGAATGAATGCAAGAACTTTTTAGATTAGTTCAAACTGTTAATTTTTAGTTTGATAAAAATGGTAAAGAACCAGAGGACTGCTTTGTTATATTTTAAATTGTACAATGAGGAGAAATTTCCCTATTTCTGAGATTCAATCAGTTCCTCAAATTTTCAATTTCCCTTTATTGGGGGCTAATTTTCATTAGTATGCTAGTATATTAATGAACCATTTTGAGTGACAACTGCTACTCAATTGGATTGTTTTAATCCTCAGAAACTAGCAATGCCATTAAAATCAGTAGCTACATTATACGATGGTTCTCTTTTTTGTCCAATGCAGCAAACACTGCATATATTTAAACAAAATTTATAGTCCCTATAATAATAATGGAAAGACATTGCAAATTCTTTATTATTGGTTTTACTAGTCAACTTTATAATTACTTCATCAGTGAATTCATCATTTTTAATCAGCTAAACTCAATGGATCTCAACCTTTTTAAATAAAAATTATAACTGAGTTTAAGGACTTCTGTCACTGATAACTTCATCAGCTATCTAAAAGGCATAAAATTTGTACTTGAGGGGATGATGTTTGAAACAACAACCAATATCTACAAAAGACTGTTTCTAAATATATTGCCAATTTGGCACCAACTTTCTATACTCAAACAACTTGTGCATCAATCTAGCACCTTCTATGCAAAAATAAATATATAAATTGCCTAGTTGTTGATTCATCAAGACTTTATTCCAGTAGAAAAATCTGGGACTATGACACTTTCACTTTTAAAAAAAAAAATTTCTGTAAAAAGCAAGTGAAACAGAATGCATGGGAATTTCATCCTGAACTTTCTGGTCCACTAAGTCAGCTGAAGGGATTAGGAACTGAGAACAAATAAGTAATTTGCCTATTAATTACTTGGCAAGTTAATCTTACTGCTAGAATTTGAAATTCAGAAATCTTAATTTCTATTTGTATTTTTACGCACAACATTATTTAATATCGGATATGCGGCATCATGTCACAGCAAATTCATAGCTTATAAAAAAAAAAGAAAGCAAGAAAAAAAAAAAAAAGCATCTCCAAGTATTTCTCCATGGGTCTTGCCTAACAGTGTTATGTAGATAGATATAGATGGGTTTTTAAATTTGTTTTTTCTCCTTTTTCTCCTTATCTTGCTATAATCAACAATTTACCCTTACTTTCGTTTCAGTATACTTTTTCCACTTATAAAGTGCTGTAACAGTTTCTAATGTACCTCCAAAGAAGCATTTGGCTGAGAAGATAAAAACTCCAAGTAACATTCCCTCCTTTATTATAATAACTACAACACATAAAAACAAAGTTTTGATTTATAACATGACTCCTAACAAACTTAAGGAAAATGTATGATTGCTACAAACTTAGAAATGAAAATATTTTATTAATTATATTCTTACATTTACTATGCACTCATTTAGAAAAAAAAATTAACAGGTGTTCAACCACAAAAATCAAAACTACTCACAGGAATTCATTTCAAGTAGTTTTCCCAAATGCAGGACAAAAAGATCTGAGGACCAAGTGAGAATAATGATTGCAAATATGTCAATATATGTGAAGTATGAGACATCACCCAGGTTATCTGTGATATTTGGTTTTAAATATAAGTTGCTCTTTAAATTCAATAGTTGACTGAACATGACATCTTTCAGATTTTTTCAAGAACTAGAAAATTTTATTATCTATATTTAATACAAACAATAACTAGAGTCCTATACAGAAAAGAAGTTCAAAATAAAATTATTGTTCCAGAAATATCAATGAGCAATAGATCCCATATTTTTTTCATAGTAAAACATGTGCAGCTTATTGTTAAAGGGAAAACAGAAAATTGTAATGAAAGAATGCTGTCAACCTTAACTGTGTGTGTTTTTACTTCATTAGGAATCCACAGCTGCTAAGGGTAATGATCCTTCTTATGGTCACATATGGTGCAACCTAGACTATCCCTGAATTATGAACAAGTCCTGTGTGCCACAGATCAATATCTTTAACATAAACAACAAAAATGAGCATTGACTTAATATTCCATTTTAAATTAGCTCATATTTTATGAACTATTATTTTTTTAAATTTCCTGCAGTCAGTACATAGAGAAATAAATTATCAAAATATGAACTGGTTTTTTGTTCTTAGAAAGTGTGAGTAACATAAATTCATTAATTTTGACATCTTGAAATTTAAATTCTGCCATTTAAAAAATACCATAAAAGCTCCTTACAATATCTATGGAGTCCTACAGGTAAATTTTGATGAAATGTATGATATTATAGTTACTTTCACCTGTGGAATTTTAAACAAAAACACTGAAAATACGATGTATAAGATAATGTGTTATGTTTGTTATTCATGATCATTATTTATTGATTTTAATATTCAAAGAGATCTTCTGTACATAGGAAATGAGAGGTTGGACTTCTGCATGTTTCCTGGAAATGCAGGTAGGTACTGTTCAAATCCCTAAGAAACATCATGTCAAGGTGGGGTTGACTTCCAGGCATTTCTTGGTCCTGCTGTCATTGTCTGCCTGCAGCACTTTTCTCTGTTTCATCAAGTGGGGAAGTGGGAGTAGGTTATAAAACTTTAGTTAAAAAATATTGGAGAACTTTTTAAAATATTACATTTACTTTCACCTTTCCTAAACACATGGAACTGAACAAAGTACTAGAGGTTAGGAATGAGGTAGGTGCTAATATCAGCATGAAGCCTAGGACGTACTGGTGAAATTTTATTTACGCATATATGGAAAAGATGAGCCAACATATGAACATGTCCATAAGGATGTGAATGTGAAGTAACACTTACTGCGAGTGAAAAACATAAGAGCTATGAGTATAGATCAGTCAATCAAATCTTGAAGAACTGGGCACCGAGATTTTCTGAAAACAGAACACTATAGCAAGCACTGGGAACCTTCTTCCGATGAACACTGAATCATCACTCAGGGCTGTGTAAGTACTGCTGCCCAGTGAGTTACACAGACAAATCAGGACAGTAGGGACAATGATCAGGAAGAAAAGGGGCAGTCCATCATGACACAGCAACTGATATAGACAGCCTAAGAAGAGTGTATAGAGGAGAATCAACAAATAAGAGAGTAACATGCAAATATTGGAAGGGACAGCTTGTCTCAGGAAACGTAAGCTCATTGTCTGAGGTGCCCGTGGCTGAACCAACCTGAGGTAATTGCTCTGAAGTCATATGAACCAACAACTATACTAAATCTGAGTGATAAATAAAGCATTAACACAGAGGGCAAGTGTTTTCTTGTGCAGTGACACTATAAAGTTTCTAATTCCTTTATCTTTCATACACTCATATGAAAGATGGTGGAATGAGACTGACATCATTACCCTATGTACACGTATGATTACATGAACGATGCGAATCTCCATTGTGTACAACCATAGAAACAAAAAGTTGTACCCCATTTGTGTACAATGAATCAAAATAAAATCTGTAAAAATTAAAAAAATAAAAAGATTCTAATACCCAAAAAAGAGTTGTAGACCATGGCCTGTGAGGTTGAACTCCATCCAGATACGTAGATGGCGCCTCCTGGTGGGTGCAGCCTCTCATGGCTGCCTTGTGCCTTTGGTAACATCCTCCCCTAACACTGCAGCTTCTGTACCTTACACTTGTTCGAACTAGGATGTATAAAAGGATAAGAGCTTAAATCATTCGGTCTGCTCAATTATTCACTCATTTGTTCATTGACTCCTTATTGTGCTGGGTCAGAAGTAAGAAGGCAAAAATGAATGAGAAAGTCGTCTTTCTCAAGAGCTCAAAAGAACTACTAGCATGGGGTGGGAATTGAGAAAGGGCATAGCATCCTAGGTTCCTTGCTGCTTCACAGGCTATTACTGATTTTCCTTAGCAAACTTGAAAATTAAGTAGAGAAAATCTAAGTTTTATATTTGTATTAACTCAAGGCATTTAGCTTCATCATTTATCCATCCATGGATATATTCAATAAATACTCATACAGCACTTACTATGTGCTAAGAATTCTTGCACATTGTTGAGAATATGGAAATAAATAAAACAGAATCTCTGCCCACATATTTATTATGCACACATGGATCACAGGATACATTTCTGTCAATGATCTATTATGAAGTTTGAATGCAAACTCTTAAATAAAAATAATAAGCTAAAGAATAGCCTTATTCACGTACTTTTTGTATTATTACTAAGTATTAACTCTATGGTTAAACATTTAAAAACATCAAGAATCAAAAATGTAGGGAATGTTCAAACTTTCCAATTGCATTTCACATTAAATCTGCAACGAAAAATCCTAGCAGTATTAACAACAATCAAAGATTCATAAAGTTATAATGCTCAAGTGGAAAAGTAAAGAATTGGTAAAAATTACACTATTTTAATATTTCTGAAGAAATTTCTTACTTCTGTTCTCCTCCTCTCCCCAAAAGTATTTATTAAAAAGCAAGTCCCTGAAGACCTATATAATAGACTTTTCTCTTGAACACTGATGCCTCCCTGTTTCTTCCTAGCAAGAAACTAGAGGATGCTGGTAAAGATATGGATTCCAAAGTCAGACTCACTAGCTGTGTAAATCCAGGCAAGGTCCCTACTTTGCTGTTCCTCTTCTCTGCTCCCTGAAAGGGAAGTAAAAACTAGTACTACCTTCCTAGGGTTAGTGTGAGAATTGAGTGAGCTACCCCATGGAAGAGTTTAACACTTTGATAGCATATCCTAAGTGCTTACAAATTGTTTGATGTGGTTTCTATCATTAAGTTGGAAGAACATTATAGTAATGACACAAGTCAGATCTGTACTCACAAAGGTTCTCAAAACATTTTGAATGGATAAGTCTGAATCAACACATAAGCCTGGACACTAATGTAGATGTTACATACTCTCTATGTAGTACAGTTGCAGACCAAGCTGCAATAGTTGGTGCCCACAAGTTCCTCATAGTAAAGCACAAGAGCCAAACTCTAAGTGCACTGCCAGAATTCCCCAGTTTCATAATTACCATTTTTTCCATTTTGACAGGATAGATTTTGTTCGGTTGCTTGGCTGAGATGGTCTGGCTTTGCACAGTGGAAAAAACTATTACCAAACCATTCAGGCCATAACTTGTGATCTGATTCAGCAGTAGAACTTTCCTGCCAACGACAAGCTGAACAATCCCTTCCCTCATTCCCCTCATGTACTTTAGACATTCTCAGACAAGGCTACCAAACCATCGTGGAAAGGTTTCAAAGTTATCTGCTATAACTGCTAGAAGTGAACCATTAAACTGTATTTCAGTTATCCAGAGGAAGATGTCCATTTTGGATGGAAACCATCTAAATGTTACACTTGGCATAGATTATAATAAAATAACCAAAGGGTAGTGTGAATTTGTTAGAGGGAAGAGTACCAACCCAAATTCCTGACAAATGTGCATTTACATTTTTGGCCTTTGTAGAAAAAATCAACATCCACAATTTGTTTTGCTAACTCCACCCTGAGCATGTGTTTATATTTTCAACATCAAATTGAAAAAAACTAAAAAATAAAACAACCCCTCAGTATAGAACAGAATGAATAGATTTCTTGGGTAATGTGATAGGTTTTCCGATGTGCTTGCCATGTTAGCTTATCTCCCTTATGATCAATGACATACATTGGCAAAATGTGTCACATCACAGGGTCAAAGTCTTATTATAGTAGAAAAATTGTCTCTGTATTAAACCATCAGATTTACCTAGGAATCAAACATACATCTATCATCTACAAGCTGCAAACATCCATCAATTGAATCCATGTGTGTGAAAATGCTTTGCTAAGGAAAGCTCTATTCAAACGCTAATCATTATCCAACTGGCTGCACTAAAAGTTCCTTCAGGGATGTGATAACCTCTTACTCCTCTTTATGACACAGGCCTCTGAGAATCAAAGAAAATCTGTTTATTGGCTTAAATACACTTAATTAATGTTCAGTTCTTACACTAAGCACAGTGTGTTATTGGAATTGTAGTCCAGATTTCTTAACTAATCCGTGTGCTTGGGTATAAACAATTAAAATGCAATTTAGTCTCATTTTTAGTGACCATTATCTAAATGTGTTACTGTCTTAAAGAGAAAGTATTTATATCACTACAGTATTGAAACTGAATGAAGAGCCTCAGGAAAGCCTACAATATAAATAAATTTTAAAGATTGAATTTAACTACATAATATATGGTATATGTAAAGAAATTTTATGAAATAAGTAAAATATTAAAAGTTTGGCTTATGACTTAACTATTTTGTCTCCAATGGAAATCTGCATTTAAATTACTTGGCAATGTTTTGTGAGGACTAAGTCATGAATTTTAGTAATATGCTAAAGACTTATTGAAAAAAATATAAAGCCTGACCTTTCATAGAACAAAATAAAACATTTCAAGATTTAAAAGAAAAAACAGAAAAAAATGAAAACTATGAGCTTTCAAGTTTAAACAAATTTCAACTTAAGTGCACTGAAAAGAGCAACTATAAAATCTTACTATAAAACCTCATGTTTCTCCTTTATAAAATACCAATGCCAGTTTTAAATGTCTATTGTGTGATTGTTCAGAAAACCAACAATTAAATAACAAATCTAATTCTTTTTTTTGTGGGGTTGCAGTACTGGGGATTGAACACAGAGGCAGTCAGCCACCGAACCACATCCCCAGTCCTAACTTGTATTTTATTTAAAGACAGGGTATCACTGAGTTGCTTAGCACCTCGATTTTGCTGAGGCTGGCTTTGAACTCATGATCCTCCTGCCTCAGCTTCCCAGGCCACTGGGATTACAGATGTGTGCCACCACACCCGGCTACACATTGATTCTTGATTTATAATTTATTTCACTTTACTCATACTGGGGCAAGATGTATTACAGCCCTAATGCATGTAGATTCCTGGGCAAATGAAGCATTATATGCTCTTCAATCTGTTGAACTACTAACTGAATGTTTTGTCTGTAATCTTCATAAAGTATTCATGACACTCATATGTCTTCACCCAAAAGAAGCTTGAGTTACAGAAATAGTACAGAGTGAATTATCTTTTCGATCACCTCTGTAAAACACAAAGGTTAAGTTTTCAGGATTAAAATCTAATTATGTTATTATTAAGAGATGATTTTTAATTCCTGCCATTTTGATTTATTTCTAGTGTTCAAATTGGACTTGATTCCTCTTTAATTGACTATCCTTCTAGTTTAATTCCTCCCTATGCTAGCTTTCATTTTTATTTTTGATTTATTCTTTAATTGAGTGTGTTTTCTAGTGTAGGCTTTCTAGTTTTGAATTCTTTGAACTTTTGCTTATCATGAAAGGTTTTATTTCATATCAATTCTGAAGCTTAATTTTGATGAGTATAGTATTCTTGGTTGGCATCCATTTTCTTCCAGAGTTTGGCATGTATTATTCCAAGACCTCCTAACTTTGAGGGTCTGGGCTGAGAAACCAGTTGAAATTCAAATTGCTTTACCTCTAAATGTGAACAGTCATTTATCTCTTGCAATTTTTAAAATCCTATCCTTACTCTATATGTTAGACATTTTCATAATTATGTGTCTTGGAGTAGATATAATGTGACATTGTATATTTGGATTTCTGTGAATTTCACCATCATGTACATCCATAAGACACTAATTAAAAAAGAAACTATAAGTAAATAGCAGCAAGATCAGCAGAGGGAAGGGAACAGGGGAGGGAGGAGGACAGGGAAAGGAGAAGTACTGGGACTGATTAGCACAAATTATATTCTGTGCTTTCATAATTATGTCAAAATGAATCCTATTTTCATGTATAACTTAAAAGAACCAATAAAAAATTAAAAAATCTAATTACATCATTTGAGGACTCAGTTTCAAAGGAATAAGTGCATCAGTACTCATTAAAGGTGACTTCAAAGTTTGCGGCATCAATGTTACAAACACACAATGCAATCAACGCAATTGTATTTATTAGCATTTTACAACACAAAATAATTTCAAAAAGAGTCAAATCAAATAATATATATTTTTCATTTTTTTCCCTTTAAAGTAAATTCAAGCTCTAATTAAACTAAAAACTCATGTTACGATATTAGGTATTCAGGGTTTAAGTAAAGAGGGTATTTCAAGGAGGTATTTAATTTTGGAACAGTTACCTTTATAAGGCAGGAGAATTTATTCAATAAGCATTATCAAACAGAAGGACACCAGTGGAGAAAACCCTTCCGTCCTTAATTTATGCAGTAAAGTGTAAGGATGGCCTTTCTACCTGCTTTTGCAGAATAATGGTTCAGAACACATATATGGTCCTCTGAGGGTTCCACAAACATCCAGGGTTAGGCTGTGCAGAACTGCCTGAAGTCACATGTCTTGTTTATTGAATGCAGGCAGAGCAGGACAAGCCACAAGACCAAAGGCACCGGTGCTTCGGGAAGGCCTGAGAATTTGGAAAGCTAAGTGTTGTGCAAAAAGAAACACTGAAACCAGGAAACAGAATTGAAACTGTGGCAGCATTCCACAAAATTTAAACTATCATTGTTCTAGGAACACCAGAAAAATGGGAAAGAAAATGGAGTGAAGATTTCCAGCTAATCAAAATAACATTTTAATTTTTACTTCTCTTTTCATTGCATGAGTAATGTAGGACATGGACACACATCACTTACACATATCTAATTCTTAACAAAACATTTTCTAAGGTTTGTAAATAATGCACATTTCAGCTAGAGAAAGAAGTAACAACTTCACGGCAATTACTTTAAACCTCATATTTACACTTACATTTTTATTTTAAAGTTTGGATTAATGGGTCTTCATTCTGAGGTTATATTTGTTTCTGCAATAATTTGTCAAATATCCCAAATAATTTGAAAAGAGACACCAAGTGAAGCAACTTGATGAAGTTGAATAACCTTTCTGTTTTATTTTGTTGTTGTTGCTGTTTTTGAAAAAATAGATTAGAGGTTTCCAGGGCATAGGTGGAGGGAAAATGGGGGATTATTACCTAATGATTACAGAGTTTTTGTTTGGGATGATGAAAATTTTTGGAAATAGCTGTAATGTTTGCACAACATTGTGAATGCAAATTAATGCCACTGAACTGTGCACTTGAGATGAATAAAATGACAATTTTTACCTATATATATTTAACAACAATTTTCAAAAATTATTAATTTAATACACTGAAGTCA
Source organism: Sciurus carolinensis (assembly GCF_902686445.1). Classification (NCBI taxonomy): domain Eukaryota; kingdom Metazoa; phylum Chordata; class Mammalia; order Rodentia; family Sciuridae; genus Sciurus; species Sciurus carolinensis. Next base: position 118,804,979 of record NC_062218.1, read on the forward strand.
CTGAATTGCACAAGTAGGTGAATTGTAGGGTATATGAAATATACCTCAATGTAGAAAAAGGAAAGAATATCCGTTCTTCTGGAAGATAAGCAAATTTTTTGAGAAGTTATGATCTTCCTAGGATGAACAGTCAGTTCTCTTTTGAACACTGGGAATGTTAAGGATTAATTTTCTTCACAGAATACTGAAACCTGCAGCAGAGACCCTCTTTTGGACATCTTTCTGATGCTAAAATAACTATAATGTGAATGAACACTCCAGTTTACATTCTACAAATGCACCAGAAATAGGTTGCTCCCAATTTATTATCTATGAGTCAGACATAAAACAACCTGCACCATGGCAGGAAAGAAAAAGAGAGATAAAATGCTAGGAGTTCAGAGAGACCCAGTAGGTATCACAATATACATTTTAAAGAAATGCAGTTTATAATTAAAGATGTGAGTAAAATCTAGACCAACAGAAATGCTTCTATATTAATAGTTTTATAATGTCATTCAGCATATCTAATAAGTACTCTAGTATTTATTAGAGTACTAACAAGTACTCTAGTCCTTTTTTTTTTTTTTTTTTAACTAAAGTGCTTGCAAAATTTGGACCGTTAATCAGTAACGGTCACATTGAAAACGGGTCTAAATTTTTGCTCTTATTTTGTTTTCTTACATTGGTCAGCTTTTCATCACTGGGCCCAAATGATCTGACAAGAACAACTTAGAGGAGGAAAAGTTTACTTTGGTTTATGGTTTCAGAGGTGCAGTCTATGGTTAGGCAGGTCCATAGCTCTAGGATGTGATGGGAGAGAGTTCCTCAGTTCATGACAGCCAGAAGCAGAGAGAGCTTGAGTACAAGGAGCCAGGAATAATACAATCCCCAAGGGCACACCCTAACTGGCCTACTTCCACCAGTCTTGACCTATCTGCTTACAACACCCACTAATCCAATCATTGATCTATCAGATGGATTAATCCACTAATTAGATTATCATGTTCATAATGTAATCGTTGAATCTCTGAACATTCCTGTGTTGTCTCAGCCATGAGCTTTTGGAGGACCACTCATATCCAAAACATAACAGCTGATAGTTTTATATTAACTATTCTTCATATCTGCCTCCTATTTTGAATAATAACTTGATTATTTTAAATTCCAAATACCAGTGTTGGTTTCCACATTCATACATACAAAGGGCTCAGAAGTCAGTCTAGCTGTAAAGGGAGGCCAGGCACCTAGTCTAAGAAACTTGTTTTTGCACAATAAGAACAATATATTTACTTCAAGTACAGGTTCACTTGGAGAGGTTGAGAGTAAGGAAAGAATGGTGATTATTCGGAGAATGCTAAGTCTTATTCCATTCTTGGGCTTCCTAAGCCTCTGGGTTTTACTCCTTATCAACTTAAGTTTAAAACAAAACACTGGACATGTTTCTAGGAAAGATAAGGAAGGAACACAAGGCATTAGGGAAGAATACAAATGGCTCAGAATTAATCATATTTAAAAGATTCTTCTTAAAATAAATTAGGCGACATTAGCGCATGCAAGGTAATAAACTCCAAACAAACAAAGCAAATAGAAAGAAATGAATCACCGCAACAAAAAAGACCCAATGGTGAGATTTAAAGAAGCCAGTGAAAAATCTTCCTAAATATGCTTAGAAAGTGGGAAGTCGCTGGGCGCACTTGTGCACACCAGTGATCCCAGCAGCTCCAGAGGCTGAGGCAGGAGGATCCCAAGTTTGAGGTCAGCCTCGGCAATTTAGCAAAGCCCTAAGCAATTTAGTGAGATCCTGTCTCAAAAGAAAAAAAGAAAAAGGGCCTGGGATGTGACTCAGTGGTAAAGTGCCCCTGAGTTCGTTCCCCAGGACCCGCCCCACTCAACACACACACAAATGAAGTGGGGAAGTGCTGGCAGGAAATCGCTACCCTAATAAAGCAGACAGTTAAAAAGGACTTCAGAATCAGAACTGAGGGTGAAAATGCTAAAGGTCGCAGAAGCATAAAGCAAGGTTCCTTACTACAGCCTCCAGGGTCATAGTCCAACTCTGAGTCCCAACTCCACCTGCACTCACAAGTCACGGCAAGCCCAAAACTAAAATTTCCTTTTTATAATAAACCACGTCAAGGATACTGAATATTCATCTCCACAAGTGAAACAATGAAAAACAGTTTATTTTGGTTTCTACTGGTCAGTGCTAAGAAGAGACAAATTAATAATTCACATTAGATCACTGTATTTACAATTTATATATATATAAAGCTCTTTACTGTTCACTAAAAGGTTGACACAATCCATCTTTGAAAAGTGAATAAACTAAGAGATATATTTAACAATGTTATGAATTAGGGGTGAATTTATTACCTCAAATGCCTTCTTGAAATAACTGAACCAGGTATCAGTATTTTCTGGTCCCACAGAGGCAGATGCAAAGGAGAATTTATTAACTAAAAAATTCCTATGCTCATAGATCTAATAGAATAAAAGTATCTTTGTTTCCAAAGAGATCCTGAAAGCACTTCCTGTATGCTGGAAATTATTTAATAATTTGAATATTTGTATGGCTAAACACTTATAGCCAGTGATACATAATGTTAAGTAAAAGAAATGGAATGAATTATTGCAGATCCTCCTAAGAGCAAGGGTTGGTGTCTAATGTGATAAATGAAGGAAATATTAAATGTGTTAAATATATATTTATTTTAACATTCTTTGAAAAACATTACTAGCTGAACAAACAAGTGATAAAAGTCTTCTTTTTTAAAGAAACATTTAAATTTAAAATTTAATCAACATAAAGCAGGGAAAAGTATGTAAAAATGGTGCTGAGTCAATATGACAAAAGCATATGTCTGACTTATAAGTGACTAATGTGGAAATTATTTTTAAAATTGATGTAATAACTTCATAATTGTATTTGAGTCTCAACTGCTACAACTAGCATGCTACTTTTTCCCAGTCCACTTAGTTTCCATTCAATTTTCATATTTTTAAACTATTAATCCCAATTCAGAAAGCACAAAACATAAATTGTAATAACAATAAATTAGACTGCAAAGTACAGGATATGCTACCAAAAATATTGAAAATGACCAACAGAAGCTATTTCCAAAGCACATATCTGATACAGTACTTGCAATCAAATATGTTAATCTCTACAAATCGATATAATATATATTAATATATAAATAATCCAATAGAAAAATAAAAATTTTATGAGCAGAAAATACTGAAGGGTCAGGGAACATTTATAATGAGGGAAATACTGATTAAAATATTCATTTGCTACCATTTTAAAATTCTTAATAGCAAAACTTGGAATATTATGACAGTAAATCAACAGGCAGCATGTAAGTACACTGCAGTATATCTACACAATGAAAAGGTCTTCATATTTTATAATGGAATATTTTTTAATGGTAAAAGGGCATGCACTATAACTCAAAGTTGTAGAAAACATACTACTGTACAAAACATAATTTCGCACAGTAATTACTTATGACACAAAGCAAATAGAATTTAAAAATTCATGCCTACATATTATGCATGGATATATACCTATGTGGAAAAATATTTAAAAATGCATTAAAATAAACACTAAGTCCAGTATATTTTTATATCCAGGGACAGAGGAAGAGAGAAAGAAGAGTGGAATTAGGGAGAATTACATGGGGATGTAAATTATATTTCTGATATGTGGGGTTTTTTTAAAATATGTTTTGTTGTAGGTGGGCATGATATCTTTATTTTATTTATTTTTATGTGGTGCTGAAGATCAAACCCAGTGTCTCACACATGCTAGACAAGTGGTCTGCCACTGAGCTATAGCCTCAGTCCACCTTTCTTGATTTTTCTTTTTGGTGGTGCTGGGAATTGAACCCAAGGCCTTGTGCATGCTGGGCAAGCACTCTACCAACTGAGCTACACCCCAGTCCCATGTGTTTGTTTTAATAAGTTTTTAAATCAAATATGCAAAAGTTGGGAAAAAAGAGAAAAATAAAACAAAAAACTACTAAAAAGAAAGAGAAAAAGTAAAAGATTTAATTTAATGGCTCAAAATTAATAAATATTTCAATAATAAGACAAGGTTCAGGAAGTCTGGACTGTAGACTTTTCTCTACTATCACGCTCTAGTTTTATAAAACTTATACAGTCTTCCTTCTTATTTTCACTTCTGCCACAGGTGAGGTTCTGCTTAGAGCCCACATCTTTGCATCATAGTATACAGATAAAATCTACAAGCTTTAGTCTGTGCCATTTCACACTTGACTGCAAATCAAGACCACATACTTAAGTAATCACTGCCTCCCTCTCCAATGGATTTTAAAAAAAGAAGATAAGAGATCAAAAAGTGGGATATGTATTTTATGTATACCATAGATAGAGCAAATTAAAAGTCATGCAGTCTTCTATATATTTCAAGTCAGTTATACGATATCAAAACAAAACTAATTTCTGACCCTTGACAATAAAACCATCCTTAAGGTTGAAGAAAATCATCTTACAATTTTAAAATAACTGTCAATCCTTTGTATTCTATCACAATTTCAGTTTATAACATATTATAAACACATTAGTTAGTTTTAAATGATAGAAAGATTAAAAATACATTTAAGTTGCAAAGATAATTCTTCTAAATAGGCCTAAGGGTGAGTAGAAACAGAAGCACTAACTGGTGAAAAGGAGATTCTTACAGGAAAAGCACAATTCACACTAAGACTTTGAGAATCAAGTAGTTTCTCAAATTGGTAATTAAAATGGGAACTCACAAATGAAATTAATTACCTAGGTATTTGCATCTTTAAAAAAGTTTAGCCTCAATTTTGTCATGCCACTAGAGAAAATAGAGTAAAATACTTTTATAAGTTAGCTTTTAATAAGAATGGATAAAGAAACTGTGGTATATAAACACAATGGAATATTATTCAGCTAAAAAGAAGAATAAATTATGGCATTTGCAGGTAAATGTATGGAATTAGAGAATATCATGCTAAGTGAAATAAGCCAATTCCCAAAAACCAAAGGCCAAATGTTTTCCCTGATAAGCAGATGTTGATACATAATGGGGGTAGGAGGATGAGAGGTAAGAGAGGAATGGAGGAACTTTGGATTACATAAAAGGAAATGATGGGGGGAGCAGGCAGGGGCATGAAAGATGGTGGAATAAGACAGACATCATTATCCTATAAACATGTATGATTACACAAACGCTGTGAATCTACCTCATGCACAACCATAGAAACAAAAAGTTGCATCCCATTTGTGTACAATGAATCAAAATGCAGTATGCAAAAATAAAACTAAATAAAAAAATTGAGATCCTGGAATATTACATGGGAGGTGGACTAATAAAATGTTCATAATATAACAAAATACTTTCATGTGTTCTATAAAATAATAACCATTATTATGATAATCCAAAGTCAATTGTTAGCCAAGATGTGGAGATATAATGCCTCAATTTAAACAACATCACAATGACCCTTCTAAGGATGGGTCATATACAGAGTAGACACCAAAGAAAATAAAAGATAATGTGTAGATCAGTTGTACTTCAAACTGCTTTTGAAAGAAACTACTGCACAAGATTATGGTTGTACCACTCACCAAAAGCCTATCTTTTTAAAGTCACATTATAAAAAAATTCCTTCCTTACTGTCATTCATATGCTCATATACAGGTAGTTTATCATTTAATGTATTGTCTGTCAAACCAGAAGCAAATTGCTTGGGTCCAAATATGGTACTTTAAAACACAATTGCATCAACTATTAATTCAATCAAGATCATTTGAGCTAAGCATCCACGATACAAAATACTGTTCCTACTGCTCCAAGAGCAATCCTGCATTTCATTCCCCAGACCTACTAAAGTATTTCTTCAGAGCAATGAGTGGAGTGTTTTATTCTGAAATTTATGTCTGAAGAGAATATTTTAAAAGCAGTACATAGACTTCAACCAAGTTAAATTTGTTAGCAAAATTTATGGAAGGGTGGTATGATATCTTCATCATTATGTATGAGAAAACTATAGCACCATAAAAATGCCTTGGTTGGGCTAGTTTATCTTTTCAGATGATTTGATGATGAAAGTGATAGATGCCCAAAATACTGCATAAAGACTCAAGCTGTTGTATTGCATAAGAAATAAAGACTACGACAGCAATCCTAGACTTTTTTATCTTATACACATGAAATGAATGCATAAGCTACTCTTGAAAAAGCTGTTTTCACATGCCTTTTAGAGAAAATATCATCCCAGAACTTATATTTGCAATTAGTACTTCTGAAAATGCAAAATAAGCAATTTTAAGCTCTTTATGCATTTTAATTTACAGCACTATTAATCTCTATGATTTTACTATTTTAAAATTACTCTTACCTTGATATTATACAGCAATTCCTATAATCCGAAAAGTTGAATAATTCTGCACTACCTGTATACCTGAAATACTTAAATTATGTATATGGTTATGGGACAAAAAGAGGTACTTATGCAAGTCAATCATAAAATAAAGCAGATGAACATATGAGCTATATGTGCTTCAACCCACAAAATCGGTTACAGCATTTATTAAATTTAAAAAAATCCAGTTTATACTTCACTTCATAATGTGTAGGTCATTTATAAAGTAAGATGAGTTCAAAGAATACTTTGAAATATCCTGTCATAAGTCAATTAGGGTTGTATCATTTATAAAAATGTTTATATAGTATTTAATACAAGGATAGTGACAAGTAAAAGAAGAGAAATATATGGATAGACATATACACTTTCTTAGAAAATTCTTTGCAATTCAAGGTCATAAAAAGGATATATACAATACCATTATTTAATTGGTATTGGAATAGTTTGGAATACTATTATATTAAATCTAAAGAATACAAAATGTATAACAAAGATCAGATGGGTTTTCTTTATTGTGCACAAATTTGTGATGGATAATTATACATATAGAGAAATACATGTATATAATATTATTACAAATAACAATAGCTAATTTTCACTGAATGCTTATCAGCATAGTCAAATTCTACCTTCACTACAACCATTTTACACTCTTCCTTCCCCATTTTACAATTATAGAAACAGGGACTTGGGACAGTCACTTGTCTAGAAGAGACCACATAACTTTATGAACCCATATCTGACTGACTTCTAAGTCCCCCAATAGCTGAATGAATAACTATCAATCATAGCTGCTAAGAATTTTAGATATATTAGTTTCATCTAAAACGTCTCAAGCTTTCTAAAAGAAGTACAACTCTCTAAAGCTTCAACATTGAATCAGTTTTGATAGAATGGACATTAAGCATTGACCAATAGCAGAATACTATAACAAAATATTTAAAATTTCCTGCTGGCAAGATCCTCGTGGAGAAAAAACTATTTCTCAATGAATTAAGTTGAGTGCACAGGAAACTTCAGGAAATAGAACTGAACATGTGCAGCAAGACAAACTGTGATGGTCACTGAGGAAGGCCATGCGTGTCAAGAGAAGAAATCAAGAATCAGAGCTGGTCCCTGGAGGATCAAGTTGGGGAGATCCTAGGGATGAGGCCTCGTTAAGGTAGAGCATTTAATAACGTTGTGTACCTTTTGTTTATCATCAATTGAGAGAGAAACACATTCTTACAGGTAAGTGTTTTCTGAAAATCACGTCTCACAAATAGAAGAAAAACAGTAGCTAATGTGCTGAAGAGCCTAATAAGATCATCAAATAAATCAAGAATCACAGATAGGCTTTTGAGTACAGAAAGCTGGCATAATTACTATCTTCACGCATAATAAGAGAAAACTACTCTGTTCTAAGCTAACTTCTTGGCAAGCATATTTAGAATCCAATTTATTTTTGCATGGTGATCTTTGCCTGATTAGTTTAAGAGATCGCGGTCCTGAATCCACAGCCTCAGATCGATCCTGTGGGAGGTGGCAATAAAGCCTCTATTGGTTTGGACTTCCTTCATTTTGAGGTTTTATGTGTACTGCCTTGAGACTGAGATAGGTTATAGCAAGTATTAATAGATTCTGATAATTGGAAAACAGGTGGAGAATGCCCTGGTGAAAGAGAATGGCATCTGCTGAGGTGTGAAAGTGGAGGTCAATGAAAAACACTGACGTTCCAGCTTAATGGGAGCACACGTTATTTTACAGCTGAAGATCCATTTCAGAGTGTCTTCAAATCAAACAGTAAAAATCCATGGAATCTGGCTAATAAGCTTGGTTTTTACTCTTTGTTAAAATAAAAAATAATAAGCTTACCCATTTAATCCTCACAATAACTCTATGTAATGGGTTTCATTGTTATCTCTACAGTAGATAAAACCGAAGCATGGGAAAGTTAAGTAATTAAAGTAACATTGCTAGTGTTTTAGTCAGTTTTTTCACTGCTGTGACTATAAGACCTGACCACAGCAGCTGTAGGGGAGGAAGAGTTTATTTGCGGGCTCACGGTTTCAGAGGTCTTGGACCATAGAAGGCTGGCTCCATTCCTCAGGGCTTGAGTGAGCCAGAACATCCTGACGGAAGAGTTTGGTGGAAGGAAGTGGCTCACATGATGATCAAGAGGGAGGTATCCACTTGCCAGATACAAATACCCACCCCAAAGCCACATGCCCTCAATTCCCACCTCCTGAGGTCACACCGTTCCACTTCAGTTACCACTCAGTTAATCCCTTTCAAGGAATTAATTTACTGATTGGGTTAAGACTCTCACAACCCAATCATTTTTCCTCTGAAACTTCTTGCATCATCTCACATGTGAGCTCTTTAGGGACATCTTACATCCAAACCATAACAGCTAGGAAATGGCAGACCAAGATTTTAAGTCGGAAACTTCCTGGACTTTTCTCCTTAAAAGATGACATTATTAGAATGGAGGTTTAGTTTGTATAAATAATGGTGGATCCTCTTTTGTAGAGATAAAGATGAAAGCTTTGATTGTCCTATTATTTTATAAAAAATTAAGGTAGAGAAAAAGAAGGATGTTTTAATATTAGTCTAAGAGGTCACTGTCAGAATTTGTGTTGTATATTTAATGTTAAATTATTAAATTCACCATAAAAAGTCAAAAACATGGCATATGGTTTTCAAATATTACTTAAGAAATATCATACTACAGATGAAACAAAGGTAAAACTGTGACTTAGAATGATTGATGGATTAAGTCTCTGAAGATTCTTTTAAGCTAAAGATATACACTACTGTTTCTTACAACTGCTGTTCATTTTACATTTAAAGATTAAGATGGTTTTGTATAAACCAATCAAAGTGCATTTGTGTACTTTGTCTATATGTAAACTCTAAAGATGAGAAGGATCTCACTATGCTTACCAGTACCTGAAACAGACACATTTATCTTAAATCTCTTACTTGAAGTGTTGAATAATACAGCTGAAATTCTTAACAAAATGCAAATATTATGGAAGACAAACCAAACTTAAGCTACGGTACTTGGGACAAGATGTGAGAGAGGTCAAGGTGAGAGAAGGAGGACTTTTTTATTTTAAACTAAACAGAAAACCCCTGCTCTTCATTCTTTAAGTCAGCATAATTTTCTTACACTATCTTATAGTGTGTTTGCTCCTATTTCATTGACTTAAAATTTAAATAGTAAAACTCTAAGCACATTATTACAAGAAAATGCATGTTCCTCAAGCACAGAGGTGAAATGGATATATTTGTCTTGTTTTTACATAGTATTTCAAAGTCCATTGTTCTTTTCTAAGTACTTGTATCAACTAAGCATTTCTTTCCCTATAGGGGGAAGCAAGTATTTGATGTCATATTGGAGAGAGTACTTTTGAGAGACTGAAGACAACAGCTGAGCCAACTTAAGACTGAAGACAACAGCTGAGCCAACTTAGTGCAACACAGAGGACAGGGGCATGGATTCAGAAGTGGAGTTTCAGCCCCTGTCTGCCCTGAGTCTCAGTTGCTCTGTTTTACTTGCTGTCTCATGGGGTACCTGTGAAGAACATGTAACATATAAAAGCACCTTCTAGAGGACCCCCTACATACACGTTAACAAACATGAAAGACTACTATTTCAGAAACTAGTTCCTTGATCTTAAACATGAGACTTGAAGTCAGAAACCAGAATAATTATTCCTGATTTTGCAAATTACTAAATATTTGATCATGGATTATTCATATCAAGTTCAAAATGCATTTTAATCCATTACAAAATGCAGATAATCTACCCTGGGCTTATCTTTAAAAAAAATTTTGAGCATCAAATTAGATACTGCATGTGGAATAAAAAAGCAATATAACTGTGATATAACTAATTTCAAATAGCACTCATAAAATACTTTTTTAAAATTCAAGAATAAGAGCAAGAAAAAAATTTAGCAATTAACTTTTCAGTCAATTAATCAACAGTGATGTACTTTCACTTTCATAGACCAATTTATTATCCTGTATGTGGTTAGAATTATTCAACTACTCAATGACCTCCAAGACTCTTTCTCACTCTTAACATTTATAATTTTTGATGTCCTCTTGCAAAACCTGCTTATGCAGATTCTAAATCAGAACTTAGGAAGATGAAGTTATCTTCATCTATCCAGTTTGTGTCTATCCAGTTTGGGTAATTCTCTTCAATAATAAATTCTTCTCCTGTCCTGAAATGCTACATTCCCCCTGATCTGTGGGGGATTTGTTCCAACCCACAATTGGTTCATAATATCACAGGTAATATCAAACCCTATAATCTAAAGCCATCTTAACTTTATGACTCACTGTGACTGAAACTTTTGCAGTTTGAGGTACAACAAAATTAGCACACATTTCTTTTTCTGTCTTCATAATTTCTTCAATACAAGTCACATCTTTTTGGAAATGTTAGCGATCTCAATGTACAGCTTCTACATCAAGAATTTTCACCTTTTCACTTAAAGGAAATAATTTAGTTTCTCTGTGGCATATGTAAAGTGCCAGCATCACTACTCTAGTGGTTTAGAATCATTAAGTAAAATAAGAGTTCTAGGACACAGCACTGCAATACCTCAACAGTCAACCTGATAATGCAGATGGCTACTAAGTGACTGACAGATGGGTTGCATATATAGCATGGATAATCTGAACAAAGAAATGATTTGCATTTAGGGTTGGACAGATGAAGTGGCACATAAGATCTCATCATATAATTTAAAGCAACACACAATTTAATACTGATGCATTGTTCATTTCTGGAATTTTCCACTTAATGGTTTTGGTTAACCTCAGGTAAAGGAAATTGCAGATGAGAAGGGACTACTGTACTTACATATCATGCCTCAATTCCTATCACTTCTCATTTTGACCTGTAATTAATAATTATTCCCTATTGCATTGTTTCTCTGTTCTTTTCAAGTATTTTTCCCTCTTCCTGGAAGGCCTTCCTTTCTTTTACATTTTATCATGTTATTTCCCTCTCTGTAGTAAAATGACCTTATTTGCATGTCTCCTTATCTTGATAAATAACTAGAAAGGAGAAACCTTTGTTAATCTTTGTACCTTCATCCCAGCACCACATGCTTGACCCATAACATATTCAATAAGTGTTGAATTGAACAAATAGAAAATATCAGAGTAATCTTTGAAACTTATGCATATCTCTAAAATGAAGTGGGGCAGGCTGGGTCAGTTGCCTAAGTGGTAACAGGTGCTGTGCCAGTGCTCTGAGAAACCTTTAGAGCATCAGGCAAAAATTGGGTAGCTTGTAGTCAGTGTGCCTAGCACAGGACAGTTTCCACTCAGACTGGAAGGTTATAGTAGTTAGTAGCAAAATTTGACCCAGTAATATACCAGGATCACAGGGTTTCTTCGAAATGATTTTAATGAACAATCAAGTAACTTGTAGAAGAATAACAGGTGCACTAACCCTGAGAATTAACAGGTGGAAAACCAGGGAGCCAATTAAGAAATATGTCAAGAAAGAAAGATCAATAGGGCTAACTTGTGGCAGGATCAACTAAGGTCATTGTAAAGTTAGGATTTCTGGTCACGAGTTTCTCAATGTATTTCAGGAAGGAAATTTCAGTAATGACGCAGGTGTACTAAGATAAAGTCTGCCTGATCTTTGATCCCAGCACCCTCATTAACAAATGATTGACTTGTAGATGAAGCCCCTCTGAATAAGGTGGCCACCATGACAGCTCCAAAGAGAAACAACTAAGGTCAAAAACTCCCCCACCCAACAGGAAAGAGAAGAGAAACATCTAATTGGTAAAGATTACAGAAAGTGGGACCCAGTTCTCCTGGTAAATATCAGACAGCAATAGATTTGGAAGCAGCATTGTTTCCTTTGTCATTTTCTGCACATAGAGGACCCACTCGCCCTCTTGATGGTATTCTTTGCTTGAATTTTACTGTCATTTATAATAGAGTGCTCTTGTATGGATTTTGGTGTCTGACTTTAAATTTTTTCATCAGAATGCAAGAACTAAGGTTTGGGGCTTCAGTTCTCCACGTGCCTGTGACAAGACAACAGCATCACTCTAAAACATCCTGCAACCCCAGAAATGTCCGAGTGTCAGGCAATGAAGCTTAGCTTTGGCAGTTCAACACAAGCAAATCTCATGAGACTTACAAACAATTGTAACGCATTCTTGATGTAGTTGCTTTAGTTTTAGGTCTGTTTCCAGTCATGTTCCACAAAGAAAAATTCCCAGTTTCTCAGTAGAAATACACACCAATATAAAGGAAGCAAATAAAGTCTCCCCATTTGATTTGGCCTAACCCTTGACATGTTTAATACCTCCTGGAGACAAATGTGACTCATTGCTTCCCTCCTGGTTTGCCAGGTCTGGTCATTTTTAGAACTGTCAGATGGAAGAGCAGATTGTATTTTCCAAGCATGGTGACATGTGTGACTCTCTTACATGCACACACACGTGTGTGTGCACACACACATACTCCTTCTTCTGTGCTCCTGTTAAAATATGACCTCTAAAATCCTTCAGTGAAATTTGCAGTCTATGGATATTCCTTTCTCAGACCTGGGTGGAACTTCATCACTCTGTACCAGGAGAATGAGGAGGAAGTGATGTGGCATGACTTTTGAGGTTGGGATATAAAAGGCAAATTACATAAGCTTGGCTCACCCTCTAACTTGAGGTATTTGTTCTTGTAACCCAGCCAATGTTGTAAGCAAACCCAAGCTACATGAAGAGGCACGATGTGGACATTCCAGCCAACAGCCACAGTAGACCTCCATCAACGGATCTATGAGGGGATGAGATTATGGATAAGTCCAACCCCAACATTCCAGTTTACTAGAAACTATGAGAGATAATAGATGACTATTGCTGTTTATAAGTCATGAAGTTTTGGAATAATTTCTTGTGCAGCTGCAGATAACCACTGTAGATCTAGAAGGTTGCTCGCCTTCTGAATATCAGTTTCCAACTAGACCTGAGGTAGGCTGAGACCTCCCTATAATTGTCTGGGAAATTTTTTATTGACAGAAAATAACCAGGCAGAATTTCATATTCCTCCAGCTAATAGTAACCATTTTGGAAGAAATAAAAAGCATTCAGAAAATGCTATTCCAAATTCCTTGATAAAAATCCCTCTGATGGTGTTTTAAAGTTTTCCAGAGTATTTCTCTGTTTTTAACTGTATTTCTCCTACAGGGTTTGAAGAACATAGTTTGTTGTTGTTTTGTTTTAGTTTTTAAATTTATTTCCTTTTGTTTTTAATGAATTGTGAATTCTTTTTGGTAGAAAATACATAGTACTGTAAATTCCAGACTTTTCTACTCCCTACTGTCTCACAATGAGAACTTAACCTAATTATTTGAATTTAATTTTCTCCACATAAATCCCTGATTCCATTCAAATTATTTGACTAGGGAATCCATCCTCAAAGACACACTTTTGCTCACTCAGTTTTCACTCTTCATATTCCATCCTCACCTCTCCTCATCTTCATCCTCTCTGAGTAGTCACCCACCGACAAACACTTCCAACCAAACTCTAATAAGCCTTTAGGAACAGTCCACTAAACAACGCATTCCTGAAGGCAAAATAAGTCAATCTCCTCTCCAGATTATCACTTATTTTGTCATATATGCTTCAGTTGCTCCATCTATAAGAAGGAGATGATAACTACACTCAGTTCCTAAAGTTACCATGAAAATGACAGTACAACATAAGCACTTATTAAATTGAGGAACATCTACAACTATGTTTACATCTTGTATTGAAAGTATTTCTGAACAGGTTTTTACCTCATCTTGCCATTATGTGCAGGCAATCACTTAATACTCTTGTGGAAATATATAGTTAGAGAATGTCAGGATATTACACTAGCAAATTATTTATTTGAAGAAAAAAAAGGAAGATATTTAATTCAAGGAATGACCACAATTTAAAACAGAATGCTTGAACAAGGAAAATATTATCCTCTTCCAATATTTGATGTTGAAATTATTAAATCTGGCAAAATACATGCAAATTCAGGAAGCCAAGTTATGATGGCAATTTTAAACAATTGCCATCAATTGTTAAACATAAAGAAACAATTTTAGAAACTACAATTGGATCTGCTAGAAGTTCAGTGAATTATCTCCCAGAAAAGCTGCAGTTTTTTCTCTCAATTCAAAGAGGTTGAAGGCAAAAAAACAAAGTAAGTTTTGTTAATCTCTCTTCACTCAAAAGGCCAGAGGTTAATGGTGATTTGGACAGCCAGGTCTGGTTTAGGATTTATATTCAAGTAATACGGGATGAGAATCTTAGTGATGAGCAATTAAATAAAATAAAAAAGATTATGAACATAATGCTTACTTTGTGAAAAAGTAAATCTCCATCTGAATACTCCTACTCTGTAGCATTATAAGGATTACTTTGAAAAGATAAGAATTTTTTTAAAACTGCATTATGGTTATAGAAAAGAACCTCATCAGTATTCTAGGGTCCTATGAAGGAGTCATAGGAAAAATAACATTGAGGTGCTTTATCTTAAAAGTCAATGATATATAATTTGTCTCCAGGAAAATTACAGTGCTATAAGGTGAAAGATTTGGAATTTAATGGTTTTTATATTTTAGAATTAAATGAATTTTACATTTTTAGAATTAAATGGTTTTCACATTTTTATTCATTCATAGCAATACTCTATAAGAGGGTACTATATATGCTACCTCATCCCTAAAATGAAAACTTCTATTAAGAAAAAAACTGTTCTAAGTTTCATATATAATGGCTATTTAGAGGTAGGTATTAATTTGAATTGAAAAACAACTCTACAAATGACAATGTTCACACTCACATCATGTATCACACTGAAAAACAAAATGTCCCCAAATAATATGATATTATAACTTATTTGCTTACTTTAATATTATACAATTGTTTGCAAAAATTACAGTAGTAGAAAATTCCTAAGGAATAAAGTGTAGTGAGAAAATAGCAAAGCAAATATATAATAGGACAATAGAATCACAATCAAATAAATTTATCAATGGTACACTAACAGGGGAGAAAAATAAGAAAGATTCCTTGAATTTCAGGTTTATAGCTGACATTTTTCCTTTCACATTTTTTTCTATTTTTTCAAATATTTTTAATATAAGCTATGTCTTTTATAATGAAGTATTTTTACATTAATGATCTTTTCCTCTCTCTTCCCTGTTTCTCCTTATTCTATTTCTTTTCTTCATTTATAAGTTAGCATATAAATTAGGAATTTGAACTCTGGATTCAAAAACAATTGGGTTTAGACCACATTATAGCCACTTTATAACAGTGTGACTCACATAAGTTAGTAGTTTTCTAAATATATAAAAATCAGCATAACATAATAATAGCATCTCCAGCTCTGATTGCTGGAAAAATTAAATGAGTTACTAGAAATAAAGTTCTTAGAATTATATCTGATTCACAGCCATCACTCAATAAATGAAATCTGTCACTATGAAATCTCTCTGTCACCTGACCCATTTGTGTCCTTTTTCAACCTTTTTTCAGAGAAGTTCAGTATTAACAGAAGTAGAAGGCACATCAAATATTACCCAACTAAAGCAAACATCTGTGTGTTCTTTCAAATTAAAATGAGTTGCAAAAGTTCCAGGAAGTACTGTTTTCATGAAATTGTGTTTCCCAAAGAATATCAGGAATATATTCAGGCATCAAAAAGGAAGAAACCTATGCAACTAAAAATTATGTTGAAGAAAACATTGGTATTATTTCATTGTTTCTATTTTATTTATTCAAAATTGAACTAACCTTCATGCCAATCAAGTCACATTCTGTTGGGATGATGGGGAGCCAAGGTTATCCTCTAGACCTAAGCAAAATAATCCCTACTTGTTTTTCAGAGTTTGCAGAATTTGCTAATGAGACTTCCTACAACTTCTCAATATAAACCCATAAGGCTTTAAACAAGGACGTTTGAAATGAAAAAACAAAAACCTTCATGTCTGAATTTCTTTGTTAAAATTTCAAAGCACATCCTTGAAACATACTTTGCTTTTGTCTGTATTCATAGCTATATATAGTTATATGTGAATCACATCTGTGTGAACTCACAAGAATGTGCAATTATTCACCCATTTTGAACCATTTCCTTGAATGTACTCATGCTTTTTAAAAATGTCTTTCAACATAGGAAAATTAAATCTTTTAATATTGGTGTTTGCTTTAATCAGGGTTCTTTAGAGAAACAGAATCAACAATATCTATACTCAAGGCAGCCAGTGGTATATTTCCAAATAGAGTCCTAAGGCATGAGAACCAGAGTTCAGGTATTGAGTTTCAGTACAAAACTATCAGGCTCAAACACCAAGAGTGGCTATTATTTTCATGTGACATTAGAAAGAGGAAAAGATTGGTGTCTAAGCTCTAAGTCAGGCAGGAATTTCCTCTTACCTAACATCAGTCCTTTTGTTCTAGTCAAGATTGCAACTTAAAAAGTACCTCCCACAGTATGGAAATTCTTCAGAAATGTAAACATACAATTGACACCTAATCAAGCAATCCAAATACTGGGTATGGATCCACAGAAAATGAATCCAGTATATTGAAGAGGCATCTGCATTCCCATGTTCATTGCTTCACTATTCACCAGAGGCCAGAAATGGAAACAATCTATGTGTCCAACAACTGATGAATAGACAAAGAAAATGTGGCTCAAATATACAATGTAGTCATAAATAGATTGAAATCCATTATTTGAGACAACATGGATGGACTGGAGATTAATTGTGTTAAGTGAAATAAGTCACATACAGAAAAACAGGATCATTGAGACAGGAAATGGGATGAAAAGACAGTTCGCTAAAATATGTGAAACAATATTATTACTGTTTCTTTAAGCTCCTCCCCCCACCCCCCGTAGAAGAGGTCCATGTCCCAAAGCAGTTCTCCACATTCATAAAAACTGATATGAATACACTTGATCCAGCTCCATCTTTTCTGCTATAATAGATCCACTGGAGTGGACACAACTCAACCTGTGAAAGATCTCTTTATTTAAGTGAAGGACCAGGTCACACATACTAGGTCACTTTTCTCCCTCTTTCAATTCTAATAAAAATGGAAGAGTACATGTTTTTAAAGCTATCAATTCCAACATTGCATCATCTATACATAATACTTCCATTTTTACACAGTAAGCACATAAATTCTTAAATATTAATAAAGTATGTGATCTTTATGATGTAAAATATTAAGGCAATGACAAAACAACAAAACATAGTAAATAAAACAATTAAAAATGAGAAAAGATAAAAGAATTCCCTTGAGGAACAAGTAAATAGTATGTTAAAGCCACTAGATAGGACAGTAAACAAGGCAAAATTCATAAAGATATCCTGAAGAAGTGATAAGGTTACCCAAGTCAAAGTTCCTGCAGAATCCTTATTAAGAAAAAGGCTTTTAAAGACTACTCATTGGTCACTATTTTTAAAATTGGTAATTTTCTGATTTTTTCAGGATAGTATCCAAGAATAAAATGGTTAAAGAATTATAGCTCAATTTAGGATAATAACTGTCAAAGGACTTTGTAGACTTTTTCTTATTACCAGAACGGATTTTATTATAAAAACATATTGAGTCTTTTCTCTTGGAGGAAGCAGTCTTGGCAATAGAATGACTGCAAATACATTTCCTTTGCTATTTTTCTGACTTTTATTAACATATGTTATTGCAGTGCACAATGCATACAGAAGAGTGCACAAACATTCTGAAATTTCCCAATGTGAACGTATCTATGAAAACAGCAGGTGGTCCAAGAAATAGATTGAATACACATCAAGGTTCCCCTGAAGCCCTCTTTGTGATTATCTTCCCAGAAAAATAACCTCTAATCCTACAAATTCATTAACCTATTTTAAATTTCATACAAATGAAATAATCTTTCATGCCTGACTTCTTTGCACACTATAGTGAATGAACTATTATGAATTCATAAGATTAATATCTTTCTGTATTTGACCTTGTTCTTTCACTCTCTTCATGATTTTTTAATTAAATAGTAGTTCATTTTCATTTAGACCAATTTATTAATGATTTTACTTTTAGCTAGACCCCACTACATTTTATTTAAAAATTGTTTGTGTACTATAAGGCCATGAATATATTCTAGTTTTTGTTAAATCTATAGTTTTACTTTACACTTACAGAACTAAAGCCTTCTAATGTTATATTTTGTAATGGTATGAATTAAGGCCAAAAATTTATTGATTATTTATTGTCTGTATATTCAATTGATAGGAAATAATTTATTGAGAAAAGAAAGCTTTTCCCACAGCTGTACAAATTTTGAGTAGTAACTTCAGCTTAGTTATTGCTCAAATGCAAAACAGTAAGAATTTAAAATAATGTTGCCTTTTTTTAAAAAGTGAGAAGAGGTTTATCATCCACAATGTAACACTAAATTTCAATCATATTACTGAAGTATACAATTTTATTGGTTTTTTAAGAAAATAAATAGTATGAAATCTTAGAGTATCTATGTAACAGGCCTACTGTAGTACTCAATAAATGTTTCTTTAATGAAGTGTTGTTTATGTTGTCCTGACTAATAACACTGGATTTATAATTTATTTATAGAAACATTTATAATGAAATGTTGTGATATATCCCAATTCAAAATAATTAAAATATCAAAGTATATTAATTTTAAAAGATACATGTGTTCATAAATGAACTAAGTAAAATTTGAAAAATCTGAGAAACAATGAAACTAGCAATATTTTTTACAACAATCATAGCATCAAGATCTAGGACTGGGGCTGGGGTTGTAGCTCAGTAGTAGAGTACTTGGCTAACACAGGTGAGGCACTAGGTTCTATTCTCAGCACCACATACAAATAAATAAAATAAAGGTCTATTGACAGCTTAAAAATATTTTTAAAAAATATTTAGGACTCGTCCCATTTATAAAATTACTTTCAGAAGTCATGAATTTCTATCAGAAATCATTAATTTTTTGTCCTAAGATTAAACTTTATATTCTACTTTCTCCTTTCCTTTGTATTTCATTGTATGAACCAAACCATTAAAAATAAAACTATAGCCAGGTGCAGTGGTACATGCCTGTAATCCCAGCAGCCTGGATGGCTGAAGCAGGAGGAAATTTAAAGCCAGCCTCAGCAATTTAGTGAGATCCTAAGCAACTGAGCAAGCCCCTGTCTCAAAATTTAAAAAAATATAATAATAATAATAATAAAATAAAGGACTGGAGAATAGGTTACATGGGTAAGCACTCCTGGGTTCAACCTCTGGCACAAAAAAATAAAACTATAGTCTTTTTCCTCCCCCAAAAATATCATTAATTGATCTCAAAACTACCAGTTTCCAGTGAGAAGAATTCCCCCGAAAGTTCTCAGAAAGAAGACAGGTGGGCAGCAGGGAAAAGTTGGGTCTTGTAGTTGATCTATTTGTGGTGACTAATAAGCTAAACAATGTCGAGTAATAAAATCAAAGAAAACTTCACTGAAATCCATTACTTTCATGAGTTCTCTTAATTTAGGTTAAATATGCCCATTTGTCTAAAAGAGTAAACTTACTTCTGCCAGTAAATACGGTCAAGAAATGTAGCTTCTTTGAGAAGGCACAACAATGAAGAGAACCAAATGTTAGATTCTGCTCTATAGAATGCTAGGCCTGTAACAACTCTGGAGAGACTTCAGGAGAGACTATATCCTGAATGTCTACCATTTCACAATTGCCTGTATTAAATTCTGTATGATGTTTCATCCATTCTTTAGAATACTAAATTGCCTTTAAAATCCAAACAGTCCTCTCTGAATTCTTCAGTCTTATCCTGAATAAACTTGTAATGTTAAGTCTATGTTTATGACTACTTAGAGAAGTCAGGAAATGAACCACATGGTTTATAATGTGGATTTAGCATACCTTTTGATGTATGCCTTCGTTAGTTTTACAGAATTCATAGAATGGTAGAAATGGAACCTAAATGAACTTAGATTTCTTGATTTGTATTCCTCTGAGTGAAATAATATGAGGTCAAAAGCAAATTAAATGAAAATTTGCTTACACATACAAGAAAGAGAAACTACAAGTTTTCTTAATGGCATTTTAGATGTTTCTTCCTATTATTTGCCTATAAGTTTAACATGAACTTAAACATGACTTGAAAATCAAGAAACAACTTTTAACTCTTGAGTCCTGTATATGCTTTTCTAAGCTTTACTAGTCTTAGCTTAAAAACAATAGGACATTATTGGATAGAGGACAATCACTCTGAAAACTATGTAAGTCAGTGCTATTTACAAACATGAAAATTTATGTTTACTAATTAGTAACATGTGATTTATTTCTGTAGAAAAGGAAACATATAAATCATTGGGCTTTAGGTGTGCAAGACTGAAAGAAAAGTCATTTAATTTGACACTTTTTTTCATTAAAATTAGACAACCAGAAACCTTCAAGAATAGATCATGGTAAAAGCATTAGAAATCAGCAACCTTAAAAAAAAAATAGAAAAAAAATTGGGTCACAGCAATTCCATTCTTCAATATTCACACAAAAGTATCAAAGTCAGCATGCTATAGTGATTAGTACACAACCATGTTTAGAGCAGAGCAATTCACCACAGTCAGGTTGTGGAACCAGACTAGATGTCCATCAAAAAATGAATGAATTAAGAAAATGTGTTATATATATGTTTTACTCTGCTTTTTTGCTACTGTGACTAAAGGACTTGACCAGAACAAATGGAGATGAAGAAAAGTTTATTTGGGTGTCGGGGTTCCCGGGACCCCCAGCCTTGGGCACGGTCATGATGGCGCCTGGCACTGAGCCAAAAGCGGCCAGCTATACAGTAAACAACCAGCGAATTCCAATGATTGGCTAGTTAACAATGTGATTAGAGCATGCCCCCCCTCGTGTACCTATTCTATGCCTGCAGCTGTCCGCGCGTTTACCTCGTGTGCTCTCCCCTGATTGGTTGAAGTGTATATAAGCTTGGTGGGTGGGGGAGTAAGGCGCGAAAGCTGGGAGTAAGAAGAAGCTGAGAGAAGAAGCGAGGAAGAAGAGTGCGAGCGAGGACGTGAGCCGAGCAGGAGAAGCGGAGCGGCCGAAGCAGGTGTGAGCCGAGCGGGAGGAGCGGAGTGACCGGAGCAGGCGAGAGTTAAGCAGAGGGAAAGAGAGCGAGAGAAAGAAAAGAGAGAAGGGGATAGAAAAGAGGGAAAGAAAGGAAGACTGTGCACAATAAACTTCCAAAGCTTCAGATGTTTGTCGTGTCTCTCTCTGCGGCCAGAGGGAACGCGATATTTGGGGGCTCATGGTATCAGACTTCTCAGTCCATAGAGAGCTGGCTCCATTCCTCGGGGCTCGAGTGAGGCAGAACATCATAGTGGAAGAGTGTGGCAGAGGGAAGGAGCTCACATGATGAACAGGAAGCAGAAAGAGAGAGAGAGAGAGACTCCACTCGCTAGATACAAAATATATACCCCAAAGACATGCCTCCAATGCCTACCTCCTCCAGCTACACCCTACCTACCTTCAGTTATCAATTAATCCCAGCAGGGGATTAAGTCACTGATTGGGTTAAGGCTCTCATAACCCAATCATTTGTCCTCTAAACCTTTTTGCATTGTCTCACATATGAGTTTTTGGGGGACACCTCACATAAAAACCATAACACTATACAAAAGGGAGTTTTATTCAGTCATAAAGAACAAAATTATGTCATTTGCAGAAAAATAGAACTTGAGAACATTATATTAAGTGAAATAAAGCAAACTTAGAAAGCCAAGGGTTGTAAATTTATTTTCTAATATGTGGAAGTTAGAAAAAAGAAACAATAAGGGTGAGGATCTCATGAAAATAGAAGAGACCAGTAAAGTAGAGGAAGGTGACCAGAGGAAGGGAGGAGAGGAAGAAAAGGGGAGGTACTCAGGAATGAAATTGATCAAATTATGTTATGTGCATGTATAAATATGTAACAACAAATTCTAGTATTATTCTAGTGCCAATAAATATTTTTAAATTAATAAAATTAAAAACTGACCACAATGGTTAAACTAATATATTGCAAATTTCACTATAGAAATATCTCAAAATTGAATAACTTTACAGTTTTGAAAGTACATTCATATATATTTCTGGTTGTTTCTCAAAATAAGTGATAAGTTGTGATGATCCTTGCTTTGTTAAGGTTGAATTGAAGCTGTGCAAGAGGGAGGTGTAATTCAAAGTGCTTGGTGTCTGGCTGCTACCTGCTTTCCTGTGCTGACTCTGCACTTATTAGCTTTGGGAGGCTGGACTGGTCATTTAACCTCATTAAGCCCCAATCCCTCATCTGTACAATAGCAATGATAATAATTCTTACTTCAATCTATAGGAAGCAGACTGTGTTACACCGCTGGGCCTCTCCTTTGTTATGCCAAGTATCAACACTGGTGCCATCATTCAGTTGAGGAGCACAGCCAAATCTGGAGCTCAGGAATCCATCAGCTACTTTCATGGTCTCTAGGCTCACTGCACTCCCTGTAAAGTTCTACCAAATTAGTCCAGGAGATGGTTGCAGCATTGCCACCATGAAATTATCTGCTCAAATGCAAATGCCTTCTGCATCAAGGCAGAAAATATTAAGACAATGGATAATCATGTGAACTGTGGTCAGTTGAGAAATATAAGCCCAAAGGCTTTCAAATTCAATTTTTGTTCTCATAGGTTTGAAATTGCAATTTATTCCTTTTGCCATTTCAACATAACAGTAAGAAAACATTTCCAAATAAGTATTTGAATTCAAAGTGATGAAATCTTCTGGAAATTTAGCAATGTGAGAGAGAGACAAACAGAAAATATATTCAATAAACAAAAACAATCCTCAGTAACATTCTTTAATTCACAGACTTAAATTCAAAGGCATTAGCTTCTGCAATTGCCTACAAGCTGATGCGAAAGTCCAAATCCTGCTAGTTAACCTCTGTTTAGAGATAGAAGCCAAGGCTGAATGGCAATGTTTCATTTGGGCAGACACTAAGCACACTAGAAAGTGCATCATGGACTTTATCCCCACTAGCTTTCTCTACTTGATCACCTCACATTTTGTTTGTTATCCCTCCAGTCAGGTATTGTTTTTTTCTTTTTCTTTTTCTTTCTTTTTTTACTGATTTATATGACATAGTTCCCATAAAAGTCACCAAGGCATTATAGATTCTAAAATGATATTTATCAATCCTCATCTAAAGCAATAAGCAGTATGTGACCAATCTGATCCTTCCTGATTTCTCCAAGTATTTTCACTAGGTTCCTAGGAATCATTTTCCTTTGTTCTTCTAGTTCATGACCTACTCGTTCTTAGTTTCTTCATTAGCTCCTCTCATTTCTATAACCACTAACATTTGAACTTCCCTTAGGCACCGAAATTAGATCTCTCCACTCATCTATTCATTCTCCTCCCTAAATGAGACTCATCCAATCTCATTAATTTAAATGCCACCTGTAAATAAATTGCTCTCTGCTCAGACCAATGTCCTGAACTCATAGCTCATATACCTGGCAACCTATTTGTATGTCTACTTGGGTATCTAACAGGCAACTTACACACAAAATAGAACTTCTAATTTTCCTTCCCTGTCAACATTCTCTGAGTGAATTATAATTCTGTATCTTCAGTTGGTTAGATAAAAAAGTTTATCACTGATTCTTTTTCTTTCAAAGGCCATGTCAAATTCATGAATTAAACCAATAAGTTTCCATTAAAAGTGATTTAAAATTTAACTAATAATTTGAGCCTCTTGTACTACAGTAGATTATATATGTTTACATATAGTATGAGAGTTTTCCCATCAAGAGATGAGGTTTAATAATCTAAAGAGATGATAAATAGTTAAGGAGCTACAAATGCTATTTACCTTGATTTGATTATTATATATTGTATAAATTCATCCAAACATTATGCTGACCTGCCAAAGTATGTACAATTATCACATGTCAAAAAGAAAACTAAATAAAAATTCACCATTAAAATATATTCCTACGTAATATAGATATAAATATAATAGATATGACACACTTGAATCCCAAGCAACTGTTATACTGTACATAGAATCAGACTCCCAGGTTCTTTATTGAGTAACCATGTATTTTGACAGAATATTTCTTATTCTGGGTTTTTTCATCTTCTTTTAATATGCATATGCTTAAAACATCAAAAATAAAACAGCATGCTGTTGCTAAGTGGATATCCAAGAGATTGGAAACCAAAAAAGCTATAAAATGCACTGTAATTATGTAAAATGGTGTGATTTTACTTTATCTAAAATGAAAATCAGAAGTTTGAAAGTGAAAAAAAAGGTGAAAGAAATGAAAAGTGGTGAAATGAAAAATAAGTGAATTAATGAAAGATAGCTATACAATGTAAAAACAATAAGAAGCAGTAAGACTAACCATTACACCAAAAATAGCTAACAGTAACTGTGTGTTCTACGTAAGACTCAAAATGGCCTCGTATTTACTATCTCCTTTAAGTGGCAAAACACCCTGTGAAAAGGAACTACACTTTAGGTAAGGAAAGAAATTAACATGCTTTGCATGACAGGGCTAATAAGTGAACTTAGATCCATTAGATTTCAAAACTTAATGATTTTAATATATTGTACTATAACAGAAATAATAAACCATGTTCCATGATTGTAAACAGAGAGAGAGAGACAGAAAGTGGAAGAAAGATGAGGTTTAAATTTCCTACCCAGAAATTTGGGTTAGTTCTGTGATAGCTTTGACCTATAGAATATAGTAGAATGATGTTGTGCCAGTTTCTAATTGAGACCTTAAAACAGTGTCAGTCACTGCTTTGGGTCTCTTCAAATGCTCACACTTGGAGTCATAAACGACCAAGTAAACAGTTCAAACATAAGGCTGGAAAGACCATGGGGCAAGCACAAAACCTACACAGAGGGAGAGAGGGACTCCACCAAGCCCAGGCTTCTCTATGTCTCTGCCAAAGTACCAGGCAGGCATATGAGTGGGGCCCCCTTGTATCCTCCAGACCAGCCACCAGCTGAACACCTGCAAAGGACCCTAGTTTACTTCTCATGAAGAATAATTGCCCAGATTATTATTCTAATATTATAATATTTAAAGTAAATCCTGTCCTTGTTTTTTTTTTGTTTTTGTTTTTTGAAGTGGGGTCTCACTGTGTTGTCCAGAATGACCTCAAATTTGTTATCCATTTAGCCTCCCATGTAGCTTAGATTACAGGTGTGTAGTACCACACTGCTTATGCTTGGAATTTTAAACTATCATGATCTAACCCCCATTATTTTTCTTTAAACAGATATTCTATTCCTTGTCTCAGAAATTATAATATCTCCCTATTTTTATTTAATTGTTCCTTTATATTTACCCATCCCTTAGCTGTTCCCAGTCAGGTCTCTTATTTCTAAATGGTCTCCTGCCATCCGTTATTTTCTATCTAAACCATGCTTGCCCACACTTCAAAAGTTAGCTTCATTTCCATCTTTTTTATGATTCCTTTCTTGATCACTCTGGACATGCTATGATACTTTCACACTTTTCTACTCCTCCTTTGTGGGATAATATTCAGTGTTTACCATCTTAGAGTCTTCCATTTCAGCAGGCATCTTCTCCTGTGCTATAGTATACCTCTCACTTGTACAATTTGTGTGCCTTCTGAGTTCAGGAACCATGAGTTTTTTTTTGTTTTTTGTTTTTTTTTTTAATTTCTTCCAAGACAGTAAATCCTTATTAAATAAATACATGTATCTGGGCTTATTCTGTGTAGCAATAACATCCTCACTCCAGTTTCTTGGTTTCCAAGAGACAAGACTCTGTGTTGGACAGAATAGTCTATATGGCATCAGTGTTAAAAATAAAGCAAAGAACTTGCCCTAAGCATCAATTAGAAGGGTGTCTCCCCAGAGCATCACACCGAGTCCTCTCAGAGAGGAGTGTGTTCATCATTCTTGTGAGCTTTGACAGATATAAAATCTGTCAGAGTAAAGAAAGATGACATTAAAAAATAAAGTGCCTTCATGGCTATGGAGGATAAAGTAAACTGTTGGTAAGTGTCCTGTGAGTGGCTGGGTGCAGGGTGCCTGCCCATAATCCCAGCTACCAGGCAAGATGAGGCAGGAGAATCACGAGGAGTTCAAGGCCAGCTGGGTAACAGAGTGAGACCCTGTCTGAAAAAGAAAAGTGCTCTATGAATATGAGTATATCACAGGACCCAGTACAACTGTCAAAATATTTATAAACATTTGTAAATAGGCAAATAAATAACCCTCCAAAACTGGAAAGTGACGAGAGGAATACAGAAAGGGGGAGTTAATATATGAATGAAATGATTGCATTTCACATGACCCAGAATGAGAAAAAAAGTACAAGCTGCTGCATCAACATAGAGACCTAATATCAAATCTTTCAGAGACAGCTGGTGATTCTATCATGTTTGTCAGGAACCAGTGATGATAGCATCGCAAAAAGATTTTATAGTTTTCCTGAAATTAGCTAAATTCACTTCACAAAACTTCTACTGAGTTGGTTCTGACAAGTTAATCTAGTGAAACAGTTATTTAATGTCTAATCCTTCTGCCAAAAATCAATGGAATCACATTTTTTAAAAATGTTTGTGGTTGTATATAACCTATCATTACCAAAGAATATGTAATTATCATGTTTGTATTTTCCTGTTTTCTACAAAAACAAAAAATGCTACAGCATGTTATGATATAAAACATAGACAGCATATCAACAAATGTTGTGCAGTAATTTCAAATTAAAATTAGTTCCCTTAATTAGAAGGGTGAGAATGTAAGGACATTGAAGAAGAGATGTTGGTTCTTCATTACTTTTGATATGGACCATAAAAAGTCGCTTTCCCCAGAAAATTTTATTTTGGTTTCTTTCAGGATAGATGTTTCCCATAAATATCTCATATCCCTCATCATAACTAATGAGAGAAAGTCCATCACTAAACCTGTGGGGCAGTAATTCTCTACTACTTGCAAACCTTAATACCTAGAGTTGTAGTTTGGTGGTAGGTGATACAATACCTTTATATTTTTTATTTTTATGTGGTGCTGAGGATCAAACTCAGGGTCTCACACATGCTAGGTGAGTGATCTACCACTGAGTCACAACCTGGGCTCCTACTTAAAGAGTTTTAAAAATACATATGCTTTGGGCTCTGTCTCAGTCCTATTGATCTAGAATCTCCGAGTGAAAACTGGAGACTGTATTTTTCAAAAGTCTATTTATTAGGGTCAGTGTGTTAGCTTTTGCAATCCCAGCTATTGTTGAATGTTGCCTGTTCCCATCTGTATCAGCTTTTTCTGGATTCTCCAGACCTCCCAATTGATGAATGATATGCAGGGGAAGAATTATATCAACACAGAACTCTTGCAATCACCTGTTTAGCAGGTGCTGGATCAGGTAGGGCTTGCTCCAAAGTGGATAGGTCATTCATTGCACAGGCCTGGTGCTAAGAATATAGTAAATTCTATTGAGGGTATTCCATTAACCTCTGTGAACTCTTGTTTAGTCCAGCAGCATTTTGATTGAGGGCGTCACATATGATAGGTTAAGCATAGTGGCAGGAAGGTAAACTGGAGAACATGACAAGGTCTACTCCTTTAGGTAAGAAGTTCTGAAAGCTAGGCAGGTTGTCAGGACCCTGGGAAAGTAAATTGTGATGAAAAGAAAAGAAAACTAACCCAAAATCCAGCAGCACAGACTAACCATTTATTTTTCAACTAAGGTCCAAAACTGTACATCGGTACATATGAGAGTGCCACTCCAGGCTTAAATGGCATGTGCAAGCTATTGGTCTTAGGACAAAGGATTTATTCCTCTACAATGATCTATAAGCCATGATAAGCATGAAAGTATAAACACAAATAATATCTGATAAACATAAAAGCCCAAACACAAATGCAGAAGAGCCATTTATTTTGAAATTGTGCAGAAGCTAAGTAGAATTTAACAACAAAAAGAAAGAACAAGTGACAGAATTCCATAAACAAATAAGAAAGTTGCATTTTTTTTTGTCAATTTAAGAGGAATATATCAAAGACCGAAGTGAAACCTAAAAGAAGGTAATAATGGTTAATTCAGGATAAAAGTGCTTTTTTGATTGAATGTGTAGAGAATTGCTTCTAGAATTGTAGAAATTGTGAACAGCTATTGCTTTCCAGAAGGAGTGAAAAGAGTGGACAGATAGAGTCATAGTATGAAGGGCATGCTCTTTTGAAAATTTTATATTTTAAAGCATATGCATCTATAAATTATTTAAAAGTTGATAACTTTCTTAAAATAAGAAATATTTGTTCCAATTTCTTATTTTTCATGCATGGATATAACCATATTCTGAAATCAGTGATCAAAAGCATTTCCATCAGCCCATTGCATACCTCAGTAGGACACCAGTAAATAGTTTTGTGACCAAAAAATTCTAGATTTTTGTCAGAAACAAATGCCAAAATAATATAAAGCTTAAAATAACATGGCAATAAAGTTATTTTGATAACATCTTGGAATGGTTAAGAAGAGATATATACCCTAGTCAACCATGCCGTGTTTGTATATTTAACAAAGAATATGCCATGATCCATGTGTGATGGGTTAAATCAGTCCTGTCAAAAGTCAGGGGGAAACTATTTAAAATGAATTGAAATGTCAAAATGCCATAAAATAAATCTATGTATGATGTAATTGTAAAGTTAATTGCACTTGCAATAAGTTCAATACTCAAAATAATGAAATAGGTTGGTATTTTAAAGATACTGGGTTTGAGACAAGAGGTACTATCTTGTAATGCTATTTAGAATTACCAAAGCTATTTCACAAGAAACAATTTTTCTTTCTTGCATCCCAGAAATCTTTAAGTCATGGGTATCATTTTTGTGTGTGTGTTACAAAAGAGATTTGTTAACATTGTAGTAAATACCAGAAATTGGGATTCAAGGTTTACTTAAATATCTTGATTTTTCCAGACCACGTTTTGATGATAGGCATTACATACATGTCAGAACCAGTCATTTTGAAGCTACATAGTTTAAAATTTTTCTCTACATTTAGTTTAACTAGTCCAAATGATGTGGTTGCCACATATAGAGAATATAGAACCTGAACATGTCATCTCATTTCAAAGACATGAAAAGTTTATAGTTCCTATTTTTCCCTAGTCTTAATATTTTAAAAATTTTCCCTGTTAGCCTCTAGTATATCAAAAACAAAGCTCAACCTTTGTAAAGCACAAATGTAAAGCACAACCATATAAATTGATCATCAGTATACTTACTCCCCAAAAAGTATTATAATCCATTGTGAAACTGTATACACCAAGACCCTTCAACTGTAGATTACTGACTAATACAAACCACTAAAATATTTTGTGTTAATTTACACTCTAGGTTGCTCTAATAAAAAAAAATGTTACCAGAGGTGAAGTCAGCATATTTTACTTTGATGTCATAATTGACTATACAAGCTTAATCCTATTCACAAAGTAAACAATATATTTTCTTACAAAAATTGGTTATGTAAGAACAATAAAAATAAGTGACATTTAGTATTGTTAATGGGATTCATATTTGAGTTTTTAAAAACATTATCCAATTATTTTTACAAGGATATGATTGATCTTTACTTAAAATAATAGATGTGCAAAATTATATTCAAAATTGCATATGAAATTAGCATTAGGGTCAAGTGGCAAGATGTCTTTTTTATTTAAAAGTATTCTATGTCATAAATAGAAAATAGAGTGCTGATCTACTTATAATCCTTCCAAATGTTCTTTATCTTTTCACAACTGCATAATGTATTTATAGAGAAGAAACTGACCTTACAGTCATTATATCAGATTAATTCTTTTTTTAATAGATTTTAACTTTTAAAGTGAAAGTTGTCTCTCATTATCTTTAATCTGTTTTGCTGAAAGAGAATATTATTTTAAGCAATAGTTCCTTAAATTTCTCATTTTCATATTTGTAGAAAAATCTAAAAAGCATGAAAATATCTAAGAAAATTTGTTTTAAAAAAACTGTAACGTGGTAAAATAGATAATTTCTAATGAAAAGTCACTAAAATTTGCAACGGAAACTTTAAGATCTATATACTCACACTGCAAATATGAAATACTTTTAAAATATTATCCTATTCCAAGAATTCTTCAGAAGTGTCCATGTAAACAAATTCTAACTTTGACAAAAAATATTATTTCAAGGGATGCAAAATAATTTCAAATGATGCATTTAACTATAATGATATAGTACAGCTCACATTTAAGGATAAAAAGGAAGAACACAGAATTTATAATTTATATATGATCAAGCTCCTTATTTTGTATAATAAAATGAATACCCAGAAATGTTCCTAAAGTCATAAAGCCAAATAATGACAAAGTAAATTATTTGAACCTAGAACTTTTGAAATAAAATCTACACATCTTTGTATCACATCAGTGCATATTTAATTAATTGTATCAGTGATATAATTCAAAGCAATTTGAAAAGGGAGCACATATATAATTGAATTCAATATCATGTAAGCAAAATAAAATATAAAGTGGGAAATTACAGCTACATGCATGGAAATATCTAGATCTAGAATCATATAGATTTGGCTGAGTAAAACTTACAAATAGCACAAAATGTGGAAATTTCTGACTTTCCCAACTAAAGGGAAGGGGAAAAAGGTACTTATATTTAGAATTTCAATTGTATAGTTAGTTCTTTCTACTAAATAGTTCTTTATAGTAAAAAAAAGCATATTAATATCTCCAAAAGTGACATATTTCTTGGTTCTGAGAACTAAAAACAAATTTTAGGAGTGTTTTCTAAATGTCATGTATAAACAATAGCTTTCTAGATATCAAAAAATATGTATATACTGTTGTGTGTTTTAGCAACTGTCAGTAACACCAGGGGCCAAGGTCATATATGGTTCTATAAAGGTGATTATATGATGCACTATGAAAGAATATTGAAGAATCTGCTAAAATAAACATATCTGAAAAAATTTTTTTCATATAGAAGTTGTATCTGCTAGCTCTTTATGGGAACTCTCAGGTGGACAATTCAGGGCTGAACGTTTTGTAATGCTGCCTGTGGAAAGACCAGGAGGGTAGACAGAATTATCAGATAGAATTTTGTAAGTTCTCTCTCAAAAAGGTTCACCGGGGTGAGGATTAGTAACAACTGAAATGTAACCAGTCCTATAGCTCCCAAAATGTACAAATTGACTGGTTAGCTTAGAGGAGAAGGGGTTTTATAATTCATTTACTGAGGAGGTGTTCCTTTCTCTTAAATGAACAAAAGCATATAGAATGTACTGGCAACACACTGGATGTGAGTGGCAAAGATGAAATAATAGTTAAAATTAAAACTTTAGTCTCGGTCTCCATCCCAAATCAATGGTAACATGCATGCGTATCTATAGGATATTGTGATAAAGCTCTGTATCTGTTTAATCCCAAAACAAATCAGTTCAGTCTAAGAGATGTGTACAGAAATAATGGTCTTGAACTAAAGGAATTTGATTATAAAAATTATTAACACAAAAGTCTTGATTGACTCCTATTTGGTATGAGCAGGAGTACACACCAACAAGCCAACTATATAGGATACAAGGGGTGAAGACCTCCAGATAATCAACAAATTTATAGATTGCTTAATATATTCCATCTCAATAGTATGGTATATAAAGAAAAAAATAAAATCGATTCTGGTATAATTAGTACTAAAAGCTCTTGCTGGTAATTGGAGAATAGAGAAGCTACATATTAAAGTTTCTCTTTCAAAACACATGTTTTCTGTATGCTTTGGAGAAGCTAGAAAAAGTGGGAATTAAGATACAGTTCAATTTTATACCATTTAAATTGTGAATTTTCCATTTTATTATGTTTTTATGAATTTATTGGTACCTTATAATTATACTTAATAATGAGATTCATTGTGATATATTTATACATGTGCATTGTATAATTTGGTCTGTTTCCTCCCATTTCCTTCCCTCCTCCCTCCTGTGATCCTCTTTACTACTATTCCACTGGTTCCCCTTCTATTTTCATGAAGTCCACTTTTCTTTCTTCTTCCTCTCTAGCTTCCATGAATGAAAGAAAACATACAACCCTTAACTTCTTAACCTGACTTATCTCACTTAGTATGATGCTTACCGGTTCCATTCATTATCCAGCAAATGACATAATTTTGTTCTTCTTTATGGCAGAGTGAAATTACATTGTGTAAATATATACCACATTTTCTCTATCCATTAATTCACTGATGGACACCTAGCCTAGTTCCACAATTTGCCTCTTGTGAATTGTACTGTTATAAATGAGTATGCATAATGTACAGTATGCTAACTTTAATTCTTTGGGATAAATACCAAGGAGTGGTATAGTTGAGTCTTACAGTGCTTCTATTCCTAGTCTTTTGAGGAACCTACATATAAATCTCCATAGTAGTTGAGCTAATTTACAGTTTCAACAATTGTGAATAAGTGTTCCTTTTTCTTAATATTCTTGCCAGCCTTCATTATTATATGTATTCTTGATGATTGTCATTGTAAGCAGAGTCAGATGAAATCTCAGTGTAGTTTTGATTTGCATTTTCCTGACTGCAAATGAAGTTGAACATTTTATATACTTCTTGACCATATGAATTTTTTCTTTGAGAAATATCTGTTTAGTCATTTGTTAGTGATTGGGCTCATTCTGTGTATACGTACATGCATGTTGAAATTTCTGAGTTCTTTATATATTCTGAATATTAATCCTCTGTCAGAAGAGTAGCTGGCTAGTATTTTCTCTGCTTTCTCTTTATGCTGAGAACTTTTCATTTTAGAATATTCTCAGTCTCCAAATGGTATTTGTGAAGTTCAATGATTATGTTCAAAAAATATGACTTGGCTGAGGTACGATTCCTGTCCATGGAAATAAGGTATTATCTTTTAAAATATCATTTTTTTCTAGAAGGGATAACAAATGTGACAATGGGCAGAATTATATTTTTAAAACTAAAGCCTTGCTGTCTACGTTATTGGAGAAACTCAAGCTGATAAAACTTTAAAAGATTATTTAGCAGGTTTTGTCTGTAATTTGGAAAACCCAAGAAGTCATCCATTTTATAGACAGTCTCTTTATAGACAGAAATTTGTGTTCCACACAGATTTATACGTTGAAGCCCTAACTTACGTTGTGATGGTATTTGGAAGTGGGGCCTTTGGAAAGTGATTAGTATTAGATGAGTTCATGAGGGTGGGATTAGTGTCCTTATAAGAAGTTCTTTCTCTCTCCACCTCATGAGGACCCAGCAAGAAGATAACTCACCGACATCCATGAAGCTGGCCATCACTGGAAACAGAATTGGTCAGCACCTGTAACTTTCTTGCTCCAGAAGTATGAGAAATGCAGTCCTATTGTTTTAGCCATGCAGCGTACGCTGTTTGTCCTGGAGCCTGAGCTGACCAGTATGGGCCAAAGCAGTGTTTCTCAAAACTGACTTATTTTTAATAGTGGTCAACCCTCCTGACATGAATCTTACGTAACTTCTCTGTGATAAAACAGCTTGTTAGAATATGGGAAATTGGGAGGAAACTGTTCAGATGGGGAACAACTCTGCTATCCCTGAATGAAAGCACCACCTGTGGAAGCTGACTTTGCTATCAATAGGTCGATCATTACACGCTACATATTTACAAAGACTCCCTTGAAAGACTGGTTATTATCCTGAATTCTCTCAGACTGATAAAGCTGCATAATAAAGGGTCAGTGACACAGCAAGCACTCCATTTCATTCTCAGTGCTGGCACAACCCTCCCTAAGCGGAGCACTGTGTTGTCCTTGGTGCACAGTGGAGGTAGGCCATGCTGTCACTGCTTCTCCTATGTTTTACCACCTTTCCTATGTTCAGTTAATTTCATGGGAAATTATGACATAGCTCTGTGGTATGTTCTTTTGTTCGAATCCCAGCCTAAGTCCCAATGTTTCCAATTATCTTCACATTAAATTGGGAATAGTGGAGTCCTTCCAAGTGAGGTAGGCTGGCCAGACTAGATTCTGGGCTGGTGTGAGGCTCACATGAAACAGTGTATGCAAAACAATCAACACAGGAGCTAGAACATAGTCCTTACTCCTAAATGCTGGTTCTCACATTTGTATGTGCGCAGTGTGGTCCCAGTTCAGCACAGAGAATTGCCTCTTAGAGTAAAGCCAAATTCCAAATTTCAATTTTATTATCACCTTTTCTTTCTATTCCTGAATTCTTATATTCTATCCCATTGGCTCAGTCTTCATGGAATATTAAATGAAACAATCCAGTTCTCTAATACATGGTTTTAATTTAAAAAAAAAAAAAGATTCCCCCATTCTATATTTGCACAGTGAATTTTTAAATATTATTTATTATTTGAAATCCTTCTGTGTTAAATTCAGTCATAATTCCTGTGCGCAGTGCCAGACTAACAAAAATTTTCCTAAAAAATAAACATTATAT
Source organism: Sciurus carolinensis (assembly GCF_902686445.1). Taxonomy (NCBI): domain Eukaryota; kingdom Metazoa; phylum Chordata; class Mammalia; order Rodentia; family Sciuridae; genus Sciurus; species Sciurus carolinensis. The sequence continues at coordinate 118,839,893 of NC_062218.1, forward strand.
ATTTATAAACATTTCTTTGAAAGCATAGAGATTACTGGCATAGAGCCTTTCAAAGTGGGAGTTCTTAGCAGTACTATGTGGCAATCCTGCCTACACACCTGGTTCTCTCCACAAACAGCATCAAATGAACTCAATTTTGAAAAGTTGATTCTAAACTTCAATATGTTTGCTATCCTCTCTTGATTGTGTGTCATTTGTGAATTTAGTTGATATTCATTCCATGGATTTAACCAATTTAAGAAAAAGATGTTGAAAGGGACAAAATAAAGCAGGAATTCATTGGAACATGACTACAGAAGGCTTGCTGGTTAGACTCCAGGGACATTTACTGAATTCCTACTGTATGACTCACCAGAAAATTGCTTATATGCTATCTAATTCAGTGAAAGATGGTGCACTGACATGATCTGAGCATGACTGCTGCATTGGTAATCATTACATCAAGCCACAATGCCATTGAGGCAATTATCTTAAATGTGTTACAAATTGTGGTATAGAGAATTGAATAAAATAAGACACACAACTCAGAAGAATTGTGGAAATGAAAGACAACAGAAAGCACTCATACAAGTAGAACCAAGAGGCTCCCCATACTGAGACCTCCTTCATCATTATTCAGAGTGATTCATATTTGGTAAGCTGAGTGATAATCCAGAGAATCTCTTCCTCCTGAGTTTAGGGACAGTTCCTCCTGTGTAACAAACACAGGTACACTGTAAAATGCCTCACTCAAATTAAGTTATGCTAGAGAGGAAGTAGTCTCTAATTTACTATTTAGTAGTCCCACACTAACATTGAGTGTGATGAGATTAGTTCTTAGGGCACTGACTCTATATCCTGATCATTAGTGCTCATTCTTCTCATCAGACCATGTTTAATAATAGCTGTATGCAAATTGCAGTGAAATTTCAAATATATATATATATATATGAATATATAACAGATTTTATTTTATATTTTGTGAAAAATAAAATATGGCAGATATATTTATATACATGTAGGGTGTATATATACACCCTACATGTATATAAATGATTACTACTTAATATTCTGAGATCTCTTTTATTTCTTGGGGTATGTGAATGATGTGGCACTGAAACAAAAGTCAGAAATCCGGGGTTATGTTTTCAGTTCTATTGTTTAAATAAATTTGTATTGGACAAGTTATTGAAAATCTCTAGAAAGAAAGAATCTGAGTTTAGAGTTTTCTGGCCTATTTTTAGAACTGTGTGATTGCAATGAACTAAAAAAAGTCTGGTCCAGAAAGGAAACTGGCAAGTTGTGGAGAACAGGTTTGGAACTCATGTCTTTTCATTCAAATTCTCATCTTTCTTTCACAATCAGCATGCTTTGAATGACTCCAAAAGCCAATAGAAAAAGAATGCTAAAGCACTCCTTAAGGCGTGACATGCTATGAAAACAGCATAGCCAGGAAGTTCTCAAGTACTTCTGCAAAATTCTCACTTCCATCAAATATACTTTCTCTAAGCTTAGAAAGTTGTGGAAGGAATTAAAATGTTGCAGAAGGAATTTGTGCATGGATGGCCCAAGATTAACAAATATGGTCTGAGTTACATATGAAACTTATTAAAGTTTACATGGCAAGAATTCTCTCAAATTATTTTTTTTGCTAAAAACAAATAAAGATCTACATGCTTTTTTTTTTCAGAACAAGCTAGGAAAACTACACTCAAAATAGAAATATGTATATATTTCTTCTTTGTAACTTTAAACCAAAATAACATAAATGACATGGATTCTGAATAGTTAAAAAAATACTGTGTTTAACCAACTGCTTTATAATTTCTGATTTCATGTATTTTAGGAGCCAACAGCACTGCCTGAAATATAGTGAATATCTTGTTTTAATTACACTTATACTTACACTATTTATAGGTCATATTAATGGTAGGCTCAGTAAATATCAATAAGAATCTAGCCCCTAATTCCTAATGTTATCATTTGAAGGTGATATAATGAGACTGAGAAGTGTTTACTGCTAACAATAATATCTCTAGCCATGTCTATTAAAGGAGCTATCAGTGCCTTTTAAGAGATGCGAACTGAATTTTGAATCAGTTACTTGAGAAGCACATGTAGTGTTATCAAAACAGTCTGCTTATCATATAGCCTTCCACTACTATGAAACTTACATGTTACCCTTATTTTTCCCAAAGTGTCATACCAGATTGTGAATTGGGATCTGAGAGGATGCCTGTCCCTCACTTTTGCTTATGGTTTCAATGGAAAGAAAATTCTCCTCTGGTCCTAAATGAGTAAATAAATCCATGAAATGCTCTGCACATCTTGGACTGAGGTCTTGGGGGAAATACTCATCCATCCAATCAAATAATTAAATGTTAAGTGCATAAGACACCATGATAGCAAAACAAAAGATTGTGTTCTATTAAGTCAGATTAGCCAGGAGTGTCTTCTCTCTGATGAGCCAAGAAATCTTTCCAGCATGGTTGATGTTTCTCCACACCCTTCAAGTGACATTAGTTCCATATCAACAGCAATTTGTCTTCCATGTTTATCTCTTCCTACGCTTATAGTAATGATCTCACCCAGTGATTAAAGGAATCACTGACCATTGGTAGAAACTCTTGGATTTAGCAGAGTGACATTTGATAAAACTTAAAATAAGCTTGACTTATTCCCAATACACAAAGAAAATTAACATGTCTTTATCATATATTGATTAAATGCCAGACACAATCTTAGGAGAACAACAACTTGATGAGGGAACTCTTGTTATCCATATTTAACACATAATATATCTGAAAATGAATTTAAATATCTGGTAAATAGTTTTGCAGCTAGTTAGTGAAATAAGCTAGTACTGTATGATCTCACATGCATGTGGATTCTAAAAAAGTCAAACATCAAAACAGAGTAGAAGGATGGTTATCAGAGGTAGAAGGGTATGGAGAATGGGACAATATAGGTCAGAAGTGTACCTTAAGTTCTGAAGACCTAATCTGTATCACAGTGACTATAGTTACTACAAAAATGATGTATTTTATGCTTGAAATTTTTCAATAGTAGATTTTATATATTATCATCACAAAGGAAAGGTAACCAGAGCTGGGGATGCAGCTCAGTGGTAGAGTGCTTGTCTAGTATACATGAGGCCCTGGGCACCATGCCTCTAAAAAAAATAACAAATAACAAATAAAAAGATAATCTTAGGAAAGGATGGCTATGTTACTTAGCTTGATTTGTGGCAATGATTTCACAATGTTTGTGTACATCAATACATAACATGCCAACCTTAAATATATATGATTTTTATTTTCCAAGTACACTTAATAAACCTGGAGAGAGAGGGAGGGAGGGAGAGAGAGAGAGAGAGAGAGAGAGAGAGAGAGAGAGAGAGAGAAACAGTAGTATTGAGGGCTGCCAAAGAACTGTAAGGTACTGAAATTATCAGGGCATCTTGCAGGCAATGTCTGTCCTTGCCTCTGGCAACAATGTAGTTTAAAAAATATGTTGACAATGAGAAAGAAAAGAATAAAAATAGAAGTGAGAGAAAGAAGAAAAATGGTGGGGGAAACATCCATGTCCAAGGTATCATGCAGGGTATTTATAACATATGAACTAATTAATCCTCTTGTTTCTGTCTTCACAACTTGTTTCTGTGACTTCAGAGAAGTCACCACTGGGGTGACTGCAACTGAATTTGAGTGCAGGCCTGACTGAGAGTTTCACATTTTCATACACTCCTGTTTGCCGTGTGTTGAGTCCAGTCAACACAGGAAGCAGTGGAAGTGTTCTTCCTCTCCTCAGAGTGAAAGAAGATTTCTAAAACCTTATTTCAACTTTATTCACCCCAAACCCAAGAACACCCTACATCTTGTGCCTGTAAAATTACCTAATTCAAAATTAGCTTCCTACTTCTCTGTTCATCTTCATTTTTCTAAGCAGAGTATTTCTATTTTATCCAGCCTCAGAAAAACTAAAGCAAACTAGTCAAGCCCAATAACCTGGACTATTCTTTCTAAAAAGAAAAAAAATGTGGTGCTTTGAACATCATATTTAGGGTTGTTAGTAAGCAGGAATAGAGAAACAAGTACTTGAAGATGCATTTCTAGTAATCATGGCAAACAGATGCTATGGAACACCCTGTCCAATGCCTCATTTCCTGATGACATTTTTCAGTGGCATTCTCTCTGCCTAGCACAGACATACCTCCTCTTTGCACTTAGTTAACTCTGACCCACTCTTCAATTTTTCCCCCAAAGTTTTCTCTGATTTTGCTGACTTGGCAAATCCCCTTAGGTATTCTTTGCAGCACCTGAAAGAACTGCAAATACATGTATCTGTGAAAGATTATATAGTTTTAGTCCAAGGGGTAGTATATAAACTCCCAAGAGAACAGAGACCTGACAGTTTTTACTCAACATTGTATTCCTAGGTGCAGCAATCTGTGCATAGGTGCTCCAAAAATATTGGTTGAATTAATTAATTTGCACATTAATCACCTAGAATTTGACAAGTCTGTGGCCATGGAAAATAACAATTTATTTAAAAGATTTGAAACGTACTTCAATTGAGATAATATCCCACCCTCTCTACTTTAGCCCAGGTTCCTAAACCACTAACAACATATGTCATTTTTCTCTATGCCAACAATACAAAGGTACATTTTGAAGAATCAAGAAGTATATGCTCAGAATCTTCATACATATGAGATTCTACAGATGTACAAATAAATATAAATCATGGTCTCTTCTCTCAGAAAGTTCATAATCTAGTTGATACACTAAGATGCTCAGAGCATTGTAAAGGAGTGACAATGTGGCAGCAAGAGATACCAGGGTCAGAAAGAGGAAGCTCACAGAGGATCAGCACAGTCGAAAAAGACCCCAAGGGGAGATTTGGTGGCACCCAGCGCTAGGTAAGAAAGACACAGGATGTGAATTAAAGCAGAGCAAGAGGTGACTTCAGGTTAGGGAAACTGAGAAAATAAGATGATGAAGGAGGCCTGCCTAAGTTCAGCAGAGGGTGAAAATAGAGTGGAAAACTTTCCCTAAGTAGGAAAACCAGAGATGACCCACTTCTTAACGGACTTGTTGGTATTTGTGTTTTAGGAAGATCATTATCAGTTTCTCTTTAAAAAAAAATAAAGGTAGAAAAACATGCAAGTTTAGGCAACTTGGAGGCATAAAGAAGACATATCAATATGGTTTCCTAGAATGGTAGGTAACTGTGTTATAGAAAAATAAACAAATTGTATGTGTATGCAAGTGTGTTTGTGGATATGCACATGTGTGTTATATATGTGAAGAGACTAGTGTGCTCTAAACACCAAATCTGAGTGATCTCAGCTCTCGGGTTTCAGAGCATTTAAACTCAGTTCAGTGTATCAAAATCTAATTTGTAGAATCTAACTGAAAAGAGAAAGCTTGGTGGACCTATAGCACTTATAACCCACTGTCTGTTCCCTAAGTTCTTTGCCACCTCTTGGTCCATGGCAGGTCAGATGCCATCACAACATTTCATTACAATCAATCCATGAAAAGATAACATGTGTCCTGTCCTCGCTTATTATCCAGTTCTACTGATAAAAGATAATCTAGGACAACAACAAAAGAAGAACTTCAAGTCTTGAGGGTTAATTATAACATTCAATCCTTAAAATTGAAGTTACTATGTCAACCAAGACTTGCTATTTTTCTCTACACATCCACTTTTTCTTTCAAACAATTGTGATTCAACTAACGTGCAACATTTTCTTTTAACTACTAATGAAAAGTGCACAATACTTATAAAACTTTTTGTTCATTACTCTTATAAACATTTATCAAATTGTAATTGAGGGCTGACTGAGCTTTCCTGATAGAATTATGGAAAGAGTATTAACACAATGTAAACAAATGACAAGGAAATATTGATGCATCCTCATCTGAAAAACAATGACTGCATGTGCTCAGGTCAGTAAGACTGAAGCCAAGAAAGCTGATTTATTTATGGTTGGTTACTTAGAAGTAGGTATACCTTAGGAAAATGAATAGTAAACGTTAATCATATAGTCTATTTACAGACTGTATTCTGGAAATAGTCATATATTTTTTACTTTTTTTTTTTTAAATCAAGTTTCTGAACTTGAAAACACCTTCTACCTTCCTCAGTTTCTTTAGACTTAGTACTATCATAGTCAACACACAGAAGCTGAGGAAGTTCATTCTGTCTACTCCTGCAAACATTGGTGCTTTTACTCTCAATACACAGAATTTAATTTCTATCACTGGAGTCAGGTACTATAAAAAATTAAGATATATAAAACCCACTGATTTTGCGAGTGCATGTTTTTATAAGTGATAGATCCATTGGCATTTTAATGAAGTTCTGAAAAAATCAAGTATATAGTATTATATCCATACAGACTCAGAGATCTTGCTTTCTTTTGAATGCCTGCAAGTCTCATGGCATGAAGGGATGTAATACTTGTAAAATTTTTCGGATTTCAAATAGTGAGCAAAATGTTCTCTTCAGTGACTGATAATTCTGCTCTTCAACCATCCTTTGGTGACAAAAAAACACACTTTGTTTTTTATCAGTTATGTTCTTGTAGATAATGCCAAAAGTTAAAACTAATCAAGTGTAGCAAAATAAGGATGATTTGCCTTCCCAGAGAAAGGTGGGTCTAAGAATATCACTTAAGGATTCAGTGAGGAGGAACATAGAGAGCAGTCACCAGCCCTTTCATTCTCTCTCTCAAAACAGACCCAGGATCCCCTAAGTGTAGAGAAAGACCCAGTCCCTCTTCCTGGAGAGGCCATGGGAGCCAGGGATTGGGGAAACTCCTGTTTCCTGTCTCACTTAGTATCCAGATTATACCCCAATAATTTATATAATGGTTCCTCTTTTGGGCACTTGCTGGGAGATGAAGAAGGATCCAAGAATCTGGGGGTATTTTGCCAGCTTGGAAACATAATACTTTGAGCTCTTTAGAGTTTTCCAAGTCCCTTTCATTGAGATGACTGGATCCCAGTGTCCATGCCTAACTCTCCCAAAAGCAGAATCCTTGGGTCACCTCCCCATTGAGTACTTTCAGTTCATCAGATCAGACAGTGTGAGCAGAACAACTTAGCATTTGTCTCTTCAGTTAACACTGATAGGCAGACATGATTTCAAACTATTTAATAATCAGAAGGTCATGGTCACCCCTCAGAAGTAGCCTGGCCTACGGCAGTGCTCCTGCTGTGTCAGTCAATAGTCTTTTAATTTCTGAATCCTGGAGAACCTATTGAGGCAATAAGGAGAAATTTTTGAATGGTGGATGGTGGAGGGCAGTCTGATCAATATCTGTCACTCTACAAAGATATTTGATTATATTCACAACCTAACAGGTACATATTTACTATTGTGTACTGACTAAATATTAGTCCTGTTTGTATGTATAAGCCTCCCCTCCATATTCTGTGGAGTGTGGTCATTTATTATCGTTAGCTTGCAAGTAAATATTTGTTAAGCTAAATATGGAGATAGAATACCACAGCAGTTTAGAACATCAGCTCTGCCACCAACTCCAACATTGCTACTAACACAGCTTCATCACTCATAAAATGCAAATGAAAAATACTCCCACATAAATGCTCTGAGAATTCATAAAGTGATGTATGAAAAGCACTTTGCATGGTGAGTGCTCAATAAATGGTGGTACACGTCCACCTTACTAGTAGAAGATCATGTCTTTATCTGACTACACTGTCAAAATCAATACAAATGGAACCTCCAGTTATATTTTAAATTACCAAAAAAGAACATGACAAGAACACATCTCACAGTGATGTATTCCTCTAACTTAGGATCAGCAATTAAGGAAGAAGTATATTTGTAAACAAGTATAAAAAATAAAATAAAAATTGTAGATACACAAGGTCTTATATTTTTAATGATGCAAATCATTCACAAAGAGTTCTATAGTAGCCAGGTGCAGTGGTGCATGCCTTAATTCCAGCAACTCGGGAGGCTGAGGCAAAATGATCACAAGTTCAAAGCCAGCCTTAGTAATGGTGAGGTGCTAAGCAACTCGATGAGACCTTGTCTCTAAATAAAATACAAAGTAGAGCTGGAGGTGTGGCATAGTGGTTGAGTGCTCCTCAGTTTAATCTCTGGTACCCAAAAAAAAAAAAAAATAGTATAGTATAGTTCTAATATTAAATAGTTTCTTAAGAAAATATATAGTGTTGGGAGAGTCCTCTACAAATATCAACTAAAATATATCTTATAGTATTTAAAAGAAACATTTGATGTGGGAAGAACTAAATTACCTCTTTATTTTTATATATGTTTAATAATTTTTCTTTGCTTGTATTTTTTCTTAAAAACAGATCCCATTCACATGAAGGATAAACAGTGTAAACAATTTCAGATTTTTCAGCCTCTCTTTGTGACATTACAAAAGACACCACTCCATGTGACTTGTCAACTATCAAAATATATTAGAAAGGAATCTTTCCAATGAGCCTGACTTTATGCAGAAACTATTGATTAACTTCAAATTAAATTTCTAATAAAAGTATAAGTCATGTGGACAGAATCCAATACACATAATGGGATTGACTTTTATTTGTCAGAAAAAAACTAAAAGAAGAGACAAGTAAACTTACATATGGACACAGCTATGTGCAGGTGAGCAAATACTTAGATGTGAGCACCTAAAAGGGAGACAATGGTCCCTTTCACCAAAATGAGCTGTGATGCTCACTTTGAGTTCATATATAGCACATCTTCCCTTCTCTGCCGCCCTCCGCACTCAGCATGTCTTCTTGAACACTGTGAATTCTGAGTGTGCTGATTACTTGGCTATATGGAAACCACAACTCTTCAGCAAGCAGTACATCAACACTGGATATAGAATGTCCCTAAGATTTCAAGCTGAGGAAATCACCTTTAGGATGTTTTTGGATCTCTAATCTCTAGGTTGGAAATTCCCATATGAGTCTAGAGAACAATGCCATCTTTTTTTTTTTTTTTCACGAGTGATGAATAGGAAGTCGACTGACTGGAGAATCATGAAAATAATTTAATGAGTGTTAAGTGCAAGCACTTTTGTTAAAGAAATGAAATACAGAAATGTAGAATACAATGGAGCATGCTATACAAAATAAAATAGGAACATAACTGTAGGACACATTGTTTCACAACATTTTGTTTCAGTTTCATATATAAATACACAAATGTGTGTGTACTAGGTTATAATGGGAAAGGCGTTGCTTCTTGTTATGGTGGGCAAAAGCATCGAAGCCATTGAAACAACAGAAATCGCAAACTGGCAAAAGATGAGTTCCAGTCAACTAAATATTTAATGTAGTCCACAGGGTGGATTTCTTTAAAATTGAATTAGTTGCTAAGACTTGAAGATTGGAAAATTTACATAAAAGCTGGTTTATGTGGCTTCCTCTTGAAGGTCAGGTGATTTGGCACTTCTCTGGGCAGCCAAATAACCAGGGCACCATTGGGAAGAGTGTGGGCTCATCAGACTCCCTAACTCTTCCTCCACTAAGTGCTGTACAGACAACTTTAGGCATTTGAAACTGTCACCTCTGCTCCCACCATGATGAAAGATTATTAGAGAAACTTGTGATTTAGGTCAGATTGTCCCACAGTCTGACAGATACTGAATAGCAATTGTTCATGGTTGTGACAAAACAAATTATAAAATCACCCATCTGTAAATTTGACACCCTCCTCAGAGATTTTAGTCTCAACTTTTCATTTCACAGATGAGGTGACTGAGACACCCAAAGAGAGCAAGTATAATGCCAAAGGTCACAGAGTTAAAGTAATTGCTCAGTGACTAGAAATAAGTTCTTCTTGCTTTCATCCTGATGCCCTTTCATAGATTCCTTTAGTTAAATATTTTTCAGAAATGAAAGGCAATACTCACTGCAGAGGTGCACTGAAGCTAATGCGATGGGTGTTCTGTGTCAATGATCTATCAGGAATGTGGACACTGCTGATGGAAATAGAGTACTAGCAATCATTATTCTACTCTCAGCAACATCTTATTGTGTTCACATTAGTTTTCTCACCTACAGTTTCTAAGTGTGTATCCAGTTGAAGGAGGATATATTGATGTGTAGATCAATTACTACATAATGTACCTTCTAAAAGATGAACAACCCAGTTCATATGGCAGTTCATGGCTAAAAGTGACTGATCTCTAAAAGACTGAAAAGAGAGTAAACTCCTAACATTTTTTTATGTAAGAGTTCCCAAATAAAAGAAAACACCAGGCTCCTAAAATTTCTGCACTCAGTTTATCGACAAAACAATCTCAGTTCTATGCTCCTACAAAATCCTCTTACAACTAAATATACTTCTTAAACACTTGATATGTAATTTTAAGCAACTTTTAATCCTTTTTAACAAACTTTATAAAAATTTCTTATTTGACATTATAGGAAATGGTCAATTGTTTTCTTAAGAATTTGATAATTACAAGTGGAATTTCTGTACCTGAAAGGTAAAGGGTTATATTTTAGCACCAAATTTCTAATAAAAACAATGTGACACATATATTACAATAAAGTGAATCACTGAAAATGCATACAAACTATAATAATCCTCATAAAATATTCTATTTTTACCTTATCCTGAAACTGAAAATATAATCAAATTATCTTCACATAGTTAAAAATCACAGCTACAAATTAGTTTGCATAATTAATTATTCTTGATAATTGTCTTAATTATTTCTAGTCTTAATTTCTTAACTAATAAATGTTAATAATATAAATACCAAATTAGGTGTCTTCCAAATAGTGAGGAGTACATGGAAAGCAAAGACTTATCCACCTCTGAACAAAGACATTTTCAGCACTGGGTATGGGACATCATAACAGGATGACACTGTCCTTGAGAGTTGTACAAAAAATTTATAACTCTTCTCATGACTGACATGTTGCATGATACCTGAGATTAGTCTTTTGGATAACCTCCATCTCATTTTTTCAATTTAATTTCATTTTTATGCTAAAAACATGTAGACTAAATGAACCTGATATCTTGAATAGGATCTTGGAATAGAAGGAATTCAGTGGAAAAACTGGAAAAGTCCAAATGAAGTCTGAAGTTTAGTTGACATTAATCAATTGGTATTTGTTATTAATTAATATTTATTGAATATTAATTTTGACCAACCTGTCACATAATGAAAGATTTTAACATGCTGGGTGGGGAGGGAACTCCCTGTGCTATCTTTGTTACCTTTCTGTAAGTTTAATGTTATTCCAAAATAAAAGGTTTATAAAAAAATAGTTGAGAAGTCATTAATAAATGTGAAATGAGAATGCCATATAATTTAGCAGTGAAAGCAAAATATATAAATTTATCATGAAGAAAATATCTATTTTTTCAAAGAGCCACTCTAATATGGCTACCACCACTGATAACCTACAACAACTTAGCTCCAAGAAGCTAGCCTATAAGAAGGCTCAAATAAATGCACCTAAATTGAACAAGGCCCCTCTAAGACATGTAACACATGCAAAAAAAATAAAAATAGAAAGAAAAGAAAACAGCAACAACAACAAAATGGTTTTAACTAACTGAGTATCCTTTTCAGAAGGTCTTTGTAACAATCTGGGGTAAAGAAAATTAATGATGTGATCTCAACAGAGAAGTCTAAGGTAGTCAGTCATACTGCTATTATTCTTTTTTTGTACTTATTTATTTTTAAAATTTTGTTCTAATTAGTTATACAAGAGAGTAGAATGCATTTTGACACATTATATGTAAATGGAGTATAACTTCTCATTCTTCTGGTTGCATATGTTGTAGAATCACATTAGTCATGTAATCATATATGTACATAGGTAACCTTCAGGGACATATTGCTTATTCTTAATGTGTGGCTCTAATAAGCACTCAAGAGTATGTAGAAGGAAAAAAATAAAATAGCAAAGGAAAGAGAAAAATAATCCCTACCAATTGATTCAAGAAGGATCCAGAGGATATGAACTGTTAGACTTCTGGGAGGAAATGCCTGTTGAGTTGATGTGCTTATCTATTCCCAAAGGTCTGGCTGAGCCTTGAAATTTCTGTGACCCCCAATTTTCTTGGCAGGATCACTTCTGAGTCTAAAAATCACAATTCTTACCAGAGACTAACTTTTGATACTAAAAAAAAAGAATGTGGATATAAAGGTATCTCAGTACCCAAACCCTAGAAAAAAGGTAAGTTTTCAAAATGCCCTTACACAATAATTTTAAAGCTCCAAATCTCCTGTGGCAGAATAAACTATTTAATTGCTTGTCATTAGTTGTTAGGAGAGGACTGCACAGTTCTATGTGTCCTACACTTCTCAACAAAATCCTATACTTATGACTAGAAATAGAATAGGGTTGAGAAGCAGTGAAAAACATTCGGGCTTTCAAAAAATAATCATCTATTGCTATATGCCTAGCCTGTAACACTGCTGTCCCACCTCAAATAGTAAAGCAATCAACTAGGAGGAGTCAAAAAATATCTTTCCAAGTTTCCATCTACATATATATACACACACACAAACACATAGATACACATATAGATATGTAAAAATATACATGTATATATAGATAGATTTACATATGGACCCACCAAGAGATAAAAATAGACATACATATATATAATTTTATCTATATAGTTATTTCCATATCCATGCATCTGAATGTATTTGTTATATATATCCCATATTTCTTGACTCTGTTTCAGGTGACTATACAGAATTTATAGTCTCTCCGGGCTGACAGAATGTGAGACACCAGTGACAAAATTGGTTATTTAATGACAGTTGTGATATGACAAATGCTACAAAAGGATAGTCCACACATTAAAAAGATGGCAAAAAGGGGATGACCCTAGAAGGGTCAGGGTACCCACAGGAGACAGGAAGGGGAGGGTTGCAGCAGGTGTAAGCAAGGCAAGAAAGAGCATCACCTTTTCAGGGGACAGAATATAGGACTACATGACTGTGACCCGAACACTGGATGCCCAGGGGCACATGGCACAAAATAAGCCCAGTGAGACAGCACTGACAGGGTCACTCAAGACCTTCCAGACTTGAGAAAGAAATCTGCCCATTGTCCCTTTCACAAATTTTGTCCCCAAATTTTCTGGTAAAATAAGCCCAGATATGTAAAGAATATTAGGCAGGAAAGTGACATTTTCACATCTGTACTCAAGAAAGATCAACCTGGGTACAGGCGAGGCTCCTGAGGTACCTGTGCAATGGCCCATCTGAGAACTGATTTCCTAACCTGAACAGAAGCACCTAGAGAATAAATAATAGCGTTTATGCTTGGATCATTCACGAAAACAACATTTCCACGGCTGTCTTTTCTGTTTAATGAACCATCACCAGATGAAGGCCTGTGAGGTTCACCAAAAGTAAATTCATTTCCCAGTAAACTCAGCACACAGCCAGCTCTGCACAGGCATCAGCCTCTGTGAAAACTCTCAGGCTGCCAAAGGGATATGCAAGAATTTCAACCAAGGAAGGATTTTAAAACAGCAAAGGAACTAATATTATAGACAATAGACTCTGAAAATGACTCAGGCATCTCTCCCACTACATGTTAGTTATTCAGCCAAAAAAGAAAAAGAAAAAAAACCTTAATATTCATACTTTTTAACAATCCTTGTAAGAAATTGAAATTGAATATATACACAATCTAGACACTTCTGTTTTCAGGCTGGTATATAATTATTGTTAAAAATTTAAATGTCCAATTACATTATGCTGAACTGATCATTTAAACACTCATTAACAAATGAATAACCTAAGACTCTCAGTCCTCATAACCCTCTACTACACACATTTTTTTACAAATACATTTCAACTCTTGCCAGAGATAACACTTAAATCTACAAGTTATTTGCAATATTATTTAATCTTAATCCATTAAATTTCAAAATAAAATCTATATTAAATCGTTTTCAAAATCTATGCCCATTAGTCTGTTCATTTCTCTTTCTTCCTTCTCTTTCTTCTTTCTTTTATTTTTGCATTCTTATTCTTGCTGTAATTACAAATATTTGATTCTGATTTAAAATATTTTTAATGTCCTAGGGAAATATATTATTTTGAAATAACCTTGTTGCTTCGTTTTACCAATATCATGATTCCTAAAATCCAGTGTTCTTCAGTAGGCAATATTCATGAGAACCTGCATCAGTTTTTCTTATCATTGTTTTAAAATTGCCTCAGAGTTACCTGTCAGAAATCTCACCAAATCCTAAAAGCTGTGCTGAGCTACTTCTTTCTATTGTCTCAGGAGCCTAGATGTTATTAAGAAAAAAAAAGAAATAAAATAAAATAAAAATAAACTTCACCTGCCCTTGGGGTCATCTCTGTTCCTGATGGAACTTTTTACATTCATATCAGTTTTCTTTCTCTGCATTTACTTCACCCACTTTTTTTTTTTTGGGGGGGGGGGTAGTGGCAACAAAAATCACAATACAATTGCTAGTCAATGGCCTACACTTTCTCCCAGCAGCAGCCCGGAGCAGGCTGTATCCACTGGAAAACAGTGCTGATCCCACTCCAAGCCCAGCTGTATCCACTGGGAAATGTGTGGGAGATAATTCAGTTGATAAATATCTCAAAGGACTCAATTATTTGGGAGCATTTAGAAAGTGTAGGAAACAAGTATAGCTTTAGGTTTCATCTGCAGTTGCAACACATCAATGCAAATGCTGACAATACTTTCAGTTTTCAAAAAGCACTCTATAGATTTGCACTTTTTTTTTTTCTCCTGAAGAATTCAAGCCACCAAGCAACTATCAAACTATTTCCGCAGGGGAAACCTTTATCCAATCCCCAGAATCTCCACTAAAAATGGCATTTTAATAGTATACATTAATTTTTATAAGTTCAAAATTATAATATGTATATCCAATAAATTGTACTCCTGTGTATTGTAACAACAGAAAACTTCGCAGTTGAAATTTATAGATGATTGCTGCTTCCATGCACAAAGTACTTATGGATTCTAGCTTGGTTGTAGAGTAATGACAAAATCCTGACTCACATAGAAATAAAGCTGGAAATACTGTATTTTCTCAAGAGTTCCTATTAAAAATCTCAGAATATTCATCAACTAAAGTAAACCTTTAGCTTGAAAGAAGGATAGTAGGAATTTTTCATTCATGCTAGAAATAGACACATTAATAATTGCCTGGTTGCATTTTCTAAAAAGTAAACATTCAATATGAGCAGAATTGATGAATAGGCAACTCAGTCTTAACCACCTTCATGTAGAAGAAAACATGTTCCAAAGCATCTTTTAATATTATGTTTTTATTTAAGAAAAACATTTAAAAATTTCAAGATAAATGGGTGATCATCTCTGATTTTTTTAAAAAATCACTCAAATGTTCAAAATCAATTTATTTCATACTGACTTCAAATTTTCAGTTCCACTTATTAGCCCTTTAAATAACTGCAGTCGCCTCCATGGTAATTCTGTGACCTTACTTGGCAAGATTTAGCTCTTTCTACTTGCTGGGAAAGAGGTCAATGGGGGATGAGAAAGATTTCCAATAGAACGATAACCACTAGTGCCATGGACATAACTATATTTTTAGGATGGGATGGGTAATATTTGTAATACACATAGATATCCACTGGGTTTCACCAGGTATGCAACTTGTGCACTACAGTTTCAGGAATGTTATGCTTACAAATGAAGCAAGCATAACTATGTCATTTCTAGTCAATAACCTGTTTTTCTTTTTTTTCTCCTTTTGTACTAGTGATTGAACCCAGGGGTACTTTACCACTGTGATAAATTCCAAGTCCTTTTTTATTTTATTTTTTAAATTTTGATACAGCATCTTGCTAATTGCTGAGGCTGGCCTTGAATTTGTTATCCTTCTGACTCAACCTCCTAAGTTGCTGTGATTCCAGGTATGGGCCACCATGCCTAGCTAATAACATGTTTTTCAAAAGTGCTAAATATATGCTCATAGATAATAAGGAAGGTTTTAAGAATTATTTTTTTTAAATTAAATATGATTTTTTTTCTAAAGAGAGTAGAAGGGTCAACTCTCTTGCCTCCTTAAAAATCTATGTTCAAATGTCACCTCTTCCATATTCATCCTATTTAAAATAGCAACTTGTCCCCACCTCCTCCCTGGCACTCAGATACCCCTGATACTAGTCTGGCTTTTTTCTTTTTCTGCATACTGATTACTTTCTAAAATGCTATATAACTTACTAATTTATTATGACTTTGTTTAATGTCTATCTCCCTTTTTGAGATCAAAGCTCCAGAAGAGCATCGTCTGCTTCATTTACTGGTATGTACCCAAATTCCTAGAATAATGCCTAACATGGGATAGGTATTCAGTAAACATTTCTTGTTTGGATGATTAGGTTAGTTTGGAATTGCTAAAGATAATGCTTCCAAGTTTTATTAAGAGGAATTAAGATAAAAATGTGAAGATTTCCCTACAGAAATACAGATCACTTCAAAAGATCAGGAGAGGTAGACCACAGGGTAAACTTTCCTGTTCTCTGCTGACTCCTACATGAAGTAAGGCAGACTGCTGAGGTGAAGTAGACTGCTGAGGTGGACAGACAGGTAAGGGGCCATGAGGGAAGAAGGAGAAGAATCAATCTGCCCATAACTTGGTCACTGCTCTGAGCCAGAATGACCGGCAAACACTGAAAACTGAAGATGGATGCTATTCCATCCTACTCTCTGATGGCTATTATTTGTGTACAGAAAAATTCTGGAATGATGTATAAAATATTAATAATAGGGTTTATTGTTTTGAGGACATACAATATAATCATTATAAATATTTTATTCTCATTTTTCATGATAGTAAAAAATTCAACCTATGCTTTCTTTTTCAGAATATGAGAGGAAAGAATCCAAACATACCCCAAAAGGAAGTTTCTGATGTAGTTCCTTAATGGTTAGCTCTCCAGCTAACTCACTATTAAAAAGTTCAACGCATTAACTGCCAGTTAACAATACCTTTTCCACTGTCTCATCAACTTACTGTACAACAACTCAGCAGAATCACCAAATAAATTAATTATGCTCCGTAACATATTTACATATTTAAATTTGAACACATAAATTAAACATTTATCATTTAGCATTATACTTAGGAGATGCTACTCCTCTGTTTTCTCTTGGATTCTTCTCTAGCAAATTGAGTGACAATCTATGTAGTTCTGAAGCATAATTTAGATAGTGAAAAAATGTCAGGAAGCAAGCCATCTAAATAAATGAAGAGACTAACAGAAAGGTAGACACTGAAACATTCCAATATCTTCACACAGGATAATAACTCATTTGAAACTCACATGGAAATGATCTGCTATAGAAGGTATGCATCTATTATTTGTTTTTTGTATTTGCGAGTGATGGGTATTACAGATGGAAAGCTGGACAATAGGTATATCCTTTTTCTTACTTCAAGCCATTCTGCATTTTGATCGCAATGGCCCCTGAGCTATCTGGGGCATCCAGAGGGTAGAAGACAACAGGAACTCCCTGACACTATTCTCTTATAGTCTGAGCCACTCCCCAAAAAACATGTCCTTCCATGGTAAAACTGGTGTCAATTCTGACAACCTACCATGTGCCACCAAACTATTAGCATAAAAGAGGGAAGGAAGGTGTTTCTACTCTAGAAAGCTTCTCACTCAACAATTTTCCATGCTATACGTAGGAAAACTTGTAGTCTGTGTTTTTAAACTCCTCAATTATCCTAGGCAGTGTAACTGGAATGCAGGGGAAAAAAAACCAAGGACTGAGAGTGTTGGAGTTGGCAGAAAGAGAAGGCCATCAGTACTTTCCTTTATATTTCAATTCTTTCTCACCAATGGTGTATCTGTTTTTTTTTTTTCTTTCTTTTTAAGAAAAACATTAATGCCTACTTCTAACTTCTGTTGCACCCTCAATCAAATGTCACCTTACCATCCCTTTCTCATACTGTTCTCTCCCATATCTCCTGCCCCCAACCTTATAAAAATCCAATGATACTCAATCTTGCAGTTTCAATAAGATTCTGCTTCATGACCCTGATGTATGCACCGATTTTATACTATTATTAAAATTTACTTTTAATTATTTAAGGAAATTAAAAATAGGAAAAGGGAAAGGAGAAAGAAACTAAGAGCCAATATAGGACTTTACAAAACAGAAAATGCCCAGAGACACAATGGAAGAATGTGAAGGAAGAGAAAAGGCAGAGAAGTCAGGAAAAGGGAGACAAGTAAGCAGAGAATTCCTGTCATCTGGGAAATGCAAAGGATAAATTGCTTTACATGGAGTGTTTATGGGTTAAAAAAAAAAAAAAAGTGTGTATGCAACATACTTACAAGTTTAAGAGTTTTTGCTTGAGAATTGCCTATACTTGGTTTTTCAAGTGGTCACAGTGTGTTAGTTTGACATATGACAGGGGAAATAATGTTTTAAGAAATGCTTCCTCCAAAATGAAACAAATATCTCATAATGTACTCTTGTCTTCTCCTTTTATCCTAACACCTAAAACTCAATATATTACTTTTAACTTAAAAAGTTAATATTTAAAAAGAAAAAAAAGCCTGTTATGTTACATTGAATATTTCCTAGTATTATAATTGAGTGCTCTTAGTTATGTGTTCTTAAAAGATGTATCACCATGGTAACTAGGTCTTTTGACAATTATTCTATTTTAGTCCAAACCAGTACAAAAGGGTTAAAAAATAAACTATTCTACAATCCTCAGACTCACAATCATGATTACAGTCAGTCCTTACCTACCTTGCAATATTTTTCAAGAGAATATTTAAGAATTTCTCTAGGTCCTATTTTACCTCTTATCCAGCAGTTTTGAGTAGGAGCTGTTCTCTATGGTGAACACCCCACAGGAATTTTTGTATTTTATTCAAATAGGTAAATATCTCCACAATATGTCACATAATCCAGAAGATTATTTCTTGTACTTCTTATTTTACAGAAAAATTATATTTTTGTTTTAAAGACATTTAAAAATAAGGCTCTACCATATTTTTTAAAAGTGCATTTATGATCTAAGGGATAATTAAGGTTGCCAATAAGACATTGTTGACAGAAAGGAAATAAAATTATATTATCTCCTTTGTGTTTTTGCAGCAATTTTATATAACTTTCATTGGTAGTGGTAATTATGTCCTAATTAAAAACATTGCTAAAGCAATTTTCTTAAAAAATCTTGCCAAATTCATTTTGTAATCCTAGCACAGCATCTGACACTTGGTGGACACTCAATGAATGCTGAAAAAAGAGAAAATATATTACAGTGAACAGTGATGGGTTTGTCCTTCATCAATGAAAGTGTACTGCTCTAATATACATTAAGAACATCTGTGGAGTTGAGGTTGAATTTGTTTTCCAGGAAGGAGAAAAAAAGTAAATCTTAAAAATTGTTTATTTAAGTCCTTTGGGTATAAACAGAGGAGTGGGATAGCTGGGTCAAATGGTGGTTCCATTCCAAGTTTTCTGAGGAATCTTCATACTGCTTTCCATAGTGGTTGTACCAGTCTGCATCTCCACCAGCAGTGTATGAGTATGCCTTTTCCCCCACATCCTCACCAACACCTATTATTGCTTGTATTCTTGATACTAGATGAAATCTTAGGCTGGTTTTGATTTGCATTTCTCTAATTACTACAGATGTTGAGCACATTTTCATATATTTGTTGATCGCTTGTATCAGCATACTACAGTCACATCAATGTTTATAGCAGCTCAATTCACAATAGCTAGATTGTGGAACCAACTAAATGCCCTTCAATAGATGAATGGATAAGGAAACTGTGGTATATATACACAATGGAATATTATTCAGTCATAAAGAAGAATAAAATTATGGCATTTGCAGGTAAATGGATGGAGATGGAGAATATCATGCTAAGTGAAATAAGCCAATCCCAAAAAACCAAGGGCTGAATGCTTTCTCTGATAAGTAGATGCTGATACCTAATGGGGAGGTAGGAGCGGGTAAGGGAAGAATGAAGGAGTGATGGATTGTGTAGAGGGAAAAGAGGGGAGGGGAGGGGGAAGGAAAGATAGTGGAATGAGACAAATATGTACACATATGATTACACAAATGGTATAAATCTCCAATGTGTACAACCATATAAATGAAAAGTTATACCCCATTTGCGTACAATGAATCAAAATGCATTCTTTAAAATTAAAAAATAAAAATAAAAGATTGGTTATCTAGAAAATTGCAAAATTAATGGTTTTCTACTCAAACTATGATATTGTCATCCAAGAAAATCCACGGCAAGTTCAACCCAACTTGGTGTCTTTGCACAGTCCCATGGTTTACACCAGCCTATGAAAAACACCAAAAGTGTTATAGACATTTGGGTGATCCACCTACCTGGGCCTTATACTCATCTTCACTCAGTAGGTGGGAGTTTGGAAAAACCTGAGACAGCTACCTCAGCCTGCCTCCTAATATTTTCTTATACACTGAAACTTCTGAGGAAAGAACACGGTCCTGTAATAGGCTCTCATTGCCCTCTGCATCAATCGTTTATGAACCTAGTAGCAGGTAAGACACACTCACTCTGACTACACTAGACTCACAGGACGTTCATCCTGGCATAACAGGAGGAGCAAGGCACTATGAAGGCTTCTGCATACACACCCTGAGTTTTATCTAAAGTATTTACCAAGGAATTTAATTTGGAATTTTAAAACATTATTTTCAAAAGGGCTTGGAGTAATATCTGTGGATTTTCCTTTACCTCTTCACGCATGGTGATTGCACAGTAGGGATACGGAAGGGGGAAGTTAATTTCCACTCTAATTGTCCACTTCACTTCCAGGGTGCCATGCTCATCCAAGAGTATAAATTACATCAGCATCCCTTGGCACTGCCTTTGATGTGTCCTCTCCCGTCTGTTAAAAGGGCCACAACATCTGGGACAATGCACATGGGAAGGCATTTGTCAACCCTGTTCTGATCTCTCTGCAGAACATTCACAAAAGTGTAAAAAGAGAAAGGAAGTTCAATTTTAGGTCCTAGAGTCTCCTTTCAGAAACCAGGGACTCAAGGAATATTCCATATTTTGATCCCAATTGCTCTACAGTGAAGTATATATAGGCACTATTACAGCAGTACTTCTCACTTCATGACTCAAAATTAACCGGAGGCTACTGAAATGTTACTTGCCAACCTGTTAATTTGGTCAGAATCACTCATGGCTCTCTGCCTTCTAAATCCTTTAAGACCAGGTCAGGAACTACCCCCTTGTGCCAAATCAGGTCTACCACCTGTTTTGTTTAGTCTATAAACTAAGAATAATTTTTAAAGATGAGCATTAGTAGTCCATTTGATGATAGGAAGTACTACAAACCACAATTAAGGAAAAAATGATCCTTCTCCCCGGAATCCAAAAAAAACAAATTCTGTTAATCTCATCAGATGTGTTTTACAAAAATTTGACTTAAATGTTTCTAATTTTCTCAATAATAATTTTTGTAAATTTCTTTGTTATATAAGTATCTGCATTATATCCTTGATTGTGCCTCTCAGCACATAAAGTTTAAAATAGTTACCATCTGGCCCTTTAGAGAAAAGGTTTGCCAACTCCTGCCTTTATGGGGATATTCACATGATTTCATTTATGCAAGATATCTCAAATAGTCATATTCATAGAAACAAAGAGGGGAAGGATAGTAGCCAGAAGACAAAGGGAAGGAAAATGGGAAGTTTCTTATCAAGGGGTATAAAACTTTATTTAAGAAAGTGAATAGCTCTGAACATCTGATGTACAATATTGTACCTACAGAACAATATATATTATATACCTAAAAATTTGTTAGAAGGATAGATGTCATGTTAGGTGCCCTTACAATAACTAAGGAAAACAAAAACAAACACTAAGAGGTTAGGGAGTTAGAGGTGGCCAATAAATGCATAGGAAGCTCCCCATAGTAATGTAATTAAGACAAGAACTCTAGAAGCTTCACTTTATCTTTTCCACTTATGTTATATAACATTATTTTGTTTTTCTGCTTGTTATAATTCATGTTAATCAAAAGTAGAAGTGGTAGCTCCTCTGTTCTCCTTTTTTTATTAAAACAGATATTTTCTAATTAGTACTCATTGCCAGCACTAATTGAATGCTTATTCGATATTAGGATTTATGTATGTCATAAACCTTGTGCAGTTGGCACTCCTCCTCTGCAAACATGATGAGCAGCTTACCTAAGATACAGAGCTCACACAGGGCACAGCTGAGTCTGACTCACAGCTTCTACTCCTCTTCACAACGGTGTGATGCACTATCTGCCTGTTGTTTACCCTCTCCTTTTTACAATTCCTTTTATTTTTATTTGACATAAAGATAATGCATTTTCACTGCAGATCACTCTATTTTCTACCTCCCATTCTGAAGCAGCACAATCAGCTACACAGCCTGAGGATTTAGCAATAGCTGTGTCTCAATGCTAATTTTAACTTCCTGTACCTTGATCTTGTTTGGACCATAAAGTCCAGTATGGAACTCTGGACAAAGGCAAAGACCCAAGCCCAAACTGAGGAAATGAGAAGGACTGTCATTGCCGGATCTTGCCTTTCTCAAATTAGGAGACATGGCCAGGAAAGCTGGGGCAGGGCTGGGTTAGGTGGGGGGTTGTTCTGATTTATTGCATCTTGTACTTGGATACTAGCCTGCATTGGCTTTACCTTTAGGAGCCAATATCTATCAAGGTGACAGTCTATGCAGTCATAGAAAATATAATTTAATCAATCACAAAGGCAATGCTTTAGTAGTACATAAATCTAGTTTATCAGTTCACCTCAGCCATCAACTGTGTGACAGTGACTTCATTTCTTATAACTCATCATTTTTACTTTGATGATTACTACTTTCTTCTAACTTGATCTTTCCAAGATCCTAAAGCTCAGAGGTCCCCTATAAAGTGATATAATAAAGAGAATGCTATCTGAACAGCAGCATCAAAGTATGCAAATTATTTTGATATTAGTCAATCAGATCACAATTTACTGACTCTCTTCAAAGGTTCGTCTGTAAGAGTTGGGGTAGTTTTGCTACAGTGATGTCACTGAAAACCTAGATATGCTCTGGATATACCTGAAAACTCATGGCAAGAATGTGACTTCATCATCTATTGCACTTACAAATATTTTTAATGATTATCAGTCTCTGGTAAAGAGCAAGATCAGTACAGCTGGAAGTGGTTCTATTTCCAGAAGTGTACCTTACCCAGAACAGGACACAATGGACCCTAGTAAGTAAGTATACTGTAATATAACTAGGTAAAGGAGGGAATAAAATAGTTAATAATATTGCTGAGATTTGTTGCCTAAGGGGAAAATATTAAAGGCACAGAAATGTATTCAAGAAATCAGAAAGGGAAAAATGATATACAATTATAATTAAATAACAGAGATGCTTTTAGAAGAAGCACAAATCTGAACTTAGTGGTAAAATGAATTGAGGAATTATAACAAAGGATCCTGTGTTCTTACAGGGAAAGGATGGGAAGGTGGGAGCTGGTGTGTGAAAGAGGAGAAGTCTGCAGGGCTCATATTCCCATTAATGACAGGAAGGTGACCATAGGATGAGACCTTCAGTAATGACACCCACAAAGCCCCTGGGAGCTGTCTAACATGTTCTTCACAGATCACGCCAGGGATGACTCCCACCTCACAGCAGAAAGACTAATTTTTAGATCATGGATCTCATTGTTTCTTGGCCTCTTTCCCGAGACAAGAATGCACTGAACCAGATTTCTCTTCAGATCTAGCCTCATCTTTCGTTATTGCATAGGGAAATGCCTGTCTAAAAATGTTGTTTCTTCTCTTTAAATACTTGAAATTGTTTGATCAGAAAGCAAAGCTTATCATTGCCTAATAATCCATTCATTCCCTCATTTAAAAAGATAAATGATGTGCCCAACATCCATTGCACCAACTTGGCCATTTAAACTTCACGGTGAGTTCTCTACAAGGCTTACTTTTAAAAGTGCACAAAAGAATTTTAAGCACTGGCATATTCTGTAACTGCTTTGTGTGAATCCACTTTGTCGACACTGATTACTTGGAGATGAGAATTTGATGAAACAATGGCCTCACAACACCTACCAGAATTTCCTACCTCCTAACTTTTAAAAAATGCAATATTGATTGTTGCTGCTAAAGGAAAATCACTCCTTAAATTAGGTCAACACTACATATTCATATTCAACATTCATATTCATAGTTGCCCATGGAACTAAATAGTTTGAAATGAAACTTCTACTTAGTAAAGGTTTGTTTATAATTAGTCATATTCCAAGAAGAATTTAAGATGGCTTGAAAATATTCTTAAAATATAGCAAGAGAATGTAAATTAAGAAGGGGAAGAAAAAAGAAAAATAATAGCAGATCTATAATTCGTATTTAGTTTATTAAGTTCACGCCTGGATATAGAAGAACTAGCAGAAATAAGGTTATGATAGGTTCATGCAGTATAGCTTAGCCATAAGCCTGAAAGGAGAGGACAGTGGTGAATTTGAAGAAAACCCAATTTAATATACTGAAGTACATAATGGTGTCCTCTCACTCTTACATATCACTGTGCAATTTGCAAAACACGCCAAACATATTTATTTTCTTATGTCAGTAAATCTGCATTAAAAAATGAGAAAATCAAGTCTCATTCTAAAGAATGATATGCTAGGACTAGTTACTTTCTGTGGATTATAAGACTGAATATTTTTTACAAAGACTTATACACTGGTGAAGCAGAATTAATGAACCCATTATAAGAAATCTTCACTTAACCCTATTGACAAATAAAACATTTCTATATTATTATATTACTAGGACATCCTTTCAATCTTAGGTTGAGCTACATGGAAGTGCCGTTTTATAGGTCAAAAATAATTAAGCTTTTCATCAGTCATTGTGAATGTTCTACCTGATATTTTGGATTCCAGTGAAAACAAAATGTGACCTGGATTTTCTAAAGCACCAAAATCTGCTTAACCTCACTTAATTGTGTAGCTTACATATTAAACAAGTTAGATATTTGCTGAAGAAGCATAAATAAAGATGGTATTAACCATCACTCAATACATTAAGAATCTTTTTCTGAATGGTAATTTAGCAACAACAAATTCTAGATTTCAAATTCAATATTTTCTGTAGGTATATTTTGGGGCAAATATTGAAAGTTATTGTCATAGAGAAGGTTTAAGAGTTTGGACACTGCCAGGCCTGGTGACACACACCCATAACCCCAGCAACTTGAGAGGCTGAGACAGGAGAATTGCAAGTTTGAGACCAGCCTCAGCAACTTAGGCCCAACACAACTTAATGAGATCCTGTCTTAACATAAAAATAAAAAGATCTGGCGATGTAGCTCAGTTGTAAAAGTGCCACTGGGTTCAATTCCCAGTACAAAAAAAAAAAAAAAAAAAATGTTTGGACACTGAAGTCTGGTTAAGAGCATCAGCGTTCTGGTCCCAAATAACTATATGACAGTGGGTAAGTAATCTCAAATTTTGTGTCCCGTTTTCTTCATCTATAAATTGAACATAATGCTTTTACTCTAACAATGAATGCTATGCAACTGAGCAATTCTCTCTTTCTGTTAACCATGGTGTACCTATTAGTATTCATTCCTCTGGCTTTGGTTATTCCTTTGTTGTATTTAGTTATCTATCTCTTTTGTATTTCATTTTTATTAGAGTATTTTTGATATGACCCAACACCTTTAGTGCTACAAACCGAATTTTAAAATAAAGAGTCAATATATACACACATATACACATATTCACTCTGAAAATCTTGATAGAAGGTGAATTTGACTAGGAAATAGGTGTTATGTTAATCTAAATGTGTGAATTCAAGCATGATAAATCATTAACTGTAATGACTATGGTATATTAGAAAGCTCTGAGAAAAAACTGATTTTAATTAAAAATAAAAAGTAAACTACACATAACATGTTAAAGAATTTTGAGAGACAAATAGATTGAAATTAAACAAACAATAATATAACTAAATTAACTATAATGTAACTAAATTATTCTATTGAAATATATCAACTCTTTAGAGGTAATTATGCCTAAAATATTTCATGTGTTTTCTTTCATAACATTAATGCAGATATATTATTAAATTTGATCAAAATCATAAATAAATGTAATGAGAAGATGGATTGTTTTCTAGTAATGCATAGGCAATGAAACTCCCCTCAACAGGAAAGCAACAAATAAATATATGAAAGGCTCATTCCAGTTACTTTTTTCATTATAATTATTCATATATATTAATTATGCAAATTACTGCAATTCACCATGATATTTTCCTACATGCATATATTGTTCATTGATCATGTTATTCTTCTAAAGTTAATTTAAAAGAAAAGTCTGGGATTCAGACTCTAGGATTCTAAATTCAATCAAAAGGCAAACAGGCTCAAAAAATTTAAAGTGAAAAAGAGTCCCACAAAGATAAGCAAGCTATAATTTATAATTC
Source organism: Sciurus carolinensis (assembly GCF_902686445.1). Lineage (NCBI taxonomy): Eukaryota > Metazoa > Chordata > Mammalia > Rodentia > Sciuridae > Sciurus > Sciurus carolinensis. Next base: position 118,866,380 of record NC_062218.1, read on the forward strand.
TGATCTTTTTCATATATGTGTCATGTAGAAGTGAAGTATACATATTCCAATAGAACTAAATAATAAACACAATCACTAGAATAATAACAACTCCAGAAATCTATGGGACAAAATACTGTAGTACTAAAGATATATATTTTTGATTATTTAAGGAAAACTGAATATTGCCATTCAAGACCACAAAGTATTATGAAGATAAAATCAAAGGAATCATTCTGGCAACCTTTTATTTAGGTTTTGTCCGTTTTTAATCTCATTTTTTTATGCATTACATTTTTTTTCCTCCTCTTCTTTACTAAAAAATGTTATGGATTTAATTTTGCATGTTGCCTACATTCTCACTTCATAACAGATGCTTAATACTCTCCAATGCCAGAAGCTGTTTGTGGGCAGTTTACAACAGCATACCTCCCCAGGAACTACTTGAGTTGAAGAAGGCAGACTGCTCCATGCTTATACTCCCTCCCTTGGAACAACCCCTATCCAGGGTCTGCTTGGTGCAGAAGTACAAAGCTTTGCCTTAAATTGGACATTCCACCAACATTGGTTGTGCCCACTGTTGCAAACACAAAACACAGTTCAAATTCTCCCTCTGCCCAACCTTGCATTACTTATCCACTTACTGATGATTCTTGAATCACTACCTAATAAGATTCTAGTATACAAATATCCATCTCCTAGAGAACATGAACCAAGATGCTAAAAGGAAAACAGTAAATAAAAAGTAATATGGTTAAAAAAAAAAAAGTAATATGGTCTAAAATTCAATATGAGACAAATTAAACAAAGACATGAGTAGGGTATTTATGAATAAGGATTTTATTATAGGAAAGAGAAGTGAAATATGGCCTCAGAATTTTAAATAAAAGATTACCATTTTTAATTCTCACATTTTATAGTACATGACTAACTTTCAAATGTAACACATATGTGAAAATCACATAAGATGCTCATTTGAGAAAAATAAAACACAATGATGAAAACTTCACCCAAACCATAAAAGAGCCAATGTTAATATATTACAAGTAGTAAAAGGACTAGATGTTTCAGATGTTGTTAAAATACTAACCCAAGAGTTAGGTGAAGGGTTTCAGTCTGGGTTCTTGAGATGTCATCTACCTACAAGGGCCCTTTGCCTTGGCTCCTTTTAAATCTGATTAAACTATAATTTAAGGAGCAAAAATCAAACTATGTGGACAAAATTCTAACAAAGTATTGGGTATTATCCTATTAAAGTAGAAAATTTGCTTCTACTTATGTATAAGTCTATGGATCCTTTTAAAATAAAAATATTCAGAACTAACAGTAATGAGAGGGGATTCAGAAAAGAAAAAAATAAATAAAGGCATTAAAGGGTGTTATCAATAGAAGAGCAATTTTTTTGAAGCAGGGTAATTCCTTCCAATAAAGTAAAAGAAAGCTGAAAAGTGACATGATCAAAGGTCAAAAAATAAGGAAACAAAAACAAATACAATTTATTTTTCAGGTCTGGGAAGTTAAAGATTTTATTTGTTGTTTGTTCAAAATCTTAAGAGACCAGAAAATTTTCTGGCACAATTTTCTTTTTAAAATATGTGAGATTTTAAAACTTTAGTTGCATATCAAGACCCACAGTCATAGGGGGTGTCATGAGAGCAAAATTTATCCTGGTCTTTGTAAGCAAGACAAAGGTCGTGAGTGAACTTGAGCAGACAATTTTCCTCAGTGATCCCTGCTGGTCTGGGGTGGGAGGACAAGCAGATTTAAGTTAGCAAATGAAAGAATCACAATTATATTTTGCTAAAGTTAATATCAGGAAAGACAAGGAAGACTTTTCGTACCACATCATGTCATCATATGGAGTCTTTGTTGGAACAAATATTACTGAATTACTCTTCAAAAAACTTGGAGTAGAATGCTCATTAAAAAAAAATTTCGCACATTATAAAATTGCTATTTCCTATTTCTTTTCTTACTCAGTGTCTATGTCATAAAGATTCATGACACAAATTTCAATCAGTTCATTGCTAAAAATCTGTATTCTTCCTTGTATTATATAATTTTCATAGTGTATAGTTTTTCCATATTTGCCATAAGCACAAGCAAAGCTCTTTTAGTCAATGGATGATAATTTAACACTGAATTGAATAAGCATGAATCTTTCTCCTAAGAGGCACATATCTGCTGACTGTCCTTCATGTCCTGGGCTCTAAATTCTCACTGTGCACTGCAAACTCAAAGAGGGAGACAGGGCTATTCCCTCTTTCCAAGTTTTACACAGTGGGGGCAGTGGAGGTGGCATAGGTTCAATACAGGCTTATTTACCCCCAAACTATTGAAGTTTTATTAATAAAGAAATAAGCTTAATAAGATAAAATAACCATTGTATTTTAAAGAAGAGAGCAGCTTATTTCTCCCTTATATAGTAGTCCAGGTGTAAGCATCCACGCAAATACTACACAGTGTCAGAGATTTCAGCTTCTTCTCTCTTGCTGCTCAAACATTCATAATACTGGACTTCCACCAGTAGTTCAAGATGACTGCTCCAGCTCTAGCCACCTTATTAATCATCCATCCAGCAGGAAGGGGGAAAGAAGCAAGAGGAAGCCACCTACATTCCGTTGAGAACAAAGGTAAACTTACACCCATCACCTCTGTTCCAATTCACTTGCCAAAATTGAGTCAGTTTGCTAAACTATCCTGAAAAGAGGGCTGGAAATATACTATCTGTCCAGGAAAAATTCTTTACACAAGGTGGGTCAAATACTGGGAAGAAGGAGCAGTCTTCAGAAAAAGAGTTTAATGAGAAAACCTTCTCAGTTTACCCAGTTCTCCCTGTGTGCAGAGAAAGAAAGCTCTGTGAGGGCAACCAGGTCAAGATGCACTTTCCACCACAGCTGGAGCCATACTGAAGCCCCATTCCTGGTCTCTTTCTTATACAAGGAATTCCTTCTTAAAGTTCCACAGGTCTCATATTTGGTTTAGAGTCACTCTGTCCCATTACAAATATCTGTATAATTAAATCAAATTATTGCAGTTGAGCATACTCTTGTCCCCAGAAGATCCTTGGGCTTCATGTAGATCACCCCCTTAAAGTTATCTTTAAAACTTAATTAAAATTATATGCATTAATCACTTGTTCTTCCGAATGCTAGGTAAATATTACCTTATTTAACCTTTAAGCTGCTTATGAAATAAGTATTATTCCCATTCTTTTCGTAGATTAAAAAAAAATGAGGTAAAAAAGGATGAGTATCCTGTGGTGCATATATTTAAAAAAAAGAGAGAGAGAAAGAAGAGAGATTCAAATGGAGGCAATTTGACTCCAAATTCTTTACCTCAGTACCAACCCATCCTTCACTGTACAGACATACAATATTTTCCTCAGCCAAGATGATTTATCCAACTTATGAACATACTGATGTATTTTAGGGAATCTCAGAACTTCAGAAATGAGGAATTCCTTATAGGCCTCCTGGAGTTTGTTGAAAGTAAAAAGGTCATACAGTGAGCAATGACAAAAAGCAAACTAAAACACAGGTCTCTTGGATTTCAGAACAGAGTCCAGCCACCCTTCAGACTGGCCCCTCTTTGGAGACAGTAAACAACAACAAAAGGATATAAAGTCAAGCTTCTCCTATAAACATGCTTCTATTACCCACAAAATAATAACCATGAATATTCTAGAATACTTCCCTTAAAAGAAACAATCTCTATTTGATTTTCATGAGATCTGGGAAATGATGTTGACCAAATTGTATTGTTATATCATGTACATGTACTAATCCCACCATTATGTATAATTATAAAGCACCAGTAAATAAAATTATATATATATATATATATGTGTGTGTGTGTGTGTGTGTGTGTGTGTGTGTGTATACACACATATAAAGAAACAATCTCTAAACATTTTAGCCAGTTTCAATTTCAAGGCAGGGATGTTTTGCACCATAGACTAATGCTTTAAAAAAGTCAACTTATGAAATTGTTTCCTAAAACCTGGGGATATTTTAGGGCATTTTTTCTACCATCAAAGGGTTATTTCCTTTCCATTTAAGTTTTTCTTAAAGGAAAACAATATATTTTTTATGGAAACCCAATTACATTTCTAAATGTCTAAAAGAATACAAAAGAAATTTATTATGGAATTGGGAAAGTGGGTGAGGGGAAAGGGAAAAGCAAAGGAGAAAGAGCAGATTTCTGCCTCAATTGCAATGCTCTAATTTATTTTAAAGAGCTATATATTGAGTATGTGTATTGATTGTATAGCTCTAATAAGGTAAATCAAACATTAAAGTTAGTGGTTTAAAATGAGGAAAAATAGGCTTCCCATAAGGATACAAATAAAGTCAATTGGATTCAGTAGGTTCTGTCCTAATGGTTTTTCCCCAGACTATACCAGAAGAGCAATACAAAAGTACCTGCTGCCAGGGGTTTCTTTACACCAATTTTTTACTCTGACTCAGGGAAATCCCAATGCAGCCTTCTTTTTGGGTTGTATTTACCTCATGAGGATTGCTCACAGAAATTGCTAACAATAGAAATAGTTCTTGGTTAGGATACAGACCCAGCAGGATGTTCAAAATGCCACAGGCAAATCAGTGGTCCTGCCTGGCAAAGCCTGCTGGTAGGTAACATATGAGCCATATGGAAATTGCTAAAACAGGAAATAAACCAGCAGGCTCTGAAGTCACCAGCTTCTGTGCCATGGTAGAATTAGCATTAGTCTACGGTGCAAAACATCCCTGCCTTGAAACGTCCAGTATCCATGGAATTCTACCAATTCATGGTGATACAGTTTGCAGTATATTCAGCTAATTTCCTTCTTACAACTTTGATTAATGCCTTAAAGAAAAAAATGTAAAATGAAAAGCAGTCATGCAGATATCACACATTGCTTGACAGAATTAATATTCTATAGACACTAATTTTGTGAAAAGATGATTGTGTAGCACAATGTAAATGTCTTAAAATTGTTAATGTATGTGTACTTTCCTCCTGATATCAAAAGGCCTTTTATTTCCCCTTCCTAACAGAACTTTTAGTCTTAACTTGCAATGTAGAAATAGTCTCGGGAAACAGCTGTCCTAATAAGAGAGAACTCTCAGAAAAGTGAAAACTGTTCACCAAAAAATTCTCAACATCTAGAAAGGCACCATAGATTTTAATTTGAGACATTTTAGGTCAGGTTTTCTTGAACAAGAGATTCTTGAAAAAAGAAATACTATCAGTACAATATATTTGAAAATACTTTCCAAGTAAATAATGTCTGTATAATCTCCAAATACATACGTGGTATAAGGGCAATGGATCTCAATCCACCCAAGGTATAGCTCTTTTCACAACACAGTGCTTAAAAATTGATAAGAGTCATGGTATACTTGTGATTTGAATCACTGTGGCTTACGTATATAATTGTGTCAGAGACTGATGCCATATGCTGTTTTTTGTTTTGTTTTGTTTTGTTTTGTTTTTTTTCCTGGAGTAAGTAAAGATTTTAAAAATAAAGAGTGACCACAATAGAGGATATCTCAGGTTTTTCAACCCAAGCAACTTCTAAGGAAATGTGCTGTGCTCAGCTACATTTTACAAAGTTCCCATTGTCTATGTCATCATCAGTTTATATCATCAATATTATGAAGCACATATCAATTTTTCAGTGATTTACAAAATATATTATTTTAAAAAGAGATTTCTGTTGAAAATGGGATGGGATACCTAACACACTCTCTCTACGTTACAAAAACAGGGAGAGTAATGATAATTAATACATAAATATTAAGGAGTTCCTAGAAGATACATTCACATAGAAATTTTCATTTGATACTAGGGATTGAATCTAGTGGTGATCTACCACTCACTTATATCCCCAGCCTTATTTATCTACTTATTTTTATGTTGAGACAGGGTCTCATTAAGTTGCCCTGCTGGCTTTGAACTTCTGTTGCTTCTGCCTCAGTTTCCCAAGTTGCTGGGATTACAAGCATGCACCATCACACCCAACTTGCAACATATATAAATTTGGAGTAAAGAACATGCATTACTATTACATTATTACAAATTTAAAAAGAGACTTGCATTTCATAAAGCATTCAATTAAACCCTCAGATTTATTGAATGGCCAAGCATTCAAGATGCCAACTCATGATAGCTGAGAGAAGGACATCATTAGGCTAGAAATGGCATCTTAGGTTCATCCATTCATCATTCATCCATGAAATTCTTATTGAAAAGCTACTGTATTCCAAACATGGTACTGACTGATGGGCACATGATGGTGAATGAAACAAATGAAATAGCAAAACTTATAAGTACCACCATCAATTGAGTCTTTTAGCCATAGATAAATAGGAAAATAGAGATTATGAGAACTTAATGAAGGAGACAGCAATGAAGAAGTAGAGAACATTGTGGTAGAAAAGGTTGGTGAGGGGTCAACCGTGAACTGAGGATGAGGAGGCAGGGACAGAGTCAAAGAGGAGGAACCGAATTCCAAGCAGAAGACAGATTTCACTATTTCTCCTCTGATGCTTACCTGGTGTTTAGGAGGAATTTTATTTTTTCCTATAGGATGAGAGTGAAATCTGAAAAACTAAATGCTTCTTAAACATCAAGAACTGACAAAATAATTACATTAACTGAATAGAAATTTGCCCTAGATTTGGGTTCTCTAAATACTGAAATGAATCTTATATAAGCGTGATGGTAAGGGAGGGAATGCACTGAAAAAGTTCACTGATAATTCAGAAATGGAGGAGATAAGGTTTCCTTCTAGAAATTGAATCATAAAATCACCATATAATAGGTCAAAGAGAAATTAAGTCATTTCAAACAGCTAGAAGTGGCTCACAGACATACAAAGTTGTCTAAAATCATCGACAATGAATGAGTCAGAAAAGTCAGCACTGGAAGGTAAAAAAATGTAGGAGATGAAGATTATCAGAGGCACAGACGAAGAGAGAGTGTGAGCGCAAGGATATATTCTCTTTGGTTCTAGGAACAAACAGAACTTGCACGAATTAGGGCTTCTTAAATTGATATCATCCAACCTAAACTGATTCTATCAATCTGTACAGGATTTTAATTATATTCAGTTTTCCCAAGTACGTTCCCTTTTGGGAGGAAATTAGCTAACCAAAAGAGGATGTACTCTTTGGTAGTGCTATTTCTCTCTATACATGAATACACTGACATTCTGCTCTATGCATTCATTTCTGGAAGCCTCTGTGTGGGCTCCTAAGACAAGGATCCTCATTCAGTATGCAATAAATCAGTCTTCTGATATGGTAAAGATGAAAACCAGACCACATCACACAGTATTTTCCTGCTCTCTCATCCACATATTTTTTTCCCAGAGAATTAAGGAAAAGACAACCCCCATTCTTCACAGATAAGATCAGCAAAGCCACAAGTCTCATATGTGGCTGAACCAGGACCAAAAATCTGAACCTTCTGATTCTTTGTTCACCTTTTATTCCATCAAACCCGTACTGCATCAGAGATATGGGTAAAACACCATCTATTGTCAGTATCTAAATTTCAAGGTTTGAGACAAGCAGGAAATTTTAGCTATTCCAACCTGGAAACCAGCTAAGTGGAATACATTCATCTAGTTAAATTGTTTTTAAGCTTCCCCACCCCATCACCTAGGGCATTCTATTTCTTTCATTTGCTATGTGCAAGGCTGCTTCTGATAGTTTTAAAAAATGGTACCACATCATGTCTAACATCCAATATGTAGATACAGATGGCATTTCATGGGACATCATCCTTTTCTACAAATGATAGGAAGTGCAAAAATAAACCCTCACAGATAGCAGGCTCTGTTGCACAATGATAAACATGCCAGACAGTAATTTTTCATTTTAGCAATTTCAACTGAGGAGCAGTTTCAACTGTCAAGCCCTAACCATTTATCATATTTCTATTATGAACTGTATTCTAACATATATTACCAAGCTCCTATGTAACACACTGAATGTTATTATTTAGTATGTAAGTGGCTTTTTAAAAATACAAAGTACCCTGCCAATCATGAATTCTTTGCTCATAATACCATCTCTCTGGAAGCCAATGAAAAACACTCTATCACTTTTGTAGTTGAGAAATTAACACTAAGTCAGACTAAGTTAATGACAAAAGTCAGGTCTGTTTTTAGCAACAAGCCCAGCTAGAATAAAATTTTTATTTAGCTAATTGTGTTCAGGCTACTATAAAGGCCTTTGAACTTTTAATGAACTAAATCTTTTTAAACTTTCATTTGCTCTAGTACAAATCTCAGTGATGTGATAGTCCAAATGTATGTACAAAGAAATCAGTGCAATGAATGGGGAAACAGTTGTTCTGCATACCAGGAAAAATGTCCAATTGGAAAAATGTTCCATATAAAACAACTTGAACACCTGAAAGTCCTCTATGGATTAAATATTATCTAAAGCTGAGTAAAAATTCCAATTTAAAAGGTTATTAACTCTCTTTTACAGAAAGTTTCTGATTGAACACATAAAATAAAAATTGAACAGCTTTGGTATTCACCTGATAATTTCAGCCCACATTAATTTCCTCCTGCTCTTACTATAGTTTTATCTATAGGATAAAATTCTGGTGCGTTTAACTTTGAAAGACAATGAAAATTCGGCAGCCATTGGTAGCCTAAAATTGATAATGTTCTCTTCTAAAATTTAAACCTGCCTGCCAGGTAATACCTAGATACTACTATATTTAACTATGAGGAATGAAAGGAACCAGCTGTGGAAAGAGAAACACAAAATGGGGAGCCTTCTCAGCCATTCCTTCTTATGTCTCACTTTGAGAACAAAAGCCTCAGCAACTCAGGAGACTTTCCAGAATGCAGTTGCACCCAGCTGAATCATTTCATCAGCCCCAACTGACTGGACCACCGCCTTCTGGTGGTCTTGACCTATCCTTTTCTTCTTACATAATACTAAAAGCATATGTCCTGCACATGGACAAAGACAACAGAAAAAAAGGGGAGAATCTGGCCCACAGATGTATGATGTCACCAGAGAGAGCCTGTGGTACTTATAAACTGTGTGAGTTAGAGTATTTACAAGATGAGTACAAGAAACACAAAACACATGTTAAACTATGACACAAGGATTGACTGTGCTACTGCATTTCGCTAATAAGAATTTCACTATCTAGATGCACAAGCAACAAAAACATAAGACAGAAATATGACATCTAAATCAATGGTTTATTTTGGAGTAAGCTAATCTCATCAATACATATTTTCAGCTTTAAAAGTTTAGCTCACTAACCAAACTATCATCACCATCCCCCCAATTCAAGTTAGATGTTTACCAAAAAACATGTTGTATTAATATCTCAATTCAGACAGTAATAACTCCAGTACTTCCCTGGCATTAAAATTTAGCTTATTCTATGGCAGCATCTACATATTTAATGTATTCAGCGGTTAATAAATTGAGCTATAATTAAATGATAGTTTTTGTCCTTAAATCAATGCTTTAAAACCTGAAATGATTCCTGTACATGAAAAAACATCCAAACTGCAAACAAATGTTTGTGGAGGGATTATCCAAATAGGCTCTATTAACTAAGATAGATTTTATAAATATATTCTGAATATATTGGAAAAGCCTGAAGCCTATAAATATGGGAATCTGATGATACAGAGAGAGGCTGACAATATTGCTCTGAAGTCTTTCGTTCCTATTGTAATTTCTACAGCAGCTGAGGTTTCACAGGTTGTTGCATGTCTGAATGAAGCACCAAATGCACTGATTACACCATGTTACATCAGACTTCCATGAGGAGGGGAACTGGCATTAGGTCTGTCCACCGTCTCTTATGTTATTATTACAGATGAAATTTGTGTTCAATTGCACGTAAAAGAAAACCCAAACAACACTGCTGTTAGCACACATGGTGTTACATAACATCATCAAATTTTAAGCATCACAGGGGTGATCTGACAATTAGAGGAAGTCCAGAATAACTTCTCCAGGGGCCATGTGTCTCAGTGCATGATTTTCATTGCCCTTGTCTCAAAAGGGAAGCTGTATCTCTGGACCTTATATTCATTCTCTAGGTAGAAGAAAAGAAAAGGAAGGTAAAGGGGAAAAGGCAAGTGCAGCCATGTCTGCTCCCTTTAAAACCTTTCCTCAAGCTCTTCCAGTGACTTACACTGAGAGAGCACTGGTCCGATTGTGCCACATTTAGTAAAGGCACTGAGCAGTACAGTTATTTAGTAGGTGCATAAGCACCTCAAACCAAGGTTGGATTCTGATCCAAAGTGAGAAGGAGGGGACAAATAATGATTAGGCAACCAGCAGAATCTGCCACTGTTACCAGTGCTCTGCTTTGCTGTCCAATTGTTTGTGTACAAGCCCAACAAGTGATAGCTTTCAAAGCATCTGTAAAAGAGAAACAGTTTATAATGATTCTTTCATCAGAGAGTAACTGCTGTCCCAAAGATGTCCAAGCTCAAACTGACATATTTAACACTTCAGGGTGACCTTCAAAAATAGTTAAGTAGCATGCTTTTTTCCCGGTAGTTGTCAGTAAGGGAAAAGGGAACTTTTAATTAGAAAATGTAATCGATCAAATGGAAATAATAAGAGCAAAATCCTGGATTACACTATTTGGGCTTTGTATTTACAGACCATGCCTAAGTCATGTCAGTCCAATATTTCACCACTGCTGTCCCCATAGTAATAAGAGACTGGGCATATTAAGCCTGAGGGAATTACACTTCTCTGTAAGACGATCAGAGGAAATTGCTGAGGTTTGCCATCTGTTCTGTATGAAGTCAGATATTGGGCATTTTTGCTAACTATAAAGTTTACCCCATTGAGAAACACTACAAATAAATTAGGAATGATGACCATTGAAAAGTCTACTTACAATTTAAGTAAATATTTTCTAGATAGCATCATCAAAAATAGAAATTAATTTTAATGTCCATTTTATCTTTGAAAGCATAGTCATATATGACATAAAATGCCTTAAAGAATCCAAATTCTTAAATTTACTACTGTAAGTTTCTGATATTTGGTACCAGAAAACGTGCAGTTGTGACACTCTATGAGATGAGGGAGTCCTTATGTTCTTAGTTACTTCAGGATTTCTAGACAAAGCTTCCAGAAAAAAATAAAAATAGGCTCAACCTTTAAGACAAATTATTCAAAAAAATATCTCCCATTGTATTTCTTTAGCCTAGTGGTGACCACTGACAGAAAGATGAAATAATCTGAGTGGCAGACACTAAATTTACTTTCCCAAAGCCACTCGCAACTGTCTCAGCTTCTCTTGAGGTCAGTCAGCTAAAATAGTCCCTTCCCATCTTCCCTCCTGGTCATGGTACCCAACTGTGATCAGAAAAGAGGGAAACCTGTGGGAACCCTTGAGGCACAGACTCTGTTGGAAAACCCTTAATGATTCCTTAATCTTTAGCTCTTCCTCCTCCTTTTCTGCCTAGAAACTGATGTGACACCTGGGGGTATAGCATCCATCTTGCCACATAAGAGAAAAGTCACACAACATGAGTAGAGAAATAGAATGGCAGATGATGCCTGGGTCATTGGCAATACTGAGGGTCAACTGCATTAGCCCTGGACTGCCACCTCAGAACTTGTCACCTGAGAATAATAACCATGATATTTGTAAGCCACCATTGATTCGGTTTTGTACATTTTGCAATTGAACACAGTCCTAAATAATATTAACTAGCTCAGCTTTTATCAAATGTATTCAATAATATCATGCCATATCTCTGAAGTTTTAAATATTTTTAGAACTGGTTAATCAAAATATATTCTGTTTTAATTTTGATATGTAACATTTATTTTAAAATAATACTTTATTTACCTTTTCCCTTAAAAAAACACAGATATATAGATGAAAGGATTCTAAAAAATACTTAGGATTACTATTTATAAAAATTCCAAATTAATACAAGTATATGTATATGGCAACTCAATAGTAATTCATATGAAATACACATGCTGCCTCTGCACAGTATATTTGCTTGTCTATTGGTTGGTTATTTTTAAAGTACCATTTCTGGAAAATACTTCAGGTTGTACAGGCAAGGAAAATTATATTCTTTGTCATATGATAAAAAGCTTTACAAGTGAATCCTATGAAGTGAGTGTGATGTAGTTATATACTGTACACACTTTATGGAGACAAAAAAGAATATGAATATATATATAGATCTAAGTGTGTGAATGTGTATATATTTATGTGTGTGAATATGTACAGTGCAAACATGTTGTGTGTATATGTGTGTGTACATATGTATACATATACACATACTTTCAAAAAAGAGGCAGCAAATTAGACAATAGCTATTAACAAATAATTAATGAACATCTTATTTAAGTTTTTGAAACAGTACTCATATAGAAAGATAACTGAAGTTACAACCTGTTTAAAACTTTCACTGCTATAAAAATAAAAAATTCCATAACATATTTTCCATCAAAATAATTAGCAATTTACAAATGCCAACTGTAGCTTTTGTTCTTTAGTAATGAATAGTTTGATAATGCTTATGATAAGCAAGCTAAAAGTAAATTTTGAGAATCCACTCTTAAAATTTCACCTTTGACTACTAAAGTCCTCTTCATCTATTAGTGGGATGCAAAGGAGTCCATTTGGAGTCCAGTCTTCATGACTGGGTCCCTAGCCAAGCAGGACGTCACAGTCACATTCAGCACATTTAATGAAGCCAGTTCCCTGACTTGGGTTGTCTTAATGCGTTTGCTCCAGAGCACTGTAATAACCAAGTGAAATAGAAATTGTTTCTTTATTAAGGATATTGTCAGTATCTCTTTAGTAGAGTTTTCAATTCAAATACTTATAAAGTTTTTAAGTTTATTAAGCTTACATCGTATTATTATATTATTGTTTATTAAGTTGATATTAACCTTCAATCCATTTCCAATAGTCAAAAGAGTGGAAAGGAAGAAGAAAAAGGAGAGAGATAGGAAAAGGGAAAGTATTAAATTAATCAGGCAGTATTCCTCTTCAGTATTGGTCTTGAAGTGGCATTACATATTCTCCAGATTATATTCCATGTGCATAGAAAACAATATTAGCAAATTACCAAGAATATGGAAAGGAGCTATATTAAGATCTCTGCCATCTACCATCAATCCCCTTCTCCTGTTCCATAGTTAATTCCATATCTTTGAAAACACAAGGTATTTCTTTGCCTATAGATTTGTGACTATGAATCTTGGAGGATTTATCGGGACAGTGGACTCTCTGGCACTCATATTTAATATTCTCATGAAGCAGTATGAAAATGCCACCATTGTTGTCATCCCCTTTAGGGTCTTGGCTTCATAGAGGTTCCCTGTTGTGGACAGTACCTGGACACCTCTACAAGGAATTGGCTTGGTTTCCTCTTGTGAATTCCCACTTGAGCTCCTCTCTGCTGACTGCATTGGTATTTTATCCCAGAGACTGCCCTTCTTGGATCAAATTTCATTGTCTGTGTCAAACCTGTGGAGGGTGACTCACTGCTCTCTTTTTAGACTGAAGGTACTTCTGAAAGACTGGAGCAAAATAACTTCTTTTAAACACTGTCATCCTGATACACGGCAGACTTCTTCAATGCAGGCAGCTTCAAGATAGGTAGAAAAGACTAGATATATCCCCACAATTTCTTTGCTGTCATATCAGTTCCATGCTTCAGAAACACCTGGGAGGAATTCCAAACACATTTACCAATTCTAGTGTGCTGCCAAGGACAGTCTTCCAAGCTGAGGTGATGCAACATAGTTAATGTTTTGCCTCCAGTAGAATCAGCATCACAGCCAGGGCAGAAGGAAAATGGGAGGAGTCTGAACCTCTGCCAAATACCACTATGTCTAAAAACAGCTGGATTATTTTACAAACAAAATTTCCCCAATGAAGTGAGATTGTTGAGTAACAATAAATGTTCTTGGCTTGTGAGGTTATCTGAATCTCCTGGCCTTCTTCTTTCAATACCTGTTAGGAGTAAAGCAACTGAATTCTCAATTTTTCCTGAAATTACTGTGTGTCTACTCTTATTTCTATTAGGTCATTCATGTTCTTATCAACAAACTCATTTTTTTTCACCCTTAAATAAGAGCAGGTAAAATTATGGAATTTCATAGAAATTGCAAGTTAATATAATATGATTATTTTTAAAAACATGTTAATTCTTTAGAATTTGCACCACCCCCTTTTAAATCTGCAATACAGGGGATTGAATCCAGAGGCACTCTACCACTTAGCTGAATTTGCAAAATTAATATAATATTATTATTATTATTATTATTTTATTTTTACAGACTGCATTTTGATTCATTGTACACAAATGGAATACAACTTTTCATTTCTATGGTTGTACATGATGTAGACTCACACCATTCGTGTAATCATACATGTACATAGGGTAATGATATCTGTCTCATTCCACCATATTTCCTATCCCTGCCCCCTGTCCCCTCTCATTTCCCTCTACATAATCCAAAATTCCTCCATTCTTCTTTTACCCCCACTCCCAACTCCCATTATGTATCATCATCAACTTATCAGAGAAAACATTTGGTGTTTGATTTTGGGATTGGCTTATTTCACTTAGCATGATATTCGCCAACTCCATCCATTTACATGCAAATGTCATAATTTTATTCTTCTTTTTGACTGAATACTATTCAATTGTGTATATATACCAGTTTATCCATTCATCTATTGAAGGGCATCTAGACTGGTTCCACAATCTAGCTATTGTGAATTTAGCTGCTATGAACATTGATGTGGCTGCATTACTACAGTATGCTAATTTTAAGTCCTTTGGGCATAAGGGGTAAGGACCAAACTTCCTTAACAAGACTTCTAAAGCACAAGAAATGAAAGCAAGGATCAATAAATGGGATGGATTCAAACTAAAAAGCTTTTTCTCAGCTAGAGAAAAAGTCAATAATGTGAAAAGAGAACCTAAAAAGTGGGAGAAAAATCTTTTCTACATGCACTTCAGATAGAGCACTCATCTCCAAAATTTATAAAGAACTTAAAAAACTTTACACCAAAAATACAAAGAACCCAGTCAATAAATGGGCTAAGGAACAGGGCAGACACTTTACAGAAGAAGATATCCAGGTGATTAACAAATATATTAAAAAGTGTTCAACATCTCTAGTAATTAGATAAATGCAAATTAAAACCACCCTAAGATTTCATCTTATTCCACATAGAATGGCTATTATCGAGAACACAAGCAATAATAGGTGTTGGCTTGGATGTGGGGAAGAAGACATATTGTACATTGCTGGTGGACTTGCAAATTGATGCAGCCACTCTGGAAAGCAGTATGGAGATTCCTCAGAAAACATGGAATGGACCCACTTTTTTATCCAGTTATCACTCCTCGGTTTAATATTATTACTTTAAAAAACATGTTAAATCTTTAGAATTTGCACCATTCCCTTTTAAATTTGAATTCAGAGGCACTCTCCCACTAAGCTACATCCCTAGTCCTTTTTATTTTTTTTTTTTAAACAGGGTCTCTCTAAGTTTCCAAGTTTGGCCTTGAAATTGTTATCTCCATGTCACTGAGATTCTAGGCATGAACAACAACCCCCACATAAAATTTGCATTTCTTTTGAGGTAAATACTTTAATACACTTTCTCCTCTTTTTCCTCATTTCATCAAACATGAAATCTTGGCCCTGGAGTTTGAAAATGATGCAACTTTGTTAGATTTTTTGATGACATTTACAAAAATGTTCACTACTCATATTTACTAATTTATTCTTAAACTTTCTCAGATTTATTGGTGGAATTTGACATTTTCACTGAGATTAACCTAATGTGTAACAATTAACTTAAACTAGTGCCTGTTAGTATTTCATATGCTTTAAATGCATAACATGGGATTATAAACCAGGAAAATATTTCTTAAAGGAAAGGATAAGGTCTAGGTTTGCTGTACTAATCATTCTACTACAACTACTTAATATGAGAAAGTTTTGGTGTGACCAGGGGAGCCCCTTTACCTCCTAAAAAGTAGCTCATCTGTATAAGAAAAAATTTTTATTTTTTTGACACATAGCATTAACTTCACAATAGACCCATGGATTGTTATTGTTAGGAGAAAGTCTATTACTCATTTTTTATTAGGCTGAACTAGAAATTACTGGTATGGAACAGTTTTTGACCTACAAAAATATCAACATCATATGCTTCAACTAACAAAAAGAAAATAGTCTTCAAGAAGGATTAGAGAACTTGCCCAAGGTTAGTAGGTTAGTAACTGTGTTAGAATATAAACCAAGACTTCTGGATTCCCAGGCCAGGTGGCTTGATATTTAGGCACATAGCCTCTTTCTATACCAGTTTTCTTTCTATTACAGTTCCTGCTTCTATCATTTAAAACTTTTCTGTCACAGAAAGAAAATATTAAAGGAATTTTCTGCCTGAGGAATAATAAAGATAATAAGATGAATATTTTATTTCTTAACTAACTCTTGTATGTAGTAAATGGGTTAAATTTCCACCTTTAATATATGCTTTGGTAAATAGTATGTTTGGGGATTATTTATCAATTTTAAATTAATACATTTGGTTAGTTCCCATAAAAAAAGTAAGAGCACACTAATAAAAAATAAAAATAAGGAATAAAGAAAGAAAATATATAATAGAAAACTTACAGATATTCTGATGCATATTTTTTTATTTAAAATCTTTTGTGTCTCTTTGATTATTTTCTCCAGCCAATGGTGTAGTAATAAAAGCAACAATCCATCAAGAAGATATAGCAATCCTAATTTGTATCCACCAAAACCAGTGGTAAAGCTAAAACAAAAATTGATTGAACTGAAAGTAAAATAGACAAAACCACAACTATAGTTGGAAATTTTAGCTATCAACATTGGTAGCACAACTAGAAAGAAAATCAACAAAGTTATAGAAGAACTCAAAAACACCATCAAAAAGAGGATCTAATCAACATTGCAGAACACCATGCAACACAGAATGCACATTCTTTTCAAGGATCTATGAAACATGTACCAAGATTTACCTTACTCTTGGTCATAAAATAAGCCACAACTTCTTTATCACAATTGAAATTATGATAGTATTCTCTGACTTTATTAGAATCAAATTAGAAATCAATAACAAAGGGAACATTAAAATATCTATCCAAATACTTGGAAACTAAACAATATACTTCCAAATAATCTATGAGTTAAAGAAGAAATCTCAAGTAAACTTAAAAACAGCATGAAAATGAAAATATACATTATCAGTATATGTGAGACATTGCTCAAGCAATGCTGAGAGAAAAGTGTGGAAAACTACACTCTCTAGTAAGAGAAAAAGATAAAAATTTAAGGATTTAAGCTACCCCTTCAAGGACTTACAAAAAGAAGGAGGTAAACCAAAGGTAGCATAAGGAACTTAATAATAAATGAGTATAAATTATGAAAATTAAAAATAGGAAAATATACAGTCTAATAAATAATCATTAATTTAATTTAATTAACTGGTCATCATTAGATAATGAGTTCATTTTTTGACAAGAAAAATAAAATTGACCAATCTTTAAAAACACTAACAAAGGAAATAAGAGAGATGATACAAATGATCAATAATATGAATAAATATAAATTGGGGATATCACTATAGGTTTCAGGTACCTGATGAAGGAATAAATTTAAAAACTTATATGAAATGAACCAGTTCTTTGAAAAACATAAACTATCATACACCATCAATATAAAACAGATAATTTGAATAATCCTATAACCATTAAAGAAATTGAATTATTTACAATTTCCTTCAAAAGAAAATATCCAGGTCCAAATGGCTTAACCAAAGAGTTGTACAAAGCATTCATAGAGTAGTTAACATAAATCCTATGCAATCTTTACCAGGAAAGAGAAGAAGAGGGAGCATACCCGAGCCCAATTCATTTTGTACAGTTAGTGTCACCCTGAAATCAAATTTAATCAAGAATAGTACAAAGTCTACATACCAAAGTCATAACATGACTTTGATACAAAAATCCTTAATAATGTATTAGAAAATAGAATTCACTTATACATAAAAGTTGTTATACAGCACAATCAAGTGGTGTTTCTCTAAGGTATGTAAGGCTGGTTTCATCAACCATAGGAGCTGAAGGAAAAAAATCACACAATCATATGGATTGGTGCAAAACACATTGCACAAAATGCAGCACCATTCATGACAAAAATGCTCAGAAAAATAGAAGTAGAAAGGAAACTTATTTAGGGTAGGTTGATAAAAGGTGTCTACAAAAATATATAAAACTAATATTTTACTTAATGCTGAAAAAGTGAATACATACCTCTAATTAGGCAAAAGCAAAGGATATCCACTCACCACTGTTACCATAAAATTCTTGAAGATCTACTCAGTGAAATAATGCAAAACAGGGAAATAAAAGACACAGTTTTATAAAAGGAAGAAATAAAAATTTCCTTGTTTACGAATAGCATGATTGTCTACATACACAATCCCAGGGAATCTAAAAAGTCAAACAAAACATAAAATCTCCTAGAAGTACATTAGTTGAGCAAGGTCACAGAACCCACAAAAATTAATTTTATCTTTATATGCCTGAAATGACTGTGTGGATACCAAAATTAAATATAATATACTATTACAATGATTCATAAAGTAGATGGAAATCTAACAAAACAGATATGTGATCTGTATCCTGAACAATAACTGACAAGGAAGACTAAACATTGTAAGGTTGTCAATCCTCCTCAAATTTATAAAAGTTTAACACAATTCCTATTAAGATCCCAAAAAAAGTTTTTGGCAGATACCAACAAGATTATTCTAAAATTTATATGAAAAGCAAATGTATTAGAAAGCTAAAACAAATATAAAATAATAAAGTGGCAAGAATCAGTCTACACAATTTCAATACAATAATCAATACTATGTAGTATCAGTGGAAGGACTGACACACACACACCAGTCAGCAATATAGAGAAAATCCATAAATAGCTCAACAAAAAGATGCATGCCCAAATGATTTTTTTTTAATGAAGGCACAAAAGTAATTCAATTGAAGAAAGTTATCCTTTTCACCCAATGGTGCTAAAGCAAATAAATATTCATAGGCAAAATCACCAACTTCAGCCTGCATTACACTTCATGCAAAAACTAACTCAAAATGGATCACAAATGGAAAAATAAAATGCAAAACTGTAAACTTTCAAGGAAAATAGAAAACCGTTGGGGTCTAGACTTAGGCAGAGAGTTCTTATACTTGACACCAATAGCATGACCCATTTGATAAAAAATTGAACTTCATCACAATTTTAAAACTTTTACTCTAATAAAAACCCTATGAAAAGGGTGAAAATACAAATTTCAGTATAAGAAAATATATTAGCAAACCCTGTATCTGACATGGGACAAGTATGTAGGATATATAAAGAACTGTCAAAACTTGCTAGGCATGATGGTGCATGCCTATAATTCCAGCAGCCCAGGAGGCTGGGGCAGGATCACATGTTCAAGGCCAGCCTCAGCAACTTAGAAAAGGTACCAAGCAATTTAGTAAGACCCTATTTCAAAATAAAAAAAATAAAAAGTTCAGGGGTAAAACACCCCTGGGTTCAATCCTCAGTACCCCCGACCAAAGTAGGTAGATGAAAAGCAAATAAGCAAATCAAAGGATGCTCAATATCATTTCCATCAGGGAAATACAAAGCAAAACCAGGATGAGATATCACTGCTATGCACCTATCTGAATGGCTAAGGGGAAGGAATACTGACACAAATGTTGGTGAGGAAGCAGAGATATTGGGAAACTGGAGCACATTGCTCCTAGGATTGAAAAATGATACATCCTCTCTGGAAAACTTGTTGACAGTTTCTTATAAAACTACTTGCGCCGTATGATCCAGCAATGGCAAGCTTGGTCATTCCTTCCAGGTAAATAAAAATTAATGATTACATGAAAACTTGAACATATATGTTTATAGCAACTTTGTTCTAATACCCCAAACCTGGAAACAATGTAGATATCCTTCAGTGTATGAGTGGTTAAACAAACTATGGTACAGCTATACCACAGAAGACTAGTTAGCAATAAAAAGGAATGAAACATTTATTCATATAAAACATCAAATCCCCAGATAATTATGTTGAGTGGAAAAAATCTAAAAGATTGCATATTGTGTTTGCTTTCATTTACACAACAATCTTGAAAAGATAAATGTCAAAATAGTGAACAGATGAGTGATTGTTAGTGGTCAGAGTGGGCAGGGAGGGTACAGAAAGGGTGGGTCAGCTGTAAGACAATAGAAGATCCTTTGGTGACGGATGGCTCTGTAGCTTAACTGTATCAATATCAATATCCTGGTCATGATATCATGATAAAGTTTTTCAAGATGTTACCAAGTATGTGTGTGGGGGAAAAGGTAAATGGGATATCTATTATTTCATGCAAATGCTTCTGCATCTACAATTTTCTCAAAAAACTTACGTTAAAAAAATAAATTATATCAACTTAAAGATTTCAGTTAAATAACACAATAAAAAAGTGCAACAGTTTTGTTATATAGTAGTCTATTACAATCAATAAAGTCTTTTGTTTTACCTAAAACTCAAAAACATAAAATTAAATAAACAATATGTTACAAAAGTTGCCCAAAAGTGTTCATAAAAATGAACACTACATGTCTTACATATGAATATGAATTAAAAGAAAGGTAAACAAGGAGATTGAACAGTATAATTTACTAAATAAATTTATAATTTTATAATACTATGTATACAGGTAATTGTGTCACTCTAAATTTATTGATTAATCAGTTACTAAAATAAAGTTTGTTATCAAAGGTTTAGGATTTACGAAGTAGTGTCATTCCTTTAGAATGTTAGACAGTTTTAAAAAATAATATGATAAAAGTAAAAATAGAGCTCAGTAAGTCTTATATCAAAGTTAATCAGAAGAAGAGAAAACGATTACTATGATTAAAGTACAATATTTCAGATGCATTTTTTAAATCAGGCTAAAATATTTCTAGGAAAATTATCACAGGAACTCATTTTCCACATTTTTCAAGTCACTTCTCATGTTATACTCCATGTGACAACAGAGAAACATTAGAAACTGAGTACAGACAATTTACACCAACATCTGCAAATTTCACTAGTAACACAAAATGAAGAATTTTACTATGGCTTGCATGATATAGTATTGCTTCCATTTAAGAGAATTCAGCAAATTAATAACAAATACAAACAGCAGATGTCATAAGACCATATATAATCCTGCCAATGCCTACTTAATGTTGGCATTTATAATGATTTAAAGTGCATCCAAAGAACATGCTGAAAAAGGTAACTGATTACACGTATGACCTCATTATAATTTTCACAAACGGCACCAAAAAATTGAAGATAATCAGTAGTTGTCTTATTTCTCTTTCTGGAATTATGAAAAACAATTTACAGAAACTGCATCATAAACAAAAGTCAATTATTATACATGAAACAGGTAAGTCTTTTAAAATTATCTCTTTTGAGTGGGTTAAGATTCATAAAATTTCACTGTTTAACAAGTTAATTGATATTTCATTGTAGCTATACAGAGGTGCAAATTGAACATGTGAAATACTAATAAAATTATATATATAAATAAAATAATTATACTCAAGTCAAAAAATCAGCCAAATTATTTCAATCAGTATGAATAGATTCTTTCTCTTAAGTTCAGGGATGGACACATATACCTCATCCTCCATAGAAGAATACATACTTCTGTCAACGAATATGTGTGTGTGTGTGTGTGTGTGTGTGTGTGTGTGTTTTAAATTATAGACTTATATTTAAATTATATAACAAATAATTAAATTATATAAAACATATATAATATATTCAATTTAAAACTATTTACCAGACTTGGTGCCAATTTTATAATTGTTTTATCATCTTATAAGAAAAAATATAAAAATCTATATAGCATATAAATTATTCAAAGCAGAATTATGTCATTTATTCTAATGATGGGAAAGAGGATATATTTGGAAATCCTATATTTCTGAAGCTCATAGTTTTAGGAAATGAAACTTTTTTTTTCACTTTTAGTCCTTGATCTCACAATCATTTAAAATATGTATTTTCTCACTTTTTAAAACAGAATATGCTAATGGAAATTTAATTTCACTTGGATAACTTGAATAATTGAGGATTAGGGATATTACCTTCTGTAAGAAACATTATCAACTGTACAGTTGATTGTTTTTATTAGTCATTCTAGGTTTTTCCTTAGTGTTGGGCTGTGTACTGTTTCACAGTAGTGTCAGTGTATGAATACTTTGAGGGAGGGTGGTTTATACATGCAACCCATTCTAATTTGCTCTGTAAACTTCTGTGGACAGAAGCTTAAGATTGTTAGTATTCTCTGCCAGCTAAAACCAAGTTAAAACTGACTGAAATAAAGTAAGTTTATTTTAGTGTATGATCCTTGTGCGAATTAGTTAAGAATCACTTTGTTAATTCCAGACATTCTTTGCTCATATAATTTCAAGTTCTTAGTTATGCTCTGGCATCTGAGGCATTCACGAATTTGAACCCATTATAAACTAAATGGCACATTATTTTTCTATTGAAGTTTTTACTGACAAGTACAATCAAAAGTGATGTATCCCTGATATAGTGTAGGCTAAAGACTCCACTAAAGATGAATTTCATTTTATGACACATGCTGACATTTACTCAATTTATATGATCAAAAACAATGTTTTGTAAAATTTCTCTACGGAATTATAGTTCTGACATACAGTTTCCAAAAAGCAGGGTATTTATCTTAGTAAGTTTTTGAAATAATGCCCATGTGTTGAGTTTGATAGATCTTCTCTATAACAAAATTCTTATGTGCATGTGCATATGTGTGTGAGTGCATGTGTGTAAAATCTGTTGGATACAATTAGTAATACACAAAACTTATATTGAAAAGCAAGAATCCATAAATAGTTAAGTTGTGGCCAAGGTAGTACTGTATTCATCAAGTTCTGGCTGATTTCTTTCCCATCATAGTTAATAAGGTTTTATTACTCCTGCATTTCTATTGGGGCTACATTTCTGTATGTACAGGCTATCTGTTTCACTTGCAGACTAAACACAAAGTATGAGTATGAATTCTCCTTAAATTCTTTTTTCCCTAAACAACATTATGTTGTTAAAATGGAAATATCAAGAGCCTGGGCCTTAAGTGACTTTTTGTAATAGAGTTCCCTGCCAAATTGCTTTCAACAGTACACTATGTTAGACTACATAAATTTTTGTTGATTTCAGATATAAAAATTCCTCATTTACTCTATATGAGTTAAATATACTTGTCAAGAAACACACTTTAAATTTCATATGTAGAGATAAATCTTTAGTAAATATACTTTGCTAGGCTACTACACAAGCACTGCTGTAAGCTAATAGGGTAAAGCCATATAAAAAAGTCATACAAAGATTTTACCCTTATAAAGCTAATATCATGATTGTAAGGAAAAAAATATTTAACTGTAATACACAATTAAAGATAGCATTTTCACCTTTTTGTATTGAATAGTTATATGAGTAATTTCTGCAACCATAATAAACTTTGTTTAAAAAATACAAAAACTGTAGCAGTCATAACAACAACATAAAAGAAACCATTAGTCCTTTTCCTTTTAGAAAGATTGGATATTACATCAAATTGGATACTTCTTGGTTCTCTTGAGTAATGGAAACCTATTTCACTATAATCACAAATTATTTCAAAATTAATTTTGAAATAGAAATTTTTTCTAAGCCAATAAATTTCACTTAACTTTATTAAAATGATACAATTTGAAATTTTCTTTGCCACTAACAAAATTCTGTTTTTTATGACACTGTAAGAGTTACTTTTATTAGGAAGCTTTTCTTAATTTCATAGAAACATTTTACTTTAAAATTATACTTCTAGCTGTGTTAATGTATCATGTTCTGCCTGTACTGATAAACATAATGTGCTTTCTGCAATTTAGAGGAAAGATATTAATGTAACTCATTATTACTTTGACTCCTACTTTTCAAAAACCAAAAGCTGTTCCAAAGACTTCTGGAGAATTTTATAATATGTACATGTAAATTAAATTCCATTCCTTTATTAATATTGGAACCAATATCTGCAATGGTATATTTTTAAAAGTTGGTAAAGTAGCTGTGTTTAATTCGAAAATTAACAAATATCAAAGGAAATACATCAACCAAAGTACTACCTGCTATGTACTTTAACATTAAAAAGTACTTCAGATTAATGTTATGTTGATGAGCACTGTACTCACTGTTTAAAAGAGGACTTCTTGAGACATGGATTGAATCATTCTCATATATTTACAGTTGGTATAGAATGAAATAAAATATCTTTTTTTTTTTTTTTTTGGAGGGAGAGGGGAGGTACCGGAGATTGAAATCAGGGGCACTCAACCACTGAGTCACATCTCCAGGTCTATTTTGTGTTTTATTTAGAGACAGGTGTCACTGAGTTGCTTAGCACCTCATTTTTGCTGAGGCTACCTTTGAATTCAAGATCCTTCTGTCTCAATCTCCTGAGCTGCTGGGTGTGCACTACTGTGCCTGGCAAAATACCTTTATTTTGTACTTTTATTGTATTTATTTATTTGTAATTTTTTATGTGATGCTGAGGATCAAATGCAGTGCCTCACACATGCTAGGCAAATGCTCTGCCATTAAGCTACAACCCCAGCCCTGAAATACAAATATCTTAAAATTGCATAGGTGATTAAGCTTTCAACTAAAGAACATCTAATTGGTTTAGCTTTACTCACAATTTAAATAAATCATCATCTTGTACTAATCTCATAAATAACGGTGTTTCAGTCAGTTTTTCACTGCTGCAACTAAGACCTGACAAGAACAACTTTGGAGAAGGAAAAGTTTATTTGAGAGTTCATGGTTTCAGAGACCTCAGTGCATAGACAGCTGGCTCCACTCCTTGGGGCTGGAGGTGAGGTTGAACATCATGGTCAAAGAGGCTGGCAGAGGGAAGCAGCTCATATAGATACAAAATATATACCCCAAAGGCACCCACCAGGAACCCACCTTCAGTTACCAATCAGTGATTGATGAAGGTTTTCACAACCCAATCATTTTCCTTAAAATCATCTTGCATTGTCTCACACATGAGCTTTAGTGGGTACCTCACATCCAAACCATAACAAATGACTTATCTTCAAGTTCACTAAAGTTCACTAAATATTATAACAATAGTGTCCCATGTAAGCTTATAATATATTCTCTACTCAATGATAACCTTTGGTCTGGTTTTCTTTTCTGGCAGCAACTCTGTTCAGATGTTAGTGATTTTTCATAAAATTCCCTTTCCTCATCAGTTTTCCCAAGAAAAGATGACACATATCAGAAACCAGTAATAACATAACATGACTAGAGACATTTCAAATGTAAGAAAGAGCTAAACTGTACACTATAGGAGTTAACTCCATTAGGTAACACAAAATTGTTAATATACAAGCTAGGACTTCACTTTTTCAAGGAGTGACAAAAGAAAAACATGATAAAAATTCTCCTTGATAGTTTCTCAACGACTACCCCTCCCACAAACCCCCCAAATGTTCTAGAAGTGTTATTGGTTGAATATGCAGTGAGTCACAACACTTAAGTAACCTAAGGGGCTCTGGGTAAGTAACAGATTTCATTAGATATTATGAGCATTAGTGACTTCACAATGCAGATGTTAAGCACTCAAGCATTTTGGTGCATACTGTCTGTGATTAATGAAACAACCACAAACACACATGCTATGACATATTATTGTGTATATTAAAACATTGTAAGTCTCCCCAAGGGTAGATAATGCAGTCTGATATGAATAAGATTTAAGAATCAAATATTAATCTCCCTGAAGAAATGTTGTAGGGTGAATTTTAAGTTTTGAATTCCATTTTAAAATGTATTCATAATTTTAACATAATGTGAACAGAATATAGGAAACGATTTCTTAGAAAATAAGTGAAAATAATTTATTTTTTTCTATTTTTTTCAACTTCATCTGATATTAAACAACGGAATTAGAAGGAATCAAAGTGGCCCAAAAGTTAGAGGACATAAAACAAATGTAAGAAACATTATTACAAATTAGTTTATAACAATTAATTTCAAACATTAATCTTTGATTTTTAAAATTCAGCAAACAGCAATAATTTAATTTTAAAATGTACAATAACCTCTTTTACACGTTGGCATGTACTGATATTCTATAGTAAATGAAGATAGTATATATATTTTTATAGAGATATTTTGGTTATTTAAAGCAGCTTAAAATCAATATATTTAAATAGCATTTCATTATATTAAAGCAAAATGATACATAAATGTTTTCATCTCTGTGTTCAATGATATTTTTCTAGTTATTTTATAGTGTTTTTCACTTTGCATACATTTAGTATGTAGGAAAGTTTTTGTTCATATTCAAATTGTAGAACTAAAACTTGAACTTTGATTTAAACTGAGGAAAATTTGCAGCACAGCATGATGTTTAAAGACAGAAGTTCAATAGTCTCCCTGAACGAAGTGCACAGATTGAAAACATGCCTGTGTACAGGACAGGACTGACCGATCCTCATAGTTAAAGGAAGAAGAATGTTTTGCATACAATACCTGAAAGTTCAGTAACTTGACATTGTAATCTGATAAAACAACATTAGATTAGGAAGACCCTACTTCTACATTAATATCTGCACTTTAGCATCTGTATAGGCTAAGTATAAGTTCCCATATTTTGAACACTAGAGAGAGTGTATAAAAGAAGAAAAGAGAGCCAAACACTGATATCACCTCCTTCCTGAGTTTTGCACAACATTGGGTCTCGTAAAAGTGATTGCTTATTTCTTTTCTTCTATTTTTTTCAATGTAGACAGTATCCAATATCCCTTTTATGTGTCATTTTCCAGTTAGTACAAAATTTGAAAAGAGTAATGGCAAGGAAAAAACAATATTTAAGCCAAAAAAGGAAATGCTGCAAAATATTAGATATCTCTCCTCATTTTAGTTTACATATTCTATTAGAAGAAAATATATCTGATTTAGGAGATATCATTTTAAGTATATCAAGTAGTTTGCCATCCCTGTGCCTAAAGGATACAGTGGATACTCTTAAATAGGGACCAGACTTTTTCTGATGGCAAAACTCTGAGATCCCAAGCCAAATTTACAGTTTATAGAGACAGAATGTCTCCAGAATTTCCATATGGGAGGGAAAACTTAGAAGCCATTCAATGGGAAATTCAAAGGTGAAGATTTAACAAGTTGATTTTTTTTTAAACTCAGAATTTTGATATAGTAAGCATTCATTATATTAGCTCTCGCTGAAAGATTCTTTGATCATTTCAAAAGATAAGAGTATGGTTGAGTTTAATGGAATGGGTTTAACAAAAGTAATAAATTATTAAATCAAAGTAGAGAAAACAATAGTTCCCTACAGCCAATGTACACATCACTACATATGTAATAGGCAGGAATCCACATGAAATGTATTTAATAAGTATCTATTATATGTTCATTCTGTGACTATGCAATGGGAAGAAAAGGTGATAGCTGTGACCTTGAGATCTTCTGGAGGATAAGTTTTGAGTTGAAAAGATCCAGTTATTTATTAATTTCACTTAATGAGCATCCACTGCATGTCAGTCACTGTTCTAGCAACTTTATATACACAAAGAAGCAAAACAGAGGTCATCAACATCCAGAAGATGACATTCTAGCGATGGGAACCAAACATTTCACATATTTCATATGAAATAAGTTGTTCAGTGTATCAAAAGCTGATTAGTATTAAGGAAAAGAGAAAATGTAAAACAAGAATTATAGCTCCATATAGTTACCAGAATAGACCACAGCAAGTTTGCAGTTGAACAAAATTTGAATGAGGTGAAGGAATCATCTCAAGAGCATCTTAGGCATGAAAATGAGCATAGCACATTTGTTCATAGAGCAGCAAAATTACTGCAGCAGACACAAGGCAAACCAGATAGACAGTACTAAAAAAAAGTCAAAGAGATCACAGGGAAGAAAGGAAAATCTTGCAAGGACTTGTAGCCACTGTCAGCACTTTGAGTGAAATGAGAAAATTGCTACAGGAATCTGAAAAGAGTAAAATGATCTAACTTTACCCTGACTGCTGAGTGTCAGGAAAGACTTATGTAAGCAAAGGAGGAAAAGAGTCAAGAAGTATTGTAAAAATCCCAGTGAGAGAGGATGTTGTCCTTGATCAGGGTACTATCCCTGGAGGAGTTATGAATTGGTCAGATTCTGGAAGGATTTTGAACTTAGATCCAACCAGGCATTCTGGTGAGATGGATATAATGGATAAGACAAAGAATTGATAATGGCTTCAAGGCTGGAGACACCTCCAACTGACATGGAAAAGGCTGTGGAGACTAGCTGTGCAGTAAGGAGGAGATCAGGACTCAGTTTTGGACACTGTGAGGTGAAGATGCCTCATAGACTTCCTAGTAGAGATGCAGAATAAAACGTTGCCTACACAAGTATGAGTTCAGATGAAAGATCTGCGCTAGATATACACATTTCAGAGTCAGGGACTCAGGGTGGGATTTATTCACAAGACTAAATAAAAGGACCAACAAGACAAGTGAAATTTTTAAAAAATTAAAAATTGAGTTAAGATATCCTAGAGAAAGAATAAGTAAAGACATCAGAGAGAGAAAAATCAATGAGGTGAAATAGTCTGAAATTCTTCAAGCCAAGTGAAGAGGGAGTAATAAAAATGACTATCAAGTGCTACCAAGAGGTGGCTTACTATTAGAAGTGAGAACCATTTAATTAAATAACAGAGCCATTGACAACTTTGTAGAGGCAGTTTTGGTAGTGTTGAGAGTATAGACAGACTGGAGTAAATTTAGGGAAGAAAAGGTGATAACAAATATACATGATTTCATGTTTTTTATAAAATAGAGCAAATAAACGGAATGGTAATTTTCAGGGGAAAGGGGGTCAAGAAAGGGATTTATTATTTATTATTGTATGCTGATAGGAGTTATCTATGGAAAAGTGGGGAAAAATGGTATATGATTGCAGGGAGAATTTTTTTGTTGTTATTGTTTTGGTACCAGGGATTGAATTCAGCAGGATTAACTAGTGATCCACATACCCAGTCCATTTTTTATATTAGGGTCTCCCTAAGTTGCTTAGGGCCTTACTAAGCTGCTGAGGCTGGCTTTGAACTTGCAATCCTCTGGTCTCAGCCTTCCAAGTCACCAGAATTACAGGTGTGTGCCACATACCCAGCAAGAGTGGAGAACACTTAATAGTTTTTCTGAGCAGTTTAGAAAATACAGTGTCTCACATACAAGTGGAGTGATTGGTTTCAGCCCCTAATACTCTTAATAAGTATTACTTGGAATTAGCTACTGAAGTT
The DNA here is from genome assembly GCF_902686445.1 of Sciurus carolinensis. Taxonomy (NCBI): domain Eukaryota; kingdom Metazoa; phylum Chordata; class Mammalia; order Rodentia; family Sciuridae; genus Sciurus; species Sciurus carolinensis. Next base: position 118,895,814 of record NC_062218.1, read on the forward strand.
CCCATTCTTAATCAGATAATGAAAATGAGACTTAAAATGTTGAATTGAAGGTTACACGGTTTGTAACCAGCAATGAAAAGTTAATAGGCTTTCAGAAATAAAAGGCAGAGAGAATGATTATGAAGTAAGATAAGCAAACACAAGATAAGAGACATAGTGACAATAAACATGAGGAGTACAGATATCAAGTTGGATAAAAGAATGCAAAGGATATAGATTGTCCATGATGGTCCCTGTGCTTCTCACTGGGGGCACAGAAAAAGTCAAACAGTAAAGATTTGACTATGAGTTGTCAGGTGGGAAGGTTAAGTATGAACATTTGACTTCTTGCTGGGTGGGGAAGCAACCACTTTTTTTTTTGGAAGAATGGTCCAAATTAATGAACTGAAGTGGTATTTTGGTAAAATTTGTAGGAAAGGCAAAGGTAACACCAACCTGTACCTTGGTACAGATAAGTCACTGGGTGGCTATGGGGAAGTCTACCTGAGATTCACCTCTCATCACCACTGTCTCCCAGGGTGTGCTCTTCTGAGAGACAGTCTGCATGATGCAGATTTAGAAGCTCAAACTTTGTGTAAGTTGATTATGCGGTACCCCAGTTCTCTGATGCATTTCACCTGCTCCTTCAGGTAATGAACCTCATTGAACTCATAGAAGGGAGGTAGGTATTGTTGTCTATGGCCAGTTTTGCAGTTCCATGACATAAAGATTCATGTTTGTTTTTCCCAAGTGTTGGACCCACTCATTGTATTCAGTCCCCTCTCCCACAGAGCGTAGTCTGATTTCTTGATATCCTGAAGAAGATTCAGTCTTCTTGGTTGGTTCTAGGGCTTCACTGATTTCTGGAGTGTTGCCTCTCTTCATGTAACTGGTGAAGAAAATATTTGAGAGAGTCCTTTAAAGCCATTTCATGGGGTCAAAATAGTAAGCAGGTGGGGTCGAAGTAGTAAGCACGTAGACACAAGAAGCGCAGAGCTCTGGGTTGTCTGGTCGGGCTGGGGAGGACCGCGGTAGTGAGGGGGCGGGGCCTGGGCCACCCAGCGAGCGCGCTGGAAGGCGCCGCAGAGGGGGATGCCGGCCAGCGCTGGGCTCTGTCCACGCCCCCAGTGAAGCAGGAAATTGGGGCGACTCTCTGCAAAAACCTTCTGTGGCCACCTGACATTTAGGTAATAGGGAGACAGTGAGTGATCTTTTAAATAGGGGAGTGGCCTGAAGAAAACAGTGATTAAGATTTAGCTGACAGTGTTGAGAATGAATTGACTAGGGGGAGGCAGAAAGATTAGTTCTAGGGCTATTAAAACATCATCCATGAAATTAATAGTGTAGGTATTAGAGAGGTAGCAATGGGAAAAAGAAGGCAGCCAGTCTGAAATCCCCTGCTTAGCAATGATTTTATGTGCTTGTTGCATCTTAGACTTTTCCTTTATAGTCCTAACAGTCTTCACCAAATACAACTTTTATTATTATTTAGATATTTAGATAATAGCACACTACTAAATTGTGAGTTTCAAGATGACAGGGACCACATGTGTTTTGCTCATTGTCTTATCTACATGGAGTAGCTCAATGTCTTGCATATAGTAAGCATTCCAAACAAATGTTTTGAATAGTAAAACAAAACAAAACAAAACAAAACAAAAAAACAAAACTCTATAAAGGCATATAGAAAAAGTGGATAAGGAAACTGAAGAAAGGAGGAATAAAGAAAGAGAGGAATGAGAGAGAAAAGAGGGAAGACTAAAAAGGGAGGAAAGAGATAAATGATAGAGGAAATACAGGATGAGAAAGAGCAAAAACATCAGAGTGAATATGTTGTTGCCAGGAATAGAGAAGCTTGTATGGACAAGGTTTAAAGTAGGAAATATAGAATTCAGCTCCATCATTTGTCTTTATGTTGGTTAGCTTCTCTGTCTTTGCTTTCTTGTATATAAAATAATTATAGTAACCTCAAAAGGTGACCCTGAGGATTAAATAAGCCAACTCAGAGCAGCACATCTGGAACACTGAAAAGATGTTAGCCATGTGTGTTATCATTATAACCTTCCACCATATTGCTTGATGAATGAGCCTAAAGAAAGAAATGGGTGGGCAGAGAAAGCAATATTAAGAAACACTGAATAAGGAGGAAGAGCTGAGACAGTCGTTCTCAACAAGTGACTTCCCTGACTCTAGGGATTTGTGGTAGTGTCTAGGAATATTTCAAGTCCTTCCACTGCCACCTAGTTGGTAGAGAACAGGGAAGGTGCTAACCATCTACAACACACAGGAAAGCACTCCACAAGACCTGGCCATGCAAAAAGTCAGTAGTGTTGAGTTTGAGAAAAACTGACCTAGAGATTAAAGGCCAAGAGAAAGACCTCAGAATAGGTAGAGGAAAGTGAAGGGAGGGGAAGTGTATAGAGTGAAACAGACATTATTACCTCATGTACATATATGACTGCATGACCAATATGATCCTACAATATGTACAATCAGAAAAATGAGAAATTATACTCCATTTATGTATGACTTACCAAACTGCATAAATGCATCCTAATGTCATGTACAACTAATTAGAACAAATAAAAAAATTAAAATATAAAAAAGAAAGAATGCAATAGATCAGATCCAGTCACTTCTATGCTCAAGACCCTACAGAGTTTATACTTTGAGTCAAAAATCCTTAGAAACGTCCCTCATGCCCATCTGATTCTTTCATGGCTACTCTCTCCCCTGCTCATCCATTCCTGCACATTGGCCTCTTTGTTTTCTTCAAACGCATGGAATGCTTGCCTACCAAAGGCCCTCGAACTACTGTTCCCTCTCCTTGGACTTTAAGTGCTTCACTATATTACCAAATGGCACATTCCTTCACCACCAAGCTTTTCCTCCAATGCTATCATGTTACTTTCTCAGCAAGGAATCACCCTATTTAAAATTGTACCTTCTCCCCATCTGTTTATTCCATTATACTCTTCTATTGTTTCATAGGACTTGTCATCTTCTAATATGTGATATGAATTGACATTTATTATATTGACCTATCTTCATGCCCTCCCCACTGACTGTAAGTTTCAGGAATTTTGTCTGTTTTGTTCACCATTAAATCCCCAGTAACTAGATTAGTGCCTGACGTATAGTAGGTCCTAAACAACTATACATTGAATAAATGAATAAAGGAACTCAGACAAATTAAAATAAGACAAACAAGTACCTACGTAGGGCTTACCTGTGCATGAGGACTACTCTAACTGATTTATATATGGTGTATTTAATCTCCAATAATTAGTCTATTCTGTAAAAAATGCTATCATTATTGGCATTTTAAGAAGGAAATGAACGTAGAAAACGTTTAATGTGCCAAATATTGCACAACAGCAATGTGAAATGAAGCACTCTGGCTTCAGAGTCTGAGATCTTACTCTTCTCTCCAATTCTGCCTTACTGAGCATCACAGCCTCAAAATTCTCTTATTGTAAAAAAAAAAGAGAGAGAGAGATAATTCCAAACATTTATCAAAATGTCATCTATTCAATAAAGAGATAATCACGTGCTTTATTCTATCTGTAATTAAAGAGACATAAAATATCTCTGATATTTGGGTTTTTAAATTATAAAATTATCTTCAATTATTTACAATTGATCTATAGCATCATCATTATCTTACAAATTAAAAGGACTTGTTACCTCTTTTAGTCATTCTGTCATAACTTTTCAGATATCTTATTCAAGTTAACATAAAATATAGAAATAACATATCCGTAAAAGATCCATTGTTAAAACGCATATAAAATATTAAGGGTTCAATAATTTTTAAAAAAAAGAACAATAACTGTTAATTGCTTTCTAATGCATTCTTATTCTTTGGCAATTCTCGTTGGGAGAGATTTGCTTCATAAAGATAAGTTGGGGTGTTAGTAACATGTATGAACATTACATGATATATTAATAGAATTTTCTAATGTGAAATAACAAAGCAATATATACATGAACTTGAAAGGTTTGCCTTCACATTCCTAAATGATGATGTATTATAGGAGTTACTACATATCTTATTAATCAGTTTCAATTCATTAACTCGGAGAAAAATCAATTAAAATTGAAAAAAAATGCATGCTTCTATCTTTGCAATTTTTTATATTGCCTTTATGTATTACACACTGCACCCTGCCAGAGGTGAAATTCACCCTAGGAAAGGTGATGTTCTTCAAGAGCAGGTTCTTTAGCTTATTCATATTTGCATCTTTGAGGGTATTCAGCACATACATACATATTAGGAATACAAAATATAGCTCATTATTCATGAATTAGTGTCATATGGGGAGACAACAAAAAGGATGATATTCTGGCATAAGTTTTAAGAGAAAAATACATTTTATTTACAATGACACCTGGAAACATTTTGTCCTTCTTTGTAGCCACGTGAACATTCTACAGTTTTGGAGAGTAGTAAAATTGTGTGTGCTTGTAAGTGTGTGTAATATACATTTATATAAATACATTTTTGTCCAACTCAGAGATACAAAAAAAAAGGGCTTTGAAAGATGAAATTAATGATATGCCACCCAGTTACTCCCTGGAATTAAACCAGCAGATTATAGCCATCTGCATTTCTTTATTTCTTTTTCATAAAGCCAGGATTTGTAATCCTGAAAATTATGGAGCTGAACCTCAAGCAACCACTAAATTTTAAAAAAGGAGGGAGGTGGCAAGCAATCACTTGTTTTTTCTCTTCACTTAGAGTCATGTCCTCCTCCCCAAGATTCTCTGAACATGTGTCAAAACTGATGTTTGTATGAGCATTTGTTCCAAGAGAAACATTCCCTATTTCTATCATTTATTCACAGGCATTTGATATGGGGGGGCGGAATTAAGAACAACTGATGTTAGAAGGCAATTGATTCGAACAGTATTTTTAAACTAAAATTTTTTCCAACAAATCGCCATGCAGTTTGAAATCTTAGAATAAGTTCTGGTATTATGAAAGAGCAAATACACACCAATATGCTACCTTTTGTTGTGGTACTACAGAAGAGAATCTGTTAGAAATCATCAAATTTGCTTTTTCCAGATAAGTATGGCATATGTTACTGTAGTTGAAAATCTATTTACAGTGTGCCAAACAGCATCATAACTGAGTCATTGGACATAGGTGTGTAATTTGACTCACTTCAATCATTCTAGAAATAAACATTTATCTCAAACATGAAGTCGTACTTGCAAAGTTTAAGGAAGAATAACAAAGATCATCAGTACAAATTCTGTGCAAAATATTAATATTTCTTGACTGAAAGTTAGGATTGGGAGTTTAATTCCTTTGAAATCCTCATGTCTTTCCATTCTCAAGGAAAAAAAAAAAAAAAAAAAAAAAGCTTCTGCCAAATAAGGCATTATTTGTCCTGAGTTGACAGGCCACCTAGTGAAGGTACTTTGAATTGAACATTAGTTAGCTCCGTCTTTATTTTTTCATTTCAGTTTATGTTACTTTCTGGCTCTTGTTTAGAGCTGAAGTACTGCTGACTTTGGATTTCCAGATCCTACAGGAAACCTTAATTTAGAGCAGTTCTTCCTAATGACTTGACTTTCGATATAATGAAAACATTTCTGTTCATTTTACACTGAAACAGAAACAAACATAATTGTAGAATAAGGTATTTCATGCACCTCCTATATGCAGGGGGACATTTATATGTGGCTTAAATTTGATAGCACAATAGAAAAATTAATTATGAAATACATATGATATCATCAGCCTGTTTAATAATTTTGTGTATGGTGAAGACTTCAACAAGGTTCTCTAATTCATCAATTGTAGTAGAAAGCAAAACCACCATCAAACCCCAACCATCTTGACAGTGCCTGCCTCCAAGGACAATTTGATAACAATAAAAGATAATAAATTCCAAATTATTTTTATTCATTGAAAACACCTGTATACAATGCTAGGTATCAGCAAATACTCATGTTGTTCCTTTATGTTCCAAGCCATTCTATTAAAAAGTTATGCAACATTCTCATCAACATTTTTGTTCAAGACAAACCAGGTTAAAGGCAATTCACTGCCTCATCTACTTATTTGCAAAATGCAAACTGCAAATTTTTATTTATTCACTACTAATTTTACCTCAATGCTATAGTTGAAATTTAAGTGCATCCAGAAAAATGACTATTACCATGAAGACAATAAATTACACAGCAAGTCTTTAAGGAAATGGATCATTAGCTTCACTCTGAATTTAGGAAACATTGTCCACACATATACTGCTATTGGGAATAAATATGGTGATCAATCTATGGAAGAGAGTTTGGCAGTATGGATTGAAAACTGCTAAAGTTTATATCTTTGACTTCTAAGAAAAGGTAAAAACAACAACAAAATACAAAAAGCAATAGATCTTACAGTGAGATACCCAGGCTCTGACAATAAAACATCTGATATTGAGGCCTCACTTCTTCACTTACAAGCAAATGACCTTGAGCAAGTGCCTTAAACTTTCAGGCCTCAGTTTTCTTAGCTGTAAAATGAATGACAAAGGTATCTTTTTCATATATTTTGATATTAGATGACTTAATATGAATAAACTCACTTGGATGAGTACCCATAAAAAAGTAAGGCTTATTTTATAGCTATGCTTATTGTCAATGCTATTTTTTTCTAATGATATTCAATAACAACAAAAGTTATAATAATTAGAATACCCAACATTAAGGAGAGTATGAAGTAACTAACAGCTAATCTATAATGGTTAAGATCTAATATTATGCAAGGAAGTAAAAATACCATAATACATTATTCATACTTTTTATGACTTCATCTCTGTTAAACTATGCATACAAAAAGACTGAAAGACAGGACTTGGGATGTAGCTCAGTGGCTTGCCTAGCATACACAAAGTTCTGACTTCCATTCCCAGGACCAAATAAATAAATAAATAAATGGACTTAAAGGACATATAGTAAAATGTTTAGCATACTTATTTCTGTGTAGTATTAAGAATAGTTTTTATTTGTTCCTTCTAAAATTTTCTAGAATTTATACAATATATATATTTTTCTGATTTCAGAAGTAACATAATATATATGATATCAGAAAAAGAGAAATCAGTTCATTAAAAAAGCAGTGCCCTTTGTTATATAGTAATCTTGCCATTGCAGCTTGATGTCAGTTATGCACATTTCAATCAAACCAAACCAGCAGCCTACTGGAATTTTATCACTTAAGTCTCAAAATTGGCCCATGAAATTTTTCATGGCCTCCCTCTGTAGAGGGTTCTGTAGGTTATTTTGTTTGGGAAAATATGTTTAGCTCAAACTTGCATTTCTATCTCTTTTCCTACATTTGGATTTAAATATCTGAGATCCTTAGAGCAATAAAGATAGAAAAAAACATAATCCAGGTAACAATGAAACCTATTACATTGATTTTATTATCTATTACTTCACCATTGCCTGAAGCACACTGTCTATTACCTTAAGGAGGCTTGAATTTCTTATCAGTTAATTCTCTGAGTGTTGAATGGTTTAATTCATTGGAAAGAGACAATGAGGAATGGTTATTGGCTATCTCTATTTTCTTAGAATCATTTTCTTCTCTTGGTTACATGCTAAGCCATCATGCTTGAGAAAAGCAAAAAAATTAAAAAATAAATTTTAAAAATTAGCATTTGTTAAATATAACCCAGTTTGGAAAGGTAGGCTGTTGTATAGAGTGGTAAAAGAACAGCTATTTCTACTATTAAATGAACTGTTAAATTCCATTCATTCACAACTTCAGAACTTGGAAAATACTCCAGAGATTATTCTCTATAATTTGTTTTAGTAATGAGTTTATATGCCTGGATTCATTAACCAAAAACACTCTGTAGAATTTCTCAAAGCAATAAACTACAGTACTTCAGATAAGACATTAGAAAAGAAGGAACATTCAAAAGTAAAAATGTTTTGTAGATAATTGTTACTTCTGTTTCCCTTGATCATAAATAAGACTGTTTCCTATAGATTTTCAAAGTTTTAAAAATTAAACTTAAGTCTAATAAATGTAACATTTTGTTTTATGACAATATGAGAAAAATCATAGGTGTTTTCCAGTTAACAGCCACAATGCAAACACACCTGCCTACCCATGGAGGTCAGTCCTTGAGTGACTATTCCATGTCACTGACACAATGATTCATTTTAACATGTCTACTCAAGTGCCTTTCAAAAAAAGTCACATATGTATTCCACATATATACATACATATATATACACATATATATATATTCATGTTTATTCAATTTCTGCAACTTAAAATTGTATAATGAAATGCTACAAGCAACATTCAAGGTTATAAACAGCCTAACCTAAAAGAGAATTGAGCTAAAATAGCAATGAATTTTGTTTTCAGATAAAGGCTATTTTTTAGAGCTTCTAATCTCTCTCCAACCAATGAGATCTGCGATTTCATAATAACACCTACATCAATGCAAAACAACTTATTAGTGAGTTCCTCAACAAAGAGCAGGCAAATTACTACTAAAGATGCTGGATTATTTGAGAACTATTTTTAAAAAGCCACAGCTTTGTTTCTACATTTCTTAGTGAAAAAGGATCACCAACATCTGCTACACCAGCTAAGGTTAATTTTATCCCTAAAACTCTGGAGTCTCCCCACTCTTCTTTCTTTTTTTCAATGTACAGGAAAAGCAACATGGGTTAATCTAGTATTCCAGAGCTGTCTCTTATTAATTCATTTTTTTTGACCTCTTCAAAACTATCCATTCTATAAAGACCGATTCAAAATCTTTCTTGTTTGACACTTCATTTCCGTAAAGGTCCTACCCTTCACAGAAGCCTCTAGTATTTAGTTATAACATTTGGATATGAGATCTTCTATATGTGGCATTGATACATTGATGCTAATCATGATAGCTGGATTAATTGTAAGTGTCTTAAATTCATATCTCATTGTCCTTTTAAGCTTCTACTTTCTTCACCAAGGAGTACCATGCTACTAAATACATGGCAAGTACTGGTTTATAAATGAACATATACTCATCTTACTCTGGGGTCTGCTCTCTCTCCCTAAGCCCAGAGGCAGAGTGGCTATTAAAGGCAGTGATGCCTTTTTTATATTGCTGATGTTGAAAGACAGAATAAACACTCCAAATAAACTTTTGAGCTCATTGAGGTCATACACTACAGTAAATTCATCTTAATAACAGTAAAAGGATGATGGCATAGTACTTGAAACATGATAGGTGCTGAATAAATATACCAAGGTACACTGAAGCTTTTTCATTATTGCATAGAAGGAAAAATAACTCAGATGATTCTGAAAACTCAAGTTATTTAAAGTTTTATTTAATTACAAGGGCAGAATAAAACTAGAAATCCTGTCTTTCTGCTTCCAATACACATCCAATTATAAATGATTAAATAATTATAACTAAAACCCTAGTCATAAAAGACACTTATAGTAACAAGTTTTCTTACTACATAAGACTTGAGTTTTGTTACTAATTATTAGTGTTTCAATCAGCTACTCCTATGTTAAAATCTACTTTATTATCTGAATTCAGAGGACTGAAGTCCAGAAATCTATAAAGAAATGCAACTTTGAAATAACCTCAAATATCCCATATTGTTGATAAAGAGTTTATGCAAAGATAAAGGACAGAATATTTTCAAATTTCATTTTAACTGTAATGATAAATAACACAAATACCATCTGATGAATGAAGTAGTGATCCAGTCATAGTCGCTTTGTAACTTTTAATTTCCATTCCAAGTTAACAAATGTTTAGTATAGATTCATATCAAAATATATCATGGTCCAAAAGCATTGCATTGACAATAAAGTAATTAGAATTCTAAATATAATAGTTTAGAGTATCTATTTATATAATATATATATATATATAAGAACTTCCAGAGTACATATATATATATGGATGGAATATATATATGTATATATATACATATATGGAATTTTATATATATATATGTGTGTGTGTGTGTGTGTGTGTGATTCCAGATTCAACATGAAAAGTGATAAGAGTAACATATTTACATGTCATGAGTATAGAAACAAACAAGCTTTGCAGTTTAAATTTTTCAGTGACTCCTTTCTTCAAATTAAATAAAAATGTTCAGTCACATATGCAGTACTCTCCAAAAAAGATAAATGCAGGACAACTGCAGGGTGTCATAGGTTCAACATGCTCTATAAATATTTTGTTCTCAAAATAACTCCCATTCATATTATAAAAATGGCCAATGTTTTGAGAGTCAGTCATAGTATATACACTTCCATGTCCAAACCTACGATGATGATGTCCACACAGAAACAGTTGACATTCACAGTGCATCAATGCATCATTTATCATTTATACATTTCAGTTTCATACTGAGATTTTTACCTGAACAAACCCTGGGAGCCAATGAAAACTTCCAGAACATCAAATAAAAATTTTATCTTCAGATCTCTCAGATCTTTTCATTCACTTGGCTGTGCATTATCTGTGAGTTTCTATTCCTTTATGAACTACCTATTTGTTTCCCTTTAAAAGATGCCCCAGTAAATCAAGACTGATTTACTTGGTTACATCTTTGTGATTCTATCCAAGAACCAGAAGGACCGTTTAAGTTTCTCTGCAGATCTACTTGATCTCCAAATATCCACAGAACAGTGATGCAAAGCAGAACCATGGCCATATGTAGTTGCTTGTCATTTATTCTGTCCAAATTATTGAGTGGACTGGTAAATCATAACAAAAGGACTATCATCCACAGATGCAGAATTTTAACTCTCTTTCTCTTAATCTCAGCTTGGAGAAGACAAGTTACTGTGCTGCTGCAAGTTTCCCATACATGCCTCACTTTAGAAACCTCAACAATCAGGAAGCACAAATGTGATAAAAGAAATATGCCCAATTTTTTTCATTTTTTAAAATGACATAATGTTGCAAATGCAAATACAACCTGCCTAACAAGTGAAGTAAAAGGATAACAGAAATGAACAGCATCTTTCGACGTGCATTTGGATGCATAACCTCTCCATCTGTCAACTAGTTGTGAGGCAATCATCCTGGAGAAGACTTGCAACAGGGAACAAGTTTTATGTCCGCATCTCTGTCAACCACTGCTCTCAGGACCTTAGTAGTAATTATGTTCTGTTTGAAGAGGGGCCTATAGGAATGAATTCGCCATTTGCAAAACAGGCCCTGGCGATGGATGGGCCATTTCAACAGACCTAAATCATAACGTGGGGCTCAGTTCATAGAGGTAATAGGAGAAGGAACGGAAGGAGTGACTCTTTTCTCAAATTCGGATTGGAAATTAGGGAAGAATGATCTCTAGAAGCCAACTAGCCAAAGCAACCCTCAATCTCCTCCCCCTTAGCGTCAGAAACAGAATTACAATTTTGGGTTTAGACTATGGACGCCCCTCCCCTACTCTTTCAGCCGCGGCCACCACCACCTTCAAAGTTATAGTCAGTTCTTGAGCAACTGGGGCTGCAGACTCCCTCATCAAGAATTCCACCAGGAAGGAGCCCGTTCTGTGGTGGAACAGCGCTCTGGGTTTCTGCCACCAGCTCTGCGACGCCACCAGCAGCCAGCCCATCTCTTAGGAGACCTCACCCCTCCCAGCCCCGCCTTCGGCCCCGCCCGGAGCCACCGCCAGAGTTAATCTCAGCCCCGACATCCCCACTCCTTTCAATCCGGATCACTAACCAGGAGGGTAGGTGTCAGAAGGGGGCAGAAGTGGGTGGGGGAGGGGGGGAAATCAAAACAGTTCCAGTTCCAGAGAGTTAGGACGCAAGTGGCAAGACCCCCGCACGCGCGCGTGCGCGCGTACACACACACAAACACACACACACACATGCTCACTTGCTTATGTGCCCTGCTCCCCAGGTTCAATGCCTAGTGGTGACAGGATGAAAAGAAGGAGGGAAGGAAGGACAGATGGGATGGCGAGGAGGCCTGGAGGTACTGTGAGCAACAGTCGCAGACAGCAGGGCATTCTTCAGGAATTGTGAAAGTGAGAAAGTCCCAGATCCCATTACATTCCCAAAGCTGGATCCTCCTGATAGTGGCCCAGGTCGCCTTCCTTCCAGTAGGGCTCTGGGAAGCGGGGAGGAGAGCCAGAGCCGAGTTTTCCCCCACACTGCCCTCCCTGGCTTGGCCCAGGGCCCAGAACCTGGCCCCCCTTCAGACCCGGCTTAGGGAGGCTGCCAGGCGAGGAGCAGACTTGCCAAGGGACTCTGGAGGAGCAAGACAGCAGGAGAAGGGGCATCTTGCACGCTCTGGCCGGTTGCTCCTGTCTTCCTCTGCTGACACACCCCCAGTTAACCCCTTCCTCCGACACTACACACTAAGATCCAGAGATACTCTAGCGTCTATCCTCCCACCGTTCTAGGTTCATCGATTAAAACACTAGTTGATTTTCTTCCTGATTTAAAAAAAAAAAAAAAAAAAGTGCAACAACAACTCTTCTGGAGAGTCGCCGGAGCAAAGAAAGTCCGTTTGCAGGCATATTTCTATAGTTCCCCGGGAGTTTGGAAATCTAGAGGTCCCAAGCAAAACCGAGACCCAGAACCCCTAAGGGATCAAGGGCGGCGAACTCGCTCCCCACCCCCGCACCTCTCACCTCCTTAAGTTCTTTGGCCACGTCCTTCAGGTCGCCCAGGACTAATTCCAGATCCTCCACGATAATCTTGATTTGTTCCTTCACCTTGGTTTTGGAGGCTGCCGGCGGTCCCTCGGCTGGAGAGGACGAGGAGGGGTTCCCCTTGGACTTGGCTGACATTCTTTGGGGGCAAGCGAGGCAGGTCAGGACAGGCGGGCGAGCAGAGGCTGCTGCGCGCCCCCTTCTCTGGCGCTGCTACAGCCGCTTCCACCCCGGTCCCCCAACATCTTGGGCGCTCCCTGGGCAGCGGCGGATGGCTGCGCTCCGCGATCGGCCAGGCGTCCGCACTGTGGTGCTGCCATCAACTCCCGAGACGCGGCGCTCGGCGCGGGGCTGCAGACGGGAGAGCAGCGCGCCTGCGCCTCCTCCTGCCGCCGCCCGCCGCTCTCGCGCACACACGCGCTACCGCCCCGCGGGTGGAGAGGGGCGCCGGGCTGCTGCGAGGGCTGTCAGCTGCAGTCCCCGCAGCACATCCCTCTGGGGTCTCTTCCTGACCCCCTCGGCATCAAGGTGCAGGGAGACAAGTCCGCGTTCTGCCGGCCCCCTCGTCTTGGTCCTGAAATGCCCCCAATTATCACAGCCTGCTCACATCTAGGCAATATTCTTTCTGCTTCACACGCCAGCGGAGACCTGAATCAATTTAGAAAGAACCACAATAGGATTAGAAGTTGGAGTACGGGTCAGTAAAGTGACCCTAAATAATTATTCAGAAGCAGATAATACCCAGGGAACTCCAATCATTCATAGAGTGTCCAGCAAGTTAAACAGACTTCTGCAGGAGAGAAGTGCGGGACGCATAGCAGCGACCCCTCGCCCCCTGGAATCATGAAATTTAACCAATATTCTTCAAAGAGGTAGCCAAATGCTGCAGATTCTACAGAGCTAATTGAGGATTTATTAATTTTACGTCCCCATACCCAAAATAAAATCCCCCGGAGACTTAGTCATCTTGATTGTATTTCTTAACTTCTTATCTGTGCCACCATTTTTTGTTTATTTATTTATGTTGTTGTTGTTGTGTTGTTTTTTTCTAGGCCTGTCTCTTTTCATGTCCTATGTGATGTATGCTTTGGGATGGGGATCCTATTTGGATTTCTTATGAGAATTAAATTTAAAAATTTGCCTCCAACTTCTCCTCTTATCAATGGTTTTGTCCCTATTTCAAGTCTTGTGGTTCTAAACAAATAGAAAATAGCTCTCTGACTTGTTCTGTCAGAAGGACCCAGGGAAGCAAGTTAATAGGAAGCTTTCAGTTTACTCTCAGTAGGTGGCCACCGTTCTCATTAGCTAGAGTTTTAATTTCCTTAGTAGCGAACTCACGGGCTATTAGCTACTGACCTAGCAGGCTGACTCTACTTTATTTTCTTAAATGCACACTCCTCCAGATCATTCTTTCAATATACTCCCCACTTTGGTCACCCTTAGCAGGGCTCTGTCTCTTGCTTATCACAAGCCAGGTAGTCTGAAAATGCTTCTAATTATGAATAAAATCTTGGCAGCTCTCTTCTTACCAGTTACCAAGGCTCCTAATAATCAGTCACACTCTTAAATATGAACAACTCATCTTGATAAAGTCTTTGGAAGTTGTATTGAGAATATGAAGGGGGAAAAAAAAGAAAAATAGAAATTTAGAAACTGCCAAAATAATACAGCACCACACTGAAAAGTGCTTAGAAAAATTGAAGGAAAAAGAAGTAAGGTGGAAATTAGATAATGTTAGAAGAGAATTAAAATAAGAAAAGAATGATAGAGTCCTTTTGAAGTAAGCTATTGGAGAAGAGGAAAAAAAAATTGGGGTGGGTTAAAAAAGCAATATACCCAAGTTCTCTAAAGTAGGGAGAATAAGTTTTATTTAATTTTCTCTATCTCCTTGGTTCTTTATAAAGACATAACATAAAGCTAATTACATCGGTTTTACAAACACCCTCCTGATCATTGATGATCTTCAATTTCATATCTGAAGAAAAATGATCAGAAATGGCAGGAGCTAATGAGAGGGAACAAGAAAAAATGCTGTTCTTCTAGACTTGAATTTTTGACTCTGGTTAGTAAGCAAGTGAAGAAGGAAGCCTGGAGTTTAGGGAAGGATACTGGAGAAAAGAAAAAAAAAAAAAAAAAAAAAAAAGTAGTGTTTACCTTCCATGTAACAAAATGATCCTCTAAAAACATAATAAAATTTCTATGATACAGTAAATTTCCTTCACCAAAGATAACACAACAACAAAATCTGTTCTCCTGTGATATCCATTGCTACTAATGAACCAAATTGCTCTGGCTCAAAATCAAATCATCACTATCACACTAAAAGACAACATTCACACCTACATCACAATTTATTCTTGAATGATGTTTACCATATATCTTTATCTATATACAATATTAAGTCAATTGAAAGGAAAAAAGTCAAAATTGGCTTCTCGGCCTAAACTGAGGAAGCTGGTAGAATTCCAGCACTGGTATCTGTATCTACCATTATCTTCCAGTCCTTAAGGATTTCTTAAAGGTAGTCTCCATAAGATAATTCTGAAGATAATTATTTTAAGAAGATTTAAAATATTAAGGGAAATAGGGGTAGAATAAAAAGGGTACATGAATATAATCAAATCTATTTTCTCCCTCTTTTTGTATTACCCTTATAGAAAAATCTTTCATTCTTTTAGGTCATCCTAGACTTGCTCTAACAACAGTATTATATTTGTTGTTTTAGAGTCAAATTATAGGGACCACATAGCAAACGTGACACCTAATAAAATTTCTAATTAATTTCTCTATAAATGTGTTTATGAACTAGTGCTAGCTGCAAATGAATAAACACCCAAACCACATTATAAACTGAGACAGGATAACAGATTGCTAAATGGAGGAAATTACTTATCTAGTGAAGTGATTGTTTATCCTGAGTTTTATTCTTTCTATTTCTTTCTTTATCAGTTCCTTATTTTGTATGGGAAGAACTGAATAATTAAAAGAGATTATCTAGTAGTTGCTTCTTCAGTTGCAAACCCTTATCAATATTCTCAAATTTGTGTCGTGTGATCCATTACCATGGATCCTTAAGAACTAACCTTCATAAGAAAATCCTGTTACACCTATGTAATTTTAAAATCAAAATGAGTGCAAAATATCCTCCAAACTTCCTCTCATTTTGTTGTCAGTGACTATTACTGATATACTACCAAACTATCCCTTATCGATTCTGAAAAGAATGATCTGCATAACACAAAATTACTGGAGACTTTTGCATGAGCTTATTTGTAAGATCCAATAAAGTCATTAGAAGCATCTGAAATCATGAAGAATAAAAAAAAAATTGAAAACTTTTTTTTGATCAAAATATTTTTTTCCTAGGGGTGTGGAAGTGGGGAGAGCTGGAGAAGGATGTGGAAGTCTAGGAGAGAACACACTGTTGGTGATCTGAGAAAGATTAGAAAAGTTCTGCACACATGCATTGACTATTAAATACTTTGCAGATATCCAGGCAGTGTTTCTCACCCTCAGCACATATCAGAGCTTCCTCAAAACAGATTCCTGGGTCCCATTCCCAAAGTGTCTGATTCAATGGGCCTGGGGTTGAGTTTGAAATTTGCATTTCATTAAGTTTCCAGACTGCTGGTAGGCAACCACACTTTGGAAATTATTGGTTTGAGAGATTAAAACCCAAGTCTCTCTTTAGCTAAATAAGCTTTATGGATCACATAAGCAAATGTCTATGTTATAGATAAGAAAAACAACACTTAGGGAGATTAAATGACATAGCTAATGTTGACATCTAGAGAATAACAAATTGAGTTAGTGCCACATTGAGAA
This sequence comes from Sciurus carolinensis, assembly GCF_902686445.1. Classification (NCBI taxonomy): domain Eukaryota; kingdom Metazoa; phylum Chordata; class Mammalia; order Rodentia; family Sciuridae; genus Sciurus; species Sciurus carolinensis. The sequence continues at coordinate 118,912,269 of NC_062218.1, forward strand.
TCAGAATCCACATTTTGTTGAATTATTCTCATTCATGTGGAAAATGTCTCTTTTTATGTATCAACTGCTTTTGGCATGAGAGCTATATACTACAGACACATATTGGTAAAAATATAATAAATGTGATCTGGAAGTTGAAATACAAATAGTTGTTGTAGTACCCTGAATAAATAGAGCTGTATCTAATGAAGACGATTTTCTCAATAAGTATTTGATGATAAAAAGAGTGAATTAAGTGTTTTCTCTCTGTGTTTTGAAATCAATTCAACTCAACAAATATTTGCAAATGAATACTGCACTCAAGAATTTATTCTATGGAGTAGATATGCCACTAGGTTTAGCAAGACACTGTCCCAGCAAGAACAAGAAGATAATTCCAAACATTTTTAATATAAGGTGATTACCTCAGAGTGTCTCTTCCTATCCTGTTTCCTAACTATAGTCTATTCATTTTATTGGATCTCTTCTATGATTGAATGTTTTTCTCTCCCCAAACCCATTAGGTTGAAATCCTAGTCACCAAGGTGATGGCACTAGGAGGTGGGGCATTTGGGAAGTGATTAGGTCCTGAGCTGGAAGACTTCACAAGTGGGTTACTGCTCTTATAGAAGGGACCCTGGGGCTGGGGACATAGCTCAGTTGGTAGAGTGCTTGCCTTGCAAGCACAAGGCCCTGGGTTCAATCCCCAGCACCGCAAAAAAAAAAAAAAAAAAAAAAAAAAAGAGGGAAAACAAATTCCATAATTTGAGGTTACAGTGAGAAGACCTCCTTCTCTGAGTAACCAAGTCCACACTAGACACTGATCTTCTAGCACCTTGATCTTGGACTTCGAGCCCCTATTACTGTGAGAAAATATTTTCTGTTGTAGTAAGCCTACTGTATTTTGTTATTGCCAAATGGACTGAAACAAACTTCAGCCTGTTCGTTGGGAGACTCTTTATCCATGTGACAGAAACTGAACTTTTGCTCCACTCAACAAAAAAAAGGAGGGATAGAAATATTTTCAGGTAGGACGAAAGGCAGAAATTCTAGGACTATTAGAATATTGTTTTCTCTATATATCTCATTCCCCTTTTTGTGGATTAAGTCATTTCTTCACAGTTTAACCTTGATTACTGCTAAGTCGAAGAATATATCTTCACAACTTTGCAACTAGAAGTGAACCGCGTCTGCAGGGTGCAAACTGCTGTTAGAGTTGTACCTTTCTTACCATAGGAAAGTCATACAGTGATATACCACAGTTTTCCAGCAGGTGGCAGTAAAATGAGTTAGTCTACCAAAATCTGTATATTATAATTCTCTGAGATGGAAGTAACACTTTTTTTTTTTTTTTTTTTTAAGGAATCAGCATCATTTTAAATATTTCACAGAGAAAGTTACAATATGAATTATCAATGGTCCTTTCTGGACCAGTGATGAGGAAATATAGTGATTTATGCCACTTGGATGAAATTACCACCCATGTAGACAATTACTCCTCAAAAGAAGATGCATGCCACTGAGAAAATAAAAACATTACATATTCACCATGTAACATTTAGATAGGATTCTATACCTTAATTTTTTCTCACACCTTTAGATTGGCATTTTAAAATTGTTCTGCTTCCCCAAGCTGGTTTCACTCAGGTCCATTTGCCATTAAGTTTACTCTTGCCTAGAGTCAAAAATCTCTCATGCATTTTAATCTCAGGGTCAGGTGCTCACTATCAAGATCTCATTTAACTCAGCATTCTTCTGAGCTGCCCCACCACATGTGCAAGTAGTTCTTGATTACTCTCTTGAACTCAAATTTTCAGGAGTTAACCACTCATCTTGCAACCCTGGGGCCTGTGCCTGACACGGAAGTCCCAATTTCATTATACCTCTCAGCTTTGAACTGTTGAAAGAGGTGATGAGAGCACCTAGGACTTTCAGTGCTACAAGACTTGCACAGCTGTGGCTAAGGTGGTGTTCCTACACCTGCAACTGGACCAAGTGACACCCTGCACAACTCAATGACCCCCCTTCCCTGGGAGGTGACTCAATATTTCACAGAGAAAGTTACAATATGAATTATCAGTGGTCCTTTATTATCAGTGGCTATAGTCACAGAAACCTAATCATTTTGCAGAACTTAATACTCCCTACACACACCAAGACAATGAAAAGTTCTCCTTGATTATTCATACACCCAGATAATTTTAGCAGATTCTTGGAAGTCCCTGTCCTTATTAAGTTCCAGTCTATGTTTTTCTAATGTAAATGAGTAAGAGTGGACCAAGATAAAGTGAGAGAAGACAATTTGAAAGAGGCTACACCACTTTGTCTGCTTAAGGAACACTCTAGCTTTCAGATATAAAGACATGTCCTATTAGGTGTTAGGTGGACAACCTGTTATCCACTGTATGTAACCAAATACAGTACACAGTTTTAGTTCTTCATCCAGAAACTGGGATAGAATGACTAACCCAACTCTACAGTCTAGTGAGTACTTAAGAGCATTCATATAACGCTAAAGTGTAAGTCCTGAGATACCCTATTGATTTGACCTGGTGGATCTTAATACAAGCATTGTGGTCCATAATGATGATGCTACTCTATTTTATTGACCTGTTACTTGAACTTTCTACCCCTTTCTTATCAAAAGACTATGAAATGTTGTGCATGCTTTACCCAGTGCTCAAGGATATAACAGGTTATTGCAATGTCCCTTCCACTCAAATTCATATGTTTAAGCCCTAACCTGCAACGTTATATGATTTGGAGATTGGGCCTTTAAGAAATAATAAGAGTTAGATGATTTTTGAGGATATCCCCTCATGAAGGGATCATTAATCTTTATAAGAAGAGAAAAACACACTCTCTTTCTTCCTCTCTTTCTCTCTCTCTCTCTTTCCCTCCCTCCCTCTCTCCCTCTTTTTTTCTCCCTTCTTCTCTTTGCTGCTCTTCATGTACATGCATTGAGAAACAATCGTGTGAGGACTGGTGAGGAAAAGGCAACTGTCTGAAAGCCAGAAAGGGAACCTTTTTACCATAAGCCAAATTGGTCAGTACCTTGATCTTGCAGGTTCCAGTTCCAGACTCCAGAATTGTGGGAAAACGAATCTCTGTTATTTAAGCCACCTAATCTATAGTATTATTTTGTGAGAGCCATAGTTGCCTAAAACAGGTGCTGTCCATCCTCGAGGAATTCAGAATTACATGAAGATGGTGGCCTCTCTTATGGTTGTCTAAGATAAACCTCGAAGCATGCCTATTGTATAGTGTGTATATGTGAATGAGGACATCTGGAATTTTGCAGTTCACAAGTTGTGAGGTTTGATGTTGAAATCTTGTGTGAAGGACATAAAGGAGAAGAGAGAGAAAGCTCTCTCAGGTGGGACTGTTGCTATGGATGTGTGATATAGAGAACCTGAGGGCCTACACCAGGTAGGTAGTGAGGGTAGATTGGAAATAGTGCATAGGTTTAGGGGAATGAAAAGAATGTATCATCCACATGCTCTAATGAAATGCATCAGTAAGAAGGAGCTCAAGTTTCCTTTCAGTATTCTAAGTCTATGTTATTTGCAAGTGCTCATTCTAATGTTTTCAAATATTTGAAAACTAATGCATAAGCTGGTAGTGATGCATATTGGGGGATTAAAGGAAAAAGCACAGAAGCAAAGTGCACACACCTTATGGTATGAAATCATGATCATTACCATGCATAATTCTCCTAGGAGTTGAAGTGCGTATGTGTAAGTGATAAACTACTGGAGACCCAGCATTACTCAAAAGTTCCTGCATAGGAGTACCCAACATCACCAAATCAGCAGTTGCTTGCATTCTATGATCAACACTAACTATACTAAGATGTTTTTAAGTCTTAGAATTTCAGGACCTTAGATGTCATACAATACAAATCTTGTATTCTCACTAATATAAGCATCAAGTTCAGAGAGATTACATCAATAATTCAAGATCATGGAATCTACAAATGATCGAAATCAGACCTTCTGATGCTTGGCAATACAATAGACCCTTTGATGATACAAATAAGTCAAAAGTACATGAACTCTTCCCAAATTGATGCTTTTAAAAACTATCATATTGTAATGAGTCATCATAAAATCCCTCTTTCTTTTTTTTTCAGTGCTGGGAATTGAACTCATGGCCTTTTACTTGCAAGACAAGCACTTTACCAACTGAGCTATCTCCCCAGCCCAAAATCCCTCTTTCTTATCTTAAAACTTCCCCACATTTTGAGGCATTCAGACAATCTATGGTACTTTAAAAGATTTAAATGAAACATTAATTTTAGAAGCTCTAGAAGAACTGATTAGGAGACCTCCAAAGGCAATATCAGGGTTTGAAAGAAGAACAACTGACAAACTTGTTCATATATGAAATAAAAGAATATGTCTCTTCCCAAAGTCAATTTCTCATCTTAATATTTCAAAATATTGCATGTGAAAATTTAATCCTGTGTGTGTGACAGTAACATATATTTATAGATATCTATCAATATTAAATTTGATCAAATACTTGATATTCCTGCTGTCCTAATAAAATTTTGTTCTAATTCTGTCAAAATTTTCTAACATATATTTTCACATACTTGTAAGATGTTCATTCCTTTTCAAAAACTCTTCTAATTCATTCAGACATTTTCAACTCAGCATGTATTTGTAACTGGTATAACTGATAGGATGGAAAACTCAAGATCAATAAATTTCAAGATAATGTCTTTATTCCACATAGCATCTCATCATAATGACCATCACCTACATTACTTAGTATTTCATAAAAAAATTTGTAAGTTTAGTATTAGCATGCACAAAGTCTTACTAGATAGCATTTCCAGTAGGCTCAACACTAAATAAACTAATAACTTAGCAGGACACTTGAAAATGGTGCAAGCCTTTCTGACATAACACAGGCATTTAGCACCTCTGGCCTCAAAAATTCCAACTGCATCCATTTCTCCTGAATAGAAGATTGATGGTATGTTGAATCTACCAGAGGAAAATCTTCATCCTTTAATTTGAATATTTAGAGGAATAGTAGAACATATTTCATTTTCCTTTTTATTATTTCTAAGCAGCGAATTGGAAGTTGGACTCCCTTAGCTTTAGAATTCATGTTCTAGCAACATATATTTTGTGATCATGGACACTGAAACTCACCAGCAATTGCTTCTTTATCTGAGAATGTGATATAAGACCCATTTGCAAAGTGGATTGAGAATCAAAGGGAAAGTGGAAATGTTTTGGAATCTGTGAAACACTGACTATGTGTTCATCACTATTGTTCTTTTGTGCTTGTTTTGATTGATGTTCTCTGTGCATCAAGGAACCTGCTACCTCTACTGTTCCAGGATTTGGCTGCTTTCCAGAATTGCTTGATTAAGCAAATTGCTCTATAACAGCAGTTTTCAAAGTATGTTTCAGCAGTTTTAATCGTAAAAAAAAAAAATTGGAAATGCTGCGTACTATATATCCCTGTTACATAATCTTGGGGTTAAATATCAGGAAAGTAAAGCCTGAAAAATATTAACTATTTAGTTTCTAAACTTATTTCATTTGACTATGGAATCCTCTTGTTTCTTTGTCTCTCCCCTTTCTTATTCCCTTACTCCTTCCCTCCTTCGCTTCTTCCCTTCCTTCCTAAGTACCTTCCCTCCCCTCCTGTCCTTGACTTTCCCTATTTCGTCCTTCCTTTCTATCTTCCTTTCTTCCTTTTTATTCCTTCCTTCCTTCCTTCCTTTTTCTCTTTTAATTTTTCCTTTTCTCTAACACCTATAAGCATTCTTCTTAAAGAATTTTTATAAACATGCTTTGATAAATGTTATTCTAGAAATTTCTAGTGATAAATCCTGATCATATTTTGGTTTTTCAAAAAATTGATTCTGTAAGCCTAGAGTACTCTGCATTAGAAGTGCTTTATCAGGAATGAGTCTGTTTCAATAGTATTTTGTTGTAATTTTACATATGGCAAATTTTACTCTGCTATTTTCATTCATGCTGCATGTGTGTATAACTTTACTATTTTCCAATAGTTTTCTAACATCACTTCACCATCTACTTTGATTTTCAGGATAACCCTATAAACTTTGGACTGTTCTTGAGTGCCTCAAACTAGGGTATCTTCTGCTTCAGGTCAGAAATGTGAAGGGTGCAATTTTTTTTTTTTTTTTTGCATACTTTTGACTTCCTGATAACTGAACTTGTCTCTATTTGCTGCAGGGTATTTGGGAATAAGAAAGAGAGGTTGAAAAGTTGATATCTGACTCAAATTAGTAAAGAAAAAGTCAACCATTCTTAACCTCAGACTGATAATTGTTTAAGGAATTTCAAGGATTGTGATTATTTCAAATTTCTGGAGCACAAGACTGAACAAGGGCTTGAGATAATAATCCTGAACAGTATATACTATGACAATGGATATTTCCCTGTAACAAGAGCAAGGCAATGTTTTATTAAAGAACAAAACAGTTTTCAAGTGGAACCCATCTGGACACATAAAAGAAATTTGAATATACCAATGCAACCAAGAAAACAGAAGGGAAAGCTTTTTACCATGTACTTTACACCATGCATTTGACATATTGGCAGTTCAGTAACATTTGTGACATTTTTGAGTTGTTTGGTACAGTAATATATGAATACAAAGTGTGACTCAGACTGCACTGGTATATTACCATTTCCCAGTATGGTCAGCTGTTCGTTGGTAGAGTGAGTGCCAGGTCACTTACAGTCAAATGTACTGATAATTGAAACAGGGTGAAAAGCACTTCATGTAACAAATTGTTCAATAATGACCATTGAATTCAATTTTATACTGACTCAGGATTTGTATTAATTTATATTTGTTGCATTAATATTAATAACTTATGCAATATCCATTCTGGTTGGGGTATATATTGTTTTGAATTTACCTGACAATGCATATGATTTTAAACTTAAAAAGCCATCATAATGTGTAGTGTTTCACCAATTTCAGTGATAAATGAGTATTATGAAACTAATTTGTCATTTTGATTTTGATAATACATTATTTTAAAGTTTTCAATTTTGTAAAAATAAACAATAATAATAACATTATGAGAATAAAATGAGGGTCCTATATCATTTTCTAATAAAATTAATCTACTGTCATATAATGTGCACTTCATGGCAGGCAGAGTGTAAGAAGGTCTGTGAGAGGAACCTCATGAGACAGGTGCCAGAGCAAGAGTCTGAGTTAATAAAACCAGACACTGTCCACTGTTCTTTGCAGTGATCTGTGCAGAGAAGTTTTATCTGGTCAAACTCCATTCATGAATACTTTGCTCACTACTGCCCAGGTTGGCTTATATAATGGAGATAAGAGGAAAAATATTTATAATGTGAGTGCCATATTTCCTGTAGGAATTCCTTGACTTTGGCATAAGGGACTTGACAAATCTGAGTGCATCCTGCCTACTCTGAGAATTCACTTCAGAGTCTCACAAGTGAGGCTCGAGCCTATTTTTCAGCAAAATCAACTTTCTTATTGCAGGAGATAGTAGTTTTTTTGAATACTGCAAAGGACATCTCTCAATATTTTACTTTGCTTTAAGTTGGTAGCTAATTATATAGTCTTTTATGATCTTTTTCAGTGCATTAATGGTGCTAATCAGCAGGTATCAAATTAAAAAACCCCTCATAGCTCTAAAATACCTACAAGTCCATACCTAGTTCAGCACCCAGCTATCTTTTGGATTTTATCTCCTACTGTTCTCTTGCTCACTCTCTCTGCCCTATCATGCTCTCTTGCTGGCTGTTCCTCAGGACTTCTGATCAAAATGTTTCCTTCCCACATGCTGCAAGACTTACTGACCTCTTTCTTATCATTCAAGTAGCATCTTTATAGCAAGACTTCTCAGGACCACCCTACTTTTGTCTTTAAAGTGACTGCTGATATTATTGATCATATACATATCTACAGATTGAATATTAAGTATTTGAAAAGTTCTTGACATGATTGCTATGACCTTCAGAAAAATCATGCCTGGTAAGTATTCCAATGACATGTCTTTTTATCTAGTATGTTATAATAGAAATTTATTAACAGCAAACTTTTATATTGTTTTTCCTTGTTTATTTTGAGTTCACAATGTGGCAGAGAGTTATCCCCAACCCCACATCCACCCTAACAGAGAAACCACTTGGTTGGGAAGTACAGTCCCCTCCTGACTCTCTCATTTCCACATCTTTAATGGAGGTTAAGCAACAAACTTCTTTATCTGAATAGATTCAAGATTCCAGTGGTCAGTTTGCCACTTGTAATCTGTTCATTTGGGGTACTAGAAATATTTATGGGATGATAAATTAAGATTTGTTTGGAGAAAAAAATTCCACCTTGGTAGTATCTTGATAGTGTTAAGATAGAAGAATGAACCATCAAGAAAATATTATGAGAGAATGTGAATGACTGCTACTTCTTTCTCTAGGTTTGCAGAAGGATTTAGATTACATTTTCAACTCAATTGCTTGGCTAATCAGTGCTGAAAGTCAGGAAGTGTTGCAGAACAAGAGTAGGAAAACATCTTTTGTTCTTATGTTTTATATGCATTAACTCATTTCATCTTTACAGACATCCTATGAGTTAGGAACTGTGTTTATCCATATGCACAGATGAGAAAACTGAGGCAAAAAGAATTTAATTAATCAGTCATACAAGAGGGAGAAGCAGAACTCTGAAATTATTCCCAACTCTGATAGATTACAAAGCCAGTACACTCAATTGTTCTTTGAGTCAAGAAGCAGCTTTGTTATCTGTCACATATCTGCAACTGAAATGTTTCTGTCCATTAGTGGTATCAATTTTTCATCTCTATTCTGAAGACATTTTACTTGATCATCTCTAAAAAAACTATCCACCTGCAATATTTCATATATTCAATCAGTCATTTACTTGAACTTACGTGAAGTACCCAGATACTTTAAAATATACCATTAGATTATCTAAATAATGGGAGTTCACACTTATTCACTTTTTCTGCATTACTTTTTTCACACACATTTTGTATCACAAAATGTAAAACAAAAATAAGGCATTATCTGTGTATTTTGCTTCTTTTCCTGAATACCTCCTACCACAAATATTAAAAAACACTGCTCATACTTTTTTCAACAGGCCACGTCTTCCTTACTCTGATTATATTTTATTCTACAGAGTATACTCATTGAAAACCCTTCATATTTATTTAATAGACTAACTATATTTTTTTCTCATTTTCCATTTAGCTCTTTAATAATGAAGAAATGAATCAAGGGGTCTGGAATGTTTTCTCTGATGGTTAAAACCTATTACTTGGGTCATAAAGTTGATGTCGGAAAAATAGAAGATCTTTTATGATCACACATTTTTATATTCCAGAAGCTATAAATGTTCCTCACTTATGTAAAAGCAAACACTTTTGCCATTCTCTGCTTTGTGCTTCTAGCAGCCTTACCTACTGTATGTGCCAGAAATGATTACTCTTACCATGTTTCTCTTCTCTCTGTGGATATAATCCATATTACACATTACTGAAGATAGGTTTCCTATATGCCATGTCAGTAATATCTTATGAGCATGCATAGATTTAATGCCTGTATAGCACAGTAATTTTGAAATAGAAATACCTTTGCTGCATCTCCTTTTGAAATAATATTGCCAGAAAAATATTGACACTGAATTTGTCTATACTGGATTATTTTTCTGATACACTGGTCACAGGCCTGTGTTCCTAATTAGGATGAATCTGATACAAAGTATTTCACACATTTAACCAAAAAAAATTAACTTTTTGTTAGGTAACACATGATCCCAACTACTTAAACCATAATATAGGATCATGGATTTATTAATGCTTAATGCAATCCTTTGCTGCAAACCTCCTGCAGCCACACAAGAAAGAGCTCCTGAGTTGGTACCAGAAAATGGATGTGCTAAAACCTGTCACTATGTGTCACTCTGCCCTTTTATTTAGCTTGGAATGATCACCTTAGATTAAAGCTATTGTGATTTATTATAGTATTTTTAATGTGTGTTGGATATACTAATTATATGGTATTTCCTAGCTCTTATGTTTAGTACTGAGGATAATATCATAAAGTACATATATTGCCCTTTAGAAATGTTTTTGTCTGAGAAATGCAGACAAGTGAAAGAGTGCTTATAGTATCATTTAAAACTTCTTGAAATAGTGGTTGGCCATTATGGAAATCAGTATAAACGTTCTTCAAAAGATTAGGAATGGAATCATCATTTGACCCAGTCATAACACTCCTCAGCATTTATTCAAAAGAATTAAAGTCAGCATTCCATAATAAAACATGTATGCCAATGTTTCTAGCAGCACAATTCATACCCTTCAAGTCATGGAACCAGTCTAGGCATCTGTCAGTGAATGAATGGATAAAGAAAATGGGTATATATACACAACAGAGTTTTATGCAGACATAAAGAAGAATGAAATTATGTTATTTTCGTGAAAATGAATAGAACTTGAGAGCATCATCTTAAGCAAAATAAATCAGACTCTGAAAGTCAAGGTTCTAATGTTTTCTCTCATATATGGAAGGTAGAAACAGAAAAAAAGGAAAATAAGGTGTGGAGCAAAAGATGGAAGATCTCATGAAATTTGAAGGGTGACAGTACAGTAGGGAAGGGACCAGAGGGAGGGAGGAGAGAAGGGAAAGGGAAGGTACTAGGGAATAAAATTGACCAAATTATGTTGTTATGTGCACTTACAAATATGCAACAACCTGAAGCCCCCTAGTATGTGTAATTACAATGTAACCAATAAAAAAATTAACTGAAAAAAAGGTACAGTCACTCTGAAAAAATGTTCCGCATTTCCCAAAAATTAAAGATGAGTAATTATATGAAAAAGAAGATAGTGGTTTGACCTAATGTGGAATGGGACCCCAGGAGGAAGGCAACTAGCTAGCCTTGGGAAATTAAAGAAGTCACACTGGAGGAGGTAACAGCTAATTGGCACAGGAGTTTAAAGTTTTTCTTCATGGGAATTCACAAACTCTTAGGTTAACAATTTTTTGAGTAACAATGTGGAAATCAAATATTGATTCCATTTCAAACCATGAAACATGCACAAACAATAAGGTAATTAATTTATGAGATATGGTTTATAAATATTGCAAAAGACCATAATTTACATTAACTGCTATGCCTCTGCCTCCATCAATGCCACTAGGGGTTGATTGCTGATGAAAGGAATTCCATAGTGCCAATCTTCAATGCTTTTGTTCTATAGCTTTGTCATAAGGTATGTTTTACCCTAAAGGTTTCTTATCCTTAAAAAAAATGTAATTGGAACCATAATTAGTAAGTATTCTTAATTAAATTAGACATTTACCAGACACCAAAGATTATAACATACATCAATTCTTTGCCAGAGTAAATTATTAATATAATTTTCCTTACACTAAAGAGGCAATCAAATGGTCTCAAGTAAAGCAAATGAATAAACCTCCCTTGGGAACTCCCTCATAAAAAGGATCCCTTGGTTGCCCAAACTACTAGCTAGCTCCCATTTTGATGCCTTTGTCCCTACTCCTCTCCATTCAACTTTAATTTTACTATGAATGATTTTCTGTTGAACACTATAGAGAAAGACAAAAAAGGGTAAGAGAAGTTCTAATAAACTTCTGTCTGTCTAATCATGACCATACCTTCTCTAAGACTCAGCAAACCTTAAAATTTGTCTCCATTTGTTTTTTAACATGGTCTCATGACCATGATGATCATAATGATTTCTCCTAATCCTGTCTCTCCTAGATGATGGTGTTTTCTCTTTTGTGGAGGAGGACAAGGTCAATTAATGTAGCTCTCATTTTCATCTATCATGGTTGCAACAAAAATATCATAAACTAGGAAGTTAGGTGTCTTTTAAACAACAGAAATTCATTTCTCATACTTCTGAAGGCTAAGAAGTCCAAGATCAAGGTGCTGAGAGATTCGGTCTCTGGTGAGGGTTCACTGTTTCATATGTGACACATTCTAGCTTTGTTCTTACATGGTAGCAGGGGTCAGGGATCTCTCTGATGTATCTTTCATAGGGGCACTAATTTCATTCATGAGGAAAACTTTCATGACCTCACCAGCTCCCAAACTCCCTCCCCAGTACCTTGGGGATTACTATTTCAATAAATGAATTTTGGGGAAACACAAACACTTGTACTGTATCACTCACATTCTTAGTTATCATTTCACCAATGCTGAATTTTTATCAATACTAACCTCTCTCAGTGTAAACAGCACAAAGTTGCTGCTCCTATCTCTTATTAAATTTTTACCTTGGTTCTTCATAACCAGTACTCTAAAAATGTGGAAAATGCTTTTTCTTTCTTCATGTTCTTTTATTTTATCCCATTTTAAAAGGTCCCTATCTTCTCTTTCATCTTTGCCTATACCTCTTCTCTTGTGTCCACTTTCTGCAAAAGGGACATTGCTTAGTTCCACCTGTGTGTCTGTATGCTTGTCTCTTCCTTTATTTCTCTCATTCCAAAGAACATTTAAACAAATTGATACACCAAAACAGAAGTGGGTGTGAGTTAGGGAAAACGTTTTTAAGACTGAGATCCTGAAGAATCAATGAAATTTTTCTATATCTGTGTTTCTCATTTTTGGTCTCAGCATAAACTTAATGCTCTTTAAAGTAACTGAAGAAACCAAAGAGCATTCATTCATATGGATCCTATCTATCTGTATGTACTATATTAACAATAAAAATATAAATCTACAATGTATTTTATGTACAAATTAAGCCTACTACATGCTAATATAAAATTTAATTATTTTTTTTAAACCAAATGGTTAAGGGACATTGTATTTTCTTGTCACACAAAGATGTACAGTACAGATGAGGTAATTGCATCTTGAAGTTCTCAGTTAAAAGAGTATATTTAAATAGACTTTGGAGGCAAACAGAAAAGCATTTGAATCACTGGTCCATCATTAAGGGGTATTGGTAAAACCAGTTTTAAGTTCTCTAAGCCTCATGAATTGCTTCTTTGTGAATTATCTGACTCTCACATTAGAATATAAGCTCTGTAGTAAGAATATTGTGTGTCTTGTTCTCCCCTTTCCAACATCCAGTGATCAACCAAAAAATACTTGTTGAGTAAGTAAATAAACAAGAACCAGATCTCTCTATTTGACCACCTACTAGCTCTCTGCTAGGCAATTCCCACTGATGCATAATCCTCAAAGAACCCTGCTAAGTGTCAAGTACCTTTATTTTTCCAAAACAGAAAACTGAGGCTTAAAATTTAATTCTTTTTAATAGCCACATTTTCAAATAAAATCAGTGAGAAAATTTGAAGAGTATCTTCATTTTACAATTTTATGAATCTCTTTAATGTCTGACTTAATGGAATTATATTCGTTTCTTATACCTGTTCTGCATTTTATCTGTTGCATAGTGTTGTTCTGATTGACATAGAAAATAAAAATTCCCATTACACAGATATATAATTCAACAAGGGGAAATAATTCTATTAGTCACTTCCAATGTTGAAAATAGTACTTCTGATATTACACTACAACTTGACAAATGGTATATTCCTACAGGTTAGTTGTTATGTTTATTCTGAAATTATTCCACTACATTTATCTTACACTATTTCATTGCAACCTACTGACCTGTCTTGAGCTTTGATATTTTATCCTTGAAACATTATGCACAGGTCATTTAGAAAAGAATTGTACATGAAGTTATATATGCAAATCTTCCATGTTCATGCTTCATTATGTAACAAAAAAATTCATTAATACCAGCACTGATATTAAAAAAAAAATGTGTAAGTATTGAGAAACAGTCAACCCCACAGTAGAAAATAAAAGTTCAAATAGTCATATCAAAGCTTAAATTGAATCCTTGGTGATAAAAGTAAATGCTTCTTACTTATCATTTTCTAAATTTTAACATTTATTTTCCTTCCTTTAATTTTGTATTATTTATTAAATTGAATACAATTAGTAATATTGCCACTGTATTAAAATATTCTTCAATAAAATTTTCTTTTAAACTGTAAGTACCTGATAATAACGAATACAACTACAATTTGTATTTTTGTCTCATTGCCTTCATTGGTATTGTTGCTTCTGTAAAGTTAGTGCAAATATAAGCACAGGGGAAAATCAAGTCAAATACTGTCAGAGTATATTTTAAAAACATTTTTGATCTAATGAACCCCTTCAAGGATCCTGAGAAACTCCAAGTTTTCATGGACAAAGCTCTGGGAATTGCTGCTCTATGTAGAATCCTGAAGAACATTCTGATAGAAGAAATAGCATATATAAAGACTGAAACAACACACACTTATCAACCACACCTTGTTAACCACAGCTTATAGTTACCAATAGCTACTTACTCCCTGTTCCCTAACAGGAGTTTCTCTTGTTGTCTCTGTGATATTTTACCCATGAAGGAGCAAAAGAGAGAGTAAGAGGATGTGAAGACAAGTGGGGAGACCATGGAGGTCACTTGCATCCTGTAGTCCACTGTGGTGGAAGGGTCAGCAGTATACTACCTTGCCTTTCCTGCTTTTACCTACTGCATTTCCAAAAGTGTGGAACTTTCATGTCTAATATGATAATCATCACCTGAATGTGGTTATTTAAATTAAAATTAAATGAAGCATAGGTTTTAAAATTCAGCTTTTCAGTTAAACGAGTTATATTTGAAGTGCTCAATACCATAGTGACTAGTATCTATTATTTTTGATGAGCAGATAGAGACCATTTCCATCATTGTAGAAAGTTCTATTAGGCTATTATTCTGCAGTAGAATGTCATATGTTCTCATGGTAGCTTATTTCATTCCCCTTTACTTTAGTCCTGTCAAAGGAGGAAATTTTTTTTATTTTTTGTCATGATTCTCTGCTCTGTTTCTTTTGGTTTGTTTGTTTAATATAACATCCTCATGAAAATGCCCTACCTAATAGGAGTTTCACAACTTGTTGGTATCCATGTCACTTCTTAAATAATCCAAAACTGTTCAATATCTGAAACTGAATTGTCGTATTCTCAGATGACATATCCATGTCTTCTAGTTTCTACTTTTTTCCCTCTTTACTTGCTGTTTGAAGATATTTAGAGCACAGTGTAGCAATAGACCTACATTACATGACCAAATAACATATATAGTACTTCATTATGTAGTAGAAGTACAGAATTAGAAGAAAACCAAGGGGTTTATTAGCTTGTCCCGCATATAGCCTTGAACTGATAAGAATAGAAATAAAATGTCTGAAGGTTATTAGTTTTATACATTGTTGTGGAAGCTTAACTTATGTCACAGCTGAGATATATATATTTCCATATTTTTAAGTTCTAAAACTGGGATTCACAAGTTGACAAAAGATTTTTGTCCTACTTCTGAAGACAAAAGGCATTTGGATGTCAAAAAATTGGAAATATAGAACAACATAATGTTTTAATGGAGAAAATGGAATATTTGAAATCTGTACATGAAAGGCAGCTACTACAGCTTTCTAACTCTTAATCTGTTTCCTACCCCTTAACCTGTTTTATATTTCTTTAGTGTAATTTTTATTTCTTTACACTGTTTTTTTTTTTGTTTTCATTTGTTTATTATCTGTCTCTACCATCAGCATATAAATACTGCAAAGGCAGTTACTTTGGTTTACTCAAAATTCCCACCATTTGAAATAGCACACACAGCTGGCATGTAAGAAATATTTGATGGGATAAGTGAGGATAAGACATTTATGATCACTTTCAATTAAAGACAATAACAGTTGCCCTTTGTAAACATGTCTTCCTTAGGAGAAAAATTATGCTAAGTACTTCATATGTATATTTTATTTAGTACAACAGAAATACTTTAAAATTAGATGGCATTATCTTCATTTCAAAGAAAAAATAATAATTTCAGAGAAGTAGTGTTGTTTTTATAAAATCAAAAGCTAGTTAGAAAAGAGTCCTTTGGGGCAAAAGAACCTCAGGGAACTATGTTGATCTGCTCCCCATCAAAACTGATAAGCATCAACATTATTTTTAAAACATCACTTAAGCCTCTAGAAATGGTTCTGAGAACATACAGTAAATAAAGAAACACTAATTAAAGAAAATATGCTAAAACTGGGCAGACTCTGCTCTCCCTATCCTTCCTCCCTGCTCTGCCTGATGGAAACTCCACTCCAACTGGTGAGGCCAAGAGCAGGGCTCTTCCACACACCGTGCCAGTCAGAGCTCTGTGCTCTCCAGGGCGACCAGCATTGCTCATCCTGCCCCCAGCTGTCTGATGCTAAGGATAACTTACAGATATGTACAGCCAAGAGCCGGGGCCTTCTGAACTTTCTTCTGTTCACCCCAATGGTAGGATCCAGGCTTTACACTGGGAGCAGTATGGTTGAAAATACTTAGACCCGATCTCCCTTGCCCCAACCCTTATTATTATTATTCTGCTTGTTATTAAAATTATATTATCAAAGTCAGTGCAGTTAAAACAAAACCAAACACCCCTCAAAGTCATATATTGGGGAAAAAAGTCAACTTCTCACCCTTTGGTTCTGCTTCCTGGAGGTAACTACCACCAGCTTTCCTAGCTACTGTACATGGTACTTAGCTCTGCATTTTCTAATTAGTAAGTTTACACTGTTATTTCTTGATTCATCGATTTTACAGATGATTTATTTACTTCAGGGCATAGTAGATGATAATTTGATTTGTCAATATTTTACTCAACCATATAATCTCTCCACCCTCTGCCTAAATGGTTATAACTTTTGCTTTTTCCTTCTTCTTTTTCCAGCTAACCCACTAGTCAGTGATTACATGATGATGACTATGCAGGTATTGCACATTGCAAAACAAGGTACTAAAAGTGTGTTTTTGGTTCCATATCTCCCTTCATTTTGTCTGGAATTTAAAAATGTCAAATTTATTTGTTCACTTCTTACTTTTTGGAATGTGCTATCATTTTTTTCAAATGCATAAAAATTCTCACCACAGCTAATCTTACTTTATATATACTTAAGTACATTACTTATAGTTTTCTTCCCTTGGAGATTATGAGATTCTTTAGGTCCTTGATTCTTTAGGTCCAACTCAACATGCTGTTTGGGGGTTTGTTGGGCTTTTGTCTCTCGGGGACTCTGCTTTCTCATTATCTTGGAGATTAGCTTTGTCAGTATCCTTTAATGTGTTGCCTTTGTCCTGAATCTCATGTGCCCCTATTTTTTCTTTTAATTTATCACTTCATTGGGCTACAACACATCCTCTAGAAACTGCCTACGAAGGAATCTGTATCAGATAAATTTTTTAGATCTTATATCTAACTATGTCATTTTGCCATAATAGTTGATTAATAAACTGAATCAGGCTTCTAGGTTGGAGGTAATTTTTCAACAGTACTTTGATGGTGTTGAAATGCTATTTTTTTATATTCTGAGGTTGAATCTGTGTTCCTGGTGTGTGTAAAATTGATGTGTCTTGAAGTAGGTCTTACTCCCTGAGCCTTTTCCATCTGGAGCCTCATTCCTTTCATTTGACTAATTATTTTTACATAATTTTTCTTGATAATTTTATTCTCTCACTTTTTTCTCTTATTTAAAACATGATGTTTTCTATGTTGCTTGTCTTGGATCAGTTCTGAATTTTAAAATCATCCTTATTTTAAATGTTTTGGTATATATTTTATACTTTCTAGAATATTTCTCTGATTTTCTTTCTGAAACTTTTATTGATATTTTACTCATCCACTTTAAATTCTTAGAATATTGT
The DNA here is from genome assembly GCF_902686445.1 of Sciurus carolinensis. Lineage (NCBI taxonomy): Eukaryota > Metazoa > Chordata > Mammalia > Rodentia > Sciuridae > Sciurus > Sciurus carolinensis. The sequence goes on from NC_062218.1 coordinate 118,930,008, forward strand.
TATTTTTCTCAAGTTTTTATTTTTCCCTAGAATTTCATTCTATCTTCATAAATGAATTTCATGTCTCTACAACAATATCTAGAGTGGTATTATGTTTTTCACTTGTTAGAATTTCTTTTTGTGCTTAACATTGTCTCCATATCCTTGATAATCCATTTTGGTTTTTCTTCTTGACATCATCTTTTATGTAAGAAGCATTCTAGAAGTAGTTGGTAGTTTTTGTCTGTGTGCCCATATTTAAGAATGCAGAAGTGAAAAATGGTTGGTTATTGTGTGTTCCATTTTGTTTTATTGTCTGCTGCCTTTGCACTCAAAGTGAAGTTCATGGACCAATTGAAATTCAGAAGTGTTAAAAATACAGACTCTTAGGCCATATTCACTACCTAATGAATTAGAATACAAATTCTAGCAAGACTCCAGTTAATCCATAAGCATATTCAAGTTTGAGAAGCACTGTTTTGAATGACTTCATTCTACTAATCACAAAGCATGTCTGCCTTATCATTACTCCCACATCATTTAGGAAAATCTGTAGCTATTTCTTCCCCAGGGCCTTTTAGTTTCTCTAGAAAATAATCCTTTAATCTTGTGGGGAGCAGGTAGTACATGGTAGTTTCTGGATTTCTGGGAATAAAAATAGTAACAGACACTATAGATCTACAGAACTCTGTTTTTGACCAATTCTGTTTGTGACTCCATGCAATTCCCCAATTTTTTAGATTTGGTGCCTCTAGGTTTCAAGCTTTCCTTGGGTTATTCAGGGCAAATTACCTGCGTGTCCTTACAATGCCTTTCTGAAGTCACTTTGGTTTAACTCCCTTCTTTTATATATCAATTATAGCTCTGATTCTATTATGTTGTTTGTGATCCACTTCTTTTTCATCAATTGTGATAAAACTATTTTAAAAATTCATTTGATGCCATTTATTTTAGTATTTGAAAAAAGAACACACCAACTCCAAAGGTCAGTGAAGGAGGTGATTTTGAAGCAGTGGAGACATGGGTGTTGCAGTGGAAGGCTCTCAGAGAGAAAGCTGTGTGAGGGTTCTGGAAAGCAGAGTAGACTGGAATCTCAGAGAAAAGGCAGGATGCTGAAAAAGAGGCTGCCGGGGACAAACCACCTGTTTTTCTCTTTTGGTGGGTATGCTTTGGTCCTAATGCTGGGTGTCAATTCCTGTATCAAGCAGAATTCTTCTTAGCTTAAGAGCAAAGAGAATTTGGGTTTTGGAAGGTCTTCTTGACCTATTGCCTTTAACATTTCAAAGTAAAAAGACTCTTCAGTGTCACCATGTGTCCTAAATATTCCTAGATGTTTATACATGCAAAGGAGTTGTCCTTTTTTAACAGGAAAACTCTGAGACAGCCACATCAGAGTCATAGTTATTCCAGGGGAACTGATAGTGCCAGAAGGTTAGCAGCTGGGAAACTGTTATAGTATCCTCTGATGAGCACAGTTACAAATGTGGTAAATGGGATTTAGAACAGCAATTCCATAAGTGTGTTCCATGGAACATTACTCCAGTAGATGCTCCTTGATTAAAAAAAGAGAGAGAGAGAGAGAGAAAAAAAGGTTCTGCATCAGTTCCGTTGAAGGCATTTAGTGCTGAAAAAATCAGATTTACCCCTAAATCAGATTTCCCCCTACTGTGCATACCAAAAACAAAAACAAAAACAAAAAATCACCTTAGTCTGTATATAAATGCAGCATGTCCAGTAAAAATTCTGATGTCTCTGGTGTTAACTGTCTTGATGCTTTAACCAAATATTAAATCTCGATATAAAACTTTTCCCAATACTGCTAGTCCTAAGCACATATTTTATCTAATGGTTAATGGCTATTCTGGCACAAAGTCTATAGCTAATAATTTGGGAAAGCACTGCATTTTTTTCTTAGAAGATCTATAAATGCTTGTGAGTATATAAATAATCAGACATGTCATAGGAAGAGAAAATGTGCAGCTTTAACATAGTGTCTCCACATTTTATTTGACCATAGAACCCAGTTTTGACAAAATATCTATTAGTGTTCCATTGAGCTAATGGCCTTAGGAACATACTTGGAGACCTCTGTTTACTGGACTAAAGTTGGACAAGGCAGGTATCTGGCTCATGCAAGTCACACTGTGTCCAATATTGGGCACAGATAGACATGATGGCACCAAGGATTAATCTTTCAGAACATCTGTTCTTTTGATATGGAACATAAACCCAACCATCTAAATATAATTCTTGCTTTTACCACATAAAATATTTTCTGTACCTCACTGTAGCGTAACATTACTGGTGCTATTTTAATTGCCACTCGATATCATCTCAGAAGCAGCTGGCTATGTTTTGACTGTGACAGAATTGACAGAAGTTGTGTATGTGTATGTGTAATGTAATTTGTAATTCTCTGAAGTTTTAATTTATGTTTAAAAAGTGCCATGTGCCTCGATAAGTGATAAATCACCCAAGAGACTTCAGATTCTCACAATCTGGCATTGATTAGATAAAAGAAAGTAAATTTAAATTAGCTGTAAATTAAAAGGTAAACAAATATTCAGTAATTTTCATTTGTTTAGGAATATTGTATGGGGTAATATAAGGTCTTTGCAAAGTATTATTTCAGATTAAGGCCGTGAAAACCCAATGTACCTACTATACGCACTAAAATGTGTGTGTCTGACAGACACTATAAATGCATAATGATCAAATAAAACAATATCAGCTTGAGAGGTGAACTTGGCTGCCTTATACAGTAATTAGATGGCAGGGAATTTGGAGGTGATAGCACTGAGTAGCGCTGCTGGATATTTATTTTGAGCTATATTTCTAGTATAATTTATGGAGTTGTATTGATTACAGTTTTAGTCGGTTTATTCACTGTTGTGACCAAAAAACCTGACAAGCACTATTTGAGGAGGAAAAGTGTACTTAGGGGCTCACAGTTTCAGAGGTCTGAGTCTGTAAACAGCTGGCCTCATTCTTTGAGGCTCCAGTTAAGGCAAAACATCATGGTGGGAGAGCACAGCAGAGGGAAGCACCAGATAAAAAATAAACACCACACCCCAAAGGCATGCCCCCAGTGACCCACCTCTTCCAGCCACATTCTACCTGCCTTCAGTTACCAGTCAGTTAATCCCCATTAGGGGATTAATTCACTGCATGGGTTAAGGCTCTTATAACCCAGTCATTTCACTTCTGAATGTTCTTACATTGTTTCACACATGAACTTTTTGGGGACATCTTATACTCAAACTGTAAAAACTAATCACACTCATTCCATTTCTGCTTGTTATCTATTATATAACTTCAGTTATATAAGAAGCCTTAGATTCAGGGTATGATCTTTGACTATGAAAACACATATAGAGCTAACTGTCCTCGTGAGCACTATCATATTATTAATTAGCATAAAGCTTTGCCCAAATGAGTTAATAAACTACAAATTATGGATTCATAGTGCATATGGTACAGAAGTTATAGTATGTTTTAGTTTTTCTCTAACATCACAGCTAAATTGACGCTTGGAAATCAAATCCACTGCGTGCAGTGAAAGACTGCATTAAGTAATTATGAAAATATGTTGATATGAATAATAGCTTACAGTTATTAAGTATTCACTAGGTACAATTATCTGAGGTAAACCATCTTTTAAACGAACAATATTGTATAGCAGTTTTACGTTCACAGCAAAATTGAGCAGAATGTACAGAAATTTCCCACATGCTTCCTGCCTCCATATATGCATAGCCTCCCCCATTATCAACATACCCCTAGAGCTGTCATATTTGTTACAACTGATGAGCCCACACTGACACATCATGGTTATCCAAATCTTAGGGTTCAGCCTTGGTGATGTACATTCTGTGGCACTAGACAGATGGACAATGGCATGTATCCACTACAGAATACCTTACAGAGTAGTTCCACTGACCTAAAAATCTTTTGTGCTTTACCCTTTAACCTCCCCTGCCACTAGTCCCTGAAAATCACTGGTCTTTTAACATAGTATTTATATTATTTTAAATTTTTTCCATCATTTTACTCTTACAGAATGTCACATAGTGGGGATCACATAGCATGTAACCTTTTCGTATTGGCTTCTTTCACTTAGAAATACACCTTTAGATTTTTCTGTTTTGTTTATTGGCTTCACAGCTCATTTCTTTTTAGTGTTGAGATATTACCTGAGGGTTCCACACTGTATTTATCCACTCTGCTACTTAAGGACACATTAGTTTCTTCCAAGTTTTTTGGCAATGATGAACAAAGCCAAAATGCATAATTGGTGTAGGTTTTTGTGTGGACATATGTTTTCAACTTCTTTGAGTAAACATCAAGAAATGTGATTGCAGGACCATATATTTATAAGAAAGTGCTGAATTTTATTTCAAACTGGCTGTGTCTCTTTGCATTCTCAGAAGGACTGAAAGAGTGTTTCTGTTGTTCCACATCCTTATGGACATTTGGTGTTGTCAGTATTCTGGATTTCAGCCATTTTAATAGGTGTGTAGAGGTATTTCATTGTTTTAATTTACATTTCCCTAATGATATATGATTTGGAACATCTTCTCACATGCATATTTGTCATCTGTATATCTTCTTTGATGAGATATCTGTTAGGGTCTTTGAAGACCCATATTTTCAATCAGGTTAAGGTAAACTCTTTGCATGCTCAGTTTTAAGAATGAAATTACCCAAATGATATCACTGTTATAGGATTCACCTTTTGCCTAATGAAGCAATAATTATTTAATAATTTCTTAATAATTTTAAATATTTTCCATTTTTAAAAATTTTTCAAAAAATCACATTTTAAAATGTCTTTCTCTTAAGCACACAATTCTTAGCACTAAGACCTCTGAGGTTTCTGGGACTATAACAGTTAATTGCAATAGCCTAAAATTAGAAAAGTATTCTATTTCAATAATATTTATTTACTCAAATTCTAGTATGACTGAAAAGAATGCTTATATTGGGATGGATAGAAAGCAAATTTGAATTTTTCTGTGAAGAATAAATAGAAAATATGAAACATCTCATTAAATCTATTAAGTATTACATAAACCACTAACAATCATTTTAGGATGACAGAAGTAACATATTTTCTAATTAGAATAAGGGAAAAAATATTGACTGAGTATAGATAAAGGGAAATATCAGATCTTATATTATGTAGTCTTTCTCACCAGAAGTCTATTTTTCAAAAAAAAAAAAAAGTTTACATATCAAGATACTATTCATGCTTTTGGAGATACCAATCCTTGTGCACACTAGAGCTTCTAACATGCCAGAAAAATCTTAAATATCTGTAGATAATATTATTTATCAGAAATGTATCATTTTCCTTTAAGAGCTTTTATATATACTGTCCTACTAAAGGTGATTATTATTATATTCTCAAACCAAACATCTATTATCTGCTTCAGACATTTCTCTTCACTAAGAAAAAGAAAACTTCACTAGCAATCTTCATGCCTATTATTCCAAGCATTATAAGTTAAGTAGACCTCATCCAAACCATCCTCAAATTCTCTCATCCTCAGTTTAATTCACTCCTACTCAATTCTGGGGCCACTATCCGAGTGTCTCTGGTGACAGTGCTCAGACCCTGCCAACACTCTTCTTAGCCTAATAGAGGATTCTTTTTACTTGGCAGATCTATATAAAAGTCTCACTCTCTAATTCAAAGCCCTATTCCTCCTCACTGGACCACAATTTCTGGAACAATTGATGTCTTCCACATTTATTCTTGTAACTTAGAAATGAATTCTTAGTTAACTGTCAGATTCCCTGACAGTTTTTAGAATCCCTCTTTATTCAGTGAGGACCCATGTTAGACAACCACAAGAGAATCCCTGTGCAGTACTCATGCTTTGAGGTTGTGTGTAAATCCCTGTGCTGCAGTGGCCCTTGTTCCATCTTGGCCATGTAGTCACTCAAAGGACCCTGGTGTGCTCTGCCTTCTCCGGAATCACTCCTTACAGAACCTGAACCCTTCGCCTTGGGAAATCCTTCTGTGCTTTACTACGAGGAATGAACTTTATATCATACCCACTTGTGCCTATGTGTCATTTATCCTTGCATCTCATAAATTACTGGGGAGGGGGATGGAATTTATATAACACAAGATATTAACCATCCAAATAAAACAATTCTTATACATTTATTTGTGTCCATAAATCCCACCTTGTCATTCTCACATTTCATTCTGAGTTTTAAAGCCAAACCTTGTTTTTTTGTCCCCAAGATAGATATTTCTCTAATAAATGCAGGACAAGATATATATATATGGTATCCATCTATACACATGATCTCTGTCTCCCTGTGGAAACTATTAATAGCCAAGACTATATTTGTTCTTTTATGATTGGCATATTCAAATATATTTAATAAATTAGATTTATTTTGTATGTATGAGTTTCATTTAAATGAAAATAATGAGCACAGCAACATTATATCTCTTTATAGTTGAAAGATTAATATTGTGTTTACATTGTGATCATCCATTACCATATCTCCATAATATAACCTTCAGTTTGGTTCAGATATTTTGTGTCATATCTTAGTAAATACATATGTTTCAATTCATATTTTCAATTCATCATTGCAATTGTTCTTTTCAAGCCCCCTTCCCTCCATTTGTTCCATTCCTGTGGTAATCTAGTGATAGTCGTGATGTTATAGCTCTAGAGTGGGTTACTAATTAGTTCTTTCACTTTATAACTAAGTTTTCAAGCCTCATCTCTTTATACTATATCAATATAACTTATAACTATTTTCTGTTAAAAACCATCCTTCTATACTCGGAACTCATACCAGTCACAATCATTGCAAACATCTGGAATAGAGCATAAAGCACTTAATTCTTCGCTCGAGATATCTCAAAGTATAAGCAACAGTATTACATAGCCAAATTAGCACTGCAAAACAATGGAGAAAGGTATTAAAAAAAAAAAACCTGAAGTAATTTAAGGACAAGGGTGTGAAATCAGACATTTCATTTCATATGACAAATGTAGCAATTATCTGGGCTACCTTTGCTTATAATCATAAAAGATTTTTTTCTTTTGACAGTAGGTTTTTTTTTTCAGTGTTTATTACAATTACACAATCCTAATGAGTTTGCACAAGTGCATTGTTCAACTCCAATGACACTGAGATGACAGTGGCACAAATTAAAGTGTTCCTAAGCCAGCAGAGAAATGCTAAAATGGTACCAGTTGCCATCATCTCAGAATGCTTGTCTTTCTGGAATCTTACTTAATAGAATCAATCTTTTTTATCTAACAACTTCTATTTGACTTTCATGGAACCATTCCCAAATAGGTAAAATAACCATATGACTAAAGAGTGATCCTGGACACTTGAGTACTATTATTTTTTGTTCTCAGCACATTTAGAATAATTTTTAAATGAAAAATGAATGTTAGCTTCAGGTAAGTGACATTAAATTTTAATCTAACAAAATATACATCTAATGGATTTTACATATGTTAAAATATTTAATAGCTAGTAAGTTAGCTGAAATATATAATCCTCCCCTGACAGGGAAGAACCTAAATGACTTACTGAATCATGATTTTAGCAAAAGTACTAATAAAGAATACAATAAGTAAACTCTCTAGGAAGAAATAACATATCATCTGAGCATATTGGACAAAAATGAGAATTTTATATATGACCAATTTTGTGGAGTCAGGTAGAAGATGGGAAAGTTATTCTGGTTAGATAAGAATGAGCCTAGAAATATGGTAAGCATGCTTTGCCCACTCTAGCAATTCTCTATCATACCATGATGGCAAAGAAAAGATTATCATACACCGAAACCTTCCTCACCTCTGTGAAGCCATCTTACCTGGATTCCCTCTTTCATGGACATTCTACTGAGAACATCTGTATATTCCTCTTTTGAATTTCCCTAGAAATGTTCTTATTCAATCTTTCTCATTGGTCATACTATTGTCAGTTGTTCCTTTGATTCCTATTCTCTAACTTGGCTATTTTTCAAAATAATTTCTTTATGTTATTGCTGTCAGTTTGTCTTGAGTTGTGTTGTGTTGCCTGTTAGTAAAAATGGAAACTTCACTCACACAATATTGTTACCAGACAGTGAATTACAGGCAACTGACCTTCAGGTGCATATTGGAATTTTTAGAATTGAATATCTGGCTAATTAAGATTGACATATGTTGAGTTGTTTCCTTATTTTAGCATGGCAAGTAGTCTATGGTACATGAACAAAGCAAATTAACTAGGTTACTCCTATTTTACTGATACTTGCTCACTGATGCTGAAATTCAGGTTTGGACAAATGATTCTGTAGAAAATTTAAAGCCTACCAAAAGTAGCCAGTGTAACAGAACTATATTATATTTTTATGATGGCATTAAAGCAAAGGACTCAAAATCAGATCTCAAATTTTGTTCTGATGATGTCATGAAATATAATTCAGGGTTCTGAGTATTGCTGTAATTGTTCTACTCTACCTGGAAGTAGAATCTTGTGTTACGACTTCTATCACTCCAACCTGAAAGGGCAATGGTCAGAACTCAATAGGATACTTTTATTACATTGTTTAACTAGAGGAAGAGATGGACCACACTGTGGATCATAGTGTAACTGAACAGTCAGGGCTTGAGGTGAAGGTTGGAGAGTTGAAGAGAATATGGAGAAAGTTTGTGAAAAGACCTTCAGAATTGCTCCTGAGTCTGAATACATCTCTGTGAATGCTCACTGAACAAACTCTAAAGAAAACAGTCTTAACAACCGAAAGGAGTGAGTAATCTACTTTTTGAATATCAGTCACTCTTTTTCATTCAACCATGGCTCATTCAATGATTCCAAAGAAAGCAGCCCTGATGACCCCATGATGATAAGTTCAATCATACCATCATTACTGATTCTATCATTACTGCAGGAACCCAAACGACATCTGAATTCACATGCTTTCAGCAATTCAACCAGCCCTGAGGCTCCTTCATGGTAAGATACACTAAAGTAGGTTGCTTGCCACCTATTCAAATTCTATTGAGTCTCTTCCAACTTGAAATGAGCAATAATTTTTTCTTCCCTGCTTAAAGGCTTATTATAAAGTCACTTGTGAACTTTTAAAATTCCTTACATTACATCATCATCTTTCAGAATGCTTGATGTTTTCTACTCTGGGCTCTCGTAGACTAGAGATTTAGTTATTAATAGAATATTTTTCACCAGGTCTGTTTTATATTGTAAATGATCTACTCAATAATCATTCTGGACCACTTCTCAGTGCAGAAGATGACATAATAAAACTACTGGTTCCAATCTCCCTTGCAGCTAAGGCTAAGTACATGATGACTATTTAGCTCATCAGATGTGTACACACAAGACTCTAACTCAAAAATAAGTTTTGTTAAAATGGGATGTGTATTTTGCTGGTTGTATCACAGCAGAATCAGTATGTTCTCAAATCCAGCAAATTTGTTTTGGATTACTGATGCTATCACAGCTGGACTAGAGTAGAATGGGTCTCATTCCTTCAAGTGCAAATAAGAATCATTGCTTTATCCCTGTCAATAATTTGGAAACCCTACCCAAATTCCTGAATAAATGTAACCATCTACTGACTCTAGCCAAAACAAATTCCTTTATTTTCATTTAATAGCTTGAGGTGATAATGATGGAAACTGAAACTGTTATTTGATCATTTTGGATCATTAATATAATTGTGGGATTGGGCAGAAAAATGAGGTCATATTTTGTGGATTAATAAGTCTGAACTATCAAAGGAAAGTAGGTTTACTCATAAATATTTTTGGAATATTATTACAAGTCTCTTATCAGGAAAAATGTAAAGGGCTTATAAACCTCAAAAATAAAAATTCAAGTCATTCTATTTGGCATGGAATCTAAAAGTGCTGGCAAAATAGCTGAGTAAAGACAAAGGGAACGGACAGCAGTATAGCAAGATAACAAGAACCAGGTACTGCACTGCTGCAGGTGACGAATTGCACAAATGAGGTTGCATTTTCCCCTCTATTTCCCTCTTTGAAGCATAATAATAATTTTGTTTTCCTGTACATCACTGCCAGTGTGGTGTTTTCAAACATAGGCGTGTATGTCTCCAGCTCTGTGTTAAACTTACTAACTAGGCTAGTATTTTTACGATTAAATTTCTGCAGTAATAAACTAGCCCAACAGAAAAGGAGACAAAGAAAAGTGGCAGAAATTGTTGCTACTGATCATACTCTATTCTAATGATGAAGATTCAGGGCTTGAACTATCGAAGGCAGGTCTTTGAATTTCTACATAACCCTTTCTCAATTAGCTCGGAAGAAGTTCTTACTGCCAGAAAGACTGTACTGACATCTATGTCATCCTAAGTGAGTGAATGAATTCTCCTTTAATTTGAAAGAGTATATATTGCTCTATTTTCTCCACCCAGGTCTGACCCTTGACAATTTTGCTTTAATAAGAAGGAGTCAAAACAACTGACTTCCTATACTATCAACACTTCTAAGTGATCATTTTACTAGCTGCTATTCTGTTTAGTTTTGTTTTGTTTTGTTTTCCTGCCAGTTTCACTCGCCAGGGATAATGAATTGCTTTCATGCTAATTTTTCAGATGATATCTTTATTGTCTCATTTCACTTATTTTGCATAATATTAAACAGTAAAATGAAATATGAGAGTAAAAGGGAAGATTAGAGGGTGGAATTTAAAACTGGCAAAATAGATCTTAATATGAATTCTCATATCACTCTAATTCTATATGTTAAAATATACAGATTTATTCTTCAGGGCCAACTGGTTTCACTAATGAATTATATTCTCTTTTAAGGAAGAAATACCATCTATATTAAGCAAACTTTTATGCAAAGATATTGAAAATTACAGACCAAAATCCATCATGTAGAGTGATTCAAAAATCCTTATGTAATATTAGGAAATTGAACCCAGTAATACAGAAAAACTATAATATTACCAGCAAATGAGATTTACCCCAGGACTGAAGGATTTGTTTAATATTTTAAAATTAATAAACCTTATTCACAGCATTAACAGAAGAAAATAGAAAAACATTATCATATCAGCACAATCAGCTTTCATAATGAATAAAAAAAATTCTTAGCATTTTAACAATAAGAAAACTTCCTTGAACTGACAAAATGTATCTATAAACAACCTATAGTCATCAACAGAGTAACCTGCCAGTACAATGAGATGAGAAAAAATAAATAATTAAAAGTAATAAACATAAAATGGAAAAAACTAAAATTGCCTTTACTTACAAACAATATGATTATATACATTGAAAACCCCAAGGAATGGCCAAAATCCTAAGAAATAAATATGACAAACCATTGGATACAAGGTCAAATATTAATCATATTTCTATGTGTAAGCATGAAGAAATATGAGAGGAATATAAAAACCATTTATAATAGCATAAAATGACATACTTATTCATTGAATTATTCATTAAATTAATTTAATGAATAGTGTGCAAGACCTTGCTTCTGAAATCTATAAAACATAGGTAAGTGGATAAGACCTAGTAAATTGAGAGAGACATAAACTTTGTGGATAAGAATATACTAACATACTTAGACACCATAGACTCCACTTATCCTTAAAATAATATATAGACAATGCAATCCTAATCAAAATGCCAATAGGTTCTTTTTTATAGAAGTTGACAAATTGGGTATCAAATTGGTATGAAAACTAACAAAGAGATAGGGATTTAATTTCATTTTGCTACATGTGGAATGGAACCACCATTTGACCCAGCTATCCCACTCTTTGGTTTATACCCAAAGGACTTAAAATCAGCATCTTACAGTGATGCTGCCACATAATGTTTGTAGCAGCTCAATTAACAATAGTTAAACTATGGAACCAAACTAGATGCCCTTCAACAGATGTTTGGATAAATAAAATGTAGCATATATGTATATGTGTGTATATATGTGTATATATATGTATACATATTTATACACTATGGAATATTACTCAGTCTTAAAGAAGAATGAAATTATGATATTTGCTGGTAAATAGATGGAGTTGGGGAATATCATGCTAAGTGAAATAAGCCAATCCCCCAAAACCAAAAGCCAAATATTTTCTCTGATATTTGGATGCTAATTCACAATGGGAGGGAAGAATAGAGTTACTTTAGATTAGGTAGAGGGGAGTGAAGGGAGGGGAGAGGGTATGGGGGTAGGAAGGATAGTAGATGGAATCAGACATTATTACTCCATGTACTTATATAACCAGTGGTACTCTACATCATGTATAACCAAAAGAATAAGAAATTATACTCTATTATATATGATGTAAAAAAAATACTAACAAAAAGAACTGAATAAACAAAACACTCTTGAAATAGAAAAGGTTTGCAAGAGTTTTTCTACATTACTTTAGAATTCTGAGAAAGCTACACTAATCAACACTGTGATTTGTTCTAGAGACAGACTGATAAGTCCATGGAACAGAGGAAATATCAATAAATAACTCAAGGTATATCAAAGATACTAAGGCAGTTCAATAGGTAAAGTCACTTCTACAAATGGTGCTGAGATTACAGGCAAAAACATCAATTATTTATTAAAATTGCTACTTAAAATTGAATCTTACTTCAGGGCTAGTACTCTTACCTTAGACCAGGATAGGAATTAGTAAAACTTTAGAAGATACCCACTATTTATTTTTTCTAAAATACAAGGGTCAAAACTTTAGGAAACACCCATTACTTTTTTTTCTAAATATAGTGACCAAAACATCAACCAACCACGTACTGGATTGATATGTATTGGATTGCTATGGTTAATGGTGAATTTCATGATATCTCTTTGTACATTTTTAATGTATTATACCTATTTTGTTATAAGTACTTTATTATAATTATATATTTATTATAAATAATAAATAACCCATCATGTCTCAGGACTTACGCAGTATGGAGTGATGAACAAAACCAACTAACCACCTTGTCCTTATTCTCAAGGATTATTTTGTGCATAACACAAAAAGGTAGGAGAAACACATTAGCCAAATAAACACACAAAAATACATGTTATCACTTCTTTTTGCAATTGCCAGATAACTTTGCAGTTTTTAATATATTCATTTTTGAATGGCTCTCATCCTAATATGTCAGTTAATTCCTTCCCATCAACCTGTGCTTCACAATTAGTCTATCTTTGCTATGAAAATAGCTATGATTATTCTTGGAAAGATGGGTCTAGTTAGATTAGGGTATAATGACCTGCTTTTTCAAGGAAGTCAGAAAGTCATGATTGAGCTGAGATCAAAAGGTTGGTAGAAATTGTCAAGTGCTAAGCAGAGGAAAAACCTTTAAGCTCTGGACACATGTGGAAAAATTCTGAAGTAAGATTAGGTATGGCACATGTCTATAATCCCAGCAACCTGGGAAGCCCTGCCAGCCTCAGCAACTTAACAAGGCCCTAAGAAATTTAGAAAGACCTGTCTCACAATAATAAATCAAAAAGGCTGGGGATGTAGCTCAGTGGTAAAGTACCCCTGGGTTAAATCTCTGGTGCCCCTCTGTCAAAATATTCTGAAGTAGATGAGAGATTTGCATGTTTAAGGAAATATCATCCTGTGTGTGTGTGTGTGTGTGTGTGTGTGTGTGTGTACATGTGTGCATGTGTGTGTGTGGAACTAGTCAGTTGGTCTGATGGAGAATTTGGGGAGAGGCACTAGCTCGATCATGTAGAACCCTGGGTCTGATACTGATTTGGGGTTTTATCCAGGGCAACATTAGACTTTTGAAGGGTTTTAAGTAAAAAGGTACTACTGGATCTTTAAAAAGACTACTCTACTGACTCCGTGAAGAAGTTTGAAGAGAATAATACACAGATGTTAGGAACCATATGCTCAGGAAACAGCTGTCATTTGCAGTTACATGCTATAGACAGATGGGCGTCTGTCTGGGACAAGGCCATTCAACTTATCAAAGGGCACATTGGGCTCATAATATCTGCACACTGCTCTAGTCATTGATTTCAAAAGTTCTTCTGAAGCTAAGTTAAACATTTAGATAATTGATTCATCATGACTCTTGTCAATTTGTGAGAGCTTATTTTGATTTGAAACATTTGAAATCAGAGGCAAATCATCTTTAAAAAATAATTCCAGCACAGCTCACATTGAGCATTTGAATTAGAGTAGTACAGCATCCTTATGGACCTGTCAGGGGCAGACGGGCAAATACTCACTTTTAAGTGGCTGAAATGAAATTCTGGACAGGATTACATAAAACTGTGTATTCCTGTCTTGAGGCTTGTCTCCCAAGACAGTAATGTTAGTATTTATAGAACTGATGCCTAGTTACTATGCCTGAGAGCAATTTGAAGGTGAGATAGAAAAGAAACCTATTTAACAACTGTGAAGGCTGGAATTTAATCTACCCAATTACTATTCCAAAGCATTGAAGTTAAGATATTTCATAATATGGACATTGAGGAAGGGTTAAAGTTCTCAATGTATTCAAAACTGATGAAATTTAGTTGCGGAAATAAATTTTCTAGGGTTGAAAATATTATAAACCCCCCAAATAAAAAGCATGTTGTTTGTTGTTTTCATTCTTTAATGATACCATACTGTATAACAGCTTCATTGTATAGTTTTTCTACAATCTACATTCCTATGCCACACATTAGATTACAGGACTCAACCTTGGAACTTAAGAAGACATTAATAGAGTTTTAAGAGGCTCAATGATTAATGAATATATATTGGGGATTCTGATTCAGAAGCCTGTGCATTTATCCTTGAATTATCCCTTTCTGATTTCATTTATAATTTGTATTTAGTTTAACATCTTGATCTTCTAATCTATTCCTTCTCAAGGGCAGAAATAAAATTTTGAAGTGTAAAATGCATGTTCTCACTTCCTTGCATAAAATCCCTTGGTTGTTCAATATAAATTCCTAATATGGTAACAACAATAATCACAAAACGTTTAATTCCTGTGTCCTATTTCAATTTTCCTTGTCATTTAGACAGAGTTTTAGATTTCAAGCTGCTCAACTGAATCACAGCATAATACAATATAGCCAATGCTATGACTTGTCTGGAAAAAAAATTTTTTCCAACACAATCTAACATACGACTTTTCATACTATATTTTAATTAACTCATTTTCAGTCTTTCCAATTTGTGAGTTGCATAAACCCCAGGATCATACATCATTTTAACATATGTTATTAAATTCACTCTTGAAAATTCATGAATAAAGAATTAATGAAATACAGATTTTTGTTATATGATAGAATTGGATATTTCAGTTAGGTGAAAATATAATGTGAATTAATAGTGATGTAGCTTCCTAAAGAGTCAATGATCTAAGAATGAAGCCATGCCAGCATTCAAATCTAGGGAACATCAAGAACCACCTGATTTCCAGAATCAGATAAAATTTACATTTATTCACTCAGATCTAAGTAGCATAACTAAAAAAAAAGTAATGAAGGAACTTACAGGAAAATTCCAAATTACATGCAATATATAATGGATAGGGGCCTTCAGAACTAATAAAAATTATGAATAAAAATATATAATACATATATGAAAATATCTATAAGACTTAGATAATAATGTTATGGTGTACTTCCACATGTACACCACTCAGCTTAATAAATTGTATATAAGCAGTTAGGAAGTCCTTGGATGATCCCCTTTTCAAAAATGTGAAAAAATTTGCATTATTTGTAAGTAATGAAAATTTTATTTGTCTTCTTTCCTTATGCCTTTCTTTTCTTTTTTTTTTCTGAGCATTCTTCATTTGTTCTATTTAGTTATACATGACAGCAGAATGCATCTCAACTCATTGTACACAAATGGAGCACAACTTTCATTTCTCTGGTTGCACAAGATGTAAAGTCACACCTTTTGTGCAATCACACATGTACATAGGGTAATAATGTGTGTCTCATTCCATCATCATTTCTTATCATTATTATCTTGAGTTAGTTGGAAACTGTGGATTATTATTCAAGAGTCTTATTGAATTGAACTATTAGAATTATTTTCTGATGGTTTTAAGAAGCTATTTATTTCTAATAAGTAGGGATTTATTTCTATTTTTATTTTGACTTTTTATCATGAATTTGTGAACTTTTATTGAAGGATTTTTAATCTATTAAAATGATGATATGATTAGTCTCCTTTAATCTTTCAACATTATACTACCCTTTTGTTCCTGTTAAACCATTTTATTTTAAAAATGTGATTTTTTTTTCTTCTTTTACATTGGTGGTTTTAGTTTACTGATTATTTTCTTCAGGATACTTTGTATTTTGTTTCATAAAAAAGGTTAATGTATGATTTCTTTTTCTGAATTGTAATGGCTAATTTGAATTGTCAACTTGATTGGATTAAGAGATGCTGATGATTAAGAGGCTTCTGGGTGTGTCCATGAGGGTGTGTCTAGGAATGATTGGAATGCAGGATAGTGAACTGAACTGGAGACCCTCCCTAAGTGTGGCTGGCACTGCCCAACAGGATGGAATAAAAGTTGGAAGAACAAGGAAGCAGATGCAGATGCAAGCTTGGCTCTTCTTGAAGGGGTTCTTGATTGCTACTTTGTTTGTATGAGGATATCAGACTCTCACTTCTTCACTCTTCCAAAGTGGACTCTGTCAGTGATTCTCCAGGGAGTTTTCAGAAGCCTTGATCTCCAACTAGGGTAGCAATATTGATTCTTCTTGTTCTGGGGCTTCTACCTCTTGGACTGTGCAGCTACTGGTTCTTCCAGCTCTCCAGCCTGCAGATGGCCATCATGGACTATCCAGTTTCTGGTCATGTAAGCCAATCTAATAAATCCCCTTTTTATAATCATACTTCCTATTGATTCTGTTCCTCTAGAGAACCCTACACTGAATTGTGTGGAATTTGCATCAAGAATATATTAGCTTCATAAAATTACTTGAATCAATGGTACAGAATAGAGGACACAAACACAAACCCACATAAACACAGTTTTCTCATGCTAGACAAAGGTGCCAAAAACATACAATGGAGAAAAGATAGCCTCTTCAACAAATGGTGCTGGGAAAACTGGAAAGCCATATGCAACAGAATGAAACTAAACCCCTATCTCTCACCCTGCACAAAACTCAACTCAAAATGAATCAAGGACCTTGGAATCAGACCAGATCTGAACCTTATAGAAGAAGAAGTAGGTTCAAATCTTCATCATGTCCACTTAGGATCAGACTTCCTTAACATGACTCCCAAAGCACAAGAAATAAAAGCAAGAATCAATAACTGGGATAGATTCAAACTAAAAACTTTCTCTCAGCAAAGGAATCAGCAATGTGAAGAGAGAGACTACAGAGTGGGAGAATATCTTTGCCACACATACTTCATATAGAGGACTAATCTCCAGAATCTATAAAGAACTCAGAAAACTCTACTCCAAGAATACAAATAACCCAATCAACAAATGCGCTAAGGAAATGAATAGACACTTCACAGAAGAAGATCTACAAGCAATCAACAAACATATGGAAAAATGTTCAACATCTCTAGTAATAAGAGAAATGCAAATCAAAACCACCCTAAGATTCCATCTCACCTCAATTAGAATGGCGATTATCAAGAATACAAGCAACAATAGGTGTTGGCGAGGATGTGGGGAGAAAGGTACACTCATACATTGCTGGTGGGGTTGCAAATTAGTGCAGCCACTCTGGAAAGCAATGTGGAGATTCCTTAGAAAACCTGGAATGAACCCACCATTTGACCCAGCTATTCCACTCCTTGGCCTATACCCAAAGGACTTAAAATCAGCATACTACAGAGATACAGCCACAACAATGTTCATAGCTGCTCAATTCACAATAGCCAGATTGTGGAACCAACCTAGATGCCGCTCAATTGATGAATGAATAAAGAAACTGTGGTGTGTGTGTGTGTGTGTGTGTGTGTGTGTGTGTGTATAAAATGGAATATTACTCAGCCATAAAGAATAATAAAATCATGGCATTTGCAGGCAAATGGATGAAATTGGAGACTATCAAGCTAAGTGAGATAAGTCAATCTCAAAAAAACAAAGGACGAATAATCTCGCTGATAAAGCAGATGATGATACATAATGGGGGGTGGGAGGGAGGCAAGACTGGAAGAAGGAGGGACTGTATAGAGGAAAAAGAGGGGTGGGAAGGGTGGGGACGAAGGAAAAAAATAACAGAATGAATCAAACACCATTACCCTATGTAAATGTATGATTACACAAATGATATGCGTCTACTTCATGTATAAACAGAGAAACAAGTTGTACCCCATTTGTTTACAATGAATCAAAATAAATAAATTATTAAAAAAAGAAAGAAAGAAAATAAAATTACTTGAGAGATGCATTGGTTTTTAACTGATTCTATATAACAAATTACCATAAACTTAATGGCTTTGAATTTGATCCTGTTTTTACAGCTCTTTGACAATCCTCTTTTGCCTGTCCTTTCCACTTTCAAGAACTTGTGATTAGGTTGAATGTTCCTGGATAATCCAGGGTATTCAAAGTTCTTAATTTAATACATCTGCAAAGTCTCTTTTGCTATGTAAATAACATATTCACAGGTTGTGGAGTTTGGAATGTAAACAGCTTTGGGGAACCATTATTCTGGCTCAGCAGGAGGTATCTCCTCTTTTGCTTTTCAGGGGAAATTCTATGGAGACTTGAAATGATGATTCCTTGCAGGTTTTATAAACTTATTTGCACCATCAAATGATGTTTTGTCTTATGTGAAAAGATGTTAAACAAATGACTCAACCTTTTAGTGGCAATAAGAACATTCATACTTCTAATTCTTGAGTGAATTTTGATAAATTCTAATATATTGTACTTTAATGTACATTTTCAGAGTAGTCCACAGATATAAAGTTTTCTGTGTTCTTTTATTATCTTTTAAAACATCTGCTTTCACTGAATTCATGATCTTTTTAAGAAAACACTGAGCTTTGATCGAACTTGCTAAAGATTTCTCTTTTTTTAGTCTTTCAAAGAAACAGATTCTGAGATTGTTGAAAGCACATTTGTCCCACTCTAAACTTGCCTTAATTGTTCTCTTTATTCCTAGGAGTTATTTTATTATTTAAAAAATTTTAAATTGAAAGTTTAAGGCATTATTTTAAAGCTTCCATTTGTTCATCCTATAAGCACTCAAAGTGAGAAAATTCCCTCTCAGTACTTGTCATCCAATTAATAGTTTCTTTTTTACATTGTTTTTTTCTTTGAATTGTTAGCTAAGGTATGCTTTAAAATTCCAAGTCTTGTGATACTTTAATAAATCTTTGCATTATTGAGTTAAAAATATTATAATGAGGTCAAACATGGCTATCATACTGAATTTTTAAAATTCGCATTTGTTTTAAAGACAGTATATAACCAATTGTTCTGTGTAGGTTTGAAAAGAATGTGTAACAAAGTTTTAGGTGAAGTTTTACACATACATACACCAGATATACAGAGAAATAATGCAATTTAATATTATTTATATTCGTGCTGCTGGTGTATTGCAGAACTTCTATTCTTAAGTTTTGTTTGCATGAATGGTCTCCTTTGATAGTGGGTTTCTCAGTTTGTGTTTGCGTGTGTGTGTGTGTGTGTGTGTGTGTGTGTGTGTTTTACTGGGTAAATTAAATCTAGATTTAGTATATCTAACTAAGGAAATAAAGCTTAATATCCTTTCAAACATTTTTATTACTGATACCTCTTTGCCTCAAGTGTATTTTGTGTGTTTCTAAAGTAGCTATTCCAAAACTATTTTGGTCAGTATGTTTTTAGTGTATTATTCTCTATTCTCATTTTTTTCTGTGTGTTTGTTTTAAATTACATTTTCTATACCTAGCTTATGTCTGAATTTTATGCAGTGTGAACTTCTCTGTGTTTGTTTGTTTGGTTTTTGCTTGTTTGCTTCTTTAATTTTTTTTGATACAGTTGAATCTATTCCTCTTGTATATTGCAATAACAAATATGTCGATACATTTCTATCTTAGATTTGCCCTCTTTATTCTATTTTGACTTGTATTGTTTATTTCAACTTATTTTACTATTTTAGAATATTTTGTTATTTTATTAAAATTATTTTAATGATTACCATTCTACTTTTATCATCCTTTTATAAAATTCAAAAGCTAATATGAATCTTTTCCATCCCACAAAATTAGGATCATTGAATACTTTAACTCCAATAGCTACTCTCCTTTTGGCTTACATATTTTCCAATGTTATTACTATTTTTTTTAATTTCTCAAATTAGATAATAATATTACTCTTCCATATTTTCCCTGGTGTTCACTTGTATCTTTTGTTCATTCTTGCTTGCTTCAAACTTTTCTTAATGAATAATTTTTCTTACTTATAAAGTACATCCTTCATTGTTATTTATAATAAGATCTCCTGTTGGCAAGCTAATTTGGTTTCCATTTGTGTGAAACTTGTAAATTGCAGTATTTCTCTGCAGGGTTCTTATTTTTCATTATAGACACCTGGTCAGTTGGGTAAGTTCATTGAATGGCGTTTGAAGTGTCTCTGCATGACATTGATGGCAGTGGAGTCCCACCAGCTTAGGCTGCAAATGACTTTATAGGATATGGCTGTACCTGTTGTAAGTGAAAGATGAGCATCTTACCACTTCACTTAGACTTGACCCTGAGGGTCAACAGAGTAGAGAAGACTTCCTTGTGGGCAGAATGTATTTCCTTTTGAAAATGCATAAAATGTAAAATTCAATTCTTAGGTAAATGTAAGAGAACTGAAGAATGGTTTGAGAAGATGCCAGGGACTTGGAAGGTATAAAAATGGAGAACTGGTAAAAATCTGGACAGTTTTTCCCTTGAATGAGTACAGAGCCTAGGACTAATTTGGTGCTGTCTGAGGTGAGTGCTCATCCAGATACAGATCATGAACTCAATAATAAGTTCACGAAATAAACTAGCATAAGGATATCAGTCAGCCTTTTCCCCTCAACCACCCCAGAGTTTGCTCAATGAGTTCATTAACAAATTGACTGTGGTGGAAGGAACGAAGGTTATGTGTAGATATAAAAACACAAGCTTGCCATCATGGAAGCTAACATTTCTCCACCAAATTTTGCCTGATTTACTGGCAGCAATATCTAGCCCCAAGTCCTCTGTACTGCTGTATAATTGAGTAACAAATCTCCTCATGGCAGCTGTAGCACTTTCTAATAGAGGAGAATTTGTTCCAACTGAAACAAACACATATTCTGTATATAGTTTTGATTTTCTTTCCACCACACTTCAAAGAGCAGTAATAACTGTATTTATATCTTTGGGACTATCTTATTTAACTTTATGCCAACTGATCTAATATTTCTTCTGATCAAGAAACTCATATTCTTCCAAAAGAAGTAAGGCAATGGGCTTTGTGTCCACAGGATTCACTGGCTTTATCTATTATTACCTCATCACTTAGACACCAGCAGAAAGAATCACTGAAGACAGTTACAGCACCTGCTGGGAGTACAAAGTTTTGGAACAGTCCTTCAGGAAGTAGTATATATGCTGAAACAGCAAGTAATAGATGGTGTTCTTTTCTTATTTCCCCAAACCAGAAATATGTGGATCCAGAGACAAAATGAGTGTGGGCCTTCTTAATACAACACCAGAAAACCCACTCACAATGTTGAGTGGCCTGTAATGAATTCTTTACTGGTTTTTATAATGGATTCTATTCTATGTAACTAAAAACCTTGACAGATATAGGAGTTGGTGATACCTATCAGAGGTAGAATGATTAAAGGTTTGGAATCTCTGAATGGGATTCTATGAAAACTAAATGGGGTTTTACAGTCAGTACTGCTCACTGTCAAATAAAGAAGAGGCTTTCGTTATTAGAAACTGAGTGCAAATCTGAGTACTTAGGTGCAAGATGCAACATGATATTCTTAAGCCTTAATTTCTCCATTTTGCTCTAGTTTCCTTACAGAGTTGGGGAAATGTCGATGTAGATCATGCTTGTACAAAGAGGCAGACTGTGAATTTCATATGCACAAGGACCATGACTTCCATGTTTGAATACACCCAGCATCTACCATGATAGCTGATACATTGTGTCAATAAATGATTGATAATAGAAAGAATATCAATATAATTGAAGCAAGAAACCAAAGGGAGGAAAGAGGGGAGAGAAAGGAAAAGAACTAGAGAATGAAGTTGATCAAATTATGCTATGTGCATATATGAATATATCACAATTCATCCCAATTTTATATGTAACTGTAATATATTAATTACAAAATGAATAAATAGAAGGAAGACCAAATAAAGTAGAACAAGGGGATTAGGGGGAGGATAGAGCGGAGGGAAAGAGGACATATGTTATATGCATTTAGGACTATGTCAAACAATCCACACTGTTATGTATAATTATAATGCATTATTTTTACTTAGATTTATTCTTATTCTATGTGCGTATTAAACACAGAAGTCATTTTCTTTCATAAATATCTTTCATAAACATTGCAGTATTTATTCATATGCATTTTTCTATGCTTTTTGATCATTCAATATTCATAAGTCTTCATAGTCATCTGAGGGAAGTTGACTGTGTACTTAATCCTTTGTTTTTACCTATAAAATGACTGATAAAGAACTTTCATTCTGTGGTCAAAGTGACAATTAAAAAATTGAGGAGGTACGTAGATCTGTCATCCTACATGTTCCCAAAATAATATCAGTAAATTTGTCTTAAGCTTTTCTAAACACATCCTGCCCTTGTTTTTATTCTCCTGAGTGTCAAATCAAAGTTTGCTTTTGAAATGCTACAGTTGAGACCCACTAAAGTAAACAAGGAAGTGGGCCATTTTATTCACTGCTAAGACATAAGGCCGTGGAATCAAAAGTCTGAGGACACAGGGCAACAGCATGACTCCATGTGATAGCAAATTCCAGAGTCTGCGCTCTATTAAAGTGTATAATTTGGGGAAGTATATTTAATTCATGTTTTGGATGACCATTGTATTCATTTATGATCCTTTCTTCCATATAGTTCTTTATATATGCCCTATTCTTTTCTCAGAAATTCTCAGAGCCAGACAGCAGAATGGGGAAAGATCTTTGTTAAAGGAACAGATGCTCAAGAAGAGGAGATGTCATTCTGTCTAAGGTACTCTTGGAGGCTTGAAGTAGCAAACCAGCTACTCCGAATGTGTACTGCAGACTTTATTCCCAGCAGTGCCATATGCCCATTTATGCCTTTCAGCACTGTAATTCTTAGTGCCTTGGGAAAAGGCACCCAAGAACTAATTTCCTTTTCAGAAAAAATCAGATAGTATATCTAACAGAATTATAGAAAGCAGCAAATACTGAAAGTAAAATTACTGCTATAGAAAATTCTGTATCTAGGATTTGAATTGGTTGAATTGAATCTACATACTATGTGTCTACACCCACTGTTACAAAATATTCATGTTTATTCCAGGGTCTCTCAAATGTTACTTTTTGAAGAAGGAACTTTTTGGTATGTTCAAGTTCTTATACATGGGAAGTGCATGCCTGTTGTTTTTTTCCTCTGAATAAGATGAATATCAGTAAGTATCATATTATTACCAAAACTGTATTTATCATATGTAATAATTAGCTTTTAGTCAAGTAGTAAACAATACTTTGAATATTGTGAAAGTTTGTCAATTTTCTTGAACTTCTTTTTACCTTCCATGCTGTTGTCTTTTAAAAATAGTTATTCCTTCAAACTCCAGGTGACAGTATTCCTGAGAGTACATCTCATGAGGGCCTTACGCACATACATATAGATAATTTAACCATTACATATAAACATTCAACACATTACATTCAACACTTTAAGGACACCTTCAATGGAACAGATGCACACATCTGCAACATCTCCGTTGTCCCAGTATGAAAACATTCTCACTCTGTAAGTCCCTGTTCCTCAGAATGGGATTTTTTTTTTTTTCAAGGTATGACATATTTAGCTTTTTGAAAAAGTTTCTAACAGACTTCCATACACTTGAGTGAAGAGTTGGACTAAAAGGCAGAAAGACCAGCAAAATCATGTTCAAAATAGCTCAATACATTTAAAAACAATATACATGCATATATATATGCACATATATATATATATATATATATAAAGGTATTTATCTCTCTACTTTTTTAATATTTGATATACATAGAGAATTTGAGTCAAAAGTCAAGAAACTAGAACAAAGCACACACATATAGAGAGACTCACATAGCTCAGACTCTTATAATTGCCAAACATAAGGCCTATAATGCTAATTGAGCAGCATGACTTTTAGCAGGTAAAATATATCAGCTTAGAATCAGAAAACCACTTACATGTCTACTTTTGCACTTGAGAATTAATTCAGCATTAAGTGTAAATGATGTGAAAATGTTATAAAACATAAAAGAGGTCATTACCTCCTTGATTCTCTGAATTTTGAGATTTTAAATTTATTCTTTTATCATTAACTCACAGATGTCTTTCATTCTCCTAATAAATGGGACCATAACCCCAATTTATAGTTGAAATTGTAAATCACGATATAAATAGTGCCTATTTAATAAGCAAGTCTAACAGAAAAAACAATTTCCTTTA